>NW_028187963.1:0-1200000 GCF_964204655.1 Triturus cristatus | reverse complement strand
TACTCTGGCCTACTGGTTAAGGTCTTAACTCTTACTCTGACCTACTTGTTAAGGTCTTAACTCTTACTCTGGCCCAATAGCTAAGGTCTTAGACTCATACTCTGGCCTACTGGTTAAGGTCTTAACTCCTACTCTGGCGTAATAGCTATGGTCTTAGACTCGTACTCTGGCCTAATGGTTAAGGTCTTACACTCGTACTCTGGCCTACTGGTTAATGTCTTAACTCTTAATCTGGCCTAATAGCTAAGGTCTTAGACTCGTACTTTGGCCTACAGGTTAAGGTCTTAACTCTTACTCTGGCCTAATAGCTAAGGTCTTAACTCTTACTCTGGCCTAATAGCTAAGGTCTTACACTCGTACTCTGGCCTACTGGTTAAGGTCTTAACTCTTACTCTGGCCCAATAGCTAAGGTCTTAGACTCGTACTCTGGCCTACTGGTTAAGGTCTTAACTCTTACTCTGGCCTAATAGCTAAGGTCTTAGACTCGTAATCTGGCCTAATGGTTAAGGTCTTAGACTCGTATTCTGGCCTAATGGTTAAGGTCTTAACTCTTACTCTGGCCTAATAGCTAAGGTCTTAGACTCGTTCTCTGGCCTACTGGTTAAGGTCTTAACTCTTACTCTGGCCCAATAGCTAAGGTCTTAGACTCGTACTATGGCCTACAGGTTAAGGTCTTAACTCTTACTCTGGCCTAATAGCTAAGGTCTTAACTCCTACTCTCCTAATAGCTAAGGTCTTAGACTCGTACTCTGGCCTAATAGCTAAGGTCTTAACTCTTACTCTGGCCTGATAGCTAAGGTCTTAACTCTTACTCTGGCCTAATAGCTAAGGTCTTAACTCTTACTCTGGCCTAATAGCTAAGGTCTTAGACTCGTACTCTGGCCTACTGGTTAAGGTCTTAACTCTTACTCTGGCCTACTGGTTAAGGTCTTAGACTCGTACTCTGGCCTACTGGTTAAGGTCTTAACTCTTATTCTGGCCTATTGGTTAAGGTCTTAACTCTTACTCTTGTCTAATAGCTAAGGTCTTAGACTCGTACTCTGGCCTAATAGCTAAGGTCTTAACTCTTACTCTGGCCTACTGGTTAAGGTCTTAATTCTTACTCTGGCCTACTTTTTAAGGTCTTAACTCTTACTCTGGCCCAATAGCTAAGGTCTTAGACTCGTACTCTGGCCTACAGGTTAAGGTCTTAACTCTTTCTCTGGCCTGCTGGTTAAGGTCTTAACTCTTACTCTGGCCTAATAGCTAAGGTCTTAGACTTGTACTCTGGCCTAATGGTTAAGGTCTTAACTCTTACTCTGGCATACTGGTTAAGGTCTTAACTCTTACTCTAGCCTAATAGGTAAGGTCTTAACTCCTACTGTGGCCTAATAGCTAAGGTCTTAGACTCATACTCTGGCCTACTGGTTAAGGTCTTAACTCTTACTCTGGCCTAATAGCTAAGGTCTAAGACTCTTACTCTGGCCTAATAGCTAAGGTCTTAACTCTTACTCTGGCCTAATAGCTAAGGTCTTAACTCTTACTCTGGCCTAATAGCTAAGGTCTTAGACTCGTACTCTGGCCTAATAGCTAAGGTCTTAACTCTTACTCTGGCCTACTGGTTAAGGTCTTAACTCTTACTCTGACCTACTTGTTAAGGTCTTAACTCTTACTCTGGCCCAATAGCTAAGGTCTTAGACTCATACTCTGGCCTACTGGTTAAGGTCTTAACTCCTACTCTGGCGTAATAGCTATGGTCTTAGACTCGTACTCTGGCCTAATGGTTAAGGTCTTACACTCGTACTCTGGCCTACTGGTTAATGTCTTAACTCTTAATCTGGCCTAATAGCTAAGGTCTTAGACTCGTACTTTGGCCTACAGGTTAAGGTCTTAACTCTTACTCTGGCCTAATAGCTAAGGTCTTAACTCTTACTCTGGCCTAATAGCTAAGGTCTTACACTCGTACTCTGGCCTAATGGTTAAGCTCTTAACTCTTAATCTGGCCTAATAGCTAAGGTCTTAGACTCGTACTCTGGCCTACTGGTTAAGGTCTTAACTCTTATTCTGGCCTATTGGTTAAGGTCTTAACTCTTACTCTTGTCTAATAGCTAAGGTCTTAGACTCGTACTCTGGCCTAATGGTTAAGGTCTTAACTCTTTCTCTGGCCTAATAGCTAAGGTCTTAGACTTGTTCTCTGGCCTACTGGTTAAGGTCTTACAACAAAACAACAAAAGAACAAAAAAAAAAAAAAAAGAAAACAAGCTTGTGAGGGGTCATGGTCCATTTTTGCCCGTGAGGCCGCGAACTGCAGGGATCCAAAAAACCACATGAGAGTCCAAATCTCACAGTGAAGACTTCTGTGCGGCGAAAAGGTGAAATGCTTGTTAATGTAGGCCAGAGTCACAGTTGGTGGCAGGATTTCAAAAGCGCTGGCAAAAGCTGTATTGGCAGCCCTAGCCTGGAAACGTGCTTACTGACTGCGGGAAGTCTGGAAAACCACATGAGACTCCTAAGCTCACCGTGACGTCTAACAAGACTCCCAAGCTCAAAAGTCAAACAAAAAAAAAAAAACAAAAAAAACCAAGCTTGTGAGGGGTCATGGTCCATTTTGTGCCCGAGGCCTGCAAACTTCAGGGAGCCAAAAAACCACATGAGAGTCCAAATCTCACAGTGAAGACTCCTAGACGACGAAAAGGTGATATGGTGGCAGGATTTCAAAAACGCTGGCAAAAGCTGTATTGGCAGCCCTAGAGCCTGGAAACGTGCTTAATGACTGCGGGGAGCCTGAAAAACCACATGAGACTCCTAAGCTCACCGTGACGTCTAACAAGGCTCCGAATCTCAAAAGTCAAACAAAAAAACAAAAAAAAAAGAAAACAAGCTTGAGGGGTCATGGTCCATTTTTGTCCCCAAGGCCTGTAAACTGCAGGGAGCCAAAAAACCACATGTGAGTCCAAATCTCACAGTGAAGACTCCTAGGTGGCGAAAAGGTGATATGAAGCTTATTAATGTAGGCCAGAGTCACAGTTGGTGGCAGGATTTCAAAAACGCTGGCAAAAGCTGTATTGGCAGCCCTAGAGCCTGGAAACGTGCTTACTGACTGCGGGGAGCCTGAAAAACCACATGAGACTCCTAAGCTCACTGTGACGTATAACAAGGCTCCCAGGCTCAAGAGTCAAACAACAAAAAAGAAAACAAGCTTGTGAGGGATCATGGTCCGTTTTTCCCCGCGAGGCCGCGAAATGCAGGGATCCAAAAAACCATATGAGAGTCCAAATCTCACAGTGAAGACTTCTGTGCGGCGAAAAGGTGAAATGCTTGTTAATGTAGGCCAGAGAGACACAGTAGGTGGCAGGATTTCAAAAACGCTGGCAAAAGCTGTTGGCAGCCCTAGACCCTGGAAACGTGATTATTGACTCCGGGAAGTCGGAAAAACCACATGAGAGTCCTAGCTCACCGTGAGGTCTAACAAGGCTCCGAAGCTCAAAAGTCAAACAAAAAAAAAAAAAAGGAAACAACCTTGTGAGGGGTCATGGTCCATTTTTGCCCGCGAGGCCGCGAACTGTAGGGATCCAAAAAACCACATGAGAGTCCAAATCTCACAGTGAAGACTTCTGTGCGGCGAAAAGGTGAAATGCTTGTTAATGTAGGCCAGAGTCACAGTTGGTGGCAGGATTTCAAAAACGCTGGCAAAAGCCCTAGAGCCTGGAAACGTGCTTACTGACTGCGGGGAGCCTGAAAAACCACATGAGACACCTAAGCTCATTGTGACGTCCAACAAGGCTCCCAGGCTCAAGAGTCAAACAACAAAAAAAGAAAAAAAAGAAAACAAGCTTGTGAGGGGTCATGGTCCATTTTTGCCCGTGAGGCCGCGAACTGCAGATCCAAAAAACCACATGAGAGTCCAAATCTCACAGTGAAGACTTCTGTGCGGCGAAAAGGTGAAATGCTTGTTAATGTAGGCCAGAGTCACAGTTGGTGGCAGGATTTCAAAAGCGCTGGCAAAAGCTGTATCGGCAGCCCTAGCCTGGAAACGTGCTTACTGACTGCGGGGAGCCTGGAAAAACACAAAAAAAAAAACAAGCTTGTGAGGGGTCATGGTCCATTTTTGTCCCCGAGGCCTGCAAACTTCAGGGAGCCAAAAAACCACATGAGAGTCCAAATCTCACAGTGAAGACTCCTAGACGGCGAAAAGGTGATATGGTGGCAGGATTTCAAAAACGCTGGCAAAAGCTGTATTGGCAGCCCTAGAGCCTGGAAACGTGCTTACTGACTGCGGGGAGCCTGGAAAACCACATGAGACTCCTCAGCTCACCGTGACGTCTAACAAGACTCCCAAGCTCAAAAGTCAAACAAAAAATGAAAAACAAAAAAAATAAAGCTTCTGAGGGGTCATGGTCCATTTTTGTCCCCGAGGCCTGCAAACTGCAGCGAGCCAAAAAACCACATGAGAGTCCATATCTCACAGTGAAGACTTCTGTGCAGCGAAAAGGTGAAATGCTTGTTAATGTAGGCCAGAGTCACAGTTGGTGGCAGGATTTCAAAAACGCTGGCAAAAGCTATTGGCAGCCCTAGAGCCTGGAAACGTGCTTACTGACTGCGGGGAGCATGAAAAACCACATGAGACTCCTAAGCTCACTGTGACGTCTAACAAGGCTCCGAAGCTCAAAAGTCAAACAACAAAAAAGAAAACAAGCTTGTGAGGGGTCATGGTCCATTTTTCCCCGCGAGGCCGCGAACTGCAGGGATCTAAAAAACCACATGAGAGTCCAAATCTCACAGTGAAGACTTCTGTGCGGCGAAAAGGTGAAATGCTTGTTAATGTAGGCCAGAGTCACAGTTGGTGGCAGGATTTCAAAAGCGCTGGCAAAAGCTGTATTGGCAGCCCTAGCCTGGAAACGTGCTTACTGACTGCGGGGAGCCTGGAAAACCACATGAGACTCCTAAGCTCACCGTGACGTCTAACAAGACTCCCAAGCTCAAAAGTCAAACAAAATGAAAACACAAAAAAAAAAACAAGCTTGTGAGGGGTTATGGTCCATTTTTGTCCCCGAGGCCTGCAAACTGCAGGGAGCCAAAAACCACATGAGAGTCCAAATCTCACAGTGAAGAATCGTAGGCGGTGAAAAGGTGATATGAAGCTTATTAATGTAGGCCAGAGTCACAGTTGGTGGCAGGATTTCAAAAACGCTGGCAAAAGCTGTTGGCAGCCCTAGACCCTGGAAACGTGATTATTGACTCCGGGGAGTTTGAAAAACCACATGAGAGTCCTAAGCTCACCGTGAGGTCTAACAAGGCTCCGAAGCTCAAAAGTCAAAACAACAAAAAAAAAAAAAAAAGAAAACAAGCTTGTAAGGGGTCATGGTCCACATTTGTGCCCGCGAGGCCGCAAACTGCAGTGATCCAAAAAACCACATGAGAGTCCAAATCTCACAGTGAAGACTTCTGTGCGGCAAAAAGGTGAAATGCTTGTTAATGTAGGCCAGAGTCACAGTAGGTGGCAGGATTTCAAAAACGCTGGCAAAAGCTGTTGCAGCCCTAGACCCTGGAAACGTGATTATTGACTCCGGGGAGTTTAAAAAAACCACATGAGAGTCCTTAAGCTCACCGTGAAGTCTAACAAGGCTCCGAAGCTCAAAAGTCAAACAACAAAAAAAAAAAAAAAAAAGAAAACAAGCTTGTAAGGGGTCATGGTCCACATTTGTGCCCGCGAGGCCGCAAACTGCAGGGATCCAAAAGACCACATGAGAGTCCGAATCTCACAGTGAAGACTTCTGTGCGGCAAAAAGGTGAAATGCTTGTTAATGTAGGCCAGAGTCACAGTAGGTGGCAGGATTTCAAAAACGCTGGCAAAAGCTGTATTGGCAGCCCTAGAGCCAGGAAACGTGCTTACTGACTGCGGGGAGCCTGAAAAACCAAATGAGACTCCTAGCTCACCGTAACGTCTAACAAGACTCCCAAGCTCAAAAGTCAAACAAAAAAAAAAAACAAGCTTGTGAGGGGTCATGGTCCATTTTTGTCCCCGAGGCCTGCAAACTGCAGTGAGCCAAAAAACCACATGAGAGTCCAAATCTCACAGTGAAGAATCGTAGGCAGTGAAAAGGTGATATGAAGCTTATTAATGTAGGCCAGAGTCACAGTAGGTGGCAGGATTTCAAAAACGCTGGCAAAAGCTGTTGGCAGCCCTAGACCCTGGAAACGTGATTATTGACTCCGGGGAGTTTGAAAAACCACATGAGAGTCCTAAGCTCACCGTGAGGTCTAACAAGGCTCCGAAGCTCAAAAGTCAAACAACAAAAAAAAAAAAAAAAAAAAAAAGAAAACAAGCTTGTAAGGGGTCATGGTCCACATTTGTGCCCGCGAGGCCGCAAACTGCAGGGATCCAAAAAACCACATGAGAGTCCAAATCTCACAGTGAAGACTTCTGTGCGGCAAAAAGGTGAAATGCTTGTTAATGTAGGCCAGAGTCACAGTAGGTGGCAGGATTTCAAAAACGCTGGCAAAAGCTGTATTGGCAGCCTAGAGCCAGGAAACGTGCTTACGACTGCGGGGAGCCTGAAAACCCACATGAGAGTCCAAATCTCACAGTGAAGACTCCTAGGCGGCGAAAAGGTGATATGATGCTTATTAATGTAGGCCAGAGTCACAGTAGGTGGCAGGATTTCAAAAACGCTGGCAAAAGCTGTATTGGCAGCCCTAGAGCCAGGAAACGTGCTTACTGACTGCGGGGAGCCTGAAAAACCAAATGAGACTCCTAAGCTCACCGTAACGTCTAACAAGACTCCCAAGCTCAAAAGTCAAACAAAAAAAAAAAACAAGCTTGTGAGGGGTCATGGTCCATTTTTGTCCCCGAGGCCTGCAAACTGCAGGGAGCCAAAAAACCACATAGAGTCCAAATCTCACAGTGAAGAATCGTAGGCGGTGAAAAGGTGATATGATGCTTATTAATGTAGGCCAGAGTCACAGTAGGTGGCAGGATTTCAAAAACGCTGGCAAAAGCTGTATTGGCAGCCTAGAGCCAGGAAACGTGCTTACTGACTGCGGGGAGCCTGAAAACCCACATGAGAGTCCAAATCTCACAGTGAAGACTCCTAGGCGGCGAAAAGGTGATATGATGCTTATTAATGTAGGCCAGAGTCACAGTAGGTGGCAGGATTTCAAAAACGCTGGCAAAAGCTGTATTGGCAGCCCTAGAGCCAGGAAACGTGCTTACTGACTGCGGGGAGCCTGAAAATCCACATGAGAGTCCAAATCTCACAGTGAAGACTCCTGGCGGCGAAAAGGTGATATGATGCTTATTAATGTAGGCGAGTCACAGTAGGTGGCAGGATTTCAAAAACGCTGGCAAAAGCTGTATTGGCAGCCCTAGAGCCAGGAAACGTGCTTACTGACTGCGGGGAGCCTGAAAAACCAAATGAGACTCCTAAGCTCACCGTAACGTCTAACAAGACTCCCAAGCTCAAAAGTCAAACAAAAAAAAAAAACAAGCTTGTGAGGGGTCATGGTCCATTTTTGTCCCCGAGGCCTGCAAACTGCAGGGAGCCAAAAACCACATGAGAGTCCAAATCTCACAGTGAAGAATCGTAGGCGGTGAAAAGGTGATATGAAGCTTATTAATGTAGGCCAGAGTCACAGTTGGTGGCAGGATTTCAAAAACGCTGGCAAAAGCTGTTGGCTGCCCTAGACCCTGGAAACGTGATTATTGACTCCGGGGAGTTTGAAAAACCACATGAGAGTCCTAAGCTCACCGTAAGGTCTAACAAGGCTCCGAAGCTCAAAAGTCAAACAACAAAAAAAAAAAAAAAAAAAAAGAAAACAAGCTTGTGAGGGGTCATGGTCCATTTTTGTCCCCGAGGCCTGCAACTGCAGGGATCCAAAAAACCACATGAGAGTCCAAATCTCACAGTGAAGACTTCTGTGCGGCAAAAAGGTGAAATGCTTGTTAATGTAGGCCAGAGTCACAGTAGGTGGCAGGATTTCAAAAACGCTGGCAAAAGCTGTATTGGCAGCCTAGAGCCAGGAAACGTGCTTACTGACTGCGGGGAGCCTGAAAACCCACATGAGAGTCCAAATCTCACAGTGAAGACTCCTAGGCGGCGAAAAGGTGATATGATGCTTATTAATGTAGGCCAGAGTCACAGTAGGTGGCAGGATTTCAAAAACGCTGGCAAAAGCTGTATTGGCAGCCCTAGAGCCAGGAAACGTGCTTACTGACTGCGGGGAGCCTGAAAAACCAAATGAGACTCCTAGCTCACCGTAACGTCTAACAAGACTCCCAAGCTCAAAAGTCAAACAAAAAAAAAAAACAAGCTTGTGAGGGGTCATTCATTTTTGTCCCCGAGGCCTGCAAACTGCAGGGAGCCAAAAAACCACATGAGAGTCCAAATCTCACCGTGAAGAATCGTAGGCAGTGAAAAGGTGATATGAAGCTTATTAATGTAGGCCAGAGTCACAGTAGGTGGCAGGATTTCAAAAACGCTGGCAAAAGCTGTTGGCAGCCCTAGACCCTGGAAACGTGATTATTGACTCCGGGGAGTTTGAAAAACCACATGAGAGTCCTAAGCTCACCGTGAGGTCTAACAAGGCTCCGAAGCTCAAAAGTCAAACAACAAAAAAAAAAAAAAAAAAAAAAAGAAAACAAGCTTGTAAGGGGTCATGGTCCACATTTGTGCCCGCGAGGCCGCAAACTGCAGGGATCCAAAAAACCACATGAGAGTCCAAATCTCACAGTGAAGACTTCTGTGCGGCAAAAAGGTGAAATGCTTGTTAATGTAGGCCAGAGTCACAGTAGGTGGCAGGATTTCAAAAACGCTGGCAAAAGCTGTATTGGCAGCCCTAGAGCCAGGAAACGTGCTTACTGACTGCGGGGAGCCTGAAAACCCACATGAGAGTCCAAATCTCACAGTGAAGACTCCTGGCGGCGAAAAGGTGATATGATGCTTATTAATGTAGGCGAGTCACAGTAGGTGGCAGGATTTCAAAAACGCTGGCAAAAGCTGTATTGGCAGCCCTAGAGCCAGGAAACGTGCTTACTGACTGCGGGGAGCCTGAAAAACCAAATGAGACTCCTAAGCTCACCGTAACGTCTAACAAGACTCCCAAGCTCAAAAGTCAAACAAAAAAAAAAACAAGCTTGTGAGGGGTCATGGTCCATTTTTGTCCCCGAGGCCTGCAAACTGCAGGGATCCAAAAAACCACATGAGAGTCCAAATCTCACAGTGAAGACTTCTGTGCGGCAAAAAGGTGAAATGCTTGTTAATGTAGGCCAGAGTCACAGTAGGTGGCAGGATTTCAAAAACGCTGGCAAAAGCTGTATTGGCAGCCTAGAGCCAGGAAACGTGCTTACTGACTGCGGGGAGCCTGAAAACCCACATGAGAGTCCAAATCTCACAGTGAAGACTCCTAGGCGGCGAAAAGGTGATATGATGCTTATTAATGTAGGCCAGAGTCACAGTAGGTGGCAGGATTTCAAAAACGCTGGCAAAAGCTGTATTGGCAGCCCTAGAGCCAGGAAACGTGCTTACTGACTGCGGGGAGCCTGAAAAACCAAATGAGACTCCTAAGCTCACCGTAACGTCTAACAAGACTCCCAAGCTCAAAAGTCAAACAAAAAAAAAAAACAAGCTTGTGAGGGGTCATGGTCCATTTTTGTCCCCGAGGCCTGCAAACTGCAGGGAGCCAAAAAACCACATGAGAGTCCAAATCTCACAGTGAAGAATCGTAGGCGGTGAAAAGGTGATATGAAGCTTATTAATGTAGGCCAGAGTCACAGTAGGTGGCAGGATTTAAAAAACGCTGGCAAAAGCTGTTGGCAGCCCTAGACCCTTGAAACGTGATTATTGACTCCGGGGAGTTTGAAAAACCACATGAGAGTCCTAAGCTCACCGTGAGGTCTAACAAGGCTCCGAAGCTCAAAAGTCAAAAAAAAAAAAAAAAAAAAAAGAAAACAAGCTTGTGGGGTCATGGTCCACATTTGTGCCCGCGAGGCCGCAAACTGCAGGGATCCAAAAAACCACATGAGAGTCCACATCTCACAGTGAAGACTTCTGTGCGGCAAAAAGGTGAAATGCTTGTTAATGTAGGCCAGAGTCACAGTAGGTGGCAGGATTTCAAAAACGCTGGCAAAAGCTGTATTGGCAGCCCTAGAGCCAGGAAACGTGCTTACTGACTGCGGGGAGCCTGAAAACCCACATGAGAGTCCAAATCTCACAGTGAAGACTCCTGGCGGCGAAAAGGTGATATGATGCTTATTAATGTAGGCGAGTCACAGTAGGTGGCAGGATTTCAAAAACGCTGGCAAAAGCTGTATTGGCAGCCCTAGAGCCAGGAAACGTGCTTACTGACTGCGGGGAGCCTGAAAAACCAAATGAGACTCCTAAGCTCACCGTAACGTCTAACAAGACTCCCAAGCTCAAAAGTCAAACAAAAAAAAAAACAAGCTTGTGAGGGGTCATGGTCCATTTTTGTCCCCGAGGCCTGCAAACTGCAGGGATCCAAAAAACCACATGAGAGTCCAAATCTCACAGTGAAGACTTCTGTGCGGCAAAAAGGTGAAATGCTTGTTAATGTAGGCCAGAGTCACAGTAGGTGGCAGGATTTCAAAAACGCTGGCAAAAGCTGTATTGGCAGCCTAGAGCCAGGAAACGTGCTTACTGACTGCGGGGAGCCTGAAAACCCACATGAGAGTCCAAATCTCACAGTGAAGACTCCTAGGCGGCGAAAAGGTGATATGATGCTTATTAATGTAGGCCAGAGTCACAGTAGGTGGCAGGATTTCAAAAACGCTGGCAAAAGCTGTATTGGCAGCCCTAGAGCCAGGAAACGTGCTTACTGACTGCGGGGAGCCTGAAAAACCAAATGAGACTCCTAAGCTCACCGTAACGTCTAACAAGACTCCCAAGCTCAAAAGTCAAACAAAAAAAAAAAACAAGCTTGTGAGGGGTCATGGTCCATTTTTGTCCCCGAGGCCTGCAAACTGCAGGGAGCCAAAAAACCACATGAGAGTCCAAATCTCACAGTGAAGAATCGTAGGCGGTGAAAAGGTGATATGAAGCTTATTAATGTAGGCCAGAGTCACAGTAGGTGGCAGGATTTAAAAAACGCTGGCAAAAGCTGTTGGCAGCCCTAGACCCTTGAAACGTGATTATTGACTCCGGGGAGTTTGAAAAACCACATGAGAGTCCTAAGCTCACCGTGAGGTCTAACAAGGCTCCGAAGCTCAAAAGTCAAACAAAAAAAAAAAAAAAGAAAAGAAAACAAGCTTGTGGGGTCATGGTCCACATTTGTGCCCGCGAGGCCGCAAACTGCAGGGATCCAAAAAACCACATGAGAGTCCACATCTCACAGTGAAGACTTCTGTGCGGCAAAAAGGTGAAATGCTTGTTAATGTAGGCCAGAGTCACAGTAGGTGGCAGGATTTCAAAAACGCTGGCAAAAGCTGTTGGCAGCCCTAGACCCTGGAAACGTGATTATTGACTCCGGGGAGTTTAAAAAAACCACATGAGAGTCCTTAAGCTCACCGTGAAGTCTAACAAGGCTCCGAAGCTCAAAAGTCAAACAACAAAAAAAAAAAAAAAAAAGAAAACAAGCTTGTAAGGGGTCATGGTCCACATTTGTGCCCGCGAGGCCGCAAACTGCAGGGATCCAAAAGACCACATGAGAGTCCAAATCTCACAGTGAAGACTTCTGTGCGGCAAAAAGGTGAAATGCTTGTTAATGTAGGCCAGAGTCACAGTAGGTGGCAGGATTTCAAAAACGCTGGCAAAAGCTGTATTGGCAGCCCTAGAGCCAGGAAACGTGCTTACTGACTGCGGGGAGCCTGAAAACCCACATGAGAGTCCAAATCTCACAGTGAAGACTCCTGGCGGCGAAAAGGTGATATGATGCTTATTAATGTAGGCCAGAGTCAGAGTAGGTGGCAGGATTTCAAAAACGCTGGCAAAAGCTGTATTGGCAGCCCTAGAGCCAGGAAACGTGCTTACTGACTGCGGGGAGCCTGAAAAACCAAATGAGACTCCTAGCTCACCGTAACGTCTAACAAGACTCCCAAGCTCAAAAGTCAAACAAAAAAAAAAAAAAAGCTTGTGAGGGGTCATGGTCCATTTTTGTCCCCGAGGCCTGCAAACTGCAGGGAGCCAAAAAACCACATGAGAGTCCAAATCTCACAGTGAAGAATCGTAGGCAGTGAAAAGGTGATATGAAGCTTATTAATGTAGGCCAGAGTCACAGTAGGTGGCAGGATTTCAAAAACGCTGGCAAAAGCTGTTGGCAGCCCTAGACCCTGGAAACGTGATTATTGACTCCGGGGAGTTTGAAAAACCACATGAGAGTCCTAAGCTCACCGTGAGGTCTAAACAAGGCTCCGAAGCTCAAAAGTCAAACAACAAAAAAAAAAAAAAAAAAAAAAAAAAAACAAGCTTGTAAGGGGTCATGGTCCACATTTGTGCCCGCGAGGCCGCAAACTGCAGGGATCCAAAAAACCACATGAGAGTCCAAATCTCACAGTGAAGACTTCTGTGCGGCAAAAAGGTGAAATGCTTGTTAATGTAGGCCAGAGTCACAGTAGGTGGCAGGATTTCAAAAACGCTGGCAAAAGCTGTATTGGCAGCCCTAGAGCCAGGAAACGTGCTTACTGACTGCGGGGAGCCTGAAAACCCACATGAGAGTCCAAATCTCACAGTGAAGACTCCTGGTGGCGAAAAGGTGATATGATGCTTATTAATGTAGGCCAGAGTCACAGTAGGAGGCAGGATTTCAAAAACGCTGGCAAAAGCTGTAATTGGCAGCCCTAGAGCCAGGAAACGTGCTTACTGACTGCGGGGAGCCTGAAAAACCAAATGAGACTCCTAAGCTCACCGTAACGTCTAACAAGACTCCCAAGCTCAAAAGTCAAACAAAAAAAAAAAACAAGCTTGTGAGGGGTCATGGTCCATTTTTGTCCCCGAGGCCTGCAAACTGCAGGGAGCCAAAAAACCACATAGAGTCCAAATCTCACAGTGAAGAATCGTAGGCGGTGAAAAGGTGATATGATGCTTATTAATGTAGGCCAGAGTCACAGTAGGTGGCAGGATTTCAAAAACGCTGGCAAAAGCTGTATTGGCAGCCTAGAGCCAGGAAACGTGCTTACTGACTGCGGGGAGCCTGAAAACCCACATGAGAGTCCAAATCTCACAGTGAAGACTCCTAGGCGGCGAAAAGGTGATATGATGCTTATTAATGTAGGCCAGAGTCACAGTAGGTGGCAGGATTTCAAAAACGCTGGCAAAAGCTGTATTGGCAGCCCTAGAGCCAGGAAACGTGCTTACTGACTGCGGGGAGCCTGAAAAACCAAATGAGACTCCTAGCTCACCGTAACGTCTAACAAGACTCCCAAGCTCAAAAGTCAAACAAAAAAAAAAAACAAGCTTGTGAGGGGTCATGGTCCATTTTTGTCCCCGAGGCCTGCAAACTGCAGGGAGCCAAAAAACCACATGAGAGTCCAAATCTCACAGTGAAGAATCGTAGGCAGTGAAAAGGTGATATGAAGCTTATTAATGTAGGCCAGAGTCACAGTAGGTGGCAGGATTTCAAAAACGCTGGCAAAAGCTGTTGGCAGCCCTAGACCCTGGAAACGTGATTATTGACTCCGGGGAGTTTGAAAAACCACATGAGAGTCCTAAGCTCACCGTGAGGTCTAACAAGGCTCCGAAGCTCAAAAGTCAAACAACAAAAAAAAAAAAAAAAAGAAAACAAGCTTGTAAGGGGTCATGGTCCACATTTGTGCCCGCGAGGCCGCAAACTGCAGGGATCCAAAAAACCACATGAGAGTCCAAATCTCACAGTGAAGACTTCTGTGCGGCAAAAAGGTGAAATGCTTGTTAATGTAGGCCAGAGTCACAGTAGGTGGCAGGATTTCAAAAACGCTGGCAAAAGCTGTATTGGCAGCCCTAGAGCCAGGAAACGTGCTTACACGCGGGGAGCCTGAAAACCCACATGAGAGTCCAAATCTCACAGTGAAGACTCCTGGCGGCGAAAAGGTGATATGATGCTTATTAATGTAGGCGAGTCACAGTAGGTGGCAGGATTTCAAAAACGCTGGCAAAAGCTGTATTGGCAGCCCTAGAGCCAGGAAACGTGCTTACTGACTGCGGGGAGCCTGAAAAACCAAATGAGACTCCTAAGCTCACCGTAACGTCTAACATGACTCCCAAGCTCAAAAGTCAAACAAAAAAAAAAAACAAGCTTGTGAGGGGTCATGGTCCATTTTTGTCCCCGAGGCCTGCAAACTGCAGGGAGCTAAAACCACATGAGAGTCCAAATCTCACAGTGAAGAATCGTAGGCGGTGAAAAGGTGATATGAAGCTTATTAATGTAGGCCAGAGTCACAGTAGGTGGCAGGATTTCAAAAACGCTGGCAAAAGATGTATTGGCAGCCCAGACCCTGGAAACGTGATTATTGACTCCGGGGAGTTTATAAAACCACATGAGAGTCCTAAGCTCACCGTGAGGTCTAACAAGGCTCCGAAGCTCAAAAGTCAAACAACAAAAAAAAAAAAAAAAAAAGAAAACAAGCTTGTAGGTCATGGTCCACATTTGTGCCCGCGAGGCCGCAAACTGCAGGGATCTAAAACACCACATGAGAGTCCAAATCTCACAGTGAAGACTTCTGTGCGGCAAAAAGGTGAAATGCTTGTTAATGTAGGCCAGAGTCACAGTAGGTGGCAGGATTTCAAAAACGCTGGCAAAAGCTGTTGCAGCCCTAGACCCTGGAAACGTGATTATTGACTCCGGGGAGTTTAAAAAAACCACATGAGAGTCCTTAAGCTCACCGTGAAGTCTAACAAGGCTCCGAAGCTCAAAAGTCAAACAACAAAAAAAAAAAAAAACAAGAAAACAAGCTTGTAAGGGGTCATGGTCCACATTTGTGCCCGCGAGGCCGCAAACTGCAGGGATCCAAAAGACCACATGAGAGTCCAAATCTCACAGTGAAGACTTCTGTGCGGCAAAAAGGTGAAATGCTTGTTAATGTAGGCCAGAGTCACAGTAGGTGGCAGGATTTCAAAAACGCTGGCAAAAGCTGAATTGGCAGCCCTAGAGCCAGGAAACGTGCTTACTGACTGCGGGGAGCCTGAAAAACCAAATGAGACTCCTAGCTCACCGTAACGTCTAACAAGACTCCCAAGCTCAAAAGTCAAACAAAAAAAAAAACAAGCTTGTGAGGGGTCATGGTCCATTTTTGTCCCCGAGGCCTGCAAACTGCAGGGAGCCAAAAAACCACATGAGAGTCCAAATCTCACAGTGAAGAATCGTAGGCAGTGAAAAGGTGATATGAAGCTTATTAATGTAGGCCAGAGTCACAGTAGGTGGCAGGATTTCAAAAACGCTGGCAAAAGCTGTTGGCAGCCCTAGACCCTGGAAACGTGATTATTGACTCCGGGGAGTTTGAAAAACCACATGAGAGTCCTAAGCTCACCTTGAGGTCTAACAAGGCTCCGAAGCTCAAAAGTCAAACAACAACAAAAAAAAAAAAAAAAAAAAAGAAAACAAGCTTGTAAGGGGTCATGGTCCACATTTGTGCCCGCGAGGCCGCAAACTGCAGGGATCCAAAAAACCACATGAGAGTCCAAATCTCACAGTGAAGACTTCTGTGCAGCAAAAAGGTGAAATGCTTGTTAATGTAGGCCAGAGTCACAGTAGGTGGCAGGATTTCAAAAACGCTGGCAAAAGCTGTATTGGCAGCCCTAGAGCCAGGAAACGTGCTTAGTGACTGCGGGGAGCCTGAAAACCCACATGAGAGTCCAAATCTCACAGTGAAGACTCCTGGCGGCGAAAAGGTGATATGATGCTTATTAATGTACGCCAGAGTCAGAGTAGGTGGCAGGATTTCAAAAACGCTGGCAAAAGCTGTATTGGCAGCCCTAGAGCCAGGAAACGTGCTTACTGACTGCGGGGAGCCTGAAAAACCAAATGAGACTCCTAGCTCACCGTAACGTCTAACAAGACTCCCAAGCTCAAAAGTCAAACAAAAAAAAAAAACAAGCTTGTGAGGGGTCATGGTCCATTTTTGTCCCCGAGGCCTGCAAACTGCAGGGAGCCAAAAAACCACATGAGAGTCCAAATCTCACAGTGAAGAATCGTAGGCAGTGAAAAGGTGATATGAAGCTTATTAATGTAGGCCAGAGTCACAGTAGGTGGCAGGATTTCAAAAACGCTGGCAAAAGCTGTTGGCAGCCCTAGACCCTGGAAACGTGATTATTGACTCCGGGGAGTTTGAAAAACCACATGAGAGTCCTAAGCTCACCGTAAGGTCTAACAAGGCTCCGAAGCTCAAAAGTCAAACAACAAAAAAAAAAAAAAACAAGAAAACAAGCTTGTAAGGGGTCATGGTCCACATTTGTTCCCGCGAGGCCGCAAACTGCAGGGATCCAAAAGACCACATGAGAGTCCAAATCTCACAGTGAAGACTTCTGTGCGGCAAAAAGGTGAAATGCTTGTTAATGTAGGCCAGAGTCACAGTAGGTGGCAGGATTTCAAAAACGCTGGCAAAAGCTGTATTGGCAGCCCTAGAGCCAGGAAACGTGCTTACTGACTGCGGGGAGCCTGAAAAACCAAATGAGACTCCTAGCTCACCGTAACGTCTAACAAGACTCCCAAGCTCAAAAGTCAAACAAAAAAAAAAAAACAAGCTTGTGAGGGGTCATGGTCCATTTTTGTCCCCGAGGCCTGCAAACTGCAGGGAGCCAAAAAACCACATGAGAGTCCAAATCTCACAGTGAAGAATCGTAGGCAGTGAAAAGGTGATATGAAGCTTATTAATGTAGGCCAGAGTCACAGTAGGTGGCAGGATTTCAAAAACGCTGGCAAAAGCTGTTGGCAGCCCTAGACCCTGGAAACGTGATTATTGACTCCGGGGAGTTTGAAAAACCACATGAGAGTCCTAAGCTCACCGTGAGGTCTAACAAGGCTCCGAAGCTCAAAAGTCAAACAACAAAAAAAAAAAAAAAAAAAAAAAGAAAACAAGCTTGTAAGGGGTCATGGTCCACATTTGTGCCCGCGAGGCCGCAAACTGCAGGGATCCAAAAAACCACATGAGAGTCCAAATCTCACAGTGAAGACTTCTGTGCAGCAAAAAGGTGAAATGCTTGTTAATGTAGGCCAGAGTCACAGTAGGTGACAGGATTTCAAAAACGCTGGCAAAAGCTGTATTGGCAGCCCTAGAGCCAGGAAACGTGCTTAGTGACTGCGGGGAGCCTGAAAACCCACATGAGAGTCCAAATCTCACAGTGAAGACTCCTGGCGGCGAAAAGGTGATATGATGCTTATTAATGTACGCCAGAGTCAGAGTAGGTGGCAGGATTTCAAAAACGCTGGCAAAAGCTGTATTGGCAGCCCTAGAGCCAGGAAACGTGCTTACTGACTGCGGGGAGCCTGAAAAACCAAATGAGACTCCTAGCTCACCGTAACGTCTAACAAGACTCCCAAGCTCAAAAGTCAAACAAAAAAAAAAAACAAGCTTGTGAGGGGTCATGGTCCATTTTTGTCCCCGAGGCCTGCAAACTGCAGGGAGCCAAAAAACCACATGAGAGTCCAAATCTCACAGTGAAGAATCGTAGGCAGTGAAAAGGTGATATGAAGCTTATTAATGTAGGCCAGAGTCACAGTAGGTGGCAGGATTTCAAAAACGCTGGCAAAAGCTGTTGGCAGCCCTAGACCCTGGAAACGTGATTATTGACTCCGGGGAGTTTGAAAAACCACATGAGAGTCCTAAGCTCACCGTAAGGTCTAACAAGGCTCCGAAGCTCAAAAGTCAAACAACAAAAAAAAAAAAAAAAAAGAAAACAAGCTTGTAGGTCATGGTCCACATTTGTGCCCGCGAGGCCGCAAACTGCAGGGATCTAAAACACCACATGAGAGTCCAAATCTCACAGTGAAGACTTCTGTGCGGCAAAAAGGTGAAATGCTTGTTAATGTAGGCCAGAGTCACAGTAGGTGGCAGGATTTCAAAAACGCTGGCAAAAGCTGTATTGGCAGCCTAGAGCCAGGAAACGTGCTTACTGACTGCGGGGAGCCTGAAAACCCACATGAGAGTCCAAATCTCACAGTGAAGACTCCTAGGCGGCGAAAAGGTGATATGATGCTTATTAATGTAGGCCAGAGTCACAGTAGGTGGCAGGATTTCAAAAACGCTGGCAAAAGCTGTTGGCAGCCCTAGACCCTGGAAACGTGATTATTGACTCCGGGGAGTTTGAAAAACCACATGAGAGTCCTAAGCTCACCGTGAGGTCGAACAAGGCTCCGAAGCTCAAAAGTCAAAACAACAAAAAAAAAAAAAAAGAAAACAAGCTTGTAAGGGGTCATGGTCCACATTTGTGCCCGCGAGGCCGCAAACTGCAGGGATCCAAAAAACCACATGAGAGTCCAAATCTCACAGTGAAGACTTCTGTGCGGCAAAAAGGTGAAATGCTTGTTAATGTAGGCCAGAGTCACAGTAGGTGGCAGGATTTCAAAAACGCTGGCAAAAGCTGTATTGGCAGCCTAGAGCCAGGAAACGTGCTTACGACTGCGGGGAGCCTGAAAACCCACATGAGAGTCCAAATCTCACAGTGAAGACTCCTAGGCGGCGAAAAGGTGATATGATGCTTATTAATGTAGGCCAGAGTCACAGTAGGTGGCAGGATTTCAAAAACGCTGGCAAAAGCTGTATTGGCAGCCCTAGAGCCAGGAAACGTGCTTACTGACTGCGGGGAGCCTGAAAAACCAAATGAGACTCCTAAGCTCACCGTAACGTCTAACAAGACTCCCAAGCTCAAAAGTCAAACAAAAAAAAAAAACAAGCTTGTGAGGGGTCATGGTCCATTTTTGTCCCCGAGGCCTGCAAACTGCAGGGAGCCAAAAAACCACATAGAGTCCAAATCTCACAGTGAAGAATCGTAGGCGGTGAAAAGGTGATATGATGCTCATTAATGTAGGCCAGAGTCACAGTAGGTGGCAGGATTTCAAAAACGCTGGCAAAAGCTGTATTGGCAGCCTAGAGCCAGGAAACGTGCTTACTGACTGCGGGGAGCCTGAAAACCCACATGAGAGTCCAAATCTCACAGTGAAGACTCCTAGGCGGCGAAAAGGTGATATGATGCTTATTAATGTAGGCCAGAGTCACAGTAGGTGGCAGGATTTCAAAAACGCTGGCAAAAGCTGTATTGGCAGCCCTAGAGCCAGGAAACGTGCTTACTGACTGCGGGGAGCCTGAAAAACCAAATGAGACTCCTAGCTCACCGTAACGTCTAACAAGACTCCCAAGCTCAAAAGTCAAACAAAAAAAAAAAACAAGCTTGTGAGGGGTCATGGTCCATTTTTGTCCCCGAGGCCTGCAAACTGCAGGGAGCCAAAAAACCACATGAGAGTCCAAATCTCACAGTGAAGAATCGTAGGCAGTGAAAAGGTGATATGAAGCTTATTAATGTAGGCCAGAGTCACAGTAGGTGGCAGGATTTCAAAAACGCTGGCAAAAGCTGTTGGCAGCCCTAGACCCTGGAAACGTGATTATTGACTCCGGGGAGTTTGAAAAACCACATGAGAGTCCTAAGCTCACCGTGAGGTCTACCAAGGCTCCGAAGCTCAAAAGTCAAACAACAAAAAAAAAAAAAAAAAAAAAAAGAAAACAAGCTTGTAAGGGGTCATGGTCCACATTTGTGCCCGCGAGGCCGCAAACTGCAGGGATCCAAAAAACCACATGAGAGTCCAAATCTCACAGTGAAGACTTCTGTGCGGCAAAAAGGTGAAATGCTTGTTAATGTAGGCCAGAGTCACAGTAGGTGGCAGGATTTCAAAAACGCTGGCAAAAGCTGTATTGGCAGCCCTAGAGCCAGGAAACGTGCTTAGTGACTGCGGGGAGCCTGAAAACCCACATGAGAGTCCAAATCTCACAGTGAAGACTCCTGGCGGCGAAAAGGTGATATGATGCTTATTAATGTAGGCCAGAGTCAGAGTAGGTGGCAGGATTTCAAAAACGCTGGCAAAAGCTGTATTGGCAGCCCTAGAGCCAGGAAACGTGCTTACTGACTGCGGGGAGCCTGAAAAACCAAATGAGACTCCTAGCTCACCGTAACGTCTAACAAGACTCCCAAGCTCAAAAGTCAAACAAAAAAAAAAAACAAGCTTGTGAGGGGTCATGGTCCATTTTTGTCTCCGAGGCCTGCAAACTGCAGGGAGCCAAAAAACCACATGAGAGTCCAAATCTCACAGTGAAGAATCGTAGGCAGTGAAAAGGTGATATGAAGCTTATTAATGTAGGCCAGAGTCACAGTAGGTGGCAGGATTTCAAAAACGCTGGCAAAAGCTGTTGGCAGCCCTAGACCCTGGAAACGTGATTATTGACTCCGGGGAGTTTGAAAAACCACATGAGAGTCCTAAGCTCACCGTAAGGTCTAACAAGGCTCCGAAGCTCAAAAGTCAAACAACAAAAAAAAAAAAAAAAAAAGAAAACAAGCTTGTAAGGGGTCATGGTCCACATTTGTGCCCGCAAGGCCGCAAACTGCAGGGATCCAAAAAACCACATGAGAGTCCAAATCTCACAGTGAAGACTTCTGTGCGGCAAAAAGGTGAAATGCTTGTTAATGTAGGCCAGAGTCACAGTAGGTGGCAGGATTTCAAAAACGCTGGCAAAAGCTGTATTGGCAGCCTAGAGCCAGGAAACGTGCTTACTGACTGCGGGGAGCCTGAAAACCCACATGAGAGTCCAAATCTCACAGTGAAGACTCCTAGGCGGCGAAAAGGTGATATGATGCTTATTAATGTAGGCCGGAGTCACAGTAGGTGGCAGGATTTCAAAAACGCTGGCAAAAGCTGTTGGCAGCCCTAGACCCTGGAAACGTGATTATTGACTCCGGGGAGTTTGAAAAACCACATGAGAGTCCTAAGCTCACCGTGAGGTCGAACAAGGCTCCGAAGCTCAAAAGTCAAAACAACAAAAAAAAAAAAAAGAAAACAAGCTTGTAAGGGGTCATGGTCCACATTTGTGCCCGCGAGGCCGCAAACTGCAGGGATCCAAAAAACCACATGAGAGTCCAAATCTCACAGTGAAGACTTCTGTGCGGCAAAAAGGTGAAATGCTTGTTAATGTAGGCCAGAGTCACAGTAGGTGGCAGGATTTCAAAAACGCTGGCAAAAGCTGTATTGGCAGCCTAGAGCCAGGAAACGTGCTTACGACTGCGGGGAGCCTGAAATCCCACATGAGAGTCCAAATCTCACAGTGAAGACTCCTAGGCGGCGAAAAGGTGATATGATGCTTATTAATGTAGGCCAGAGTCACAGTAGGTGGCAGGATTTCAAAAACGCTGGCAAAAGCTGTATTGGCAGCCCTAGAGCCAGGAAACGTGCTTACTGACTGCGGGGAGCCTGAAAAACCAAATGAGACTCCTAAGCTCACCGTAAGGTCTAACAAGACTCCCAAGCTCAAAAGTCAAACAAAAAAAAAAAACAAGCTTGTGAGGGGTCATGGTCCATTTTTGTCCCCGAGGCCTGCAAACTGCAGGGAGCCAAAAAACCACATAGAGTCCAAATCTCACAGTGAAGAATCGTAGGCGGTGAAAAGGTGATATGATGCTTATTAATGTAGGCCAGAGTCACAGTAGGTGGCAGGATTTCAAAAACGCTGGCAAAAGCTGTATTGGCAGCCTAGAGCCAGGAAACGTGCTTACTGACTGCGGGGAGCCTGAAAACCCACATGAGAGTCCAAATCTCACAGTGAAGACTCCTAGGCGGCGAAAAGGTGATATGATGCTTATTAATGTAGGCCAGAGTCACAGTAGGTGGCAGGATTTCAAAAACGCTGGCAAAAGCTGTATTGGCAGCCCTAGAGCCAGGAAACGTGCTTACTGACTGCGGGGAGCCTGAAAAACCAAATGAGACTCCTAGCTCACCGTAACGTCTAACAAGACTCCCAAGCTCAAAAGTCAAACAAAAAAAAAAAACAAGCTTGTGAGGGGTCATGGTCCATTTTTGTCCCCGAGGCCTGCAAACTGCAGGGAGCCAAAAAACCACATGAGAGTCCAAATCTCACAGTGAAGAATCGTAGGCAGTGAAAAGGTGATATGAAGCTTATTAATGTAGGCCAGAGTCACAGTAGGTGGCAGGATTTCAAAAACGCTGGCAAAAGCTGTTGGCAGCCCTAGACCCTGGAAACGTGATTATTGACTCCGGGGAGTTTAAAAAAACCACATGAGAGTCCTTAAGCTCACCGTGAAGTCTAACAAGGCTCCGAAGCTCAAAAGTCAAACAAAACAAAAAAAAAAAAAAAAGAAAACAAGCTTGTAAGGGGTCATGGTCCACATTTGTGCCCGCGAGGCCGCAAACTGCAGGGATCCAAAAGACCACATGAGAGTCCAAATCTCACAGTGAAGACTTCTGTGCGGCAAAAAGGTGAAATGCTTGTTAATGTAGGCCAGAGTCACAGTAGGTGGCAGGATTTCAAAAACGCTGGCAAAAGCTGTATTGGCAGCCCTAGAGCCAGGAAACGTGCTTACTGACTGCGGGGAGCCTGAAAACCCACATGAGAGTCCAAATCTCACAGTGAAGACTCCTGGCGGCGAAAAGGTGATATGATGCTTATTAATGTAGGCCAGAGTCAGAGTAGGTGGCAGGATTTCAAAAACGCTGGCAAAAGCTGTATTGGCAGCCCCAGAGCCAGGAAACGTGCTTACTGACTGCGGGGAGCCTGAAAAACCAAATGAGACTCCTAGCTCACCGTAACGTCTAACAAGACTCCCAAGCTCAAAAGTCAAACAAAAAAAAAAAACAAGCTTGTGAGGGGTCATGGTCCATTTTTGTCCCCGAGGCCTGCAAACTGCAGGGAGCCAAAAAACCACATGAGAGTCCAAATCTCACAGTGAAGACTTCTGTGCGGCAAAAAGGTGAAATGCTTGTTAATGTAGGCCAGAGTCACAGTAGGTGGCAGGATTTCAAAAACGCTGGCAAAAGCTGTATTGGCAGCCTAGAGCCAGGAAACGTGCTTACTGACTGCGGGGAGCCTGAAAACCCACATGAGAGTCCAAATCTCACAGTGAAGACTCCTAGGCGGCGAAAAGGTGATATGATGCTTATTAATGTAGGCCAGAGTCACAGTAGGTGGCAGGATTTCAAAAACGCTGGCAAAAGCAGTTGGCAGCCCTAGACCCTGGAAACGTGATTATTGACTCCGGGGAGTTTGAAAAACCACATGAGAGTCCTAAGCTCACCGTGAGGTCGAACAAGGCTCCGAAGCTCAAAAGTCAAAACAACAAAAAAAAAAAAAAGAAAACAAATTTGTGCCCGCGAGGCCGCAAACTGCAGGGATCCAAAAAACCACATGAGAGTCCAAATCTCACAGTGAAGACTTCTGTGCGGCAAAAAGGTGAAATGCTTGTTAATGTAGGCCAGAGTCACAGTAGGTGGCAGGATTTCAAAAACGCTGGCAAAAGCTGTATTGGCAGCCTAGAGCCAGGAAACGTGCTTACGACTGCGGGGAGCCTGAAATCCCACATGAGAGTCCAAATCTCACAGTGAAGACTCCTAGGCGGCGAAAAGGTGATATGATGCTTATTAATGTAGGCCAGAGTCACAGTAGGTGGCAGGATTTCAAAAACGCTGGCAAAAGCTGTATTGGCAGCCCTAGAGCCAGGAAACGTGCTTACTGACTGCGGGGAGCCTGAAAAACCAAATGAGACTCCTAAGCTCACCGTAAGGTCTAACAAGACTCCCAAGCTCAAAAGTCAAACAAAAAAAAAAAACAAGCTTGTGAGGGGTCATGGTCCATTTTTGTCCCCGAGGCCTGCAAACTGCAGGGAGCCAAAAAACCACATAGAGTCCAAATCTCACAGTGAAGAATCGTAGGCGGTGAAAAGGTGATATGATGCTTATTAATGTAGGCCAGAGTCACAGTAGGTGGCAGGATTTCAAAAACGCTGGCAAAAGCTGTATTGGCAGCCTAGAGCCAGGAAACGTGCTTACTGACTGCGGGGAGCCTGAAAACCCACATGAGAGTCCAAATCTCACAGTGAAGACTCCTAGGCGGCGAAAAGGTGATATGATGCTTATTAATGTAGGCCAGAGTCACAGTAGGTGGCAGGATTTCAAAAACGCTGGCAAAAGCTGTATTGGCAGCCCTAGAGCCAGGAAACGTGCTTACTGACTGCGGGGAGCCTGAAAAACCAAATGAGACTCCTAGCTCACCGTAACGTCTAACAAGACTCCCAAGCTCAAAAGTCAAACAAAAAAAAAAAACAAGCTTGTGAGGGGTCATGGTCCATTTTTGTCCCCGAGGCCTGCAAACTGCAGGGAGCCAAAAAACCACATGAGAGTCCAAATCTCACAGTGAAGAATCGTAGGCAGTGAAAAGGTGATATGAAGCTTATTAATGTAGGCCAGAGTCACAGTAGGTGGCAGGATTTCAAAAACGCTGGCAAAAGCTGTTGGCAGCCCTAGACCCTGGAAACGTGATTATTGACTCCTGGGAGTTTAAAAAAACCACATGAGAGTCTTAAGCTCACCGTGAAGTCTAACAAGGCTCCGAAGCTCAAAAGTCAAACAAAAAAAAAAAAAAAAAAAGAAAACAAGCTTGTAAGGGGTCATGGTCCACATTTGTGCCCGCGAGGCCGCAAACTGCAGGGATCCAAAAGACCACATGAGAGTCCAAATCTCACAGTGAAGACTTCTGTGCGGCAAAAAGGTGAAATGCTTGTTAATGTAGGCCAGAGTCACAGTAGGTGGCAGGATTTCAAAAACGCTGGCAAAAGCTGTATTGGCAGCCCTAGAGCCAGGAAACGTGCTTACTGACTGCGGGGAGCCTGAAAACCCACATGAGAGTCCAAATCTCACAGTGAAGACTCCTGGCGGCGAAAAGGTGATATGATGCTTATTAATGTAGGCCAGAGTCAGAGTAGGTGGCAGGATTTCAAAAACGCTGGCAAAAGCTGTATTGGCAGCCCTAGAGCCAGGAAACGTGCTTACTGACTGCGGGGAGCCTGAAAAACCAAATGAGACTCCTAGCTCACCGTAACGTCTAACAAGACTCCCAAGCTCAAAAGTCAAACAAAAAAAAAAAACAAGCTTGTGAGGGGTCATGGTCCATTTTTGTCCCCGAGGCCTGCAAACTGCAGGGAGCCAAAAAACCACATGAGAGTCCAAATCTCACAGTGAAGAATCGTAGGCAGTGAAAAGGTGATATGAAGCTTATTAATGTAGGCCAGAGTCACAGTAGGTGGCAGGATTTCAAAAACGCTGGCAAAAGCTGTTGGCAGCCCTAGACCCTGGAAACGTGATTATTGACTCCGGGGAGTTTGAAAAACCACATGAGAGTCCTAAGCTCACCGTGAGGTCTAACAAGGCTCCGAAGCTCAAAAGTCAAACAACAAAAAAAAAAAAAAAAAAAGAAAACAAGCTTGTAGGTCATGGTCCACATTTGTGCCCGCGAGGCCGCAAACTGCAGGGATCTAAAACACCACATGAGAGTCCAAATCTCACAGTGAAGATTCCTGGCGGCGAAAAGGTGATATGATGCTTATTAATGTAGGCGAGTCACAGTAGGTGGCAGGATTACAAAAACGCTGGCAAAAGCTGTATTGGCAGCCCTAGAGCCGGGAAACGTGCTTACTGACTGCGGGGAGTTTGAAAAACCACATGAGAGTCCTAAGCTCACCGTGAGGTCTAACAAGGCTCCGAAGCTCAAAAGTCAAACAACAAAAAAAACAAAAAAAAACAAA
This sequence comes from Triturus cristatus, assembly GCF_964204655.1. Lineage (NCBI taxonomy): Eukaryota > Metazoa > Chordata > Amphibia > Caudata > Salamandridae > Triturus > Triturus cristatus. Next base: position 1,174,309 of record NW_028187963.1, on the reverse strand, counting down.
AGAAAACAAGCTTGTAAGGGGTCATGGTCCACATTTGTGCCCGCGAGGCCGCAAACTGCAGGGATCCAAAAAACCACATGAGAGTCCAAATCTCACAGTGAAGACTTCTGTGCGGCAAAAAGGTGAAATGCTTGTTAATGTAGGCCAGAGTCACAGTAGGTGGCAGGATTTCAAAAACGCTGGCAAAAGCTGTATTGGCAGCCTAGAGCCAGGAAACGTGCTTACGACTGCGAGGAGCCTGAAAACCCACATGAGAGTCCAAATCTCACAGTGAAGACTCCTAGGCGGCGAAAAGGTGATATGATGCTTATTAATGTAGGCCAGAGCACAGTAGGTGGCAGGATTTCAAAAACGCTGGCAAAAGCTGTATTGGCAGCCCTAGAGCCAGGAAACGTGCTTACTGACTGCGGGGAGCCTGAAAAACCAAATGAGACTCCTAAGCTCACCGTAACGTCTAACAAGACTCCCAAGCTCAAAAGTCAAACAAAAAAAAAAAACAAGCTTGTGAGGGGTCATGGTCCATTTTTGTCCCCGAGGCCTGCAAACTGCAGGGAGCCAAAAAACCACATGAGAGTCCAAATCTCACAGTGAAGAATCGTAGGCGGTGAAAAGGTGATATGAAGCTTATTAATGTAGGCCAGAGTCACAGTAGGTGGCAGGATTTCAAAAACGCTGGCAAAAGCTGTTGGCAGCCCTAGACCCTGGAAACGTGATTATTGACTCCGGGGAGTTTAAAAAAACCACATGAGAGTCCTTAAGCTCACCGTGAAGTCTAACAAGGCTCCGAAGCTCAAAAGTCAAACAACAAAAAAAAAAAAAAAAAAAGAAAACAAGCTTGTAAGGGGTCATGGTCCACATTTGTGCCCGCGAGGCCGCAAACTGCTGGGATCCAAAAGACCACATGAGAGTCCAAATCTCACAGTGAAGACTTCTGTGCGGCAAAAAGGTGAAATGCTTGTTAATGTAGGCCAGAGTCACAGTAGGTGGCAGGATTTCAAAAACGCTGGCAAAAGCTGTATTGGCAGCCCTAGAGCCAGGAAACGTGCTTACTGACTGCGGGGAGCCTGAAAACCCACATGAGAGTCCAAATCTCACAGTGAAGACTCCTGGCGGCGAAAAGGTGATATGATGCTTATTAATGTAGGCCAGAGTCAGAGTAGGTGGCAGGATTTCAAAAACGCTGGCAAAAGCTGTATTGGCAGCCCTAGAGCCAGGAAACGTACTTACTGACTGCGGGGAGCCTGAAAAACCAAATGAGACTCCTAGCTCACCGTAACGTCTAACAAGACTCCCAAGCTCAAAAGTCATACAAAAAAAAAAAACAAGCTTGTGAGGGGTCATGGTCCATTTTTGTCCCCGAGGCCTGCAAACTGCAGGGAGCCAAAAAACCACATGAGAGTCCAAATCTCACAGTGAAGAATCGTAGGCAGTGAAAAGGTGATATGAAGCTTATTAATGTAGGCCAGAGTCACAGTAGGTGGCAGTATTTCAAAAACGCTGGCAGCCCTAGACCCTGGAAACGTGATTATTGACTCCGGGGAGTTTGAAAAACCACATGAGAGTCCTAAGCTCACCGTGAGGTCTAACAAGGCTCCGAAGCTCAAAAGTCAAACAACAAAAAAAAAAAAAAAAAAAGAAAACAAGCTTGTAGGTCATGGTCCACATTTGTGCCCGCGAGGCCGCAAACTGCAGGGATCTAAAACACCACATGAGAGTCCAAATCTCACAGTGAAGATTCCTGGCGGCGAAAAGGTGATATGATGCTTATTAATGTAGGCGAGTCACAGTAGGTGGCAGGATTTCAAAAACGCTGGCAAAAGCTGTATTGGCAGCCCTAGAGCCGGGAAACGTGCTTACTGACTGCGGGAAGTTTGAAAAACCACATGAGAGTCCTAAGCTCACCGTGAGGTCTAACAAGGCTCCGAAGCTCAAAAGTCAAACAACAAAAAAAACAAAAAAAAACAAAAGAAAACAAGCTGTAAGGGGTCATGGTCCACATTTGTGCCCGCGAGGCCGCAAACTGCAGGGATCCAAAAAACCACATGAGAGTCCAAATCTCACAGTGAAGACTTCTGTGCGGCAAAAAGGTGAAATGCTTGTTAATGTAGGCCAGAGTCACAGTAGGTGGCAGGATTTCAAAAACGCTGGCAAAAGCTGTATTGGCAGCCTAGAGCCAGGAAACGTGCTTACGACTGCGGGGAGCCTGAAAACCCACATGAGAGTCCAAATCTCACAGTGAAGACTCCTAGGCGGCGAAAAGGTGATATGATGCTTATTAATGTAGGCCAGAGTCACAGTAGGTGGCAGGATTTCAAAAACGCTGGCAAAAGCTGTATTGGCAGCCCTAGAGCCAGGAAACGTGCTTACTGACTGCGGGGAGCCTGAAAAACCAAATGAGACTCCTAAGCTCACCGTAACGTCTAACAAGACTCCCAAGCTCAAAAGTCAAACAAAAAAAAAAAACAAGCTTGTGAGGGGTCATGGTCCATTTTTGTCCCCGAGGCCTGCAAACTGCAGGGAGCCAAAAAACCACATAGAGTCCAAATCTCACAGTGAAGAATCGTAGGCGGTGAAAAGGTGATATGATGCTTATTAATGTAGGCCAGAGTCACAGTAGGTGGCAGGATTTCAAAAACGCTGGCAAAAGCTGTATTGGCAGCCCTAGAGCCAGGAAACGTGCTTACTGACTGCGGGGAGCCTGAAAACCCACATGAGAGTCCAAATCTCACAGTGAAGACTCCTGGCGGCGAAAAGGTGATATGATGCTTATTAATGTAGGCGAGTCACAGTAGGTGGCAGGATTTCAAAAACGCTGGCAAAAGCTGTATTGGCAGCCCTAGAGCCAGGAAACGTGCTTACTGACTGCGGGGAGCCTGAAAAACCAAATGAGACTCCTAAGCTCACCGTAACGTCTAACAAGACTCCCAAGCTCAAAAGTCAAACAAAAAAAAAAAACAAGCTTGTGAGGGGTCATGGTCCATTTTTGTCCCCGAGGCCTGCAATGCAGGGAGCCAAAAACCACATGAGAGTCCAAATCTCACAGTGAAGAATCGTAGGCGGTGAAAAGGTGATATGAAGCTTATTAATGTAGGCCAGAGTCACAGTTGGTGGCAGGATTTCAAAAACGCTGGCAAAAGCTGTTGGCAGCCCTAGACCCTGGAAACGTGATTATTGACTCCGGGGAGTTTGAAAAACCACATGAGAGTCCTAAGCTCACCGTGAGGTCTAACAAGGCTCCGAAGCTCAAAAGTCAAAACAACAAAAAAAAAAAAAAAAGAAAACAAGCTTGTAAGGGGTCATGGTCCACATTTGTGCCCGCGAGGCCGCAAACTGCAGTGATCCAAAAAACCACATGAGAGTCCAAATCTCACAGTGAAGACTTCTGTGCGGCAAATAGGTGAAATGCTTGTTAATGTAGGCCAGAGTCACAGTAGGTGGCAGATTTCAAAAACGCTGGCAAAAGCTGTTGCAGCCCTAGACCCTGGAAACGTGATTATTGACTCCGGGGAGTTTAAAAAAACCACATGAGAGTCCTTAAGCTCACCGTGAAGTCTAACAAGGCTCCGAAGCTCAAAAGTCAAACAACAAAAAAAAAAAAAAGAAAGAAAACAAGCTTGTAAGGGGTCATGGTCCACATTTGTGCCCGCGAGGCCGCAAACTACAGGGATCCAAAAGACCACATGAGAGTCCGAATCTCACAGTGAAGACTTCTGTGCGGCAAAAAGGTGAAATGCTTGTTAATGTAGGCCAGAGTCACAGTAGGTGGCAGGATTTCAAAAACGCTGGCAAAAGCTGTATTGGCAGCCCTAGAGCCAGGAAACGTGCTTACTGACTGCGGGGAGCCTGAAAAACCAAATGAGACTCCTAGCTCACCGTAACGTCTAACAAGACTCCCAAGCTCAAAAGTCAAACAAAAAAAAAAAACAAGCTTGTGAGGGGTCATGGTCCATTTTTGTCCCCGAGGCCTGCAAACTGCAGGGAGCCAAAAAACCACATGAGAGTCCAAATCTCACAGTGAAGAATCGTAGGCAGTGAAAAGGTGATATGAAGCTTATTAATGTAGGCCAGAGTCACAGTAGGTGGCAGGATTTCAAAAACGCTGGCAAAAGCTGTTGGCAGCCCTAGACCCTGGAAACGTGATTATTGACTCCGGGGAGTTTGAAAAACCAGCTCACCGTGAGGTCTAACAAGGCTCCGAAGCTCAAAAGTCAAACAACAAAAAAAAAAAAAAAAAAAAAAAGAAAACAAGCTTGTAAGGGGTCATGGTCCACATTTGTGCCCGCGAGGCCGCAAACTGCAGGGATCCAAAAAACCACATGAGAGTCCAAATCTCACAGTGAAGACTTCTGTGCGGCAAAAAGGTGAAATGCTTGTTAATGTAGGCCAGAGTCACAGTAGGTGGCAGGATTTCAAAAACGCTGGCAAAAGCTGTATTGGCAGCCTAGAGCCAGGAAACGTGCTTACGACTGCGGGGAGCCTGAAAACCCACATGAGAGTCCAAATCTCACAGTGAAGACTCCTAGGCGGCGAAAAGGTGATATGATGCTTATTAATGTAGGCCAGAGTCACAGTAGGTGGCAGGATTTCAAAAACGCTGGCAAAAGCTGTATTGGCAGCCCTAGAGCCAGGAAACGTGCTTACTGACTGCGGGGAGCCTGAAAAACCAAATGAGACTCCTAAGCTCACCGTAACGTCTAACAAGACTCCCAAGCTCAAAAGTCAAACAAAAAAAAAAAACAAGCTTGTGAGGGGTCATGGTCCATTTTTGTCCCCGAGGCCTGCAAACTGCAGGGAGCCAAAAAACCACATAGAGTCCAAATCTCACAGTGAAGAATCGTAGGCGGTGAAAAGGTGATATGATGCTTATTAATGTAGGCCAGAGTCACAGTAGGTGGCAGGATTTCAAAAACGCTGGCAAAAGCTGTATTGGCAGCCTAGAGCCAGGAAACGTGCTTACTGACTGCGGGGAGCCTGAAAACCCACATGAGAGTCCAAATCTCACAGTGAAGACTCCTAGGCGGCGAAAAGGTGATATGATGCTTATTAATGTAGGCCAGAGTCACAGTAGGTGGCAGGATTTCAAAAACGCTGGCAAAAGCTGTATTGGCAGCCCTAGAGCCAGGAAACGTGCTTACTGACTGCGGGGAGCCTGAAAATCCACATGAGAGTCCAAATCTCACAGTGAAGACTCCTGGCGGCGAAAAGGTGATATGATGCTTATTAATGTAGGCGAGTCACAGTAGGTGGCAGGATTTCAAAAACGCTGGCAAAAGCTGTATTGGCAGCCCTAGAGCCAGGAAACGTGCTTACTGACTGCGGGGAGCCTGAAAAACCAAATGAGACTCCTAAGCTCACCGTAACGTCTAACAAGACTCCCAAGCTCAAAAGTCAAACAAAAAAAAAAAACAAGCTTGTGAGGGGTCATGGTCCATTTTTGTCCCCGAGGCCTGCAAACTGCAGGGAGCCAAAAACCACATGAGAGTCCAAATCTCACAGTGAAGAATCGTAGGCGGTGAAAAGGTGATATGAAGCTTATTAATGTAGGCCAGAGTCACAGTTGGTGGCAGGATTTCAAAAACGCTGGCAAAAGCTGTTGGCTGCCCTAGACCCTGGAAACGTGATTATTGACTCCGGGGAGTTTGAAAAACCACATGAGAGTCCTAAGCTCACCGTAAGGTCTAACAAGGCTCCGAAGCTCAAAAGTCAAACAACAAAAAAAAAAAAAAAAAAAAGAAAACAAGCTTGTGAGGGGTCATGGTCCATTTTTGTCCCCGAGGCCTGCAACTGCAGGGATCCAAAAAACCACATGAGAGTCCAAATCTCACAGTGAAGACTTCTGTGCGGCAAAAAGGTGAAATGCTTGTTAATGTAGGCCAGAGTCACAGTAGGTGGCAGGATTTCAAAAACGCTGGCAAAAGCTGTATTGGCAGCCTAGAGCCAGGAAACGTGCTTACTGACTGCGGGGAGCCTGAAAACCCACATGAGAGTCCAAATCTCACAGTGAAGACTCCTAGGCGGCGAAAAGGTGATATGATGATTATTAATGTAGGCCAGAGTCACAGTAGGTGGCAGGATTTCAAAAACGCTGGCAAAAGCTGTTGGCAGCCCTAGACCCTGGAAACGTGATTATTGACTCCGGGGAGTTTGAAAAACAACATGAGAGTCCTAAGCTCACCGTGAGGTCGAACAAGGCTCCGAAGCTCAAAAGTCAAAACAACAAAAAAAAAAATAAAGAAAACAAGCTTGTAAGGGGTCATGGTCCACATTTGTGCCCGCGAGGCCGCAAACTGCAGGGATCCAAAAAACCACATGAGAGTCCAAATCCACAGTGAAGACTTCTGTGCGGCAAAAAGGTGAAATGCTTGTTAATGTAGGCCAGAGTCACAGTAGGTGGCAGGATTTCAAAAACGCTGGCAAAAGCTGTATTGGCAGCCTAGAGCCAGGAAACGTGCTTACGACTGCGGGGAGCCTGAAAACCCACATGAGAGTCCAAATCTCACAGTGAAGACTCCTAGGCGGCGAAAAGGTGATATGATGCTTATTAATGTAGGCCAGAGTCACAGTAGGTGGCAGGATTTCAAAAACGCTGGCAAAAGCTGTATTGGCAGCCCTAGAGCCAGGAAACGTGCTTACTGACTGCGGGGAGCCTGAAAAACCAAATGAGACTCCTAAGCTCACCGTAACGTCTAACAAGACTCCCAAGCTCAAAAGTCAAACAAAAAAAAAAAACAAGCTTGTGAGGGGTCATGGTCCATTTTTGTCCCCGAGGCCTGCAAACTGCAGGGAGCCAAAAAACCACATAGAGTCCAAATCTCACAGTGAAGAATCGTAGGCGGTGAAAAGGTGATATGGTGCTTATTAATGTAGGCCAGAGTCACAGTAGGTGGCAGGATTTCAAAAACGCTGGCAAAAGCTGTATTGGCAGCCTAGAGCCAGGAAACGTGCTTACTGACTGCGGGGAGCCTGAAAACCCACATGAGAGTCCAAATCTCACAGTGAAGACTCCTAGGCGGCGAAAAGGTGATATGATGCTTATTAATGTAGGCCAGAGTCACAGTAGGTGGCAGGATTTCAAAAACGCTGGCAAAAGCTGTATTGGCAGCCCTAGAGCCAGGAAACGTGCTTACTGACTGCGGGGAGCCTGAAAAACCAAATGAGACTCCTAGCTCACCGTAACGTCTAACAAGACTCCCAAGCTCAAAAGTCAAACAAAAAAGAAAAACAAGCTTGTGAGGGTTCATGGTCCATTTTTGTCCCCGAGGCCCGCAAACTGCAGGGAGCCAAAAAACCACATGAGAGTCCAAATCTCACAGTGAAGAATCGTAGGCAGTGAAAAGGTGATATGAAGCTTATTAATGTAGGCCAGAGTCACAGTAGGTGGCAGGATTTCAAAAACGCTGGCAAAAGCTGTTGGCAGCCCTAGACCCTGGAAACGTGATTATTGACTCCGGGGAGTTTGAAAAACCACATGAGAGTCCTAAGCTCACCGTGAGGTCTAACAAGGCTCCGAAGCTCAAAAGTCAAACAACAAAAAAAAAAAAAAAAAAAAAAGAAAACAAGCTTGTAAAGGGTCATGGTCCACATTTGTGCCCGCGAGGCCGCAAACTGCAGGGATCCAAAAAACCACATGAGAGTCCAAATCTCACAGTGAAGACTTCTGTGCGGCAAAAAGGTGAAATGCTTGTTAATGTAGGCCAGAGTCACAGTAGGTGGCAGGATTTCAAAAACGCTGGCAAAAGCTGTATTGGCAGCCCTAGAGCCAGGAAACGTGCTTACTGACTGCGGGGAGCCTAAAACCCACATGAGAGTCCAAATCTCACAGTGAAGACTCCTGGCGGCGAAAAGGTGATATGATGCTTATTAATGTAGGCCAGAGTCACAGTAGGTGGCAGGATTTCAAAAACGCTGGCAAAAGCTGTATTGGCAGCCCTAGAGCCAGGAAACGTGCTTACTGACTGCGGGGAGCCTGAAAAACCAAATGAGACTCCTAGCTCACCGTAACGTATAACAAGACTCCCAAGCTCAAAAGTCAAACAAAAAAAAAAAACAAGCTTGTGAGGGGTCATGGTCCATTTTTGTCCCCGAGGCCTGCAAACTGCAGGGAGCCAAAAAACCACATGAGAGTCCAAATCTCACAGTGAAGAATCGTAGGCAGTGAAAAGGTGATATGAAGCTTATTAATGTAGGCCAGAGTCACAGTAGGTGGCAGGATTTCAAAAACGCTGGCAAAAGCTGTTGGCAGCCCTAGACCCTGGAAACGTGATTATTGACTCCGGGGAGTTTGAAAAACCACATGAGAGTCCTAAGCTCACCGTGAGGTCTAACAAGGCTCCGAAGCTCAAAAGTCAAACAACAAAAAAAAAAAAAAAAAAAAAAAAAGAAAACAAGCTTGTAAGGGGTCATGGTCCACATTTGTGCCCGCGAGGCCGCAAACTGCAGGGATCCAAAAAACCACATGAGAGTCCAAATCTCACAGTGAAGACTTCTGTGCGGCAAAAAGGTGAAATGCTTGTTAATGTAGGCCAGAGTCACAGTAGGTGGCAGGATTTCAAAAACGCTGGCAAAAGCTGTATTGGCAGCCCTAGAGCCAGGAAACGTGCTTACTGACTGCGGGGAGCCTGAAAACCCACATGAGAGTCCAAATCTCACAGTGAAGACTCCTGGCGGCGAAAAGGTGATATGATGCTTATTAATGTAGGCGAGTCACAGTAGGTGGCAGGATTTCAAAAACGCTGGCAAAAGCTGTATTGGCAGCCCTAGAGCCAGGAAACGTGCTTACTGACTGCGGGGAGCCTGAAAAACCAAATGAGACTCCTAAGCTCACCGTAACGTCTAACAAGACTCCCAAGCTCAAAAGTCAAACAAAAAAAAAAAACAAGCTTGTGAGGGGTCACGGTCCATTTTTGTCCCCGAGGCCTGCAAACTGCAGGGAGCCAAAAACCACATGAGAGTCCAAATCTCACAGTGAAGAATCGTAGGCGGTGAAAAGGTGATATGAAGCTTATTAATGTAGGCCAGAGTCACAGTAGGTGGCAGGATTTAAAAAACGCTGGCAAAAGCTGTTGGCAGCCCTAGACCCTGGAAACGTGATTATTGACTCCGGGGAGTTTGAAAAACCACATGAGAGTCCTAAGCTCACCGTGAGGTCTAACAAGGCTCCGAAGCTCAAAAGTCAAAACAACAAAAAAAAAAAAAAAAGAAAACAAGCTTGTAAGGGGTCATGGTCCACATTTGTGCCCGCGAGGCCGCAAACTGCAGGGATCCAAAAAACCACATGAGAGTCCAAATCTCACAGTGAAGACTTCTGTGCGGCAAAAAGGTGAAATGCTTGTTAATGTAGGCCAGAGTCACAGTAGTGGCAGGATTTCAAAAACGCTGGCAAAAGCTGTATTGGCAGCCTAGAGCCAGGAAACGTGCTTACTGACTGCGGGGAGCCTGAAAAACCAAATGAGACTCCTAAGCTCACCGTAACGTCTAACAAGACTCCCAAGCTCAAAAGTCAAACAAAAAAAAAAAACAAGCTTGTGAGGGGTCATGGTCCATTTTTGTACCCGAGGCCTGCAAACTGCAGGGAGCCAAAAAACCACATGAGAGTCCAAATCTCACAGTGAAGAATCGTAGGCGGTGAAAAGGTGATATGTAGGTGGCAGGATTTAAAAAACGCTGGCAAAAGCTGTTGGCAGCCCTAGACCCTTGAAACGTGATTATTGACTCCGGGGAGTTTGAAAAACCACATGAGAGTCCTAAGCTCACCGTGAGGTCTAACAAGGCTCCGAAGCTCAAAAGTCAAACAACAAAAAAAAAAAAAAAAAAGAAAACAAGCTTGTGGGGTCATGGTCCACATTTGTGCCCGCGAGGCCGCAAACTGCAGGGATCCAAAAAACCACATGAGAGTCCACATCTCACAGTGAAGACTTCTGTGCGGCAAAAAGGTGAAATGCTTGTTAATGTAGGCCAGAGTCACAGTAGGTGGCAGGATTTCAAAAACGCTGGCAAAAGCTGTTGGCAGCCCTAGACCCTGGAAACGTGATTATTGACTCCGGGGAGTTTAAAAAAACCACATGAGAGTCCTTAAGCTCACCGTGAAGTCTAACAAGGCTCCGAAGCTCAAAAGTCAAACAACAAAAAAAAAAAAAGAAAAAAAAGAAAACAAGCTTGTAAGGGGTCATGGTCCACATTTGTGCCCGCGAGGCCGCAAACTGCAGGGATCCAAAAAACCACATGAGAGTCCAAATCTCACAGTGAAGACTTCTGTGCGGCAAAAAGGTGAAATGCTTGTTAATGTAGGCCAGAGTCACAGTAGGTGGCAGGATTTCAAAAACGCTGGCAAAAGCTGTATTGGCAGCCTAGAGCCAGGAAACGTGCTTACTGACTGCGGGGAGCCTGAAAACCCACATGAGAGTCCAAATCTCACAGTGAAGACTCCTAGGCGGCGAAAAGGTGATATGATGCTTATTAATGTAGGCCAGAGTCACAGTAAGTGGCAGGATTTAAAAAACGCTGGCAAAAGCTGTTGGCAGCCCTAGACCCTGGAAACGTGATTATTGACTCCGGGGAGTTTGAAAAACCACATGAGAGTCCTAAGCTCACCGTGAGGTCGAACAAGGCTCCGAAGCTCAAAAGTCAAAACAACAAAAAAAAAAAAAGAAAACAAGCTTGTAAGGGGTCATGGTCCACATTTGTGCCCGCGAGGCCGCAAACTGCAGGGATCCAAAAAACCACATGAGAGTCCAAATCTCACAGTGAAGACTTCTGTGCGGCAAAAAGGTGAAATGCTAGTTAATGTAGGCCAGAGTCACAGTAGGTGGCAGGATTTCAAAAACGCTGGCAAAAGCTGTATTGGCAGCCTAGAGCCAGGAAACGTGCTTACTGACTGCGGGGAGCCTGAAAACCCACATGAGAGTCCAAATCTCACAGTGAAGACTCCTAGGCGGCGAAAAGGTGATATGATGCTTATTAATGTAGGCCAGAGTCACAGTAGGTGGCAGGATTTCAAAAACGCTGGCAAAAGCTGTATTGGCAGCCCTAGAGCCAGGAAACGTGCTTACTGACTGCGGGGAGCCTGAAAAACCAAATGAGACTCCTAGCTCACCGTAACGTCTAACAAGACTCCCAAGCTCAAAAGTCAAACAAAAAAGAAAAACAAGCTTGTGAGGGTTCATGGTCCATTTTTGTCCCCGAGGCCCGCAAACTGCAGGGAGCCAAAAAACCACATGAGAGTCCAAATCTCACAGTGAAGAATCGTAGGCAGTGAAAAGGTGATATGAAGCTTATTAATGTAGGCCAGAGTCACAGTAGGTGGCAGGATTTCAAAAACGCTGGCAAAAGCTGTTGGCAGCCCTAGACCCTGGAAACGTGATTATTGACTCCGGGGAGTTTGAAAAACCACATGAGAGTCCTAAGCTCACCGTGAGGTCTAACAAGGCTCCGAAGCTCAAAAGTCAAACAACAACAAAAAAAAAACAAAAAAAAAGAAAACAAGCTTGTAAGGGGTCATGGTCCACATTTGTGCCCGCGAGGCCGCAAACTGCAGGGATCCAAAAAACCACATGAGAGTCCAAATCTCACAGTGAAGACTTCTGTGCGGCAAAAAGGTGAAATGCTTGTTAATGTAGGCCAGAGTCACAGTAGGTGGCAGGATTTCAAAAACGCTGGCAAAAGCTGTATTGGCAGCCCTAGAGCCAGGAAACGTGCTTACTGACTGCGGGGAGCCTAAAACCCACATGAGAGTCCAAATCTCACAGTGAAGACTCCTGGCGGCGAAAAGGTGATATGATGCTTATTAATGTAGGCCAGAGTCACAGTAGGTGGCAGGATTTCAAAAACGCTGGCAAAAGCTGTATTGGCAGCCCTAGAGCCAGGAAACGTGCTTACTGACTGCGGGGAGCCTGAAAAACCAAATGAGACTCCTAGCTCACCGTAACGTATAACAAGACTCCCAAGCTCAAAAGTCAAACAAAAAAAAAAAACAAGCTTGTGAGGGGTCATGGTCCATTTTTGTCCCCGAGGCCTGCAAACTGCAGGGAGCCAAAAAACCACATGAGAGTCCAAATCTCACAGTGAAGAATCGTAGGCAGTGAAAAGGTGATATGAAGCTTATTAATGTAGGCCAGAGTCACAGTAGGTGGCAGGATTTCAAAAACGCTGGCAAAAGCTGTTGGCAGCCCTAGACCCTGGAAACGTGATTATTGACTCCGGGGAGTTTGAAAAACCACATGAGAGTCCTAAGCTCACCGTGAGGTCTAACAAGGCTCCGAAGCTCAAAAGTCAAACAACAAAAAAAAAAAAAAAAAAAAAAAAGAAAACAAGCTTGTAAGGGGTCATGGTCCACATTTGTGCCAGCGAGGCCGCAAACTGCAGGGATCCAAAAAACCACATGAGAGTCCAAATCTCACAGTGAAGACTTCTGTGCGGCAAAAAGGTGAAATGCTTGTTAATGTAGGCCAGAGTCACAGTAGGTGGCAGGATTTCAAAAACGCTGGCAAAAGCTGTATTGGCAGCCCTAGAGCCAGGAAACGTGCTTACTGACTGCGGGGAGCCTGAAAACCCACATGAGAGTCCAAATCTCACAGTGAAGACTCCTGGCGGCGAAAAGGTGATATGATGCTTATTAATGTAGGCGAGTCACAGTAGGTGGCAGGATTTCAAAAACGCTGGCAAAAGCTGTATTGGCAGCCCTAGAGCCAGGAAACGTGCTTACTGACTGCGGGGAGCCTGAAAAACCAAATGAGACTCCTAAGCTCACCGTAACGTCTAACAAGACTCCCAAGCTCAAAAGTCAAACAAAAAAAAAAAACAAGCTTGTGAGGGGTCACGGTCCATTTTTGTCCCCGAGGCCTGCAAACTGCAGGGAGCCAAAAACCACATGAGAGTCCAAATCTCACAGTGAAGAATCGTAGGCGGTGAAAAGGTGATATGAAGCTTATTAATGTAGGCCAGAGTCACAGTAGGTGGCAGGATTTAAAAAACGCTGGCAAAAGCTGTTGGCAGCCCTAGACCCTGGAAACGTGATTATTGACTCCGGGGAGTTTGAAAAACCACATGAGAGTCCTAAGCTCACCGTGAGGTCTAACAAGGCTCCGAAGCTCAAAAGTCAAAACAACAAAAAAAAAAAAAAAAGAAAACAAGCTTGTAAGGGGTCATGGTCCACATTTGTGCCCGCGAGGCCGCAAACTGCAGGGATCCAAAAAACCACATGAGAGTCCAAATCTCACAGTGAAGACTTCTGTGCGGCAAAAAGGTGAAATGCTTGTTAATGTAGGCCAGAGTCACAGTAGTGGCAGGATTTCAAAAACGCTGGCAAAAGCTGTATTGGCAGCCTAGAGCCAGGAAACGTGCTTACTGACTGCGGGGAGCCTGAAAACCCACATGAGAGTCCAAATCTCACAGTGAAGACTCCTAGGCGGCGAAAAGGTGATATGATGCTTATTAATGTAGGCCAGAGTCACAGTAGGTGGCAGGATTTCAAAAACGCTGGCAAAAGCTGTATTGGCAGCCCTAGAGCCAGGAAACGTGCTTACTGACTGCGGGGAGCCTGAAAAACCAAATGAGACTCCTAAGCTCACCGTAACGTCTAACAAGACTCCCAAGCTCAAAAGTCAAACAAAAAAAAAAAACAAGCTTGTGAGGGGTCATGGTCCATTTTTGTACCCGAGGCCTGCAAACTGCAGGGAGCCAAAAAACCACATGAGAGTCCAAATCTCACAGTGAAGAATCGTAGGCGGTGAAAAGGTGATATGTAGGTGGCAGGATTTAAAAAACGCTGGCAAAAGCTGTTGGCAGCCCTAGACCCTTGAAACGTGATTATTGACTCCGGGGAGTTTGAAAAACCACATGAGAGTCCTAAGCTCACCGTGAGGTCTAACAAGGCTCCGAAGCTCAAAAGTCAAACAACAAAAAAAAAAAAAAAAAAGAAAACAAGCTTGTGGGGTCATGGTCCACATTTGTGCCCGCGAGGCCGCAAACTGCAGGGATCCAAAAAACCACATGAGAGTCCACATCTCACAGTGAAGACTTCTGTGCGGCAAAAAGGTGAAATGCTTGTTAATGTAGGCCAGAGTCACAGTAGGTGGCAGGATTTCAAAAACGCTGGCAAAAGCTGTTGGCAGCCCTAGACCCTGGAAACGTGATTATTGACTCCGGGGAGTTTAAAAAAACCACATGAGAGTCCTTAAGCTCACCGTGAAGTCTAACAAGGCTCCGAAGCTCAAAAGTCAAACAACAAAAAAAAAAAAAGAAAAAAAAGAAAACAAGCTTGTAAGGGGTCATGGTCCACATTTGTGCCCGCGAGGCCGCAAACTGCAGGGATCCAAAAAACCACATGAGAGTCCAAATCTCACAGTGAAGACTTCTGTGCGGCAAAAAGGTGAAATGCTTGTTAATGTAGGCCAGAGTCACAGTAGGTGGCAGGATTTCAAAAACGCTGGCAAAAGCTGTATTGGCAGCCTAGAGCCAGGAAACGTGCTTACTGACTGCGGGGAGCCTGAAAACCCACATGAGAGTCCAAATCTCACAGTGAAGACTCCTAGGCGGCGAAAAGGTGATATGATGCTTATTAATGTAGGCCAGAGTCACAGTAAGTGGCAGGATTTAAAAAACGCTGGCAAAAGCTGTTGGCAGCCCTAGACCCTGGAAACGTGATTATTGACTCCGGGGAGTTTGAAAAACCACATGAGAGTCCTAAGCTCACCGTGAGGTCGAACAAGGCTCCGAAGCTCAAAAGTCAAAACAACAAAAAAAAAAAAAGAAAACAAGCTTGTAAGGGGTCATGGTCCACATTTGTGCCCGCGAGGCCGCAAACTGCAGGGATCCAAAAAACCACATGAGAGTCCAAATCTCACAGTGAAGACTTCTGTGCTGCAAAAAGGTGAAATGCTAGTTAATGTAGGCCAGAGTCACAGTAGGTGGCAGGATTTCAAAAACGCTGGCAAAAGCTGTATTGGCAGCCCTAGAGCCAGGAAACGTGCTTACTGACTACGGGGAGCCTGAAAAACCAAATGAGACTCCTAAGCTCACCGTAACGTCTAACAAGACTCCCAAGCTCAAAAGTCAAACAAAAAAAAAAAACAAGCTTGTGAGGGGTCATGGTCCATTTTTGTCCCCGAGGCCTGCAAACTGCAGGGAGCCAAAAAACCACATGAGAGTCCAAATCTCACAGTGAAGAATGTAGGCGGTGAAAAGGTGATATGATGCCTATTAATGTAGGCCAGAGTCACAGTAGGTGGCAGGATTTCAAAAACGCTGGCAAAAGCTGTTGGCAGCCCTAGACCCTGGAAACGTGATTATTGACTCCGGGGAGTTTGAAAAACCACATGAGAGTCCTAAGCTCACCGTGAGGTCTAACAAGGCTCCGAAGCTCAAAAGTCAAACAACAAAAAAAAAAAAAAAAAAAAAAGAAAACAAGCTTGTAAGGGGTCATGGTCCACATTTGTGCCCGCGAGGCCGCAAACTGCAGGGATCCAAAAAACCACATGAGAGTCCAAATCTCACAGTGAAGACTTCTGTGCGGCAAAAAGGTGAAATGCTTGTTAATGTAGGCCAGAGTCACAGTAGGTGGCAGGATTTCAAAAACGCTGGCAAAAGCTGTATTGGCAGCCCTAGAGCCAGGAAACGTGCTTACTGACTGCGGGGAGCCTGAAAACCCACATGAGAGTCCAAATCTCACAGTGAAGACTCCTGGCGGCGAAAAGGTGATATGATGCTTATTAATGTAGGCCAGAGTCACAGTAGGTGGCAGGATTTCAAAAACGCTGGCAAAAGCTGTATTGGCAGCCCTAGAGCCAGGAAACGTGCTTACTGACTGCGGGGAGCCTGAAAAACCAAATGAGACTCCTAGCTCACCGTAACGTATAACAAGACTCCCAAGCTCAAAAGTCAAACAAAAAAAAAAAACAAGCTTGTGAGGGGTCATGGTCCATTTTTGTCCCCGAGGCCTGCAAACTGCAGGGAGCCAAAAAACCACATGAGAGTCCAAATCTCACAGTGAAGAATCGTAGGCAGTGAAAAGGTGATATAAAGCTTATTAATGTAGGCCAGAGTCACAGTAGGTGGCAGGATTTCAAAAACGCTGGCAAAAGCTGTTGGCAGCCCTAGACCCTGGAAACGTGATTATTGACTCCGGGGAGTTTGAAAAACCACATGAGAGTCCTAAGCTCACCGTGAGGTCTAACAAGGCTCCGAAGCTCAAAAGTCAAACAACAAAAAAAAAAAAAAAAAAAAAAAAAGAAAACAAGCTTGTAAGGGGTCATGGTCCACATTTGTGCCCGCGAGGCCGCAAACTGCAGGGATCCAAAAAACCACATGAGAGTCCAAATCTCACAGTGAAGACTTCTGTGCGGCAAAAAGGTGAAATGCTTGTTAATGTAGGCCAGAGTCACAGTAGGTGGCAGGATTTCAAAAACGCTGGCAAAAGCTGTATTGGCAGCCCTAGAGCCAGGAAACGTGCTTACTGACTGCGGGGAGCCTGAAAACCCACATGAGAGTCCAAATCTCACAGTGAAGACTCCTGGCGGCGAAAAGGTGATATGATGCTTATTAATGTAGGCGAGTCACAGTAGGTGGCAGGATTTCAAAAACGCTGGCAAAAGCTGTATTGGCAGCCCTAGAGCCAGGAAACGTGCTTACTGACTGCGGGGAGCCTGAAAAACCAAATGAGACTCCTAAGCTCACCGTAACGTCTAACAAGACTCCCAAGCTCAAAAGTCAAACAAAAAAAAAAAACAAGCTTGTGAGGGGTCATGGTCCATTTTTGTCCCCGAGGCCTGCAAACTGCAGGGAGCCAAAAACCACATGAGAGTCCAAATCTCACAGTGAAGAATCGTAGGCGGTGAAAAGGTGATATGAAGCTTATTAATGTAGGCCAGAGTCACAGTAGGTGGCAGGATTTAAAAAACGCTGGCAAAAGCTGTTGGCAGCCCTAGACCCTGGAAACGTGATTATTGACTCCGGGGAGTTTGAAAAACCACATGAGAGTCCTAAGCTCACCGTGAGGTCTAACAAGGCTCCGAAGCTCAAAAGTCAAAACAACAAAAAAAAAAAAAAAAAGAAAACAAGCTTGTAAGGGGTCATGGTCCACATTTGTGCCCGCGAGGCCGCAAACTGCAGGGATCCAAAAAACCACATGAGAGTCCACATCTCACAGTGAAGACTTCTGTGCGGCAAAAAGGTGAAATGCTTGTTAATGTAGGCCAGAGTCACAGTAGGTGGCAGGATTTCAAAAACGCTGGCAAAAGCTGTTGGCAGCCCTAGACCCTGGAAACGTGATTATTGACTCCGGGGAGTTTAAAAAAACCACATGAGAGTCCTTAAGCTCACCGTGAAGTCTAACAAGGCTCCGAAGCTCAAAAGTCAAACAACAAAAAAAAAAAAAAAAAAAAAGAAAACAAGCTTGTAAGGGGTCATGGTCCACATTTGTGCCCGCGAGGCCGCAAACTGCAGGGATCCAAAAAACCACATGAGAGTCCAAATCTCACAGTGAAGACTTCTGTGCGGCAAAAAGGTGAAATGCTTGTTAATGTAGGCCAGAGTCACAGTAGGTGGCAGGATTTCAAAAACGCTGGCAAAAGCTGTATTGGCAGCCTAGAGCCAGGAAACGTGCTTACTGACTGCGGGGAGCCTGAAAACCCACATGAGAGTCCAAATCTCACAGTGAAGACTCCTAGGCGGCGAAAAGGTGATATGATGCTTATTAATGTAGGCCAGAGTCACAGTAGGTGGCAGGATTTCAAAAACGCTGGCAAAAGCTGTTGGCAGCCCTAGACCCTGGAAACGTGATTATTGACTCCGGGGAGTTTGAAAAACCACATGAGAGTCCTAAGCTCACCGTGAGGTCGAACAAGGCTCCGAAGCTCAAAAGTCAAAACAACAAAAAAAAAAAAAAAGAAAACAAGCTTGTAAGGGGTCATGGTCCACATTTGTGCCCGCGAGGCCGCAAACTGCAGGGATCCAAAAAACCACATGAGAGTCCAAATCTCACAGTGAAGACTTCTGTGCGGCAAAAAGGTGAAATGCTTGTTAATGTAGGCCAGAGTCACAGTAGGTGGCAGGATTTCAAAAACGCTGGCAAAAGCTGTATTGGCAGCCTAGAGCCAGGAAACGTGCTTACGACTGCGGGGAGCCTGAAAACCCACATGAGAGTCCAAATCTCACAGTGAAGACTCCTAGGCGGCGAAAAGGTGATATGATGCTTATTAATGTAGGCCAGAGTCACAGTAGGTGGCAGGATTTCAAAAACGCTGGCAAAAGCTGAATTGGCAGCCCTAGAGCCAGGAAACGTGATTATTGACTCCGGGGAGTTTGAAAAACCAAATGAGAGTCCTAAGCTCACCGTGAGGTCTAACAAGGCTCCGAAGCTCAAAAGTCAAACAACAAAAAAAAAAAAAAAAAAAAAAGAAAACAAGCTTGTAAGGGGTCATGGTCCACATTTGTGCCCGCGAGGCCGCAAACTGCAGGGATCCAAAAAACCACATGAGAGTCCAAATCTCACAGTGAAGACTTCTGTGCGGCAAAAAGGTGAAATGCTTGTTAATGTAGGCCAGAGTCACAGTAGGTGGCAGGATTTCAAAAACACTGGCAAAAGCTGTATTGGCAGCCCTAGAGCCAGGAAACGTGCTTAGTGACTGCGGGGAGCCTGAAAACCCACATGAGAGTCCAAATCTCACAGTGAAGACTCCTGGCGGCGAAAAGGTGATATGATGCTCATTAATGTAGGCCAGAGTCAGAGTAGGTGGCAGGATTTCAAAAACGCTGGCAAAAGCTGTATTGGCAGCCCTAGAGCCAGGAAACGTGCTTATTGACTGCGGGGAGCCTGAAAAACCAAATGAGACTCCTAGCTCACCGTAACGTCTAACAAGACTCCCAAGCTCAAAAGTCAAACAAAAAAAAAAAACAAGCTTGTGAGGGGTCATGGTCCATTTTTGTCCCCGAGGCCTGCAAACTGCAGGGAGCCAAAAAACCACATGAGAGTCCAAATCTCACAGTGAAGAATCGTAGGCAGTGAAAAGGTGATATGAAGCTTATTAATGTAGGCCAGAGTCACAGTAGGTGGCAGGATTTCAAAAACGCTGGCAAAAGCTGTTGGCAGCCCTAGACCCTGGAAACGTGATTATTGACTCCGGGGAGTTTGAAAAACCACATGAGAGTCCTAAGCTCACCGTAAGGTCTAACAAGGCTCCGAAGCTCAAAAGTCAAACAACAAAAAAAAAAAAAAAGAAAGAAAACAAGCTTGTAAGGGGTCATGGTCCACATTTGTGCCCGCGAGGCCGCAAACTGCAGGGATCCAAAAAACCACATGAGAGTCCAAATCTCACAGTGAAGACTTCTGTGCGGCAAAAAGGTGAAATGCTTGTTAATGTAGGCCAGAGTCACAGTAGGTGGCAGGATTTCAAAAACGCTGGCAAAAGCTGTATTGGCAGCCTAGAGCCAGGAAACGTGCTTACGACTGCGGGGAGCCTGAAAACCCACATGAGAGTCCAAATCTCACAGTGAAGACTCCTAGGCGGCGAAAAGGTTATATGATGCTTATTAATGTAGGCCAGAGTCACAGTAGGTGGCAGGATTTCAAAAACGCTGGCAAAAGCTGTATTGGCAGCCCTAGAGCCAGGAAACGTGCTTACTGACTGCGGGGAGCCTGAAAAACCAAATGAGACTCCTAAGCTCACCGTAACGTCTAACAAGACTCCCAAGCTCAAAAGTCAAACAAAAAAAAAAAACAAGCTTGTGAGGGGTCATGGTCCATTTTTGTCCCCGAGGCCTGCAAACTGCAGGGAGCCAAAAAACCACATGAGAGTCCAAATCTCACAGTGAAGAATCGTAGGCAGTGAAAAGGTGATATGAAGCTTATTAATGTAGGCCAGAGTCACAGTAGGTGGCAGGATTTCAAAAACGCTGGCAAAAGCTGTTGGCAGCCCTAGACCCTGGAAACGTGATTATTGACTCCGGGGAGTTTGAAAAACCACATGAGAGTCCTAAGCTCACCGTGAGGTCTAACAAGGCTCCGAAGCTCAAAAGTCAAACAACAAAAAAAAAAAAAAAAAAAAAAAAGAAAACAAGCTTGTAAGGGGTCATGGTCCACATTTGTGCCCGCGAGGCCGCAAACTGCAGGGATCCAAAAAACCACATGAGAGTCCAAATCTCACAGTGAAGACTTCTGTGCGGCAAAAAGGTGAAATGCTTGTTAATGTAGGCCAGAGTCACAGTAGGTGGCAGGATTTCAAAAACGCTGGCAAAAGCTGTATTGGCAGCCCTAGAGCCAGGAAACGTGCTTAGTGACTGCGGGGAGCCTGAAAACCCACATGAGAGTCCAAATCTCACAGTGAAGACTCCTGGCGGCGAAAAGGTGATATGATGCTTATTAATGTAGGCCAGAGTCAGAGTAGGTGGCAGGATTTCAAAAACGCTGGCAAAAGCTGTATTGGCAGCCCTAGAGCCAGGAAACGTGCTTACTGACTGCGGGGAGCCTGAAAACCCACATGAGAGTCCAAATCTCACAGTGAAGACTCCTAGGCGGCGAAAAGGTGATATGATGCTTATTAATGTAGGCCAGAGTCACAGTAGGTGGCAGGATTTCAAAAACGCTGGCAAAAGCTGTTGGCAGCCCTAGACCCTGGAAACGTGATTATTGACTCCGGGGAGTTTGAAAAACCACATGAGAGTCCTAAGCTCACCGTGAGGTCGAACAAGGCTCCGAAGCTCAAAAGTCAAAACAACAAAAAAAAAAAAAAAGAAAACAAGCTTGTAAGGGGTCATGGTCCACATTTGTGCCCGCGAGGCCGCAAACTGCAGGGATCCAAAAAACCACAAGAGAGTCCAAATCTCACAGTGAAGACTTCTGTGCGGCAAAAAGGTGAAATGCTTGTTAATGTAGGCCAGAGTCACAGTAGGTGGCAGGATTTCAAAAACGCTGGCAAAAGCTGTATTGGCAGCCTAGAGCCAGGAAACGTGCTTACGACTGCGGGGAGCCTGAAATCCCACATGAGAGTCCAAATCTCACAGTGAAGACTCCTAGGCGGCGAAAAGGTGATATGATGCTTATTAATGTAGGCCAGAGTCACAGTAGGTGGCAGGATTTCAAAAACGCTGGCAAAAGCTGTATTGGCAGCCCTAGAGCCAGGAAACGTGCTTACTGACTGCGGGGAGCCTGAAAAACCAAATGAGACTCCTAAGCTCACCGTAAGGTCTAACAAGACTCCCAAGCTCAAAAGTCAAACAAAAAAAAAAAACAAGCTTGTGAGGGGTCATGGTCCATTTTTGTCCCCGAGGCCCGCAAACTGCAGGGAGCCAAAAAACCACATGAGAGTCCAAATCTCACAGTGAAGAATCGTAGGCAGTGAAAAGGTGATATGAAGCTTATTAATGTAGGCCAGAGTCACAGTAGGTGGCAGGATTTCAAAAACGCTGGCAAAAGCTGTTGGCAGCCCTAGACCCTGGAAACGTGATTATTGACTCCGGGGAGTTTGAAAAACCACATGAGAGTCCTAAGCTCACCGTGAGGTCTAACAAGGCTCCGAAGCTCAAAAGTCAAACAACAAAAAAAAAAAAAAAAAAAAAACAGAAAACAAGCTTGTAAAGGGTCATGGTCCACATTTGTGCCCGCGAGGCCGCAAACTGCAGGGATCCAAAAAACCACATGAGAGTCCAAATCTCACAGTGAAGACTTCTGTGCGGCAAAAAGGTGAAATGCTTGTTAATGTAGGCCAGAGTCACAGTAGGTGGCAGGATTTCAAAAACGCTGGCAAAAGCTGTATTGGCAGCCCTAGAGCCAGGAAACGTGCTTACTGACTGCGGGGAGCCTGAAAACCCACATGAGAGTCCAAATCTCACAGTGAAGACTCCTGGCGGCGAAAAGGTGATATGATGCTTATTAATGTAGGCCAGAGTCAGAGTAGGTGGCAGGATTTCAAAAACGCTGGCAAAAGCTGTATTGGCAGCCCTAGAGCCAGGAAACGTGCTTACTGACTGCGGGGAGCCTGAAAAACCAAATGAGACTCCTAGCTCACCGTAACGTATAACAAGACTCCCAAGCTCAAAAGTCAAACAAAAAAAAAAAACAAGCTTGTGAGGGGTCATGGTCCATTTTTGTCCCCGAGGCCTGCAAACTGCAGGGAGCCAAAAAACCACATGAGAGTCCAAATCTCACAGTGAAGAATCGTAGGCAGTGAAAAGGTGATATGAAGCTTATTAATGTAGGCCAGAGTCACAGTAGGTGGCAGGATTTCAAAAACGCTGGCAAAAGCTGTTGGCAGCCCTAGACCCTGGAAACGTGATTATTGACTCCGGGGAGTTTGAAAAACCACATGAGAGTCCTAAGCTCACCGTGAGGTCTAACAAGGCTCCGAAGCTCAAAAGTCAAACAACAAAAAAAAAAAAAAAAAAAAAAAAAGAAAACAAGCTTGTAAGGGGTCATGGTCCACATTTGTGCCCGCGAGGCCGCAAACTGCAGGGATCCAAAAAACCACATGAGAGTCCAAATCTCACAGTGAAGACTTCTGTGCGGCAAAAAGGTGAAATGCTTGTTAATGTAGGCCAGAGTCACAGTAGGTGGCAGGATTTCAAAAACGCTGGCAAAAGCTGTATTGGCAGCCCTAGAGCCAGGAAACGTGCTTACTGACTGCGGGGAGCCTGAAAACCCACATGAGAGTCCAAATCTCACAGTGAAGACTCCTGGCGGCGAAAAGGTGATATGATGCTTATTAATGTAGGCGAGTCACAGTAGGTGGCAGGATTTCAAAAACGCTGGCAAAAGCTGTATTGGCAGCCCTAGAGCCAGGAAACGTGCTTACTGACTGCGGGGAGCCTGAAAAACCAAATGAGACTCCTAAGCTCACCGTAACGTCTAACAAGACTCCCAAGCTCAAAAGTCAAACAAAAAAAAAAAACAAGCTTGTGAGGGGTCACGGTCCATTTTTGTCCCCGAGGCCTGCAAACTGCAGGGAGCCAAAAACCACATGAGAGTCCAAATCTCACAGTGAAGAATCGTAGGCGGTGAAAAGGTGATATGAAGCTTATTAATGTAGGCCAGAGTCACAGTAGGTGGCAGGATTTAAAAAACGCTGGCAAAAGCTGTTGGCAGCCCTAGACCCTGGAAACGTGATTATTGACTCCGGGGAGTTTGAAAAACCACATGAGAGTCCTAAGCTCACCGTGAGGTCTAACAAGGCTCCGAAGCTCAAAAGTCAAAACAACAAAAAAAAAAAAAAAAGAAAACAAGCTTGTAAGGGGTCATGGTCCACATTTGTGCCCGCGAGGCCGCAAACTGCAGGGATCCAAAAAACCACATGAGAGTCCAAATCTCACAGTGAAGACTTCTGTGCGGCAAAAAGGTGAAATGCTTGTTAATGTAGGCCAGAGTCACAGTAGTGGCAGGATTTCAAAAACGCTGGCAAAAGCTGTATTGGCAGCCTAGAGCCAGGAAACGTGCTTACTGACTGCGGGGAGCCTGAAAACCCACATGAGAGTCCAAATCTCACAGTGCAGACTCCTAGGCGGCGAAAAGGTGATATGATGCTTATTAATGTAGGCCAGAGTCACAGTAGGTGGCAGGATTTCAAAAACGCTGGCAAAAGCTGTATTGGCAGCCCTAGAGCCAGGAAACGTGCTTACTGACTGCGGGGAGCCTGAAAAACCAAATGAGACTCCTAAGCTCACCGTAACGTCTAACAAGACTCCCAAGCTCAAAAGTCAAACAAAAAAAAAAAACAAGCTTGTGAGGGGTCATGGTCCATTTTTGTACCCGAGGCCTGCAAACTGCAGGGAGCCAAAAAACCACATGAGAGTCCAAATCTCACAGTGAAGAATCGTAGGCGGTGAAAAGGTGATATGTAGGTGGCAGGATTTAAAAAACGCTGGCAAAAGCTGTTGGCAGCCCTAGACCCTTGAAACGTGATTATTGACTCCGGGGAGTTTGAAAAACCACATGAGAGTCCTAAGCTCACCGTGAGGTCTAACAAGGCTCCGAAGCTCAAAAGTCAAACAACAAAAAAAAAAAAAAAAAAGAAAACAAGCTTGTGGGGTCATGGTCCACATTTGTGCCCGCGAGGCCGCAAACTGCAGGGATCCAAAAAACCACATGAGAGTCCACATCTCACAGTGAAGACTTCTGTGCGGCAAAAAGGTGAAATGCTTGTTAATGTAGGCCAGAGTCACAGTAGGTGGCAGGATTTCAAAAACGCTGGCAAAAGCTGTTGGCAGCCCTAGACCCTGGAAACGTGATTATTGACTCCGGGGAGTTTAAAAAAACCACATGAGAGTCCTTAAGCTCACCGTGAAGTCTAACAAGGCTCCGAAGCTCAAAAGTCAAACAACAAAAAAAAAAAAAGAAAAAAAAGAAAACAAGCTTGTAAGGGGTCATGGTCCACATTTGTGCCCGCGAGGCCGCAAACTGCAGGGATCCAAAAAACCACATGAGAGTCCAAATCTCACAGTGAAGACTTCTGTGCGGCAAAAAGGTGAAATGCTTGTTAATGTAGGCCAGAGTCACAGTAGGTGGCAGGATTTCAAAAACGCTGGCAAAAGCTGTATTGGCAGCCTAGAGCCAGGAAACGTGCTTACTGACTGCGGGGAGCCTGAAAACCCACATGAGAGTCCAAATCTCACAGTGAAGACTCCTAGGCGGCGAAAAGGTGATATGATGCTTATTAATGTAGGCCAGAGTCACAGTAAGTGGCAGGATTTAAAAAACGCTGGCAAAAGCTGTTGGCAGCCCTAGACCCTGGAAACGTGATTATTGACTCCGGGGAGTTTGAAAAACCACATGAGAGTCCTAAGCTCACCGTGAGGTCGAACAAGGCTCCGAAGCTCAAAAGTCAAAACAACAAAAAAAAAAAAAGAAAACAAGCTTGTAAGGGGTCATGGTCCACATTTGTGCCCGCGAGGCCGCAAACTGCAGGGATCCAAAAAACCACATGAGAGTCCAAATCTCACAGTGAAGACTTCTGTGCGGCAAAAAGGTGAAATGCTAGTTAATGTAGGCCAGAGTCACAGTAGGTGGCAGGATTTCAAAAACGCTGGCAAAAGCTGTATTGGCAGCCTAGAGCCAGGAAACGTGCTTACTGACTGCGGGGAGCCTGAAAACCCACATGAGAGTCCAAATCTCACAGTGAAGACTCCTAGGCGGCGAAAAGGTGATATGATGCTTATTAATGTAGGCCAGAGTCACAGTAGGTGGCAGGATTTCAAAAACGCTGGCAAAAGCTGTATTGGCAGCCCTAGAGCCAGGAAACGTGCTTACTGACTGCGGGGAGCCTGAAAACCAAATGAGACTCCTAGCTCACCGTAACGTCTAACAAGACTCCCAAGCTCAAAAGTCAAACAAAAAAGAAAAACAAGCTTGTGAGGGTTCATGGTCCATTTTTGTCCCCGAGGCCCGCAAACTGCAGGGAGCCAAAAAACCACATGAGAGTCCAAATCTCACAGTGAAGAATCGTAGGCAGTGAAAAGGTGATATGAAGCTTATTAATGTAGGCCAGAGTCACAGTAGGTGGCAGGATTTCAAAAACGCTGGCAAAAGCTGTTGGCAGCCCTAGACCCTGGAAACGTGATTATTGACTCCGGGGAGTTTGAAAAACCACATGAGAGTCCTAAGCTCACCGTGAGGTCTAACAAGGCTCCGAAGCTCAAAAGTCAAACAACAAAAAAAAAAAAAAAAAAAAAAAAAAACAAGCTTGTAAGGGGTCATGGTCCACATTTGTGCCCGCGAGGCCGCAAACTGCAGGGATCCAAAAAACCACATGAGAGTCCAAATCTCACAGTGAAGACTTCTGTGCGGCAAAAAGGTGAAATGCTTGTTAATGTAGGCCAGAGTCACAGTAGGTGGCAGGATTTCAAAAACGCTGGCAAAAGCTGTATTGGCAGCCCTAGAGCCAGGAAACGTGCTTACTGACTGCGGGGAGCCTAAAACCCACATGAGAGTCCAAATCTCACAGTGAAGACTCCTGGCGGCGAAAAGGTGATATGATGCTTATTAATGTAGGCCAGAGTCACAGTAGGTGGCAGGATTTCAAAAACGCTGGCAAAAGCTGTATTGGCAGCCCTAGAGCCAGGAAACGTGCTTACTGACTGCGGGGAGCCTGAAAAACCAAATGAGACTCCTAGCTCACCGTAACGTATAACAAGACTCCCAAGCTCAAAAGTCAAACAAAAAAAAAAAACAAGCTTGTGAGGGGTCATGGTCCATTTTTGTCCCCGAGGCCTGCAAACTGCAGGGAGCCAAAAAACCACATGAGAGTCCAAATCTCACAGTGAAGAATCGTAGGCAGTGAAAAGGTGATATGAAGCTTATTAATGTAGGCCAGAGTCACAGTAGGTGGCAGGATTTCAAAAACGCTGGCAAAAGCTGTTGGCAGCCCTAGACCCTGGAAACGTGATTATTGACTCCGGGGAGTTTGAGAAACCACATGAGAGTCCTAAGCTCACCGTGAGGTCTAACAAGGCTCCGAAGCTCAAAAGTCAAACAACAAAAAAAAAAAAAAAAAAAAAAAAAGAAAACAAGCTTGTAAGGGGTCATGGTCCACATTTGTGCCAGCGAGGCCGCAAACTGCAGGGATCCAAAAAACCACATGAGAGTCCAAATCTCACAGTGAAGACTTCTGTGCAGCAAAAAGGTGAAATGCTTGTTAATGTAGGCCAGAGTCACAGTAGGTGGCAGGATTTCAAAAACGCTGGCAAAAGCTGTATTGGCAGCCCTAGAGCCAGGAAACGTGCTTACTGACTGCGGGGAGCCTGAAAACCCACATGAGAGTCCAAATCTCACAGTGAAGACTCCTGGCGGCGAAAAGGTGATATGATGCTTATTAATGTAGGCGAGTCACAGTAGGTGGCAGGATTTCAAAAACGCTGGCAAAAGCTGTATTGGCAGCCCTAGAGCCAGGAAACGTGCTTACTGACTGCGGGGAGCCTGAAAAACCAAATGAGACTCCTAAGCTCACCGTAACGTCTAACAAGACTCCCAAGCTCAAAAGTCAAACAAAAAAAAAAAACAAGCTTGTGAGGGGTCACGGTCCATTTTTGTCCCCGAGGCCTGCAAACTGCAGGGAGCCAAAAACCACATGAGAGTCCAAATCTCACAGTGAAGAATCGTAGGCGGTGAAAAGGTGATATGAAGCTTATTAATGTAGGCCAGAGTCACAGTAGGTGGCAGGATTTAAAAAACGCTGGCAAAAGCTTTTGGCAGCCCTAGACCCTGGAAACGTGATTATTGACTCCGGGGAGTTTGAAAAACCACATGAGAGTCCTAAGCTCACCGTGAGGTCTAACAAGGCTCCGAAGCTCAAAAGTCAAAACAACAAAAAAAAAAAAAAAAGAAAACAAGCTTGTAAGGGGTCATGGTCCACATTTGTGCCCGCGAGGCCGCAAACTGCAGGGATCCAAAAAACCACATGAGAGTCCAAATCTCACAGTGAAGACTTCTGTGCGGCAAAAAGGTGAAATGCTTGTTAATGTAGGCCAGAGTCACAGTAGTGGCAGGATTTCAAAAACGCTGGCAAAAGCTGTATTGGCAGCCTAGAGCCAGGAAACGTGCTTACTGACTGCGGGGAGCCTGAAAACCCACATGAGAGTCCAAATCTCACAGTGAAGACTCCTAGGCGGCGAAAAGGTGATATGATGCTTATTAATGTAGGCCAGAGTCACAGTAGGTGGCAGGATTTCAAAAACGCTGGCAAAAGCTGTATTGGCAGCCCTAGAGCCAGGAAACGTGCTTACTGACTGCGGGGAGCCTGAAAAACCAAATGAGACTCCTAAGCTCACCGTAACGTCTAACAAGACTCCCAAGCTCAAAAGTCAAACAAAAAAAAAAAACAAGCTTGTGAGGGGTCATGGTCCATTTTTGTACCCGAGGCCTGCAAACTGCAGGGAGCCAAAAAACCACATGAGAGTCCAAATCTCACAGTGAAGAATCGTAGGCGGTGAAAAGGTGATATGTAGGTGGCAGGATTTAAAAAACGCTGGCAAAAGCTGTTGGCAGCCCTAGACCCTTGAAACGTGATTATTGACTCCGGGGAGTTTGAAAAACCACATGAGAGTCCTAAGCTCACCGTGAGGTCTAACAAGGCTCCGAAGCTCAAAAGTCAAACAACAAAAAAAAAAAAAAAAAAGAAAACAAGCTTGTGGGGTCATGGTCCACATTTGTGCCCGCGAGGCCGCAAACTGCAGGGATCCAAAAAACCACATGAGAGTCCACATCTCACAGTGAAGACTTCTGTGCGGCAAAAAGGTGAAATGCTTGTTAATGTAGGCCAGAGTCACAGTAGGTGGCAGGATTTCAAAAACGCTGGCAAAAGCTGTTGGCAGCCCTAGACCCTGGAAACGTGATTATTGACTCCGGGGAGTTTAAAAAAACCACATGAGAGTCCTTAAGCTCACCGTGAAGTCTAACAAGGCTCCGAAGCTCAAAAGTCAAACAACAAAAAAAAAAAAAGAAAAAAAAGAAAACAAGCTTGTAAGGGGTCATGGTCCACATTTGTGCCCGCGAGGCCGCAAACTGCAGGGATCCAAAAAACCACATGAGAGTCCAAATCTCACAGTGAAGACTTCTGTGCGGCAAAAAGGTGAAATGCTTGTTAATGTAGGCCAGAGTCACAGTAGGTGGCAGGATTTCAAAAACGCTGGCAAAAGCTGTATTGGCAGCCTAGAGCCAGGAAACGTGCTTACTGACTGCGGGGAGCCTGAAAACCCACATGAGAGTCCAAATCTCACAGTGAAGACTCCTAGGCGGCGAAAAGGTGATATGATGCTTATTAATGTAGGCCAGAGTCACAGTAAGTGGCAGGATTTTAAAAACGCTGGCAAAAGCTGTTGGCAGCCCTAGACCCTGGAAACGTGATTATTGACTCCGGGGAGTTTGAAAAACCACATGAGAGTCCTAAGCTCACCGTGAGGTCGAACAAGGCTCCGAAGCTCAAAAGTCAAAACAACAAAAAAAAAAAAAGAAAACAAGCTTGTAAGGGGTCATGGTCCACATTTGTGCCCGCGAGGCCGCAAACTGCAGGGATCCAAAAAACCACGAGAGTCCAAATCTCACAGTGAAGACTTCTGTGCTGCAAAAAGGTGAAATGCTAGTTAATGTAGGCCAGAGTCACAGTAGGTGGCAGGATTTCAAAAACGCTGGCAAAAGCTGTATTGGCAGCCCTAGAGCCAGGAAACGTGCTTACTGACTGCGGGGAGCCTGAAAAACCAAATGAGACTCCTAAGCTCACCGTAACGTCTAACAAGACTCCCAAGCTCAAAAGTCAAACAAAAAAAAAAAACAAGCTTGTGAGGGGTCATGGTCCATTTTTGTCCCCGAGGCCTGCAAACTGCAGGGAGCCAAAAAACCACATGAGAGTCCAAATCTCACAGTGAAGAATCGTAGGCGGTGAAAAGGTGATATGATGCTTATTAATGTAGGCCAGAGTCACAGTAGGTGGCAGGATTTCAAAAACGCTGGCAAAAGCTGTTGGCAGCCCTAGACCCTGGAAACGTGATTATTGACTCCGGGGAGTTTGAAAAACCACATGAGAGTCCTAAGCTCACCGTGAGGTCTAACAAGGCTCCGAAGCTCAAAAGTCAAACAACAAAAAAAAAAAAAAAAAAAAAAGAAAACAAGCTTGTAAGGGGTCATGGTCCACATTTGTGCCCGCGAGGCCGCAAACTGCAGGGATCCAAAAAACCACATGAGAGTCCAAATCTCACAGTGAAGACTTCTGTGCGGCAAAAAGGTGAAATGCTTGTTAATGTAGGCCAGAGTCACAGTAGGTGGCAGGATTTCAAAAACGCTGGCAAAAGCTGTATTGGCAGCCCTAGAGCCAGGAAACGTGCTTACTGACTGCGGGGAGCCTGAAAACCCACATGAGAGTCCAAATCTCACAGTGAAGACTCCTGGCGGCGAAAAGGTGATATGATGCTTATTAATGTAGGCCAGAGTCACAGTAGGTGGCAGGATTTCAAAAACGCTGGCAAAAGCTGTATTGGCAGCCCTAGAGCCAGGAAACGTGCTTACTGACTGCGGGGAGCCTGAAAAACCAAATGAGACTCCTAGCTCACCGTAACGTATAACAAGACTCCCAAGCTCAAAAGTCAAACAAAAAAAAAAAACAAGCTTGTGAGGGGTCATGGTCCATTTTTGTCCCCGAGGCCTGCAAACTGCAGGGAGCCAAAAAACCACATGAGAGTCCAAATCTCACAGTGAAGAATCGTAGGCAGTGAAAAGGTGATATAAAGCTTATTAATGTAGGCCAGAGTCACAGTAGGTGGCAGGATTTCAAAAACGCTGGCAAAAGCTGTTGGCAGCCCTAGACCCTGGAAACGTGATTATTGACTCCGGGGAGTTTGAAAAACCACATGAGAGTCCTAAGCTCACCGTGAGGTCTAACAAGGCTCCGAAGCTCAAAAGTCAAACAACAAAAAAAAAAAAAAAAAAAAAAAAGAAAACAAGCTTGTAAGGGGTCATGGTCC
The DNA here is from genome assembly GCF_964204655.1 of Triturus cristatus. Lineage (NCBI taxonomy): Eukaryota > Metazoa > Chordata > Amphibia > Caudata > Salamandridae > Triturus > Triturus cristatus. Next base: position 1,143,883 of record NW_028187963.1, on the reverse strand, counting down.
ACATTTGTGCCCGCGAGGCCGCAAACTGCAGGGATCCAAAAAACCACATGAGAGTCCAAATCTCACAGTGAAGACTTCTGTGCGGCAAAAAGGTGAAATGCTTGTTAATGTAGGCCAGAGTCACAGTAGGTGGCAGGATTTCAAAAACGCTGGCAAAAGCTGTATTGGCAGCCCTAGAGCCAGGAAACGTGCTTACTGACTGCGGGGAGCCTGAAAACCCACATGAGAGTCCAAATCTCACAGTGAAGACTCCTGGCGGCGAAAAGGTGATATGATGCTTATTAATGTAGGCGAGTCACAGTAGGTGGCAGGATTTCAAAAACGCTGGCAAAAGCTGTATTGGCAGCCCTAGAGCCAGGAAACGTGCTTACTGACTGCGGGGAGCCTGAAAAACCAAATGAGACTCCTAAGCTCACCGTAACGTCTAACAAGACTCCCAAGCTCAAAAGTCAAACAAAAAAAAAAAACAAGCTTGTGAGGGGTCATGGTCCATTTTTGTCCCCGAGGCCTGCAAACTGCAGGGAGCCAAAAACCACATGAGAGTCCAAATCTCACAGTGAAGAATCGTAGGCGGTGAAAAGGTGATATGAAGCTTATTAATGTAGGCCAGAGTCACAGTAGGTGGCAGGATTTAAAAAACGCAGGCAAAAGCTGTTGGCAGCCCTAGACCCTGGAAACGTGATTATTGACTCCGGGGAGTTTGAAAAACCACATGAGAGTCCTAAGCTCACCGTGAGGTCTAACAAGGCTCCGAAGCTCAAAAGTCAAAACAACAAAAAAAAAAAAAAAAAGAAAACAAGCTTGTAAGGGGTCATGGTCCACATTTGTGCCCGCGAGGCCGCAAACTGCAGGGATCCAAAAAACCACATGAGAGTCCAAATCTCACAGTGAAGACTTCTGTGCGGCAAAAAGGTGAAATGCTTGTTAATGTAGGCCAGAGTCACAGTAGGTGGCAGGATTTCAAAAACGCTGGCAAAAGCTGTATTGGCAGCCTAGAGCCAGGAAACGTGCTTACTGACTGCGGGGAGCCTGAAAACCCACATGAGAGTCCAAATCTCACAGTGAAGACTCCTAGGCGGCGAAAAGGTGATATGATGCTTATTAATATAGGCCAGAGTCACAGTAGGTGGCAGGATTTCAAAAACGCTGGCAAAAGCTGTATTGGCAGCCCTAGAGCCAGGAAACGTGCTTACTGACTGCGGGGAGCCTGAAAAACCAAATGAGACTCCTAAGCTCACCGTAACGTCTAACAAGACTCCCAAGCTCAAAAGTCAAACAAAAAAAAAAAACAAGCTTGTGAGGGGTCATGGTCCATTTTTGTACCCGAGGCCTGCAAACTGCAGGGAGCCAAAAAACCACATGAGAGTCCAAATCTCACAGTGAAGAATCGTAGGCGGTGAAAAGGTGATATGTAGGTGGCAGGATTTAAAAAACGCTGGCAAAAGCTGTTGGCAGCCCTAGACCCTTGAAACGTGATTATTGACTCCGGGGAGTTTGAAAAACCACATGAGAGTCCTAAGCTCACCGTGAGGTCTAACAAGGCTCCGAAGCTCAAAAGTCAAACAACAAAAAAAAAAAAAAAAAAGAAAACAAGCTTGTGGGGTCATGGTCCACATTTGTGCCCGCGAGGCCGCAAACTGCAGGGATCCAAAAAACCACATGAGAGTCCACATCTCACAGTGAAGACTTCTGTGCGGCAAAAAGGTGAAATGCTTGTTAATGTAGGCCAGAGTCACAGTAGGTGGCAGGATTTCAAAAACGCTGGCAAAAGCTGTTGGCAGCCCTAGACCCTGGAAACGTGATTATTGACTCCGGGGAGTTTAAAAAAACCACATGAGAGTCCTTAAGCTCACCGTGAAGTCTAACAAGGCTCCGAAGCTCAAAAGTCAAACAACAAAAAAAAAAAAAAAAAAAAAGAAAACAAGCTTGTAAGGGGTCATGGTCCACATTTGTGCCCGCGAGGCCGCAAACTGCAGGGATCCAAAAAACCACATGAGAGTCCAAATCTCACAGTGAAGACTTCTGTGCGGCAAAAAGGTGAAATGCTTGTTAATGTAGGCCAGAGTCACAGTAGGTGGCAGGATTTCAAAAACGCTGGCAAAAGCTGTATTGGCAGCCTAGAGCCAGGAAACGTGCTTACTGACTGCGGGGAGCCTGAAAACCCACATGAGAGTCCAAATCTCACAGTGAAGACTCCTAGGCGGCGAAAAGGTGATATGATGCTTATTAATGTAGGCCAGAGTCACAGTAGGTGGCAGGATTTCAAAAACGCTGGCAAAAGCTGTTGGCAGCCCTAGACCCTGGAAACGTGATTATTGACTCCGGGGAGTTTGAAAAACCACATGAGAGTCCTAAGCTCACCGTGAGGTCGAACAAGGCTCCGAAGCTCAAAAGTCAAAACAACAAAAAAAAAAAAAAAGAAAACAAGCTTGTAAGGGGTCATGGTCCACATTTGTGCCCGCGAGGCCGCAAACTGCAGGGATCCAAAAAACCACATGAGAGTCCAAATCTCACAGTGAAGACTTCTGTGCGGCAAAAAGGTGAAATGCTTGTTAATGTAGGCCAGAGTCACAGTAGGTGGCAGGATTTCAAAAACGCTGGCAAAAGCTGTATTGGCAGCCTAGAGCCAGGAAACGTGCTTACGACTGCGGGGAGCCTGAAAACCCACATGAGAGTGCAAATCTCACAGTGAAGACTCCTAGGCGGCGAAAAGGTGATATGATGCTTATTAATGTAGGCCAGAGTCACAGTAGGTGGCAGGATTTCAAAAACGCTGGCAAAAGCTGAATTGGCAGCCCTAGAGCCAGGAAACGTGCTTACTGACTGCGGGGAGCCTGAAAAACCAAATGAGACTCCTAAGCTCACCGTCACGTCTAACAAGACTCCCAAGCTCAAAAGTCAAACAAAAAAAAAAAACAAGCTTGTGAGGGGTCATGGTCCATTTTTGTCCCCGAGGCCTGCAAACTGCAGGGAGCCAAAAAACCACATAGAGTCCAAATCTCACAGTGAAGAATCGTAGGCGGTGAAAAGGTGATATGATGCTTATTAATGTAGGCCAGAGTCACAGTAGGTGGCAGGATTTCAAAAACGCTGGCAAAAGCTGTATTGGCAGCCTAGAGCCAGGAAACGTGCTTACTGACTGCGGGGAGCCTGAAAACCCACATGAGAGTCCAAATCTCACAGTGAAGACTCCTAGGCGGCGAAAAGGTGATATGATGCTTATTAATGTAGGCCAGAGTCACAGTAGGTGGCAGGATTTCAAAAACGCTGGCAAAAGCTGTATTGGCAGCCCTAGAGCCAGGAAACGTGCTTACTGACTGCGGGGAGCCTGAAAAACCAAATGAGACTCCTAGCTCACCGTAACGTCTAACAAGACTCCCAAGCTCAAAAGTCAAACAAAAAAAAAAAACAAGCTTGTGAGGGGTCATGGTCCATTTTTGTCCCCGAGGCCTGCAAACTGCAGGGAGCCAAAAAACCACATGAGAGTCCAAATCTCACAGTGAAGAATCGTAGGCAGTGAAAAGGTGATATGAAGCTTATTAATGTAGGCCAGAGTCACAGTAGGTGGCAGGATTTCAAAAACGCTGGCAAAAGCTGTTGGCAGCCCTAGACCCTGGAAACGTGATTATTGACTCCGGGGAGTTTGAAAAACCAAATGAGAGTCCTAAGCTCACCGTGAGGTCTAACAAGGCTCCGAAGCTCAAAAGTCAAACAACAAAAAAAAAAAAAAAAAAAAAAAGAAAACAAGCTTGTAAGGGGTCATGGTCCACATTTGTGCCCGCGAGGCCGCAAACTGCAGGGATCCAAAAAACCACATGAGAGTCCAAATCTCACAGTGAAGACTTCTGTGCGGCAAAAAGGTGAAATGCTTGTTAATGTAGGCCAGAGTCACAGTAGGTGGCAGGATTTCAAAAACACTGGCAAAAGCTGTATTGGCAGCCCTAGAGCCAGGAAACGTGCTTAGTGACTGCGGGGAGCCTGAAAACCCACATGAGAGTCCAAATCTCACAGTGAAGACTCCTGGCGGCGAAAAGGTGATATGATGCTCATTAATGTAGGCCAGAGTCAGAGTAGGTGGCAGGATTTCAAAAACGCTGGCAAAAGCTGTATTGGCAGCCCTAGAGCCAGGAAACGTGCTTACTGACTGCGGGGAGCCTGAAAAACCAAATGAGACTCCTAGCTCACCGTAACGTCTAACAAGACTCCCAAGCTCAAAAGTCAAACAAAAAAAAAAAACAAGCTTGTGAGGGGTCATGGTCCATTTTTGTCCCCGAGGCCTGCAAACTGCAGGGAGCCAAAAAACCACATGAGAGTCCAAATCTCACAGTGAAGAATCGTAGGCAGTGAAAAGGTGATATGAAGCTTATTAATGTAGGCCAGAGTCACAGTAGGTGGCAGGATTTCAAAAACGCTGGCAAAAGCTGTTGGCAGCCCTAGACCCTGGAAACGTGATTATTGACTCCGGGGAGTTTGAAAAACCACATGAGAGTCCTAAGCTCACCGTAAGGTCTAACAAGGCTCCGAAGCTCAAAAGTCAAACAACAAAAAAAAAAAAAAAGAAAGAAAACAAGCTTGTAAGGGGTCATGGTCCACATTTGTGCCCGCGAGGCCGCAAACTGCAGGGATCCAAAAAACCACATGAGAGTCCAAATCTCACAGTGAAGACTTCTGTGCGGCAAAAAGGTGAAATGCTTGTTAATGTAGGCCAGAGTCACAGTAGGTGGCAGGATTTCAAAAACGCTGGCAAAAGCTGTATTGGCAGCCTAGAGCCAGGAAACGTGCTTACGACTGCGGGGAGCCTGAAAACCCACATGAGAGTCCAAATCTCACAGTGAAGACTCCTAGGCGGCGAAAAGGTTATATGATGCTTATTAATGTAGGCCAGAGTCACAGTAGGTGGCAGGATTTCAAAAACGCTGGCAAAAGCTGTATTGGCAGCCCTAGAGCCAGGAAACGTGCTTACTGACTGCGGGGAGCCTGAAAAACCAAATGAGACTCCTAAGCTCACCGTAACGTCTAACAAGACTCCCAAGCTCAAAAGTCAAACAAAAAAAAAAAACAAGCTTGTGAGGGGTCATGGTCCATTTTTGTCCCCGAGGCCTGCAAACTGCAGGGAGCCAAAAAACCACATGAGAGTCCAAATCTCACAGTGAAGAATCGTAGGCAGTGAAAAGGTGATATGAAGCTTATTAATGTAGGCCAGAGTCACAGTAGGTGGCAGGATTTCAAAAACGCTGGCAAAAGCTGTTGGCAGCCCTAGACCCTGGAAACGTGATTATTGACTCCGGGGAGTTTGAAAAACCACATGAGAGTCCTAAGCTCACCGTGAGGTCTAACAAGGCTCCGAAGCTCAAAAGTCAAACAACAAAAAAAAAAAAAAAAAAAAAAAAAGAAAACAAGCTTGTAAGGGGTCATGGTCCACATTTGTGCCCGCGAGGCCGCAAACTGCAGGGATCCAAAAAACCACATGAGAGTCCAAATCTCACAGTGAAGACTTCTGTGCGGCAAAAAGGTGAAATGCTTGTTAATGTAGGCCAGAGTCACAGTAGGTGGCAGGATTTAAAAAACGCTGGCAAAAGCTGTATTGGCAGCCCTAGACCCTGGAAACGTGATTATTGACTCCGGGGAGTTTGAAAAACCACATGAGAGTCCTAAGCTCACCGTAAGGTCTAACAAGGCTCCGAAGCTCAAAAGTCAAACAACAAAAAAAAAAAAAAAGAAAGAAAACAAGCTTGTAAGGGGTCATGGTCCACATTTGTGCCCGCGAGGCCGCAAACTGCAGGGATCCAAAAAACCACATGAGAGTCCAAATCTCACAGTGAAGACTTCTGTGCGGCAAAAAGGTGAAATGCTTGTTAATGTAGGCCAGAGTCACAGTAGGTGGCAGGATTTCAAAAACGCTGGCAAAAGCTGTATTGGCAGCCTAGAGCCAGGAAACGTGCTTACTGACTGCGGGGAGCCTGAAAACCCACATGAGAGTCCAAATCTCACAGTGAAGACTCCTAGGCGGCGAAAAGGTGATATGATGCTTATTAATGTAGGCCAGAGTCACAGTAGGTGGCAGGATTTCAAAAACGCTGGCAAAAGCTGTTGGCAGCCCTAGACCCTGGAAACGTGATTATTGACTCCGGGGAGTTTGAAAAACCACATGAGAGTCCTAAGCTCACCGTGAGGTCGAACAAGGCTCCGAAGCTCAAAAGTCAAAACAACAAAAAAAAAAAAAAAGAAAACAAGCTTGTAAGGGGTCATGGTCCACATTTGTGCCCGCGAGGCCGCAAACTGCAGGGATCCAAAAAACCACATGAGAGTCCAAATCTCACAGTGAAGACTTCTGTGCGGCAAAAAGGTGAAATGCTTGTTAATGTAGGCCAGAGTCACAGTAGGTGGCAGGATTTCAAAAACGCTGGCAAAAGCTGTATTGGCAGCCTAGAGCCAGGAAACGTGCTTACGACTGCGGGGAGCCTGAAAACCCACATGAGAGTGCAAATCTCACAGTGAAGACTCCTAGGCGGCGAAAAGGTGATATGATGCTTATTAATGTAGGCCAGAGTCACAGTAGGTGGCAGGATTTCAAAAACGCTGGCAAAAGCTGAATTGGCAGCCCTAGAGCCAGGAAACGTGCTTACTGACTGCGGGGAGCCTGAAAAACCAAATGAGACTCCTAAGCTCACCGTCACGTCTAACAAGACTCCCAAGCTCAAAAGTCAAACAAAAAAAAAAAACAAGCTTGTGAGGGGTCATGGTCCATTTTTGTCCCCGAGGCCTGCAAACTGCAGGGAGCCAAAAAACCACATAGAGTCCAAATCTCACAGTGAAGAATCGTAGGCGGTGAAAAGGTGATATGATGCTTATTAATGTAGGCCAGAGTCACAGTAGGTGGCAGGATTTCAAAAACGCTGGCAAAAGCTGTATTGGCAGCCTAGAGCCAGGAAACGTGCTTACTGACTGCGGGGAGCCTGAAAACCCACATGAGAGTCCAAATCTCACAGTGAAGACTCCTAGGCGGCGAAAAGGTGATATGATGCTTATTAATGTAGGCCAGAGTCACAGTAGGTGGCAGGATTTCAAAAACGCTGGCAAAAGCTGTATTGGCAGCCCTAGAGCCAGGAAACGTGCTTACTGACTGCGGGGAGCCTGAAAAACCAAATGAGACTCCTAGCTCACCGTAACGTCTAACAAGACTCCCAAGCTCAAAAGTCAAACAAAAAAAAAAAACAAGCTTGTGAGGGGTCATGGTCCATTTTTGTCCCCGAGGCCTGCAAACTGCAGGGAGCCAAAAAACCACATGAGAGTCCAAATCTCACAGTGAAGAATCGTAGGCAGTGAAAAGGTGATATGAAGCTTATTAATGTAGGCCAGAGTCACAGTAGGTGGCAGGATTTCAAAAACGCTGGCAAAAGCTGTTGGCAGCCCTAGACCCTGGAAACGTGATTATTGACTCCGGGGAGTTTGAAAAACCAAATGAGAGTCCTAAGCTCACCGTGAGGTCTAACAAGGCTCCGAAGCTCAAAAGTCAAACAACAAAAAAAAAAAAAAAAAAAAAAGAAAACAAGCTTGTAAGGGGTCATGGTCCACATTTGTGCCCGCGAGGCCGCAAACTGCAGGGATCCAAAAAACCACATGAGAGTCCAAATCTCACAGTGAAGACTTCTGTGCGGCAAAAAGGTGAAATGCTTGTTAATGTAGGCCAGAGTCACAGTAGGTGGCAGGATTTCAAAAACACTGGCAAAAGCTGTATTGGCAGCCCTAGAGCCAGGAAACGTGCTTAGTGACTGCGGGGAGCCTGAAAACCCACATGAGAGTCCAAATCTCACAGTGAAGACTCCTGGCGGCGAAAAGGTGATATGATGCTCATTAATGTAGGCCAGAGTCAGAGTAGGTGGCAGGATTTCAAAAACGCTGGCAAAAGCTGTATTGGCAGCCCTAGAGCCAGGAAACGTGCTTACTGACTGCGGGGAGCCTGAAAAACCAAATGAGACTCCTAGCTCACCGTAACGTCTAACAAGACTCCCAAGCTCAAAAGTCAAACAAAAAAAAAAAACAAGCTTGTGAGGGGTCATGGTCCATTTTTGTCCCCGAGGCCTGCAAACTGCAGGGAGCCAAAAAACCACATGAGAGTCCAAATCTCACAGTGAAGAATCGTAGGCAGTGAAAAGGTGATATGAAGCTTATTAATGTAGGCCAGAGTCACAGTAGGTGGCAGGATTTCAAAAACGCTGGCAAAAGCTGTTGGCAGCCCTAGACCCTGGAAACGTGATTATTGACTCCGGGGAGTTTGAAAAACCACATGAGAGTCCTAAGCTCACCGTAAGGTCTAACAAGGCTCCGAAGCTCAAAAGTCAAACAACAAAAAAAAAAAAAAAGAAAGAAAACAAGCTTGTAAGGGGTCATGGTCCACATTTGTGCCCGCGAGGCCGCAAACTGCAGGGATCCAAAAAACCACATGAGAGTCCAAATCTCACAGTGAAGACTTCTGTGCGGCAAAAAGGTGAAATGCTTGTTAATGTAGGCCAGAGTCACAGTAGGTGGCAGGATTTCAAAAACGCTGGCAAAAGCTGTATTGGCAGCCTAGAGCCAGGAAACGTGCTTACGACTGCGGGGAGCCTGAAAACCCACATGAGAGTCCAAATCTCACAGTGAAGACTCCTAGGCGGCGAAAAGGTTATATGATGCTTATTAATGTAGGCCAGAGTCACAGTAGGTGGCAGGATTTCAAAAACGCTGGCAAAAGCTGTATTGGCAGCCCTAGAGCCAGGAAACGTGCTTACTGACTGCGGGGAGCCTGAAAAACCAAATGAGACTCCTAAGCTCACCGTAACGTCTAACAAGACTCCCAAGCTCAAAAGTCAAACAAAAAAAAAAAACAAGCTTGTGAGGGGTCATGGTCCATTTTTGTCCCCGAGGCCTGCAAACTGCAGGGAGCCAAAAAACCACATGAGAGTCCAAATCTCACAGTGAAGAATCGTAGGCAGTGAAAAGGTGATATGAAGCTTATTAATGTAGGCCAGAGTCACAGTAGGTGGCAGGATTTCAAAAACGCTGGCAAAAGCTGTTGGCAGCCCTAGACCCTGGAAACGTGATTATTGACTCCGGGGAGTTTGAAAAACCACATGAGAGTCCTAAGCTCACCGTGAGGTCTAACAAGGCTCCGAAGCTCAAAAGTCAAACAACAAAAAAAAAAAAAAAAAAAAAAAAAGAAAACAAGCTTGTAAGGGGTCATGGTCCACATTTGTGCCCGCGAGGCCGCAAACTGCAGGGATCCAAAAAACCACATGAGAGTCCAAATCTCACAGTGAAGACTTCTGTGCGGCAAAAAGGTGAAATGCTTGTTAATGTAGGCCAGAGTCACAGTAGGTGGCAGGATTTCAAAAACGCTGGCAAAAGCTGTATTGGCAGCCCTAGAGCCAGGAAACGTGCTTAGTGACTGCGGGGAGCCTGAAAACCCACATGAGAGTCCAAATCTCACAGTGAAGACTCCTGGCGGCGAAAAGGTGATATGATGCTTATTAATGTAGGCCAGAGTCAGAGTAGGTGGCAGGATTTCAAAAACGCTGGCAAAAGCTGTATTGGCAGCCCTAGAGCCAGGAAACGTGCTTACTGACTGCGGGGAGCCTGAAAACCCACATGAGAGTCCAAATCTCACAGTGAAGACTCCTAGGCGGCGAAAAGGTGATATGATGCTTATTAATGTAGGCCAGAGTCACAGTAGGTGGCAGGATTTCAAAAACGCTGGCAAAAGCTGTTGGCAGCCCTAGACCCTGGAAACGTGATTATTGACTCCGGGGAGTTTGAAAAACCACATGAGAGTCCTAAGCTCACCGTGAGGTCGAACAAGGCTCCGAAGCTCAAAAGTCAAAACAACAAAAAAAAAAAAAAGGAAAACAAGCTTGTAAGGGGTCATGGTCCACATTTGTGCCCGCGAGGCCGCAAACTGCAGGGATCCAAAAAACCACAAGAGAGTCCAAATCTCACAGTGAAGACTTCTGTGCGGCAAAAAGGTGAAATGCTTGTTAATGTAGGGAGTCACAGTAGGTGGCAGGATTTCAAAAACGCTGGCCAAAGCTGTATTGGCATCCTAGAGCCAGGAAACGTGCTTACGACTGCGGGGAGCCTGAAATCCCACATGAGAGTCCAAATCTCACAGTGAAGACTCCTAGGCGGCGAAAAGGTGATATGATGCTTATTAATGTAGGCCAGAGTCACAGTAGGTGGCAGGATTTCAAAAACGCTGGCAAAAGCTGTATTGGCAGCCCTAGAGCCAGGAAACGTGCTTACTGACTGCGGGGAGCCTGAAAAACCAAATGAGACTCCTAAGCTCACCGTAAGGTCTAACAAGACTCCCAAGCTCAAAAGTCAAACAAAAAAAAAAAACAAGCTTGTGAGGGGTCATGGTCCATTTTTGTCCCCGAGGCCTGCAAACTGCAGGGAGCCAAAAAACCACATAGAGTCCAAATCTCACAGTGAAGAATCGTAGGCGGTGAAAAGGTGATATGATGCTTATTAATGTAGGCCAGAGTCACAGTAGGTGGCAGGATTTCAAAAACGCTGGCAAAAGCTGTATTGGCAGCCTAGAGCCAGGAAACGTGCTTACTGACTGCGGGGAGCCTGAAAACCCACATGAGAGTCCAAATCTCACAGTGAAGACTCCTAGGCGGCGAAAAGGTGATATGATGCTTATTAATGTAGGCCAGAGTCACAGTAGGTGGCAGGATTTCAAAAACGCTGGCAAAAGCTGTATTGGCAGCCCTAGAGCCAGGAAACGTGCTTACTGACTGCGGGGAGCCTGAAAAACCAAATGAGACTCCTAGCTCACCGTAACGTCTAACAAGACTCCCAAGCTCAAAAGTCAAACAAAAAAAAAAAACAAGCTTGTGAGGGGTCATGGTCCATTTTTGTCCCCGAGGCCTGCAAACTGCAGGGAGCCAAAAAACCACATGAGAGTCCAAATCTCACAGTGAAGAATCGTAGGCAGTGAAAAGGTGATATGAAGCTTATTAATGTAGGCCAGAGTCACAGTAGGTGGCAGGATTTCAAAAACGCTGGCAAAAGCTGTGGGCAGCCCTAGACCCTGGAAACGTGATTATTGACTCCGGGGAGTTTGAAAAACCACATGAGAGTCCTAAGCTCACCGTGAGGTCTAACAAGGCTCCGAAGCTCAAAAGTCAAACAACAAAAAAAAAAAAAAAAAAAAAAAGAAAACAAGCTTGTAAGGGGTCATGGTCCACATTTGTGCCCGCGAGGCCGCAAACTGCAGGGATCCAAAAAACCACATGAGAGTCCAAATCTCACAGTGAAGACTTCTGTGCGGCAAAAAGGTGAAATGCTTGTTAATGTAGGCCAAGTCACAGTAGGTGGCAGGATTTCAAAAACGCTGGCAAAAGCTGTATTGGCAGCCTAGAGCCAGGAAACGTGCTTACGACTGCGGGGAGCCTGAAAACCCACATGAGAGTCCAAATCTCACAGTGAAGACTCCTAGGCGGCGAAAAGGTGATATGATGCTTATTAATGTAGGCCAGAGTCACAGTAGGTGGCAGGATTTCAAAAACGCTGGCAAAAGCTGTATTGGCAGCCCTAGAGCCAGGAAACGTGCTTACTGACTGCGGGGAGCCTGAAAAACCAAATGAGACTCCTAAGCTCACCGTAACGTCTAACAAGACTCCCAAGCTCAAAAGTCAAACAAAAAAAAAAACAAGCTTGTGAGGGGTCATGGTCCATTTTTGTCCCCGAGGCCTGCATGCAAACTGCAGGGAGCCAAAAAACCACATAGAGTCCAAATCTCACAGTGAAGAATCGTAGGCGGTGAAAAGGTGATATGATGCTTATTAATGTAGGCCAGAGTCACAGTAGGTGGCAGGATTTCAAAAACGCTGGCAAAAGCTGTATTGGCAGCCTAGAGCCAGGAAACGTGCTTACTGACTGCGGGGAGCCTGAAAACCCACATGAGAGTCCAAATCTCACAGTGAAGACTCCTAGGCGGCGAAAAGGTGATATGATGCTTATTAATGTAGGCCAGAGTCACAGTAGGTGGCAGGATTTCAAAACCGCTGGCAAAAGCTGTATTGGCAGCCGTAGAGCCAGGAAACGTGCTTACTGACTGCGGGGAGCCTGAAAACCCACATGAGAGTCCAAATCTCACAGTGAAGACTCCTGGCGGCGAAAAGGTGATATGATGCTTATTAATGTAGGCGAGTCACAGTAGGTGGCAGGATTTCAAAAACGCTGGCAAAAGCAGTATTGGCAGCCCTAGAGCCAGGAAACGTGCTTACTGACTGCGGGGAGCCTGAAAAACCAAATGAGACTCCTAAGCTCACCGTACCGTCTAACAAGACTCCCAAGCTCAAAAGTCAAACAAAAAAAAAAAACAAGCTTGTGAGGGGTCATGGTCCATTTTTGTCCCCGAGGCCTGCAAACTGCAGGGAGCCAAAAACCACATGAGAGTCCAAATCTCACAGTGAAGAATCGTAGGCGGTGAAAAGGTGATATGAAGCTTATTAATGTAGGCCAGAGTCACAGTTGGTGGCAGGATTTCAAAAACGCTGGCAAAAGCTGTTGGCTGCCCTAGACCCTGGAAACGTGATTATTGACTCCGGGGAGTTTGAAAAACCACATGAGAGTCCTAAGCTCACCGTAAGGTCTAACAAGGCTCCGAAGCTCAAAAGTCAAACAACAAAAAAAAAAAAAAAAAAAAGAAAACAAGCTTGTGAGGGGTCATGGTCCATTTTTGTCCCCGAGGCCTGCAACTGCAGGGATCCAAAAAACCACATGAGAGTCCAAATCTCACAGTGAAGACTTCTGTGCGGCAAAAAGGTGAAATGCTTGTTAATGTAGGCCAGAGTCACAGTAGGTGGCAGGATTTCAAAAACGCTGGCAAAAGCTGTATTGGCAGCCTAGAGCCAGGAAACGTGCTTACTGACTGCGGGGAGCCTGAAAACCCACATGAGAGTCCAAATCTCACAGTGAAGACTCCTAGGCGGCGAAAAGGTGATATGATGCTTATTAATGTAGGCCAGAGTCACAGTAGGTGGCAGGATTTCAAAAACGCTGGCAAAAGCTGTTGGCAGCCCTAGACCCTGGAAACGTGCTTACTGACTGCGGGGAGCCTGAAAAACCAAATGAGACTCCTAAGCTCACCGTAACGTCTCACAAGACTCCCAAGCTCAAAAGTCAAACAAACAAAAAAAAACAAGCTTGTGAGGGGTCATGGTCCATTTTTGTCCCCGAGGCCTGCAAACTGCAGGGAGCCAAAAAACCACATAGAGTCCAAATCTCACAGTGAAGAATCGTAGGCGGTGAAAAGGTGATATGGTGCTTATTAATGTAGGCCAGAGTCACAGTAGGTGGCAGGATTTCAAAAACGCTGGCAAAAGCTGTATTGGCAGCCTAGAGCCAGGAAACGTGCTTACTGACTGCGGGGAGCCTGAAAACCCACATGAGAGTCCAAATCTCACAGTGAAGACTCCTAGGCGGCGAAAAGGTGATATGATGCTTATTAATGTAGGCCAGAGTCACAGTAGGTGGCAGGATTTCAAAAACGCTGGCAAAAGCTGTATTGGCAGCCCTAGAGCCAGGAAACGTGCTTACTGACTGCGGGGAGCCTGAAAAACCAAATGAGACTCCTAGCTCACCGTAACGTCTAACAAGACTCCCAAGCTCAAAAGTCAAACAAAAAAAAAAAACAAGCTTGTGAGGGTTCATGGTCCATTTTTGTCCCCGAGGCCTGCAAACTGCAGGGAGCCAAAAAACCACATGAGAGTCCAAATCTCACAGTGAAGAATCGTAGGCAGTGAAAAGGTGATATGAAGCTTATTAATGTAGGCCAGAGTCACAGTAGGTGGCAGGATTTCAAAAACGCTGGCAAAAGCTGTTGGCAGCCCTAGACCCTGGAAACGTGATTATTGACTCCGGGGAGTTTGAAAAACCACATGAGAGTCCTAAGCTCACCGTGAGGTCTAACAAGGCTCCGAAGCTCAAAAGTCAAACAACAAAAAAAAAAGAAAAAAAAAAAGAAAACAAGCTTGTAAGGGGTCATGGTCCACATTTGTGCCCGCGAGGCCGCAAACTGCAGGGATCCAAAAAACCACATGAGAGTCCAAATCTCACAGTGAAGACTTCTGTGCGGCAAAAAGGTGAAATGCTTGTTAATGTAGGCCAGAGTCACAGTAGGTGGCAGGATTTCAAAAACGCTGGCAAAAGCTGTATTGGCAGCCCTAGAGCCAGGAAACGTGCTTACTGACTGCGGGGAGCCTGAAAACCCACATGAGAGTCCAAATCTCACAGTGAAGACTCCTGGCGGCGAAAAGGTGATATGATGCTTATTAATGTAGGCCAGAGTCACAGTAGGTGGCAGGATTTCAAAAACGCTGGCAAAAGCTGTATTGGCAGCCCTAGAGCCAGGAAACGTGCTTACTGACTGCGGGGAGCCTGAAAAACCAAATGAGACTCCTAGCTCACCGTAACGTATAACAAGACTCCCAAGCTCAAAAGTCAAACAAAAAAAAAAAACAAGCTTGTGAGGGGTCATGGTCCATTTTTGTCCCCGAGGCCTGCAAACTGCAGGGAGCCAAAAAACCACATGAGAGTCCAAATCTCACAGTGAAGAATCGTAGGCAGTGAAAAGGTGATATGAAGCTTATTAATGTAGGCCAGAGTCACAGTAGGTGGCAGGATTTCAAAAACGCTGGCAAAAGCTGTTGGCAGCCCTAGACCCTGGAAACGTGATTATTGACTCCGGGGAGTTTGAAAAACCACATGAGAGTCCTAAGCTCACCGTGAGGTCTAACAAGGCTCCGAAGCTCAAAAGTCAAACAACAAAAAAAAAAAAAAAAAAAAAAGAAAACAAGCTTGTAAGGGGTCATGGTCCACATTTGTGCCCGCGAGGCCGCAAACTGCAGGGATCCAAAAAACCACATGAGAGTCCAAATCTCACAGTGAAGACTTCTGTGCGGCAAAAAGGTGAAATGCTTGTTAATGTAGGCCAGAGTCACAGTAGGTGGCAGGATTTCAAAAACGCTGGCAAAAGCTGTATTGGCAGCCCTAGAGCCAGGAAACGTGCTTACTGACTGCGGGGAGCCTGAAAACCCACATGAGAGTCCAAATCTCACAGTGAAGACTCCTGGCGGCGAAAAGGTGATATGATGCTTATTAATGTAGGCCAGAGTCAGAGTAGGTGGCAGGATTTCAAAAACGCTGGCAAAAGCTGTATTGGCAGCCCTAGAGCCAGGAAACGTGCTTACTGACTGCGGGGAGCCTGAAAAACCAAATGAGACTCCTAGCTCACCGTAACGTATAACAAGACTCCCAAGCTCAAAAGTCAAACAAAAAAAAAAAAACAAGCTTGTGAGGGGTCATGGTCCATTTTTGTCCCCGAGGCCTGCAAACTGCAGGGAGCCAAAAAACCACATGAGAGTCCAAATCTCACAGTGAAGAATCGTAGGCAGTGAAAAGGTGATATGAAGCTTATTAATGTAGGCCAGAGTCACAGTAGGTGGCAGGATTTCAAAAACGCTGGCAAAAGCTGTTGGCAGCCCTAGACCCTGGAAACGTGATTATTGACTCCGGGGAGTTTGAAAAACCACATGAGAGTCCTAAGCTCACCGTGAGGTCTAACAAGGCTCCGAAGCTCAAAAGTCAAACAACAAAAAAAAAAAAAAAAAAAAAAAGAAAACAAGCTTGTAAGGGGTCATGGTCCACATTTGTGCCCGCGAGGCCGCAAACTGCAGGGATCCAAAAAACCACATGAGAGTCCAAATCTCACAGTGAAGACTTCTGTGCGGCAAAAAGGTGAAATGCTTGTTAATGTAGGCCAGAGTCACAGTAGGTGGCAGGATTTCAAAAACGCTGGCAAAAGCTGTATTGGCAGCCCTAGAGCCAGGAAACGTGCTTACTGACTGCGGGGAGCCTGAAAACCCACATGAGAGTCCAAATCTCACAGTGAAGACTCCTGGCGGCGAAAAGGTGATATGATGCTTATTAATGTAGGCCAGAGTCACAGTAGGTGGCAGGATTTCAAAAACGCTGGCAAAAGCTGTATTGGCAGCCCTAGAGCCAGGAAACGTGCTTACTGACTGCGGGGAGCCTGAAAAACCAAATGAGACTCCTAGCTCACCGTAACGTATAACAAGACTCCCAAGCTCAAAAGTCAAACAAAAAAAAAAAACAAGCTTGTGAGGGGTCATGGTCCATTTTTGTCCCCGAGGCCTGCAAACTGCAGGGAGCCAAAAAACCACATGAGAGTCCAAATCTCACAGTGAAGAATCGTAGGCAGTGAAAAGGTGATATGAAGCTTATTAATGTAGGCCAGAGTCACAGTAGGTGGCAGGATTTCAAAAACGCTGGCAAAAGCTGTTGGCAGCCCTAGACCCTGGAAACGTGATTATTGACTCCGGGGAGTTTGAAAAACCACATGAGAGTCCTAAGCTCACCGTGAGGTCTAACAAGGCTCCGAAGCTCAAAAGTCAAACAACAAAAAAAAAAAAAAAAAAAAAAGAAAACAAGCTTGTAAGGGGTCATGGTCCACATTTGTGCCCGCGAGGCCGCAAACTGCAGGGATCCAAAAAACCACATGAGAGTCCAAATCTCACAGTGAAGACTTCTGTGCGGCAAAAAGGTGAAATGCTTGTTAATGTAGGCCAGAGTCACAGTAGGTGGCAGGATTTCAAAAACGCTGGCAAAAGCTGTATTGGCAGCCCTAGAGCCAGGAAACGTGCTTACTGACTGCGGGGAGCCTGAAAACCCACATGAGAGTCCAAATCTCACAGTGAAGACTCCTGGCGGCGAAAAGGTGATATGATGCTTATTAATGTAGGCCAGAGTCAGAGTAGGTGGCAGGATTTCAAAAACGCTGGCAAAAGCTGTATTGGCAGCCCTAGAGCCAGGAAACGTGCTTACTGACTGCGGGGAGCCTGAAAAACCAAATGAGACTCCTAGCTCACCGTAACGTATAACAAGACTCCCAAGCTCAAAAGTCAAACAAAAAAAAAAAAACAAGCTTGTGAGGGGTCATGGTCCATTTTTGTCCCCGAGGCCTGCAAACTGCAGGGAGCCAAAAAACCACATGAGAGTCCAAATCTCACAGTGAAGAATCGTAGGCAGTGAAAAGGTGATATGAAGCTTATTAATGTAGGCCAGAGTCACAGTAGGTGGCAGGATTTCAAAAACGCTGGCAAAAGCTGTTGGCAGCCCTAGACCCTGGAAACGTGATTATTGACTCCGGGGAGTTTGAAAAACCACATGAGAGTCCTAAGCTCACCGTGAGGTCTAACAAGGCTCCGAAGCTCAAAAGTCAAACAACAAAAAAAAAAAAAAAGAAAACAAGCTTGTAAGGGGTCATGGTCCACATTTGTGCCCGCGAGGCCGCAAACTGCAGGGATCCAAAAAACCACATGAGAGTCCAAATCTCACAGTGAAGACTTCTGTGCGGCAAAAAGGTGAAATGCTTGTTAATGTAGGCCAGAGTCACAGTAGGTGGCAGGATTTCAAAAACGCTGGCAAAAGCTGTATTGGCAGCCTAGAGCCAGGAAACGTGCTTACGACTGCGGGGAGCCTGAAAACCCACATGAGAGTCCAAATCTCACAGTGAAGACTCCTAGGCGGCGAAAAGGTGATATGATGCTTATTATTGTAGGCCAGAGTCACAGTAGGTGGCAGGATTTCAAAAACGCTGGCAAAAGCTGTATTGGCAGCCCTAGAGCCAGGAAACGTGCTTACTGACTGCGGGGAGCCTGAAAAACCAAATGAGACTCCTAAGCTCACCGTAACGTCTCACAAGACTCCCAAGCTCAAAAGTCAAACAAAAAAAAAAACAAGCTTGTGAGGGGTCATGGTCCATTTTTGTCCCCGAGGCCTGCAAACTGCAGGGAGCCAAAAAGCCACATAGAGTCCAAATCTCACAGTGAAGAATCGTAGGCGGTGAAAAGGTGATATGGTGCTTATTAATGTAGGCCAGAGTCACAGTAGGTGGCAGGATTTCAAAAACGCTGGCAAAAGCTGTATTGGCAGCCTAGAGCCAGGAAACGTGCTTACTGACTGCGGGGAGCCTGAAAACCCACATGAGAGTCCAAATCTCACAGTGAAGACTCCTAGGCGGCGAAAAGGTGATACGTGCTTACTGACTGCGGGGAGCCTGAAAAACCAAATGAGACTTTAGCTCACCGTAACGTCTAACAAGACTCCCAAGCTCAAAAGTCAAACAAAAAAAAAAAACAAGCTTGTGAGGGTTCATGGTCCATTTTTGTCCCCGAGGCCTGCAAACTGCAGGGAGCCAAAAAACCACATGAGAGTCCAAATCTCACAGTGAAGAATCGTAGGCAGTGAAAAGGTGATATGAAGCTTATTAATGTAGGCCAGAGTCACAGTAGGTGGCAGGATTTCAAAAACGCTGGCAAAAGCTGTTGGCAGCCCTAGACCCTGGAAACGTGATTATTGACTCCGGGGAGTTTGAAAAACCACATGAGAGTCCTAAGCTCACCGTGAAGACTTCTGTGCGGCAAAAAGGTGAAATGCTTGTTAATGTAGGCCAGAGTCACAGTAGGTGGCAGGATTTCAAAAACGCTGGCAAAAGCTGTATTGGCAGCCCTAGAGCCAGGAAACGTGCTTAGTGACTGCGGGGAGCCTGAAAACCCACATGAGAGTCCAAATCTCACAGTGAAGACTCCTGGCGGCGAAAAGGTGATATGATGCTTATTAATGTAGGCCAGAGTAGGTGGCAGGATTTCAAAAACGCTGGCAAAAGCTGTATTGGCAGCCCTAGAGCCAGGAAACGTGCTTACTGACTGCGGGGAGCCTGAAAAACCAAATGAGACTCCTAGCTCACCGTAACGTATAACAAGACTCCCAAGCTCAAAAGTCAAACAAAAAAAAAAAACAAGCTTGTGAGGGGTCATGGTCCATTTTTGTCCCCGAGGCCTGCAAACTGCAGGGAGCCAAAAAACCACATGAGAGTCCAAATCTCACAGTGAAGAATCGTAGGCAGTGAAAAGGTGATATGAAGCTTATTAATGTAGGCCAGAGTCACAGTAGGTGGCAGGATTTCAAAAACGCTGGCAAAAGCTGTTGGCAGCCCTAGACCCTGGAAACGTGATTATTGACTCCGGGGTGTTTGAAAAACCACATGAGAGTCCTAAGCTCACCGTGAGGTCTAACAAGGCTCCGAAGCTCAAAAGTCAAACAACAAAAAAAAAAAAAAAAAAAAGAAAACAAGCTTGTAAGGGGTCATGGTCCACATTTGTGCCCGCGAGGCCGCAAACTGCAGGGATCCAAAAAACCACATGAGAGTCCAAATCTCACAGTGAAGACTTCTGTGCGGCAAAAAGGTGAAATGCTTGTTAATGTAGGCCAGAGTCACAGTAGGTGGCAGGATTTCAAAAACGCTGGCAAAAGCTGTATTGGCAGCCCTAGAGCCAGGAAACGTGCTTAGTGACTGCGGGGAGCCTGAAAACCCACATGAGAGTCCAAATCTCACAGTGAAGACTCCTGGCGGCGAAAAGGTGATATGATGCTTATTAATGTAGGCCAGAGTAGGTGGCAGGATTTCAAAAACGCTGGCAAAAGCTGTATTGGCAGCCCTAGAGCCAGGAAACGTGCTTACTGACTGCGGGGAGCCTGAAAAACCAAATGAGACTCCTAGCTCACCGTAACGTATAACAAGACTCCCAAGCTCAAAAGTCAAACAAAAAAAAAAAACAAGCTTGTGAGGGGTCATGGTCCATTTTTGTCCCCGAGGCCTGCAAACTGCAGGGAGCCAAAAAACCACATGAGAGTCCAAATCTCACAGTGAAGAATCGTAGGCAGTGAAAAGGTGATATGAAGCTTATTAATGTAGGCCAGAGTCACAGTAGGTGGCAGGATTTCAAAAACGCTGGCAAAAGCTGTTGGCAGCCCTAGACCCTGGAAACGTGATTATTGACTCCGGGGTGTTTGAAAAACCACATGAGAGTCCTAAGCTCACCGTGAGGTCTAACAAGGCTCCGAAGCTCAAAAGTCAAACAACAAAAAAAAAAAAAAAAAAAAAGAAAACAAGCTTGTAAGGGGTCATGGTCCACATTTGTGCCCGCGAGGCCGCAAACTGCAGGGATCCAAAAAACCACATGAGAGTCCAAATCTCACAGTGAAGACTTCTGTGCGGCAAAAAGGTGAAATGCTTGTTAATGTAGGCCAGAGTCACAGTAGGTGGCAGGATTTCAAAAACGCTGGCAAAAGCTGTATTGGCAGCCCTAGAGCCAGGAAACGTGCTTACTGACTGCGGGGAGCCTGAAAACCCACATGAGAGTCCAAATCTCACAGTGAAGACTCCTGGCGGCGAAAAGGTGATATGATGCTTATTAATGTAGGCGAGTCACAGTAGGTGGCAGGATTTCAAAAACGCTGGCAAAAGCTGTATTGGCAGCCCTAGAGCCAGGAAACGTGCTTACTGACTGCGGGGAGCCTGAAAAACCAAATGAGACTCCTAAGCTCACCGTAACGTCTAACAAGACTCCCAAGCTCAAAAGTCAAACAAAAAAAAAAAACAAGCTTGTGAGGGGTCATGGTCCATTTTTGTCCCCGAGGCCTGCAAACTGCAGGGAGCCAAAAACCACATGAGAGTCCAAACCTCACAGTGAAGAATCGTAGGCGGTGAAAAGGTGATATGAAGCTTATTAATGTAGGCCAGAGTCACAGTAGGTGGCAGGATTTAAAAAACGCTGGCAAAAGCTGTTGGCAGCCCTAGACCCTGGAAACGTGATTATTGACTCCGGGGAGTTTGAACAACCACATGAGAGTCCTAAGCTCTCCGTGAGGTCTAACAAAGCTCCGAAGCTCAAAAGTCAAAACAACAAAAAAAAAAAAAAAAGAAAACAAGCTTGTAAGGGGTCATGGTCCACATTTGTGCCCGCGAGGCCGCAAACTGCAGGGATCCAAAAAACCACATGAGAGTCCAAATCTCACAGTGAAGACTTCTGTGCGGCAAAAAGGTGAAATGCTTGTTAATGTAGGCCAGAGTCACAGTAGGTGGCAGGATTTCAAAAACGCTGGCAAAAGCTGTATTGGCAGCCTAGAGCCAGGAAACGTGCTTACTGACTGCGGGGAGCCTGAAAACCCACATGAGAGTCCAAATCTCACAGTGAAGGCTCCTAGGCGGCGAAAAGGTGATATGATGCTTATTAATGTAGGCCAGAGTCTCAGTAGGTGGCAGGATTTCAAAAACGCTGGCAAAAGCTGTTGGCAGCCCTAGACCCTGGAAACGTGATTATTGACTCCGGGGAGTTTGAAAAACCACATGAGAGTCCTAAGCTCACCGTGAGGTCGAACAAGGCTCCGAAGCTCAAAAGTCAAAACAACAAAAAAAAAAAAAAAGAAAACAAGCTTGTAAGGGGTCATGGTCCACATTTGTGCCCGCGAGGCCGCAAACTGCAGGGATCCAAAAAACCACATGAGAGTCCAAATCTCACAGTGAAGACTTCTGTGCGGCAAAAAGGTGAAATGCTTGTTAATGTAGGCCAGAGTCACAGTAGGTGGCAGGATTTCAAAAACGCTGGCAAAAGCTGTATTGGCAGCCTAGAGCCAGGAAACGTGCTTACGACTGCGGGGAGCCTGAAAACCCACATGAGAGTCCAAATCTCACAGTGAAGACTCCTAGGCGGCGAAAAGGTGATATGATGCTTATTAATGTAGGCCAGAGTCACAGTAGGTGGCAGGATTTCAAAAACGCTGGCAAAAGCTGTATTGGCAGCCCTAGAGCCAGGAAACGTGCTTACTGACTGCGGGGAGCCTGAAAAACCAAATGAGACTTTAGCTCACCTTAACGTCTAACAAGACTCCCAAGCTCAAAAGTCAAACAAAAAAAAAAACAAGCTTGTGAGGGTTCATGGTCCATTTTTGTCCCCGAGGCCTGCAAACTGCAGGGAGCCAAAAAACCACATGAGAGTCCAAATCTCACAGTGAAGAATCGTAGGCAGTGAAAAGGTGATATGAAGCTTATTAATGTAGGCCAGAGTCACAGTAGGTGGCAGGATTTCAAAAACGCTGGCAAAAGCTGTTGGCAGCCCTAGACCCTGGAAACGTGATTATTGACTCCGGGGAGTTTGAAAAACCACATGAGAGTCCTAAGCTCACCGTGAGGTCTAACAAGGCTCCGAAGCTCAAAAGTCAAACAACAAAAAAAAAAAAAAAAAAAAAAAGAAAACAAGCTTGTAAGGGGTCATGGTCCACATTTGTGCCCGCGAGGCCGCAAACTGCAGGGATCCAAAAAACCACATGAGAGTCCAAATCTCACAGTGAAGACTTCTGTGCGGCAAAAAGGTGAAATGCTTGTTAATGTAGGCCAGAGTCACAGTAGGTGGCAGGATTTCAAAAACGCTGGCAAAAGCTGTATTGGCAGCCCTAGACCCTGGAAACGTGATTATTGACTCCGGGGAGTTTGAAAAACCACATGAGAGTCCTAAGCTCACCGTGAGGTCTAACAAGGCTCCGAAGCTCAAAAGTCAAACAACAAAAAAAAAAAAAAAAAAAAAGAAAACAAGCTTGTAAGGGGTCATGGTCCACATTTGTGCCCGCGAGGCCGCAAACTGCAGGGATCCAAAAAACCACATGAGAGTCCAAATCTCACAGTGAAGACTTCTGTGCGGCAAAAAGGTGAAATGCTTGTTAATGTAGGCCAGAGTCACAGTAGGTGGCAGGATTTCAAAAACGCTGGCAAAAGCTGTATTGGCAGCCCTAGAGCCAGGAAACGTGCTTAGTGACTGCGGGGAGCCTGAAAACCCACATGAGAGTCCAAATCTCACAGTGAAGACTCCTGGCGGCGAAAAGGTGATATGATGCTTATTAATGTAGGCCAGAGTCAGAGTAGGTGGCAGGATTTCAAAAACGCTGGCAAAAGCTGTATTGGCAGCCCTAGAGCCAGGAAACGTGCTTACTGACTGCGGGGAGCCTGAAAACCCACATGAGAGTCCAAATCTCACAGTGAAGACTCCTAGGCGGCGAAAAGGTGATATGATGCTTATTAATGTAGGCCAGAGTCACAGTAGGTGGCAGGATTTCAAAAACGCTGGCAAAAGCTGTATTGGCAGCCCTAGAGCCAGGAAACGTGCTTACTGACTGCGGGGAGCCTGAAAAACCAAATGAGACTCCTAAGCTCACCGTAACGTCTAACAAGACTCCCAAGCTCAAAAGTCAAACAAAAAAAAAAAACTAGCTTGTGAGGGGTCATGGTCCATTTTTGTCCCCGAGGCCTGCAAACTGCAGGGAGCCAAAAAACCACATGAGAGTCCAAATCTCACAGTGAAGAATCGTAGGCAGTGAAAAGGTGATATGAAGCTTATTAATGTAGGCCAGAGTCACAGTAGGTGGCAGGATTTCAAAAACGCTGGCAAAAGCTGTTGGCAGCCCTAGACCCTGGAAACGTGATTATTGACTCCGGGGAGTTTGAAAAACCACATGAGAGTCCTAAGCTCACCGTAAGGTCTAACAAGGCTCCGAAGCTCAAAAGTCAAACAACAAAAAAAAAAAAAAAAAAAGAAAACAAGCTTGTAAGGGGTCATGGTCCACATTTGTGCCCGCGAGGCCGCAAACTGCAGGGATCCAAAAAACCACATGAGAGTCCAAATCTCACAGTGAAGACTTCTGTGCGGCAAAAAGGTGAAATGCTTGTTAATGTAGGCCAGAGTCACAGTAGGTGGCAGGATTTCAAAAACGCTGGCAAAAGCTGTATTGGCAGCCTAGAGCCAGGAAACGTGCTTACGACTGCGGGGAGCCTGAAAACCCACATGAGAGTCCAAATCTCACAGTGAAGACTCCTAGGCGGCGAAAAGGTTATATGATGCTTATTAATGTAGGCCAGAGTCACAGTAGGTGGCAGGATTTCAAAAACGCTGGCAAAAGCTGTATTGGCAGCCCTAGAGCCAGGAAACGTGCTTACTGACTGCGGGGAGCCTGAAAAACCAAATGAGACTCCTAAGCTCACCGTAACGTCTAACAAGACTCCCAAGCTCAAAAGTCAAACAAAAAAAAAAAACAAGCTTGTGAGGGGTCATGGTCCATTTTTGTCCCCGAGGCCTGCAAACTGCAGGGAGCCAAAAAACCACATGAGAGTCCAAATCTCACAGTGAAGAATCGTAGGCAGTGAAAAGGTGATATGAAGCTTATTAATGTAGGCCAGAGTCACAGTAGGTGGCAGGATTTCAAAAACGCTGGCAAAAGCTGTTGGCAGCCCTAGACCCTGGAAACGTGATTATTGACTCCGGGGAGTTTGAAAAACCACATGAGAGTCCTAAGCTCACCGTGAGGTCTAACAAGGCTCCGAAGCTCAAAAGTCAAACAACAAAAAAAAAAAAAAAAAAAAAAAGAAAACAAGCTTGTAAGGGGTCATGGTCCACATTTGTGCCCGCGAGGCCGCAAACTGCAGGGATCCAAAAAACCACATGAGAGTCCAAATCTCACAGTGAAGACTTCTGTGCGGCAAAAAGGTGAAATGCTTGTTAATGTAGGCCAGAGTCACAGTAGGTGGCAGGATTTCAAAAACGCTGGCAAAAGCTGTATTGGCAGCCCTAGACCCTGGAAACGTGATTATTGACTCCGGGGAGTTTGAAAAACCACATGAGAGTCCTAAGCTCACCGTGAGGTCTAACAAGGCTCCGAAGCTCAAAAGTCAAACAACAAAAAAAAAAAAAAAAAAAAGAAAACAAGCTTGTAAGGGGTCATGGTCCACATTTGTGCCCGCGAGGCCGCAAACTGCAGGGATCCAAAAAACCACATGAGAGTCCAAATCTCACAGTGAAGACTTCTGTGCGGCAAAAAGGTGAAATGCTTGTTAATGTAGGCCAGAGTCACAGTAGGTGGCAGGATTTCAAAAACGCTGGCAAAAGCTGTATTGGCAGCCCTAGAGCCAGGAAACGTGCTTAGTGACTGCGGGGAGCCTGAAAACCCACATGAGAGTCCAAATCTCACAGTGAAGACTCCTGGCGGCGAAAAGGTGATATGATGCTTATTAATGTAGGCCAGAGTCAGAGTAGGTGGCAGGATTTCAAAAACGCTGGCAAAAGCTGTATTGGCAGCCCTAGAGCCAGGAAACGTGCTTACTGACTGCGGGGAGCCTGAAAACCCACATGAGAGTCCAAATCTCACAGTGAAGACTCCTAGGCGGCGAAAAGGTGATATGATGCTTATTAATGTAGGCCAGAGTCACAGTAGGTGGCAGGATTTCAAAAACGCTGGCAAAAGCTGTATTGGCAGCCCTAGAGCCAGGAAACGTGCTTACTGACTGCGGGGAGCCTGAAAAACCAAATGAGACTCCTAAGCTCACCGTAACGTCTAACAAGACTCCCAAGCTCAAAAGTCAAACAAAAAAAAAAAACAAGCTTGTGAGGGGTCATGGTCCATTTTTGTCCCCGAGGCCTGCAAACTGCAGGGAGCCAAAAAACCACATGAGAGTCCAAATCTCACAGTGAAGAATCGTAGGCAGTGAAAAGGTGATATGAAGCTTATTAATGTAGGCCAGAGTCACAGTAGGTGGCAGGATTTCAAAAACGCTGGCAAAAGCTGTTGGCAGCCCTAGACCCTGGAAACGTGATTATTGACTCCGGGTAGTTTGAAAAACCACATGAGAGTCCTAAGCTCACCGTAAGGTCTAACAAGGCTCCGAAGCTCAAAAGTCAAACAACAAAAAAAAACAAGCTTGTGAGGGGTCATGGTCCATTTTTGTCCCCGAGGCCTGCAAACTGCAGGGAGCCAAAAAACCACATGAGAGTCCAAATCTCACAGTGAAGAATCGTAGGCGGTGAAAAGGTGATATGTAGGTGGCAGGATTTAAAAAACGCTGGCAAAAGCTGTTGGCAGCCCTAACCCTTGAAACGTGATTATTGACTCCGGGGAGTTTGAAAAACCACATGAGAGTCCTAAGCTCACCGTGAGGTCTAACAAGGCTCCGAAGCTCAAAAGTCAAACAACAAAAAAAAAAGAAAACAAGCTTGTGGGGTCATGGTCCACATTTGTGCCCGCGAGGCCGCAAACTGCAGGGATCCAAAAAACCACATGAGAGTCCACATCTCACAGTGAAGACTTCTGTGCGGCAAAAAGGTGAAATGCTTGTTAATGTAGGCCAGAGTCACAGTAGGTGGCAGGATTTCAAAAACGCTGGCAAAAGCTGTTGGCAGCCCTAGACCCTGGAAACGTGATTATTGACTCCGGGGAGTTTAAAAAAACCACATGAGAGTCCTTAAGCTCACCGTGAAGTCTAACAAGGCTCCGAAGCTCAAAAGTCAAACAACAAAAAAAAAAAAAAAAAAAAAGAAAACAAGCTTGTAAGGGGTCATGGTCCACATTTGTGCCCGCGAGGCCGCAAACTGCAGGGATCCAAAAAACCACATGAGAGTCCAAATCTCACAGTGAAGACTTCTGTGCGGCAAAAAGGTGAAATGCTTGTTAATGTAGGCCAGAGTCACAGTAGGTGGCAGGATTTCAAAAACGCTGGCAAAAGCTGTATTGGCAGCCTAGAGCCAGGAAACGTGCTTACTGACTGCGGGGAGCCTGAAAACCCACATGAGAGTCCAAATCTCACAGTGAAGACTCCTAGGCGGCGAAAAGGTGATATGATGCTTATTAATGTAGGCCAGAGTCACAGTAAGTGGCAGGATTTCAAAAACGCTGGCAAAAGCTGTTGGCAGCCCTAGACCCTGGAAACGTGATTATTGACTCCGGGGAGTTTGAAAAACCACATGAGAGTCCTAAGCTCACCGTGAGGTCGAACAAGGCTCCGAAGCTCAAAAGTCAAAACAACAAAAAAAAAAAAAAGAAAACAAGCTTGTAAGGGGTCATGGTCCACATTTGTGCCCGCGAGGCCGCAAACTGCAGGGATCCAAAAAACCACATGAGAGTCCAAATCTCACAGTGAAGACTTCTGTGCGGCAAAAAGGTGAAATGCTAGTTAATGTAGGCCAGAGTCACAGTAGGTGGCAGGATTTCAAAAACGCTGGCAAAAGCTGTATTGGCAGCCCTAGAGCCAGGAAACGTGCTTACTGACTGCGGGGAGCCTGAAAAACCAAATGAGACTCCTAAGCTCACCGTAACGTCTAACATGACTCCCAAGCTCAAAAGTCAAACAAAAAAAAAAAACAAGCTTGTGAGGGGTCATGGTCCATTTTTGTCCCCGAGGCCTGCAAACTGCAGGGAGCCAAAAAACCACATAGAGTCCAAATCTCACAGTGAAGAATCGTAGGCGGTGAAAAGGTGATATGATGATTATTAATGTAGGCCAGAGTCACAGTAGGTGGCAGGATTTCAAAAACGCTGGCAAAAGCTGTATTGGCAGCCTAGAGCCAGGAAACGTGCTTACTGACTGCGGGGAGCCTGAAAACCCACATGAGAGTCCAAATCTCACAGTGAAGACTCCTAGGCGGCGAAAAGGTGATATGATGCTTATTAATGTAGGCCAGAGTCACAGTAGGTGGCAGGATTTCAAAAACGCTGGCAAAAGCTGTATTGGCAGCCCTAGAGCCAGGAAACGTGCTTACTGACTGCGGGGAGCCTGAAAACCCACATGAGAGTCCAAATCTCACAGTGAAGACTCCTGGCGGCGAAAAGGTGATATGATGCTTATTAATGTAGGCGAGTCACAGTAGGTGGCAGGATTTCAAAAACGCTGGCAAAAGCTGTATTGGCAGCCTAGAGCCAGGAAACGTGCTTACTGACTGCGGGGAGCCTGAAAACCCACATGAGAGTCCAAATCTCACAGTGAAGACTCCTAGGCGGCGAAAAGGTGATATGATGCTTATTAATGTAGGCCAGAGTCACAGTAGGTGGCAGGATATCAAAAACGCTGGCAAAAGCTGTATTGGCAGCCCTAGAGCCAGGAAACGTGCTTACTGACTGCGGGGAGCCTGAAAACCCACATGAGAGTCCAAATCTCACAGTGAAGACTCCTGGCGGCGAAAAGGTGATATGATGCTTATTAATGTAGGCGAGTCACAGTAGGTGGCAGGATTTCAAAAACGCTGGCAAAAGCTGTATTGGCAGCCCTAGAGCCAGGAAACGTGCTTACTGACTGCGGGGAGCCTGAAAAACCAAATGAGACTCCTAAGCTCACCGTAACGTCTAACAAGACTCCCAAGCTCAAAAGTCAAACAAAAAAAAAAAACAAGCTTGTGAGGGGTCATGGTCCATTTTTGTCCCCGAGGCCTGCAAACTGCAGGGAGCCAAAAACCACATGAGAGTCCAAATCTCACAGTGAAGAATCGTAGGCGGTGAAAAGGTGATATGAAGCTTATTAATGTAGGCCAGAGTCACAGTAGGTGGCAGGATTTAAAAAACGCTGGCAAAAGCTGTTGGCAGCCCTAGACCCTGGAAACGTGATTATTGACTCCGGGGAGTTTGAACAACCACATGAGAGTCCTAAGCTCTCCGTGAGGTCTAACAAGGCTCCGAAGCTCAAAAGTCAAAACAACAAAAAAAAAAAAAAAAGAAAACAAGCTTGTAAGGGGTCATTGTCCACATTTGTGCCCGCGAGGCCGCAAACTGCAGGGATCCAAAAAACCACATGAGAGTCCAAATCTCACAGTGAAGACTTCTGTGCGGCAAAAAGGTGAAATGCTTGTTAATGTAGGCCAGAGTCACAGTAGGTGGCAGGATTTCAAAAACGCTGGCAAAAGCTGTATTGGCAGCCTAGAGCCAGGAAACGTGCTTACTGACTGCGGGGAGCCTGAAAACCCACATGAGAGTCCAAATCTCACAGTGAAGACTCCTAGGCGGCGAAAAGGTGATATGATGCTTATTAATGTAGGCCAGAGTCACAGTAGGTGGCAGGATTTCAAAAACGCTGGCAAAAGCTGTTGGCAGCCCTAGACCCTGGAAACGTGATTATTGACTCCGGGGAGTTTGAAAAACCACATGAGAGTCCTAAGCTCACCGTGAGGTCGAACAAGGCTCCGAAGCTCAAAAGTCAAAACAACAAAAAAAAAAAAAAAAGAAAACAAGCTTGTAAGGGGTCATGGTCCACATTTGTGCCCGCGAGGCCGCACACTGCAGGGATCCAAAAAACCACATGAGAGTCCAAATCTCACAGTGAAGACTTCTGTGCGGCAAAAAGGTGAAATGCTTGTTAATGTAGGCCAGAGTCACAGTAGGTGGCAGGATTTCAAAAACGCTGGCAAAAGCTGTATTGGCAGCCTAGAGCCAGGAAACGTGCTTACGACTGCGGGGAGCCTGAAAACCCACATGAGAGTCCAAATCTCACAGTGAAGACTCCTAGGCGGCGAAAAGGTGATATGATGCTTATTAATGTAGGCCAGAGTCACAGTAGGTGGCAGGATTTCAAAAACGCTGGCAAAAGCTGTATTGGCAGCCCTAGAGCCAGGAAACGTGCTTACTGACTGCGGGGAGCCTGAAAAACCAAATGAGACTCCTAAGCTCACCGTAACGTCTCACAAGACTCCCAAGCTCAAAAGTCAAACAAAAAAAAAAAACAAGCTTGTGGGGTCATGGTCCACATTTGTGCCCGCGAGGCCGCAAACTGCAGGGATCCAAAAAACCACATGAGAGTCCACATCTCACAGTGAAGACTTCTGTGCGGCAAAAAGGTGAAATGCTTGTTAATGTAGGCCAGAGTCACAGTAGGTGGCAGGATTTCAAAAACGCTGGCAAAAGCTGTTGGCAGCCCTAGACCCTGGAAACGTGATTATTGACTCCGGGGAGTTTAAAAAAACCACATGAGAGTCCTTAAGCTCACCGTGAAGTCTAACAAGGCTCCGAAGCTCAAAAGTCAAACAACAAAAAAAAAAAAAAAAAAAAGAAAACAAGCTTGTAAGGGGTCATGGTCCACA
The DNA here is from genome assembly GCF_964204655.1 of Triturus cristatus. Taxonomy (NCBI): domain Eukaryota; kingdom Metazoa; phylum Chordata; class Amphibia; order Caudata; family Salamandridae; genus Triturus; species Triturus cristatus. The sequence continues at coordinate 1,114,100 of NW_028187963.1, read as the reverse complement.
TTTGTGCCCGCGAGGCCGCAAACTGCAGGGATCCAAAAAACCACATGAGAGTCCAAATCTCACAGTGAAGACTTCTGTGCGGCAAAAAGGTGAAATGCTTGTTAATGTAGGCCAGAGTCACAGTAGGTGGCAGGATTTCAAAAACGCTGACAAAAGCTGTATTGGCAGCCTAGAGCCAGGAAACGTGCTTACTGACTGCGGGGAGCCTGAAAACCCACATGAGAGTCCAAATCTCACAGTGAAGACTCCTAGGCGGCGAAAAGGTGATATGATGCTTATTAATGTAGGCCAGAGTCACAGTAAGTGGCAGGATTTCAAAAACGCTGGCAAAAGCTGTTGGCAGCCCTAGACCCTGGAAACGTGATTATTGACTCCGGGGAGTTTGAAAAACCACATGAGAGTCCTAAGCTCACCGTGAGGTCGAACAAGGCTCCGAAGCTCAAAAGTCAAAACAACAAAAAAAAAAAAAAGAAAACAAGCTTGTAAGGGGTCATGGTCCACATTTGTGCCCGCGAGGCCGCAAACTGCAGGGATCCAAAAAACCACATGAGAGTCCAAATCTCACAGTGAAGACTTCTGTGCGGCAAAAAGGTGAAATGCTAGTTAATGTAGGCCAGAGTCACAGTAGGTGGCAGGATTTCAAAAACGCTGGCAAAAGCTGTATTGGCAGCCCTAGAGCCAGGAAACGTGCTTACTGACTGCGGGGAGCCTGAAAAACCAAATGAGACTCCTAAGCTCACCGTAACGTCTAACATGACTCCCAAGCTCAAAAGTCAAACAAAAAAAAAAAACAAGCTTGTGAGGGGTCATGGTCCATTTTTGTCCCCGAGGCCTGCAAACTGCAGGGAGCCAAAAAACCACATAGAGTCCAAATCTCACAGTGAAGAATCGTAGGCGGTGAAAAGGTGATATGATGCTTATTAATGTAGGCCAGAGTCACAGTAGGTGGCAGGATTTCAAAAACGCTAGCAAAAGCTGTATTGGCAGCCTAGAGCCAGGAAACGTGCTTACTGACTGCGGGGAGCCTGAAAACCCACATGAGAGTCCAAATCTCACAGTGAAGACTCCTAGGCGGCGAAAAGGTGATATGATGCTTATTAATGTAGGCCAGAGTCACAGTAGGTGGCAGGATATCAAAAACGCTGGCAAAAGCTGTATTGGCAGCCCTAGAGCCAGGAAACGTGCTTACTGACTGCGGGGAGCCTGAAAACCCACATGAGAGTCCAAATCTCACAGTGAAGACTCCTGGCGGCGAAAAGGTGATATGATGCTTATTAATGTAGGCGAGTCACAGTAGGTGGCAGGATTTCAAAAACGCTGGCAAAAGCTGTATTGGCAGCCCTAGAGCCAGGAAACGTGCTTACTGACTGCGGGGAGCCTGAAAAACCAAATGAGACTCCTAAGCTCACCGTAACGTCTAACAAGACTCCCAAGCTCAAAAGTCAAACAAAAAAAAAAAACAAGCTTGTGAGGGGTCATGGTCCATTTTTGTCCCCGAGGCCTGCAAACTGCAGGGAGCCAAAAACCACATGAGAGTCCAAATCTCACAGTGAAGAATCGTAGGCGGTGAAAAGGTGATATGAAGCTTATTAATGTAGGCCAGAGTCACAGTAGGTGGCAGGATTTAAAAAACGCTGGCAAAAGCTGTTGGCAGCCCTAGACCCTGGAAACGTGATTATTGACTCCGGGGAGTTTGAACAACCACATGAGAGTCCTAAGCTCTCCGTGAGGTCTAACAAGGCTCCGAAGCTCAAAAGTCAAAACAACAAAAAAAAAAAAAAAAGAAAACAAGCTTGTAAGGGGTCATTGTCCACATTTGTGCCCGCGAGGCCGCAAACTGCAGGGATCCAAAAAACCACATGAGAGTCCAAATCTCACAGTGAAGACTTCTGTGCGGCAAAAAGGTGAAATGCTTGTTAATGTAGGCCAGAGTCACAGTAGGTGGCAGGATTTCAAAAACGCTGGCAAAAGCTGTATTGGCAGCCTAGAGCCAGGAAACGTGCTTACTGACTGCGGGGAGCCTGAAAACCCACATGAGAGTCCAAATCTCACAGTGAAGACTCCTAGGCGGCGAAAAGGTGATATGATGCTTATTAATGTAGGCCAGAGTCACAGTAGGTGGCAGGATTTCAAAAACGCTGGCAAAAGCTGTTGGCAGCCCTAGACCCTGGAAACGTGATTATTGACTCCGGGGAGTTTGAAAAACCACATGAGAGTCCTAAGCTCACCGTGAGGTCGAACAAGGCTCCGAAGCTCAAAAGTCAAAACAACAAAAAAAAAAAAAAAAGAAAACAAGCTTGTAAGGGGTCATGGTCCACATTTGTGCCCGCGAGGCCGCAAACTGCAGGGATCCAAAAAACCACATGAGAGTCCAAATCTCACAGTGAAGACTTCTGTGCGGCAAAAAGGTGAAATGCTTGTTAATGTAGGCCAGAGTCACAGTAGGTGGCAGGATTTCAAAAACGCTGGCAAAAGCTGTATTGGCAGCCAAGAGCCAGGAAACGTGCTTACGACTGCGGGGAGCCTGAAAACCCACATGAGAGTCCAAATCTCACAGTGAAGACTCCTAGGCGGCGAAAAGGTGATATGATGCTTATTAATGTAGGCCAGAGTCACAGTAGGTGGCAGGATTTCAAAAACGCTGGCAAAAGCTGTATTGGCAGCCCTAGAGCCAGGAAACGTGCTTACTGACTGCGGGGAGCCTGAAAAACCAAATGAGACTCCTAAGCTCACCGTAACGTCTCACAAGACTCCCAAGCTCAAAAGTCAAACAAAAAAAAAAAACAAGCTTGTGAGGGGTCATGGTCCATTTTTGTCCCCGAGGCCTGCAAACTGCAGGGAGCCAAAAAACCACATAGAGTCCAAATCTCACAGTGAAGAATCGTAGGCGGTGAAAAGGTGATATGGTGCTTATTAATGTAGGCCAGAGTCACAGTAGGTGGCAGGATTTCAAAAACGCTGGCAAAAGCTGTATTGGCAGCCTAGAGCCAGGAAACGTGCTTACTGACTGCGGGGAGCCTGAAAACCCACATGAGAGTCCAAATCTCACAGTGAAGACTCCTAGGCGGCGAAAAGGTGATATGATGCTTATTAATGTAGGCCAGAGTCACAGTAGGTGGCAGGATTTCAAAAACGCTGGCAAAAGCTGTATTGGCAGCCCTAGAGCCAGGAAACGTGCTTACTGACTGCGGGGAGCCTGAAAAACCAAATGAGACTCCTAGCTCACCGTAACGTCTAACAAGACTCCCAAGCTCAAAAGTCAAACAAAAAAAAAAAACAAGCTTGTGAGGGTTCATGGTCCATTTTTGTCCCCGAGGCCTGCAAACTGCAGGGAGCCAAAAAACCACATGAGAGTCCAAATCTCACAGTGAAGAATCGTAGGCAGTGAAAAGGTGATATGAAGCTTATTAATGTAGGCCAGAGTCACAGTAGGTGGCAGGATTTCAAAAACGCTGGCAAAAGCTGTTGGCAGCCCTAGACCCTGGAAACGTGATTATTGACTCCGGGGAGTTTGAAAAACCACATGAGAGTCCTAAGCTCACCGTGAGGTCTAACAAGGCTCCGAAGCTCAAAAGTCAAACAAAAAAAAAAAACAAAAAAAAAAAAAAGAAAACAATCTTGTAAGGGGTCATGGTCCACATTTGTGCCCGCGAGGCCGCAAACTGCAGGGATCCAAAAAACCACATGAGAGTCCAAATCTCACAGTGAAGACTTCTGTGCGGCAAAAAGGTGAAATGCTTGTTAATGTAGGCCAGAGTCACAGTAGGTGGCAGGATTTCAAAAACGCTGGCAAAAGCTGTATTGGCAGCCCTAGAGCCAGGAAACGTGCTTACTGACTGCGGGGAGCCTGAAAACCCACATGAGAGTCCAAATCTCACAGTGAAGACTCCTGGCGGCGAAAAGGTGATATGATGCTTATTAATGTAGACCAGAGTCACAGTAGGTGGCAGGATTTCAAAAACGCTGGCAAAAGCTGTATTGGCAGCCCTAGAGCCAGGAAACGTGCTTACTGACTGCGGGGAGCCTGAAAAACCAAATGAGACTCCTAGCTCACCGTAACGTATAACAAGACTCCCAAGCTCAAAAGTCAAACAGAAAAAAAAAACAAGTTTGTGAGGGGTCATGGTCCATTTTTGTCCCCGAGGCCTGCAAACTGCAGGGAGCCAAAAAACCACATGAGAGTCCAAATCTCACAGTGAAGAATCGTAGGCGGTGAAAAGGTGATATGGTGCTTATTAATGTAGGCCAGAGTCACAGTAGGTGGCAGGATTTCAAAAACGCTGGCAAAAGCTGTATTGGCAGCCTAGAGCCAGGAAACGTGCTTACTGACTGCGGGGAGCCTGAAAACCCACATGAGAGTCCAAATCTCACAGTGAAGACTCCTAGGCGGCGAAAAGGTGATATGATGCTTATTAATGTAGGCCAGAGTCACAGTAGGTGGCAGGATTTCAAAAACGCTGGCAAAAGCTGTATTGGCAGCCCTAGAGCCAGGAAACGTGCTTACTGACTGCGGGGAGCCTGAAAAACCAAATGAGACTCCTAGCTCACCGTAACGTCTAACAAGACTCCCAAGCTCAAAAGTCAAACAAAAAAAAAAAACAAGCTTGTGAGGGTTCATGGTCCATTTTTATCCCCGAGGCCTGCAAACTGCAGGGAGCCAAAAAACCACATGAGAGTCCAAATCTCACAGTGAAGAATCGTAGGCAGTGAAAAGGTGATATGAAGCTTATTAATGTAGGCCAGAGTCACAGTAGGTGGCAGGATTTCAAAAACGCTGGCAAAAGCTGTTGGCAGCCCTAGACCCTGGAAACGTGATTATTGACTCCGGGGAGTTTGAAAAACCACATGAGAGTCCTAAGCTCACCGTGAGGTCTAACAAGGCTCCGAAGCTCAAAAGTCAAACAAAAAAAAAAAAAAAAAAAAAAAAAAAGAAAACAAGCTTGTAAGGGGTCATGGTCCACATTTGTGCCCGCGAGGCCGCAAACTGCAGGGATCCAAAAAACCACATGAGAGTCCAAATCTCACAGTGAAGACTTCTGTGCGGCAAAAAGGTGAAATGCTTGTTAATGTAGGCCAGAGTCACAGTAGGTGGCAGGATTTCAAAAACGCTGGCAAAAGCTGTATTGGCAGCCCTAGAGCCAGGAAACGTGCTTACTGACTGCGGGGAGCCTGAAAACCCACATGAGAGTCCAAATCTCACAGTGAAGACTCCTGGCGGCGAAAAGGTGATATGATGCTTATTAATGTAGGCCAGAGTCACAGTAGGTGGCAGGATTTCAAAAACGCTGGCAAAAGCTGTATTGGCAGCCCTAGAGCCAGGAAACGTGCTTACTGACTGCGGGGAGCCTGAAAAACCAAATGAGACTCCTAGCTCACCGTAACGTATAACAAGACTCCCAAGCTCAAAAGTCAAACAAAAAAAAAAAACAAGCTTGTGAGGGGTCATGGTCCATTTTTGTCCCCGAGGCCTGCAAACTGCAGGGAGCCAAAAAACCACATGAGAGTCCAAATCTCACAGTGAAGAATCGTAGGCAGTGAAAAGGTGATATGAAGCTTATTAATGTAGGCCAGAGTCACAGTAGGTGGCAGGATTTCAAAAACGCTGGCAAAAGCTGTTGGCAGCCCTAGACCCTGGAAACGTGATTATTGACTCCGGGGAGTTTGAAAAACCACATGAGAGTCATAAGCTCACCGTGAGGTCTAACAAGGCTCCGAAGCTCAAAAGTCAAAACAACAAAAAAAAAAAAAAAAAAAAAGAAAACAAGCTTGTAAGGGGTCATGGTCCACATTTGTGCCCGCGAGGCCGCAAACTGCAGGGATCCAAAAAACCACATGAGAGTCCAAATCTCACAGTGAAGACTTCTGTGCGGCAAAAAGGTGAAATGCTAGTTAATGTAGGCCAGAGTCACAGTAGGTGGCAGGATTTCAAAAACGCTGGCAAAAGCTGTATTGGCAGCCCTAGAGCCAGGAAACGTGCTTACTGACTGCGGGGAGCCTGAAAAACCAAATGAGACTCCTAAGCTCACCGTAACGTCTAACATGACTCCCAAGCTCAAAAGTCAAACAAAAAAAAAAAACAAGCTTGTTGAGGGGTCATGGTCCATTTTTGTCCCCGAGGCCTGCAAACTGCAGGGAGCCAAAAAACCACATAGAGTCCAAATCTCACAGTGAAGAATCGTAGGCGGTGAAAAGGTGATATGATGCTTATTAATGTAGGCCAGAGTCACAGTAGGTGGCAGGATTTCAAAAACGCTGGCAAAAGCTGTATTGGCAGCCTAGAGCCAGGAAACGTGCTTACTGACTGCGGGGAGCCTGAAAACCCACATGAGAGTCCAAATCTCACAGTGAAGACTCCTAGGCGGCGAAAAGGTGATATGATGCTTATTAATGTAGGCCAGAGTCACAGTAGGTGGCAGGATTTCAAAAACGCTGGCAAAAGCTGTATTGGCAGCCCTAGAGCCAGGAAACGTGCTTACTGACTGCGGGGAGCCTGAAAAACCAAATGAGACTCCTAAGCTCACCGTAACGTCTAACATGACTCCCAAGCTCAAAAGTCAAACAAAAAAAAAAAACAAGCTTGTGAGGGGTCATGGTCCATTTTTGTCCCCGAGGCCTGCAAACTGCAGGGAGCCAAAAAACCACATAGAGTCCAAATCTCACAGTGAAGAATCGTAGGCGGTGAAAAGGTGATATGATGCTTATTAATGTAGGCCAGAGTCACAGTAGGTGGCAGGATTTCAAAAACGCTGGCAAAAGCTGTATTGGCAGCCTAGAGCCAGGAAACGTGCTTACTGACTGCGGGGAGCCTGAAAACCCACATGAGAGTCCAAATCTCACAGTGAAGACTCCTAGGCGGCGAAAAGGTGATATGATGCTTATTAATGTAGGCCAAAGTCACAGTAGGTGGCAGGATTTCAAAAACGCTGGCAAAAGCTGTATTGGCAGCCCTAGAGCCAGGAAACGTGCTTACTGACTGCGGGGAGCCTGAAAAACCAAATGAGACTCCTAGCTCACCGTAACGTCTAACAAGACTCCCAAGCTCAAAAGTCAAACAAAAAAAAAAAACAAGCTTGTGAGGGGTCATGGTCCATTTTTGTCCCCGAGGCCTGCAAACTGCAGGGAGCCAAAAAACCACATGAGAGTCCAAATCTCACAGTGAAGAATCGTAGGCAGTGAAAAGGTGATATGAAGCTTATTAATGTAGGCCAGAGTCACAGTAGGTGGCAGGATTTCAAAAACGCTGGCAAAAGCTGTTGGCAGCCCTAGACCCTGGAAACGTGATTATTGACTCCGGGGAGTTTGAAAAACCACATGAGAGTCCTAAGCTCACCGTGAGGTCTAACAAGGCTCCGAAGCTCAAAAGTCAAACAACAAAAAAAAAAAAAAAAAAAAAGAAAACAAGCTTGTAAGGGGTCATGGTCCACATTTGTGCCCGCGAGGCCGCAAACTGCAGGGATCCAAAAAACCACATGAGAGTCCAAATCTCACAGTGAAGACTTCTGTGCGGCAAAAAGGTGAAATGCTTGTTAATGTAGGCCAGAGTCACAGTAGGTGGCAGGATTTCAAAAACGCTGGCAAAAGCTGTATTGGCAGCCCTAGAGCCAGGAAACGTGCTTACTGACTGCGGGGAGCCTGAAAACCCACATGAGAGTCCAAATCTCACAGTGAAGACTCCTGGCGGCGAAAAGGTGATATGATGCTTATTAATGTAGGCGAGTCACAGTAGGTGGCAGGATTTCAAAAACGCTGGCAAAAGCTGTATTGGCAGCCCTAGAGCCAGGAAACGTGCTTACTGACTGCGGGGAGCCTGAAAAACCAAATGAGACTCCTAAGCTCACCGTAACGTCTAACAAGACTCCCAAGCTCAAAAGTCAAACAAAAAAAAAAAACAAGCTTGTGAGGGTCATGGTCCATTTTTGTACCCGAGGCCTGCAAACTGCAGGGAGCCAAAAAACCACATGAGAGTCCAAATCTCACAGTGAAGAATCGTAGGCGGTGAAAAGGTGATATGTAGGTGGCAGGATTTAAAAAACGCTGGCAAAAGCTGTTGGCAGCCCTAGACCCTTGAAACGTGATTATTGACTCCGGGGAGTTTGAAAAACCACATGAGAGTCCTAAGCTCACCGTGAGGTCTAACAAGGCTCCGAAGCTCAAAAGTCAAACAACAAAAAAAAAAAAAAAAAGAAAACAAGCTTGTGGGGTCATGGTCCACATTTGTGCCCGCGAGGGCGCAAACTGCAGGGATCCAAAAAACCACATGGAGTCCACATCTCACAGTGAAGACTTCTGTGCAGCAAAAAGGTGAAATGCTTGTTAATGTAGGCCAGAGTCACAGTAGGTGGCAGGATTTCAAAAACGCTGGCAAAAGCTGTTGGCAGCCCTAGACCCTGGAAACGTGATTATTGACTCCGGGGAGTTTGAAAAACCACATGAGAGTCCTAAGCTCACCGTGAGGTCTAACAAGGCTCCGAAGCTCAAAAGTCAAACAACAAAAAAAAAAAAAAAAAAAAAGAAAACAAGCTTGTAAGGGGTCATGGTCCACATTTGTGCCCGCGAGGCCGCAAACTGCAGGGATCCAAAAAACCACATGAGAGTCCAAATCTCACAGTGAAGACTTCTGTGCGGCAAAAAGGTGAAATGCTTGTTAATGTAGGCCAGAGTCACAGTAGGTGGCAGGATTTCAAAAACGCTGGCAAAAGCTGTATTGGCAGCCTAGAGCCAGGAAACGTGCTTACGACTGCGGGGAGCCTGAAAACCCACATGAGAGTCCAAATCTCACAGTGAAGACTCCTAGGCGGCGAAAAGGTGATATGATGCTTATTAATGTAGGCCAGAGTCACAGTAGGTGGCAGGATTTCAAAAACGCTGGCAAAAGCTGTATTGGCAGCCCTAGAGCCAGGAAACGTGCTTACTGACTGCGGGGAGCCTGAAAAACCAAATGAGACTCCTAAGCTCACCGTAACGTCTAACAAGACTCCCAAGCTCAAAAGTCAAACAAAAAAAAAAAACAAGCTTGTGAGGGGTCATGGTCCATTTTTGTCCCCGAGGCCTGCAAACTGCAGGGAGCCAAAAAACCACATAGAGTCCAAATCTCACAGTGAAGAATCGTAGGCGGTGAAAAGGTGATATGGTGCTTATTAATGTAGGCCAGAGTCACAGTAGGTGGCAGGATTTCAAAAACGCTGGCAAAAGCTGTATTGGCAGCCTAGAGCCAGGAAACGTGCTTACTGACTGCGGGGAGCCTGAAAACCCACATGAGAGTCCAAATCTCACAGTGAAGACTCCTGGCGGCGAAAAGGTGATATGATGCTTATTAATGTAGGCGAGTCACAGTAGGTGGCAGGATTTCAAAAACGCTGGCAAAAGCTGTATTGGCAGCCCTAGAGCCAGGAAACGTGCTTACTGACTGCGGGGAGCCTGAAAAACCAAATGAGACTCCTAAGCTCACCGTAACGTCTAACAAGACTCCCAAGCTCAAAAGTCAAACAAAAAAAAAAAAACAAGCTTGTGAGGGGTCATGGTCCATTTTTGTCCCCGAGGCCTGCAAACTGCAGGGAGCCAAAAACCACATGAGAGTCCAAATCTCACAGTGAAGAATCGTAGGCGGTGAAAAGGTGATATGAAGCTTATTAATGTAGGCCAGAGTCACAGTAGGTGGCAGGATTTAAAAAACGCTGGCAAAAGCTGTTGGCAGCCCTAGACCCTGGAAACGTGATTATTGACTCCGGGGAGTTTGAAAAACCACATGAGAGTCCTAAGCTCACCGTGAGGTCTAACAAGGCTCCGAAGCTCAAAAGTCAAAACAACAAAAAAAAAAAAAAAAAAGAAAACAAGCTTGTAAGGGGTCATGGTCCACATTTGTGCCCGCGAGGCCGCAAACTGCAGGGATCCAAAAAACCACATGAGAGTCCAAATCTCACAGTGAAGACTTCTGTGCGGCAAAAAAGGTGAAATGCTTGTTAATGTAGGCCAGAGTCACAGTAGGTGGCAGGATTTCAAAAACGCTGGCAAAAGCTGTATTGGCAGCCTAGAGCCAGGAAACGTGCTTACTGACTGCGGGGAGCCTGAAAACCCACATGAGAGTCCAAATCTCACAGTGAAGACTCCTAGGCGGCGAAAAGGTGATATGATGCTTATTAATGTAGGCCAGAGTCACAGTAGGTGGCAGGATTTCAAAAACGCTGGCAAAAGCTGTATTGGCAGCCCTAGAGCCAGGAAACGTGCTTACTGACTGCGGGGAGCCTGAAAAACCAAATGAGACTCCTAAGCTCACCGTAACGTCTAACAAGACTCCCAAGCTCAAAAGTCAAACAAAAAAAAAAAACAAGCTTGTGAGGGGTCATGGTCCATTTTTGTACCCGAGGCCTGCAAACTGCAGGGAGCCAAAAAACCACATGAGAGTCCAAATCTCACAGTGAAGAATCGTAGGCGGTGAAAAGGTGATATGTAGGTGGCAGGATTTAAAAAACGCTGGCAAAAGCTGTTGGCAGCCCTAGACCCTTGAAACGTGATTATTGACTCCGGGGAGTTTGAAAAACCACATGAGAGTCCTAAGCTCACCGTGAGGTCTAACAAGGCTCCGAAGCTCAAAAGTCAAACAACAAAAAAAAAAAAAAAAAAGAAAACAAGCTTGTGGGGTCATGGTCCACATTTGTGCCCGCGAGGCCGCAAACTGCAGGGATCCAAAAAACCACATGAGAGTCCAAATCTCACAGTGAAGACTTCTGTGCGGCAAAAAAGGTGAAATGCTTGTTAATGTAGGCCAGAGTCACAGTAGGTGGCAGGATTTCAAAAACGCTGGCAAAAGCTGTATTGGCTGCCTAGAGCCAGGAAACGTGCTTACTGACTGCGGGGAGCCTGAAAACCCACATGAGAGTCCAAATCTCACAGTGAAGACTCCTAGGCGGCGAAAAGGTGATATGATGCTTATTAATGTAGGCCAGAGTCACAGTAGGTGGCAGGATTTCAAAAACGCTGGCAAAAGCTGTATTGGCAGCCCTAGAGCCAGGAAACGTGCTTACTGACTGCGGGGAGCCTGAAAAACCAAATGAGACTCCTAAGCTCACCGTAACGTCTAACAAGACTCCCAAGCTCAAAAGTCAAACAAAAAAAAAAAACAAGCTTGTGAGGGGTCATGGTCCATTTTTGTACCCGAGGCCTGCAAACTGCAGGGAGCCAAAAAACCACATGAGAGTCCAAATCTCACAGTGAAGAATCGTAGGCGGTGAAAAGGTGATATGTAGGTGGCAGGATTTAAAAAACGCTGGCAAAAGCTGTTGGCAGCCCTAGACCCTTGAAACGTGATTATTGACTCCGGGGAGTTTGAAAAACCACATGAGAGTCCTAAGCTCACCGTGAGGTCTAACAAGGCTCCGAAGCTCAAAAGTCAAACAACAAAAAAAAAAAAAAAAAAGAAAACAAGCTTGTGGGGTCATGGTCCACATTTGTGCCCGCGAGGCCGCAAACTGCAGGGATCCAAAAAACCACATGAGAGTCCACATCTCACAGTGAAGACTTCTGTGCGGCAAAAAGGTGAAATGCTTGTTAATGTAGGCCAGAGTCACAGTAGGTGGCAGGATTTCAAAAACGCTGGCAAAAGCTGTTGGCAGCCCTAGACCCTGGAAACGTGATTATTGACTCCGGGGAGTTTGAAAAACCACATGAGAGTCCTAAGCTCACCGTGAGGTCTAACAAGGCTCCGAAGCTCAAAAGTCAAACAACAAAAAAAAAAAAAAAAAAAAAGAAAACAAGCTTGTAAGGGGTCATGGTCCACATTTGTGCCCGCGAGGCCGCAAACTGCAGGGATCCAAAAAACCACATGAGAGTCCAAATCTCACAGTGAAGACTTCTGTGCGGCAAAAAGGTGAAATGCTTGTTAATGTAGGCCAGAGTCACAGTAGGTGGCAGGATTTCAAAAACGCTGGCAAAAGCTGTATTGGCAGCCCTAGAGCCAGGAAACGTGCTTACTGACTGCGGGGAGCCTGAAAAACCAAATGAGACTCCTAAGCTCACCGTAACGTCTAACAAGACTCCCAAGCTCAAAAGTCAAACAAAAAAAAAAAACAAGCTTGTGAGGGGTCATGGTCCATTTTTGTCCCCGAGGCCTGCAAACTGCAGGGAGCCAAAAAACCACATAGAGTCCAAATCTCACAGTGAAGAATCGTAGGCGGTGAAAAGGTGATATGGTGCTTATTAATGTAGGCCAGAGTCACAGTAGGTGGCAGGATTTCAAAAACGCTGGCAAAAGCTGTATTGGCAGCCTAGAGCCAGGAAACGTGCTTACTGACTGCGGGGAGCCTGAAAACCCACATGAGAGTCCAAATCTCACAGTGAAGACTCCTAGGCGGCGAAAAGGTGATATGATGCTTATTAATGTAGGCCAGAGTCACAGTAGGTGGCAGGATTTCAAAAACGCTGGCAAAAGCTGTATTGGCAGCCCTAGAGCCAGGAAACGTGCTTACTGACTGCGGGGAGCCTGAAAAACCAAATGAGACTCCTAGCTCACCGTAACGTCTAACAAGACTCCCAAGCTCAAAAGTCAAACAAAAAAAAAAACAAGCTTGTGAGGGGTCATGGTCCATTTTTGTCCCCGAGGCCTGCAAACTGCAGGGAGCCAAAAAACCACATTAGAGTCCAAATCTCACAGTGAAGAATCGTAGGCAGTGAAAAGGTGATATGAAGCTTATTAATGTAGGCCAGAGTCACAGTAGGTGGCAGGATTTCAAAAACGCTGGCAAAAGCTGTTGGCAGCCCTAGACCCTGGAAACGTGATTATTGACTCCGGGGAGTTTGAAAAACCACATGAGAGTCCTAAGCTCACTGTGAGGTCTAACAAGGCTCCGAAGCTCAAAAGTCAAACAAAAAAAAAAACAAAAAAAAAGAAAACAAGCTTGTAAGGGGTCATGGTCCACATTTGTGCCCGCGAGGCCGCAAACTGCAGGGATCCAAAAAACCACATGAGAGTCCAAATCTCACAGTGAAGACTTCTGTGCGGCAAAAAGGTGAAATGCTTGTTAATGTAGGCCAGAGTCACAGTAGGTGGCAGGATTTCAAAAACGCTGGCAAAAGCTGTATTGGCAGCCTAGAGCCAGGAAACGTGCTTACTGACTGCGGGGAGCCTGAAAACCCACATGAGAGTCCAAATCTCACAGTGAAGACTCCTAGGCGGCGAAAAGGTGATATGATGCTTATTAATGTAGGCCAGAGTCACAGTAGGTGGCAGGATTTCAAAAACGCTGGCAAAAGCTGTATTGGCAGCCCTAGAGCCAGGAAACGTGCTTACTGACTGCCGGGAGCCTGAAAAACCAAATGAGACTCCTAAGCTCACCGTAACGTCTAACAAGACTCCCAAGCTCAAAAGTCAAACAAAAAAAAAAAACAAGCTTGTGAGCAAAAGTCAAACAAAAAAAAAAAACAAGCTTGTGAGGGGTCATGGTCCATTTTTGTACCCGAGGCCTGCAAACTGCAGGGAGCCAAAAAACCACATGAGAGTCCAAATCTCACAGTGAAGAATCGTAGGCGGTGAAAAGGTGATATGAAGCTTATTAATGTAGGCCAGAGTCACAGTAGGTGACAGGATTTAAAACGCTGGCAAAAGCTGTTGGCAGCCCTAGACCCTGGAAAACGTGATTATTGACTCCGGGGAGTTTGAAAACCACATGAGACTCCTAAGCTCACCGTGAGGTCTAACAAGGCTCCGAAGCTCAAAACAACAAAAAAAAAAAAAAAAAAGAAAACACAGGCCGCAAACTGCAGGGATCCAAAAAACCACATGAGAGTCCAAATCTCACAGTGAAGACTTCTGTGCGGCAAAAAGGTGAAATGCTTGTTAATGTAGGCCAGAGTCACAGTAGGTGGCAGGATTTCAAAAACGATGGCAAAAGCTGTATTGGCAGCCTAGAGCCAGGAAACGTGCTTACGACTGCGGGGAGCCTGAAAACCCACATGAGAGTCCAAATCTCACAGTGAAGACTCCTAGGTGGCGAAAAGGTGATATGATGCTTATTAATGTAGGCCAGAGTCACAGTAGGTGGCAGGATTTCAAAAACGCTGGCAAAAGCTGTATTGGCAGCCCTAGAGCCAGGAAACGTGCTTACTGACTGCGGGGAGCCTGAAAACCCACATGAGAGTCCAAATCTCACAGTGAAGACTCCTAGGCGGCGAAAAGGTGATATGATGCTTATTAATGTAGGCCAGAGTCACAGTAGGTGGCAGGATTTCAAAAACGCTGGCAAAAGCTGTTGGCAGCCCTAGACCCTGGAAACGTGATTATTGACTCCGGGGAGTTTGAAAAACCACATGAGAGTCCTAAGCTCACCGTGAGGTCTAACAAGGCTCCGAAGCTCAAAAGTCAAACAACAAAAAAAAAAAAAAAAAAAAAAAAAACAAGCTTGTAAGGGGTCATGGTCCACATTTGTGCCCGCGAGGCCGCAAACTGCAGGGATCCAAAAAACCACATGAGAGTCCAAATCTCACAGTGAAGACTTCTGTGCGGCAAAAAGGTGAAATGCTTGTTAATGTAGGCCAGAGTCACAGTAGGTGGCAGGATTTCAAAAACGCTGGCAAAAGCTGTATTGGCAGCCTAGAGCCAGGAAACGTGCTTACGACTGCGGGGAGCCTGAAAACCCACATGAGAGTCCAAATCTCACAGTGAAGACTCCTAGGCGGCGAAAAGGTGATATGATGCTTATTAATGTAGGCCAGAGTCACAGTAGGTGGCAGGATTTCAAAAACGCTGGCAAAAGCTGTATTGGCAGCCCTAGAGCCAGGAAACGTGCTTACTGACTGCGGGGAGCCTGAAAAACCAAATGAGACTCCTAAGCTCACCGTAACGTCTAACAAGACTCCCAAGCTCAAAAGTCAAACAAAAAAAAAAAACAAGCTTGTGAGGGGTCATGGTCCATTTTTGTCCCCGAGGCCTGCAAACTGCAGGGAGCCAAAAAACCACATAGAGTCCAAATCTCACAGTGAAGAATCGTAGGCGGTGAAAAGGTGATATGGTGCTTATTAATGTAGGCCAGAGTCACAGTAGGTGGCAGGATTTCAAAAACGCTGGCAAAAGCTGTATTGGCAGCCTAGAGCCAGGAAACGTGCTTACTGACTGCGGGGAGCCTGAAAACCCACATGAGAGTCCAAATCTCACAGTGAAGACTCCTGGCGGCGAAAAGGTGATATGATGCTTATTAATGTAGGCGAGTCACAGTAGGTGGCAGGATTTCAAAAACGCTGGCAAAAGCTGTATTGGCAGCCCTAGAGCCAGGAAACGTGCTTACTGACTGCGGGGAGCCTGAAAAACCAAATGAGACTCCTAAGCTCACCGTAACGTCTAACAAGACTCCCAAGCTCAAAAGTCAAACAAAAAAAAAAAAACAAGCTTGTGAGGGGTCATGGTCCATTTTTGTCCCCGAGGCCTGCAAACTGCAGGGAGCCAAAAACCACATGAGAGTCCAAATCTCACAGTGAAGAATCGTAGGCGGTGAAAAGGTGATATGAAGCTTATTAATGTAGGCCAAGTCACAGTAGGTGGCAGGATTTAAAAAACGCTGGCAAAAGCTGTTGGCAGCCCTAGACCCTGGAAACGTGATTATTGACTCCGGGGAGTTTGAAAAACCACATGAGAGTCCTAAGCTCACCGTGAGGTCTAACAAGGCTCCGAAGCTCAAAAGTCAAAACAACAAAAAAAAAAAAAAAAAAGAAAACAAGCTTGTAAGGGGTCATGGTCCACATTTGTGCCCGCGAGGCCGCAAACTGCAGGGATCCAAAAAACCACATGAGAGTCCAAATCTCACAGTGAAGACTTCTGTGCGGCAAAAAAGGTGAAATGCTTGTTAATGTAGGCCAGAGTCACAGTAGGTGGCAGGATTTCAAAAACGCTGGCAAAAGCTGTATTGGCAGCCTAGAGCCAGGAAACGTGCTTACTGACTGCGGGGAGCCTGAAAACCCACATGAGAGTCCAAATCTCACAGTGAAGACTCCTAGGCGGCGAAAAGGTGATATGATGCTTATTAATGTAGGCCAGAGTCACAGTAGGTGGCAGGATTTCAAAAACGCTGGCAAAAGCTGTATTGGCAGCCCTAGAGCCAGGAAACGTGCTTACTGACTGCGGGGAGCCTGAAAAACCAAATGAGACTCCTAAGCTCACCGTAACGTCTAACAAGACTCCCAAGCTCAAAAGTCAAACAAAAAAAAAAAACAAGCTTGTGAGGGGTCATGGTCCATTTTTGTACCCGAGGCCTGCAAACTGCAGGGAGCCAAAAAACCACATGAGAGTCCAAATCTCACAGTGAAGAATCGTAGGCGGTGAAAAGGTGATATGTAGGTGGCAGGATTTAAAAAACGCTGGCAAAAGCTGTTGGCAGCCCTAGACCCTTGAAACGTGATTATTGACTCCGGGGAGTTTGAAAAACCACATGAGAGTCCTAAGCTCACCGTGAGGTCTAACAAGGCTCCGAAGCTCAAAAGTCAAACAACAAAAAAAAAAAAAAAAAAGAAAACAAGCTTGTGGGGTCATGGTCCACATTTGTGCCCGCGAGGCCGCAAACTGCAGGGATCCAAAAAACCACATGAGAGTCCAAATCTCACAGTGAAGACTTCTGTGCGGCAAAAAAGGTGAAATGCTTGTTAATGTAGGCCAGAGTCACAGTAGGTGGCAGGATTTCAAAAACGCTGGCAAAAGCTGTATTGGCTGCCTAGAGCCAGGAAACGTGCTTACTGACTGCGGGGAGCCTGAAAACCCACATGAGAGTCCAAATCTCACAGTGAAGACTCCTAGGCGGCGAAAAGGTGATATGATGCTTATTAATGTAGGCCAGAGTCACAGTAGGTGGCAGGATTTCAAAAACGCTGGCAAAAGCTGTATTGGCAGCCCTAGAGCCAGGAAACGTGCTTACTGACTGCGGGGAGCCTGAAAAACCAAATGAGACTCCTAAGCTCACCGTAACGTCTAACAAGACTCCCAAGCTCAAAAGTCAAACAAAAAAAAAAAACAAGCTTGTGAGGGGTCATGGTCCATTTTTGTACCCGAGGCCTGCAAACTGCAGGGAGCCAAAAAACCACATGAGAGTCCAAATCTCACAGTGAAGAATCGTAGGCGGTGAAAAGGTGATATGTAGGTGGCAGGATTTAAAAAACGCTGGCAAAAGCTGTTGGCAGCCCTAGACCCTTGAAACGTGATTATTGACTCCGGGGAGTTTGAAAAACCACATGAGAGTCCTAAGCTCACCATGAGGTCTAACAAGGCTCCGAAGCTCAAAAGTCAAACAACAAAAAAAAAAAAAAAAAAGAAAACAAGCTTGTGGGGTCATGGTCCACATTTGTGCCCGCGAGGCCGCAAACTGCAGGGATCCAAAAAACCACATGAGAGTCCACATCTCACAGTGAAGACTTCTGTGCGGCAAAAAGGTGAAATGCTTGTTAATGTAGGCCAGAGTCACAGTAGGTGGCAGGATTTCAAAAACGCTGGCAAAAGCTGTTGGCAGCCCTAGACCCTGGAAACGTGATTATTGACTCCGGGGAGTTTGAAAAACCACATGAGAGTCCTAAGCTCACCGTGAGGTCTAACAAGGCTCCGAAGCTCAAAAGTCAAACAACAAAAAAAAAAAAAAAAAAAAAAGAAAACAAGCTTGTAAGGGGTCATGGTCCACATTTGTGCCCGCGAGGCCGCAAACTGCAGGGATCCAAAAAACCACATGAGAGTCCAAATCTCACAGTGAAGACTTCTGTGCGGCAAAAAGGTGAAATGCTTGTTAATGTAGGCCAGAGTCACAGTAGGTGGCAGGATTTCAAAAACGCTGGCAAAAGCTGTATTGGCAGCCTAGAGCCAGGAAACGTGCTTACGACTGCGGGGAGCCTGAAAACCCACATGAGAGTCCAAATCTCACAGTGAAGACTCCTAGGCGGCGAAAAGGTGATATGATGCTTATTAATGTAGGCCAGAGTCACAGTAGGTGGCAGGATTTCAAAAACGCTGGCAAAAGCTGTATTGGCAGCCCTAGAGCCAGGAACCGTGCTTACTGACTGCGGGGAGCCTGAAAAACCAAATGAGACTCCTAAGCTCACCGTAACGTCTAACAAGACTCCCAAGCTCAAAAGTCAAACAAAAAAAAAAAACAAGCTTGTGAGGGGTCATGGTCCATTTTTGTCCCCGAGGCCTGCAAACTGCAGGGAGCCAAAAAACCACATAGAGTCCAAATCTCACAGTGAAGAATCGTAGGCGGTGAAAAGGTGATATGGTGCTTATTAATGTAGGCCAGAGTCACAGTAGGTGGCAGGATTTCAAAAACGCTGGCAAAAGCTGTATTGGCAGCCTAGAGCCAGGAAACGTGCTTACTGACTGCGGGGAGCCTGAAAACCCACATGAGAGTCCAAATCTCACAGTGAAGACTCCTGGCGGCGAAAAGGTGATATGATGCTTATTAATGTAGGCCAGAGTCACAGTAGGTGGCAGGATTTCAAAAACGCTGGCAAAAGCTGTATTGGCAGCCCTAGAGCCAGGAAACGTGCTTACTGACTGCGGGGAGCCTGAAAAACCAAATGAGACTCCTAGCTCACCGTAACGTCTAACAAGACTCCCAAGCTCAAAAGTCAAACAAAAAAAAAAACAAGCTTGTGAGGGGTCATGGTCCATTTTTGTCCCCGAGGCCTGCAAACTGCAGGGAGCCAAAACACCACATTAGAGTCCAAATCTCACAGTGAAGAATCGTAGGCAGTGAAAAGGTGATATGAAGCTTATTAATGTAGGCCAGAGTCACAGTAGGTGGCAGGATTTCAAAAACGCTGGCAAAAGCTGTTGGCAGCCCTAGACCCTGGAAACGTGATTATTGACTCCGGGGAGTTTGAAAAACCACATGAGAGTCCTAAGCTCACTGTGAGGTCTAACAAGGCTCCGAAGCTCAAAAGTCAAACAAAAAAAAAAACAAAAAAAAAGAAAACAAGCTTGTAAGGGGTCATGGTCCACATTTGTGCCCGCGAGGCCGCAAACTGCAGGGATCCAAAAAACCACATGAGAGTCCAAATCTCACAGTGAAGACTTCTGTGCGGCAAAAAGGTGAAATGCTTGTTAATGTAGGCCAGAGTCACAGTAGGTGGCAGGATTTCAAAAACGCTGGCAAAAGCTGTATTGGCAGCCTAGAGCCAGGAAACGTGCTTACTGACTGCGGGGAGCCTGAAAACCCACATGAGAGTCCAAATCTCACAGTGAAGACTCCTAGGCGGCGAAAAGGTGATATGATGCTTATTAATGTAGGCCAGAGTCACAGTAGGTGGCAGGATTTCAAAAACGCTGGCAAAAGCTGTATTGGCAGCCCTAGAGCCAGGAAACGTGCTTACTGACTGCCGGGAGCCTGAAAAACCAAATGAGACTCCTAAGCTCACCGTAACGTCTAACAAGACTCCCAAGCTCAAAAGTCAAACAAAAAAAAAAAACAAGCTTGTGAGGGGTCATGGTCCATTTTTGTACCCGAGGCCTGCAAACTGCAGGGAGCCAAAAAACCACATGAGAGTCCAAATCTCACAGTGAAGAATCGTAGGCGGTGAAAAGGTGATATGAAGCTTATTAATGTAGGCCAGAGTCACAGTAGGTGACAGGATTTAAAACGCTGGCAAAAGCTGTTGGCAGCCCTAGACCCTGGAAACGTGATTATTGACTCCGGGGAGTTTGAAAAACCACATGAGACTCCTAAGCTCACCGTGAGGTCTAACAAGGCTCCGAAGCTCAAAAGTCAAACAACAAAAAAAAAAAAAAAAAAAAAGAAAACAAGCTTGTAAGGTCCACATTTGTGCCCGCGAGGCCGCAAACTGCAGGGATCCAAAAAACCACATGAGAGTCCAAATCTCACAGTGAAGACTTCTGTGCGGCAAAAAGGTGAAATGCTTGTTAATGTAGGCCAGAGTCACAGTAGGTGGCAGGATTTCAAAAACGATGGCAAAAGCTGTATTGGCAGCCTAGAGCCAGGAAACGTGCTTACGACTGCGGGGAGCCTGAAAACCCACATGAGAGTCCAAATCTCACAGTGAAGACTCCTAGGTGGCGAAAAGGTGATATGATGCTTATTAATGTAGGCCAGAGTCACAGTAGGTGGCAGGATTTCAAAAACGCTGGCAAAAGCTGTATTGGCAGCCCTAGAGCCAGGAAACGTGCTTACTGACTGCGGGGAGCCTGAAAACCCACATGAGAGTCCAAATCTCACAGTGAAGACTCCTGGCGGCGAAAAGGTGATATGATGCTTATTAATGTAGGCCAGAGTCACAGTAGGTGGCAGGATTTCAAAAACGCTGGCAAAAGCTGTATTGGCAGCCCTAGAGCCAGGAAACGTGCTTACTGACTGCGGGGAGCCTGAAAAACCAAATGAGACTCCTAAGCTCACCGTAACGTCTAACAAGACTCCCAAGCTCAAAAGTCAAACAAAAAAAAAAACAAGCTTGTGAGGGGTCATGGTCCATTTTTGTCCCCGAGGCCTGCAAACTGCAGGGAGCCAAAAACCACATGAGAGTCCAAATCTCACAGTGAAGAATCGTAGGCGGTGAAAAGGTGATATGAAGCTTATTAATGTAGGCCAGAGTCACAGTAGGTGGCAGGATTTCAAAAACGCTGGCAAAAGCTGTTGGCAGCCCTAGACCCTGGAAACGTGATTATTGACTCCGGGGAGTTTGAAAAACCACATGAGAGTCCTAAGCTCACCGTAAGGTCTAACAAGGCTCCGAAGCTCAAAAGTCAAACAACAAAAAAAAAAAAAAAAAAAAAAGAAAACAAGCTTGTAAGGGGTCATGGTCCACATTTGTGCCCGCGAGGCCGCAAACTGCAGGGATCCAAAAAACCACATGAGAGTCCAAATCTCACAGTGAAGACTTCTGTGCGGCAAAAAGGTGAAATGCTTGTTAATGTAGGCCAGAGTCACAGTAGGTGGCAGGATTTCAAAAACGCTGGCAAAAGCTGTATTGGCAGCCCTAGAGCCAGGAAACGTGCTTACTGACTGCGGGGAGCCTGAAAACCCACATGAGAGTCCAAATCTCACAGTGAAGACTCCTGGCGGCGAAAAGGTGATATGATGCTTATTAATGTAGGCGAGTCACAGTAGGTGGCAGGATTTCAAAAACGCTGGCAAAAGCTGTATTGGCAGCCCTAGAGCCAGGAAACGTGCTTACTGACTGCGGGGAGCCTGAAACACCAAATGAGACTCCTAAGCTCACCGTAACGTCTAACAAGACTCCCAAGCTCAAAAGTCAAACAAAAAAAAAAAACAAGCTTGTGAGGGGTCATGGTCCATTTTTGTCCCCGAGGCCTGCAAACTGCAGGGAGCCAAAAACCACATGAGAGTCCAAATCTCACAGTGAAGAATCGTAGGCGGTGAAAAGGTGATATGAAGCTTATTAATGTAGGCCAGAGTCACAGTAGGTGGCAGGATTTAAAAAACGCTGGCAAAAGCTGTTGGCAGCCCTAGACCCTGGAAACGTGATTATTGACTCCGGGGAGTTTGAAAAACCACATGAGAGTCCTAAGCTCACCGTGAGGTCTAACAAGGCTCCGAAGCTCAAAAGTCAAAACAACAAAAAAAAAAAAAAAGAAAACAAGCTTGTAAGGGGTCATGGTCCACATTTGTGCCCGCGAGGCCGCAAACTGCAGGGATCCAAAAAACCACATGAGAGTCCAAATCTCACAGTGAAGACTTCTGTGCGGCAAAAAGGTGAAATGCTTGTTAATGTAGGCCAGAGTCACAGTAGGTGGCAGGATTTCAAAAACGCTGGCAAAAGCTGTTGGCAGCCCTAGACCCTGGAAACGTGATTATTGACTCCGGGGAGTTTGAAAAACCACATGAGAGTCCTAAGCTCACCGTGAGGTCGAACAAGGCTCCGAAGCTCAAAAGTCAAAACAACAACAAAAAAAAAAAGAAAACAAGCTTGTAAGGGGTCA
The DNA here is from genome assembly GCF_964204655.1 of Triturus cristatus. Taxonomy (NCBI): domain Eukaryota; kingdom Metazoa; phylum Chordata; class Amphibia; order Caudata; family Salamandridae; genus Triturus; species Triturus cristatus. The sequence continues at coordinate 1,092,193 of NW_028187963.1, read as the reverse complement.
TGGTCCACATTTGTGCCCGCGAGGCCGCAAACTGCAGGGATCCAAAAAACCACATGAGAGTCCAAATCTCACAGTGAAGACTTCTGTGCGGCAAAAAGGTGAAATGCTTGTTAATGTAGGCCAGAGTCACAGTAGGTGGCAGGATTTCAAAAACGCTGGCAAAAGCTGTATTGGCAGCCTAGAGCCAGGAAACGTGCTTACGACTGCGGGGAGCCTGAAAACCCACATGAGAGTCCAAATCTCACAGTGAAGACTCCTAGGTGGCGAAAAGGTGATATGATGCTTAATAATGTAGGCCAGAGTCACAGTAGGTGGCAGGATTTCAAAAACGCTGGCAAAAGCTGTATTGGCAGCCCTAGAGCCAGGAAACGTGCTTACTGACTGCGGGGAGCCTGAAAAACCAAATGAGACTCCTAAGCTCACCGTAACGTCTAACAAGACTCCCAAGCTCAAAAGTCAAACAAAAAAAAAAAACAAGCTTGTGAGGGGTCATGGTCCATTTTTGTCCCCGAGGCCTGCAAACTGCAGGGAGCCAAAAAACCACATAGAGTCCAAATCTCACAGTGAAGAATCGTAGGCGGTGAAAAGGTGATATGATGCTTATTAATGTAGGCCAGAGTCACAGTAGGTGGCAGGATTTCAAAAACGCTGGCAAAAGCTGTATTGGCAGCCTAGAGCCAGGAAACGTGCTTACTGACTGCGGGGAGCCTGAAAACCCACATGAGAGTCCAAATCTCACAGTGAAGACTCCCAGGAGGCGAAAAGGTGATATGATGCTTATTAATGTAGGCCAGAGTCACAGTAGGTGGCAGGATTTCAAAAACGCTGGCAAAAGCTGTATTGGCAGCCAAGAGCCAGGAAACGTGCTTACTGACTGCGGGGAGCCTGAAAACCCACATGAGAGTCCAAATCTCACAGTGAAGACTCCTAGGCGGCGAAAAGGTGATATGATGCTTATTAATGTAGGCCAGAGTCACAGTAGGTGGCAGGATTTCAAAAACGCTGGCAAAAGCTGTATTGGCAGCCTAGATCCAGGAAACGTGCTTACTGACTGCGGGGAGCCTGAAAACCCACATGAGAGTCCAAATCTCACAGTGAAGACTCCTAGGCGGCGAAAAGGTGATATGATGCTTATTAATGTAGGCCAGAGTCACAGTAGGTGGCAGGATTTCAAAAACGCTGGCAAAAGCTGTATTGGCAGCCCTAGAGCCAGGAAACGTGCTTACTGACTGCGGGGAGCCTGAAAACCCACATGAGAGTCCAAATCTCACAGTGAAGACTCCTGGCGGCGAAAAGGTGATATGATGCTTATTAATGTAGGCGAGTCACAGTAGGTGGCAGGATTTCAAAAACGCTGGCAAAAGCTGTATTGGCAGCCCTAGAGCCAGGAAACGTGCTTACTGACTGCGGGGAGCCTGAAAAACCAAATGAGACTCCTAAGCTCACCGTAACGTCTAACAAGACTCCCAAGCTCAAAAGTCAAACAAAAAAAAAAACAAGCTTGTGAGGGGTCATGGTCCATTTTTGTCCCCGAGGCCTGCAAACTGCAGGGAGCCAAAAAACCACATTAGAGTCCAAATCTCACAGTGAAGAATCGTAGGCAGTGAAAAGGTGATATGAAGCTTTTAATGTAGGCCAGAGTCACAGTAGGTGGCAGGATTTCAAAAACGCTGGCAAAAGCTGTTGGCAGCCCTAGACCCTGGAAACGTGATTATTGACTCCGGGGAGTTTGAAAAACCACATGAGAGTCCTAAGCTCACTGTGAGGTCTAACAAGGCTCCGAAGCTCAAAAGTCAAACAAAAAAAAAAAAAAAAGAAAAGAAAACAAGCTTGTAAGGGGTCATGGTCCACATTTGTGCCCGCGAGGCCGCAAACTGCAGGGATCCAAAAAACCACATGAGAGTCCAAATCTCACAGTGAAGACTTCTGTGCGGCAAAAAGGTGAAATGCTTGTTAATGTAGGCCAGAGTCACAGTAGGTGGCAGGATTTCAAAAACGCTGGCAAAAGCTGTATTGGCAGCCTAGAGCCAGGAAACGTGCTTACTGACTGCGGGGAGCCTGAAAACCCACATGAGAGTCCAAATCTCACAGTGAAGACTCCTAGGCGGCGAAAAGGTGATATGATGCTTATTAATGTAGGCCAGAGTCACAGTAGGTGGCAGGATTTCAAAAACGCTGGCAAAAGCTGTATTGGCAGCCCTAGAGCCAGGAAACGTGCTTACTGACTGCCGGGAGCCTGAAAAACCAAATGAGACTCCTAAGCTCACCGTAACGTCTAACAAGACTCCCAAGCTCAAAAGTCAAACAAAAAAAAAAAACAAGCTTGTGAGGGGTCATGGTCCATTTTTGTCCCCGAGGCCTGCAAACTGCAGGGAGCCAAAAACCACATGAGAGTCCAAATCTCACAGTGAAGAATCGTAGGCGGTGAAAAGGTGATATGAAGCTTATTAATGTAGGCCAGAGTCACAGTAGGTGGCAGGATTTAAAAAACGCTGGCAAAAGCTGTTGGCAGCCCTAGACCCTGGAAACGTGATTATTGACTCCGGGGAGTTTGAAAAACCACATGAGAGTCGTAAGCTCACCGTGAGGTCTAACAAGGCTCCGAAGCTCAAAAGTCAAAACAACAAAAAAAAAAAAAAAGAAAACAAGCTTGTAAGGGGTCATGGTCCACATTTGTGCCCGCGAGGCCGCAAACTGCAGGGATCCAAAAAACCACATGAGAGTCCAAATCTCACAGTGAAGACTTCTGTGCGGCAAAAAGGTGAAATGCTTGTTAATGTAGGCCAGAGTCACAGTAGGTGGCAGGATTTCAAAAACGCTGGCAAAAGCTGTTGGCAGCCCTAGACCCTGGAAACGTGATTATTGACTCCGGGGAGTTTGAAAAACCACATGAGAGTCCTAAGCTCACCGTGAGGTCGAACAAGGCTCCGAAGCTCAAAAGTCAAAACAACAAAAAAAAAAAAAAGAAAACAAGCTTGTAAGGGGTCATGGTCCACATTTGTGCCCGCGAGGCCGCAAACTGCAGGGATCCAAAAAACCACATGAGAGTCCAAATCTCACAGTGAAGACTTCTGTGCGGCAAAAAGGTGAAATGCTTGTTAATGTAGGCCAGAGTCACAGTAGGTGGCAGGATTTCAAAAACGCTGGCAAAAGCTGTATTGGCAGCCTAGAGCCAGGAAACGTGCTTACGACTGCGGGGAGCCTGAAAACCCACATGAGAGTCCAAATCTCACAGTGAAGACTCCTAGGTGGCGAAAAGGTGATATGATGCTTTATAATGTAGGCCAGAGTCACAGTAGGTGGCAGGATTTCAAAAACGCTGGCAAAAGCTGTATTGGCAGCCCTAGAGCCAGGAAACGTGCTTACTGACTGCGGGGAGCCTGAAAAACCAAATGAGACTCCTAAGCTCACCGTAACGTCTAACAAGACTCCCAAGCTCAAAAGTCAAACAAAAAAAAAAAACAAGCTTGTGAGGGGTCATGGTCCATTTTTGTCCCCGAGGCCTGCAAACTGCAGGGAGCCAAAAAACCACATAGAGTCCAAATCTCACAGTGAAGAATCGTAGGCGGTGAAAAGGTGATATGATGCTTATTAATGTAGGCCAGAGTCACAGTAGGTGGCAGGATTTCAAAAACGCTGGCAAAAGCTGTATTGGCAGCCTAGAGCCAGGAAACGTGCTTACTGACTGCGGGGAGCCTGAAAACCCACATGAGAGTCCAAATCTCACAGTGAAGACTCCTAGGAGGCGAAAAGGTGATATGATGCTTATTAAGGTAGGCCAGAGTCACAGTAGGTGGCAGGATTTCAAAAACGCTGGCAAAAGCTGTATTGGCAGCCAAGAGCCAGGAAACGTGCTTACTGACTGCGGGGAGCCTGAAAACCCACATGAGAGTCCAAATCTCACAGTGAAGACTCCTAGGCGGCGAAAAGGTGATATGATGCTTATTAATGTAGGCCAGAGTCACAGTAGGTGGCAGGATTTCAAAAACGCTGGCAAAAGCTGTATTGGCAGCCTAGAGCCAGGAAACGTGCTTACTGACTGCGGGGAGCCTGAAAACCCACATGAGAGTCCAAATCTCACAGTGAAGACTCCTAGGCGGCGAAAAGGTGATATGATGCTTATTAATGTAGGCCAGAGTCACAGTAGGTGGCAGGATTTCAAAAACGCTGGCAAAAGCTGTATTGGCAGCCCTAGAGCCAGGAAACGTGCTTACTGACTGCGGGGAGCCTGAAAACCCACATGAGAGTCCAAATCTCACAGTGAAGACTCCTGGCGGCGAAAAGGTGATATGATGCTTATTAATGTAGGCGAGTCACAGTAGGTGGCAGGATTTCAAAAACGCTGGCAAAAGCTGTATTGGCAGCCCTAGAGCCAGGAAACGTGCTTACTGACTGCGGGGAGCCTGAAAAACCAAATGAGACTCCTAAGCTCACCGTAACGTCTAACAAGACTCCCAAGCTCAAAAGTCAAACAAAAAAAAAAACAAGCTTGTGAGGGGTCATGGTCCATTTTTGTCCCCGAGGCCTGCAAACTGCAGGGAGCCAAAAAACCACATTAGAGTCCAAATCTCACAGTGAAGAATCGTAGGCAGTGAAAAGGTGATATGAAGCTTATTAATGTAGGCCAGAGTCACAGTAGGTGGCAGGATTTCAAAAACGCTGGCAAAAGCTGTTGGCAGCCCTAGACCCTGGAAACGTGATTATTGACTCCGGGGAGTTTGAAAAACCACATGAGAGTCCTAAGCTCACTGTGAGGTCTAACAAGGCTCCGAAGCTCAAAAGTCAAACAAAAAAAAAAAAAAAAAAAAAGAAAACAAGCTTGTAAGGGGTCATGGTCCACATTTGTGCCCGCGAGGCCGCAAACTGCAGGGATCCAAACAACCACATGAGAGTCCAAATCTCACAGTGAAGACTTCTGTGCGGCAAAAAGGTGAAATGCTTGTTAATGTAGGCCAGAGTCACAGTAGGTGGCAGGATTTCAAAAACGCTGGCAAAAGCTGTATTGGCAGCCTAGAGCCAGGAAACGTGCTTACTGACTGCGGGGAGCCTGAAAACCCACATGAGAGTCCAAATCTCACAGTGAAGACTCCTAGGCGGCGAAAAGGTGATATGATGCTTATTAATGTAGGCCAGAGTCACAGTAGGTGGCAGGATTTCAAAAACGCTGGCAAAAGCTGTATTGGCAGCCCTAGAGCCAGGAAACGTGCTTACTGACTGCCGGGAGCCTGAAAAACCAAATGAGACTCCTAAGCTCACCGTAACGTCTAACAAGACTCCCAAGCTCAAAAGTCAAACAAAAAAAAAAAACAAGCTTGTGAGGGGTCATGGTCCATTTTTGTACCCGAGGCCTGCAAACTGCAGGGAGCCAAAAAACCACATGAGAGTCCAAATCTCACAGTGAAGAATCGTAGGCGGTGAAAAGGTGATATGAAGCTTATTAATGTAGGCCAGAGTCACAGTAGGTGGCAGGATTTCAAAAACGCTGGCAAAAGCTGTTGGCAGACCTAGACCCTGGAAACGTGATTATTGACTCCGGGGAGTTTGAAAAACCACATGAGACTCCTAAGCTCACCGTGAGGTCTAACAAGGCTCCGAAGCTCAAAAGTCAAACAACAAAAAAAAAAAAAAAAAAAAGAAAACAAGCTTGTAAGGGGTCATGGTCCACATTTGTGCCCGCGAGGCCGCAAACTGCAGGGCTCCAAAAAACCACATGAGAGTCCAAATCTCACAGTGAAGACTTCTGTGCGGCAAAAAGGTGAAATGCTTGTTAATGTAGGCCAGAGTCACAGTAGGTGGCAGGATTTCAAAAACGCTGGCAAAAGCTGTATTGGCAGCCTAGAGCCAGGAAACGTGCTTACTGACTGCGGGGAGCCTGAAAACCCACATGAGAGTCCAAATCTCACAGTGAAGACTCCTAGGCGGCGAAAAGGTGATATGATGCTTATTAATGTAGGCCAGAGTCACAGTAGGTGGCAGGATTTCAAAAACGCTGGCAAAAGCTGTATTGGCAGCCCTAGAGCCAGGAAACGTGCTTACTGACTGCGGGGAGCCTGAAAACCCACATGAGAGTCCAAATCTCACAGTGAAGACTCCTGGCGGCGAAAAGGTGATATGATGCTTATTAATGTAGGCCAGAGTCACAGTAGGTGGCAGGATTTCAAAAACGCTGGCAAAAGCTGTATTGGCAGCCCTAGAGCCAGGAAACGTGCTTACTGACTGCGGGGAGCCTGAAAAACCAAATGAGACTCCTAAGCTCACCGTAACGTCTAACAAGACTCCCAAGCTCAAAAGTCAAACAAAAAAAAAAAACAAGCTTGTGAGGGGTCATGGTCCATTTTTGTCCCCGAGGCCTGCAAACTGCAGGGAGCCAAAAAACCACATGAGAGTCCAAATCTCACAGTGAAGAATCGTAGGCGGTGAAAAGGTGATATGAAGCTTTTAATGTAGGCCAGAGTCACAGTAGGTGGCAGGATTTCAAAAACGCTGGCAAAAGCTGTTGGCAGCCCTAGACCCTGGAAACGTGATTATTGACTCCGGGGAGTTTGAAAAACCACATGAGAGTCCTAAGCTCACTGTGAGGTCTAACAAGGCTCCGAAGCTCAAAAGTCAAACAAAAAAAAAAAAAAAAAAAAAGAAAACAAGCTTGTAAGGGGTCATGGTCCACATTTGTGCCCGCGAGGCCGCAAACTGCAGGGATCCAAAAAACCACATGAGAGTCCAAATCTCACAGTGAAGACTTCTGTGCGGCAAAAAGGTGAAATGCTTGTTAATGTAGGCCAGAGTCACAGTAGGTGGCAGGATTTCAAAAACGCTGGCAAAAGCTGTTGGCAGCCCTAGACCCTGGAAACGTGATTATTGACTCCGGGGAGTTTGAAAAACCACATGAGAGTCCTAAGCTCACCGTGAGGTCGAACAAGGCTCCGAAGCTCAAAAGTCAAAACAACAAAAAAAAAAAAAAGAAAACAAGCTTGTAAGGGGTCATGGTCCACATTTGTGCCCGCGAGGCCGCAAACTGCAGGGATCCAAAAAACCACATGAGAGTCCAAATCTCACAGTGAAGACTTCTGTGCGGCAAAAAGGTGAAATGCTTGTTAATGTAGGCCAAAGTCACAGTAGGTGGCAGGATTTCAAAAACGCTGGCAAAAGCTGTATTGGCAGCCTAGAGCCAGGAAACGTGCTTACGACTGCGGGGAGCCTGAAAACCCACATGAGAGTCCAAATCTCACAGTGAAGACTCCTAGGTGGCGAAAAGGTGATATGATGCTTAATAATGTAGGCCAGAGTCACAGTAGGTGGCAGGATTTCAAAAACGCTGGCAAAAGCTGTATTGGCAGCCCTAGAGCCAGGAAACGTGCTTACTGACTGCGGGGAGCCTGAAAAACCAAATGAGACTCCTAAGCTCACCGTAACGTCTAACAAGACTCCCAAGCTCAAAAGTCAAACAAAAAAAAAAAACAAGCTTGTGAGGGGTCATGGTCCATTTTTGTCCCCGAGGCCTGCAAACTGCAGGGAGCCAAAAAACCACATAGAGTCCAAATCTCACAGTGAAGAATCGTAGGCGGTGAAAAGGTGATATGATGCTTATTAATGTAGGCCAGAGTCACAGTAGGTGGCAGGATTTCAAAAACGCTGGCAAAAGCTGTATTGGCAGCCTAGAGCCAGGAAACGTGCTTACTGACTGCGGGGAGCCTGAAAACCCACATGAGAGTCCAAATCTCACAGTGAAGACTCCTAGGAGGCGAAAAGGTGATATGATGCTTATTAATGTAGGCCAGAGTCACAGTAGGTGGCAGGATTTCAAAAACGCTGGCAAAAGCTGTATTGGCAGCCTAGAGCCAGGAAACGTGCTTACTGACTGCGGGGAGCCTGAAAACCCACATGAGAGTCCAAATCTCACAGTGAAGACTCCTGGCGGCGAAAAGGTGATATGATGCTTATTAATGTAGGCGAGTCACAGTAGGTGGCAGGATTTCAAAAACGCTGGCAAAAGCTGTATTGGCAGCCCTAGAGCCAGGAAACGTGCTTACTGACTGCGGGGAGCCTGAAAAACCAAATGAGACTCCTAAGCTCACCGTAACGTCTAACAAGACTCCCAAGCTCAAAAGTCAAACAAAAAAAAAAACAAGCTTGTGAGGGGTCATGGTCCATTTTTGTCCCCGAGGCCTGCAAACTGCAGGGAGCCAAAAAACCACATTAGAGTCCAAATCTCACAGTGAAGAATCGTAGGCAGTGAAAAGGTGATATGAAGCTTATTAATGTAGGCCAGAGTCACAGTAGGTGGCAGGATTTGAAAAACGCTGGCAAAAGCTGTTGGCAGCCCTAGACCCTGGAAACGTGATTATTGACTCCGGGGAGTTTGAAAAACCACATGAGAGTCCTAAGCTCACTGTGAGGTCTAACAAGGCTCCGAAGCTCAAAAGTCAAACAAAAAAAAAAACAAAAAAAAAGAAAACAAGCTTGTAAGGGGTCATGGTCCACATTTGTGCCCGCGAGGCCGCAAACTGCAGGGATCCAAAAAACCACATGAGAGTCCAAATCTCACAGTGAAGACTTCTGTGCGGCAAAAAGGTGAAATGCTTGTTAATGTAGGCCAGAGTCACAGTAGGTGGCAGGATTTCAAAAACGCTGGCAAAAGCTGTATTGGCAGCCTAGAGCCAGGAAACGTGCTTACTGACTGCGGGGAGCCTGAAAACCCACATGAGAGTCCAAATCTCACAGTGAAGACTCCTAGGCGGCGAAAAGGTGATATGATGCTTATTAATGTAGGCCAGAGTCACAGTAGGTGGCAGGATTTCAAAAACGCTGGCAAAAGCTGTATTGGCAGCCCTAGAGCCAGGAAACGTGCTTACTGACTGCCGGGAGCCTGAAAAACCAAATGAGACTCCTAAGCTCACCGTAACGTCTAACAAGACTCCCAAGCTCAAAAGTCAAACAAAAAAAAAAAACAAGCTTGTGAGGGGTCATGGTCCATTTTTGTACCCGAGGCCTGCAAACTGCAGGGAGCCAAAAAACCACATGAGAGTCCAAATCTCACAGTGAAGAATCGTAGGCGGTGAAAAGGTGATATGAAGCTTATTAATGTAGGCCAGAGTCACAGTAGGTGGCAGGATTTCAAAAACGCTGGCAAAAGCTGTTGGCAGCCCTAGACCCTGGAAACGTGATTATTGACTCCGGGGAGTTTGAAAAACCACATGAGACTCCTAAGCTCACCGTGAGGTCTAACAAGGCTCCGAAGCTCAAAAGTCAAACAACAAAAAAAAAAAAAAAAAAAAGAAAACAAGCTTGTAAGGTCCACATTTGTGCCCGCGAGGCCGCAAACTGCAGGGATCCAAAAAACCACATGAGAGTCCAAATCTCACAGTGAAGACTTCTGTGCGGCAAAAAGGTGAAATGCTTGTTAATGTAGGCCAGAGTCACAGTAGGTGGCAGGATTTCAAAAACGCTGGCAAAAGCTGTATTGGCAGCCTAGAGCCAGGAAACGTGCTTACGACTGCGGGGAGCCTGAAAACCCACATGAGAGTCCAAATCTCACAGTGAAGACTCCTAGGTGGCGAAAAGGTGATATGATGCTTATTAATGTAGGCCAGAGTCACAGTAGGTGGCAGGATTTCAAAAACGCTGGCAAAAGCTGTATTGGCAGCCCTAGAGCCAGGAAACGTGCTTACTGACTGCGGGGAGCCTGAAAACCCACATGAGAGTCCAAATCTCACAGTGAAGACTCCTGGCGGCGAAAAGGTGATATGATGCTTATTAATGTAGGCCAGAGTCACAGTAGGTGGCAGGATTTCAAAAACGCTGGCAAAAGCTGTATTGGCAGCCCTAGAGCCAGGAAACGTGCTTACTGACTGCGGGGAGCCTGAAAAACCAAATGAGACTCCTAAGCTCACCGTAACGTCTAACAAGACTCCCAAGCTCAAAAGTCAAACAAAAAAAAAAACAAGCTTGTGAGGGGTCATGGTCCATTTTTGTCCCCGAGGCCTGCAAACTGCAGGGAGCCAAAAACCACATGAGAGTCCAAATCTCACAGTGAAGAATCGTAGGCGGTGAAAAGGTGATATGAAGCTTATTAATGTAGGCCAGAGTCACAGTAGGTGGCAGGATTTCAAAAACGCTGGCAAAAGCTGTTGGCAGCCCTAGACCCTGGAAACGTGATTATTGACTCCGGGGAGTTTGAAAAACCACATGAGAGTCCTAAGCTCACCGTAAGGTCTAACAAGGCTCCGAAGCTCAAAAGTCAAACAACAAAAAAAAAAAAAAAAAAAAAGAAAACAAGCTTGTAAGGGGTCATGGTCCACATTTGTGCCCGCGAGGCCGCAAACTGCAGGGATCCAAAAAACCACATGAGAGTCCAAATCTCACAGTGAAGACTTCTGTGCGTCAAAAAGGTGAAATGCTTGTTAATGTAGGCCAGAGTCACAGTAGGTGGCAGGATTTCAAAAACGCTGGCAAAAGCTGTATTGGCAGCCCTAGAGCCAGGAAACGTGCTTACTGACTGCGGGGAGCCTGAAAACCCACATGAGAGTCCAAATCTCACAGTGAAGACTCCTGGCGGCGAAAAGGTGATATGATGCTTATTAATGTAGGCGAGTCACAGTAGGTGGCAGGATTTCAAAAACGCTGGCAAAAGCTGTATTGGCAGCCCTAGAGCCAGGAAACGTGCTTACTGACTGCGGGGAGCCTGAAACACCAAATGAGACTCCTAAGCTCACCGTAACGTCTAACAAGACTCCCAAGCTCAAAAGTCAAACAAAAAAAAAAAACAAGCTTGTGAGGGGTCATGGTCCATTTTTGTCCCCGAGGCCTGCAAACTGCAGGGAGCCAAAAACCACATGAGAGTCCAAATCTCACAGTGAAGAATCGTAGGCGGTGAAAAGGTGATATGATGCTTATTAATGTAGGCCAGAGTCACAGTAGGTGGCAGGATTTCAAAAACGCTGGCAAAAGCTGTATTGGCAGCCTAGAGCCAGGAAACGTGCTTACTGACTGCGGGGAGCCTGAAAACCCACATGAGAGTCCAAATCTCACAGTGAAGACTCCTAGGAGGCGAAAAGGTGATATGATGCTTATTAATGTAGGCCAGAGTCACAGTAGGTGGCAGGATTTCAAAAACGCTGGCAAAAGCTGTATTGGCAGCCAAGAGCCAGGAAACGTGCTTACTGACTGCGGGGAGCCTGAAAACCCACATGAGAGTCCAAATCTCACAGTGAAGACTCCTAGGCGGCGAAAAGGTGATATGATGCTTATTAATGTAGGCCAGAGTCACAGTAGGTGGCAGGATTTCAAAAACGCTGGCAAAAGCTGTATTGGCAGCCTAGAGCCAGGAAACGTGCTTACTGACTGCGGGGAGCCTGAAAACCCACATGAGAGTCCAAATCTCACAGTGAAGACTCCTAGGCGGCGAAAAGGTGATATGATGCTTATTAATGTAGGCCAGAGTCACAGTAGGTGGCAGGATTTCAAAAACGCTGGCAAAAGCTGTATTGGCAGCCCTAGAGCCAGGAAACGTGCTTACTGACTGCGGGGAGCCTGAAAACCCACATGAGAGTCCAAATCTCACAGTGAAGACTCCTGGCGGCGAAAAGGTGATATGATGCTTATTAATGTAGGCGAGTCACAGTAGGTGGCAGGATTTCAAAAACGCTGGCAAAAGCTGTATTGGCAGCCCTAGAGCCAGGAAACGTGCTTACTGACTGCGGGGAGCCTGAAAAACCAAATGAGACTCCTAAGCTCACCGTAACGTCTAACAAGACTCCCAAGCTCAAAAGTCAAACAAAAAAAAAAACAAGCTTGTGAGGGGTCATGGTCCATTTTTGTCCCCGAGGCCTGCAAACTGCAGGGAGCCAAAAAACCACATTAGAGTCCAAATCTCACAGTGAAGAATCGTAGGCAGTGAAAAGGTGATATGAAGCTTATTAATGTAGGCCAGAGTCACAGTAGGTGGCAGGATTTCAAAAACGCTGGCAAAAGCTGTTGGCAGCCCTAGACCCTGGAAACGTGATTATTGACTCCGGGGAGTTTGAAAAACCACATGAGAGTCCTAAGCTCACTGTGAGGTCTAACAAGGCTCCGAAGCTCAAAAGTCAAACAAAAAAAAAAAAAAAAAAAAAGAAAACAAGCTTGTAAGGGGTCATGGTCCACATTTGTGCCCGCGAGGCCGCAAACTGCAGGGATCCAAAAAACCACATGAGAGTCCAAATCTCACAGTGAAGACTTCTGTGCGGCAAAAAGGTGAAATGCTTGTTAATGTAGGCCAGAGTCACAGTAGGTGGCAGGATTTCAAAAACGCTGGCAAAAGCTGTATTGGCAGCCTAGAGCCAGGAAACGTGCTTACTGACTGCGGGGAGCCTGAAAACCCACATGAGAGTCCAAATCTCACAGTGAAGACTCCTAGGCGGCGAAAAGGTGATATGATGCTTATTAATGTAGGCCAGAGTCACAGTAGGTGGCAGGATTTCAAAAACGCTGGCAAAAGCTGTATTGGCAGCCCTAGAGCCAGGAAACGTGCTTACTGACTGCCGGGAGCCTGAAAAACCAAATGAGACTCCTAAGCTCACCGTAACGTCTAACAAGACTCCCAAGCTCAAAAGTCAAACAAAAAAAAAAAACAAGCTTGTGAGGGGTCATGGTCCATTTTTGTACCCGAGGCCTGCAAACTGCAGGGAGCCAAAAAACCACATGAGAGTCCAAATCTCACAGTGAAGAATCGTAGGCGGTGAAAAGGTGATATGAAGCTTAATAATGTAGGCCAGAGTCACAGTAGGTGGCAGGATTTCAAAAACGCTGGCAAAAGCTGTTGGCAGACCTAGACCCTGGAAACGTGATTATTGACTCCGGGGAGTTTGAAAAACCACATGAGACTCCTAAGCTCACCGTGAGGTCTAACAAGGCTCCGAAGCTCAAAAGTCAAACAACAAAAAAAAAAAAAAAAAAAAGAAAACAAGCTTGTAAGGGGTCATGGTCCACATTTGTGCCCGCGAGGCCGCAAACTGCAGGGCTCCAAAAAACCACATGAGAGTCCAAATCTCACAGTGAAGACTTCTGTGCGGCAAAAAGGTGAAATGCTTGTTAATGTAGGCCAGAGTCACAGTAGGTGGCAGGATTTCAAAAACGCTGGCAAAAGCTGTATTGGCAGCCTAGAGCCAGGAAACGTGCTTACTGACTGCGGGGAGCCTGAAAACCCACATGAGAGTCCAAATCTCACAGTGAAGACTCCTAGGCGGCGAAAAGGTGATATGATGCTTATTAATGTAGGCCAGAGTCACAGTAGGTGGCAGGATTTCAAAAACGCTGGCAAAAGCTGTATTGGCAGCCCTAGAGCCAGGAAACGTGCTTACTGACTGCGGGGAGCCTGAAAACCCACATGAGAGTCCAAATCTCACAGTGAAGACTCCTGGCGGCGAAAAGGTGATATGATGCTTATTAATGTAGGCCAGAGTCACAGTAGGTGGCAGGATTTCAAAAACGCTGGCAAAAGCTGTATTGGCAGCCCTAGAGCCAGGAAACGTGCTTACTGACTGCGGGGAGCCTGAAAAACCAAATGAGACTCCTAAGCTCACCGTAACGTCTAACAAGACTCCCAAGCTCAAAAGTCAAACAAAAAAAAAAAACAAGCTTGTGAGGGGTCATGGTCCATTTTTGTCCCCGAGGCCTGCAAACTGCAGGGAGCCAAAAAACCACATGAGAGTCCAAATCTCACAGTGAAGAATCGTAGGCGGTGAAAAGGTGATATGAAGCTTTTAATGTAGGCCAGAGTCACAGTAGGTGGCAGGATTTCAAAAACGCTGGCAAAAGCTGTTGGCAGCCCTAGACCCTGGAAACGTGATTATTGACTCCGGGGAGTTTGAAAAACCACATGAGAGTCCTAAGCTCACTGTGAGGTCTAACAAGGCTCCGAAGCTCAAAAGTCAAACAAAAAAAAAAAAAAAAAAAAAGAAAACAAGCTTGTAAGGGGTCATGGTCCACATTTGTGCCCGCGAGGCCGCAAACTGCAGGGATCCAAAAAACCACATGAGAGTCCAAATCTCACAGTGAAGACTTCTGTGCGGCAAAAAGGTGAAATGCTTGTTAATGTAGGCCAGAGTCACAGTAGGTGGCAGGATTTCAAAAACGCTGGCAAAAGCTGTTGGCAGCCCTAGACCCTGGAAACGTGATTATTGACTCCGGGGAGTTTGAAAAACCACATGAGAGTCCTAAGCTCACCGTGAGGTCGAACAAGGCTCCGAAGCTCAAAAGTCAAAACAACAAAAAAAAAAAAAAGAAAACAAGCTTGTAAGGGGTCATGGTCCACATTTGTGCCCGCGAGGCCGCAAACTGCAGGGATCCAAAAAACCACATGAGAGTCCAAATCTCACAGTGAAGACTTCTGTGCGGCAAAAAGGTGAAATGCTTGTTAATGTAGGCCAGAGTCACAGTAGGTGGCAGGATTTCAAAAACGCTGGCAAAAGCTGTATTGGCAGCCTAGAGCCAGGAAACGTGCTTACGACTGCGGGGAGCCTGAAAACCCACATGAGAGTCCAAATCTCACAGTGAAGACTCCTAGGTGGCGAAAAGGTGATATGATGCTTAATAATGTAGGCCAGAGTCACAGTAGGTGGCAGGATTTCAAAAACGCTGGCAAAAGCTGTATTGGCAGCCCTAGAGCCAGGAAACGTGCTTACTGACTGCGGGGAGCCTGAAAAACCAAATGAGACTCCTAAGCTCACCGTAACGTCTAACAAGACTCCCAAGCTCAAAAGTCAAACAAAAAAAAAAAACAAGCTTGTGAGGGGTCATGGTCCATTTTTGTCCCCGAGGCCTGCAAACTGCAGGGAGCCAAAAAACCACATAGAGTCCAAATCTCACAGTGAAGAATCGTAGGCGGTGAAAAGGTGATATGATGCTTATTAATGTAGGCCAGAGTCACAGTAGGTGGCAGGATTTCAAAAACGCTGGCAAAAGCTGTATTGGCAGCCTAGAGCCAGGAAACGTGCTTACTGACTGCGGGGAGCCTGAAAACCCACATGAGAGTCCAAATCTCACAGTGAAGACTCCTAGGAGGCGAAAAGGTGATATGATGCTTATTAATGTAGGCCAGAGTCACAGTAGGTGGCAGGATTTCAAAAACGCTGGCAAAAGCTGTATTGGCAGCCAAGAGCCAGGAAACGTGCTTACTGACTGCGGGGAGCCTGAAAACCCACATGAGAGTCCAAATCTCACAGTGAAGACTCCTAGGCGGCGAAAAGGTGATATGATGCTTATTAATGTAGGCCAGAGTCACAGTAGGTGGCAGGATTTCAAAAACGCTGGCAAAAGCTGTATTGGCAGCCTAGAGCCAGGAAACGTGCTTACTGACTGCGGGGAGCCTGAAAACCCACATGAGAGTCCAAATCTCACAGTGAAGACTCCTGGCGGCGAAAAGGTGATATGATGCTTATTAATGTAGGCGAGTCACAGTAGGTGGCAGGATTTCAAAAACGCTGGCAAAAGCTGTATTGGCAGCCCTAGAGCCAGGAAACGTGCTTACTGACTGCGGGGAGCCTGAAAAACCAAATGAGACTCCTAAGCTCACCGTAACGTCTAACAAGACTCCCAAGCTCAAAAGTCAAACAAAAAAAAAAACAAAAAAAAAGAAAACAAGCTTGTAAGGGGTCATGGTCCACATTTGTGCCCGCGAGGCCGCAAACTGCAGGGATCCAAAAAACCACATGAGAGTCCAAATCTCACAGTGAAGACTTCTGTGCGGCAAAAAGGTGAAATGCTTGTTAATGTAGGCCAGAGTCACAGTAGGTGGCAGGATTTCAAAAACGCTGGCAAAAGCTGTATTGGCAGCCTAGAGCCAGGAAACGTGCTTACTGACTGCGGGGAGCCTGAAAACCCACATGAGAGTCCAAATCTCACAGTGAAGACTCCTAGGCGGCGAAAAGGTGATATGATGCTTATTAATGTAGGCCAGAGTCACAGTAGGTGGCAGGATTTCAAAAACGCTGGCAAAAGCTGTATTGGCAGCCCTAGAGCCAGGAAACGTGCTTACTGACTGCCGGGAGCCTGAAAAACCAAATGAGACTCCTAAGCTCACCGTAACGTCTAACAAGACTCCCAAGCTCAAAAGTCAAACAAAAAAAAAAAACAAGCTTGTGAGGGGTCATGGTCCATTTTTGTACCCGAGGCCTGCAAACTGCAGGGAGCCAAAAAACCACATGAGAGTCCAAATCTCACAGTGAAGAATCGTAGGCGGTGAAAAGGTGATATGAAGCTTATTAATGTAGGCGAGAGTCACAGTAGGTGGCAGGATTTCAAAAACGCTGGCAAAAGCTGTTGGCAGCCCTAGACCCTGGAAACGTGATTATTGACTCCGGGGAGTTTGAAAAACCACATGAGACTCCTAAGCTCACCGTGAGGTCTAACAAGGCTCCGAAGCTCAAAAGTCAAACAACAAAAAAAAAAAAAAAAAAAGAAAACAAGCTTGTAAGGTCCACATTTGTGCCCGCGAGGCCGCAAACTGCAGGGATCCAAAAAACCACATGAGAGTCCAAATCTCACAGTGAAGACTTCTGTGCGGCAAAAAGGTGAAATGCTTGTTAATGTAGGCCAGAGTCACAGTAGGTGGCAGGATTTCAAAAACGCTGGCAAAAGCTGTATTGGCAGCCTAGAGCCAGGAAACGTGCTTACGACTGCGGGGAGCCTGAAAACCCACATGAGAGTCCAAATCTCACAGTGAAGACTCCTAGGTGGCGAAAAGGTGATATGATGCTTATTAATGTAGGCCAGAGTCACAGTAGGTGGCAGGATTTCAAAAACGCTGGCAAAAGCTGTATTGGCAGCCCTAGAGCCAGGAAACGTGCTTACTGACTGCGGGGAGCCTGAAAACCCACATGAGAGTCCAAATCTCACAGTGAAGACTCCTGGCGGCGAAAAGGTGATATGATGCTTATTAATGTAGGCCAGAGTCACAGTAGGTGGCAGGATTTCAAAAACGCTGGCAAAAGCTGTATTGGCAGCCCTAGAGCCAGGAAACGTGCTTACTGACTGCGGGGAGCCTGAAAAACCAAATGAGACTCCTAAGCTCACCGTAACGTCTAACAAGACTCCCAAGCTCAAAAGTCAAACAAAAAAAAAAACAAGCTTGTGAGGGGTCATGGTCCATTTTTGTCCCCGAGGCCTGCAAACTGCAGGGAGCCAAAAACCACATGAGAGTCCAAATCTCACAGTGAAGAATCGTAGGCGGTGAAAAGGTGATATGAAGCTTATTAATGTAGGCCAGAGTCACAGTAGGTGGCAGGATTTCAAAAACGCTGGCAAAAGCTGTTGGCAGCCCTAGACCCTGGAAACGTGATTATTGACTCCGGGGAGTTTGAAAAACCACATAAGAGTCCTAAGCTCACCGTAAGGTCTAACAAGGCTCCGAAGCTCAAAAGTCAAACAACAAAAAAAAAAAAAAAAAAAAAAGAAAACAAGCTTGTAAGGGGTCATGGTCCACATTTGTGCCCGCGAGGCCGCAAACTGCAGGGATCCAAAAAACCACATGAGAGTCCAAATCTCACAGTGAAGACTTCTGTGCGGCAAAAAGGTGAAATGCTTGTTAATGTAGGCCAGAGTCACAGTAGGTGGCAGGATTTCAAAAACGCTGGCAAAAGCTGTATTGGCAGCCCTAGAGCCAGGAAACGTGCTTACTGACTGCGGGGAGCCTGAAAACCCACATGAGAGTCCAAATCTCACAGTGAAGACTCCTGGCGGCGAAAAGGTGATATGATGCTTATTAATGTAGGCGAGTCACAGTAGGTGGCAGGATTTCAAAAACGCTGGCAAAAGCTGTATTGGCAGCCCTAGAGCCAGGAAACGTGCTTACTGACTGCGGGGAGCCTGAAACACCAAATGAGACTCCTAAGCTCACCGTAACGTCTAACAAGACTCCCAAGCTCAAAAGTCAAACAAAAAAAAAAAACAAGCTTGTGAGGGGTCATGGTCCATTTTTGTCCCCGAGGCCTGCAAACTGCAGGGAGCCAAAAACCACATGAGAGTCCAAATCTCACAGTGAAGAATCGTAGGCGGTGAAAAGGTGATATGAAGCTTATTAATGTAGGCCAGAGTCACAGTAGGTGGCAGGATTTAAAAAACGCTGGCAAAAGCTGTTGGCAGCCCTAGACCCTGGAAACGTGATTATTGACTCCGGGGAGTTTGAAAAACCACATGAGAGTCCTAAGCTCACCGTGAGGTCTAACAAGGCTCCGAAGCTCAAAAGTCAAAACAACAAAAAAAAAAAAAAAAGAAAACAAGCTTGTAAGGGGTCATGGTCCACATTTGTGCCCGCGAGGCCGCAAACTGCAGGGATCCAAAAAACCACATGAGAGTCCAAATCTCACAGTGAAGACTTCTGTGCGGCAAAAAGGTGAAATGCTTGTTAATGTAGGCCAGAGTCACAGTAGGTGGCAGGATTTCAAAAACGCTGGCAAAAGCTGTTGGCAGCCCTAGACCCTGGAAACGTGATTATTGACTCCGGGGAGTTTGAAAAACCACATGAGAGTCCTAAGCTCACCGTGAGGTCGAACAAGGCTCCGAAGCTCAAAAGTCAAAACAACAAAAAAAAAAAAAAGAAAACAAGCTTGTAAGGGGTCATGGTCCACATTTGTGCCCGCGAGGCCGCAAACTGCAGGGATCCAAAAAACCACATGAGAGTCCAAATCTCACAGTGAAGACTTCTGTGCGGCAAAAAGGTGAAATGCTTGTTAATGTAGGCCAGAGTCACAGTAGGTGGCAGGATTTCAAAAACGCTGGCAAAAGCTGTATTGGCAGCCTAGAGCCAGGAAACGTGCTTACGACTGCGCGGAGCCTGAAAACCCACATGAGAGTCCAAATCTCACAGTGAAGACTCCTAGGTGGCGAAAAGGTGATATGATGCTTAATAATGTAGGCCAGAGTCACAGTAGGTGGCAGGATTTCAAAAACGCTGGCAAAAGCTGTATTGGCAGCCCTAGAGCCAGGAAACGTGCTTACTGACTGCGGGGAGCCTGAAAAACCAAATGAGACTCCTAAGCTCACCGTAACGTCTAACAAGACTCCCAAGCTCAAAAGTCAAACAAAAAAAAAAAACAAGCTTGTGAGGGGTCATGGTCCATTTTTGTCCCCGAGGCCTGCAAACTGCAGGGAGCCAAAAAACCACATAGAGTCCAAATCTCACAGTGAAGAATCGTAGGCGGTGAAAAGGTGATATGATGCTTATTAATGTAGGCCAGAGTCACAGTAGGTGGCAGGATTTCAAAAACGCTGGCAAAAGCTGTATTGGCAGCCTAGAGCCAGGAAACGTGCTTACTGACTGCGGGGAGCCTGAAAACCCACATGAGAGTCCAAATCTCACAGTGAAGACTCCTAGGCGGCGAAAAGGTGATATGATGCTTATTAATGTAGGCCAGAGTCACAGTAGGTGGCAGGATTTCAAAAACGCTGGCAAAAGCTGTATTGGCAGCCTAGAGCCAGGAAACGTGCTTACTGACTGCGGGGAGCCTGAAAACCCACATGAGAGTCCAAATCTCACAGTGAAGACTCCTAGGCGGCGAAAAGGTGATATGATGCTTATTAATGTAGGCCAGAGTCACAGTAGGTGGCAGGATTTCAAAAACGCTGGCAAAAGCTGTATTGGCAGCCCTAGAGCCAGGAAACGTGCTTACTGACTGCGGGGAGCCTGAAAACCCACATGAGAGTCCAAATCTCACAGTGAAGACTCCTGGCGGCGAAAAGGTGATAAGATGCTTATTAATGTAGGCGAGTCACAGTAGGTGGCAGGATTTCAAAAACGCTGGCAAAAGCTGTATTGGCAGCCCTAGAGCCAGGAAACGTGCTTACTGACTGCGGGGAGCCTGAAAAACCAAATGAGACTCCTAAGCTCACCGTAACGTCTAACAAGACTCCCAAGCTCAAAAGTCAAACAAAAAAAAAAACAAGCTTGTGAGGGGTCATGGTCCATTTTTGTCCCCGAGGCCTGCAAACTGCAGGGAGCCAAAAAACCACATTAGAGTCCAAATCTCACAGTGAAGAATCGTAGGCAGTGAAAAGGTGATATGAAGCTTATTAATGTAGGCCAGAGTCACAGTAGGTGGCAGGATTTCAAAAACGCTGGCAAAAGCTGTTGGCAGCCCTAGACCCTGGAAACGTGATTATTGACTCCGGGGAGTTTGAAAAACCACATGAGAGTCCTAAGCTCACTGTGAGGTCTAACAAGGCTCCGAAGCTCAAAAGTCAAACAAAAAAAAAAAAAAAAAAAGAAAACAAGCTTGTAAGGGGTCATGGTCCACATTTGTGCCCGCGAGGCCGCAAACTGCAGGGATCCAAAAAACCACATGAGAGTCCAAATCTCACAGTGAAGACTTCTGTGCGGCAAAAAGGTGAAATGCTTGTTAATGTAGGCCAGAGTCACAGTAGGTGGCAGGATTTCAAAAACGCTGGCAAAAGCTGTATTGGCAGCCCTAGAGCCAGGAAACGTGCTTACTGACTGCGGGGAGCCTGAAAACCCACATGAGAGTCCAAATCTCACAGTGAAGACTCCTGGCGGCGAAAAGGTGATATGATGCTTATTAATGTAGGCGAGTCACAGTAGGTGGCAGGATTTCAAAAACGCTGGCAAAAGCTGTATTGGCAGCCCTAGAGCCAGGAAACGTGCTTACTGACTGCGGGGAGCCTGAAAAACCAAATGAGACTCCTAAGCTCACCGTAACGTCTAACAAGACTCCCAAGCTCAAAAGTCAAACAAAAAAAAAAACAAGCTTGTGAGGGGTCATGGTCCATTTTTGTCCCCGAGGCCTGCAAACTGCAGGGAGCCAAAAAACCACATTAGAGTCCAAATCTCACAGTGAAGAATCGTAGGCAGTGAAAAGGTGATATGAAGCTTATTAATGTAGGCCAGAGTCACAGTAGGTGGCAGGATTTCAAAAACGCTGGCAAAAGCTGTTGGCAGCCCTAGACCCTGGAAACGTGATTATTGACTCCGGGGAGTTTGAAAAACCACATGAGAGTCCTAAGCTCACTGTGAGGTCTAACAAGGCTCCGAAGCTCAAAAGTCAAACAAAAAAAAAAAAAAAAAAAGAAAACAAGCTTGTAAGGGGTCATGGTCCACATTTGTGCCCGCGAGGCCGCAAACTGCAGGGATCCAAAAAACCACATGAGAGTCCAAATCTCACAGTGAAGACTTCTGTGCGGCAAAAAGGTGAAATGCTTGTTAATGTAGGCCAGAGTCACAGTAGGTGGCAGGATTTCAAAAACGCTGGCAAAAGCTGTATTGGCAGCCTAGAGCCAGGAAACGTGCTTACTGACTGCGGGGAGCCTGAAAACCCACATGAGAGTCCAAATCTCACAGTGAAGACTCCTAGGCGGCGAAAAGGTGATATGATGCTTATTATGTAGGCCAGAGTCACAGTAGGTGGCAGGATTTCAAAAACGCTGGCAAAAGCTGTATTGGCAGCCCTAGAGCCAGGAAACGTGCTTACTGACTGCGGGGAGCCTGAAAACCCACATGAGAGTCCAAATCTCACAGTGAAGACTCCTGGCGGCGAAAAGGTGATATGATGCTTATTAATGTAGGCCAGAGTCACAGTAGGTGGCAGGATTTCAAAAACGCTGGCAAAAGCTGTATTGGCAGCCCTAGAGCCAGGAAACGTGCTTACTGACTGCGGGGAGCCTGAAAAACCAAATGAGACTCCTAAGCTCACCGTAACGTCTAACAAGACTCCCAAGCTCAAAAGTCAAACAAAAAAAAAAAACAAGCTTGTGAGGGGTCATGGTCCATTTTTGTCCCCGAGGCCTGCAAACTGCAGGGAGCCAAAAAACCACATGAGAGTCCAAATCTCACAGTGAAGAATCGTAGGCGGTGAAAAGGTGATATGAAGCTTTTAATGTAGGCCAGAGTCACAGTAGGTGGCAGGATTTCAAAAACGCTGGCAAAAGCTGTTGGCAGCCCTAGACCCTGGAAACGTGATTATTGACTCCGGGGAGTTTGAAAAACCACATGAGACTCCTAAGCTCACCGTGAGGTCTAACAAGGCTCCGAAGCTCAAAAGTCAAACAACAAAAAAAAAAAAAAAAAAGAAAACAAGCTTGTAAGGGGTCATGGTCCACATTTGTGCCCGCGAGGCCGCAAACTGCAGGGCTCCAAAAAACCACATGAGAGTCCAAATCTCACAGTGAAGACTTCTGTGCGGCAAAAAGGTGAAATGCTTGTTAATGTAGGCCAGAGTCACAGTAGGTGGCAGGATTTCAAAAACGCTGGCAAAAGCTGTATTGGCAGCCTAGAGCCAGGAAACGTGCTTACTGACTGCGGGGAGCCTGAAAACCCACATGAGAGTCCAAATCTCACAGTGAAGACTCCTAGGCGGCGAAAAGGTGATATGATGCTTATTAATGTAGGCCAGAGTCACAGTAGGTGGCAGGATTTCAAAAACGCTGGCAAAAGCTGTATTGGCAGCCCTAGAGCCAGGAAACGTGCTTACTGACTGCGGGGAGCCTGAAAACCCACATGAGAGTCCAAATCTCACAGTGAAGACTCCTGGCGGCGAAAAGGTGATATGATGCTTATTAATGTAGGCCAGAGTCACAGTAGGTGGCAGGATTTCAAAAACGCTGGCAAAAGCTGTTGGCAGCCCTAGACCCTGGAAACGTGATTATTGACTCCGGGGAGTTTGAAAAACCACATGAGAGTCCTAAGCTCACCGTAACGTCTAACAAGACTCCCAAGCTCAAAAGTCAAACAAAAAAAAAAAACAAGCTTGTGAGGGGTCATGGTCCATTTTTGTCCCCGAGGCCTGCAAACTGCAGGGAGCCAAAAACCACATGAGAGTCCAAATCTCACAGTGAAGAATCGTAGGCGGTGAAAAGGTGATATGAAGCTTATTAATGTAGGCCAGAGTCACAGTAGGTGGCAGGATTTAAAAAACGCTGGCAAAAGCTGTTGGCAGCCCTAGACCCTGGAAACGTGATTATTGACTCCGGGGAGTTTGAAAAACCACATGAGAGTCCTAAGCTCACCGTGAGGTCTAACAAGGCTCCGAAGCTCAAAAGTCAAAACAACAAAAAAAAAAAAAAAAAGAAAACAAGCTTGTAAGGGGTCATGGTCCACATTTGTGCCCGCGAGGCCGCAAACTGCAGGGATCCAAAAAACCACATGAGAGTCCAAATCTCACAGTGAAGACTTCTGTGCGGCAAAAAGGTGAAATGCTTGTTAATGTAGGCCAGAGTCACAGTAGGTGGCAGGATTTCAAAAACGCTGGCAAAAGCTGTTGGCAGCCCTAGACCCTGGAAACGTGATTATTGACTCTGGGGAGTTTGAAAAACCACATGAGAGTCCTAAGCTCACCGTGAGGTCGAACAAGGCTCCGAAGCTCAAAAGTCAAAACAACAAAAAAAAAAAAAAGAAAACAAGCTTGTAAGGGGTCATGGTCCACATTTGTGCCCGCGAGGCCGCAAACTGCAGGGATCCAAAAAACCACATGAGAGTCCAAATCTCACAGTGAAGACTTCTGTGCGGCAAAAAGGTGAAATGCTTGTTAATGTAGGCCAGAGTCACAGTAGGTGGCAGGATTTCAAAAACGCTGGCAAAAGCTGTATTGGCAGCCTAGAGCCAGGAAACGTGCTTACGACTGCGGGGAGCCTGAAAACCCACATGAGAGTCCAAATCTCACAGTGAAGACTCCTAGGTGGCGAAAAGGTGATATGATGCTTATTAATGTAGGCCAGAGTCACAGTAGGTGGCAGGATTTCAAAAACGCTGGCAAAAGCTGTATTGGCAGCCCTAGAGCCAGGAAACGTGCTTACTGACTGCGGGGAGCCTGAAAAACCAAATGAGACTCCTAAGCTCACCGTAACGTCTAACAAGACTCCCAAGCTCAAAAGTCAAACAAAAAAAAAAAACAAGCTTGTGAGGGGTCATGGTCCATTTTTGTCCCCGAGGCCTGCAAACTGCAGGGAGCCAAAAAACCACATAGAGTCCAAATCTCACAGTGAAGAATCGTAGGCAGTGAAAAGGTGATATGAAGCTTATTAATGTAGGCCAGAGTCACAGTAGGTGGCAGGATTTCAAAAACGCTGGCAAAAGCTGTTGGCAGCCCTAGACTCTGGAAACGTGATTATTGACTCCGGGGAGTTTGAAAAACCACATGAGAGTCCTAAGCTCACTGTGAGGTCTAACAAGGCTCCGAAGCTCAAAAGTCAAACAAAAAAAAAAAAAAAAAAAAAGAAAACAAGCTTGTAAGGGGTCATGGTCCACATTTGTGCCCGCGAGGCCGCAAACTGCAGGGATCCAAAAAACCACATGAGAGTCCAAATCTCACAGTGAAGACTTCTGTGCGGCAAAAAGGTGAAATGCTTGTTAATGTAGGCCAGAGTCACAGTAGGTGGCAGGATTTCAAAAACGCTGGCAAAAGCTGTATTGGCAGCCTAGAGCCAGGAAACGTGCTTACTGACTGCGGGGAGCCTGAAAACCCACATGAGAGTCCAAATCTCACAGTGAAGACTCCTAGGCGGCGAAAAGGTGATATGATGCTTATTAATGTAGGCCAGAGTCACAGTAGGTGGCAGGATTTCAAAAACGCTGGCAAAAGCTGTATTGGCAGCCCTAGAGCCAGGAAACGTGCTTACTGACTGCCGGGAGCCTGAAAAACCAAATGAGACTCCTAAGCTCACCGTAACGTCTAACAAGACTCCCAAGCTCAAAAGTCAAACAAAAAAAAAAAACAAGCTTGTGAGGGGTCATGGTCCATTTTTGTACCCGAGGCCTGCAAACTGCAGGGAGCCAAAAAACCACATGAGAGTCCAAATCTCACAGTGAAGAATCGTAGGCGGTGAAAAGGTGATATTAATGTAGGCCAGAGTCACAGTAGGTGGCAGGATTTCAAAAACGCTGGCAAAAGCTGTTGGCAGCCCTAGACCCTGGAAACGTGATTATTGACTCCGGGGAGTTTGAAAAACCACATGAGACTCCTAAGCTCACCGTGCGGTCTAACAAGGCTCCGAAGCTCAAAAGTCAAACAACAAAAAAAAAAAAAAAAAAAAGAAAACAAGCTTGTAAGGGGTCATGGTCCACATTTGTGCCCGCGAGGCCGCAAACTGCAGGGATCCAAAAAACCACATGAGAGTCCAAATCTCACAGTGAAGACTTCTGTGCGGCAAAAAGGTGAAATGCTTGTTAATGTAGGCCAGAGTCACAGTAGGTGGCAGGATTTCAAAAACGCTGGCAAAAGCTGTATTGGCAGCCCTAGAGCCAGGAAACGTGCTTACTGACTGCGGGGAGCCTGAAAAACCAAATGAGACTCCTAAGCTCACCGTAACGTCTAACAAGACTCCCAAGCTCAAAAGTCAAACAAAAAAAAAAACAAGCTTGTGAGGGGTCATGGTCCATTTTTGTCCCCGAGGCCTGCAAACTGCAGGGAGCCAAAAACCACATGAGAGTCCAAATCTCACAGTGAAGAATCGTAGGCAGTGAAAAGGTGATATGAAGCTTATTAATGTAGGCCAGAGTCACAGTAGGTGGCAGGATTTCAAAAACGCTGGCAAAAGCTGTTGGCAGCCCTAGACTCTGGAAACGTGATTATTGACTCCGGGGAGTTTGAAAAACCACATGAGAGTCCTAAGCTCACTGTGAGGTCTAACAAGGCTCCGAAGCTCAAAAGTCAAACAAAAAAAAAAAAACAAAAAAAAGAAAACAAGCTTGTAAGGGGTCATGGTCCACATTTGTGCCCGCGAGGCCGCAAACTGCAGGGATCCAAAAAACCACATGAGAGTCCAAATCTCACAGTGAAGACTTCTGTGCGGCAAAAAGGTGAAATGCTTGTTAATGTAGGCCAGAGTCACAGTAGGTGGCAGGATTTCAAAAACGCTGGCAAAAGCTGTATTGGCAGCCTAGAGCCAGGAAACGTGCTTACTGACTGCGGGGAGCCTGAAAACCCACATGAGAGTCCAAATCTCACAGTGAAGACTCCTAGGCGGCGAAAAGGTGATATGATGCTTATTAATGTAGGCCAGAGTCACAGTAGGTGGCAGGATTTCAAAAACGCTGGCAAAAGCTGTATTGGCAGCCCTAGAGCCAGGAAACGTGCTTACTGACTGCCGGGAGCCTGAAAAACCAAATGAGACTCCTAAGCTCACCGTAACGTCTAACAAGACTCCCAAGCTCAAAAGTCAAACAAAAAAAAAAAACAAGCTTGTGAGGGGTCATGGTCCATTTTTGTACCCGAGGCCTGCAAACTGCAGGGAGCCAAAAAACCACATGAGAGTCCAAATCTCACAGTGAAGAATCGTAGGCGGTGAAAAGGTGATATGAAGCTTATTAATGTAGGCCAGAGTCACAGTAGGTGGCAGGATTTCAAAAACGCTGGCAAAAGCTGTTGGCAGCCCTAGACCCTGGAAACGTGATTATTGACTCCGGGGAGTTTGAAAAACCACATGAGACTCCTAAGCTCACCGTGCGGTCTAACAAGGCTCCGAAGCTCAAAAGTCAAACAACAAAAAAAAAAAAAAAAAAAAGAAAACAAGCTTGTAAGGGGTCATGGTCCACATTTGTGCCCGCGAGGCCGCAAACTGCAGGGCTCCAAAAAACCACATGAGAGTCCAAATCTCACAGTGAAGACTTCTGTGCGGCAAAAAGGTGAAATGCTTGTTAATGTAGGCCAGAGTCACAGTAGGTGGCAGGATTTCAAAAACGCTGGCAAAAGCTGTATTGGCAGCCTAGAGCCAGGAAACGTGCTTACTGACTGCGGGGAGCCTGAAAACCCACATGAGAGTCCAAATCTCACAGTGAAGACTCCTAGGCGGCGAAAAGGTGATATGATGCTTATTAATGTAGGCCAGAGTCACAGTAGGTGGCAGGATTTCAAAAACGCTGGCAAAAGCTGTATTGGCAGCCCTAGAGCCAGGAAACGTGCTTACTGACTGCGGGGAGCCTGAAAACCCACATGAGAGTCCAAATCTCACAGTGAAGACTCCTGGCGGCGAAAAGGTGATATGATGCTTATTAATGTAGGCCAGAGTCACAGTAGGTGGCAGGATTTCAAAAACGCTGGCAAAAGCTGTTGGCAGCCCTAGACCCTGGAAACGTGATTATTGACTCCGGGGAGTTTGAAAAACCACATGAGAGTCCTAAGCTCACCGTAACGTCTAACAAGACTCCCAAGCTCAAAAGTCAAACAAAAAAAAAAAACAAGCTTGTGAGGGGTCATGGTCCATTTTTGTCCCCGAGGCCTGCAAACTGCAGGGAGCCAAAAACCACATGAGAGTCCAAATCTCACAGTGAAGAATCGTAGGCGGTGAAAAGGTGATATGAAGCTTATTAATGTAGGCCAGAGTCACAGTAGGTGGCAGGATTTAAAAAACGCTGGCAAAAGCTGTTGGCAGCCCTAGACCCTGGAAACGTGATTATTGACTCCGGGGAGTTTGAAAAACCACATGAGAGTCCTAAGCTCACCGTGAGGTCTAACAAGGCTCCGAAGCTCAAAAGTCAAAACAACAAAAAAAAAAAAAAAAAGAAAACAAGCTTGTAAGGGGTCATGGTCCACATTTGTGCCCGCGAGGCCGCAAACTGCAGGGATCCAAAAAACCACATGAGAGTCCAAATCTCACAGTGAAGACTTCTGTGCGGCAAAAAGGTGAAATGCTTGTTAATGTAGGCCAGAGTCACAGTAGGTGGCAGGATTTCAAAAACGCTGGCAAAAGCTGTTGGCAGCCCTAGACCCTGGAAACGTGATTATTGACTCTGGGGAGTTTGAAAAACCACATGAGAGTCCTAAGCTCACCGTGAGGTCGAACAAGGCTCCGAAGCTCAAAAGTCAAAACAACAAAAAAAAAAAAAAGAAAACAAGCTTGTAAGGGGTCATGGTCCACATTTGTGCCCGCGAGGCCGCAAACTGCAGGGATCCAAAAAACCACATGAGAGTCCAAATCTCACAGTGAAGACTTCTGTGCGGCAAAAAGGTGAAATGCTTGTTAATGTAGGCCAGAGTCACAGTAGGTGGCAGGATTTCAAAAACGCTGGCAAAAGCTGTATTGGCAGCCTAGAGCCAGGAAACGTGCTTACGACTGCGGGGAGCCTGAAAACCCACATGAGAGTCCAAATCTCACAGTGAAGACTCCTAGGTGGCGAAAAGGTGATATGATGCTTATTAATGTAGGCCAGAGTCACAGTAGGTGGCAGGATTTCAAAAACGCTGGCAAAAGCTGTATTGGCAGCCCTAGAGCCAGGAAACGTGCTTACTGACTGCGGGGAGCCTGAAAAACCAAATGAGACTCCTAAGCTCACCGTAACGTCTAACAAGACTCCCAAGCTCAAAAGTCAAACAAAAAAAAAAAACAAGCTTGTGAGGGGTCATGGTCCATTTTTGTCCCCGAGGCCTGCAAACTGCAGGGAGCCAAAAAACCACATAGAGTCCAAATCTCACAGTGAAGAATCGTAGGCAGTGAAAAGGTGATATGAAGCTTATTAATGTAGGCCAGAGTCACAGTAGGTGGCAGGATTTCAAAAACGCTGGCAAAAGCTGTTGGCAGCCCTAGACTCTGGAAACGTGATTATTGACTCCGGGGAGTTTGAAAAACCACATGAGAGTCCTAAGCTCACTGTGAGGTCTAACAAGGCTCCGAAGCTCAAAAGTCAAACAAAAAAAAAAAAAAAAAAAAAGAAAACAAGCTTGTAAGGGGTCATGGTCCACATTTGTGCCCGCGAGGCCGCAAACTGCAGGGATCCAAAAAACCACATGAGAGTCCAAATCTCACAGTGAAGACTTCTGTGCGGCAAAAAGGTGAAATGCTTGTTAATGTAGGCCAGAGTCACAGTAGGTGGCAGGATTTCAAAAACGCTGGCAAAAGCTGTATTGGCAGCCTAGAGCCAGGAAACGTGCTTACTGACTGCGGGGAGCCTGAAAACCCACATGAGAGTCCAAATCTCACAGTGAAGACTCCTAGGCGGCGAAAAGGTGATATGATGCTTATTAATGTAGGCCAGAGTCACAGTAGGTGGCAGGATTTCAAAAACGCTGGCAAAAGCTGTATTGGCAGCCCTAGAGCCAGGAAACGTGCTTACTGACTGCCGGGAGCCTGAAAAACCAAATGAGACTCCTAAGCTCACCGTAACGTCTAACAAGACTCCCAAGCTCAAAAGTCAAACAAAAAAAAAAAACAAGCTTGTGAGGGGTCATGGTCCATTTTTGTACCCGAGGCCTGCAAACTGCAGGGAGCCAAAAAACCACATGAGAGTCCAAATCTCACAGTGAAGAATCGTAGGCGGTGAAAAGGTGATATTAATGTAGGCCAGAGTCACAGTAGGTGGCAGGATTTCAAAAACGCTGGCAAAAGCTGTTGGCAGCCCTAGACCCTGGAAACGTGATTATTGACTCCGGGGAGTTTGAAAAACCACATGAGACTCCTAAGCTCACCGTGCGGTCTAACAAGGCTCCGAAGCTCAAAAGTCAAACAACAAAAAAAAAAAAAAAAAAAAGAAAACAAGCTTGTAAGGGGTCATGGTCCACATTTGTGCCCGCGAGGCCGCAAACTGCAGGGATCCAAAAAACCACATGAGAGTCCAAATCTCACAGTGAAGACTTCTGTGCGGCAAAAAGGTGAAATGCTTGTTAATGTAGGCCAGAGTCACAGTAGGTGGCAGGATTTCAAAAACGCTGGCAAAAGCTGTATTGGCAGCCCTAGAGCCAGGAAACGTGCTTACTGACTGCGGGGAGCCTGAAAAACCAAATGAGACTCCTAAGCTCACCGTAACGTCTAACAAGACTCCCAAGCTCAAAAGTCAAACAAAAAAAAAAACAAGCTTGTGAGGGGTCATGGTCCATTTTTGTCCCCGAGGCCTGCAAACTGCAGGGAGCCAAAAACCACATGAGAGTCCAAATCTCACAGTGAAGAATCGTAGGCAGTGAAAAGGTGATATGAAGCTTATTAATGTAGGCCAGAGTCACAGTAGGTGGCAGGATTTCAAAAACGCTGGCAAAAGCTGTTGGCAGCCCTAGACTCTGGAAACGTGATTATTGACTCCGGGGAGTTTGAAAAACCACATGAGAGTCCTAAGCTCACTGTGAGGTCTAACAAGGCTCCGAAGCTCAAAAGTCAAACAAAAAAAAAAAAACAAAAAAAAGAAAACAAGCTTGTAAGGGGTCATGGTCCACATTTGTGCCCGCGAGGCCGCAAACTGCAGGGATCCAAAAAACCACATGAGAGTCCAAATCTCACAGTGAAGACTTCTGTGCGGCAAAAAGGTGAAATGCTTGTTAATGTAGGCCAGAGTCACAGTAGGTGGCAGGATTTCAAAAACGCTGGCAAAAGCTGTATTGGCAGCCTAGAGCCAGGAAACGTGCTTACTGACTGCGGGGAGCCTGAAAACCCACATGAGAGTCCAAATCTCACAGTGAAGACTCCTAGGCGGCGAAAAGGTGATATGATGCTTATTAATGTAGGCCAGAGTCACAGTAGGTGGCAGGATTTCAAAAACGCTGGCAAAAGCTGTATTGGCAGCCCTAGAGCCAGGAAACGTGCTTACTGACTGCCGGGAGCCTGAAAAACCAAATGAGACTCCTAAGCTCACCGTAACGTCTAACAAGACTCCCAAGCTCAAAAGTCAAACAAAAAAAAAAAACAAGCTTGTGAGGGGTCATGGTCCATTTTTGTACCCGAGGCCTGCAAACTGCAGGGAGCCAAAAAACCACATGAGAGTCCAAATCTCACAGTGAAGAATCGTAGGCGGTGAAAAGGTGATATGAAGCTTATTAATGTAGGCCAGAGTCACAGTAGGTGGCAGGATTTCAAAAACGCTGGCAAAAGCTGTTGGCAGCCCTAGACCCTGGAAACGTGATTATTGACTCCGGGGAGTTTGAAAAACCACATGAGACTCCTAAGCTCACCGTGCGGTCTAACAAGGCTCCGAAGCTCAAAAGTCAAACAACAAAAAAAAAAAAAAAAAAAGAAAACAAGCTTGTAAGGGGTCATGGTCCACATTTGTGCCCGCGAGGCCGCAAACTGCAGGGCTCCAAAAAACCACATGAGAGTCCAAATCTCACAGTGAAGACTTCTGTGCGGCAAAAAGGTGAAATGCTTGTTAATGTAGGCCAGAGTCACAGTAGGTGGCAGGATTTCAAAAACGCTGGCAAAAGCTGTATTGGCAGCCTAGAGCCAGGAAACGTGCTTACTGACTGCGGGGAGCCTGAAAACCCACATGAGAGTCCAAATCTCACAGTGAAGACTCCTAGGCGGCGAAAAGGTGATATGATGCTTATTAATGTAGGCCAGAGTCACAGTAGGTGGCAGGATTTCAAAAACGCTGGCAAAAGCTGTATTGGCAGCCCTAGAGCCAGGAAACGTGCTTACTGACTGCGGGGAGCCTGAAAAACCAAATGAGACTCCTAAGCTCACCGTAACGTCTAACAAGACTCCCAAGCTCAAAAGTCAAACAAAAAAAAAAACAAGCTTGTGAGGGGTCATGGTCCATTTTTGTCCCCGAGGCCTGCAAACTGCAGGGAGCCAAAAACCACATGAGAGTCCAAATCTCACAGTGAAGAATCGTAGGCGGTGAAAAGGTGATATGAAGCTTATTAATGTAGGCCAGAGTCACAGTAGGTGGCAGGATTTCAAAAACGCTGGCAAAAGCTGTTGGCAGCCCTAGACCCTGGAAACGTGATTATTGACTCCGGGGAGTTTGAAAAACCACATGAGAGTCCTAAGCTCACCGTAAGGTCTAACAAGGCTCCGAAGCTCAAAAGTCAAACAACAAAAAAAAAAAAAAAAAAAAGAAAACAAGCTTGTAAGGGGTCATGGTCCACATTTGTGCCCGCGAGGCCGCAAACTGCAGGGATCCAAAAAACCACATGAGAGTCCAAATCTCACAGTGAAGACTTCTGTGCGGCAAAAAGGTGAAATGCTTGTTAATGTAGGCCAGAGTCACAGTAGGTGGCAGGATTTCAAAAACGCTGGCAAAAGCTGTATTGGCAGCCTAGAGCCAGGAAACGTGCTTACTGACTGCGGGGAGCCTGAAAACCCACATGAGAGTCCAAATCTCACAGTGAAGACTCCTAGGCGGCGAAAAGGTGATATGATGCTTATTAATGTTGGCCGAGTCACAGTAGGTGGCAGGATTTCAAAAACGCTGGCAAAAGCTGTTGGCAGCCCTAGACCCTGGAAACGTGATTATTGACTCCGGGGAGTTTGAAAAACCACATGAGAGTCCTAAGCTCACCGTGAGGTCGAACAAGGCTCCGAAGCTCAAAAGTCAAAACAACAAAAAAAAAAAAAAAAGAAAACAAGCTTGTAAGGGGTCATGGTCCACATTTGTGCCCGCGAGGCCGCAAACTGCAGGGATCCAAAAAACCACATGAGAGTCCAAATCTCACAGTGAAGACTTCTGTGCGGCAAAAAGGTGAAATGCTTGTTAATGTAGGCCAGAGTCACAGTAGGTGGCAGGATTTCAAAAACGCTGGCAAAAGCTGTATTGGCAGCCTAGAGCCAGGAAACGTGCTTACGACTGCGGGGAGCCTGAAAACCCACATGAGAGTCCAAATCTCACAGTGAAGACTCCTAGGCGGCGAAAAGGTGATATGATGCTTATTAATGGAGGCCAGAGTCACAGTAGGTGGCAGGATTTCAAAAACGCTGGCAAAAGCTGTATTGGCAGCCCTAGAGCCAGGAAACGTGCTCACTGACTGCGGGGAGCCTGAAAAACCAAATGAGACTTCTAAGCTCACCGTAACGTCTAAAAAGACTCCCAAGCTCAAAAGTCAAACAAAAAAAAGAAAACAAGCTTGTGAGGGGTCATGGTCCATTTTTGTCCCCGAGGCCTGCAAACTGCAGGGAGTCAAAAAACCACATGAGAGTCCAAATCTCACAGTGAAGACTTCTGTGCGGCAAAAAGGTGAAATGCTTGTTAATGTAGGCCAGAGTCACAGTAGGTGGCAGGATTTCAAAAACGCTGGCAAAAGCTGTATTGGCAGCCCTAGAGCCAGGAAACGTGCTTACTGACTGCCGGGAGCCTGAAAAACCAAATGAGACTCCTAAGCTCACCGTAACGTCTAACAAGACTCCCAAGCTCAAAAGTCAAACAAAAAAAAAAGACAAGCTTGTGAGGGGTCATGGTCCATTTTTGTCCCCGAGGCCTGCAAACTGCAGGGAGCCAAAAACCACATGAGAGTCCAAATCTCACAGTGAAGAATCGTAGGCGGTGAAAAGGTGATATGAAGCTTATTAATGTAGGCCAGAGTCACAGTAGGTGGCAGGATTTAAAAAACGCTGGCAAAAGCTGTTGGCAGCCCTAGACCCTGGAAACGTGATTATTGACTCCGGGGAGTTTGAAAAACCACATGAGAGTCCTAAGCTCACCGTGAGGTCTAACAAGGCTCCGAAGCTCAAAAGTCAAAACAACAAAAAAAAAAAAAAAAGAAAACAAGCTTGTAAGGGGTCATGGTCCACATTTGTGCCCGCGAGGCCGCAAACTGCAGGGATCCAAAAAACCACATGAGAGTCCAAATCTCACAGTGAAGACTTCTGTGCGGCAAAAAGGTGAAATGCTTGTTAATGTAGGCCAGAGTCACAGTAGGTGGCAGGATTTCAAAAACGCTGGCAAAAGCTGTTGGCAGCCCTAGACCCTGGAAACGTGATTATTGACTCTGGGGAGTTTGAAAAACCACATGAGAGTCCTAAGCTCACCGTGAGGTCGAACAAGGCTCCGAAGCTCAAAAGTCAAAACAACAAAAAAAAAAAAAAGAAAACAAGCTTGTAAGGGGTCATGGTCCACATTTGTGCCCGCGAGGCCGCAAACTGCAGGGATCCAAAAAACCACATGAGAGTCCAAATCTCACAGTGAAGACTTCTGTGCGGCAAAAAGGTGAAATGCTTGTTAATGTAGGCCAGAGTCACAGTAGGTGGCAGGATTTCAAAAACGCTGGCAAAAGCTGTATTGGCAGCCTAGAGCCAGGAAACGTGCTTACGACTGCGGGGAGCCTGAAAACCCACATGAGAGTCCAAATCTCACAGTGAAGACTCCTAGGTGGCGAAAAGGTGATATGATGCTTATTAATGTAGGCCAGAGTCACAGTAGGTGGCAGGATTTCAAAAACGCTGGCAAAAGCTGTATTGGCAGCCCTAGAGCCAGGAAACGTGCTTACTGACTGCGGGGAGCCTGAAAAACCAAATGAGACTCCTAAGCTCACCGTAACGTCTAACAAGACTCCCAAGCTCAAAAGTCAAACAAAAAAAAAAAACAAGCTTGTGAGGGGTCATGGTCCATTTTTGTCCCCGAGGCCTGCAAACTGCAGGGAGCCAAAAAACCACATAGAGTCCAAATCTCACAGTGAAGAATCGTAGGCGGTGAAAAGGTGATATGATGCTTATTAATGTAGGCCAGAGTCACAGTAGGTGGCAGGATTTCAAAAACGCTGGCAAAAGCTGTATTGGCAGCCTAGAGCCAGGAAACGTGCTTACTGACTGCGGGGAGCCTGAAAACCCACATGAGAGTCCAAATCTCACAGTGAAGACTCCTAGGAGGCGAAAAGGTGATATGATGCTTATTAATGTAGGCCAGAGTCACAGTAGGTGGCAGGATTTCAAAAACGCTGGCAAAAGCTGTATTGGCAGCCAAGAGCCAGGAAACGTGCTTACTGACTGCGGGGAGCCTGAAAACCCACATGAGAGTCCAAATCTCACAGTGAAGACTCCTAGGCGGCGAAAAGGTGATATGATGCTTATTAATGTAGGCCAGAGTCACAGTAGGTGGCAGGATTTCAAAAACGCTGGCAAAAGCTGTATTGGCAGCCTAGAGCCAGGAAACGTGCTTACTGACTGCGGGGAGCCTGAAAACCCACATGAGAGTCCAAATCTCACAGTGAAGACTCCTAGGCGGCGAAAAGGTGATATGATGCTTATTAATGTAGGCCAGAGTCACAGTAGGTGGCAGGATTTCAAAAACGCTGGCAAAAGCTGTATTGGCAGCCCTAGAGCCAGGAAACGTGCTTACTGACTGCGGGGAGCCTGAAAACCCACATGAGAGTCCAAATCTCACAGTGAAGACTCCTGGCGGCGAAAAGGTGATATGATGCTTATTAATGTAGGCGAGTCACAGTAGGTGGCAGGATTTCAAAAACGCTGGCAAAAGCTGTATTGGCAGCCCTAGAGCCAGGAAACGTGCTTACTGACTGCGGGGAGCCTGAAAAACCTAATGAGACTCCTAAGCTCACCGTAACGTCTAACAAGACTCCCAAGCTCAAAAGTCAAACAAAAAAAAAAACAAGCTTGTGAGGGGTCATGGTCCATTTTTGTCCCCGAGGCCTGCAAACTGCAGGGAGCCAAAAAACCACATTAGAGTCCAAATCTCACAGTGAAGAATCGTAGGCAGTGAAAAGGTGATATGAAGCTTATTAATGTAGGCCAGAGTCACAGTAGGTGGCAGGATTTCAAAAACGCTGGCAAAAGCTGTTGGCAGCCCTAGACGCTGGTAAACGTGATTATTGACTCCGGGGAGTTTGAAAAACCACATGAGAGTCCTAAGCTCACTGTGAGGTCTAACAAGGCTCCGAAGCTCAAAAGTCAAACAAAAAAAAAAAAAAAAAAAAAGAAAACAAGCTTGTAAGGGGTCATGGTCCACATTTTTGCCCGCGAGGCCGCAAACTGCAGGGATCCAAAAAACCACATGAGAGTCCAAATCTCACAGTGAAGACTTCTGTGCGGCAAAAAGGTGAAATGCTTGTTAATGTAGGCCAGAGTCACAGTAGGTGGCAGGATTTCAAAAACGCTGGCAAAAGCTGTATTGGCAGCCTAGAGCCAGGAAACGTGCTTACTGACTGCGGGGAGCCTGAAAACCCACATGAGAGTCCAAATCTCACAGTGAAGACTCCTAGGCGGCGAAAAGGTGATATGATGCTTATTAATGTAGGCCAGAGTCACAGTAGGTGGCAGGATTTCAAAAACGCTGGCAAAAGCTGTATTGGCAGCCCTAGAGCCAGGAAACGTGCTTACTGACTGCCGGGAGCCTGAAAAACCAAATGAGACTCCTAAGCTCACCGTAACGTCTAACAAGACTCCCAAGCTCAAAAGTCAAACAAAAAAAAAAAACAAGCTTGTGAGGGGTCATGGTCCATTTTTGTACCCGAGGCCTGCAAACTGCAGGGAGCCAAAAAACCACATGAGAGTCCAAATCTCACAGTGAAGAATCGTAGGCGGTGAAAAGGTGATATGAAGCTTATTAATGTAGGCCAGAGTCACAGTAGGTGGCAGGATTTCAAAAACGCTGGCAAAAGCTGTTGGCAGCCCTAGACCCTGGAAACGTGATTATTGACTCCGGGGAGTTTGAAAAACCACATGAGACTCCTAAGCTCACCGTGAGGTCTAACAAGGCTCCGAAGCTCAAAAGTCAAACAACAAAAAAAAAAAAAAAAAAAAAGAAAACAAGCTTGTAAGGGGTCATGGTCCACATTTGTGCCCGCGAGGCCGCAAACTGCAGGGATCCAAAAAACCACATGAGAGTCCAAATCTCACAGTGAAGACTTCTGTGCGGCAAAAAGGTGAAATGCTTGTTAATGTAGGCCAGAGTCACAGTAGGTGGCAGGATTTCAAAAACGCTGGCAAAAGCTGTATTGGCAGCCTAGAGCCAGGAAACGTGCTTACTGACCGGGGAGCCTGAAAACCCACATGAGAGTCCAAATCTCACAGTGAAGACTCCTAGGCGGCGAAAAGGTGATATGATGCTTATTAATGTAGGCCAGAGTCACAGTAGGTGGCAGGATTTCAAAAACGCTGGCAAAAGCTGTATTGGCAGCCCTAGAGCCAGGAAACGTGCTTACTGACTGCGGGGAGCCTGAAAAACCAAATGAGACTCCTAAGCTCACCGTAACGTCTAACAAGACTCCCAAGCTCAAAAGTCAAACAAAAAAAAAAACAAGCTTGTGAGGGGTCATGGTCCATTTTTGTCCCCGAGGCCTGCAAACTGCAGGGAGCCAAAAACCACATGAGAGTCCAAATCTCACAGTGAAGAATCGTAGGCGGTGAAAAGGTGATATGAAGCTTATTAATGTAGGCCAGAGTCACAGTAGGTGGCAGGATTTCAAAAACGCTGGCAAAAGCTGTTGGCAGCCCTAGACCCTGGAAACGTGATTATTGACTCCGGGGAGTTTGAAAAACCACATGAGAGTCCTAAGCTCACCGTAAGGTCTAACAAGGCTCCGAAGCTCAAAAGTCAAACAACAAAAAAAAAAAAAAAAAAAAGAAAACAAGCTTGTAAGGGGTCATGGTCCACATTTGTGCCCGCGAGGCCGCAAACTGCAGGGATCCAAAAAACCACATGAGAGTCCAAATCTCACAGTGAAGACTTCTGTGCGGCAAAAAGGTGAAATGCTTGTTAATGTAGGCCAGAGTCACAGTAGGTGGCAGGATTTCAAAAACGCTGGCAAAAGCTGTATTGGCAGCCTAGAGCCAGGAAACGTGCTTACTGACTGCGGGGAGCCTGAAAACCCACATGAGAGTCCAAATCTCACAGTGAAGACTCCTAGGCGGCGAAAAGGTGATATGATGCTTATTAATGTAGGCCAGAGTCACAGTAGGTGGCAGGATTTCAAAAACGCTGGCAAAAGCTGTATTGGCAGCCCTAGAGCCAGGAAACGTGCTTACTGACTGCCGGGAGCCTGAAAAACCAAATGAGACTCCTAAGCTCACCGTAACGTCTAACAAGACTCCCAAGCTCAAAAGTCAAACAAAAAAAAAAAACAAGCTTGTGAGGGGTCATGGTCCATTTTTGTACCCGAGGCCTGCAAACTGCAGGGAGCCAAAAAACCACATGAGAGTCCAAATCTCACAGTGAAGAATCGTAGGCGGTGAAAAGGTGATATGAAGCTTATTAATGTAGGCCAGAGTCACAGTAGGTGGCAGGATTTCAAAAACGCTGGCAAAAGCTGTTGGCAGCCCTAGACCCTGGAAACGTGATTATTGACTCCGGGGAGTTTGAAAAACCACATGAGACTCCTAAGCTCACCGTGAGGTCTAACAAGGCTCCGAAGCTCAAAAGTCAAACAACAAAAAAAAAAAAAAAAAAAAAGAAAACAAGCTTGTAAGGGGTCATGGTCCACATTTGTGCCCGCGAGGCCGCAAACTGCAGGGATCCAAAAAACCACATGAGAGTCCAAATCTCACAGTGAAGACTTCTGTGCGGCAAAAAGGTGAAATGCTTGTTAATGTAGGCCAGAGTCACAGTAGGTGGCAGGATTTCAAAAACGCTGGCAAAAGCTGTATTGGCAGCCTAGAGCCAGGAAACGTGCTTACTGACCGGGGAGCCTGAAAACCCACATGAGAGTCCAAATCTCACAGTGAAGACTCCTAGGCGGCGAAAAGGTGATATGATGCTTATTAATGTAGGCCAGAGTCACAGTAGGTGGCAGGATTTCAAAAACGCTGGCAAAAGCTGTATTGGCAGCCCTAGAGCCAGGAAACGTGCTTACTGACTGCGGGGAGCCTGAAAAACCAAATGAGACTCCTAAGCTCACCGTAACGTCTAACAAGACTCCCAAGCTCAAAAGTCAAACAAAAAAAAAAACAAGCTTGTGAGGGGTCATGGTCCATTTTTGTCCCCGAGGCCTGCAAACTGCAGGGAGCCAAAAACCACATGAGAGTCCAAATCTCACAGTGAAGAATCGTAGGCGGTGAAAAGGTGATATGAAGCTTATTAATGTAGGCCAGAGTCACAGTAGGTGGCAGGATTTCAAAAACGCTGGCAAAAGCTGTTGGCAGCCCTAGACCCTGGAAACGTGATTATTGACTCCGGGGAGTTTGAAAAACCACATGAGACTCCTAAGCTCACCGTGAGGTCTAACAAGGCTCCGAAGCTCAAAAGTCAAACAACAAAAAAAAAAAAAAAAAAAAGAAAACAAGCTTGTAAGGGGTCATGGTCCACATTTGTGCCCGCGAGGCCGCAAACTGCAGGGCTCCAAAAAACCACATGAGAGTCCAAATCTCACAGTGAAGACTTCTGTGCGGCAAAAAGGTGAAATGCTTGTTAATGTAGGCCAGAGTCACAGTAGGTGGCAGGATTTTAAAAACGCTGGCAAAAGCTGTATTGGCAGCCTAGAGCCAGGAAACGTGCTTACTGACTGCGGGGAGCCTGAAAACCCACATGAGAGTCCAAATCTCACAGTGAAGACTCCTAGGCGGCGAAAAGGTGATATGATGCTTATTAATGTAGGCCAGAGTCACAGTAGGTGGCAGGATTTCAAAAACGCTGGCAAAAGCTGTATTGGCAGCCCTAGAGCCAGGAAACGTGCTTACTGACTGCGGGGAGCCTGAAAACCCACATGAGAGTCCAAATCTCACAGTGAAGACTCCTGGCGGCGAAAAGGTGATATGATGCTTATTAATGTAGGCCAGAGTCACAGTAGGTGGCAGGATTTCAAAAACGCTGGCAAAAGCTGTATTGGCAGCCCTAGAGCCAGGAAACGTGCTTACTGACTGCGGGGAGCCTGAAAAACCAAATGAGACTCCTAAGCTCACCGTAACGTCTAACAAGACTCCCAAGCTCAAAAGTCAAACAAAAAAAAAAAACAAGCTTGTGAGGGGTCATGGTCCATTTTTGTCCCCGAGGCCTGCAAACTGCAGGGAGCCAAAAACCACATGAGAGTCCAAATCTCACAGTGAAGAATCGTAGGCGGTGAAAAGGTGATATGAAGCTTATTAATGTAGGCCAGAGTCACAGTAGGTGGCAGGATTTCAAAAACGCTGGCAAAATCTGTTGGCAGCCCTAGACCCTGGAAACGTGATTATTGACTCCGGGGAGTTTGAAAAACCACATGAGAGTCCTAAGCTCACTGTGAGGTCTAACAAGGCTCCGAAGCTCAAAAGTCAAACAAAAAAAAAAAAAAAAAAAAAAGAAAACAAGCTTGTAAGGGGTCATGGTCCACATTTGTGCCCGCGAGGCCGCAAACTGCAGGGATCCAAAAAACCACATGAGAGTCCAAATCTCACAGTGAAG
The DNA here is from genome assembly GCF_964204655.1 of Triturus cristatus. Classification (NCBI taxonomy): domain Eukaryota; kingdom Metazoa; phylum Chordata; class Amphibia; order Caudata; family Salamandridae; genus Triturus; species Triturus cristatus. The sequence goes on along the minus strand of NW_028187963.1, from coordinate 1,052,259 downwards.
ACTTCTGTGCGGCAAAAAGGTGAAATGCTTGTTAATGTAGGCCAGAGTCACAGTAGGTGGCAGGATTTCAAAAACGCTGGCAAAAGCTGTATTGGCAGCCTAGAGCCAGGAAACGTGCTTACTGACTGCGGGGAGCCTGAAAACCCACATGAGAGTCCAAATCTCACAGTGAAGACTCCTAGGCGGCGAAAAGGTGATATGATGCTTATTAATGTAGGCCAGAGTCACAGTAGGTGGCAGGATTTCAAAAACGCTGGCAAAAGCTGTATTGGCAGCCCTAGAGCCAGGAAACGTGCTTACTGACTGCGGGGAGCCTGAAAAACCAAATGAGACTCCTAAGCTCACCGTAACGTCTAACAAGACTCCCAAGCTCAAAAGTCAAACAAAAAAAAAAACAAGCTTGTGAGGGGTCATGGTCCATTTTTGTCCCCGAGGCCTGCAAACTGCAGGGAGCCAAAAACCACATGAGAGTCCAAATCTCACAGTGAAGAATCGTAGGCGGTGAAAAGGTGATATGAAGCTTATTAATGTAGGCCAGAGTCACAGTAGGTGGCAGGATTTCAAAAACGCTGGCAAAAGCTGTTGGCAGCCCTAGACCCTGGAAACGTGATTATTGACTCCGGGGAGTTTGAAAAACCACATGAGAGTCCTAAGCTCACCGTAAGGTCTAACAAGGCTCCGAAGCTCAAAAGTCAAACAACAAAAAAAAAAAAAAAAAAAAGAAAACAAGCTTGTAAGGGGTCATGGTCCACATTTGTGCCCGCGAGGCCGCAAACTGCAGGGATCCAAAAAACCACATGAGAGTCCAAATCTCACAGTGAAGACTTCTGTGCGGCAAAAAGGTGAAATGCTTGTTAATGTAGGCCAGAGTCACAGTAGGTGGCAGGATTTCAAAAACGCTGGCAAAAGCTGTATTGGCAGCCTAGAGCCAGGAAACGTGCTTACTGACTGCGGGGAGCCTGAAAACCCACATGAGAGTCCAAATCTCACAGTGAAGACTCCTAGGCGGCGAAAAGGTGATATGATGCTTATTAATGTAGGCCGAGTCACAGTAGGTGGCAGGATTTCAAAAACGCTGGCAAAAGCTGTTGGCAGCCCTAGACCCTGGAAACGTGATTATTGACTCCGGGGAGTTTGAAAAACCACATGAGAGTCCTAAGCTCACCGTGAGGTCGAACAAGGCTCCGAAGCTCAAAAGTCAAAACAACAACAAAAAAAAAAAAGAAAACAAGCTTGTAAGGGGTCATGGTCCACATTTGTGCCCGCGAGGCCGCAAACTGCAGGGATCCAAAAAACCACATGAGAGTCCAAATCTCACAGTGAAGACTTCTGTGCGGCAAAAAGGTGAAATGCTTGTTAATGTAGGCCAGAGTCACAGTAGGTGGCAGGATTTCAAAAACGCTGGCAAAAGCTGTATTGGCAGCCTAGAGCCAGGAAACGTGCTTACGACTGCGGGGAGCCTGAAAACCCACATGAGAGTCCAAATCTCACAGTGAAGACTCCTAGGCGGCGAAAAGGTGATATGATGCTTATTAATGGAGGCCAGAGTCACAGTAGGTGGCAGGATTTCAAAAACGCTGGCAAAAGCTGTATTGGCAGCCCTAGAGCCAGGAAACGTGCTCACTGACTGCGGGGAGCCTGAAAAACCAAATGAGACTTCTAAGCTCACCGTAACGTCTAAAAAGACTCCCAAGCTCAAAAGTCAAACAAAAAAAAGAAAACAAGCTTGTGAGGGGTCATGGTCCATTTTTGTCCCCGAGGCCTGCAAACTGCAGGGAGTCAAAAAACCACATGAGAGTCCAAATCTCACAGTGAAGACTTCTGTGCGGCAAAAAGGTGAAATGCTTGTTAATGTAGGCCAGAGTCACAGTAGGTGGCAGGATTTCAAAAACGCTGGCAAAAGCTGTATTGGCAGCCTAGAGCCAGGAAACGTGCTTACTGACTGCGGGGAGCCTGAAAACCCACATGAGAGTCCAAATCTCACAGTGAAGACTCCTAGGCGGCGAAAAGGTGATATGATGCTTATTAATGTAGGCCAGAGTCACAGTAGGTGGCAGGATTTCAAAAACGCTGGCAAAAGCTGTATTGGCAGCCCTAGAGCCAGGAAACGTGCTTACTGACTGCCGGGAGCCTGAAAAACCAAATGAGACTCCTAAGCTCACCGTAACGTCTAACAAGACTCCCAAGCTCAAAAGTCAAACAAAAAAAAAAAACAAGCTTGTGAGGGGTCATGGTCCATTTTTGTACCCGAGGCCTGCAAACTGCAGGGAGCCAAAAAACCACATGAGAGTCCAAATCTCACAGTGAAGAATCGTAGGCGGTGAAAAGGTGATATGAAGCTTATTAATGTAGGCCAGAGTCACAGTAGGTGGCAGGATTTCAAAAACGCTGGCAAAAGCTGTTGGCAGCCCTAGACCCTGGAAACGTGATTATTGACTCCGGGGAGTTTGAAAAACCACATGAGACTCCTAAGCTCACCGTGAGGTCTAACAAGGCTCCGAAGCTCAAAAGTCAAACAACAAAAAAAAAAAAAAAAAAAAGAAAACAAGCTTGTAAGGGGTCATGGTCCACATTTGTGCCCGCGAGGCCGCAAACTGCAGGGCTCCAAAAAACCACATGAGAGTCCAAATCTCACAGTGAAGACTTCTGTGCGGCAAAAAGGTGAAATGCTTGTTAATGTAGGCCAGAGTCACAGTAGGTGGCAGGATTTCAAAAACGCTGGCAAAAGCTGTATTGGCAGCCTAGAGCCAGGAAACGTGCTTACTGACTGCGGGGAGCCTGAAAACCCACATGAGAGTCCAAATCTCACAGTGAAGACTCCTAGGCGGCGAAAAGGTGATATGATGCTTATTAATGTAGGCCAGAGTCACAGTAGGTGGCAGGATTTCAAAAACGCTGGCAAAAGCTGTATTGGCAGCCCTAGAGCCAGGAAACGTGCTTACTGACTGCGTGGAGCCTGAAAACCCACATGAGAGTCCAAATCTCACAGTGAAGACTCCTAGGCGGCGAAAAGGTGATATGATGCTTATTAATGTAGGCCGAGTCACAGTAGGTGGCAGGATTTCAAAAACGCTGGCAAAAGCTGTTGGCAGCCCTAGACCCTGGAAACGTGATTATTGACTCCGGGGAGTTTGAAAAACCACATGAGAGTCCTAAGCTCACCGTGAGGTCGAACAAGGCTCCGAAGCTCAAAAGTCAAAACAACAAAAAAAAAAAAAAGAAAACAAGCTTGTAAGGGGTCATGGTCCACATTTGTGCCCGCGAGGCCGCAAACTGCAGGGATCCAAAAAACCACATGAGAGTCCAAATCTCACAGTGAAGACTTCTGTGCGGCAAAAAGGTGAAATGCTTGTTAATGTAGGCCAGAGTCACAGTAGGTGGCAGGATTTCAAAAACGCTGGCAAAAGCTGTATTGGCAGCCTAGAGCCAGGAAACGTGCTTACGACTGCGGGGAGCCTGAAAACCCACATGAGAGTCCAAATCTCACAGTGAAGACTCCTAGGCGGCGAAAAGGTGATATGATGCTTATTAATGGAGGCCAGAGTCACAGTAGGTGGCAGGATTTCAAAAACGCTGGCAAAAGCTGTATTGGCAGCCCTAGAGCCAGGAAACGTGCTCACTGACTGCGGGGAGCCTGAAAAACCAAATGAGACTTCTAAGCTCACCGTAACGTCTAAAAAGACTCCCAAGCTCAAAAGTCAAACAAAAAAAAGAAAACAAGCTTGTGAGGGGTCATGGTCCATTTTTGTCCCCGAGGCCTGCAAACTGCAGGGAGTCAAAAAATCACATGAGAGTCCAAATCTCACAGTGAAGACTTCTGTGCGGCAAAAAGGTGAAATGCTTGTTAATGTAGGCCAGAGTCACAGTAGGTGGCAGGATTTCAAAAACGCTGGCAAAAGCTGTATTGGCAGCCTAGAGCCAGGAAACGTGCTTACTGACTGCGGGGAGCCTGAAAACCCACATGAGAGTCCAAATCTCACAGTGAAGACTCCTAGGCGGCGAAAAGGTGATATGATGCTTATTAATGTAGGCCAGAGTCACAGTAGGTGGCAGGATTTCAAAAACGCTGGCAAAAGCTGTATTGGCAGCCCTAGAGCCAGGAAACGTGCTTACTGACTGCCGGGAGCCTGAAAAACCAAATGAGACTCCTAAGCTCACCGTAACGTCTAACAAGACTCCCAAGCTCAAAAGTCAAACAAAAAAAAAAAACAAGCTTGTGAGGGGTCATGGTCCATTTTTGTACCCGAGGCCTGCAAACTGCAGGGAGCCAAAAAACCACATGAGAGTCCAAATCTCACAGTGAAGAATCGTAGGCGGTGAAAAGGTGATATGAAGCTTATTAATGTAGGCCAGAGTCACAGTAGGTGGCAGGATTTCAAAAACGCTGGCAAAAGCTGTTGGCAGCCCTAGACCCTGGAAACGTGATTATTGACTCCGGGGAGTTTGAAAAACCACATGAGACTCCTAAGCTCACCGTGAGGTCTAACAAGGCTCCGAAGCTCAAAAGTCAAACAACAAAAAAAAAAAAAAAAAAAAGAAAACAAGCTTGTAAGGGGTCATGGTCCACATTTGTGCCCGCGAGGCCGCAAACTGCAGGGCTCCAAAAAACCACATGAGAGTCCAAATCTCACAGTGAAGACTTCTGTGCGGCAAAAAGGTGAAATGCTTGTTAATGTAGGCCAGAGTCACAGTAGGTGGCAGGATTTCAAAAACGCTGGCAAAAGCTGTATTGGCAGCCTAGAGCCAGGAAACGTGCTTACTGACTGCGGGGAGCCTGAAAACCCACATGAGAGTCCAAATCTCACAGTGAAGACTCCTAGGCGGCGAAAAGGTGATATGATGCTTATTAATGTAGGCCAGAGTCACAGTAGGTGGCAGGATTTCAAAAACGCTGGCAAAAGCTGTATTGGCAGCCCTAGAGCCAGGAAACGTGCTTACTGACTGCGGGGAGCCTGAAAACCCACATGAGAGTCCAAATCTCACAGTGAAGACTCCTGGCGGCGAAAAGGTGATATGATGCTTATTAATGTAGGCGAGTCACAGTAGGTGGCAGGATTTCAAAAACGCTGGCAAAAGCTGTATTGGCAGCCCGAGCCAGGAAACGTGCTTACTGACTGCGGGGAGCCTGAAAAACCAAATGAGACTCCTAAGCTCACCGTAACGTTAACAAGACTCCCAAGCTCAAAAGTCAAACAAAAAAAAAAAACAAGCTTGTGAGGGGTCATGGTCCATTTTTGTCCCCGAGGCCTGCAAACTGCAGGGAGCCAAAAAACCACATGAGAGTCCAAATCTCACAGTGAAGAATCGTAGGCGGTGAAAAGGTGATATGAAGCTTATTAATGTAGGCCAGAGTCACAGTAGGTGGCAGGATTTCAAAAACGCTGGCAAAAGCTGTTGGCAGCCCTAGACCCTGGAAACGTGATTATTGACTCCGGGGAGTTTGAAAAACCACATGAGACTCCTAAGCTCACCGTGAGGTCTAACAAGGCTCCGAAGCTCAAAAGTCAAACAACAAAAAAAAAAAAAAAAAAAAGAAAACAAGCTTGTAAGGGGTCATGGTCCACATTTGTGCCCGCGAGGCCGCAAACTGCAGGGATCCAAAAAACCACATGAGAGTCCAAATCTCACAGTGAAGACTTCTGTGCGGCAAAAAGGTGAAATGCTTGTTAATGTAGGCCAGAGTCACAGTAGGTGGCAGGATTTCAAAAACGCTGGCAAAAGCTGTATTGGCAGCCTAGAGCCAGGAAACGTGCTTACTGACTGCGGGGAGCCTGAAAACCCACATGAGAGTCCAAATCTCACAGTGAAGACTCCTAGGCGGCGAAAAGGTGATATGATGCTTATTAATGTAGGCCAGAGTCACAGTAGGTGGCAGGATTTCAAAAACGCTGGCAAAAGCTGTATTGGCAGCCCTAGAGCCAGGAAACGTGCTTACTGACTGCGGGGAGCCTGAAAAACCAAATGAGACTCCTAAGCTCACCGTAACGTCTAACAAGACTCCCAAGCTCAAAAGTCAAACAAAAAAAACAACAAGCTTGTGAGGGGTCATGGTCCATTTTTGTCCCCGAGGTCTGCAAACTGCAGGGAGCCAAAAACCACATGAGAGTCCAAATCTCACAGTGAAGAATCGTAGGCAGTGAAAAGGTGATATGAAGCTTATTAATGTAGGCCAGAGTCACAGTAGGTGGCAGGATTTCAAAAACGCTGGCAAAAGCTGTTGGCAGCCCTAGACCCTGGAAACGTGATTATTGACTCCGGGGAGTTTGAAAAACCACATGAGAGTCCTAAGCTCACCGTAAGGTCTAACAAGGCTCCGAAGCTCAAAAGTCAAACAACAAAAAAAAAAAAAAAAAAAAGAAAACAAGCTTGTAAGGGGTCATGGTCCACATTTGTGCCCGCGAGGCCGCAAACTGCAGGGATCCAAAAAACCACATGAGAGTCCAAATCTCACAGTGAAGACTTCTGTGCGGCAAAAAGGTGAAATGCTTGTTAATGTAGGCCAGAGTCACAGTAGGTGGCAGGATTTCAAAAACGCTGGCAAAAGCTGTATTGGCAGCCTAGAGCCAGGAAACGTGCTTACTGACTGCGGGGAGCCTGAAAACCCACATGAGAGTCCAAATCTCACAGTGAAGACTCCTAGGCGGCGAAAAGGTGATATGATGCTTATTAATGTAGGCCGAGTCACAGTAGGTGGCAGGATTTCAAAAACGCTGGCAAAAGCTGTTGGCAGCCCTAGACTCTGGAAACGTGATTATTGACTCCGGGGAGTTTGAAAAACCACATGAGAGTCCTAAGCTCACCGTGAGGTCGAACAAGGCTCCGAAGCTCAAAAGTCAAAACAACAAAAAAAAAAAAAAAGAAAACAAGCTTGTAAGGGGTCATGGTCCACATTTGTGCCCGCGAGGCCGCAAACTGCAGGGATCCAAAAAACCACATGAGAGTCCAAATCTCACAGTGAAGACTTCTGTGCGGCAAAAAGGTGAAATGCTTGTTAATGTAGGCCAGAGTCACAGTAGGTGGCAGGATTTCAAAAACGCTGGCAAAAGCTGTATTGGCAGCCTAGAGCCAGGAAACGTGCTTACGACTGCGGGGAGCCTGAAAACCCACATGAGAGTCCAAATCTCACAGTGAAGACTCCTAGGCGGCGAAAAGGTGATATGATGCTTATTAATGTAGGCCAGAGTCACAGTAGGTGGCAGGATTTCAAAAACGCTGGCAAAAGCTGTATTGGCAGCCCTAGAGCCAGGAAACGTGCTTACTGACTGCGGGGAGCCTGAAAAACCAAATGAGACTCCTAAGCTCACCATAACGTCTAACAAGACTCCCAAGCTCAAAAGTCAAACAAAAAAAAAAAACAAGCTTGTGAGGGGTCATGGTCCATTTTTGTCCCCGAGGCCTGCAAACTGCAGGGAGCCAAAAAACCACATAGAGTCCAAATCTCACAGTGAAGAATCGTAGGCGGTGAAAAGGTGATATGGTGCTTATTAATGTAGGCCAGAGTCACAGTAGGTGGCAGGATTTCAAAAACGCTGGCAAAAGCTGTATTGGCAGCCTAGAGCCAGGAAACGTGCTTACTGACTGCGGGGAGCCTGAAAACCCACATGAGAGTCCAAATCTCACAGTGAAGACTCCTAGGCGGCGAAAAGGTGATATGATGCTTATTAATGTAGGCCAGAGTCAGTAGGTGGCAGGATTTCAAAAACGCTGGCAAAAGCTGTATTGGCAGCCCTAGAGCCAGGAAACGTGCTTACTGACTGCGGGGAGCCTGAAAAACCAAATGAGACTCCTAGCTCACCGTAACGTCTAACAAGACTCCCAAGCTCAAAAGTCAAACAAAAAAAAAAAACAAGCTTGTGAGGGGTCATGGTCCATTTTTGTCCCCGAGGCCTGCAAACTGCAGGGAGCCAAAAAACCACATGAGAGTCCAAATCTCACAGTGAAGAATCGTAGGCAGTGAAAAGGTGATATGAAGCTTATTAATGTAGGCCAGAGTCACAGTAGGTGGCAGGATTTCAAAAACGCTGGCAAAAGCTGTTGGCAGCCCTAGACCCTGGAAACGTGATTATTGACTCCGGGGAGTTTGAAAAACCACATGAGAGTCCTAAGCTCACCGTGAGGTCTAACAAGGCTCCGAAGCTCAAAAGTCAAACAACAAAAAAAAAAAAAAAAAAAAAGAAAACAAGCTTGTAAGGGGTCATGGTCCACATTTGTGCCCACGAGGCCGCAAACTGCAGGGATCCAAAAAACCACATGAGAGTCCAAATCTCACAGTGAAGACTTCTGTGCGGCAAAAAGGTGAAATGCTTGTTAATGTAGGCCAGAGTCACAGTAGGTGGCAGGATTTCAAAAACGCTGGCAAAAGCTGTATTGGCAGCCCTAGAGCCAGGAAACGTGCTTACTGACTGCCGGGAGCCTGAAAAACCAAATGAGACTCCTAAGCTCACCGTAACGTCTAACAAGACTCCCAAGCTCAAAAGTCAAACAAAAAAAAAAAACAAGCTTGTGAGGGGTCATGGTCCATTTTTGTACCCGAGGCCTGCAAACTGCAGGGAGCCAAAAAACATGAGAGTCCAAATCTCACAGTGAAGAATCGTAGGCGGTGAAAAGGTGATATGAAGCTTATTAATGTAGGCCAGAGTCACAGTAGGTGACAGGATTTAAAACGCTAGCAAAAGCTGTTGGCAGCCCTAGACCCTGGAAACGTGATTATTGACTCCGGGGAGTTTGAAAAACCACATGAGACTCCTAAGCTCACCGTGAGGTCTAACAAGGCTCCGAAGCTCAAAAGTCAAACAACAAAAAAAAAAAAAAAAAAAAGAAAACAAGCTTGTAAGGTCCACATTTGTGCCCGCGAGGCCGCAAACTGCAGGGATCCAAAAAACCACATGAGAGTCCAAATCTCACAGTGAAGACTTCTGTGCGGCAAAAAGGTGAAATGCTTGTTAATGTAGGCCAGAGTCACAGTAGGTGGCAGGATTTCAAAAACGATGGCAAAAGCTGTATTGGCAGCCTAGAGCCAGGAAACGTGCTTACGACTGCGGGGAGCTTGAAAACCCACATGAGAGTCCAAATCTCACAGTGAAGACTCCTAGGTGGCGAAAAGGTGATATGATGCTTATTAATGTAGGCCAGAGTCACAGTAGGTGGCAGGATTTCAAAAACGCTGGCAAAAGCTGTATTGGCAGCCCTAGAGCCAGGAAACGTGCTTACTGACTGCGGGGAGCCTGAAAACCCACATGAGAGTCCAAATCTCACAGTGAAGACTCCTGGCGGCGAAAAGGTGATATGATGCTTATTAATGTAGGCGAGTCACAGTAGGTGGCAGGATTTCAAAAACGCTGGCAAAAGCTGTATTGGCAGCCCTAGAGCCAGGAAACGTGCTTACTGACTGCGGGGAGCCTGAAAAACCAAATGAGACTCCTAGCTCACCGTAACGTCTAACAAGACTCCCAAGCTCAAAAGTCAAACAAAAAAAAAAACAAGCTTGTGAGGGGTCATGGTCCATTTTTGTCCCCGAGGCCTGCAAACTGCAGGGAGCCAAAACACCACATTAGAGTCCAAATCTCACAGTGAAGAATCGTAGGCAGTGAAAAGGTGATATGAAGCTTATTAATGTAGGCCAGAGTCACAGTAGGTGGCAGGATTTCAAAAACGCTGGCAAAAGCTGTTGGCAGCCCTAGACCCTGGAAACGTGATTATTGACTCCGGGGAGTTTGAAAAACCACATGAGAGTCCTAAGCTCACTGTGAGGTCTAACAAGGCTCCGAAGCTCAAAAGTCAAACAAAAAAAAAAACAAAAAAAAAGAAAACAAGCTTGTAAGGGGTCATGGTCCACATTTGTGCCCGCGAGGCCGCAAACTGCAGGGATCCAAAAAACCACATGAGAGTCCAAATCTCACAGTGAAGACTTCTGTGCGGCAAAAAGGTGAAATGCTTGTTAATGTAGGCCAGAGTCACAGTAGGTGGCAGGATTTCAAAAACGCTGGCAAAAGCTGTATTGGCAGCCTAGAGCCAGGAAACGTGCTTACTGACTGCGGGGAGCCTGAAAACCCACATGAGAGTCCAAATCTCACAGTGAAGACTCCTAGGCGGCGAAAAGGTGATATGATGCTTATTAATGTAGGCCAGAGTCACAGTAGGTGGCAGGATTTCAAAAACGCTGGCAAAAGCTGTATTGGCAGCCCTAGAGCCAGGAAACGTGCTTACTGACTGCCGGGAGCCTGAAAAACCAAATGAGACTCCTAAGCTCACCGTAACGTCTAACAAGACTCCCAAGCTCAAAAGTCAAACAAAAAAAAAAAACAAGCTTGTGAGGGGTCATGGTCCATTTTTGTACCCGAGGCCTGCAAACTGCAGGGAGCCAAAAAACCACATGAGAGTCCAAATCTCACAGTGAAGAATCGTAGGCGGTGAAAAGGTGATATGAAGCTTATTAATGTAGGCCAGAGTCACAGTAGGTGACAGGATTTAAAACGCTGGCAAAAGCTGTTGGCAGCCCTAGACCCTGGAAACGTGATTATTGACTCCGGGGAGTTTGAAAAACCACATGAGACTCCTAAGCTCACCGTGAGGTCTAACAAGGCTCCGAAGCTCAAAAGTCAAACAACAAAAAAAAAAAAAAAAAAAAAGAAAACAAGCTTGTAAGGTCCACATTTGTGCCCGCGAGGCCGCAAACTGCAGGGATCCAAAAAACCACATGAGAGTCCAAATCTCACAGTGAAGACTTCTGTGCGGCAAAAAGGTGAAATGCTTGTTAATGTAGGCCAGAGTCACAGTAGGTGGCAGGATTTCAAAAACGATGGCAAAAGCTGTATTGGCAGCCTAGAGCCAGGAAACGTGCTTACGACTGCGGGGAGCCTGAAAACCCACATGAGAGTCCAAATCTCACAGTGAAGACTCCTAGGTGGCGAAAAGGTGATATGATGCTTATTAATGTAGGCCAGAGTCACAGTAGGTGGCAGGATTTCAAAAACGCTGGCAAAAGCTGTATTGGCAGCCCTAGAGCCAGGAAACGTGCTTACTGACTGCGGGGAGCCTGAAAACCCACATGAGAGTCCAAATCTCACAGTGAAGACTCCTGGCGGCGAAAAGGTGATATGATGCTTATTAATGTAGGCCAGAGTCACAGTAGGTGGCAGGATTTCAAAAACGCTGGCAAAAGCTGTATTGGCAGCCCTAGAGCCAGGAAACGTGCTTACTGACTGCGGGGAGCCTGAAAAACCAAATGAGACTCCTAAGCTCACCGTAACGTCTAACAAGACTCCCAAGCTCAAAAGTCAAACAAAAAAAAAAACAAGCTTGTGAGGGGTCATGGTCCATTTTTGTCCCCGAGGCCTGCAAACTGCAGGGAGCCAAAAACCACATGAGAGTCCAAATCTCACAGTGAAGAATCGTAGGCGGTGAAAAGGTGATATGAAGCTTATTAATGTAGGCCAGAGTCACAGTAGGTGGCAGGATTTCAAAAACGCTGGCAAAAGCTGTTGGCAGCCCTAGACCCTGGAAACGTGATTATTGACTCCGGGGAGTTTGAAAAACCACATGAGAGTCCTAAGCTCACCGTAAGGTCTAACAAGGCTCCGAAGCTCAAAAGTCAAACAACAAAAAAAAAAAAAAAAAAAAAGAAAACAAGCTTGTAAGGGGTCATGGTCCACATTTGTGCCCGCGAGGCCGCAAACTGCAGGGATCCAAAAAACCACATGAGAGTCCAAATCTCACAGTGAAGACTTCTGTGCGGCAAAAAGGTGAAATGCTTGTTAATGTAGGCCAGAGTCACAGTAGGTGGCAGGATTTCAAAAACGCTGGCAAAAGCTGTATTGGCAGCCCTAGAGCCAGGAAACGTGCTTACTGACTGCGGGGAGCCTGAAAACCCACATGAGAGTCCAAATCTCACAGTGAAGACTCCTGGCGGCGAAAAGGTGATATGATGCTTATTAATGTAGGCGAGTCACAGTAGGTGGCAGGATTTCAAAAACGCTGGCAAAAGCTGTATTGGCAGCCCTAGAGCCAGGAAACGTGCTTACTGACTGCGGGGAGCCTGAAACACCAAATGAGACTCCTAAGCTCACCGTAACGTCTAACAAGACTCCCAAGCTCAAAAGTCAAACAAAAAAAAAAAACAAGCTTGTGAGGGGTCATGGTCCATTTTTGTCCCCGAGGCCTGCAAACTGCAGGGAGCCAAAAACCACATGAGAGTCCAAATCTCACAGTGAAGAATCGTAGGCGGTGAAAAGGTGATATGAAGCTTATTAATGTAGGCCAGAGTCACAGTAGGTGGCAGGATTTAAAAAACGCTGGCAAAAGCTGTTGGCAGCCCTAGACCCTGGAAACGTGATTATTGACTCCGGGGAGTTTGAAAAACCACATGAGAGTCCTAAGCTCACCGTGAGGTCTAACAAGGCTCCGAAGCTCAAAAGTCAAAACAACAAAAAAAAAAAAAAAGAAAACAAGCTTGTAAGGGGTCATGGTCCACATTTGTGCCCGCGAGGCCGCAAACTGCAGGGATCCAAAAAACCACATGAGAGTCCAAATCTCACAGTGAAGACTTCTGTGCGGCAAAAAGGTGAAATGCTTGTTAATGTAGGCCAGAGTCACAGTAGGTGGCAGGATTTCAAAAACGCTGGCAAAAGCTGTTGGCAGCCCTAGACCCTGGAAACGTGATTATTGACTCCGGGGAGTTTGAAAAACCACATGAGAGTCCTAAGCTCACCGTGAGGTCGAACAAGGCTCCGAAGCTCAAAAGTCAAAACAACAACAAAAAAAAAAAGAAAACAAGCTTGTAAGGGGTCATGGTCCACATTTGTGCCCGCGAGGCCGCAAACTGCAGGGATCCAAAAAACCACATGAGAGTCCAAATCTCACAGTGAAGACTTCTGTGCGGCAAAAAGGTGAAATGCTTGTTAATGTAGGCCAGAGTCACAGTAGGTGGCAGGATTTCAAAAACGCTGGCAAAAGCTGTATTGGCAGCCTAGAGCCAGGAAACGTGCTTACGACTGCGGGGAGCCTGAAAACCCACATGAGAGTCCAAATCTCACAGTGAAGACTCCTAGGTGGCGAAAAGGTGATATGATGCTTAATAATGTAGGCCAGAGTCACAGTAGGTGGCAGGATTTCAAAAACGCTGGCAAAAGCTGTATTGGCAGCCCTAGAGCCAGGAAACGTGCTTACTGACTGCGGGGAGCCTGAAAAACCAAATGAGACTCCTAAGCTCACCGTAACGTCTAACAAGACTCCCAAGCTCAAAAGTCAAACAAAAAAAAAAAACAAGCTTGTGAGGGGTCATGGTCCATTTTTGTCCCCGAGGCCTGCAAACTGCAGGGAGCCAAAAAACCACATAGAGTCCAAATCTCACAGTGAAGAATCGTAGGCGGTGAAAAGGTGATATGATGCTTATTAATGTAGGCCAGAGTCACAGTAGGTGGCAGGATTTCAAAAACGCTGGCAAAAGCTGTATTGGCAGCCTAGAGCCAGGAAACGTGCTTACTGACTGCGGGGAGCCTGAAAACCCACATGAGAGTCCAAATCTCACAGTGAAGACTCCCAGGAGGCGAAAAGGTGATATGATGCTTATTAATGTAGGCCAGAGTCACAGTAGGTGGCAGGATTTCAAAAACGCTGGCAAAAGCTGTATTGGCAGCCAAGAGCCAGGAAACGTGCTTACTGACTGCGGGGAGCCTGAAAACCCACATGAGAGTCCAAATCTCACAGTGAAGACTCCTAGGCGGCGAAAAGGTGATATGATGCTTATTAATGTAGGCCAGAGTCACAGTAGGTGGCAGGATTTCAAAAACGCTGGCAAAAGCTGTATTGGCAGCCTAGATCCAGGAAACGTGCTTACTGACTGCGGGGAGCCTGAAAACCCACATGAGAGTCCAAATCTCACAGTGAAGACTCCTAGGCGGCGAAAAGGTGATATGATGCTTATTAATGTAGGCCAGAGTCACAGTAGGTGGCAGGATTTCAAAAACGCTGGCAAAAGCTGTATTGGCAGCCCTAGAGCCAGGAAACGTGCTTACTGACTGCGGGGAGCCTGAAAACCCACATGAGAGTCCAAATCTCACAGTGAAGACTCCTGGCGGCGAAAAGGTGATATGATGCTTATTAATGTAGGCGAGTCACAGTAGGTGGCAGGATTTCAAAAACGCTGGCAAAAGCTGTATTGGCAGCCCTAGAGCCAGGAAACGTGCTTACTGACTGCGGGGAGCCTGAAAAACCAAATGAGACTCCTAAGCTCACCGTAACGTCTAACAAGACTCCCAAGCTCAAAAGTCAAACAAAAAAAAAAACAAGCTTGTGAGGGGTCATGGTCCATTTTTGTCCCCGAGGCCTGCAAACTGCAGGGAGCCAAAAAACCACATTAGAGTCCAAATCTCACAGTGAAGAATCGTAGGCAGTGAAAAGGTGATATGAAGCTTTTAATGTAGGCCAGAGTCACAGTAGGTGGCAGGATTTCAAAAACGCTGGCAAAAGCTGTTGGCAGCCCTAGACCCTGGAAACGTGATTATTGACTCCGGGGAGTTTGAAAAACCACATGAGAGTCCTAAGCTCACTGTGAGGTCTAACAAGGCTCCGAAGCTCAAAAGTCAAACAAAAAAAAAAAAAAAAGAAAAGAAAACAAGCTTGTAAGGGGTCATGGTCCACATTTGTGCCCGCGAGGCCGCAAACTGCAGGGATCCAAAAAACCACATGAGAGTCCAAATCTCACAGTGAAGACTTCTGTGCGGCAAAAAGGTGAAATGCTTGTTAATGTAGGCCAGAGTCACAGTAGGTGGCAGGATTTCAAAAACGCTGGCAAAAGCTGTATTGGCAGCCTAGAGCCAGGAAACGTGCTTACTGACTGCGGGGAGCCTGAAAACCCACATGAGAGTCCAAATCTCACAGTGAAGACTCCTAGGCGGCGAAAAGGTGATATGATGCTTATTAATGTAGGCCAGAGTCACAGTAGGTGGCAGGATTTCAAAAACGCTGGCAAAAGCTGTATTGGCAGCCCTAGAGCCAGGAAACGTGCTTACTGACTGCCGGGAGCCTGAAAAACCAAATGAGACTCCTAAGCTCACCGTAACGTCTAACAAGACTCCCAAGCTCAAAAGTCAAACAAAAAAAAAAAACAAGCTTGTGAGGGGTCATGGTCCATTTTTGTCCCCGAGGCCTGCAAACTGCAGGGAGCCAAAAACCACATGAGAGTCCAAATCTCACAGTGAAGAATCGTAGGCGGTGAAAAGGTGATATGAAGCTTATTAATGTAGGCCAGAGTCACAGTAGGTGGCAGGATTTAAAAAACGCTGGCAAAAGCTGTTGGCAGCCCTAGACCCTGGAAACGTGATTATTGACTCCGGGGAGTTTGAAAAACCACATGAGAGTCGTAAGCTCACCGTGAGGTCTAACAAGGCTCCGAAGCTCAAAAGTCAAAACAACAAAAAAAAAAAAAAAGAAAACAAGCTTGTAAGGGGTCATGGTCCACATTTGTGCCCGCGAGGCCGCAAACTGCAGGGATCCAAAAAACCACATGAGAGTCCAAATCTCACAGTGAAGACTTCTGTGCGGCAAAAAGGTGAAATGCTTGTTAATGTAGGCCAGAGTCACAGTAGGTGGCAGGATTTCAAAAACGCTGGCAAAAGCTGTTGGCAGCCCTAGACCCTGGAAACGTGATTATTGACTCCGGGGAGTTTGAAAAACCACATGAGAGTCCTAAGCTCACCGTGAGGTCGAACAAGGCTCCGAAGCTCAAAAGTCAAAACAACAAAAAAAAAAAAAAGAAAACAAGCTTGTAAGGGGTCATGGTCCACATTTGTGCCCGCGAGGCCGCAAACTGCAGGGATCCAAAAAACCACATGAGAGTCCAAATCTCACAGTGAAGACTTCTGTGCGGCAAAAAGGTGAAATGCTTGTTAATGTAGGCCAGAGTCACAGTAGGTGGCAGGATTTCAAAAACGCTGGCAAAAGCTGTATTGGCAGCCTAGAGCCAGGAAACGTGCTTACGACTGCGGGGAGCCTGAAAACCCACATGAGAGTCCAAATCTCACAGTGAAGACTCCTAGGTGGCGAAAAGGTGATATGATGCTTTATAATGTAGGCCAGAGTCACAGTAGGTGGCAGGATTTCAAAAACGCTGGCAAAAGCTGTATTGGCAGCCCTAGAGCCAGGAAACGTGCTTACTGACTGCGGGGAGCCTGAAAAACCAAATGAGACTCCTAAGCTCACCGTAACGTCTAACAAGACTCCCAAGCTCAAAAGTCAAACAAAAAAAAAAAACAAGCTTGTGAGGGGTCATGGTCCATTTTTGTCCCCGAGGCCTGCAAACTGCAGGGAGCCAAAAAACCACATAGAGTCCAAATCTCACAGTGAAGAATCGTAGGCGGTGAAAAGGTGATATGATGCTTATTAATGTAGGCCAGAGTCACAGTAGGTGGCAGGATTTCAAAAACGCTGGCAAAAGCTGTATTGGCAGCCTAGAGCCAGGAAACGTGCTTACTGACTGCGGGGAGCCTGAAAACCCACATGAGAGTCCAAATCTCACAGTGAAGACTCCTAGGAGGCGAAAAGGTGATATGATGCTTATTAAGGTAGGCCAGAGTCACAGTAGGTGGCAGGATTTCAAAAACGCTGGCAAAAGCTGTATTGGCAGCCAAGAGCCAGGAAACGTGCTTACTGACTGCGGGGAGCCTGAAAACCCACATGAGAGTCCAAATCTCACAGTGAAGACTCCTAGGCGGCGAAAAGGTGATATGATGCTTATTAATGTAGGCCAGAGTCACAGTAGGTGGCAGGATTTCAAAAACGCTGGCAAAAGCTGTATTGGCAGCCTAGAGCCAGGAAACGTGCTTACTGACTGCGGGGAGCCTGAAAACCCACATGAGAGTCCAAATCTCACAGTGAAGACTCCTAGGCGGCGAAAAGGTGATATGATGCTTATTAATGTAGGCCAGAGTCACAGTAGGTGGCAGGATTTCAAAAACGCTGGCAAAAGCTGTATTGGCAGCCCTAGAGCCAGGAAACGTGCTTACTGACTGCGGGGAGCCTGAAAACCCACATGAGAGTCCAAATCTCACAGTGAAGACTCCTGGCGGCGAAAAGGTGATATGATGCTTATTAATGTAGGCGAGTCACAGTAGGTGGCAGGATTTCAAAAACGCTGGCAAAAGCTGTATTGGCAGCCCTAGAGCCAGGAAACGTGCTTACTGACTGCGGGGAGCCTGAAAAACCAAATGAGACTCCTAAGCTCACCGTAACGTCTAACAAGACTCCCAAGCTCAAAAGTCAAACAAAAAAAAAAACAAGCTTGTGAGGGGTCATGGTCCATTTTTGTCCCCGAGGCCTGCAAACTGCAGGGAGCCAAAAAACCACATTAGAGTCCAAATCTCACAGTGAAGAATCGTAGGCAGTGAAAAGGTGATATGAAGCTTATTAATGTAGGCCAGAGTCACAGTAGGTGGCAGGATTTCAAAAACGCTGGCAAAAGCTGTTGGCAGCCCTAGACCCTGGAAACGTGATTATTGACTCCGGGGAGTTTGAAAAACCACATGAGAGTCCTAAGCTCACTGTGAGGTCTAACAAGGCTCCGAAGCTCAAAAGTCAAACAAAAAAAAAAAAAAAAAAAAAGAAAACAAGCTTGTAAGGGGTCATGGTCCACATTTGTGCCCGCGAGGCCGCAAACTGCAGGGATCCAAACAACCACATGAGAGTCCAAATCTCACAGTGAAGACTTCTGTGCGGCAAAAAGGTGAAATGCTTGTTAATGTAGGCCAGAGTCACAGTAGGTGGCAGGATTTCAAAAACGCTGGCAAAAGCTGTATTGGCAGCCTAGAGCCAGGAAACGTGCTTACTGACTGCGGGGAGCCTGAAAACCCACATGAGAGTCCAAATCTCACAGTGAAGACTCCTAGGCGGCGAAAAGGTGATATGATGCTTATTAATGTAGGCCAGAGTCACAGTAGGTGGCAGGATTTCAAAAACGCTGGCAAAAGCTGTATTGGCAGCCCTAGAGCCAGGAAACGTGCTTACTGACTGCCGGGAGCCTGAAAAACCAAATGAGACTCCTAAGCTCACCGTAACGTCTAACAAGACTCCCAAGCTCAAAAGTCAAACAAAAAAAAAAAACAAGCTTGTGAGGGGTCATGGTCCATTTTTGTACCCGAGGCCTGCAAACTGCAGGGAGCCAAAAAACCACATGAGAGTCCAAATCTCACAGTGAAGAATCGTAGGCGGTGAAAAGGTGATATGAAGCTTATTAATGTAGGCCAGAGTCACAGTAGGTGGCAGGATTTCAAAAACGCTGGCAAAAGCTGTTGGCAGACCTAGACCCTGGAAACGTGATTATTGACTCCGGGGAGTTTGAAAAACCACATGAGACTCCTAAGCTCACCGTGAGGTCTAACAAGGCTCCGAAGCTCAAAAGTCAAACAACAAAAAAAAAAAAAAAAAAAAGAAAACAAGCTTGTAAGGGGTCATGGTCCACATTTGTGCCCGCGAGGCCGCAAACTGCAGGGCTCCAAAAAACCACATGAGAGTCCAAATCTCACAGTGAAGACTTCTGTGCGGCAAAAAGGTGAAATGCTTGTTAATGTAGGCCAGAGTCACAGTAGGTGGCAGGATTTCAAAAACGCTGGCAAAAGCTGTATTGGCAGCCTAGAGCCAGGAAACGTGCTTACTGACTGCGGGGAGCCTGAAAACCCACATGAGAGTCCAAATCTCACAGTGAAGACTCCTAGGCGGCGAAAAGGTGATATGATGCTTATTAATGTAGGCCAGAGTCACAGTAGGTGGCAGGATTTCAAAAACGCTGGCAAAAGCTGTATTGGCAGCCCTAGAGCCAGGAAACGTGCTTACTGACTGCGGGGAGCCTGAAAACCCACATGAGAGTCCAAATCTCACAGTGAAGACTCCTGGCGGCGAAAAGGTGATATGATGCTTATTAATGTAGGCCAGAGTCACAGTAGGTGGCAGGATTTCAAAAACGCTGGCAAAAGCTGTATTGGCAGCCCTAGAGCCAGGAAACGTGCTTACTGACTGCGGGGAGCCTGAAAAACCAAATGAGACTCCTAAGCTCACCGTAACGTCTAACAAGACTCCCAAGCTCAAAAGTCAAACAAAAAAAAAAAACAAGCTTGTGAGGGGTCATGGTCCATTTTTGTCCCCGAGGCCTGCAAACTGCAGGGAGCCAAAAAACCACATGAGAGTCCAAATCTCACAGTGAAGAATCGTAGGCGGTGAAAAGGTGATATGAAGCTTTTAATGTAGGCCAGAGTCACAGTAGGTGGCAGGATTTCAAAAACGCTGGCAAAAGCTGTTGGCAGCCCTAGACCCTGGAAACGTGATTATTGACTCCGGGGAGTTTGAAAAACCACATGAGAGTCCTAAGCTCACTGTGAGGTCTAACAAGGCTCCGAAGCTCAAAAGTCAAACAAAAAAAAAAAAAAAAAAAAAGAAAACAAGCTTGTAAGGGGTCATGGTCCACATTTGTGCCCGCGAGGCCGCAAACTGCAGGGATCCAAAAAACCACATGAGAGTCCAAATCTCACAGTGAAGACTTCTGTGCGGCAAAAAGGTGAAATGCTTGTTAATGTAGGCCAGAGTCACAGTAGGTGGCAGGATTTCAAAAACGCTGGCAAAAGCTGTTGGCAGCCCTAGACCCTGGAAACGTGATTATTGACTCCGGGGAGTTTGAAAAACCACATGAGAGTCCTAAGCTCACCGTGAGGTCGAACAAGGCTCCGAAGCTCAAAAGTCAAAACAACAAAAAAAAAAAAAAGAAAACAAGCTTGTAAGGGGTCATGGTCCACATTTGTGCCCGCGAGGCCGCAAACTGCAGGGATCCAAAAAACCACATGAGAGTCCAAATCTCACAGTGAAGACTTCTGTGCGGCAAAAAGGTGAAATGCTTGTTAATGTAGGCCAAAGTCACAGTAGGTGGCAGGATTTCAAAAACGCTGGCAAAAGCTGTATTGGCAGCCTAGAGCCAGGAAACGTGCTTACGACTGCGGGGAGCCTGAAAACCCACATGAGAGTCCAAATCTCACAGTGAAGACTCCTAGGTGGCGAAAAGGTGATATGATGCTTAATAATGTAGGCCAGAGTCACAGTAGGTGGCAGGATTTCAAAAACGCTGGCAAAAGCTGTATTGGCAGCCCTAGAGCCAGGAAACGTGCTTACTGACTGCGGGGAGCCTGAAAAACCAAATGAGACTCCTAAGCTCACCGTAACGTCTAACAAGACTCCCAAGCTCAAAAGTCAAACAAAAAAAAAAAACAAGCTTGTGAGGGGTCATGGTCCATTTTTGTCCCCGAGGCCTGCAAACTGCAGGGAGCCAAAAAACCACATAGAGTCCAAATCTCACAGTGAAGAATCGTAGGCGGTGAAAAGGTGATATGATGCTTATTAATGTAGGCCAGAGTCACAGTAGGTGGCAGGATTTCAAAAACGCTGGCAAAAGCTGTATTGGCAGCCTAGAGCCAGGAAACGTGCTTACTGACTGCGGGGAGCCTGAAAACCCACATGAGAGTCCAAATCTCACAGTGAAGACTCCTAGGAGGCGAAAAGGTGATATGATGCTTATTAATGTAGGCCAGAGTCACAGTAGGTGGCAGGATTTCAAAAACGCTGGCAAAAGCTGTATTGGCAGCCTAGAGCCAGGAAACGTGCTTACTGACTGCGGGGAGCCTGAAAACCCACATGAGAGTCCAAATCTCACAGTGAAGACTCCTGGCGGCGAAAAGGTGATATGATGCTTATTAATGTAGGCGAGTCACAGTAGGTGGCAGGATTTCAAAAACGCTGGCAAAAGCTGTATTGGCAGCCCTAGAGCCAGGAAACGTGCTTACTGACTGCGGGGAGCCTGAAAAACCAAATGAGACTCCTAAGCTCACCGTAACGTCTAACAAGACTCCCAAGCTCAAAAGTCAAACAAAAAAAAAAACAAGCTTGTGAGGGGTCATGGTCCATTTTTGTCCCCGAGGCCTGCAAACTGCAGGGAGCCAAAAAACCACATTAGAGTCCAAATCTCACAGTGAAGAATCGTAGGCAGTGAAAAGGTGATATGAAGCTTATTAATGTAGGCCAGAGTCACAGTAGGTGGCAGGATTTGAAAAACGCTGGCAAAAGCTGTTGGCAGCCCTAGACCCTGGAAACGTGATTATTGACTCCGGGGAGTTTGAAAAACCACATGAGAGTCCTAAGCTCACTGTGAGGTCTAACAAGGCTCCGAAGCTCAAAAGTCAAACAAAAAAAAAAACAAAAAAAAAGAAAACAAGCTTGTAAGGGGTCATGGTCCACATTTGTGCCCGCGAGGCCGCAAACTGCAGGGATCCAAAAAACCACATGAGAGTCCAAATCTCACAGTGAAGACTTCTGTGCGGCAAAAAGGTGAAATGCTTGTTAATGTAGGCCAGAGTCACAGTAGGTGGCAGGATTTCAAAAACGCTGGCAAAAGCTGTATTGGCAGCCTAGAGCCAGGAAACGTGCTTACTGACTGCGGGGAGCCTGAAAACCCACATGAGAGTCCAAATCTCACAGTGAAGACTCCTAGGCGGCGAAAAGGTGATATGATGCTTATTAATGTAGGCCAGAGTCACAGTAGGTGGCAGGATTTCAAAAACGCTGGCAAAAGCTGTATTGGCAGCCCTAGAGCCAGGAAACGTGCTTACTGACTGCCGGGAGCCTGAAAAACCAAATGAGACTCCTAAGCTCACCGTAACGTCTAACAAGACTCCCAAGCTCAAAAGTCAAACAAAAAAAAAAAACAAGCTTGTGAGGGGTCATGGTCCATTTTTGTACCCGAGGCCTGCAAACTGCAGGGAGCCAAAAAACCACATGAGAGTCCAAATCTCACAGTGAAGAATCGTAGGCGGTGAAAAGGTGATATGAAGCTTATTAATGTAGGCCAGAGTCACAGTAGGTGGCAGGATTTCAAAAACGCTGGCAAAAGCTGTTGGCAGCCCTAGACCCTGGAAACGTGATTATTGACTCCGGGGAGTTTGAAAAACCACATGAGACTCCTAAGCTCACCGTGAGGTCTAACAAGGCTCCGAAGCTCAAAAGTCAAACAACAAAAAAAAAAAAAAAAAAAAGAAAACAAGCTTGTAAGGTCCACATTTGTGCCCGCGAGGCCGCAAACTGCAGGGATCCAAAAAACCACATGAGAGTCCAAATCTCACAGTGAAGACTTCTGTGCGGCAAAAAGGTGAAATGCTTGTTAATGTAGGCCAGAGTCACAGTAGGTGGCAGGATTTCAAAAACGCTGGCAAAAGCTGTATTGGCAGCCTAGAGCCAGGAAACGTGCTTACGACTGCGGGGAGCCTGAAAACCCACATGAGAGTCCAAATCTCACAGTGAAGACTCCTAGGTGGCGAAAAGGTGATATGATGCTTATTAATGTAGGCCAGAGTCACAGTAGGTGGCAGGATTTCAAAAACGCTGGCAAAAGCTGTATTGGCAGCCCTAGAGCCAGGAAACGTGCTTACTGACTGCGGGGAGCCTGAAAACCCACATGAGAGTCCAAATCTCACAGTGAAGACTCCTGGCGGCGAAAAGGTGATATGATGCTTATTAATGTAGGCCAGAGTCACAGTAGGTGGCAGGATTTCAAAAACGCTGGCAAAAGCTGTATTGGCAGCCCTAGAGCCAGGAAACGTGCTTACTGACTGCGGGGAGCCTGAAAAACCAAATGAGACTCCTAAGCTCACCGTAACGTCTAACAAGACTCCCAAGCTCAAAAGTCAAACAAAAAAAAAAACAAGCTTGTGAGGGGTCATGGTCCATTTTTGTCCCCGAGGCCTGCAAACTGCAGGGAGCCAAAAACCACATGAGAGTCCAAATCTCACAGTGAAGAATCGTAGGCGGTGAAAAGGTGATATGAAGCTTATTAATGTAGGCCAGAGTCACAGTAGGTGGCAGGATTTCAAAAACGCTGGCAAAAGCTGTTGGCAGCCCTAGACCCTGGAAACGTGATTATTGACTCCGGGGAGTTTGAAAAACCACATGAGAGTCCTAAGCTCACCGTAAGGTCTAACAAGGCTCCGAAGCTCAAAAGTCAAACAACAAAAAAAAAAAAAAAAAAAAAGAAAACAAGCTTGTAAGGGGTCATGGTCCACATTTGTGCCCGCGAGGCCGCAAACTGCAGGGATCCAAAAAACCACATGAGAGTCCAAATCTCACAGTGAAGACTTCTGTGCGTCAAAAAGGTGAAATGCTTGTTAATGTAGGCCAGAGTCACAGTAGGTGGCAGGATTTCAAAAACGCTGGCAAAAGCTGTATTGGCAGCCCTAGAGCCAGGAAACGTGCTTACTGACTGCGGGGAGCCTGAAAACCCACATGAGAGTCCAAATCTCACAGTGAAGACTCCTGGCGGCGAAAAGGTGATATGATGCTTATTAATGTAGGCGAGTCACAGTAGGTGGCAGGATTTCAAAAACGCTGGCAAAAGCTGTATTGGCAGCCCTAGAGCCAGGAAACGTGCTTACTGACTGCGGGGAGCCTGAAACACCAAATGAGACTCCTAAGCTCACCGTAACGTCTAACAAGACTCCCAAGCTCAAAAGTCAAACAAAAAAAAAAAACAAGCTTGTGAGGGGTCATGGTCCATTTTTGTCCCCGAGGCCTGCAAACTGCAGGGAGCCAAAAACCACATGAGAGTCCAAATCTCACAGTGAAGAATCGTAGGCGGTGAAAAGGTGATATGATGCTTATTAATGTAGGCCAGAGTCACAGTAGGTGGCAGGATTTCAAAAACGCTGGCAAAAGCTGTATTGGCAGCCTAGAGCCAGGAAACGTGCTTACTGACTGCGGGGAGCCTGAAAACCCACATGAGAGTCCAAATCTCACAGTGAAGACTCCTAGGAGGCGAAAAGGTGATATGATGCTTATTAATGTAGGCCAGAGTCACAGTAGGTGGCAGGATTTCAAAAACGCTGGCAAAAGCTGTATTGGCAGCCAAGAGCCAGGAAACGTGCTTACTGACTGCGGGGAGCCTGAAAACCCACATGAGAGTCCAAATCTCACAGTGAAGACTCCTAGGCGGCGAAAAGGTGATATGATGCTTATTAATGTAGGCCAGAGTCACAGTAGGTGGCAGGATTTCAAAAACGCTGGCAAAAGCTGTATTGGCAGCCTAGAGCCAGGAAACGTGCTTACTGACTGCGGGGAGCCTGAAAACCCACATGAGAGTCCAAATCTCACAGTGAAGACTCCTAGGCGGCGAAAAGGTGATATGATGCTTATTAATGTAGGCCAGAGTCACAGTAGGTGGCAGGATTTCAAAAACGCTGGCAAAAGCTGTATTGGCAGCCCTAGAGCCAGGAAACGTGCTTACTGACTGCGGGGAGCCTGAAAACCCACATGAGAGTCCAAATCTCACAGTGAAGACTCCTGGCGGCGAAAAGGTGATATGATGCTTATTAATGTAGGCGAGTCACAGTAGGTGGCAGGATTTCAAAAACGCTGGCAAAAGCTGTATTGGCAGCCCTAGAGCCAGGAAACGTGCTTACTGACTGCGGGGAGCCTGAAAAACCAAATGAGACTCCTAAGCTCACCGTAACGTCTAACAAGACTCCCAAGCTCAAAAGTCAAACAAAAAAAAAAACAAGCTTGTGAGGGGTCATGGTCCATTTTTGTCCCCGAGGCCTGCAAACTGCAGGGAGCCAAAAAACCACATTAGAGTCCAAATCTCACAGTGAAGAATCGTAGGCAGTGAAAAGGTGATATGAAGCTTATTAATGTAGGCCAGAGTCACAGTAGGTGGCAGGATTTCAAAAACGCTGGCAAAAGCTGTTGGCAGCCCTAGACCCTGGAAACGTGATTATTGACTCCGGGGAGTTTGAAAAACCACATGAGAGTCCTAAGCTCACTGTGAGGTCTAACAAGGCTCCGAAGCTCAAAAGTCAAACAAAAAAAAAAAAAAAAAAAAAGAAAACAAGCTTGTAAGGGGTCATGGTCCACATTTGTGCCCGCGAGGCCGCAAACTGCAGGGATCCAAAAAACCACATGAGAGTCCAAATCTCACAGTGAAGACTTCTGTGCGGCAAAAAGGTGAAATGCTTGTTAATGTAGGCCAGAGTCACAGTAGGTGGCAGGATTTCAAAAACGCTGGCAAAAGCTGTATTGGCAGCCTAGAGCCAGGAAACGTGCTTACTGACTGCGGGGAGCCTGAAAACCCACATGAGAGTCCAAATCTCACAGTGAAGACTCCTAGGCGGCGAAAAGGTGATATGATGCTTATTAATGTAGGCCAGAGTCACAGTAGGTGGCAGGATTTCAAAAACGCTGGCAAAAGCTGTATTGGCAGCCCTAGAGCCAGGAAACGTGCTTACTGACTGCCGGGAGCCTGAAAAACCAAATGAGACTCCTAAGCTCACCGTAACGTCTAACAAGACTCCCAAGCTCAAAAGTCAAACAAAAAAAAAAAACAAGCTTGTGAGGGGTCATGGTCCATTTTTGTACCCGAGGCCTGCAAACTGCAGGGAGCCAAAAAACCACATGAGAGTCCAAATCTCACAGTGAAGAATCGTAGGCGGTGAAAAGGTGATATGAAGCTTAATAATGTAGGCCAGAGTCACAGTAGGTGGCAGGATTTCAAAAACGCTGGCAAAAGCTGTTGGCAGACCTAGACCCTGGAAACGTGATTATTGACTCCGGGGAGTTTGAAAAACCACATGAGACTCCTAAGCTCACCGTGAGGTCTAACAAGGCTCCGAAGCTCAAAAGTCAAACAACAAAAAAAAAAAAAAAAAAAAGAAAACAAGCTTGTAAGGGGTCATGGTCCACATTTGTGCCCGCGAGGCCGCAAACTGC
Source organism: Triturus cristatus (assembly GCF_964204655.1). Taxonomy (NCBI): domain Eukaryota; kingdom Metazoa; phylum Chordata; class Amphibia; order Caudata; family Salamandridae; genus Triturus; species Triturus cristatus. The sequence continues at coordinate 1,026,483 of NW_028187963.1, read as the reverse complement.
AGGGCTCCAAAAAACCACATGAGAGTCCAAATCTCACAGTGAAGACTTCTGTGCGGCAAAAAGGTGAAATGCTTGTTAATGTAGGCCAGAGTCACAGTAGGTGGCAGGATTTCAAAAACGCTGGCAAAAGCTGTATTGGCAGCCTAGAGCCAGGAAACGTGCTTACTGACTGCGGGGAGCCTGAAAACCCACATGAGAGTCCAAATCTCACAGTGAAGACTCCTAGGCGGCGAAAAGGTGATATGATGCTTATTAATGTAGGCCAGAGTCACAGTAGGTGGCAGGATTTCAAAAACGCTGGCAAAAGCTGTATTGGCAGCCCTAGAGCCAGGAAACGTGCTTACTGACTGCGGGGAGCCTGAAAACCCACATGAGAGTCCAAATCTCACAGTGAAGACTCCTGGCGGCGAAAAGGTGATATGATGCTTATTAATGTAGGCCAGAGTCACAGTAGGTGGCAGGATTTCAAAAACGCTGGCAAAAGCTGTATTGGCAGCCCTAGAGCCAGGAAACGTGCTTACTGACTGCGGGGAGCCTGAAAAACCAAATGAGACTCCTAAGCTCACCGTAACGTCTAACAAGACTCCCAAGCTCAAAAGTCAAACAAAAAAAAAAAACAAGCTTGTGAGGGGTCATGGTCCATTTTTGTCCCCGAGGCCTGCAAACTGCAGGGAGCCAAAAAACCACATGAGAGTCCAAATCTCACAGTGAAGAATCGTAGGCGGTGAAAAGGTGATATGAAGCTTTTAATGTAGGCCAGAGTCACAGTAGGTGGCAGGATTTCAAAAACGCTGGCAAAAGCTGTTGGCAGCCCTAGACCCTGGAAACGTGATTATTGACTCCGGGGAGTTTGAAAAACCACATGAGAGTCCTAAGCTCACTGTGAGGTCTAACAAGGCTCCGAAGCTCAAAAGTCAAACAAAAAAAAAAAAAAAAAAAAGAAAACAAGCTTGTAAGGGGTCATGGTCCACATTTGTGCCCGCGAGGCCGCAAACTGCAGGGATCCAAAAAACCACATGAGAGTCCAAATCTCACAGTGAAGACTTCTGTGCGGCAAAAAGGTGAAATGCTTGTTAATGTAGGCCAGAGTCACAGTAGGTGGCAGGATTTCAAAAACGCTGGCAAAAGCTGTATTGGCAGCCTAGAGCCAGGAAACGTGCTTACTGACTGCGGGGAGCCTGAAAACCCACATGAGAGTCCAAATCTCACAGTGAAGACTCCTAGGCGGCGAAAAGGTGATATGATGCTTATTAATGTAGGCCAGAGTCACAGTAGGTGGCAGGATTTCAAAAACGCTGGCAAAAGCTGTATTGGCAGCCCTAGAGCCAGGAAACGTGCTTACTGACTGCCGGGAGCCTGAAAAACCAAATGAGACTCCTAAGCTCACCGTAACGTCTAACAAGACTCCCAAGCTCAAAAGTCAAACAAAAAAAAAAAACAAGCTTGTGAGGGGTCATGGTCCATTTTTGTACCCGAGGCCTGCAAACTGCAGGGAGCCAAAAAACCACATGAGAGTCCAAATCTCACAGTGAAGAATCGTAGGCGGTGAAAAGGTGATATGAAGCTTAATAATGTAGGCCAGAGTCACAGTAGGTGGCAGGATTTCAAAAACGCTGGCAAAAGCTGTTGGCAGACCTAGACCCTGGAAACGTGATTATTGACTCCGGGGAGTTTGAAAAACCACATGAGACTCCTAAGCTCACCGTGAGGTCTAACAAGGCTCCGAAGCTCAAAAGTCAAACAACAAAAAAAAAAAAAAAAAAAAGAAAACAAGCTTGTAAGGGGTCATGGTCCACATTTGTGCCCGCGAGGCCGCAAACTGCAGGGCTCCAAAAAACCACATGAGAGTCCAAATCTCACAGTGAAGACTTCTGTGCGGCAAAAAGGTGAAATGCTTGTTAATGTAGGCCAGAGTCACAGTAGGTGGCAGGATTTCAAAAACGCTGGCAAAAGCTGTATTGGCAGCCTAGAGCCAGGAAACGTGCTTACTGACTGCGGGGAGCCTGAAAACCCACATGAGAGTCCAAATCTCACAGTGAAGACTCCTAGGCGGCGAAAAGGTGATATGATGCTTATTAATGTAGGCCAGAGTCACAGTAGGTGGCAGGATTTCAAAAACGCTGGCAAAAGCTGTATTGGCAGCCCTAGAGCCAGGAAACGTGCTTACTGACTGCGGGGAGCCTGAAAACCCACATGAGAGTCCAAATCTCACAGTGAAGACTCCTGGCGGCGAAAAGGTGATATGATGCTTATTAATGTAGGCCAGAGTCACAGTAGGTGGCAGGATTTCAAAAACGCTGGCAAAAGCTGTATTGGCAGCCCTAGAGCCAGGAAACGTGCTTACTGACTGCGGGGAGCCTGAAAAACCAAATGAGACTCCTAAGCTCACCGTAACGTCTAACAAGACTCCCAAGCTCAAAAGTCAAACAAAAAAAAAAAACAAGCTTGTGAGGGGTCATGGTCCATTTTTGTCCCCGAGGCCTGCAAACTGCAGGGAGCCAAAAAACCACATGAGAGTCCAAATCTCACAGTGAAGAATCGTAGGCGGTGAAAAGGTGATATGAAGCTTTTAATGTAGGCCAGAGTCACAGTAGGTGGCAGGATTTCAAAAACGCTGGCAAAAGCTGTTGGCAGCCCTAGACCCTGGAAACGTGATTATTGACTCCGGGGAGTTTGAAAAACCACATGAGAGTCCTAAGCTCACTGTGAGGTCTAACAAGGCTCCGAAGCTCAAAAGTCAAACAAAAAAAAAAAAAAAAAAAAGAAAACAAGCTTGTAAGGGGTCATGGTCCACATTTGTGCCCGCGAGGCCGCAAACTGCAGGGATCCAAAAAACCACATGAGAGTCCAAATCTCACAGTGAAGACTTCTGTGCGGCAAAAAGGTGAAATGCTTGTTAATGTAGGCCAGAGTCACAGTAGGTGGCAGGATTTCAAAAACGCTGGCAAAAGCTGTTGGCAGCCCTAGACCCTGGAAACGTGATTATTGACTCCGGGGAGTTTGAAAAACCACATGAGAGTCCTAAGCTCACCGTGAGGTCGAACAAGGCTCCGAAGCTCAAAAGTCAAAACAACAAAAAAAAAAAAAAGAAAACAAGCTTGTAAGGGGTCATGGTCCACATTTGTGCCCGCGAGGCCGCAAACTGCAGGGATCCAAAAAACCACATGAGAGTCCAAATCTCACAGTGAAGACTTCTGTGCGGCAAAAAGGTGAAATGCTTGTTAATGTAGGCCAGAGTCACAGTAGGTGGCAGGATTTCAAAAACGCTGGCAAAAGCTGTATTGGCAGCCTAGAGCCAGGAAACGTGCTTACGACTGCGGGGAGCCTGAAAACCCACATGAGAGTCCAAATCTCACAGTGAAGACTCCTAGGTGGCGAAAAGGTGATATGATGCTTAATAATGTAGGCCAGAGTCACAGTAGGTGGCAGGATTTCAAAAACGCTGGCAAAAGCTGTATTGGCAGCCCTAGAGCCAGGAAACGTGCTTACTGACTGCGGGGAGCCTGAAAAACCAAATGAGACTCCTAAGCTCACCGTAACGTCTAACAAGACTCCCAAGCTCAAAAGTCAAACAAAAAAAAAAAACAAGCTTGTGAGGGGTCATGGTCCATTTTTGTCCCCGAGGCCTGCAAACTGCAGGGAGCCAAAAAACCACATAGAGTCCAAATCTCACAGTGAAGAATCGTAGGCGGTGAAAAGGTGATATGATGCTTATTAATGTAGGCCAGAGTCACAGTAGGTGGCAGGATTTCAAAAACGCTGGCAAAAGCTGTATTGGCAGCCTAGAGCCAGGAAACGTGCTTACTGACTGCGGGGAGCCTGAAAACCCACATGAGAGTCCAAATCTCACAGTGAAGACTCCTAGGAGGCGAAAAGGTGATATGATGCTTATTAATGTAGGCCAGAGTCACAGTAGGTGGCAGGATTTCAAAAACGCTGGCAAAAGCTGTATTGGCAGCCAAGAGCCAGGAAACGTGCTTACTGACTGCGGGGAGCCTGAAAACCCACATGAGAGTCCAAATCTCACAGTGAAGACTCCTAGGCGGCGAAAAGGTGATATGATGCTTATTAATGTAGGCCAGAGTCACAGTAGGTGGCAGGATTTCAAAAACGCTGGCAAAAGCTGTATTGGCAGCCTAGAGCCAGGAAACGTGCTTACTGACTGCGGGGAGCCTGAAAACCCACATGAGAGTCCAAATCTCACAGTGAAGACTCCTGGCGGCGAAAAGGTGATATGATGCTTATTAATGTAGGCGAGTCACAGTAGGTGGCAGGATTTCAAAAACGCTGGCAAAAGCTGTATTGGCAGCCCTAGAGCCAGGAAACGTGCTTACTGACTGCGGGGAGCCTGAAAAACCAAATGAGACTCCTAAGCTCACCGTAACGTCTAACAAGACTCCCAAGCTCAAAAGTCAAACAAAAAAAAAAACAAAAAAAAAGAAAACAAGCTTGTAAGGGGTCATGGTCCACATTTGTGCCCGCGAGGCCGCAAACTGCAGGGATCCAAAAAACCACATGAGAGTCCAAATCTCACAGTGAAGACTTCTGTGCGGCAAAAAGGTGAAATGCTTGTTAATGTAGGCCAGAGTCACAGTAGGTGGCAGGATTTCAAAAACGCTGGCAAAAGCTGTATTGGCAGCCTAGAGCCAGGAAACGTGCTTACTGACTGCGGGGAGCCTGAAAACCCACATGAGAGTCCAAATCTCACAGTGAAGACTCCTAGGCGGCGAAAAGGTGATATGATGCTTATTAATGTAGGCCAGAGTCACAGTAGGTGGCAGGATTTCAAAAACGCTGGCAAAAGCTGTATTGGCAGCCCTAGAGCCAGGAAACGTGCTTACTGACTGCCGGGAGCCTGAAAAACCAAATGAGACTCCTAAGCTCACCGTAACGTCTAACAAGACTCCCAAGCTCAAAAGTCAAACAAAAAAAAAAAACAAGCTTGTGAGGGGTCATGGTCCATTTTTGTACCCGAGGCCTGCAAACTGCAGGGAGCCAAAAAACCACATGAGAGTCCAAATCTCACAGTGAAGAATCGTAGGCGGTGAAAAGGTGATATGAAGCTTATTAATGTAGGCGAGAGTCACAGTAGGTGGCAGGATTTCAAAAACGCTGGCAAAAGCTGTTGGCAGCCCTAGACCCTGGAAACGTGATTATTGACTCCGGGGAGTTTGAAAAACCACATGAGACTCCTAAGCTCACCGTGAGGTCTAACAAGGCTCCGAAGCTCAAAAGTCAAACAACAAAAAAAAAAAAAAAAAAAGAAAACAAGCTTGTAAGGTCCACATTTGTGCCCGCGAGGCCGCAAACTGCAGGGATCCAAAAAACCACATGAGAGTCCAAATCTCACAGTGAAGACTTCTGTGCGGCAAAAAGGTGAAATGCTTGTTAATGTAGGCCAGAGTCACAGTAGGTGGCAGGATTTCAAAAACGCTGGCAAAAGCTGTATTGGCAGCCTAGAGCCAGGAAACGTGCTTACGACTGCGGGGAGCCTGAAAACCCACATGAGAGTCCAAATCTCACAGTGAAGACTCCTAGGTGGCGAAAAGGTGATATGATGCTTATTAATGTAGGCCAGAGTCACAGTAGGTGGCAGGATTTCAAAAACGCTGGCAAAAGCTGTATTGGCAGCCCTAGAGCCAGGAAACGTGCTTACTGACTGCGGGGAGCCTGAAAACCCACATGAGAGTCCAAATCTCACAGTGAAGACTCCTGGCGGCGAAAAGGTGATATGATGCTTATTAATGTAGGCCAGAGTCACAGTAGGTGGCAGGATTTCAAAAACGCTGGCAAAAGCTGTATTGGCAGCCCTAGAGCCAGGAAACGTGCTTACTGACTGCGGGGAGCCTGAAAAACCAAATGAGACTCCTAAGCTCACCGTAACGTCTAACAAGACTCCCAAGCTCAAAAGTCAAACAAAAAAAAAAACAAGCTTGTGAGGGGTCATGGTCCATTTTTGTCCCCGAGGCCTGCAAACTGCAGGGAGCCAAAAACCACATGAGAGTCCAAATCTCACAGTGAAGAATCGTAGGCGGTGAAAAGGTGATATGAAGCTTATTAATGTAGGCCAGAGTCACAGTAGGTGGCAGGATTTCAAAAACGCTGGCAAAAGCTGTTGGCAGCCCTAGACCCTGGAAACGTGATTATTGACTCCGGGGAGTTTGAAAAACCACATAAGAGTCCTAAGCTCACCGTAAGGTCTAACAAGGCTCCGAAGCTCAAAAGTCAAACAACAAAAAAAAAAAAAAAAAAAAAAGAAAACAAGCTTGTAAGGGGTCATGGTCCACATTTGTGCCCGCGAGGCCGCAAACTGCAGGGATCCAAAAAACCACATGAGAGTCCAAATCTCACAGTGAAGACTTCTGTGCGGCAAAAAGGTGAAATGCTTGTTAATGTAGGCCAGAGTCACAGTAGGTGGCAGGATTTCAAAAACGCTGGCAAAAGCTGTATTGGCAGCCCTAGAGCCAGGAAACGTGCTTACTGACTGCGGGGAGCCTGAAAACCCACATGAGAGTCCAAATCTCACAGTGAAGACTCCTGGCGGCGAAAAGGTGATATGATGCTTATTAATGTAGGCGAGTCACAGTAGGTGGCAGGATTTCAAAAACGCTGGCAAAAGCTGTATTGGCAGCCCTAGAGCCAGGAAACGTGCTTACTGACTGCGGGGAGCCTGAAACACCAAATGAGACTCCTAAGCTCACCGTAACGTCTAACAAGACTCCCAAGCTCAAAAGTCAAACAAAAAAAAAAAACAAGCTTGTGAGGGGTCATGGTCCATTTTTGTCCCCGAGGCCTGCAAACTGCAGGGAGCCAAAAACCACATGAGAGTCCAAATCTCACAGTGAAGAATCGTAGGCGGTGAAAAGGTGATATGAAGCTTATTAATGTAGGCCAGAGTCACAGTAGGTGGCAGGATTTAAAAAACGCTGGCAAAAGCTGTTGGCAGCCCTAGACCCTGGAAACGTGATTATTGACTCCGGGGAGTTTGAAAAACCACATGAGAGTCCTAAGCTCACCGTGAGGTCTAACAAGGCTCCGAAGCTCAAAAGTCAAAACAACAAAAAAAAAAAAAAAAGAAAACAAGCTTGTAAGGGGTCATGGTCCACATTTGTGCCCGCGAGGCCGCAAACTGCAGGGATCCAAAAAACCACATGAGAGTCCAAATCTCACAGTGAAGACTTCTGTGCGGCAAAAAGGTGAAATGCTTGTTAATGTAGGCCAGAGTCACAGTAGGTGGCAGGATTTCAAAAACGCTGGCAAAAGCTGTTGGCAGCCCTAGACCCTGGAAACGTGATTATTGACTCCGGGGAGTTTGAAAAACCACATGAGAGTCCTAAGCTCACCGTGAGGTCGAACAAGGCTCCGAAGCTCAAAAGTCAAAACAACAAAAAAAAAAAAAAGAAAACAAGCTTGTAAGGGGTCATGGTCCACATTTGTGCCCGCGAGGCCGCAAACTGCAGGGATCCAAAAAACCACATGAGAGTCCAAATCTCACAGTGAAGACTTCTGTGCGGCAAAAAGGTGAAATGCTTGTTAATGTAGGCCAGAGTCACAGTAGGTGGCAGGATTTCAAAAACGCTGGCAAAAGCTGTATTGGCAGCCTAGAGCCAGGAAACGTGCTTACGACTGCGGGGAGCCTGAAAACCCACATGAGAGTCCAAATCTCACAGTGAAGACTCCTAGGTGGCGAAAAGGTGATATGATGCTTAATAATGTAGGCCAGAGTCACAGTAGGTGGCAGGATTTCAAAAACGCTGGCAAAAGCTGTATTGGCAGCCCTAGAGCCAGGAAACGTGCTTACTGACTGCGGGGAGCCTGAAAAACCAAATGAGACTCCTAAGCTCACCGTAACGTCTAACAAGACTCCCAAGCTCAAAAGTCAAACAAAAAAAAAAAACAAGCTTGTGAGGGGTCATGGTCCATTTTTGTCCCCGAGGCCTGCAAACTGCAGGGAGCCAAAAAACCACATAGAGTCCAAATCTCACAGTGAAGAATCGTAGGCGGTGAAAAGGTGATATGATGCTTATTAATGTAGGCCAGAGTCACAGTAGGTGGCAGGATTTCAAAAACGCTGGCAAAAGCTGTATTGGCAGCCTAGAGCCAGGAAACGTGCTTACTGACTGCGGGGAGCCTGAAAACCCACATGAGAGTCCAAATCTCACAGTGAAGACTCCTAGGCGGCGAAAAGGTGATATGATGCTTATTAATGTAGGCCAGAGTCACAGTAGGTGGCAGGATTTCAAAAACGCTGGCAAAAGCTGTATTGGCAGCCTAGAGCCAGGAAACGTGCTTACTGACTGCGGGGAGCCTGAAAACCCACATGAGAGTCCAAATCTCACAGTGAAGACTCCTAGGCGGCGAAAAGGTGATATGATGCTTATTAATGTAGGCCAGAGTCACAGTAGGTGGCAGGATTTCAAAAACGCTGGCAAAAGCTGTATTGGCAGCCCTAGAGCCAGGAAACGTGCTTACTGACTGCGGGGAGCCTGAAAACCCACATGAGAGTCCAAATCTCACAGTGAAGACTCCTGGCGGCGAAAAGGTGATAAGATGCTTATTAATGTAGGCGAGTCACAGTAGGTGGCAGGATTTCAAAAACGCTGGCAAAAGCTGTATTGGCAGCCCTAGAGCCAGGAAACGTGCTTACTGACTGCGGGGAGCCTGAAAAACCAAATGAGACTCCTAAGCTCACCGTAACGTCTAACAAGACTCCCAAGCTCAAAAGTCAAACAAAAAAAAAAACAAGCTTGTGAGGGGTCATGGTCCATTTTTGTCCCCGAGGCCTGCAAACTGCAGGGAGCCAAAAAACCACATTAGAGTCCAAATCTCACAGTGAAGAATCGTAGGCAGTGAAAAGGTGATATGAAGCTTATTAATGTAGGCCAGAGTCACAGTAGGTGGCAGGATTTCAAAAACGCTGGCAAAAGCTGTTGGCAGCCCTAGACCCTGGAAACGTGATTATTGACTCCGGGGAGTTTGAAAAACCACATGAGAGTCCTAAGCTCACTGTGAGGTCTAACAAGGCTCCGAAGCTCAAAAGTCAAACAAAAAAAAAAAAAAAAAAAAGAAAACAAGCTTGTAAGGGGTCATGGTCCACATTTGTGCCCGCGAGGCCGCAAACTGCAGGGATCCAAAAAACCACATGAGAGTCCAAATCTCACAGTGAAGACTTCTGTGCGGCAAAAAGGTGAAATGCTTGTTAATGTAGGCCAGAGTCACAGTAGGTGGCAGGATTTCAAAAACGCTGGCAAAAGCTGTATTGGCAGCCCTAGAGCCAGGAAACGTGCTTACTGACTGCGGGGAGCCTGAAAACCCACATGAGAGTCCAAATCTCACAGTGAAGACTCCTGGCGGCGAAAAGGTGATATGATGCTTATTAATGTAGGCGAGTCACAGTAGGTGGCAGGATTTCAAAAACGCTGGCAAAAGCTGTATTGGCAGCCCTAGAGCCAGGAAACGTGCTTACTGACTGCGGGGAGCCTGAAAAACCAAATGAGACTCCTAAGCTCACCGTAACGTCTAACAAGACTCCCAAGCTCAAAAGTCAAACAAAAAAAAAAACAAGCTTGTGAGGGGTCATGGTCCATTTTTGTCCCCGAGGCCTGCAAACTGCAGGGAGCCAAAAAACCACATTAGAGTCCAAATCTCACAGTGAAGAATCGTAGGCAGTGAAAAGGTGATATGAAGCTTATTAATGTAGGCCAGAGTCACAGTAGGTGGCAGGATTTCAAAAACGCTGGCAAAAGCTGTTGGCAGCCCTAGACCCTGGAAACGTGATTATTGACTCCGGGGAGTTTGAAAAACCACATGAGAGTCCTAAGCTCACTGTGAGGTCTAACAAGGCTCCGAAGCTCAAAAGTCAAACAAAAAAAAAAAAAAAAAAAAGAAAACAAGCTTGTAAGGGGTCATGGTCCACATTTGTGCCCGCGAGGCCGCAAACTGCAGGGATCCAAAAAACCACATGAGAGTCCAAATCTCACAGTGAAGACTTCTGTGCGGCAAAAAGGTGAAATGCTTGTTAATGTAGGCCAGAGTCACAGTAGGTGGCAGGATTTCAAAAACGCTGGCAAAAGCTGTATTGGCAGCCTAGAGCCAGGAAACGTGCTTACTGACTGCGGGGAGCCTGAAAACCCACATGAGAGTCCAAATCTCACAGTGAAGACTCCTAGGCGGCGAAAAGGTGATATGATGCTTATTAATGTAGGCCAGAGTCACAGTAGGTGGCAGGATTTCAAAAACGCTGGCAAAAGCTGTATTGGCAGCCCTAGAGCCAGGAAACGTGCTTACTGACTGCGGGGAGCCTGAAAACCCACATGAGAGTCCAAATCTCACAGTGAAGACTCCTGGCGGCGAAAAGGTGATATGATGCTTATTAATGTAGGCCAGAGTCACAGTAGGTGGCAGGATTTCAAAAACGCTGGCAAAAGCTGTATTGGCAGCCCTAGAGCCAGGAAACGTGCTTACTGACTGCGGGGAGCCTGAAAAACCAAATGAGACTCCTAAGCTCACCGTAACGTCTAACAAGACTCCCAAGCTCAAAAGTCAAACAAAAAAAAAAAACAAGCTTGTGAGGGGTCATGGTCCATTTTTGTCCCCGAGGCCTGCAAACTGCAGGGAGCCAAAAAACCACATGAGAGTCCAAATCTCACAGTGAAGAATCGTAGGCGGTGAAAAGGTGATATGAAGCTTTTAATGTAGGCCAGAGTCACAGTAGGTGGCAGGATTTCAAAAACGCTGGCAAAAGCTGTTGGCAGCCCTAGACCCTGGAAACGTGATTATTGACTCCGGGGAGTTTGAAAAACCACATGAGACTCCTAAGCTCACCGTGAGGTCTAACAAGGCTCCGAAGCTCAAAAGTCAAACAACAAAAAAAAAAAAAAAAAGAAAACAAGCTTGTAAGGGGTCATGGTCCACATTTGTGCCCGCGAGGCCGCAAACTGCAGGGCTCCAAAAAACCACATGAGAGTCCAAATCTCACAGTGAAGACTTCTGTGCGGCAAAAAGGTGAAATGCTTGTTAATGTAGGCCAGAGTCACAGTAGGTGGCAGGATTTCAAAAACGCTGGCAAAAGCTGTATTGGCAGCCTAGAGCCAGGAAACGTGCTTACTGACTGCGGGGAGCCTGAAAACCCACATGAGAGTCCAAATCTCACAGTGAAGACTCCTAGGCGGCGAAAAGGTGATATGATGCTTATTAATGTAGGCCAGAGTCACAGTAGGTGGCAGGATTTCAAAAACGCTGGCAAAAGCTGTATTGGCAGCCCTAGAGCCAGGAAACGTGCTTACTGACTGCGGGGAGCCTGAAAACCCACATGAGAGTCCAAATCTCACAGTGAAGACTCCTGGCGGCGAAAAGGTGATATGATGCTTATTAATGTAGGCCAGAGTCACAGTAGGTGGCAGGATTTCAAAAACGCTGGCAAAAGCTGTTGGCAGCCCTAGACCCTGGAAACGTGATTATTGACTCCGGGGAGTTTGAAAAACCACATGAGAGTCCTAAGCTCACCGTAACGTCTAACAAGACTCCCAAGCTCAAAAGTCAAACAAAAAAAAAAAACAAGCTTGTGAGGGGTCATGGTCCATTTTTGTCCCCGAGGCCTGCAAACTGCAGGGAGCCAAAAACCACATGAGAGTCCAAATCTCACAGTGAAGAATCGTAGGCGGTGAAAAGGTGATATGAAGCTTATTAATGTAGGCCAGAGTCACAGTAGGTGGCAGGATTTAAAAAACGCTGGCAAAAGCTGTTGGCAGCCCTAGACCCTGGAAACGTGATTATTGACTCCGGGGAGTTTGAAAAACCACATGAGAGTCCTAAGCTCACCGTGAGGTCTAACAAGGCTCCGAAGCTCAAAAGTCAAAACAACAAAAAAAAAAAAAAAAAGAAAACAAGCTTGTAAGGGGTCATGGTCCACATTTGTGCCCGCGAGGCCGCAAACTGCAGGGATCCAAAAAACCACATGAGAGTCCAAATCTCACAGTGAAGACTTCTGTGCGGCAAAAAGGTGAAATGCTTGTTAATGTAGGCCAGAGTCACAGTAGGTGGCAGGATTTCAAAAACGCTGGCAAAAGCTGTTGGCAGCCCTAGACCCTGGAAACGTGATTATTGACTCTGGGGAGTTTGAAAAACCACATGAGAGTCCTAAGCTCACCGTGAGGTCGAACAAGGCTCCGAAGCTCAAAAGTCAAAACAACAAAAAAAAAAAAAAGAAAACAAGCTTGTAAGGGGTCATGGTCCACATTTGTGCCCGCGAGGCCGCAAACTGCAGGGATCCAAAAAACCACATGAGAGTCCAAATCTCACAGTGAAGACTTCTGTGCGGCAAAAAGGTGAAATGCTTGTTAATGTAGGCCAGAGTCACAGTAGGTGGCAGGATTTCAAAAACGCTGGCAAAAGCTGTATTGGCAGCCTAGAGCCAGGAAACGTGCTTACGACTGCGGGGAGCCTGAAAACCCACATGAGAGTCCAAATCTCACAGTGAAGACTCCTAGGTGGCGAAAAGGTGATATGATGCTTATTAATGTAGGCCAGAGTCACAGTAGGTGGCAGGATTTCAAAAACGCTGGCAAAAGCTGTATTGGCAGCCCTAGAGCCAGGAAACGTGCTTACTGACTGCGGGGAGCCTGAAAAACCAAATGAGACTCCTAAGCTCACCGTAACGTCTAACAAGACTCCCAAGCTCAAAAGTCAAACAAAAAAAAAAAACAAGCTTGTGAGGGGTCATGGTCCATTTTTGTCCCCGAGGCCTGCAAACTGCAGGGAGCCAAAAAACCACATAGAGTCCAAATCTCACAGTGAAGAATCGTAGGCAGTGAAAAGGTGATATGAAGCTTATTAATGTAGGCCAGAGTCACAGTAGGTGGCAGGATTTCAAAAACGCTGGCAAAAGCTGTTGGCAGCCCTAGACTCTGGAAACGTGATTATTGACTCCGGGGAGTTTGAAAAACCACATGAGAGTCCTAAGCTCACTGTGAGGTCTAACAAGGCTCCGAAGCTCAAAAGTCAAACAAAAAAAAAAAAAAAAAAAAAGAAAACAAGCTTGTAAGGGGTCATGGTCCACATTTGTGCCCGCGAGGCCGCAAACTGCAGGGATCCAAAAAACCACATGAGAGTCCAAATCTCACAGTGAAGACTTCTGTGCGGCAAAAAGGTGAAATGCTTGTTAATGTAGGCCAGAGTCACAGTAGGTGGCAGGATTTCAAAAACGCTGGCAAAAGCTGTATTGGCAGCCTAGAGCCAGGAAACGTGCTTACTGACTGCGGGGAGCCTGAAAACCCACATGAGAGTCCAAATCTCACAGTGAAGACTCCTAGGCGGCGAAAAGGTGATATGATGCTTATTAATGTAGGCCAGAGTCACAGTAGGTGGCAGGATTTCAAAAACGCTGGCAAAAGCTGTATTGGCAGCCCTAGAGCCAGGAAACGTGCTTACTGACTGCCGGGAGCCTGAAAAACCAAATGAGACTCCTAAGCTCACCGTAACGTCTAACAAGACTCCCAAGCTCAAAAGTCAAACAAAAAAAAAAAACAAGCTTGTGAGGGGTCATGGTCCATTTTTGTACCCGAGGCCTGCAAACTGCAGGGAGCCAAAAAACCACATGAGAGTCCAAATCTCACAGTGAAGAATCGTAGGCGGTGAAAAGGTGATATTAATGTAGGCCAGAGTCACAGTAGGTGGCAGGATTTCAAAAACGCTGGCAAAAGCTGTTGGCAGCCCTAGACCCTGGAAACGTGATTATTGACTCCGGGGAGTTTGAAAAACCACATGAGACTCCTAAGCTCACCGTGCGGTCTAACAAGGCTCCGAAGCTCAAAAGTCAAACAACAAAAAAAAAAAAAAAAAAAGAAAACAAGCTTGTAAGGGGTCATGGTCCACATTTGTGCCCGCGAGGCCGCAAACTGCAGGGATCCAAAAAACCACATGAGAGTCCAAATCTCACAGTGAAGACTTCTGTGCGGCAAAAAGGTGAAATGCTTGTTAATGTAGGCCAGAGTCACAGTAGGTGGCAGGATTTCAAAAACGCTGGCAAAAGCTGTATTGGCAGCCCTAGAGCCAGGAAACGTGCTTACTGACTGCGGGGAGCCTGAAAAACCAAATGAGACTCCTAAGCTCACCGTAACGTCTAACAAGACTCCCAAGCTCAAAAGTCAAACAAAAAAAAAAACAAGCTTGTGAGGGGTCATGGTCCATTTTTGTCCCCGAGGCCTGCAAACTGCAGGGAGCCAAAAACCACATGAGAGTCCAAATCTCACAGTGAAGAATCGTAGGCAGTGAAAAGGTGATATGAAGCTTATTAATGTAGGCCAGAGTCACAGTAGGTGGCAGGATTTCAAAAACGCTGGCAAAAGCTGTTGGCAGCCCTAGACTCTGGAAACGTGATTATTGACTCCGGGGAGTTTGAAAAACCACATGAGAGTCCTAAGCTCACTGTGAGGTCTAACAAGGCTCCGAAGCTCAAAAGTCAAACAAAAAAAAAAAAACAAAAAAAAGAAAACAAGCTTGTAAGGGGTCATGGTCCACATTTGTGCCCGCGAGGCCGCAAACTGCAGGGATCCAAAAAACCACATGAGAGTCCAAATCTCACAGTGAAGACTTCTGTGCGGCAAAAAGGTGAAATGCTTGTTAATGTAGGCCAGAGTCACAGTAGGTGGCAGGATTTCAAAAACGCTGGCAAAAGCTGTATTGGCAGCCTAGAGCCAGGAAACGTGCTTACTGACTGCGGGGAGCCTGAAAACCCACATGAGAGTCCAAATCTCACAGTGAAGACTCCTAGGCGGCGAAAAGGTGATATGATGCTTATTAATGTAGGCCAGAGTCACAGTAGGTGGCAGGATTTCAAAAACGCTGGCAAAAGCTGTATTGGCAGCCCTAGAGCCAGGAAACGTGCTTACTGACTGCCGGGAGCCTGAAAAACCAAATGAGACTCCTAAGCTCACCGTAACGTCTAACAAGACTCCCAAGCTCAAAAGTCAAACAAAAAAAAAAAACAAGCTTGTGAGGGGTCATGGTCCATTTTTGTACCCGAGGCCTGCAAACTGCAGGGAGCCAAAAAACCACATGAGAGTCCAAATCTCACAGTGAAGAATCGTAGGCGGTGAAAAGGTGATATGAAGCTTATTAATGTAGGCCAGAGTCACAGTAGGTGGCAGGATTTCAAAAACGCTGGCAAAAGCTGTTGGCAGCCCTAGACCCTGGAAACGTGATTATTGACTCCGGGGAGTTTGAAAAACCACATGAGACTCCTAAGCTCACCGTGCGGTCTAACAAGGCTCCGAAGCTCAAAAGTCAAACAACAAAAAAAAAAAAAAAAAAAAGAAAACAAGCTTGTAAGGGGTCATGGTCCACATTTGTGCCCGCGAGGCCGCAAACTGCAGGGCTCCAAAAAACCACATGAGAGTCCAAATCTCACAGTGAAGACTTCTGTGCGGCAAAAAGGTGAAATGCTTGTTAATGTAGGCCAGAGTCACAGTAGGTGGCAGGATTTCAAAAACGCTGGCAAAAGCTGTATTGGCAGCCTAGAGCCAGGAAACGTGCTTACTGACTGCGGGGAGCCTGAAAACCCACATGAGAGTCCAAATCTCACAGTGAAGACTCCTAGGCGGCGAAAAGGTGATATGATGCTTATTAATGTAGGCCAGAGTCACAGTAGGTGGCAGGATTTCAAAAACGCTGGCAAAAGCTGTATTGGCAGCCCTAGAGCCAGGAAACGTGCTTACTGACTGCGGGGAGCCTGAAAACCCACATGAGAGTCCAAATCTCACAGTGAAGACTCCTGGCGGCGAAAAGGTGATATGATGCTTATTAATGTAGGCCAGAGTCACAGTAGGTGGCAGGATTTCAAAAACGCTGGCAAAAGCTGTTGGCAGCCCTAGACCCTGGAAACGTGATTATTGACTCCGGGGAGTTTGAAAAACCACATGAGAGTCCTAAGCTCACCGTAACGTCTAACAAGACTCCCAAGCTCAAAAGTCAAACAAAAAAAAAAAACAAGCTTGTGAGGGGTCATGGTCCATTTTTGTCCCCGAGGCCTGCAAACTGCAGGGAGCCAAAAACCACATGAGAGTCCAAATCTCACAGTGAAGAATCGTAGGCGGTGAAAAGGTGATATGAAGCTTATTAATGTAGGCCAGAGTCACAGTAGGTGGCAGGATTTAAAAAACGCTGGCAAAAGCTGTTGGCAGCCCTAGACCCTGGAAACGTGATTATTGACTCCGGGGAGTTTGAAAAACCACATGAGAGTCCTAAGCTCACCGTGAGGTCTAACAAGGCTCCGAAGCTCAAAAGTCAAAACAACAAAAAAAAAAAAAAAAAGAAAACAAGCTTGTAAGGGGTCATGGTCCACATTTGTGCCCGCGAGGCCGCAAACTGCAGGGATCCAAAAAACCACATGAGAGTCCAAATCTCACAGTGAAGACTTCTGTGCGGCAAAAAGGTGAAATGCTTGTTAATGTAGGCCAGAGTCACAGTAGGTGGCAGGATTTCAAAAACGCTGGCAAAAGCTGTTGGCAGCCCTAGACCCTGGAAACGTGATTATTGACTCTGGGGAGTTTGAAAAACCACATGAGAGTCCTAAGCTCACCGTGAGGTCGAACAAGGCTCCGAAGCTCAAAAGTCAAAACAACAAAAAAAAAAAAAAGAAAACAAGCTTGTAAGGGGTCATGGTCCACATTTGTGCCCGCGAGGCCGCAAACTGCAGGGATCCAAAAAACCACATGAGAGTCCAAATCTCACAGTGAAGACTTCTGTGCGGCAAAAAGGTGAAATGCTTGTTAATGTAGGCCAGAGTCACAGTAGGTGGCAGGATTTCAAAAACGCTGGCAAAAGCTGTATTGGCAGCCTAGAGCCAGGAAACGTGCTTACGACTGCGGGGAGCCTGAAAACCCACATGAGAGTCCAAATCTCACAGTGAAGACTCCTAGGTGGCGAAAAGGTGATATGATGCTTATTAATGTAGGCCAGAGTCACAGTAGGTGGCAGGATTTCAAAAACGCTGGCAAAAGCTGTATTGGCAGCCCTAGAGCCAGGAAACGTGCTTACTGACTGCGGGGAGCCTGAAAAACCAAATGAGACTCCTAAGCTCACCGTAACGTCTAACAAGACTCCCAAGCTCAAAAGTCAAACAAAAAAAAAAAACAAGCTTGTGAGGGGTCATGGTCCATTTTTGTCCCCGAGGCCTGCAAACTGCAGGGAGCCAAAAAACCACATAGAGTCCAAATCTCACAGTGAAGAATCGTAGGCAGTGAAAAGGTGATATGAAGCTTATTAATGTAGGCCAGAGTCACAGTAGGTGGCAGGATTTCAAAAACGCTGGCAAAAGCTGTTGGCAGCCCTAGACTCTGGAAACGTGATTATTGACTCCGGGGAGTTTGAAAAACCACATGAGAGTCCTAAGCTCACTGTGAGGTCTAACAAGGCTCCGAAGCTCAAAAGTCAAACAAAAAAAAAAAAAAAAAAAAAGAAAACAAGCTTGTAAGGGGTCATGGTCCACATTTGTGCCCGCGAGGCCGCAAACTGCAGGGATCCAAAAAACCACATGAGAGTCCAAATCTCACAGTGAAGACTTCTGTGCGGCAAAAAGGTGAAATGCTTGTTAATGTAGGCCAGAGTCACAGTAGGTGGCAGGATTTCAAAAACGCTGGCAAAAGCTGTATTGGCAGCCTAGAGCCAGGAAACGTGCTTACTGACTGCGGGGAGCCTGAAAACCCACATGAGAGTCCAAATCTCACAGTGAAGACTCCTAGGCGGCGAAAAGGTGATATGATGCTTATTAATGTAGGCCAGAGTCACAGTAGGTGGCAGGATTTCAAAAACGCTGGCAAAAGCTGTATTGGCAGCCCTAGAGCCAGGAAACGTGCTTACTGACTGCCGGGAGCCTGAAAAACCAAATGAGACTCCTAAGCTCACCGTAACGTCTAACAAGACTCCCAAGCTCAAAAGTCAAACAAAAAAAAAAAACAAGCTTGTGAGGGGTCATGGTCCATTTTTGTACCCGAGGCCTGCAAACTGCAGGGAGCCAAAAAACCACATGAGAGTCCAAATCTCACAGTGAAGAATCGTAGGCGGTGAAAAGGTGATATTAATGTAGGCCAGAGTCACAGTAGGTGGCAGGATTTCAAAAACGCTGGCAAAAGCTGTTGGCAGCCCTAGACCCTGGAAACGTGATTATTGACTCCGGGGAGTTTGAAAAACCACATGAGACTCCTAAGCTCACCGTGCGGTCTAACAAGGCTCCGAAGCTCAAAAGTCAAACAACAAAAAAAAAAAAAAAAAAAAGAAAACAAGCTTGTAAGGGGTCATGGTCCACATTTGTGCCCGCGAGGCCGCAAACTGCAGGGATCCAAAAAACCACATGAGAGTCCAAATCTCACAGTGAAGACTTCTGTGCGGCAAAAAGGTGAAATGCTTGTTAATGTAGGCCAGAGTCACAGTAGGTGGCAGGATTTCAAAAACGCTGGCAAAAGCTGTATTGGCAGCCCTAGAGCCAGGAAACGTGCTTACTGACTGCGGGGAGCCTGAAAAACCAAATGAGACTCCTAAGCTCACCGTAACGTCTAACAAGACTCCCAAGCTCAAAAGTCAAACAAAAAAAAAAACAAGCTTGTGAGGGGTCATGGTCCATTTTTGTCCCCGAGGCCTGCAAACTGCAGGGAGCCAAAAACCACATGAGAGTCCAAATCTCACAGTGAAGAATCGTAGGCAGTGAAAAGGTGATATGAAGCTTATTAATGTAGGCCAGAGTCACAGTAGGTGGCAGGATTTCAAAAACGCTGGCAAAAGCTGTTGGCAGCCCTAGACTCTGGAAACGTGATTATTGACTCCGGGGAGTTTGAAAAACCACATGAGAGTCCTAAGCTCACTGTGAGGTCTAACAAGGCTCCGAAGCTCAAAAGTCAAACAAAAAAAAAAAAACAAAAAAAAGAAAACAAGCTTGTAAGGGGTCATGGTCCACATTTGTGCCCGCGAGGCCGCAAACTGCAGGGATCCAAAAAACCACATGAGAGTCCAAATCTCACAGTGAAGACTTCTGTGCGGCAAAAAGGTGAAATGCTTGTTAATGTAGGCCAGAGTCACAGTAGGTGGCAGGATTTCAAAAACGCTGGCAAAAGCTGTATTGGCAGCCTAGAGCCAGGAAACGTGCTTACTGACTGCGGGGAGCCTGAAAACCCACATGAGAGTCCAAATCTCACAGTGAAGACTCCTAGGCGGCGAAAAGGTGATATGATGCTTATTAATGTAGGCCAGAGTCACAGTAGGTGGCAGGATTTCAAAAACGCTGGCAAAAGCTGTATTGGCAGCCCTAGAGCCAGGAAACGTGCTTACTGACTGCCGGGAGCCTGAAAAACCAAATGAGACTCCTAAGCTCACCGTAACGTCTAACAAGACTCCCAAGCTCAAAAGTCAAACAAAAAAAAAAAACAAGCTTGTGAGGGGTCATGGTCCATTTTTGTACCCGAGGCCTGCAAACTGCAGGGAGCCAAAAAACCACATGAGAGTCCAAATCTCACAGTGAAGAATCGTAGGCGGTGAAAAGGTGATATGAAGCTTATTAATGTAGGCCAGAGTCACAGTAGGTGGCAGGATTTCAAAAACGCTGGCAAAAGCTGTTGGCAGCCCTAGACCCTGGAAACGTGATTATTGACTCCGGGGAGTTTGAAAAACCACATGAGACTCCTAAGCTCACCGTGCGGTCTAACAAGGCTCCGAAGCTCAAAAGTCAAACAACAAAAAAAAAAAAAAAAAAAAGAAAACAAGCTTGTAAGGGGTCATGGTCCACATTTGTGCCCGCGAGGCCGCAAACTGCAGGGCTCCAAAAAACCACATGAGAGTCCAAATCTCACAGTGAAGACTTCTGTGCGGCAAAAAGGTGAAATGCTTGTTAATGTAGGCCAGAGTCACAGTAGGTGGCAGGATTTCAAAAACGCTGGCAAAAGCTGTATTGGCAGCCTAGAGCCAGGAAACGTGCTTACTGACTGCGGGGAGCCTGAAAACCCACATGAGAGTCCAAATCTCACAGTGAAGACTCCTAGGCGGCGAAAAGGTGATATGATGCTTATTAATGTAGGCCAGAGTCACAGTAGGTGGCAGGATTTCAAAAACGCTGGCAAAAGCTGTATTGGCAGCCCTAGAGCCAGGAAACGTGCTTACTGACTGCGGGGAGCCTGAAAAACCAAATGAGACTCCTAAGCTCACCGTAACGTCTAACAAGACTCCCAAGCTCAAAAGTCAAACAAAAAAAAAAACAAGCTTGTGAGGGGTCATGGTCCATTTTTGTCCCCGAGGCCTGCAAACTGCAGGGAGCCAAAAACCACATGAGAGTCCAAATCTCACAGTGAAGAATCGTAGGCGGTGAAAAGGTGATATGAAGCTTATTAATGTAGGCCAGAGTCACAGTAGGTGGCAGGATTTCAAAAACGCTGGCAAAAGCTGTTGGCAGCCCTAGACCCTGGAAACGTGATTATTGACTCCGGGGAGTTTGAAAAACCACATGAGAGTCCTAAGCTCACCGTAAGGTCTAACAAGGCTCCGAAGCTCAAAAGTCAAACAACAAAAAAAAAAAAAAAAAAAAGAAAACAAGCTTGTAAGGGGTCATGGTCCACATTTGTGCCCGCGAGGCCGCAAACTGCAGGGATCCAAAAAACCACATGAGAGTCCAAATCTCACAGTGAAGACTTCTGTGCGGCAAAAAGGTGAAATGCTTGTTAATGTAGGCCAGAGTCACAGTAGGTGGCAGGATTTCAAAAACGCTGGCAAAAGCTGTATTGGCAGCCTAGAGCCAGGAAACGTGCTTACTGACTGCGGGGAGCCTGAAAACCCACATGAGAGTCCAAATCTCACAGTGAAGACTCCTAGGCGGCGAAAAGGTGATATGATGCTTATTAATGTTGGCCGAGTCACAGTAGGTGGCAGGATTTCAAAAACGCTGGCAAAAGCTGTTGGCAGCCCTAGACCCTGGAAACGTGATTATTGACTCCGGGGAGTTTGAAAAACCACATGAGAGTCCTAAGCTCACCGTGAGGTCGAACAAGGCTCCGAAGCTCAAAAGTCAAAACAACAAAAAAAAAAAAAAAAGAAAACAAGCTTGTAAGGGGTCATGGTCCACATTTGTGCCCGCGAGGCCGCAAACTGCAGGGATCCAAAAAACCACATGAGAGTCCAAATCTCACAGTGAAGACTTCTGTGCGGCAAAAAGGTGAAATGCTTGTTAATGTAGGCCAGAGTCACAGTAGGTGGCAGGATTTCAAAAACGCTGGCAAAAGCTGTATTGGCAGCCTAGAGCCAGGAAACGTGCTTACGACTGCGGGGAGCCTGAAAACCCACATGAGAGTCCAAATCTCACAGTGAAGACTCCTAGGCGGCGAAAAGGTGATATGATGCTTATTAATGGAGGCCAGAGTCACAGTAGGTGGCAGGATTTCAAAAACGCTGGCAAAAGCTGTATTGGCAGCCCTAGAGCCAGGAAACGTGCTCACTGACTGCGGGGAGCCTGAAAAACCAAATGAGACTTCTAAGCTCACCGTAACGTCTAAAAAGACTCCCAAGCTCAAAAGTCAAACAAAAAAAAGAAAACAAGCTTGTGAGGGGTCATGGTCCATTTTTGTCCCCGAGGCCTGCAAACTGCAGGGAGTCAAAAAACCACATGAGAGTCCAAATCTCACAGTGAAGACTTCTGTGCGGCAAAAAGGTGAAATGCTTGTTAATGTAGGCCAGAGTCACAGTAGGTGGCAGGATTTCAAAAACGCTGGCAAAAGCTGTATTGGCAGCCCTAGAGCCAGGAAACGTGCTTACTGACTGCCGGGAGCCTGAAAAACCAAATGAGACTCCTAAGCTCACCGTAACGTCTAACAGGACTCCCAAGCTCAAAAGTCAAACAAAAAAAAAAGACAAGCTTGTGAGGGGTCATGGTCCATTTTTGTCCCCGAGGCCTGCAAACTGCAGGGAGCCAAAAACCACATGAGAGTCCAAATCTCACAGTGAAGAATCGTAGGCGGTGAAAAGGTGATATGAAGCTTATTAATGTAGGCCAGAGTCACAGTAGGTGGCAGGATTTAAAAAACGCTGGCAAAAGCTGTTGGCAGCCCTAGACCCTGGAAACGTGATTATTGACTCCGGGGAGTTTGAAAAACCACATGAGAGTCCTAAGCTCACCGTGAGGTCTAACAAGGCTCCGAAGCTCAAAAGTCAAAACAACAAAAAAAAAAAAAAAAGAAAACAAGCTTGTAAGGGGTCATGGTCCACATTTGTGCCCGCGAGGCCGCAAACTGCAGGGATCCAAAAAACCACATGAGAGTCCAAATCTCACAGTGAAGACTTCTGTGCGGCAAAAAGGTGAAATGCTTGTTAATGTAGGCCAGAGTCACAGTAGGTGGCAGGATTTCAAAAACGCTGGCAAAAGCTGTTGGCAGCCCTAGACCCTGGAAACGTGATTATTGACTCTGGGGAGTTTGAAAAACCACATGAGAGTCCTAAGCTCACCGTGAGGTCGAACAAGGCTCCGAAGCTCAAAAGTCAAAACAACAAAAAAAAAAAAAAGAAAACAAGCTTGTAAGGGGTCATGGTCCACATTTGTGCCCGCGAGGCCGCAAACTGCAGGGATCCAAAAAACCACATGAGAGTCCAAATCTCACAGTGAAGACTTCTGTGCGGCAAAAAGGTGAAATGCTTGTTAATGTAGGCCAGAGTCACAGTAGGTGGCAGGATTTCAAAAACGCTGGCAAAAGCTGTATTGGCAGCCTAGAGCCAGGAAACGTGCTTACGACTGCGGGGAGCCTGAAAACCCACATGAGAGTCCAAATCTCACAGTGAAGACTCCTAGGTGGCGAAAAGGTGATATGATGCTTATTAATGTAGGCCAGAGTCACAGTAGGTGGCAGGATTTCAAAAACGCTGGCAAAAGCTGTATTGGCAGCCCTAGAGCCAGGAAACGTGCTTACTGACTGCGGGGAGCCTGAAAAACCAAATGAGACTCCTAAGCTCACCGTAACGTCTAACAAGACTCCCAAGCTCAAAAGTCAAACAAAAAAAAAAAACAAGCTTGTGAGGGGTCATGGTCCATTTTTGTCCCCGAGGCCTGCAAACTGCAGGGAGCCAAAAAACCACATAGAGTCCAAATCTCACAGTGAAGAATCGTAGGCGGTGAAAAGGTGATATGATGCTTATTAATGTAGGCCAGAGTCACAGTAGGTGGCAGGATTTCAAAAACGCTGGCAAAAGCTGTATTGGCAGCCTAGAGCCAGGAAACGTGCTTACTGACTGCGGGGAGCCTGAAAACCCACATGAGAGTCCAAATCTCACAGTGAGGACTCCTAGGAGGCGAAAAGGTGATATGATGCTTATTAATGTAGGCCAGAGTCACAGTAGGTGGCAGGATTTCAAAAACGCTGGCAAAAGCTGTATTGGCAGCCAAGAGCCAGGAAACGTGCTTACTGACTGCGGGGAGCCTGAAAACCCACATGAGAGTCCAAATCTCACAGTGAAGACTCCTAGGCGGCGAAAAGGTGATATGATGCTTATTAATGTAGGCCAGAGTCACAGTAGGTGGCAGGATTTCAAAAACGCTGGCAAAAGCTGTATTGGCAGCCTAGAGCCAGGAAACGTGCTTACTGACTGCGGGGAGCCTGAAAACCCACATGAGAGTCCAAATCTCACAGTGAAGACTCCTAGGCGGCGAAAAGGTGATATGATGCTTATTAATGTAGGCCAGAGTCACAGTAGGTGGCAGGATTTCAAAAACGCTGGCAAAAGCTGTATTGGCAGCCCTAGAGCCAGGAAACGTGCTTACTGACTGCGGGGAGCCTGAAAACCCACATGAGAGTCCAAATCTCACAGTGAAGACTCCTGGCGGCGAAAAGGTGATATGATGCTTATTAATGTAGGCGAGTCACAGTAGGTGGCAGGATTTCAAAAACGCTGGCAAAAGCTGTATTGGCAGCCCTAGAGCCAGGAAACGTGCTTACTGACTGCGGGGAGCCTGAAAAACCTAATGAGACTCCTAAGCTCACCGTAACGTCTAACAAGACTCCCAAGCTCAAAAGTCAAACAAAAAAAAAAACAAGCTTGTGAGGGGTCATGGTCCATTTTTGTCCCCGAGGCCTGCAAACTGCAGGGAGCCAAAAAACCACATTAGAGTCCAAATCTCACAGTGAAGAATCGTAGGCAGTGAAAAGGTGATATGAAGCTTATTAATGTAGGCCAGAGTCACAGTAGGTGGCAGGATTTCAAAAACGCTGGCAAAAGCTGTTGGCAGCCCTAGACGCTGGTAAACGTGATTATTGACTCCGGGGAGTTTGAAAAACCACATGAGAGTCCTAAGCTCACTGTGAGGTCTAACAAGGCTCCGAAGCTCAAAAGTCAAACAAAAAAAAAAAAAAAAAAAAAGAAAACAAGCTTGTAAGGGGTCATGGTCCACATTTTTGCCCGCGAGGCCGCAAACTGCAGGGATCCAAAAAACCACATGAGAGTCCAAATCTCACAGTGAAGACTTCTGTGCGGCAAAAAGGTGAAATGCTTGTTAATGTAGGCCAGAGTCACAGTAGGTGGCAGGATTTCAAAAACGCTGGCAAAAGCTGTATTGGCAGCCTAGAGCCAGGAAACGTGCTTACTGACTGCGGGGAGCCTGAAAACCCACATGAGAGTCCAAATCTCACAGTGAAGACTCCTAGGCGGCGAAAAGGTGATATGATGCTTATTAATGTAGGCCAGAGTCACAGTAGGTGGCAGGATTTCAAAAACGCTGGCAAAAGCTGTATTGGCAGCCCTAGAGCCAGGAAACGTGCTTACTGACTGCCGGGAGCCTGAAAAACCAAATGAGACTCCTAAGCTCACCGTAACGTCTAACAAGACTCCCAAGCTCAAAAGTCAAACAAAAAAAAAAAACAAGCTTGTGAGGGGTCATGGTCCATTTTTGTACCCGAGGCCTGCAAACTGCAGGGAGCCAAAAAACCACATGAGAGTCCAAATCTCACAGTGAAGAATCGTAGGCGGTGAAAAGGTGATATGAAGCTTATTAATGTAGGCCAGAGTCACAGTAGGTGGCAGGATTTCAAAAACGCTGGCAAAAGCTGTTGGCAGCCCTAGACCCTGGAAACGTGATTATTGACTCCGGGGAGTTTGAAAAACCACATGAGACTCCTAAGCTCACCGTGAGGTCTAACAAGGCTCCGAAGCTCAAAAGTCAAACAACAAAAAAAAAAAAAAAAAAAAAGAAAACAAGCTTGTAAGGGGTCATGGTCCACATTTGTGCCCGCGAGGCCGCAAACTGCAGGGATCCAAAAAACCACATGAGAGTCCAAATCTCACAGTGAAGACTTCTGTGCGGCAAAAAGGTGAAATGCTTGTTAATGTAGGCCAGAGTCACAGTAGGTGGCAGGATTTCAAAAACGCTGGCAAAAGCTGTATTGGCAGCCTAGAGCCAGGAAACGTGCTTACTGACCGGGGAGCCTGAAAACCCACATGAGAGTCCAAATCTCACAGTGAAGACTCCTAGGCGGCGAAAAGGTGATATGATGCTTATTAATGTAGGCCAGAGTCACAGTAGGTGGCAGGATTTCAAAAACGCTGGCAAAAGCTGTATTGGCAGCCCTAGAGCCAGGAAACGTGCTTACTGACTGCGGGGAGCCTGAAAAACCAAATGAGACTCCTAAGCTCACCGTAACGTCTAACAAGACTCCCAAGCTCAAAAGTCAAACAAAAAAAAAAACAAGCTTGTGAGGGGTCATGGTCCATTTTTGTCCCCGAGGCCTGCAAACTGCAGGGAGCCAAAAACCACATGAGAGTCCAAATCTCACAGTGAAGAATCGTAGGCGGTGAAAAGGTGATATGAAGCTTATTAATGTAGGCCAGAGTCACAGTAGGTGGCAGGATTTCAAAAACGCTGGCAAAAGCTGTTGGCAGCCCTAGACCCTGGAAACGTGATTATTGACTCCGGGGAGTTTGAAAAACCACATGAGAGTCCTAAGCTCACCGTAAGGTCTAACAAGGCTCCGAAGCTCAAAAGTCAAACAACAAAAAAAAAAAAAAAAAAAAGAAAACAAGCTTGTAAGGGGTCATGGTCCACATTTGTGCCCGCGAGGCCGCAAACTGCAGGGATCCAAAAAACCACATGAGAGTCCAAATCTCACAGTGAAGACTTCTGTGCGGCAAAAAGGTGAAATGCTTGTTAATGTAGGCCAGAGTCACAGTAGGTGGCAGGATTTCAAAAACGCTGGCAAAAGCTGTATTGGCAGCCTAGAGCCAGGAAACGTGCTTACTGACTGCGGGGAGCCTGAAAACCCACATGAGAGTCCAAATCTCACAGTGAAGACTCCTAGGCGGCGAAAAGGTGATATGATGCTTATTAATGTAGGCCAGAGTCACAGTAGGTGGCAGGATTTCAAAAACGCTGGCAAAAGCTGTATTGGCAGCCCTAGAGCCAGGAAACGTGCTTACTGACTGCCGGGAGCCTGAAAAACCAAATGAGACTCCTAAGCTCACCGTAACGTCTAACAAGACTCCCAAGCTCAAAAGTCAAACAAAAAAAAAAAACAAGCTTGTGAGGGGTCATGGTCCATTTTTGTACCCGAGGCCTGCAAACTGCAGGGAGCCAAAAAACCACATGAGAGTCCAAATCTCACAGTGAAGAATCGTAGGCGGTGAAAAGGTGATATGAAGCTTATTAATGTAGGCCAGAGTCACAGTAGGTGGCAGGATTTCAAAAACGCTGGCAAAAGCTGTTGGCAGCCCTAGACCCTGGAAACGTGATTATTGACTCCGGGGAGTTTGAAAAACCACATGAGACTCCTAAGCTCACCGTGAGGTCTAACAAGGCTCCGAAGCTCAAAAGTCAAACAACAAAAAAAAAAAAAAAAAAAAAGAAAACAAGCTTGTAAGGGGTCATGGTCCACATTTGTGCCCGCGAGGCCGCAAACTGCAGGGATCCAAAAAACCACATAAGAGTCCAAATCTCACAGTGAAGACTTCTGTGCGGCAAAAAGGTGAAATGCTTGTTAATGTAGGCCAGAGTCACAGTAGGTGGCAGGATTTCAAAAACGCTGGCAAAAGCTGTATTGGCAGCCTAGAGCCAGGAAACGTGCTTACTGACCGGGGAGCCTGAAAACCCACATGAGAGTCCAAATCTCACAGTGAAGACTCCTAGGCGGCGAAAAGGTGATATGATGCTTATTAATGTAGGCCAGAGTCACAGTAGGTGGCAGGATTTCAAAAACGCTGGCAAAAGCTGTATTGGCAGCCCTAGAGCCAGGAAACGTGCTTACTGACTGCGGGGAGCCTGAAAAACCAAATGAGACTCCTAAGCTCACCGTAACGTCTAACAAGACTCCCAAGCTCAAAAGTCAAACAAAAAAAAAAACAAGCTTGTGAGGGGTCATGGTCCATTTTTGTCCCCGAGGCCTGCAAACTGCAGGGAGCCAAAAACCACATGAGAGTCCAAATCTCACAGTGAAGAATCGTAGGCGGTGAAAAGGTGATATGAAGCTTATTAATGTAGGCCAGAGTCACAGTAGGTGGCAGGATTTCAAAAACGCTGGCAAAAGCTGTTGGCAGCCCTAGACCCTGGAAACGTGATTATTGACTCCGGGGAGTTTGAAAAACCACATGAGAGTCCTAAGCTCACCGTAAGGTCTAACAAGGCTCCGAAGCTCAAAAGTCAAACAACAAAAAAAAAAAAAAAAAAAAGAAAACAAGCTTGTAAGGGGTCATGGTCCACATTTGTGCCCGCGAGGCCGCAAACTGCAGGGATCCAAAAAACCACATGAGAGTCCAAATCTCACAGTGAAGACTTCTGTGCGGCAAAAAGGTGAAATGCTTGTTAATGTAGGCCAGAGTCACAGTAGGTGGCAGGATTTCAAAAACGCTGGCAAAAGCTGTATTGGCAGCCTAGAGCCAGGAAACGTGCTTACTGACTGCGGGGAGCCTGAAAACCCACATGAGAGTCCAAATCTCACAGTGAAGACTCCTAGGCGGCGAAAAGGTGATATGATGCTTATTAATGTAGGCCAGAGTCACAGTAGGTGGCAGGATTTCAAAAACGCTGGCAAAAGCTGTATTGGCAGCCCTAGAGCCAGGAAACGTGCTTACTGACTGCCGGGAGCCTGAAAAACCAAATGAGACTCCTAAGCTCACCGTAACGTCTAACAAGACTCCCAAGCTCAAAAGTCAAACAAAAAAAAAAAACAAGCTTGTGAGGGGTCATGGTCCATTTTTGTCCCCGAGGCCTGCAAACTGCAGGGAGCCAAAAACCACATGAGAGTCCAAATCTCACAGTGAAGAATCGTAGGCGGTGAAAAGGTGATATGAAGCTTATTAATGTAGGCCAGAGTCACAGTAGGTGGCAGGATTTAAAAAACGCTGGCAAAAGCTGTTGGCAGCCCTAGACCCTGGAAACGTGATTATTGACTCCGGGGAGTTTGAAAAACCACATGAGAGTCGTAAGCTCACCGTGAGGTCTAACAAGGCTCCGAAGCTCAAAAGTCAAAACAACAAAAAAAAAAAAAAAGAAAACAAGCTTGTAAGGGGTCATGGTCCACATTTGTGCCCGCGAGGCCGCAAACTGCAGGGATCCAAAAAACCACATGAGAGTCCAAATCTCACAGTGAAGACTTCTGTGCGGCAAAAAGGTGAAATGCTTGTTAATGTAGGCCAGAGTCACAGTAGGTGGCAGGATTTCAAAAACGCTGGCAAAAGCTGTTGGCAGCCCTAGACCCTGGAAACGTGATTATTGACTCCGGGGAGTTTGAAAAACCACATGAGAGTCCTAAGCTCACCGTGAGGTCGAACAAGGCTCCGAAGCTCAAAAGTCAAAACAACAAAAAAAAAAAAAAGAAAACAAGCTTGTAAGGGGTCATGGTCCACATTTGTGCCCGCGAGGCCGCAAACTGCAGGGATCCAAAAAACCACATGAGAGTCCAAATCTCACAGTGAAGACTTCTGTGCGGCAAAAAGGTGAAATGCTTGTTAATGTAGGCCAGAGTCACAGTAGGTGGCAGGATTTCAAAAACGCTGGCAAAAGCTGTATTGGCAGCCTAGAGCCAGGAAACGTGCTTACGACTGCGGGGAGCCTGAAAACCCACATGAGAGTCCAAATCTCACAGTGAAGACTCCTAGGTGGCGAAAAGGTGATATGATGCTTTATAATGTAGGCCAGAGTCACAGTAGGTGGCAGGATTTCAAAAACGCTGGCAAAAGCTGTATTGGCAGCCCTAGAGCCAGGAAACGTGCTTACTGACTGCGGGGAGCCTGAAAAACCAAATGAGACTCCTAAGCTCACCGTAACGTCTAACAAGACTCCCAAGCTCAAAAGTCAAACAAAAAAAAAAAACAAGCTTGTGAGGGGTCATGGTCCATTTTTGTCCCCGAGGCCTGCAAACTGCAGGGAGCCAAAAAACCACATAGAGTCCAAATCTCACAGTGAAGAATCGTAGGCGGTGAAAAGGTGATATGATGCTTATTAATGTAGGCCAGAGTCACAGTAGGTGGCAGGATTTCAAAAACGCTGGCAAAAGCTGTATTGGCAGCCTAGAGCCAGGAAACGTGCTTACTGACTGCGGGGAGCCTGAAAACCCACATGAGAGTCCAAATCTCACAGTGAAGACTCCTAGGAGGCGAAAAGGTGATATGATGCTTATTAAGGTAGGCCAGAGTCACAGTAGGTGGCAGGATTTCAAAAACGCTGGCAAAAGCTGTATTGGCAGCCAAGAGCCAGGAAACGTGCTTACTGACTGCGGGGAGCCTGAAAACCCACATGAGAGTCCAAATCTCACAGTGAAGACTCCTAGGCGGCGAAAAGGTGATATGATGCTTATTAATGTAGGCCAGAGTCACAGTAGGTGGCAGGATTTCAAAAACGCTGGCAAAAGCTGTATTGGCAGCCTAGAGCCAGGAAACGTGCTTACTGACTGCGGGGAGCCTGAAAACCCACATGAGAGTCCAAATCTCACAGTGAAGACTCCTAGGCGGCGAAAAGGTGATATGATGCTTATTAATGTAGGCCAGAGTCACAGTAGGTGGCAGGATTTCAAAAACGCTGGCAAAAGCTGTATTGGCAGCCCTAGAGCCAGGAAACGTGCTTACTGACTGCGGGGAGCCTGAAAACCCACATGAGAGTCCAAATCTCACAGTGAAGACTCCTGGCGGCGAAAAGGTGATATGATGCTTATTAATGTAGGCGAGTCACAGTAGGTGGCAGGATTTCAAAAACGCTGGCAAAAGCTGTATTGGCAGCCCTAGAGCCAGGAAACGTGCTTACTGACTGCCGGGAGCCTGAAAAACCAAATGAGACTCCTAAGCTCACCGTAACGTCTAACAAGACTCCCAAGCTCAAAAGTCAAACAAAAAAAAAAAACAAGCTTGTGAGGGGTCATGGTCCATTTTTGTCCCCGAGGCCTGCAAACTGCAGGGAGCCAAAAACCACATGAGAGTCCAAATCTCACAGTGAAGAATCGTAGGCGGTGAAAAGGTGATATGAAGCTTATTAATGTAGGCCAGAGTCACAGTAGGTGGCAGGATTTAAAAAACGCTGGCAAAAGCTGTTGGCAGCCCTAGACCCTGGAAACGTGATTATTGACTCCGGGGAGTTTGAAAAACCACATGAGAGTCGTAAGCTCACCGTGAGGTCTAACAAGGCTCCGAAGCTCAAAAGTCAAAACAACAAAAAAAAAAAAAAAGAAAACAAGCTTGTAAGGGGTCATGGTCCACATTTGTGCCCGCGAGGCCGCAAACTGCAGGGATCCAAAAAACCACATGAGAGTCCAAATCTCACAGTGAAGACTTCTGTGCGGCAAAAAGGTGAAATGCTTGTTAATGTAGGCCAGAGTCACAGTAGGTGGCAGGATTTCAAAAACGCTGGCAAAAGCTGTTGGCAGCCCTAGACCCTGGAAACGTGATTATTGACTCCGGGGAGTTTGAAAAACCACATGAGAGTCCTAAGCTCACCGTGAGGTCGAACAAGGCTCCGAAGCTCAAAAGTCAAAACAACAAAAAAAAAAAAAAGAAAACAAGCTTGTAAGGGGTCATGGTCCACATTTGTGCCCGCGAGGCCGCAAACTGCAGGGATCCAAAAAACCACATGAGAGTCCAAATCTCACAGTGAAGACTCCTAGGCGGCGAAAAGGTGATATGATGCTTATTAATGTAGGCCAGAGTCACAGTAGGTGGCAGGATTTCAAAAACGCTGGCAAAAGCTGTATTGGCAGCCCTAGAGCCAGGAAACGTGCTTACTGACTGCGGGGAGCCTGAAAACCCACATGAGAGTCCAAATCTCACAGTGAAGACTCCTGGCGGCGAAAAGGTGATATGATGCTTATTAATGTAGGCGAGTCACAGTAGGTGGCAGGATTTCAAAAACGCTGGCAAAAGCTGTATTGGCAGCCCGAGCCAGGAAACGTGCTTACTGACTGCGGGGAGCCTGAAAAACCAAATGAGACTCCTAAGCTCACCGTAACGTTAACAAGACTCCCAAGCTCAAAAGTCAAACAAAAAAAAAAAACAAGCTTGTGAGGGGTCATGGTCCATTTTTGTCCCCGAGGCCTGCAAACTGCAGGGAGCCAAAAAACCACATGAGAGTCCAAATCTCACAGTGAAGAATCGTAGGCGGTGAAAAGGTGATATGAAGCTTATTAATGTAGGCCAGAGTCACAGTAGGTGGCAGGATTTCAAAAACGCTGGCAAAAGCTGTTGGCAGCCCTAGACCCTGGAAACGTGATTATTGACTCCGGGGAGTTTGAAAAACCACATGAGACTCCTAAGCTCACCGTGAGGTCTAACAAGGCTCCGAAGCTCAAAAGTCAAACAACAAAAAAAAAAAAAAAAAAAAGAAAACAAGCTTGTAAGGGGTCATGGTCCACATTTGTGCCCGCGAGGCCGCAAACTGCAGGGATCCAAAAAACCACATGAGAGTCCAAATCTCACAGTGAAGACTTCTGTGCGGCAAAAAGGTGAAATGCTTGTTAATGTAGGCCAGAGTCACAGTAGGTGGCAGGATTTCAAAAACGCTGGCAAAAGCTGTATTGGCAGCCTAGAGCCAGGAAACGTGCTTACTGACTGCGGGGAGCCTGAAAACCCACATGAGAGTCCAAATCTCACAGTGAAGACTCCTAGGCGGCGAAAAGGTGATATGATGCTTATTAATGTAGGCCAGAGTCACAGTAGGTGGCAGGATTTCAAAAACGCTGGCAAAAGCTGTATTGGCAGCCCTAGAGCCAGGAAACGTGCTTACTGACTGCCGGGAGCCTGAAAAACCAAATGAGACTCCTAAGCTCACCGTAACGTCTAACAAGACTCCCAAGCTCAAAAGTCAAACAAAAAAAAAAAACAAGCTTGTGAGGGGTCATGGTCCATTTTTGTCCCCGAGGCCTGCAAACTGCAGGGAGCCAAAAACCACATGAGAGTCCAAATCTCACAGTGAAGAATCGTAGGCGGTGAAAAGGTGATATGAAGCTTATTAATGTAGGCCAGAGTCACAGTAGGTGGCAGGATTTAAAAAACGCTGGCAAAAGCTGTTGGCAGCCCTAGACCCTGGAAACGTGATTATTGACTCCGGGGAGTTTGAAAAACCACATGAGAGTCGTAAGCTCACCGTGAGGTCTAACAAGGCTCCGAAGCTCAAAAGTCAAAACAACAAAAAAAAAAAAAAAGAAAACAAGCTTGTAAGGGGTCATGGTCCACATTTGTGCCCGCGAGGCCGCAAACTGCAGGGATCCAAAAAACCACATGAGAGTCCAAATCTCACAGTGAAGACTTCTGTGCGGCAAAAAGGTGAAAT
The DNA here is from genome assembly GCF_964204655.1 of Triturus cristatus. Classification (NCBI taxonomy): domain Eukaryota; kingdom Metazoa; phylum Chordata; class Amphibia; order Caudata; family Salamandridae; genus Triturus; species Triturus cristatus. The sequence continues at coordinate 993,734 of NW_028187963.1, read as the reverse complement.
GCTTGTTAATGTAGGCCAGAGTCACAGTAGGTGGCAGGATTTCAAAAACGCTGGCAAAAGCTGTTGGCAGCCCTAGACCCTGGAAACGTGATTATTGACTCCGGGGAGTTTGAAAAACCACATGAGAGTCCTAAGCTCACCGTGAGGTCGAACAAGGCTCCGAAGCTCAAAAGTCAAAACAACAAAAAAAAAAAAAAGAAAACAAGCTTGTAAGGGGTCATGGTCCACATTTGTGCCCGCGAGGCCGCAAACTGCAGGGATCCAAAAAACCACATGAGAGTCCAAATCTCACAGTGAAGACTTCTGTGCGGCAAAAAGGTGAAATGCTTGTTAATGTAGGCCAGAGTCACAGTAGGTGGCAGGATTTCAAAAACGCTGGCAAAAGCTGTATTGGCAGCCTAGAGCCAGGAAACGTGCTTACGACTGCGGGGAGCCTGAAAACCCACATGAGAGTCCAAATCTCACAGTGAAGACTCCTAGGTGGCGAAAAGGTGATATGATGCTTTATAATGTAGGCCAGAGTCACAGTAGGTGGCAGGATTTCAAAAACGCTGGCAAAAGCTGTATTGGCAGCCCTAGAGCCAGGAAACGTGCTTACTGACTGCGGGGAGCCTGAAAAACCAAATGAGACTCCTAAGCTCACCGTAACGTCTAACAAGACTCCCAAGCTCAAAAGTCAAACAAAAAAAAAAAACAAGCTTGTGAGGGGTCATGGTCCATTTTTGTCCCCGAGGCCTGCAAACTGCAGGGAGCCAAAAAACCACATAGAGTCCAAATCTCACAGTGAAGAATCGTAGGCGGTGAAAAGGTGATATGATGCTTATTAATGTAGGCCAGAGTCACAGTAGGTGGCAGGATTTCAAAAACGCTGGCAAAAGCTGTATTGGCAGCCTAGAGCCAGGAAACGTGCTTACTGACTGCGGGGAGCCTGAAAACCCACATGAGAGTCCAAATCTCACAGTGAAGACTCCTAGGAGGCGAAAAGGTGATATGATGCTTATTAAGGTAGGCCAGAGTCACAGTAGGTGGCAGGATTTCAAAAACGCTGGCAAAAGCTGTATTGGCAGCCAAGAGCCAGGAAACGTGCTTACTGACTGCGGGGAGCCTGAAAACCCACATGAGAGTCCAAATCTCACAGTGAAGACTCCTAGGCGGCGAAAAGGTGATATGATGCTTATTAATGTAGGCCAGAGTCACAGTAGGTGGCAGGATTTCAAAAACGCTGGCAAAAGCTGTATTGGCAGCCTAGAGCCAGGAAACGTGCTTACTGACTGCGGGGAGCCTGAAAACCCACATGAGAGTCCAAATCTCACAGTGAAGACTCCTAGGCGGCGAAAAGGTGATATGATGCTTATTAATGTAGGCCAGAGTCACAGTAGGTGGCAGGATTTCAAAAACGCTGGCAAAAGCTGTATTGGCAGCCCTAGAGCCAGGAAACGTGCTTACTGACTGCGGGGAGCCTGAAAACCCACATGAGAGTCCAAATCTCACAGTGAAGACTCCTGGCGGCGAAAAGGTGATATGATGCTTATTAATGTAGGCGAGTCACAGTAGGTGGCAGGATTTCAAAAACGCTGGCAAAAGCTGTATTGGCAGCCCTAGAGCCAGGAAACGTGCTTACTGACTGCCGGGAGCCTGAAAAACCAAATGAGACTCCTAAGCTCACCGTAACGTCTAACAAGACTCCCAAGCTCAAAAGTCAAACAAAAAAAAAAAACAAGCTTGTGAGGGGTCATGGTCCATTTTTGTCCCCGAGGCCTGCAAACTGCAGGGAGCCAAAAACCACATGAGAGTCCAAATCTCACAGTGAAGAATCGTAGGCGGTGAAAAGGTGATATGAAGCTTATTAATGTAGGCCAGAGTCACAGTAGGTGGCAGGATTTAAAAAACGCTGGCAAAAGCTGTTGGCAGCCCTAGACCCTGGAAACGTGATTATTGACTCCGGGGAGTTTGAAAAACCACATGAGAGTCGTAAGCTCACCGTGAGGTCTAACAAGGCTCCGAAGCTCAAAAGTCAAAACAACAAAAAAAAAAAAAAAGAAAACAAGCTTGTAAGGGGTCATGGTCCACATTTGTGCCCGCGAGGCCGCAAACTGCAGGGATCCAAAAAACCACATGAGAGTCCAAATCTCACAGTGAAGACTTCTGTGCGGCAAAAAGGTGAAATGCTTGTTAATGTAGGCCAGAGTCACAGTAGGTGGCAGGATTTCAAAAACGCTGGCAAAAGCTGTTGGCAGCCCTAGACCCTGGAAACGTGATTATTGACTCCGGGGAGTTTGAAAAACCACATGAGAGTCCTAAGCTCACCGTGAGGTCGAACAAGGCTCCGAAGCTCAAAAGTCAAAACAACAAAAAAAAAAAAAAGAAAACAAGCTTGTAAGGGGTCATGGTCCACATTTGTGCCCGCGAGGCCGCAAACTGCAGGGATCCAAAAAACCACATGAGAGTCCAAATCTCACAGTGAAGACTCCTAGGCGGCGAAAAGGTGATATGATGCTTATTAATGTAGGCCAGAGTCACAGTAGGTGGCAGGATTTCAAAAACGCTGGCAAAAGCTGTATTGGCAGCCCTAGAGCCAGGAAACGTGCTTACTGACTGCGGGGAGCCTGAAAACCCACATGAGAGTCCAAATCTCACAGTGAAGACTCCTGGCGGCGAAAAGGTGATATGATGCTTATTAATGTAGGCGAGTCACAGTAGGTGGCAGGATTTCAAAAACGCTGGCAAAAGCTGTATTGGCAGCCCGAGCCAGGAAACGTGCTTACTGACTGCGGGGAGCCTGAAAAACCAAATGAGACTCCTAAGCTCACCGTAACGTTAACAAGACTCCCAAGCTCAAAAGTCAAACAAAAAAAAAAAACAAGCTTGTGAGGGGTCATGGTCCATTTTTGTCCCCGAGGCCTGCAAACTGCAGGGAGCCAAAAAACCACATGAGAGTCCAAATCTCACAGTGAAGAATCGTAGGCGGTGAAAAGGTGATATGAAGCTTATTAATGTAGGCCAGAGTCACAGTAGGTGGCAGGATTTCAAAAACGCTGGCAAAAGCTGTTGGCAGCCCTAGACCCTGGAAACGTGATTATTGACTCCGGGGAGTTTGAAAAACCACATGAGACTCCTAAGCTCACCGTAAGGTCTAACAAGGCTCCGAAGCTCAAAAGTCAAACAACAAAAAAAAAAAAAAAAAAAAAAGAAAACAAGCTTGTAAGGGGTCATGGTCCACATTTGTGCCCGCGAGGCCGCAAACTGCAGGGATCCAAAAAACCACATGAGAGTCCAAATCTCACAGTGAAGACTTCTGTGCGGCAAAAAGGTGAAATGCTTGTTAATGTAGGCCAGAGTCACAGTAGGTGGCAGGATTTCAAAAACGCTGGCAAAAGCTGTATTGGCAGCCCTAGAGCCAGGAAACGTGCTTACTGACTGCGGGGAGCCTGAAAACCCACATGAGAGTCCAAATCTCACAGTGAAGACTCCTGGCGGCGAAAAGGTGATATGATGCTTATTAATGTAGGCGAGTCACAGTAGGTGGCAGGATTTCAAAAACGCTGGCAAAAGCTGTATTGGCAGCCCTAGAGCCAGGAAACGTGCTTACTGACTGCGGGGAGCCTGAAACACCAAATGAGACTCCTAAGCTCACCGTAACGTCTAACAAGACTCCCAAGCTCAAAAGTCAAACAAAAAAAAAAAACAAGCTTGTGAGGGGTCATGGTCCATTTTTGTCCCCGAGGCCTGCAAACTGCAGGGAGCCAAAAACCACATGAGAGTCCAAATCTCACAGTGAAGAATCGTAGGCGGTGAAAAGGTGATATGAAGCTTATTAATGTAGGCCAGAGTCACAGTAGGTGGCAGGATTTAAAAAACGCTGGCAAAAGCTGTTGGCAGCCCTAGACCCTGGAAACGTGATTATTGACTCCGGGGAGTTTGAAAAACCACATGAGAGTCCTAAGCTCACCGTGAGGTCTAACAAGGCTCCGAAGCTCAAAAGTCAAAACAACAAAAAAAAAAAAAAAGAAAACAAGCTTGTAAGGGGTCATGGTCCACATTTGTGCCCGCGAGGCCGCAAACTGCAGGGATCCAAAAAACCACATGAGAGTCCAAATCTCACAGTGAAGACTTCTGTGCGGCAAAAAGGTGAAATGCTTGTTAATGTAGGCCAGAGTCACAGTAGGTGGCAGGATTTCAAAAACGCTGGCAAAAGCTGTTGGCAGCCCTAGACCCTGGAAACGTGATTATTGACTCCGGGGAGTTTGAAAAACCACATGAGAGTCCTAAGCTCACCGTGAGGTCGAACAAGGCTCCGAAGCTCAAAAGTCAAAACAACAACAAAAAAAAAAAGAAAACAAGCTTGTAAGGGGTCATGGTCCACATTTGTGCCCGCGAGGCCGCAAACTGCAGGGATCCAAAAAACCACATGAGAGTCCAAATCTCACAGTGAAGACTTCTGTGCGGCAAAAAGGTGAAATGCTTGTTAATGTAGGCCAGAGTCACAGTAGGTGGCAGGATTTCAAAAACGCTGGCAAAAGCTGTATTGGCAGCCTAGAGCCAGGAAACGTGCTTACGACTGCGGGGAGCCTGAAAACCCACATGAGAGTCCAAATCTCACAGTGAAGACTCCTAGGTGGCGAAAAGGTGATATGATGCTTAATAATGTAGGCCAGAGTCACAGTAGGTGGCAGGATTTCAAAAACGCTGGCAAAAGCTGTATTGGCAGCCCTAGAGCCAGGAAACGTGCTTACTGACTGCGGGGAGCCTGAAAAACCAAATGAGACTCCTAAGCTCACCGTAACGTCTAACAAGACTCCCAAGCTCAAAAGTCAAACAAAAAAAAAAAACAAGCTTGTGAGGGGTCATGGTCCATTTTTGTCCCCGAGGCCTGCAAACTGCAGGGAGCCAAAAAACCACATAGAGTCCAAATCTCACAGTGAAGAATCGTAGGCGGTGAAAAGGTGATATGATGCTTATTAATGTAGGCCAGAGTCACAGTAGGTGGCAGGATTTCAAAAACGCTGGCAAAAGCTGTATTGGCAGCCTAGAGCCAGGAAACGTGCTTACTGACTGCGGGGAGCCTGAAAACCCACATGAGAGTCCAAATCTCACAGTGAAGACTCCCAGGAGGCGAAAAGGTGATATGATGCTTATTAATGTAGGCCAGAGTCACAGTAGGTGGCAGGATTTCAAAAACGCTGGCAAAAGCTGTATTGGCAGCCAAGAGCCAGGAAACGTGCTTACTGACTGCGGGGAGCCTGAAAACCCACATGAGAGTCCAAATCTCACAGTGAAGACTCCTAGGCGGCGAAAAGGTGATATGATGCTTATTAATGTAGGCCAGAGTCACAGTAGGTGGCAGGATTTCAAAAACGCTGGCAAAAGCTGTATTGGCAGCCTAGATCCAGGAAACGTGCTTACTGACTGCGGGGAGCCTGAAAACCCACATGAGAGTCCAAATCTCACAGTGAAGACTCCTAGGCGGCGAAAAGGTGATATGATGCTTATTAATGTAGGCCAGAGTCACAGTAGGTGGCAGGATTTCAAAAACGCTGGCAAAAGCTGTATTGGCAGCCCTAGAGCCAGGAAACGTGCTTACTGACTGCGGGGAGCCTGAAAACCCACATGAGAGTCCAAATCTCACAGTGAAGACTCCTGGCGGCGAAAAGGTGATATGATGCTTATTAATGTAGGCGAGTCACAGTAGGTGGCAGGATTTCAAAAACGCTGGCAAAAGCTGTATTGGCAGCCCTAGAGCCAGGAAACGTGCTTACTGACTGCGGGGAGCCTGAAAAACCAAATGAGACTCCTAAGCTCACCGTAACGTCTAACAAGACTCCCAAGCTCAAAAGTCAAACAAAAAAAAAAACAAGCTTGTGAGGGGTCATGGTCCATTTTTGTCCCCGAGGCCTGCAAACTGCAGGGAGCCAAAAAACCACATTAGAGTCCAAATCTCACAGTGAAGAATCGTAGGCAGTGAAAAGGTGATATGAAGCTTTTAATGTAGGCCAGAGTCACAGTAGGTGGCAGGATTTCAAAAACGCTGGCAAAAGCTGTTGGCAGCCCTAGACCCTGGAAACGTGATTATTGACTCCGGGGAGTTTGAAAAACCACATGAGAGTCCTAAGCTCACTGTGAGGTCTAACAAGGCTCCGAAGCTCAAAAGTCAAACAAAAAAAAAAAAAAAAGAAAAGAAAACAAGCTTGTAAGGGGTCATGGTCCACATTTGTGCCCGCGAGGCCGCAAACTGCAGGGATCCAAAAAACCACATGAGAGTCCAAATCTCACAGTGAAGACTTCTGTGCGGCAAAAAGGTGAAATGCTTGTTAATGTAGGCCAGAGTCACAGTAGGTGGCAGGATTTCAAAAACGCTGGCAAAAGCTGTATTGGCAGCCTAGAGCCAGGAAACGTGCTTACTGACTGCGGGGAGCCTGAAAACCCACATGAGAGTCCAAATCTCACAGTGAAGACTCCTAGGCGGCGAAAAGGTGATATGATGCTTATTAATGTAGGCCAGAGTCACAGTAGGTGGCAGGATTTCAAAAACGCTGGCAAAAGCTGTATTGGCAGCCCTAGAGCCAGGAAACGTGCTTACTGACTGCCGGGAGCCTGAAAAACCAAATGAGACTCCTAAGCTCACCGTAACGTCTAACAAGACTCCCAAGCTCAAAAGTCAAACAAAAAAAAAAAACAAGCTTGTGAGGGGTCATGGTCCATTTTTGTCCCCGAGGCCTGCAAACTGCAGGGAGCCAAAAACCACATGAGAGTCCAAATCTCACAGTGAAGAATCGTAGGCGGTGAAAAGGTGATATGAAGCTTATTAATGTAGGCCAGAGTCACAGTAGGTGGCAGGATTTAAAAAACGCTGGCAAAAGCTGTTGGCAGCCCTAGACCCTGGAAACGTGATTATTGACTCCGGGGAGTTTGAAAAACCACATGAGAGTCGTAAGCTCACCGTGAGGTCTAACAAGGCTCCGAAGCTCAAAAGTCAAAACAACAAAAAAAAAAAAAAAGAAAACAAGCTTGTAAGGGGTCATGGTCCACATTTGTGCCCGCGAGGCCGCAAACTGCAGGGATCCAAAAAACCACATGAGAGTCCAAATCTCACAGTGAAGACTTCTGTGCGGCAAAAAGGTGAAATGCTTGTTAATGTAGGCCAGAGTCACAGTAGGTGGCAGGATTTCAAAAACGCTGGCAAAAGCTGTTGGCAGCCCTAGACCCTGGAAACGTGATTATTGACTCCGGGGAGTTTGAAAAACCACATGAGAGTCCTAAGCTCACCGTGAGGTCGAACAAGGCTCCGAAGCTCAAAAGTCAAAACAACAAAAAAAAAAAAAAGAAAACAAGCTTGTAAGGGGTCATGGTCCACATTTGTGCCCGCGAGGCCGCAAACTGCAGGGATCCAAAAAACCACATGAGAGTCCAAATCTCACAGTGAAGACTTCTGTGCGGCAAAAAGGTGAAATGCTTGTTAATGTAGGCCAGAGTCACAGTAGGTGGCAGGATTTCAAAAACGCTGGCAAAAGCTGTATTGGCAGCCTAGAGCCAGGAAACGTGCTTACGACTGCGGGGAGCCTGAAAACCCACATGAGAGTCCAAATCTCACAGTGAAGACTCCTAGGTGGCGAAAAGGTGATATGATGCTTTATAATGTAGGCCAGAGTCACAGTAGGTGGCAGGATTTCAAAAACGCTGGCAAAAGCTGTATTGGCAGCCCTAGAGCCAGGAAACGTGCTTACTGACTGCGGGGAGCCTGAAAAACCAAATGAGACTCCTAAGCTCACCGTAACGTCTAACAAGACTCCCAAGCTCAAAAGTCAAACAAAAAAAAAAAACAAGCTTGTGAGGGGTCATGGTCCATTTTTGTCCCCGAGGCCTGCAAACTGCAGGGAGCCAAAAAACCACATAGAGTCCAAATCTCACAGTGAAGAATCGTAGGCGGTGAAAAGGTGATATGATGCTTATTAATGTAGGCCAGAGTCACAGTAGGTGGCAGGATTTCAAAAACGCTGGCAAAAGCTGTATTGGCAGCCTAGAGCCAGGAAACGTGCTTACTGACTGCGGGGAGCCTGAAAACCCACATGAGAGTCCAAATCTCACAGTGAAGACTCCTAGGAGGCGAAAAGGTGATATGATGCTTATTAAGGTAGGCCAGAGTCACAGTAGGTGGCAGGATTTCAAAAACGCTGGCAAAAGCTGTATTGGCAGCCAAGAGCCAGGAAACGTGCTTACTGACTGCGGGGAGCCTGAAAACCCACATGAGAGTCCAAATCTCACAGTGAAGACTCCTAGGCGGCGAAAAGGTGATATGATGCTTATTAATGTAGGCCAGAGTCACAGTAGGTGGCAGGATTTCAAAAACGCTGGCAAAAGCTGTATTGGCAGCCTAGAGCCAGGAAACGTGCTTACTGACTGCGGGGAGCCTGAAAACCCACATGAGAGTCCAAATCTCACAGTGAAGACTCCTAGGCGGCGAAAAGGTGATATGATGCTTATTAATGTAGGCCAGAGTCACAGTAGGTGGCAGGATTTCAAAAACGCTGGCAAAAGCTGTATTGGCAGCCCTAGAGCCAGGAAACGTGCTTACTGACTGCGGGGAGCCTGAAAACCCACATGAGAGTCCAAATCTCACAGTGAAGACTCCTGGCGGCGAAAAGGTGATATGATGCTTATTAATGTAGGCGAGTCACAGTAGGTGGCAGGATTTCAAAAACGCTGGCAAAAGCTGTATTGGCAGCCCTAGAGCCAGGAAACGTGCTTACTGACTGCCGGGAGCCTGAAAAACCAAATGAGACTCCTAAGCTCACCGTAACGTCTAACAAGACTCCCAAGCTCAAAAGTCAAACAAAAAAAAAAAACAAGCTTGTGAGGGGTCATGGTCCATTTTTGTCCCCGAGGCCTGCAAACTGCAGGGAGCCAAAAACCACATGAGAGTCCAAATCTCACAGTGAAGAATCGTAGGCGGTGAAAAGGTGATATGAAGCTTATTAATGTAGGCCAGAGTCACAGTAGGTGGCAGGATTTAAAAAACGCTGGCAAAAGCTGTTGGCAGCCCTAGACCCTGGAAACGTGATTATTGACTCCGGGGAGTTTGAAAAACCACATGAGAGTCGTAAGCTCACCGTGAGGTCTAACAAGGCTCCGAAGCTCAAAAGTCAAAACAACAAAAAAAAAAAAAAAGAAAACAAGCTTGTAAGGGGTCATGGTCCACATTTGTGCCCGCGAGGCCGCAAACTGCAGGGATCCAAAAAACCACATGAGAGTCCAAATCTCACAGTGAAGACTTCTGTGCGGCAAAAAGGTGAAATGCTTGTTAATGTAGGCCAGAGTCACAGTAGGTGGCAGGATTTCAAAAACGCTGGCAAAAGCTGTTGGCAGCCCTAGACCCTGGAAACGTGATTATTGACTCCGGGGAGTTTGAAAAACCACATGAGAGTCCTAAGCTCACCGTGAGGTCGAACAAGGCTCCGAAGCTCAAAAGTCAAAACAACAAAAAAAAAAAAAAGAAAACAAGCTTGTAAGGGGTCATGGTCCACATTTGTGCCCGCGAGGCCGCAAACTGCAGGGATCCAAAAAACCACATGAGAGTCCAAATCTCACAGTGAAGACTCCTAGGCGGCGAAAAGGTGATATGATGCTTATTAATGTAGGCCAGAGTCACAGTAGGTGGCAGGATTTCAAAAACGCTGGCAAAAGCTGTATTGGCAGCCCTAGAGCCAGGAAACGTGCTTACTGACTGCGGGGAGCCTGAAAACCCACATGAGAGTCCAAATCTCACAGTGAAGACTCCTGGCGGCGAAAAGGTGATATGATGCTTATTAATGTAGGCGAGTCACAGTAGGTGGCAGGATTTCAAAAACGCTGGCAAAAGCTGTATTGGCAGCCCGAGCCAGGAAACGTGCTTACTGACTGCGGGGAGCCTGAAAAACCAAATGAGACTCCTAAGCTCACCGTAACGTTAACAAGACTCCCAAGCTCAAAAGTCAAACAAAAAAAAAAAACAAGCTTGTGAGGGGTCATGGTCCATTTTTGTCCCCGAGGCCTGCAAACTGCAGGGAGCCAAAAAACCACATGAGAGTCCAAATCTCACAGTGAAGAATCGTAGGCGGTGAAAAGGTGATATGAAGCTTATTAATGTAGGCCAGAGTCACAGTAGGTGGCAGGATTTCAAAAACGCTGGCAAAAGCTGTTGGCAGCCCTAGACCCTGGAAACGTGATTATTGACTCCGGGGAGTTTGAAAAACCACATGAGACTCCTAAGCTCACCGTGAGGTCTAACAAGGCTCCGAAGCTCAAAAGTCAAACAACAAAAAAAAAAAAAAAAAAAGAAAACAAGCTTGTAAGGGGTCATGGTCCACATTTGTGCCCGCGAGGCCGCAAACTGCAGGGATCCAAAAAACCACATGAGAGTCCAAATCTCACAGTGAAGACTTCTGTGCGGCAAAAAGGTGAAATGCTTGTTAATGTAGGCCAGAGTCACAGTAGGTGGCAGGATTTCAAAAACGCTGGCAAAAGCTGTATTGGCAGCCTAGAGCCAGGAAACGTGCTTACTGACTGCGGGGAGCCTGAAAACCCACATGAGAGTCCAAATCTCACAGTGAAGACTCCTAGGCGGCGAAAAGGTGATATGATGCTTATTAATGTAGGCCAGAGTCACAGTAGGTGGCAGGATTTCAAAAACGCTGGCAAAAGCTGTATTGGCAGCCCTAGAGCCAGGAAACGTGCTTACTGACTGCCGGGAGCCTGAAAAACCAAATGAGACTCCTAAGCTCACCGTAACGTCTAACAAGACTCCCAAGCTCAAAAGTCAAACAAAAAAAAAAAACAAGCTTGTGAGGGGTCATGGTCCATTTTTGTCCCCGAGGCCTGCAAACTGCAGGGAGCCAAAAACCACATGAGAGTCCAAATCTCACAGTGAAGAATCGTAGGCGGTGAAAAGGTGATATGAAGCTTATTAATGTAGGCCAGAGTCACAGTAGGTGGCAGGATTTAAAAAACGCTGGCAAAAGCTGTTGGCAGCCCTAGACCCTGGAAACGTGATTATTGACTCCGGGGAGTTTGAAAAACCACATGAGAGTCGTAAGCTCACCGTGAGGTCTAACAAGGCTCCGAAGCTCAAAAGTCAAAACAACAAAAAAAAAAAAAAAGAAAACAAGCTTGTAAGGGGTCATGGTCCACATTTGTGCCCGCGAGGCCGCAAACTGCAGGGATCCAAAAAACCACATGAGAGTCCAAATCTCACAGTGAAGACTTCTGTGCGGCAAAAAGGTGAAATGCTTGTTAATGTAGGCCAGAGTCACAGTAGGTGGCAGGATTTCAAAAACGCTGGCAAAAGCTGTTGGCAGCCCTAGACCCTGGAAACGTGATTATTGACTCCGGGGAGTTTGAAAAACCACATGAGAGTCCTAAGCTCACCGTGAGGTCGAACAAGGCTCCGAAGCTCAAAAGTCAAAACAACAAAAAAAAAAAAAAGAAAACAAGCTTGTAAGGGGTCATGGTCCACATTTGTGCCCGCGAGGCCGCAAACTGCAGGGATCCAAAAAACCACATGAGAGTCCAAATCTCACAGTGAAGAATCGTAGGCGGTGAAAAGGTGATATGAAGCTTATTAATGTAGGCCAGAGTCACAGTAGGTGGCAGGATTTAAAAAACGCTGGCAAAAGCTGTTGGCAGCCCTAGACCCTGGAAACGTGATTATTGACTCCGGGGAGTTTGAAAAACCACATGAGAGTCGTAAGCTCACCGTGAGGTCTAACAAGGCTCCGAAGCTCAAAAGTCAAAACAACAAAAAAAAAAAAAAAGAAAACAAGCTTGTAAGGGGTCATGGTCCACATTTGTGCCCGCGAGGCCGCAAACTGCAGGGATCCAAAAAACCACATGAGAGTCCAAATCTCACAGTGAAGACTTCTGTGCGGCAAAAAGGTGAAATGCTTGTTAATGTAGGCCAGAGTCACAGTAGGTGGCAGGATTTCAAAAACGCTGGCAAAAGCTGTTGGCAGCCCTAGACCCTGGAAACGTGATTATTGACTCCGGGGAGTTTGAAAAACCACATGAGAGTCCTAAGCTCACCGTGAGGTCGAACAAGGCTCCGAAGCTCAAAAGTCAAAACAACAAAAAAAAAAAAAAGAAAACAAGCTTGTAAGGGGTCATGGTCCACATTTGTGCCCGCGAGGCCGCAAACTGCAGGGATCCAAAAAACCACATGAGAGTCCAAATCTCACAGTGAAGACTTCTGTGCGGCAAAAAGGTGAAATGCTTGTTAATGTAGGCCAGAGTCACAGTAGGTGGCAGGATTTCAAAAACGCTGGCAAAAGCTGTATTGGCAGCCTAGAGCCAGGAAACGTGCTTACGACTGCGGGGAGCCTGAAAACCCACATGAGAGTCCAAATCTCACAGTGAAGACTCCTAGGTGGCGAAAAGGTGATATGATGCTTTATAATGTAGGCCAGAGTCACAGTAGGTGGCAGGATTTCAAAAACGCTGGCAAAAGCTGTATTGGCAGCCCTAGAGCCAGGAAACGTGCTTACTGACTGCGGGGAGCCTGAAAAACCAAATGAGACTCCTAAGCTCACCGTAACGTCTAACAAGACTCCCAAGCTCAAAAGTCAAACAAAAAAAAAAAACAAGCTTGTGAGGGGTCATGGTCCATTTTTGTCCCCGAGGCCTGCAAACTGCAGGGAGCCAAAAAACCACATAGAGTCCAAATCTCACAGTGAAGAATCGTAGGCGGTGAAAAGGTGATATGATGCTTATTAATGTAGGCCAGAGTCACAGTAGGTGGCAGGATTTCAAAAACGCTGGCAAAAGCTGTATTGGCAGCCTAGAGCCAGGAAACGTGCTTACTGACTGCGGGGAGCCTGAAAACCCACATGAGAGTCCAAATCTCACAGTGAAGACTCCTAGGAGGCGAAAAGGTGATATGATGCTTATTAAGGTAGGCCAGAGTCACAGTAGGTGGCAGGATTTCAAAAACGCTGGCAAAAGCTGTATTGGCAGCCAAGAGCCAGGAAACGTGCTTACTGACTGCGGGGAGCCTGAAAACCCACATGAGAGTCCAAATCTCACAGTGAAGACTCCTAGGCGGCGAAAAGGTGATATGATGCTTATTAATGTAGGCCAGAGTCACAGTAGGTGGCAGGATTTCAAAAACGCTGGCAAAAGCTGTATTGGCAGCCTAGAGCCAGGAAACGTGCTTACTGACTGCGGGGAGCCTGAAAACCCACATGAGAGTCCAAATCTCACAGTGAAGACTCCTAGGCGGCGAAAAGGTGATATGATGCTTATTAATGTAGGCCAGAGTCACAGTAGGTGGCAGGATTTCAAAAACGCTGGCAAAAGCTGTATTGGCAGCCCTAGAGCCAGGAAACGTGCTTACTGACTGCGGGGAGCCTGAAAACCCACATGAGAGTCCAAATCTCACAGTGAAGACTCCTGGCGGCGAAAAGGTGATATGATGCTTATTAATGTAGGCGAGTCACAGTAGGTGGCAGGATTTCAAAAACGCTGGCAAAAGCTGTATTGGCAGCCCTAGAGCCAGGAAACGTGCTTACTGACTGCCGGGAGCCTGAAAAACCAAATGAGACTCCTAAGCTCACCGTAACGTCTAACAAGACTCCCAAGCTCAAAAGTCAAACAAAAAAAAAAAACAAGCTTGTGAGGGGTCATGGTCCATTTTTGTCCCCGAGGCCTGCAAACTGCAGGGAGCCAAAAACCACATGAGAGTCCAAATCTCACAGTGAAGAATCGTAGGCGGTGAAAAGGTGATATGAAGCTTATTAATGTAGGCCAGAGTCACAGTAGGTGGCAGGATTTAAAAAACGCTGGCAAAAGCTGTTGGCAGCCCTAGACCCTGGAAACGTGATTATTGACTCCGGGGAGTTTGAAAAACCACATGAGAGTCGTAAGCTCACCGTGAGGTCTAACAAGGCTCCGAAGCTCAAAAGTCAAAACAACAAAAAAAAAAAAAAAGAAAACAAGCTTGTAAGGGGTCATGGTCCACATTTGTGCCCGCGAGGCCGCAAACTGCAGGGATCCAAAAAACCACATGAGAGTCCAAATCTCACAGTGAAGACTTCTGTGCGGCAAAAAGGTGAAATGCTTGTTAATGTAGGCCAGAGTCACAGTAGGTGGCAGGATTTCAAAAACGCTGGCAAAAGCTGTTGGCAGCCCTAGACCCTGGAAACGTGATTATTGACTCCGGGGAGTTTGAAAAACCACATGAGAGTCCTAAGCTCACCGTGAGGTCGAACAAGGCTCCGAAGCTCAAAAGTCAAAACAACAAAAAAAAAAAAAAGAAAACAAGCTTGTAAGGGGTCATGGTCCACATTTGTGCCCGCGAGGCCGCAAACTGCAGGGATCCAAAAAACCACATGAGAGTCCAAATCTCACAGTGAAGACTCCTAGGCGGCGAAAAGGTGATATGATGCTTATTAATGTAGGCCAGAGTCACAGTAGGTGGCAGGATTTCAAAAACGCTGGCAAAAGCTGTATTGGCAGCCCTAGAGCCAGGAAACGTGCTTACTGACTGCGGGGAGCCTGAAAACCCACATGAGAGTCCAAATCTCACAGTGAAGACTCCTGGCGGCGAAAAGGTGATATGATGCTTATTAATGTAGGCGAGTCACAGTAGGTGGCAGGATTTCAAAAACGCTGGCAAAAGCTGTATTGGCAGCCCGAGCCAGGAAACGTGCTTACTGACTGCGGGGAGCCTGAAAAACCAAATGAGACTCCTAAGCTCACCGTAACGTTAACAAGACTCCCAAGCTCAAAAGTCAAACAAAAAAAAAAAACAAGCTTGTGAGGGGTCATGGTCCATTTTTGTCCCCGAGGCCTGCAAACTGCAGGGAGCCAAAAAACCACATGAGAGTCCAAATCTCACAGTGAAGAATCGTAGGCGGTGAAAAGGTGATATGAAGCTTATTAATGTAGGCCAGAGTCACAGTAGGTGGCAGGATTTCAAAAACGCTGGCAAAAGCTGTTGGCAGCCCTAGACCCTGGAAACGTGATTATTGACTCCGGGGAGTTTGAAAAACCACATGAGACTCCTAAGCTCACCGTGAGGTCTAACAAGGCTCCGAAGCTCAAAAGTCAAACAACAAAAAAAAAAAAAAAAAAAGAAAACAAGCTTGTAAGGGGTCATGGTCCACATTTGTGCCCGCGAGGCCGCAAACTGCAGGGATCCAAAAAACCACATGAGAGTCCAAATCTCACAGTGAAGACTTCTGTGCGGCAAAAAGGTGAAATGCTTGTTAATGTAGGCCAGAGTCACAGTAGGTGGCAGGATTTCAAAAACGCTGGCAAAAGCTGTATTGGCAGCCTAGAGCCAGGAAACGTGCTTACTGACTGCGGGGAGCCTGAAAACCCACATGAGAGTCCAAATCTCACAGTGAAGACTCCTAGGCGGCGAAAAGGTGATATGATGCTTATTAATGTAGGCCAGAGTCACAGTAGGTGGCAGGATTTCAAAAACGCTGGCAAAAGCTGTATTGGCAGCCCTAGAGCCAGGAAACGTGCTTACTGACTGCCGGGAGCCTGAAAAACCAAATGAGACTCCTAAGCTCACCGTAACGTCTAACAAGACTCCCAAGCTCAAAAGTCAAACAAAAAAAAAAAACAAGCTTGTGAGGGGTCATGGTCCATTTTTGTCCCCGAGGCCTGCAAACTGCAGGGAGCCAAAAACCACATGAGAGTCCAAATCTCACAGTGAAGAATCGTAGGCGGTGAAAAGGTGATATGAAGCTTATTAATGTAGGCCAGAGTCACAGTAGGTGGCAGGATTTAAAAAACGCTGGCAAAAGCTGTTGGCAGCCCTAGACCCTGGAAACGTGATTATTGACTCCGGGGAGTTTGAAAAACCACATGAGAGTCGTAAGCTCACCGTGAGGTCTAACAAGGCTCCGAAGCTCAAAAGTCAAAACAACAAAAAAAAAAAAAAAGAAAACAAGCTTGTAAGGGGTCATGGTCCACATTTGTGCCCGCGAGGCCGCAAACTGCAGGGATCCAAAAAACCACATGAGAGTCCAAATCTCACAGTGAAGACTTCTGTGCGGCAAAAAGGTGAAATGCTTGTTAATGTAGGCCAGAGTCACAGTAGGTGGCAGGATTTCAAAAACGCTGGCAAAAGCTGTTGGCAGCCCTAGACCCTGGAAACGTGATTATTGACTCCGGGGAGTTTGAAAAACCACATGAGAGTCCTAAGCTCACCGTGAGGTCGAACAAGGCTCCGAAGCTCAAAAGTCAAAACAACAAAAAAAAAAAAAAGAAAACAAGCTTGTAAGGGGTCATGGTCCACATTTGTGCCCGCGAGGCCGCAAACTGCAGGGATCCAAAAAACCACATGAGAGTCCAAATCTCACAGTGAAGAATCGTAGGCGGTGAAAAGGTGATATGAAGCTTATTAATGTAGGCCAGAGTCACAGTAGGTGGCAGGATTTAAAAAACGCTGGCAAAAGCTGTTGGCAGCCCTAGACCCTGGAAACGTGATTATTGACTCCGGGGAGTTTGAAAAACCACATGAGAGTCGTAAGCTCACCGTGAGGTCTAACAAGGCTCCGAAGCTCAAAAGTCAAAACAACAAAAAAAAAAAAAAAGAAAACAAGCTTGTAAGGGGTCATGGTCCACATTTGTGCCCGCGAGGCCGCAAACTGCAGGGATCCAAAAAACCACATGAGAGTCCAAATCTCACAGTGAAGACTTCTGTGCGGCAAAAAGGTGAAATGCTTGTTAATGTAGGCCAGAGTCACAGTAGGTGGCAGGATTTCAAAAACGCTGGCAAAAGCTGTTGGCAGCCCTAGACCCTGGAAACGTGATTATTGACTCCGGGGAGTTTGAAAAACCACATGAGAGTCCTAAGCTCACCGTGAGGTCGAACAAGGCTCCGAAGCTCAAAAGTCAAAACAACAAAAAAAAAAAAAAGAAAACAAGCTTGTAAGGGGTCATGGTCCACATTTGTGCCCGCGAGGCCGCAAACTGCAGGGATCCAAAAAACCACATGAGAGTCCAAATCTCACAGTGAAGACTTCTGTGCGGCAAAAAGGTGAAATGCTTGTTAATGTAGGCCAGAGTCACAGTAGGTGGCAGGATTTCAAAAACGCTGGCAAAAGCTGTATTGGCAGCCTAGAGCCAGGAAACGTGCTTACGACTGCGGGGAGCCTGAAAACCCACATGAGAGTCCAAATCTCACAGTGAAGACTCCTAGGTGGCGAAAAGGTGATATGATGCTTTATAATGTAGGCCAGAGTCACAGTAGGTGGCAGGATTTCAAAAACGCTGGCAAAAGCTGTATTGGCAGCCCTAGAGCCAGGAAACGTGCTTACTGACTGCGGGGAGCCTGAAAAACCAAATGAGACTCCTAAGCTCACCGTAACGTCTAACAAGACTCCCAAGCTCAAAAGTCAAACAAAAAAAAAAAACAAGCTTGTGAGGGGTCATGGTCCATTTTTGTCCCCGAGGCCTGCAAACTGCAGGGAGCCAAAAAACCACATAGAGTCCAAATCTCACAGTGAAGAATCGTAGGCGGTGAAAAGGTGATATGATGCTTATTAATGTAGGCCAGAGTCACAGTAGGTGGCAGGATTTCAAAAACGCTGGCAAAAGCTGTATTGGCAGCCTAGAGCCAGGAAACGTGCTTACTGACTGCGGGGAGCCTGAAAACCCACATGAGAGTCCAAATCTCACAGTGAAGACTCCTAGGAGGCGAAAAGGTGATATGATGCTTATTAAGGTAGGCCAGAGTCACAGTAGGTGGCAGGATTTCAAAAACGCTGGCAAAAGCTGTATTGGCAGCCAAGAGCCAGGAAACGTGCTTACTGACTGCGGGGAGCCTGAAAACCCACATGAGAGTCCAAATCTCACAGTGAAGACTCCTAGGCGGCGAAAAGGTGATATGATGCTTATTAATGTAGGCCAGAGTCACAGTAGGTGGCAGGATTTCAAAAACGCTGGCAAAAGCTGTATTGGCAGCCTAGAGCCAGGAAACGTGCTTACTGACTGCGGGGAGCCTGAAAACCCACATGAGAGTCCAAATCTCACAGTGAAGACTCCTAGGCGGCGAAAAGGTGATATGATGCTTATTAATGTAGGCCAGAGTCACAGTAGGTGGCAGGATTTCAAAAACGCTGGCAAAAGCTGTATTGGCAGCCCTAGAGCCAGGAAACGTGCTTACTGACTGCGGGGAGCCTGAAAACCCACATGAGAGTCCAAATCTCACAGTGAAGACTCCTGGCGGCGAAAAGGTGATATGATGCTTATTAATGTAGGCGAGTCACAGTAGGTGGCAGGATTTCAAAAACGCTGGCAAAAGCTGTATTGGCAGCCCTAGAGCCAGGAAACGTGCTTACTGACTGCCGGGAGCCTGAAAAACCAAATGAGACTCCTAAGCTCACCGTAACGTCTAACAAGACTCCCAAGCTCAAAAGTCAAACAAAAAAAAAAAACAAGCTTGTGAGGGGTCATGGTCCATTTTTGTCCCCGAGGCCTGCAAACTGCAGGGAGCCAAAAACCACATGAGAGTCCAAATCTCACAGTGAAGAATCGTAGGCGGTGAAAAGGTGATATGAAGCTTATTAATGTAGGCCAGAGTCACAGTAGGTGGCAGGATTTAAAAAACGCTGGCAAAAGCTGTTGGCAGCCCTAGACCCTGGAAACGTGATTATTGACTCCGGGGAGTTTGAAAAACCACATGAGAGTCGTAAGCTCACCGTGAGGTCTAACAAGGCTCCGAAGCTCAAAAGTCAAAACAACAAAAAAAAAAAAAAAGAAAACAAGCTTGTAAGGGGTCATGGTCCACATTTGTGCCCGCGAGGCCGCAAACTGCAGGGATCCAAAAAACCACATGAGAGTCCAAATCTCACAGTGAAGACTTCTGTGCGGCAAAAAGGTGAAATGCTTGTTAATGTAGGCCAGAGTCACAGTAGGTGGCAGGATTTCAAAAACGCTGGCAAAAGCTGTTGGCAGCCCTAGACCCTGGAAACGTGATTATTGACTCCGGGGAGTTTGAAAAACCACATGAGAGTCCTAAGCTCACCGTGAGGTCGAACAAGGCTCCGAAGCTCAAAAGTCAAAACAACAAAAAAAAAAAAAAGAAAACAAGCTTGTAAGGGGTCATGGTCCACATTTGTGCCCGCGAGGCCGCAAACTGCAGGGATCCAAAAAACCACATGAGAGTCCAAATCTCACAGTGAAGACTCCTAGGCGGCGAAAAGGTGATATGATGCTTATTAATGTAGGCCAGAGTCACAGTAGGTGGCAGGATTTCAAAAACGCTGGCAAAAGCTGTATTGGCAGCCCTAGAGCCAGGAAACGTGCTTACTGACTGCGGGGAGCCTGAAAACCCACATGAGAGTCCAAATCTCACAGTGAAGACTCCTGGCGGCGAAAAGGTGATATGATGCTTATTAATGTAGGCGAGTCACAGTAGGTGGCAGGATTTCAAAAACGCTGGCAAAAGCTGTATTGGCAGCCCGAGCCAGGAAACGTGCTTACTGACTGCGGGGAGCCTGAAAAACCAAATGAGACTCCTAAGCTCACCGTAACGTTAACAAGACTCCCAAGCTCAAAAGTCAAACAAAAAAAAAAAACAAGCTTGTGAGGGGTCATGGTCCATTTTTGTCCCCGAGGCCTGCAAACTGCAGGGAGCCAAAAAACCACATGAGAGTCCAAATCTCACAGTGAAGAATCGTAGGCGGTGAAAAGGTGATATGAAGCTTATTAATGTAGGCCAGAGTCACAGTAGGTGGCAGGATTTCAAAAACGCTGGCAAAAGCTGTTGGCAGCCCTAGACCCTGGAAACGTGATTATTGACTCCGGGGAGTTTGAAAAACCACATGAGACTCCTAAGCTCACCGTGAGGTCTAACAAGGCTCCGAAGCTCAAAAGTCAAACAACAAAAAAAAAAAAAAAAAAAGAAAACAAGCTTGTAAGGGGTCATGGTCCACATTTGTGCCCGCGAGGCCGCAAACTGCAGGGATCCAAAAAACCACATGAGAGTCCAAATCTCACAGTGAAGACTTCTGTGCGGCAAAAAGGTGAAATGCTTGTTAATGTAGGCCAGAGTCACAGTAGGTGGCAGGATTTCAAAAACGCTGGCAAAAGCTGTATTGGCAGCCTAGAGCCAGGAAACGTGCTTACTGACTGCGGGGAGCCTGAAAACCCACATGAGAGTCCAAATCTCACAGTGAAGACTCCTAGGCGGCGAAAAGGTGATATGATGCTTATTAATGTAGGCCAGAGTCACAGTAGGTGGCAGGATTTCAAAAACGCTGGCAAAAGCTGTATTGGCAGCCCTAGAGCCAGGAAACGTGCTTACTGACTGCGGGGAGCCTGAAAAACCAAATGAGACTCCTAAGCTCACCGTAACGTCTAACAAGACTCCCAAGCTCAAAAGTCAAACAAAAAAAACAACAAGCTTGTGAGGGGTCATGGTCCATTTTTGTCCCCGAGGTCTGCAAACTGCAGGGAGCCAAAAACCACATGAGAGTCCAAATCTCACAGTGAAGAATCGTAGGCAGTGAAAAGGTGATATGAAGCTTATTAATGTAGGCCAGAGTCACAGTAGGTGGCAGGATTTCAAAAACGCTGGCAAAAGCTGTTGGCAGCCCTAGACCCTGGAAACGTGATTATTGACTCCGGGGAGTTTGAAAAACCACATGAGAGTCCTAAGCTCACCGTAAGGTCTAACAAGGCTCCGAAGCTCAAAAGTCAAACAACAAAAAAAAAAAAAAAAAAAAGAAAACAAGCTTGTAAGGGGTCATGGTCCACATTTGTGCCCGCGAGGCCGCAAACTGCAGGGATCCAAAAAACCACATGAGAGTCCAAATCTCACAGTGAAGACTTCTGTGCGGCAAAAAGGTGAAATGCTTGTTAATGTAGGCCAGAGTCACAGTAGGTGGCAGGATTTCAAAAACGCTGGCAAAAGCTGTATTGGCAGCCTAGAGCCAGGAAACGTGCTTACTGACTGCGGGGAGCCTGAAAACCCACATGAGAGTCCAAATCTCACAGTGAAGACTCCTAGGCGGCGAAAAGGTGATATGATGCTTATTAATGTAGGCCGAGTCACAGTAGGTGGCAGGATTTCAAAAACGCTGGCAAAAGCTGTTGGCAGCCCTAGACTCTGGAAACGTGATTATTGACTCCGGGGAGTTTGAAAAACCACATGAGAGTCCTAAGCTCACCGTGAGGTCGAACAAGGCTCCGAAGCTCAAAAGTCAAAACAACAAAAAAAAAAAAAAAGAAAACAAGCTTGTAAGGGGTCATGGTCCACATTTGTGCCCGCGAGGCCGCAAACTGCAGGGATCCAAAAAACCACATGAGAGTCCAAATCTCACAGTGAAGACTTCTGTGCGGCAAAAAGGTGAAATGCTTGTTAATGTAGGCCAGAGTCACAGTAGGTGGCAGGATTTCAAAAACGCTGGCAAAAGCTGTATTGGCAGCCTAGAGCCAGGAAACGTGCTTACGACTGCGGGGAGCCTGAAAACCCACATGAGAGTCCAAATCTCACAGTGAAGACTCCTAGGCGGCGAAAAGGTGATATGATGCTTATTAATGTAGGCCAGAGTCACAGTAGGTGGCAGGATTTCAAAAACGCTGGCAAAAGCTGTATTGGCAGCCCTAGAGCCAGGAAACGTGCTTACTGACTGCGGGGAGCCTGAAAAACCAAATGAGACTCCTAAGCTCACCATAACGTCTAACAAGACTCCCAAGCTCAAAAGTCAAACAAAAAAAAAAAACAAGCTTGTGAGGGGTCATGGTCCATTTTTGTCCCCGAGGCCTGCAAACTGCAGGGAGCCAAAAAACCACATAGAGTCCAAATCTCACAGTGAAGAATCGTAGGCGGTGAAAAGGTGATATGGTGCTTATTAATGTAGGCCAGAGTCACAGTAGGTGGCAGGATTTCAAAAACGCTGGCAAAAGCTGTATTGGCAGCCTAGAGCCAGGAAACGTGCTTACTGACTGCGGGGAGCCTGAAAACCCACATGAGAGTCCAAATCTCACAGTGAAGACTCCTAGGCGGCGAAAAGGTGATATGATGCTTATTAATGTAGGCCAGAGTCAGTAGGTGGCAGGATTTCAAAAACGCTGGCAAAAGCTGTATTGGCAGCCCTAGAGCCAGGAAACGTGCTTACTGACTGCGGGGAGCCTGAAAAACCAAATGAGACTCCTAGCTCACCGTAACGTCTAACAAGACTCCCAAGCTCAAAAGTCAAACAAAAAAAAAAAACAAGCTTGTGAGGGGTCATGGTCCATTTTTGTCCCCGAGGCCTGCAAACTGCAGGGAGCCAAAAAACCACATGAGAGTCCAAATCTCACAGTGAAGAATCGTAGGCAGTGAAAAGGTGATATGAAGCTTATTAATGTAGGCCAGAGTCACAGTAGGTGGCAGGATTTCAAAAACGCTGGCAAAAGCTGTTGGCAGCCCTAGACCCTGGAAACGTGATTATTGACTCCGGGGAGTTTGAAAAACCACATGAGAGTCCTAAGCTCACCGTGAGGTCTAACAAGGCTCCGAAGCTCAAAAGTCAAACAACAAAAAAAAAAAAAAAAAAAAAAGAAAACAAGCTTGTAAGGGGTCATGGTCCACATTTGTGCCCACGAGGCCGCAAACTGCAGGGATCCAAAAAACCACATGAGAGTCCAAATCTCACAGTGAAGACTTCTGTGCGGCAAAAAGGTGAAATGCTTGTTAATGTAGGCCAGAGTCACAGTAGGTGGCAGGATTTCAAAAACGCTGGCAAAAGCTGTATTGGCAGCCCTAGAGCCAGGAAACGTGCTTACTGACTGCGGGGAGCCTGAAAACCCACATGAGAGTCCAAATCTCACAGTGAAGACTCCTGGCGGCGAAAAGGTGATATGATGCTTATTAATGTAGGCCAGAGTCAGAGTAGGTAGCAGGATTTCAAAAACGCTGGCAAAAGCTGTATTGGCAGCCCTAGAGCCAGGAAACGTGCTTACTGACTGCGGGGAGCCTGAAAAACCAAATGAGACTCCTAGCTCACCGTAACGTCTAACAAGACTCCCAAGCTCAAAAGTCAAACAAAAAAAAAAAACAAGCTTGTGAGGGGTCATGGTCCATTTTTGTCCCCGAGGCCTGCAAACTGCAGGGAGCCAAAAAACCACATGAGAGTCCAAATCTCACAGTGAAGAATCGTAGGCAGTGAAAAGGTGATATGAAGCTTATTAATGTAGGCCAGAGTCACAGTAGGTGGCAGGATTTCAAAAACGCTGGCAAAAGCTGTTGGCAGCCCTAGACCCTGGAAACGTGATTATTGACTCCGGGGAGTTTGAAAAACCACATGAGAGTCCTAAGCTCACCGTGAGGTCTAACAAGGCTCCGAAGCTCAAAAGTCAAACAACAAAAAAAAAAAAAAAAAAAAAAGAAAACAAGCTTGTAAGGGGTCATGGTCCACATTTGTGCCCGCGAGGCCGCAAACTGCAGGGATTCAAAAAACCACATGAGAGTCCACATCTCACAGTGAAGACTTCTGTGCGGCAAAAAGGTGAAATGCTTGTTAATGTAGGCCAGAGTCACAGTAGGTGGCAGGATTTCAAAAACGCTGGCAAAAGCTGTATTGGCAGCCCTAGAGCCAGGAAACGTGCTTACTGACTGCGGGGAGCCTGAAAACCACATGAGAGTCCAAATCTCACAGTGAAGACTCCTGGCGGCGAAAAGGTGATATGATGCTTATTAATGTAGGCGAGTCACAGTAGGTGGCAGGATTTCAAAAACGCTGGCAAAAGCTGTATTGGCAGCCCTAGAGCCAGGAAACGTGCTTACTGACTGCGGGGAGCCTGAAAAACCAAATGAGACTCTTAAGCTCACCGTAACGTCTAACAAGACTCCCAAGCTCAAAAGTCAAACAAAAAAAAAAAACAAGCTTGTGAGGGGTCATGGTCCATTTTTGTCCCCGAGGCCTGCAAACTGCAGGGAGCCAAAAACCACATGAGAGTCCCAATCTCACAGTGAAGAATCGTAGGCGGTGAAAAGGTGATATGAAGCTTATTAATGTAGGCCAGAGTCACAGTAGGTGGCAGGATTTCAAAAACGCTGGCAAAAGCTGTATTGGCAGCCCTAGAGCCAGGAAACGTGCTTACTGACTGCGGGGAGCCTGAAAACCCACATGAGAGTCCCAATCTCACAGTGAAGACTCCTGGCGGCGAAAAGGTGATATGATGCTTATTAATGTAGGCCAGAGTCACAGTAGGTGGCAGGATTTCAAAAACGCTGGCAAAAGCTGTATTGGCAGCCCTAGAGCCAGGAAACGTGCTTACTGACTGCGGGGAGCCTGAAAAACCAAATGAGACTCCTAAGCTCACCGTAACGTCTAACATGACTCCCAAGCTCAAAAGTCAAACAAAAAAAAAAAAACAAGCTTGTGAGGGGTCATGGTCCATTTTTGTCCCCGAGGCCTGCAAACTGCAGGGAGCCAAAAAACCACATGAGAGTCCAAATCTCACAGTGAAGACTTCTGTGCGGCAAAAAGGTGAAATGCTTGTTAATGTAGGCCAGAGTCATAGTAGGTGGCAGGATTTCAAAAACGCTGGCAAAAGCTGTATTGGCAGCCTAGAGCCAGGAAACGTGCTTACTGACTGCGGGGAGCCTGAAAACCCACATGAGAGTCCCAATCTCACAGTGAAGACTCCTGGCGGCGAAAAGGTGATATGATGCTTATTAATGTAGGCCAGAGTCACAGTAGGTGGCAGGATTTCAAAAACGCTGGCAAAAGCTGTTGGCAGCCCTAGACCCTGGAAACGTGATTATTGACTCCGGGGAGTTTGAAAAACCACATGAGAGTCCTAAGCTCACCGTAAGGTCTAACAAGGCTCCGAAGCTCAAAAGTCAAACAACAAAAAAAAAAAAAAAAAAAAGAAAACAAGCTTGTAAGGGGTCATGGTCCACATTTGTGCCCGCGAGGCCGCAAACTGCAGGGATCCAAAAAACCACATGAGAGTCCAAATCTCACAGTGAAGACTTCTGTGCGGCAAAAAGGTGAAATGCTTGTTAATGTAGGCCAGAGTCACAGTAGGTGGCAGGATTTCAAAAACGCTGGCAAAAGCTGTATTGGCAGCCTAGAGCCAGGAAACGTGCTTACTGACTGCGGGGAGCCTGAAAACCCACATGAGAGTCCAAATCTCACAGTGAAGACTCCTAGGCGGCGAAAAGGTGATATGATGCTTATTAATGTAGGCCGAGTCACAGTAGGTGGCAGGATTTCAAAAACGCTGGCAAAAGCTGTTGGCAGCCCTAGACTCTGGAAACGTGATTATTGACTCCGGGGAGTTTGAAAAACCACATGAGAGTCCTAAGCTCACCGTGAGGTCGAACAAGGCTCCGAAGCTCAAAAGTCAAAACAACAAAAAAAAAAAAAAAGAAAACAAGCTTGTAAGGGGTCATGGTCCACATTTGTGCCCGCGAGGCCGCAAACTGCAGGGATCCAAAAAACCACATGAGAGTCCAAATCTCACAGTGAAGACTTCTGTGCGGCAAAAAGGTGAAATGCTTGTTAATGTAGGCCAGAGTCACAGTAGGTGGCAGGATTTCAAAAACGCTGGCAAAAGCTGTATTGGCAGCCTAGAGCCAGGAAACGTGCTTACGACTGCGGGGAGCCTGAAAACCCACATGAGAGTCCAAATCTCACAGTGAAGACTCCTAGGCGGCGAAAAGGTGATATGATGCTTATTAATGTAGGCCAGAGTCACAGTAGGTGGCAGGATTTCAAAAACGCTGGCAAAAGCTGTATTGGCAGCCCTAGAGCCAGGAAACGTGCTTACTGACTGCGGGGAGCCTGAAAAACCAAATGAGACTCCTAAGCTCACCATAACGTCTAACAAGACTCCCAAGCTCAAAAGTCAAACAAAAAAAAAAAACAAGCTTGTGAGGGGTCATGGTCCATTTTTGTCCCCGAGGCCTGCAAACTGCAGGGAGCCAAAAAACCACATAGAGTCCAAATCTCACAGTGAAGAATCGTAGGCGGTGAAAAGGTGATATGGTGCTTATTAATGTAGGCCAGAGTCACAGTAGGTGGCAGGATTTCAAAAACGCTGGCAAAAGCTGTATTGGCAGCCTAGAGCCAGGAAACGTGCTTACTGACTGCGGGGAGCCTGAAAACCCACATGAGAGTCCAAATCTCACAGTGAAGACTCCTAGGCGGCGAAAAGGTGATATGATGCTTATTAATGTAGGCCAGAGTCACAGTAGGTGGCAGGATTTCAAAAACGCTGGCAAAAGCTGTATTGGCAGCCCTAGAGCCAGGAAACGTGCTTACTGACTGCGGGGAGCCTGAAAAACCAAATGAGACTCCTAGCTCACCGTAACGTCTAACAAGACTCCCAAGCTCAAAAGTCAAACAAAAAAAAAAAACAAGCTTGTGAGGGGTCATGGTCCATTTTTGTCCCCGAGGCCTGCAAACTGCAGGGAGCCAAAAAACCACATGAGAGTCCAAATCTCACAGTGAAGAATCGTAGGCAGTGAAAAGGTGATATGAAGCTTATTAATGTAGGCCAGAGTCACAGTAGGTGGCAGGATTTCAAAAACGCTGGCAAAAGCTGTTGGCAGCCCTAGACCCTGGAAACGTGATTATTGACTCCGGGGAGTTTGAAAAACCACATGAGAGTCCTAAGCTCACCGTGAGGTCTAACAAGGCTCCGAAGCTCAAAGGTCAAACAACAAAAAAAAAAAAAAAAAAAAAAGAAAACAAGCTTGTAAGGGGTCATGGTCCACATTTGTGCCCACGAGGCCGCAAACTGCAGGGATCCAAAAAACCACATGAGAGTCCAAATCTCACAGTGAAGACTTCTGTGCGGCAAAAAGGTGAAATGCTTGTTAATGTAGGCCAGAGTCACAGTAGGTGGCAGGATTTCAAAAACGCTGGCAAAAGCTGTATTGGCAGCCCTAGAGCCAGGAAACGTGCTTACTGACTGCGGGGAGCCTGAAAACCCACATGAGAGTCCAAATCTCACAGTGAAGACTCCTGGCGGCGAAAAGGTGATATGATGCTTATTAATGTAGGCCAGAGTCAGAGTAGGTAGCAGGATTTCAAAAACGCTGGCAAAAGCTGTATTGGCAGCCCTAGAGCCAGGAAACGTGCTTACTGACTGCGGGGAGCCTGAAAAACCAAATGAGACTCCTAGCTCACCGTAACGTCTAACAAGACTCCCAAGCTCAAAAGTCAAACAAAAAAAAAAAACAAGCTTGTGAGGGGTCATGGTCCATTTTTGTCCCCGAGGCCTGCAAACTGCAGGGAGCCAAAAAACCACATGAGAGTCCAAATCTCACAGTGAAGAATCGTAGGCAGTGAAAAGGTGATATGAAGCTTATTAATGTAGGCCAGAGTCACAGTAGGTGGCAGGATTTCAAAAACGCTGGCAAAAGCTGTTGGCAGCCCTAGACCCTGGAAACGTGATTATTGACTCCGGGGAGTTTGAAAAACCACATGAGAGTCCTAAGCTCACCGTGAGGTCTAACAAGGCTCCGAAGCTCAAAAGTCAAACAACAAAAAAAAAAAAAAAAAAAAAAGAAAACAAGCTTGTAAGGGGTCATGGTCCACATTTGTGCCCGCGAGGCCGCAAACTGCAGGGATTCAAAAAACCACATGAGAGTCCACATCTCACAGTGAAGACTTCTGTGCGGCAAAAAGGTGAAATGCTTGTTAATGTAGGCCAGAGTCACAGTAGGTGGCAGGATTTCAAAAACGCTGGCAAAAGCTGTATTGGCAGCCCTAGAGCCAGGAAACGTGCTTACTGACTGCGGGGAGCCTGAAAACCACATGAGAGTCCAAATCTCACAGTGAAGACTCCTGGCGGCGAAAAGGTGATATGATGCTTATTAATGTAGGCGAGTCACAGTAGGTGGCAGGATTTCAAAAACGCTGGCAAAAGCTGTATTGGCAGCCCTAGAGCCAGGAAACGTGCTTACTGACTGCGGGGAGCCTGAAAAACCAAATGAGACTCTTAAGCTCACCGTAACGTCTAACAAGACTCCCAAGCTCAAAAGTCAAACAAAAAAAAAAAACAAGCTTGTGAGGGGTCATGGTCCATTTTTGTCCCCGAGGCCTGCAAACTGCAGGGAGCCAAAAACCACATGAGAGTCCCAATCTCACAGTGAAGAATCGTAGGCGGTGAAAAGGTGATATGAAGCTTATTAATGTAGGCCAGAGTCACAGTAGGTGGCAGGATTTCAAAAACGCTGGCAAAAGCTATATTGGCAGCCCTAGAGCCAGGAAACGTGCTTACTGACTGCGGGGAGCCTGAAAACCCACATGAGAGTCCCAATCTCACAGTGAAGACTCCTGGCGGCGAAAAGGTGATATGATGCTTATTAATGTAGGCGAGTCACAGTAGGTGGCAGGATTTCAAAAACGCTGGCAAAAGCTGTATTGGCAGCCCTAGAGCCAGGAAACGTGCTTACTGACTGCGGGGAGCCTGAAAAACCAAATGAGACTCTTAAGCTCACCGTAACGTCTAACAAGACTCCCAAGCTCAAAAGTCAAACAAAAAAAAAAAACAAGCTTGTGAGGGGTCATGGTCCATTTTTGTCCCCGAGGCCTGCAAACTGCAGGGAGCCAAAAACCACATGAGAGTCCCAATCTCACAGTGAAGAATCGTAGGCGGTGAAAAGGTGATATGAAGCTTATTAATGTAGGCCAGAGTCACAGTAGGTGGCAGGATTTCAAAAACGCTGGCAAAAGCTGTATTGGCAGCCCTAGAGCCAGGAAACGTGCTTACTGACTGCGGGGAGCCTGAAAACCCACATGAGAGTCCCAATCTCACAGTGAAGACTCCTGGCGGCGAAAAGGTGATATGATGCTTATTAATGTAGGCCAGAGTCACAGTAGGTGGCAGGATTTCAAAAACGCTGGCAAAAGCTGTATTGGCAGCCCTAGAGCCAGGAAACGTGCTTACTGACTGCGGGGAGCCTGAAAAACCAAATGAGACTCCTAAGCTCACCGTAACGTCTAACATGACTCCCAAGCTCAAAAGTCAAACAAAAAAAAAAAAACAAGCTTGTGAGGGGTCATGGTCCATTTTTGTCCCCGAGGCCTGCAAACTGCAGGGAGCCAAAAAACCACATGAGAGTCCAAATCTCACAGTGAAGACTTCTGTGCGGCAAAAAGGTGAAATGCTTGTTAATGTAGGCCAGAGTCATAGTAGGTGGCAGGATTTCAAAAACGCTGGCAAAAGCTGTATTGGCAGCCTAGAGCCAGGAAACGTGCTTACTGACTGCGGGGAGCCTGAAAACCCACATGAGAGTCCCAATCTCACAGTGAAGACTCCTGGCGGCGAAAAGGTGATATGATGCTTATTAATGTAGGCCAGAGTCACAGTAGGTGGCAGGATTTCAAAAACGCTGGCAAAAGCTGTTGGCAGCCCTAGACCCTGGAAACGTGATTATTGACTCCGGGGAGTTTGAAAAACCACATGAGAGTCCTAAGCTCACCGTAAGGTCTAACAAGGCTCCGAAGCTCAAAAGTCAAACAACAAAAAAAAAAAAAAAAAAAAGAAAACAAGCTTGTAAGGGGTCATGGTCCACATTTGTGCCCGCGAGGCCGCAAACTGCAGGGATCCAAAAAACCACATGAGAGTCCAAATCTCACAGTGAAGACTTCTGTGCGGCAAAAAGGTGAAATGCTTGTTAATGTAGGCCAGAGTCACAGTAGGTGGCAGGATTTCAAAAACGCTGGCAAAAGCTGTATTGGCAGCCTAGAGCCAGGAAACGTGCTTACTGACTGCGGGGAGCCTGAAAACCCACATGAGAGTCCAAATCTCACAGTGAAGACTCCTAGGCGGCGAAAAGGTGATATGATGCTTATTAATGTAGGCCGAGTCACAGTAGGTGGCAGGATTTCAAAAACGCTGGCAAAAGCTGTTGGCAGCCCTAGACTCTGGAAACGTGATTATTGACTCCGGGGAGTTTGAAAAACCACATGAGAGTCCTAAGCTCACCGTGAGGTCGAACAAGGCTCCGAAGCTCAAAAGTCAAAACAACAAAAAAAAAAAAAAAGAAAACAAGCTTGTAAGGGGTCATGGTCCACATTTGTGCCCGCGAGGCCGCAAACTGCAGGGATCCAAAAAACCACATGAGAGTCCAAATCTCACAGTGAAGACTTCTGTGCGGCAAAAAGGTGAAATGCTTGTTAATGTAGGCCAGAGTCACAGTAGGTGGCAGGATTTCAAAAACGCTGGCAAAAGCTGTATTGGCAGCCTAGAGCCAGGAAACGTGCTTACGACTGCGGGGAGCCTGAAAACCCACATGAGAGTCCAAATCTCACAGTGAAGACTCCTAGGCGGCGAAAAGGTGATATGATGCTTATTAATGTAGGCCAGAGTCACAGTAGGTGGCAGGATTTCAAAAACGCTGGCAAAAGCTGTATTGGCAGCCCTAGAGCCAGGAAACGTGCTTACTGACTGCGGGGAGCCTGAAAAACCAAATGAGACTCCTAAGCTCACCATAACGTCTAACAAGACTCCCAAGCTCAAAAGTCAAACAAAAAAAAAAAACAAGCTTGTGAGGGGTCATGGTCCATTTTTGTCCCCGAGGCCTGCAAACTGCAGGGAGCCAAAAAACCACATAGAGTCCAAATCTCACAGTGAAGAATCGTAGGCGGTGAAAAGGTGATATGGTGCTTATTAATGTAGGCCAGAGTCACAGTAGGTGGCAGGATTTCAAAAACGCTGGCAAAAGCTGTATTGGCAGCCTAGAGCCAGGAAACGTGCTTACTGACTGCGGGGAGCCTGAAAACCCACATGAGAGTCCAAATCTCACAGTGAAGACTCCTAGGCGGCGAAAAGGTGATATGATGCTTATTAATGTAGGCCAGAGTCACAGTAGGTGGCAGGATTTCAAAAACGCTGGCAAAAGCTGTATTGGCAGCCCTAGAGCCAGGAAACGTGCTTACTGACTGCGGGGAGCCTGAAAAACCAAATGAGACTCCTAGCTCACCGTAACGTCTAACAAGACTCCCAAGCTCAAAAGTCAAACAAAAAAAAAAAACAAGCTTGTGAGGGGTCATGGTCCATTTTTGTCCCCGAGGCCTGCAAACTGCAGGGAGCCAAAAAACCACATGAGAGTCCAAATCTCACAGTGAAGAATCGTAGGCAGTGAAAAGGTGATATGAAGCTTATTAATGTAGGCCAGAGTCACAGTAGGTGGCAGGATTTCAAAAACGCTGGCAAAAGCTGTTGGCAGCCCTAGACCCTGGAAACGTGATTATTGACTCCGGGGAGTTTGAAAAACCACATGAGAGTCCTAAGCTCACCGTGAGGTCTAACAAGGCTCCGAAGCTCAAAGGTCAAACAACAAAAAAAAAAAAAAAAAAAAAAGAAAACAAGCTTGTAAGGGGTCATGGTCCACAATGGTGCCCACGAGGCCGCAAACTGCAGGGATCCAAAAAACCACATGAGAGTCCAAATCTCACAGTGAAGACTTCTGTGCGGCAAAAAGGTGAAATGCTTGTTAATGTAGGCCAGAGTCACAGTAGGTGGCAGGATTTCAAAAACGCTGGCAAAAGCTGTATTGGCAGCCCTAGAGCCAGGAAACGTGCTTACTGACTGCGGGGAGCCTGAAAACCCACATGAGAGTCCAAATCTCACAGTGAAGACTCCTGGCGGCGAAAAGGTGATATGATGCTTATTAATGTAGGCCAGAGTCAGAGTAGGTAGCAGGATTTCAAAAACGCTGGCAAAAGCTGTATTGGCAGCCCTAGAGCCAGGAAACGTGCTTACTGACTGCGGGGAGCCTGAAAAACCAAATGAGACTCCTAGCTCACCGTAACGTCTAACAAGACTCCCAAGCTCAAAAGTCAAACAAAAAAAAAAAACAAGCTTGTGAGGGGTCATGGTCCATTTTTGTCCCCGAGGCCTGCAAACTGCAGGGAGCCAAAAAACCACATGAGAGTCCAAATCTCACAGTGAAGAATCGTAGGCAGTGAAAAGGTGATATGAAGCTTATTAATGTAGGCCAGAGTCACAGTAGGTGGCAGGATTTCAAAAACGCTGGCAAAAGCTGTTGGCAGCCCTAGACCCTGGAAACGTGATTATTGACTCCGGGGAGTTTGAAAAACCACATGAGAGTCCTAAGCTCACCGTGAGGTCTAACAAGGCTCCGAAGCTCAAAAGTCAAACAACAAAAAAAAAAAAAAAAAAAAAAAGAAAACAAGCTTGTAAGGGGTCATGGTCCACATTTGTGCCCGCGAGGCCGCAAACTGCAGGGATTCAAAAAACCACATGAGAGTCCACATCTCACAGTGAAGACTTCTGTGCGGCAAAAAGGTGAAATGCTTGTTAATGTAGGCCAGAGTCACAGTAGGTGGCAGGATTTCAAAAACGCTGGCAAAAGCTGTATTGGCAGCCCTAGAGCCAGGAAACGTGCTTACTGACTGCGGGGAGCCTGAAAACCACATGAGAGTCCAAATCTCACAGTGAAGACTCCTGGCGGCGAAAAGGTGATATGATGCTTATTAATGTAGGCGAGTCACAGTAGGTGGCAGGATTTCAAAAACGCTGGCAAAAGCTGTATTGGCAGCCCTAGAGCCAGGAAACGTGCTTACTGACTGCGGGGAGCCTGAAAAACCAAATGAGACTCTTAAGCTCACCGTAACGTCTAACAAGACTCCCAAGCTCAAAAGTCAAACAAAAAAAAAAAACAAGCTTGTGAGGGGTCATGGTCCATTTTTGTCCCCGAGGCCTGCAAACTGCAGGGAGCCAAAAACCACATGAGAGTCCCAATCTCACAGTGAAGAATCGTAGGCGGTGAAAAGGTGATATGAAGCTTATTAATGTAGGCCAGAGTCACAGTAGGTGGCAGGATTTCAAAAACGCTGGCAAAAGCTATATTGGCAGCCCTAGAGCCAGGAAACGTGCTTACTGACTGCGGGGAGCCTGAAAACCCACATGAGAGTCCCAATCTCACAGTGAAGACTCCTGGCGGCGAAAAGGTGATATGATGCTTATTAATGTAGGCCAGAGTCACAGTAGGTGGCAGGATTTCAAAAACGCTGGCAAAAGCTGTATTGGCAGCCCTAGAGCCAGGAAACGTGCTTACTGACTGCGGGGAGCCTGAAAAACCAAATGAGACTCCTAAGCTCACCGTAACGTCTAACATGACTCCCAAGCTCAAAAGTCAAACAAAAAAAAAAAAACAAGCTTGTGAGGGGTCATGGTCCATTTTTGTCCCCGAGGCCTGCAAACTGCAGGGAGCCAAAAAACCACATGAGAGTCCAAATCTCACAGTGAAGACTTCTGTGCGGCAAAAAGGTGAAATGCTTGTTAATGTAGGCCAGAGTCATAGTAGGTGGCAGGATTTCAAAAACGCTGGCAAAAGCTGTATTGGCAGCCTAGAGCCAGGAAACGTGCTTACTGACTGCGGGGAGCCTGAAAACCCACATGAGAGTCCCAATCTCACAGTGAAGACTCCTGGCGGCGAAAAGGTGATATGATGCTTATTAATGTAGGCCAGAGTCACAGTAGGTGGCAGGATTTCAAAAACGCTGGCAAAAGCTGTATTGGCAGCCCTAGAGCCAGGAAACGTGCTTACTGACTGCGGGGAGCCTGAAAAACCAAATGAGACTCCTAAGCTCACCGTAACGTCTAACATGACTCCCAAGCTCAAAAGTCAAACAAAAAAAAAAAAACAAGCTTGTGAGGGGTCATGGTCCATTTTTGTCCCCGAGGCCTGCAAACTGCAGGGAGCCAAAAAACCACATGAGAGTCCAAATCTCACAGTGAAGAATCGTAGGCGGTGAAAAGGTGATATGAAGCTTATTATTGTAGGCCAGAGTCACAGTAGGTGGCAGGATTTAAAAAACGCTGGCAAAAGCTGTTGGCAGCCCTAGACCCTGGAAACGTGATTATTGACTGCGGGGAGTTTGAAAAACCACATGAGAGTCCTAAGCTCACCGTGAGGTCTAACAAGGCTCCGAAGCTCAAAAGTCAAACAACAAAAAAAAAAAAAAAAAAAGAAAACAAGCTTGTAAGGGGTCATGGTCCACATTTGTGCCCGCGAGGCCGCAAACTGCAGGGATCCAAAAAACCACATGAGAGTCCAAATCTCACAGTGAAGACTTCTGTGCGGCAAAAAGGTGAAATGCTTATTAATGTAGGCCAGAGTCACAGTAGGTGGCAGGATTTCAAAAACGCTGGCAAAAGCTGTATTGGCAGCCCTAGAGCCAGGAAACGTGCTTACTGACTGCGGGGAGCCTGAAAAACCAAATGAGACTCCTAAGCTCACCGTAACGTCTAACAAGACTCCCAAGCTCAAAAGTCAAACAAAAAAAAAAAACAAGCTTGTGAGGGGTCATGGTCCATTTTTGTCCCCGAGGCCTGCAAACTGCAGGGAGCCAAAAACCACATGAGAGTCCAAATCTCACAGTGAAGAATCGTAGGCGGTGAAAAGGTGATATGAAGCTTATTAATGTAGGCCAGAGTCACAGTAGGTGGCAGGATTTCAAAAACGCTGGCAAAAGCTGTATTGGCAGCCCTAGAGCCAGGAAACGTGCTTACTGACTGCGGGGAGCCTGAAAACCCACATGAGAGTCCCGATCTCACAGTGAAGACTCCTGGCGGCGAAAAGGTGATATGATGCTTATTAATGTAGGCCAGAGTCACAGTAGGTGGCAGGATTTCAAAAACGCTGG
Organism: Triturus cristatus; assembly: GCF_964204655.1. NCBI lineage: Eukaryota > Metazoa > Chordata > Amphibia > Caudata > Salamandridae > Triturus > Triturus cristatus. The sequence continues at coordinate 959,130 of NW_028187963.1, read as the reverse complement.
CAAAAGCTGTATTGGCAGCCCTAGAGCCAGGAAACGTGCTTACTGACTGCGGGGAGCCTGAAAAACCAAATGAGACTCCTAAGCTCACCGTAACGTCTAACATGACTCCCAAGCTCAAAAGTCAAACAAAAAAAAAAAAACAAGCTTGTGAGGGGTCATGGTCCATTTTTGTCCCCGAGGCCTGCAAACTGCAGGGAGCCAAAAAACCACATGAGAGTCCAAATCTCACAGTGAAGACTTCTGTGCGGCAAAAAGGTGAAATGCTTGTTAATGTAGGCCAGAGTCACAGTAGGTGGCAGGATTTCAAAAACGCTGGCAAAAGCTGTATTGGCAGCCCTAGAGCCAGGAAACGTGCTTACTGACTGCGGGGAGCCTGAAAACCCACATGAGAGTCCAAATCTCACAGTGAAGACTCCTGGCGGCGAAAAGGTGATATGATGCTTATTAATGTAGGCCAGAGTCAGAGTAGGTAGCAGGATTTCAAAAACGCTGGCAAAAGCTGTATTGGCAGCCCTAGAGCCAGGAAACGTGCTTACTGACTGCGGGGAGCCTGAAAAACCAAATGAGACTCCTAGCTCACCGTAACGTCTAACAAGACTCCCAAGCTCAAAAGTCAAACAAAAAAAAAAAACAAGCTTGTGAGGGGTCATGGTCCATTTTTGTCCCCGAGGCCTGCAAACTGCAGGGAGCCAAAAAACCACATGAGAGTCCAAATCTCACAGTGAAGAATCGTAGGCAGTGAAAAGGTGATATGAAGCTTATTAATGTAGGCCAGAGTCACAGTAGGTGGCAGGATTTCAAAAACGCTGGCAAAAGCTGTTGGCAGCCCTAGACCCTGGAAACGTGATTATTGACTCCGGGGAGTTTGAAAAACCACATGAGAGTCCTAAGCTCACCGTGAGGTCTAACAAGGCTCCGAAGCTCAAAAGTCAAACAACAAAAAAAAAAAAAAAAAAAAAAAGAAAACAAGCTTGTAAGGGGTCATGGTCCACATTTGTGCCCGCGAGGCCGCAAACTGCAGGGATTCAAAAAACCACATGAGAGTCCACATCTCACAGTGAAGACTTCTGTGCGGCAAAAAGGTGAAATGCTTGTTAATGTAGGCCAGAGTCACAGTAGGTGGCAGGATTTCAAAAACGCTGGCAAAAGCTGTATTGGCAGCCCTAGAGCCAGGAAACGTGCTTACTGACTGCGGGGAGCCTGAAAACCACATGAGAGTCCAAATCTCACAGTGAAGACTCCTGGCGGCGAAAAGGTGATATGATGCTTATTAATGTAGGCCAGAGTCACAGTAGGTGGCAGGATTTCAAAAACGCTGGCAAAAGCTGTATTGGCAGCCCTAGAGCCAGGAAACGTGCTTACTGACTGCGGGGAGCCTGAAAAACCAAATGAGACTCCTAAGCTCACCGTAACGTCTAACAAGACTCCCAAGCTCAAAAGTCAAACAAAAAAAACAACAAGCTTGTGAGGGGTCATGGTCCATTTTTGTCCCCGAGGTCTGCAAACTGCAGGGAGCCAAAAACCACATGAGAGTCCAAATCTCACAGTGAAGAATCGTAGGCAGTGAAAAGGTGATATGAAGCTTATTAATGTAGGCCAGAGTCACAGTAGGTGGCAGGATTTCAAAAACGCTGGCAAAAGCTGTTGGCAGCCCTAGACCCTGGAAACGTGATTATTGACTCCGGGGAGTTTGAAAAACCACATGAGAGTCCTAAGCTCACCGTAAGGTCTAACAAGGCTCCGAAGCTCAAAAGTCAAACAACAAAAAAAAAAAAAAAAAAAAGAAAACAAGCTTGTAAGGGGTCATGGTCCACATTTGTGCCCGCGAGGCCGCAAACTGCAGGGATCCAAAAAACCACATGAGAGTCCAAATCTCACAGTGAAGACTTCTGTGCGGCAAAAAGGTGAAATGCTTGTTAATGTAGGCCAGAGTCACAGTAGGTGGCAGGATTTCAAAAACGCTGGCAAAAGCTGTATTGGCAGCCTAGAGCCAGGAAACGTGCTTACTGACTGCGGGGAGCCTGAAAACCCACATGAGAGTCCAAATCTCACAGTGAAGACTCCTAGGCGGCGAAAAGGTGATATGATGCTTATTAATGTAGGCCGAGTCACAGTAGGTGGCAGGATTTCAAAAACGCTGGCAAAAGCTGTTGGCAGCCCTAGACTCTGGAAACGTGATTATTGACTCCGGGGAGTTTGAAAAACCACATGAGAGTCCTAAGCTCACCGTGAGGTCGAACAAGGCTCCGAAGCTCAAAAGTCAAAACAACAAAAAAAAAAAAAAAGAAAACAAGCTTGTAAGGGGTCATGGTCCACATTTGTGCCCGCGAGGCCGCAAACTGCAGGGATCCAAAAAACCACATGAGAGTCCAAATCTCACAGTGAAGACTTCTGTGCGGCAAAAAGGTGAAATGCTTGTTAATGTAGGCCAGAGTCACAGTAGGTGGCAGGATTTCAAAAACGCTGGCAAAAGCTGTATTGGCAGCCTAGAGCCAGGAAACGTGCTTACGACTGCGGGGAGCCTGAAAACCCACATGAGAGTCCAAATCTCACAGTGAAGACTCCTAGGCGGCGAAAAGGTGATATGATGCTTATTAATGTAGGCCAGAGTCACAGTAGGTGGCAGGATTTCAAAAACGCTGGCAAAAGCTGTATTGGCAGCCCTAGAGCCAGGAAACGTGCTTACTGACTGCGGGGAGCCTGAAAAACCAAATGAGACTCCTAAGCTCACCATAACGTCTAACAAGACTCCCAAGCTCAAAAGTCAAACAAAAAAAAAAAACAAGCTTGTGAGGGGTCATGGTCCATTTTTGTCCCCGAGGCCTGCAAACTGCAGGGAGCCAAAAAACCACATAGAGTCCAAATCTCACAGTGAAGAATCGTAGGCGGTGAAAAGGTGATATGGTGCTTATTAATGTAGGCCAGAGTCACAGTAGGTGGCAGGATTTCAAAAACGCTGGCAAAAGCTGTATTGGCAGCCTAGAGCCAGGAAACGTGCTTACTGACTGCGGGGAGCCTGAAAACCCACATGAGAGTCCAAATCTCACAGTGAAGACTCCTAGGCGGCGAAAAGGTGATATGATGCTTATTAATGTAGGCCAGAGTCAGTAGGTGGCAGGATTTCAAAAACGCTGGCAAAAGCTGTATTGGCAGCCCTAGAGCCAGGAAACGTGCTTACTGACTGCGGGGAGCCTGAAAAACCAAATGAGACTCCTAGCTCACCGTAACGTCTAACAAGACTCCCAAGCTCAAAAGTCAAACAAAAAAAAAAAACAAGCTTGTGAGGGGTCATGGTCCATTTTTGTCCCCGAGGCCTGCAAACTGCAGGGAGCCAAAAAACCACATGAGAGTCCAAATCTCACAGTGAAGAATCGTAGGCAGTGAAAAGGTGATATGAAGCTTATTAATGTAGGCCAGAGTCACAGTAGGTGGCAGGATTTCAAAAACGCTGGCAAAAGCTGTTGGCAGCCCTAGACCCTGGAAACGTGATTATTGACTCCGGGGAGTTTGAAAAACCACATGAGAGTCCTAAGCTCACCGTGAGGTCTAACAAGGCTCCGAAGCTCAAAAGTCAAACAACAAAAAAAAAAAAAAAAAAAAAAGAAAACAAGCTTGTAAGGGGTCATGGTCCACATTTGTGCCCACGAGGCCGCAAACTGCAGGGATCCAAAAAACCACATGAGAGTCCAAATCTCACAGTGAAGACTTCTGTGCGGCAAAAAGGTGAAATGCTTGTTAATGTAGGCCAGAGTCACAGTAGGTGGCAGGATTTCAAAAACGCTGGCAAAAGCTGTATTGGCAGCCCTAGAGCCAGGAAACGTGCTTACTGACTGCGGGGAGCCTGAAAACCCACATGAGAGTCCAAATCTCACAGTGAAGACTCCTGGCGGCGAAAAGGTGATATGATGCTTATTAATGTAGGCCAGAGTCAGAGTAGGTAGCAGGATTTCAAAAACGCTGGCAAAAGCTGTATTGGCAGCCCTAGAGCCAGGAAACGTGCTTACTGACTGCGGGGAGCCTGAAAAACCAAATGAGACTCCTAGCTCACCGTAACGTCTAACAAGACTCCCAAGCTCAAAAGTCAAACAAAAAAAAAAAACAAGCTTGTGAGGGGTCATGGTCCATTTTTGTCCCCGAGGCCTGCAAACTGCAGGGAGCCAAAAAACCACATGAGAGTCCAAATCTCACAGTGAAGAATCGTAGGCAGTGAAAAGGTGATATGAAGCTTATTAATGTAGGCCAGAGTCACAGTAGGTGGCAGGATTTCAAAAACGCTGGCAAAAGCTGTTGGCAGCCCTAGACCCTGGAAACGTGATTATTGACTCCGGGGAGTTTGAAAAACCACATGAGAGTCCTAAGCTCACCGTGAGGTCTAACAAGGCTCCGAAGCTCAAAAGTCAAACAACAAAAAAAAAAAAAAAAAAAAAAGAAAACAAGCTTGTAAGGGGTCATGGTCCACATTTGTGCCCGCGAGGCCGCAAACTGCAGGGATTCAAAAAACCACATGAGAGTCCACATCTCACAGTGAAGACTTCTGTGCGGCAAAAAGGTGAAATGCTTGTTAATGTAGGCCAGAGTCACAGTAGGTGGCAGGATTTCAAAAACGCTGGCAAAAGCTGTATTGGCAGCCCTAGAGCCAGGAAACGTGCTTACTGACTGCGGGGAGCCTGAAAACCACATGAGAGTCCAAATCTCACAGTGAAGACTCCTGGCGGCGAAAAGGTGATATGATGCTTATTAATGTAGGCGAGTCACAGTAGGTGGCAGGATTTCAAAAACGCTGGCAAAAGCTGTATTGGCAGCCCTAGAGCCAGGAAACGTGCTTACTGACTGCGGGGAGCCTGAAAAACCAAATGAGACTCTTAAGCTCACCGTAACGTCTAACAAGACTCCCAAGCTCAAAAGTCAAACAAAAAAAAAAAACAAGCTTGTGAGGGGTCATGGTCCATTTTTGTCCCCGAGGCCTGCAAACTGCAGGGAGCCAAAAACCACATGAGAGTCCCAATCTCACAGTGAAGAATCGTAGGCGGTGAAAAGGTGATATGAAGCTTATTAATGTAGGCCAGAGTCACAGTAGGTGGCAGGATTTCAAAAACGCTGGCAAAAGCTGTATTGGCAGCCCTAGAGCCAGGAAACGTGCTTACTGACTGCGGGGAGCCTGAAAACCCACATGAGAGTCCCAATCTCACAGTGAAGACTCCTGGCGGCGAAAAGGTGATATGATGCTTATTAATGTAGGCCAGAGTCACAGTAGGTGGCAGGATTTCAAAAACGCTGGCAAAAGCTGTATTGGCAGCCCTAGAGCCAGGAAACGTGCTTACTGACTGCGGGGAGCCTGAAAAACCAAATGAGACTCCTAAGCTCACCGTAACGTCTAACATGACTCCCAAGCTCAAAAGTCAAACAAAAAAAAAAAAACAAGCTTGTGAGGGGTCATGGTCCATTTTTGTCCCCGAGGCCTGCAAACTGCAGGGAGCCAAAAAACCACATGAGAGTCCAAATCTCACAGTGAAGACTTCTGTGCGGCAAAAAGGTGAAATGCTTGTTAATGTAGGCCAGAGTCATAGTAGGTGGCAGGATTTCAAAAACGCTGGCAAAAGCTGTATTGGCAGCCTAGAGCCAGGAAACGTGCTTACTGACTGCGGGGAGCCTGAAAACCCACATGAGAGTCCCAATCTCACAGTGAAGACTCCTGGCGGCGAAAAGGTGATATGATGCTTATTAATGTAGGCCAGAGTCACAGTAGGTGGCAGGATTTCAAAAACGCTGGCAAAAGCTGTTGGCAGCCCTAGACCCTGGAAACGTGATTATTGACTCCGGGGAGTTTGAAAAACCACATGAGAGTCCTAAGCTCACCGTAAGGTCTAACAAGGCTCCGAAGCTCAAAAGTCAAACAACAAAAAAAAAAAAAAAAAAAAGAAAACAAGCTTGTAAGGGGTCATGGTCCACATTTGTGCCCGCGAGGCCGCAAACTGCAGGGATCCAAAAAACCACATGAGAGTCCAAATCTCACAGTGAAGACTTCTGTGCGGCAAAAAGGTGAAATGCTTGTTAATGTAGGCCAGAGTCACAGTAGGTGGCAGGATTTCAAAAACGCTGGCAAAAGCTGTATTGGCAGCCTAGAGCCAGGAAACGTGCTTACTGACTGCGGGGAGCCTGAAAACCCACATGAGAGTCCAAATCTCACAGTGAAGACTCCTAGGCGGCGAAAAGGTGATATGATGCTTATTAATGTAGGCCGAGTCACAGTAGGTGGCAGGATTTCAAAAACGCTGGCAAAAGCTGTTGGCAGCCCTAGACTCTGGAAACGTGATTATTGACTCCGGGGAGTTTGAAAAACCACATGAGAGTCCTAAGCTCACCGTGAGGTCGAACAAGGCTCCGAAGCTCAAAAGTCAAAACAACAAAAAAAAAAAAAAAGAAAACAAGCTTGTAAGGGGTCATGGTCCACATTTGTGCCCGCGAGGCCGCAAACTGCAGGGATCCAAAAAACCACATGAGAGTCCAAATCTCACAGTGAAGACTTCTGTGCGGCAAAAAGGTGAAATGCTTGTTAATGTAGGCCAGAGTCACAGTAGGTGGCAGGATTTCAAAAACGCTGGCAAAAGCTGTATTGGCAGCCTAGAGCCAGGAAACGTGCTTACGACTGCGGGGAGCCTGAAAACCCACATGAGAGTCCAAATCTCACAGTGAAGACTCCTAGGCGGCGAAAAGGTGATATGATGCTTATTAATGTAGGCCAGAGTCACAGTAGGTGGCAGGATTTCAAAAACGCTGGCAAAAGCTGTATTGGCAGCCCTAGAGCCAGGAAACGTGCTTACTGACTGCGGGGAGCCTGAAAAACCAAATGAGACTCCTAAGCTCACCATAACGTCTAACAAGACTCCCAAGCTCAAAAGTCAAACAAAAAAAAAAAACAAGCTTGTGAGGGGTCATGGTCCATTTTTGTCCCCGAGGCCTGCAAACTGCAGGGAGCCAAAAAACCACATAGAGTCCAAATCTCACAGTGAAGAATCGTAGGCGGTGAAAAGGTGATATGGTGCTTATTAATGTAGGCCAGAGTCACAGTAGGTGGCAGGATTTCAAAAACGCTGGCAAAAGCTGTATTGGCAGCCTAGAGCCAGGAAACGTGCTTACTGACTGCGGGGAGCCTGAAAACCCACATGAGAGTCCAAATCTCACAGTGAAGACTCCTAGGCGGCGAAAAGGTGATATGATGCTTATTAATGTAGGCCAGAGTCACAGTAGGTGGCAGGATTTCAAAAACGCTGGCAAAAGCTGTATTGGCAGCCCTAGAGCCAGGAAACGTGCTTACTGACTGCGGGGAGCCTGAAAAACCAAATGAGACTCCTAGCTCACCGTAACGTCTAACAAGACTCCCAAGCTCAAAAGTCAAACAAAAAAAAAAAACAAGCTTGTGAGGGGTCATGGTCCATTTTTGTCCCCGAGGCCTGCAAACTGCAGGGAGCCAAAAAACCACATGAGAGTCCAAATCTCACAGTGAAGAATCGTAGGCAGTGAAAAGGTGATATGAAGCTTATTAATGTAGGCCAGAGTCACAGTAGGTGGCAGGATTTCAAAAACGCTGGCAAAAGCTGTTGGCAGCCCTAGACCCTGGAAACGTGATTATTGACTCCGGGGAGTTTGAAAAACCACATGAGAGTCCTAAGCTCACCGTGAGGTCTAACAAGGCTCCGAAGCTCAAAGGTCAAACAACAAAAAAAAAAAAAAAAAAAAAAGAAAACAAGCTTGTAAGGGGTCATGGTCCACATTTGTGCCCACGAGGCCGCAAACTGCAGGGATCCAAAAAACCACATGAGAGTCCAAATCTCACAGTGAAGACTTCTGTGCGGCAAAAAGGTGAAATGCTTGTTAATGTAGGCCAGAGTCACAGTAGGTGGCAGGATTTCAAAAACGCTGGCAAAAGCTGTATTGGCAGCCCTAGAGCCAGGAAACGTGCTTACTGACTGCGGGGAGCCTGAAAACCCACATGAGAGTCCAAATCTCACAGTGAAGACTCCTGGCGGCGAAAAGGTGATATGATGCTTATTAATGTAGGCCAGAGTCAGAGTAGGTAGCAGGATTTCAAAAACGCTGGCAAAAGCTGTATTGGCAGCCCTAGAGCCAGGAAACGTGCTTACTGACTGCGGGGAGCCTGAAAAACCAAATGAGACTCCTAGCTCACCGTAACGTCTAACAAGACTCCCAAGCTCAAAAGTCAAACAAAAAAAAAAAACAAGCTTGTGAGGGGTCATGGTCCATTTTTGTCCCCGAGGCCTGCAAACTGCAGGGAGCCAAAAAACCACATGAGAGTCCAAATCTCACAGTGAAGAATCGTAGGCAGTGAAAAGGTGATATGAAGCTTATTAATGTAGGCCAGAGTCACAGTAGGTGGCAGGATTTCAAAAACGCTGGCAAAAGCTGTTGGCAGCCCTAGACCCTGGAAACGTGATTATTGACTCCGGGGAGTTTGAAAAACCACATGAGAGTCCTAAGCTCACCGTGAGGTCTAACAAGGCTCCGAAGCTCAAAAGTCAAACAACAAAAAAAAAAAAAAAAAAAAAAGAAAACAAGCTTGTAAGGGGTCATGGTCCACATTTGTGCCCGCGAGGCCGCAAACTGCAGGGATTCAAAAAACCACATGAGAGTCCACATCTCACAGTGAAGACTTCTGTGCGGCAAAAAGGTGAAATGCTTGTTAATGTAGGCCAGAGTCACAGTAGGTGGCAGGATTTCAAAAACGCTGGCAAAAGCTGTATTGGCAGCCCTAGAGCCAGGAAACGTGCTTACTGACTGCGGGGAGCCTGAAAACCACATGAGAGTCCAAATCTCACAGTGAAGACTCCTGGCGGCGAAAAGGTGATATGATGCTTATTAATGTAGGCGAGTCACAGTAGGTGGCAGGATTTCAAAAACGCTGGCAAAAGCTGTATTGGCAGCCCTAGAGCCAGGAAACGTGCTTACTGACTGCGGGGAGCCTGAAAAACCAAATGAGACTCTTAAGCTCACCGTAACGTCTAACAAGACTCCCAAGCTCAAAAGTCAAACAAAAAAAAAAAACAAGCTTGTGAGGGGTCATGGTCCATTTTTGTCCCCGAGGCCTGCAAACTGCAGGGAGCCAAAAACCACATGAGAGTCCCAATCTCACAGTGAAGAATCGTAGGCGGTGAAAAGGTGATATGAAGCTTATTAATGTAGGCCAGAGTCACAGTAGGTGGCAGGATTTCAAAAACGCTGGCAAAAGCTATATTGGCAGCCCTAGAGCCAGGAAACGTGCTTACTGACTGCGGGGAGCCTGAAAACCCACATGAGAGTCCCAATCTCACAGTGAAGACTCCTGGCGGCGAAAAGGTGATATGATGCTTATTAATGTAGGCCAGAGTCACAGTAGGTGGCAGGATTTCAAAAACGCTGGCAAAAGCTGTATTGGCAGCCCTAGAGCCAGGAAACGTGCTTACTGACTGCGGGGAGCCTGAAAAACCAAATGAGACTCCTAAGCTCACCGTAACGTCTAACATGACTCCCAAGCTCAAAAGTCAAACAAAAAAAAAAAAACAAGCTTGTGAGGGGTCATGGTCCATTTTTGTCCCCGAGGCCTGCAAACTGCAGGGAGCCAAAAAACCACATGAGAGTCCAAATCTCACAGTGAAGACTTCTGTGCGGCAAAAAGGTGAAATGCTTGTTAATGTAGGCCAGAGTCATAGTAGGTGGCAGGATTTCAAAAACGCTGGCAAAAGCTGTATTGGCAGCCTAGAGCCAGGAAACGTGCTTACTGACTGCGGGGAGCCTGAAAACCCACATGAGAGTCCCAATCTCACAGTGAAGACTCCTGGCGGCGAAAAGGTGATATGATGCTTATTAATGTAGGCCAGAGTCACAGTAGGTGGCAGGATTTCAAAAACGCTGGCAAAAGCTGTATTGGCAGCCCTAGAGCCAGGAAACGTGCTTACTGACTGCGGGGAGCCTGAAAAACCAAATGAGACTCCTAAGCTCACCGTAACGTCTAACATGACTCCCAAGCTCAAAAGTCAAACAAAAAAAAAAAAACAAGCTTGTGAGGGGTCATGGTCCATTTTTGTCCCCGAGGCCTGCAAACTGCAGGGAGCCAAAAAACCACATGAGAGTCCAAATCTCACAGTGAAGAATCGTAGGCGGTGAAAAGGTGATATGAAGCTTATTATTGTAGGCCAGAGTCACAGTAGGTGGCAGGATTTAAAAAACGCTGGCAAAAGCTGTTGGCAGCCCTAGACCCTGGAAACGTGATTATTGACTGCGGGGAGTTTGAAAAACCACATGAGAGTCCTAAGCTCACCGTGAGGTCTAACAAGGCTCCGAAGCTCAAAAGTCAAACAACAAAAAAAAAAAAAAAAAAAGAAAACAAGCTTGTAAGGGGTCATGGTCCACATTTGTGCCCGCGAGGCCGCAAACTGCAGGGATCCAAAAAACCACATGAGAGTCCAAATCTCACAGTGAAGACTTCTGTGCGGCAAAAAGGTGAAATGCTTATTAATGTAGGCCAGAGTCACAGTAGGTGGCAGGATTTCAAAAACGCTGGCAAAAGCTGTATTGGCAGCCCTAGAGCCAGGAAACGTGCTTACTGACTGCGGGGAGCCTGAAAAACCAAATGAGACTCCTAAGCTCACCGTAACGTCTAACAAGACTCCCAAGCTCAAAAGTCAAACAAAAAAAAAAAACAAGCTTGTGAGGGGTCATGGTCCATTTTTGTCCCCGAGGCCTGCAAACTGCAGGGAGCCAAAAACCACATGAGAGTCCAAATCTCACAGTGAAGAATCGTAGGCGGTGAAAAGGTGATATGAAGCTTATTAATGTAGGCCAGAGTCACAGTAGGTGGCAGGATTTCAAAAACGCTGGCAAAAGCTGTATTGGCAGCCCTAGAGCCAGGAAACGTGCTTACTGACTGCGGGGAGCCTGAAAACCCACATGAGAGTCCCGATCTCACAGTGAAGACTCCTGGCGGCGAAAAGGTGATATGATGCTTATTAATGTAGGCCAGAGTCACAGTAGGTGGCAGGATTTCAAAAACGCTGGCAAAAGCTGTATTGGCAGCCCTAGAGCCAGGAAACGTGCTTACTGACTGCGGGGAGCCTGAAAAACCAAATGAGACTCCTAAGCTCACCGTAACGTCTAACATGACTCCCAAGCTCAAAAGTCAAACAAAAAAAAAAAAACAAGCTTGTGAGGGGTCATGGTCCATTTTTGTCCCCGAGGCCTGCAAACTGCAGGGAGCCAAAAAACCACATGAGAGTCCAAATCTCACAGTGAAGACTTCTGTGCGGCAAAAAGGTGAAATGCTTGTTAATGTAGGCCAGAGTCACAGTAGGTGGCAGGATTTCAAAAACGCTGGCAAAAGCTGTATTGGCAGCCCTAGAGCCAGGAAACGTGCTTACTGACTGCGGGGAGCCTGAAAACCCACATGAGAGTCCAAATCTCACAGTGAAGACTCCTGGCGGCGAAAAGGTGATATGATGCTTATTAATGTAGGCCAGAGTCAGAGTAGGTAGCAGGATTTCAAAAACGCTGGCAAAAGCTGTATTGGCAGCCCTAGAGCCAGGAAACGTGCTTACTGACTGCGGGGAGCCTGAAAAACCAAATGAGACTCCTAGCTCACCGTAACGTCTAACAAGACTCCCAAGCTCAAAAGTCAAACAAAAAAAAAAAACAAGCTTGTGAGGGGTCATGGTCCATTTTTGTCCCCGAGGCCTGCAAACTGCAGGGAGCCAAAAAACCACATGAGAGTCCAAATCTCACAGTGAAGAATCGTAGGCAGTGAAAAGGTGATATGAAGCTTATTAATGTAGGCCAGAGTCACAGTAGGTGGCAGGATTTCAAAAACGCTGGCAAAAGCTGTTGGCAGCCCTAGACCCTGGAAACGTGATTATTGACTCCGGGGAGTTTGAAAAACCACATGAGAGTCCTAAGCTCACCGTGAGGTCTAACAAGGCTCCGAAGCTCAAAAGTCAAACAACAAAAAAAAAAAAAAAAAAAAAAAGAAAACAAGCTTGTAAGGGGTCATGGTCCACATTTGTGCCCGCGAGGCCGCAAACTGCAGGGATTCAAAAAACCACATGAGAGTCCACATCTCACAGTGAAGACTTCTGTGCGGCAAAAAGGTGAAATGCTTGTTAATGTAGGCCAGAGTCACAGTAGGTGGCAGGATTTCAAAAACGCTGGCAAAAGCTGTATTGGCAGCCCTAGAGCCAGGAAACGTGCTTACTGACTGCGGGGAGCCTGAAAACCACATGAGAGTCCAAATCTCACAGTGAAGACTCCTGGCGGCGAAAAGGTGATATGATGCTTATTAATGTAGGCGAGTCACAGTAGGTGGCAGGATTTCAAAAACGCTGGCAAAAGCTGTATTGGCAGCCCTAGAGCCAGGAAACGTGCTTACTGACTGCGGGGAGCCTGAAAAACCAAATGAGACTCCTAAGCTCACCGTAACGTCTAACAAGACTCCCAAGCTCAAAAGTCAAACAAAAAAAAAAAACAAGCTTGTGAGGGGTCATGGTCCATTTTTGTCCCCGAGGCCTGCAAACTGCAGGGAGCCAAAAACCACATGAGAGTCCCAATCTCACAGTGAAGAATCGTAGGCGGTGAAAAGGTGATATGAAGCTTATTAATGTAGGCCAGAGTCACAGTAGGTGGCAGGATTTCAAAAACGCTGGCAAAAGCTGTATTGGCAGCCCTAGAGCCAGGAAACGTGCTTACTGACTGCGGGGAGCCTGAAAACCCACATGAGAGTCCCAATCTCACAGTGAAGACTCCTGGCGGCGAAAAGGTGATATGATGCTTATTAATGTAGGCCAGAGTCACAGTAGGTGGCAGGATTTCAAAAACGCTGGCAAAAGCTGTATTGGCAGCCCTAGAGCCAGGAAACGTGCTTACTGACTGCGGGGAGCCTGAAAAACCAAATGAGACTCCTAAGCTCACCGTAACGTCTAACATGACTCCCAAGCTCAAAAGTCAAACAAAAAAAAAAAAACAAGCTTGTGAGGGGTCATGGTCCATTTTTGTCCCCGAGGCCTGCAAACTGCAGGGAGCCAAAAAACCACATGAGAGTCCAAATCTCACAGTGAAGACTTCTGTGCGGCAAAAAGGTGAAATGCTTGTTAATGTAGGCCAGAGTCATAGTAGGTGGCAGGATTTCAAAAACGCTGGCAAAAGCTGTATTGGCAGCCTAGAGCCAGGAAACGTGCTTACTGACTGCGGGGAGCCTGAAAACCCACATGAGAGTCCCAATCTCACAGTGAAGACTCCTGGCGGCGAAAAGGTGATATGATGCTTATTAATGTAGGCCAGAGTCACAGTAGGTGGCAGGATTTCAAAAACGCTGGCAAAAGCTGTATTGGCAGCCCTAGAGCCAGGAAACGTGCTTACTGACTGCGGGGAGCCTGAAAAACCAAATGAGACTCCTAAGCTCACCGTAACGTCTAACATGACTCCCAAGCTCAAAAGTCAAACAAAAAAAAAAAAACAAGCTTGTGAGGGGTCATGGTCCATTTTTGTCCCCGAGGCCTGCAAACTGCAGGGAGCCAAAAAACCACATGAGAGTCCACATCTCACAGTGAAGAATCGTAGGCGGTGAAAAGGTGATATGAAGCTTATTATTGTAGGCCAGAGTCACAGTAGGTGGCAGGATTTAAAAAACGCTGGCAAAAGCTGTTGGCAGCCCTAGACCCTGGAAACGTGATTATTGACTGCGGGGAGTTTGAAAAACCACATGAGAGTCCTAAGCTCACCGTGAGGTCTAACAAGGCTCCGAAGCTCAAAAGTCAAACAACAAAAAAAAAAAAAAAAAAAGAAAACAAGCTTGTAAGGGGTCATGGTCCACATTTGTGCCCGCGAGGCCGCAAACTGCAGGGATCCAAAAAACCACATGAGAGTCCAAATCTCACAGTGAAGACTTCTGTGCGGCAAAAAGGTGAAATGCTTATTAATGTAGGCCAGAGTCACAGTAGGTGGCAGGATTTCAAAAACGCTGGCAAAAGCTGTATTGGCAGCCCTAGAGCCAGGAAACGTGCTTACTGACTGCGGGGAGCCTGAAAAACCAAATGAGACTCCTAAGCTCACCGTAACGTCTAACATGACTCCCAAGCTCAAAAGTCAAACAAAAAAAAAAAAACAAGCTTGTGAGGGGTCATGGTCCATTTTTGTCCCCGAGGCCTGCAAACTGCAGGGAGCCAAAAAACCACATGAGAGTCCAAATCTCACAGTGAAGAATCGTAGGCGGTGAAAAGGTGATATGAAGCTTATTATTGTAGGCCAGAGTCACAGTAGGTGGCAGGATTTAAAAAACGCTGGCAAAAGCTGTTGGCAGCCCTAGACCCTGGAAACGTGATTATTGACTGCGGGGAGTTTGAAAAACCACATGAGAGTCCTAAGCTCACCGTGAGGTCTAACAAGGCTCCGAAGCTCAAAAGTCAAACAACAAAAAAAAAAAAAAAAAAAGAAAACAAGCTTGTAAGGGGTCATGGTCCACATTTGTGCCCGCGAGGCCGCAAACTGCAGGGATCCAAAAAACCACATGAGAGTCCAAATCTCACAGTGAAGACTTCTGTGCGGCAAAAAGGTGAAATGCTTATTAATGTAGGCCAGAGTCACAGTAGGTGGCAGGATTTCAAAAACGCTGGCAAAAGCTGTATTGGCAGCCCTAGAGCCAGGAAACGTGCTTACTGACTGCGGGGAGCCTGAAAAACCAAATGAGACTCCTAAGCTCACCGTAACGTCTAACAAGACTCCCAAGCTCAAAAGTCAAACAAAAAAAAAAAACAAGCTTGTGAGGGGTCATGGTCCATTTTTGTCCCCGAGGCCTGCAAACTGCAGGGAGCCAAAAACCACATGAGAGTCCAAATCTCACAGTGAAGAATCGTAGGCGGTGAAAAGGTGATATGAAGCTTATTAATGTAGGCCAGAGTCACAGTAGGTGGCAGGATTTCAAAAACGCTGGCAAAAGCTGTATTGGCAGCCCTAGAGCCAGGAAACGTGCTTACTGACTGCGGGGAGCCTGAAAACCCACATGAGAGTCCCGATCTCACAGTGAAGACTCCTGGCGGCGAAAAGGTGATATGATGCTTATTAATGTAGGCCAGAGTCACAGTAGGTGGCAGGATTTCAAAAACGCTGGCAAAAGCTGTATTGGCAGCCCTAGAGCCAGGAAACGTGCTTACTGACTGCGGGGAGCCTGAAAAACCAAATGAGACTCCTAAGCTCACCGTAACGTCTAACATGACTCCCAAGCTCAAAAGTCAAACAAAAAAAAAAAAACAAGCTTGTGAGGGGTCATGGTCCATTTTTGTCCCCGAGGCCTGCAAACTGCAGGGAGCCAAAAAACCACATGAGAGTCCAAATCTCACAGTGAAGACTTCTGTGCGGCAAAAAGGTGAAATGCTTGTTAATGTAGGCCAGAGTCACAGTAGGTGGCAGGATTTCAAAAACGCTGGCAAAAGCTGTATTGGCAGCCCTAGAGCCAGGAAACGTGCTTACTGACTGCGGGGAGCCTGAAAACCCACATGAGAGTCCAAATCTCACAGTGAAGACTCCTGGCGGCGAAAAGGTGATATGATGCTTATTAATGTAGGCCAGAGTCAGAGTAGGTAGCAGGATTTCAAAAACGCTGGCAAAAGCTGTATTGGCAGCCCTAGAGCCAGGAAACGTGCTTACTGACTGCGGGGAGCCTGAAAAACCAAATGAGACTCCTAGCTCACCGTAACGTCTAACAAGACTCCCAAGCTCAAAAGTCAAACAAAAAAAAAAAACAAGCTTGTGAGGGGTCATGGTCCATTTTTGTCCCCGAGGCCTGCAAACTGCAGGGAGCCAAAAAACCACATGAGAGTCCAAATCTCACAGTGAAGAATCGTAGGCAGTGAAAAGGTGATATGAAGCTTATTAATGTAGGCCAGAGTCACAGTAGGTGGCAGGATTTCAAAAACGCTGGCAAAAGCTGTTGGCAGCCCTAGACCCTGGAAACGTGATTATTGACTCCGGGGAGTTTGAAAAACCACATGAGAGTCCTAAGCTCACCGTGAGGTCTAACAAGGCTCCGAAGCTCAAAAGTCAAACAACAAAAAAAAAAAAAAAAAAAAAAAGAAAACAAGCTTGTAAGGGGTCATGGTCCACATTTGTGCCCGCGAGGCCGCAAACTGCAGGGATTCAAAAAACCACATGAGAGTCCACATCTCACAGTGAAGACTTCTGTGCGGCAAAAAGGTGAAATGCTTGTTAATGTAGGCCAGAGTCACAGTAGGTGGCAGGATTTCAAAAACGCTGGCAAAAGCTGTATTGGCAGCCCTAGAGCCAGGAAACGTGCTTACTGACTGCGGGGAGCCTGAAAACCACATGAGAGTCCAAATCTCACAGTGAAGACTCCTGGCGGCGAAAAGGTGATATGATGCTTATTAATGTAGGCGAGTCACAGTAGGTGGCAGGATTTCAAAAACGCTGGCAAAAGCTGTATTGGCAGCCCTAGAGCCAGGAAACGTGCTTACTGACTGCGGGGAGCCTGAAAAACCAAATGAGACTCCTAAGCTCACCGTAACGTCTAACAAGACTCCCAAGCTCAAAAGTCAAACAAAAAAAAAAAACAAGCTTGTGAGGGGTCATGGTCCATTTTTGTCCCCGAGGCCTGCAAACTGCAGGGAGCCAAAAACCACATGAGAGTCCCAATCTCACAGTGAAGAATCGTAGGCGGTGAAAAGGTGATATGAAGCTTATTAATGTAGGCCAGAGTCACAGTAGGTGGCAGGATTTCAAAAACGCTGGCAAAAGCTGTATTGGCAGCCCTAGAGCCAGGAAACGTGCTTACTGACTGCGGGGAGCCTGAAAACCCACATGAGAGTCCCAATCTCACAGTGAAGACTCCTGGCGGCGAAAAGGTGATATGATGCTTATTAATGTAGGCCAGAGTCACAGTAGGTGGCAGGATTTCAAAAACGCTGGCAAAAGCTGTATTGGCAGCCCTAGAGCCAGGAAACGTGCTTACTGACTGCGGGGAGCCTGAAAAACCAAATGAGACTCCTAAGCTCACCGTAACGTCTAACATGACTCCCAAGCTCAAAAGTCAAACAAAAAAAAAAAAACAAGCTTGTGAGGGGTCATGGTCCATTTTTGTCCCCGAGGCCTGCAAACTGCAGGGAGCCAAAAAACCACATGAGAGTCCAAATCTCACAGTGAAGACTTCTGTGCGGCAAAAAGGTGAAATGCTTGTTAATGTAGGCCAGAGTCATAGTAGGTGGCAGGATTTCAAAAACGCTGGCAAAAGCTGTATTGGCAGCCTAGAGCCAGGAAACGTGCTTACTGACTGCGGGGAGCCTGAAAACCCACATGAGAGTCCCAATCTCACAGTGAAGACTCCTGGCGGCGAAAAGGTGATATGATGCTTATTAATGTAGGCCAGAGTCACAGTAGGTGGCAGGATTTCAAAAACGCTGGCAAAAGCTGTATTGGCAGCCCTAGAGCCAGGAAACGTGCTTACTGACTGCGGGGAGCCTGAAAAACCAAATGAGACTCCTAAGCTCACCGTAACGTCTAACATGACTCCCAAGCTCAAAAGTCAAACAAAAAAAAAAAAACAAGCTTGTGAGGGGTCATGGTCCATTTTTGTCCCCGAGGCCTGCAAACTGCAGGGAGCCAAAAAACCACATGAGAGTCCACATCTCACAGTGAAGAATCGTAGGCGGTGAAAAGGTGATATGAAGCTTATTATTGTAGGCCAGAGTCACAGTAGGTGGCAGGATTTAAAAAACGCTGGCAAAAGCTGTTGGCAGCCCTAGACCCTGGAAACGTGATTATTGACTGCGGGGAGTTTGAAAAACCACATGAGAGTCCTAAGCTCACCGTGAGGTCTAACAAGGCTCCGAAGCTCAAAAGTCAAACAACAAAAAAAAAAAAAAAAAAAGAAAACAAGCTTGTAAGGGGTCATGGTCCACATTTGTGCCCGCGAGGCCGCAAACTGCAGGGATCCAAAAAACCACATGAGAGTCCAAATCTCACAGTGAAGACTTCTGTGCGGCAAAAAGGTGAAATGCTTATTAATGTAGGCCAGAGTCACAGTAGGTGGCAGGATTTCAAAAACGCTGGCAAAAGCTGTATTGGCAGCCCTAGAGCCAGGAAACGTGCTTACTGACTGCGGGGAGCCTGAAAAACCAAATGAGACTCCTAAGCTCACCGTAACGTCTAACAAGACTCCCAAGCTCAAAAGTCAAACAAAAAAAAAAAAAAAGCTTGTGAGGGGTCATGGTCCATTTTTGTCCCCGAGGCCTGCAAACTGCAGGGAGCCAAAAACCACATGAGAGTCCAAATCTCACAGTGAAGAATCGTAGGCGGTGAAAAGGTGATATGAAGCTTATTAATGTAGGCCAGAGTCACAGTAGGTGGCAGGATTTCAAAAACGCTGGCAAAAGCTGTATTGGCAGCCCTAGAGCCAGGAAACGTGCTTACTGACTGCGGGGAGCCTGAAAACCCACATGAGAGTCCCAATCTCACAGTGAAGACTCCTGGCGGCGAAAAGGTGATATGATGCTTATTAATGTAGGCCAGAGTCACAGTAGGTGGCAGGATTTCAAAAACGCTGGCAAAAGCTGTATTGGCAGCCCTAGAGCCAGGAAACGTGCTTACTGACTGCGGGGAGCCTGAAAAACCAAATGAGACTCCTAAGCTCACCGTAACGTCTAACATGACTCCCAAGCTCAAAAGTCAAACAAAAAAAAAAAAACAAGCTTGTGAGGGGTCATGGTCCATTTTTGTCCCCGAGGCCTGCAAACTGCAGGGAGCCAAAAAACCACATGAGAGTCCAAATCTCACAGTGAAGACTTCTGTGCGGCAAAAAGGTGAAATGCTTGTTAATGTAGGCCAGAGTCATAGTAGGTGGCAGGATTTCAAAAACGCTGGCAAAAGCTGTATTGGCAGCCTAGAGCCAGGAAACGTGCTTACTGACTGCGGGGAGCCTGAAAACCCACATGAGAGTCCCAATCTCACAGTGAAGACTCCTGGCGGCGAAAAGGTGATATGATGCTTATTAATGTAGGCCAGAGTCACAGTAGGTGGCAGGATTTCAAAAACGCTGGCAAAAGCTGTATTGGCAGCCCTAGAGCCAGGAAACGTGCTTACTGACTGCGGGGAGCCTGAAAAACCAAATGAGACTCCTAAGCTCACCGTAACGTCTAACATGACTCCCAAGCTCAAAAGTCAAACAAAAAAAAAAAAACAAGCTTGTGAGGGGTCATGGTCCATTTTTGTCCCCGAGGCCTGCAAACTGCAGGGAGCCAAAAAACCACATGAGAGTCCAAATCTCACAGTGAAGAATCGTAGGCGGTGAAAAGGTGATATGAAGCTTATTATTGTAGGCCAGAGTCACAGTAGGTGGCAGGATTTAAAAAACGCTGGCAAAAGCTGTTGGCAGCCCTAGACCCTGGAAACGTGATTATTGACTGCGGGGAGTGTGAAAAACCACATGAGAGTCCTAAGCTCACCGTGAGGTCTAACAAGGCTCCGAAGCTCAAAAGTCAAACAACAAAAAAAAAAAAAAAAAAAGAAAACAAGCTTGTAAGGGGTCATGGTCCACATTTGTGCCCGCGAGGCCGCAAACTGCAGGGATCCAAAAAACCACATGAGAGTCCAAATCTCACAGTGAAGACTTCTGTGCGGCAAAAAGGTGAAATGCTTATTAATGTAGGCCAGAGTCACAGTAGGTGGCAGGATTTCAAAAACGCTGGCAAAAGCTGTATTGGCAGCCCTAGAGCCGGGAAACGTGCTTACTGACTGCGGGGAGCCTGAAAAACCAAATGAGACTCCTAAGCTCACCGTAACGTCTAACAAGACTCCCAAGCTCAAAAGTCAAACAAAAAAAAAAAACAAGCTTGTGAGGGGTCATGGTCCATTTTTGTCCCCGAGGCCTGCAAACTGCAGGGAGCCAAAAAACCACATGAGAGTCCAAATCTCACAGTGAAGAATCGTAGGCGGTGAAAAGGTGATATGAAGCTTATTAATGTAGGCCAGAGTCACAGTAGGTGGCAGGATTTCAAAAACGCTGGCAAAAGCTGTATTGGCAGCCTAGAGCCAGGAAACGTGCTTACTGACTGCGGGGAGCCTGAAAACCCACACGAGAGTCCCAATCTCACAGTGAAGACTCCTGGCGGCGAAAAGGTGATATGATGCTTATTAATGTAGGCCAGAGTCACAGTAGGTGGCAGGATTTCAAAAACGCTGGCAAAAGCTGTATTGGCAGCCCTAGAGCCAGGAAACGTGCTTACTGACTGCGGGGAGCCTGAAAAACCAAATGAGACTCCTAAGCTCACCGTAACGTCTAACATGACTCCCAAGCTCAAAAGTCAAACAAAAAAAAAAAAACAAGCTTGTGAGGGGTCATGGTCCATTTTTGTCCCCGAGGCCTGCAAACTGCAGGGAGCCAAAAAACCACATGAGAGTCCAAATCTCACAGTGAAGAATCGTAGGCGGTGAAAAGGTGATATGAAGCTTATTATTGTAGGCCAGAGTCACAGTAGGTGGCAGGATTTAAAAAACGCTGGCAAAAGCTGTTGGCAGCCCTAGACCCTGGAAACGTGATTATTGACTGCGGGGAGTTTGAAAAACCACATGAGAGTCCTAAGCTCACCGTGAGGTCTAACAAGGCTCCGAAGCTCAAAAGTCAAACAACAAAAAAAAAAAAAAAAAAAGAAAACAAGCTTGTAAGGGGTCATGGTCCACATTTGTGCCCGCGAGGCCGCAAACTGCAGGGATCCAAAAAACCACATGAGAGTCCAAATCTCACAGTGAAGACTTCTGTGCGGCAAAAAGGTGAAATGCTTATTAATGTAGGCCAGAGTCACAGTAGGTGGCAGGATTTCAAAAACGCTGGCAAAAGCTGTATTGGCAGCCCTAGAGCCGGGAAACGTGCTTACTGACTGCGGGGAGCCTGAAAAACCAAATGAGACTCCTAAGCTCACCGTAACGTCTAACAAGACTCCCAAGCTCAAAAGTCAAACAAAAAAAAAAAACAAGCTTGTGAGGGGTCATGGTCCATTTTTGTCCCCGAGGCCTGCAAACTGCAGGGAGCCAAAAAACCACATGAGAGTCCAAATCTCACAGTGAAGAATCGTAGGCCGTGAAAAGGTGATATGAAGCTTATTAATGTAGGCCAGAGTCACAGTAGGTGGCAGGATTTCAAAAACGCTGGCAAAAGCTGTTGGCAGCCCTAGACCCTGGAAACGTGAATATTGACTCCGGGGAGTTTGAAAAACCACATGAGAGTCCTAAGCTCACCGTGAGGTCTAACAAGGCTCCGAAGCTCAAAAGTCAAACAAAAAAAAAAAAAAAAAAAGAAAACAAGCTTGTAAGGGGTCATGGTCCACATTTGTGCCCGCGAGGCCGCAAACTGCAGGGATCCAAAAAACCACATGAGAGTCCAAATCTCACAGTGAAGACTTCTGTGCGGCAAAAAGGTGAAATGCTTGTTAATGTAGGCCAGAGTCACAGTAGGTGGCAGGATTTCAAAAACGCTGGCAAAAGCTGTATTGGCAGCCTAGAGCCAGGAAACGTGCTTACTGACTGCGGGGAGCCTGAAAACCCACATGAGAGTCCAAATCTCACAGTGAAGACTCCTAGGCGGCGAAAAGGTGATATGATGCTTATTAATGTAGGCCAGAGTCACAGTAGGTGGCAGGATTTCAAAAACGCTGGCAAAAGCTGTATTGGCAGCCCTAGAGCCAGGAAACGTGCTTACTGACTGCGGGGAGCCTGAAAAACCAAATGAGACTCCTAAGCTGACCGTAAAGTCTAACATGACTCCCAAGCTCAAAAGTCAAACAAAAAAAAAAAACAAGCTTGGTCCATTTTTGTCCCCGAGGCCTGCAAACTGCAGGGAGCCAAAAAACCACATGAGAGTCCAAATCTCACAGTGAAGAATCGTAGGCGGTGAAAAGGTGATATGAAGCTTATTATTGTAGGCCAGAGTCACAGTAGGTGGCAGGATTTAAAAAACGCTGGCAAAAGCTGTTGGCAGCCCTAGACCCTGGAAACGTGATTATTGACTCCGGGGAGTTTGAAAAACCACATGAGAATCCTAAGCTCACCATGAGGTCTAACAAGGCTCCGAAGCTCAAAGGTCAAACAACAACAAAAAAAAAAAAAAAAGAAAACAAGCTTGTAGGTCATGGTCCACATTTGTGCCCGCGAGGCCGCAAACTGCAGGGATCCAAAAAACCACATGAGAGTCCAAATACCACAGTGAAGACTTCTGTGCGGCAAAAAGGTGAAATGCTTATTAATGTAGGCCAGAGTCACAGTAGGTGGCAGGATTTCAAAAACGCTGGCAAAAGCTGTATTGGCAGCCCTAGAGCCGGGAAACGTGCTTACTGACTGCGGGGAGCCTGAAAAACCAAATGAGACTCCTAAGCTCACCGTAACGTCTAACAAGACTCCCAAGCTCAAAAGTCAAACAAAAAAAAAAAACAAGCTTGTGAGGGGTCATGGTCCATTTTTGTCCCCGAGGCCTGCAAACTGCAGGGAGCCAAAAAACCACATGAGAGTCCAAATCTCACAGTGAAGAATCGTAGGCCGTGAAAAGGTGATATGAAGCTTATTAATGTAGGCCAGAGTCACAGTAGGTGGCAGGATTTCAAAAACGCTGGCAAAAGCTGTTGGCAGCCCTAGACCCTGGAAACGTGAATATTGACTCCGGGGAGTTTGAAAAACCACATGAGAGTCCTAAGCTCACCGTGAGGTCTAACAAGGCTCCGAAGCTCAAAAGTCAAACAACAAAAAAAAAAAAAAAAAAAGAAAACAAGCTTGTAAGGGGTCATGGTCCACATTTGTGCCCGCGAGGCCGCAAACTGCAGGGATCCAAAAAACCACATGAGAGTCCAAATCTCACAGTGAAGACTTCTGTGCGGCAAAAAGGTGAAATGCTTGTTAATGTAGGCCAGAGTCACAGTAGGTGGCAGGATTTCAAAAACGCTGGCAAAAGCTGTATTGGCAGCCTAGAGCCAGGAAACGTGCTTACTGACTGCGGGGAGCCTGAAAACCCACATGAGAGTCCAAATCTCACAGTGAAGACTCCTAGGCGGCGAAAAGGTGATATGATGCTTATTAATGTAGGCCAGAGTCACAGTAGGTGGCAGGATTTCAAAAACGCTGGCAAAAGCTGTATTGGCAGCCCTAGAGCCAGGAAACGTGCTTACTGACTGCGGGGAGCCTGAAAAACCAAATGAGACTCCTAAGCTGACCGTAAAGTCTAACATGACTCCCAAGCTCAAAAGTCAAACAAAAAAAAAAAACAAGCTTGTGAGGGGTCATGGTCCATTTTTGTCCCCGAGGCCTGCAAACTGCAGGGAGCCAAAAAACCACATGAGAGTCCAAATCTCACAGTGAAGAATCGTAGGCGGTGAAAAGGTGATATGAAGCTTATTATTGTAGGCCAGAGTCACAGTAGGTGGCAGGATTTAAAAAACGCTGGCAAAAGCTGTTGGCAGCCCTAGACCCTGGAAACGTGATTATTGACTCCGGGGAGTTTGAAAAACCACATGAGAATCCTAAGCTCACCATGAGGTCTAACAAGGCTCCGAAGCTCAAAAGTCAAACAACAACAACAAAAAAAAAAAAAAGAAAACAAGCTTGTAGGTCATGGTCCACATTTGTGCCCGCGAGGCCGCAAACTGCAGGGATCCAAAAAACCACATGAGAGTCCAAATACCACAGTGAAGACTTCTGTGCGGCAAAAAGGTGAAATGCTTGTTAATGTAGGCCAGAGTCACAGTAGGTGGCAGGATTTCAAAAACGCTGGCAAAAGCTGTATTGGCAGCCCTAGAGCCAGGAAACGTGCTTACTGACTCCGGGGAGCCTGAAAAACCAAATGAGACTCCTAAGCTCACCGTAAAGTCTAACATGACTACCAAGCTCAAAAGTCAAACAAAAAAAAAAAACAAGCTTGTGAGGGGTCATGGTCCATTTTTGTCCCCGAGGCCTGCAAACTGCAGGGAGCCAAAAAACCACATGAGAGTCCAAATCTCACAGTGAAGAATCGTAGGCCGTGAAAAGGTGATATGAAGCTTATTAATGTAGGCCAGAGTCACAGTAGGTGGCAGGATTTCAAAAACGCTGGCAAAAGCTGTTGGCAGCCCTAGACCCTGGAAACGTGATTATTGACTGCGGGGAGCCTGAAAACCCACATGAGAGTCCAAATCTCACAGTGAAGACTTCTGTGCGGCAAAAAGGTGAAATGCTTGTTAATGTAGGCCAGAGTCACAGTAGGTGGCAGGATTTCAAAAACGCTGGCAAAAGCTGTATTGGCAGCCCTAGACCCTGGAAACGTGATTATTGACTCCGGGGAGTTTGAAAAACCACATGAGAGTCCTAAGCTCACCGTGAGGTCTAACAAGGCTCCGAAGCTCAAAAGTCAAACAACAAAAAAAAAAAAAAAAAAAAAAAAAGAAAACAAGCTTGTAAGGGGTCATGGTCCACATTTGTGCCCGCGAGGCCGCAAACTGCAGGGATCCAAAAACCACATGAGAGTCCAAATCTCACAGTGAAGACTTCTGTGCGGCAAAAAGGTGAAATGCTTGTTAATGTAGGCCAGAGTCACAGTAGGTGGCAGGATTTCAAAAACGCTGGCAAAAGCTGTATTGGCAGCCTAGAGCCAGGAAACGTGCTTACTGACTGCGGGGAGCCTGAAAACCCACATGAGAGTCCCAATCTCACAGTGAAGACTCCTGGCGGCGAAAAGGTGATATGATGCTTATTAATGTAGGCCAGAGTCACAGTAGGTGGCAGGATTTCAAAAACGCTGGCAAAAGCTGTATTGGCAGCCCTAGAGCCAGGAAACGTGCTTACTGACTGCGGGGAGCCTGAAAAACCAAATGAGACTCCTAAGCTCACCGTAACGTCTAACATGACTCCCAAGCTCAAAAGTCAAACAAAAAAAAAAAAACAAGCTTGTGAGGGGTCATGGTCCATTTTTGTCCCCGAGGCCTGCAAACTGCAGGGAGCCAAAAAACCACATGAGAGTCCAAATCTCACAGTGAAGAATCGTAGGCGGTGAAAAGGTGATATGAAGCTTATTAATGTAGGCCAGAGTCACAGTAGGTGGCAGGATTTCAAAAACGCTGGCAAAAGCTGTTGGCAGCCCTAGACCCTGGAAACGTGAATATTGACTGCGGGGAGTTTGAAAAACCACATGAGAGTCCTAAGCTCACCGTGAGGTCTAACAAGGCTCCGAAGCTCAAAAGTCAAACAACAAAAAAAAAAAAAAAAAAAGAAAACAAGCTTGTAAGGGGTCATGGTCCACATTTGTGCCCGCGAGGCCGCAAACTGCAGGGATCCAAAAAACCACATGAGAGTCCAAATCTCACAGTGAAGACTTCTGTGCGGCAAAAAGGTGAAATGCTTGTTAATGTAGGCCAGAGTCACAGTAGGTGGCAGGATTTCAAAAACGCTGGCAAAAGCTGTATTGGCAGCCTAGAGCCAGGAAACGTGCTTACTGACTGCGGGGAGCCTGAAAACCCACATGAGAGTCCAAATCTCACAGTGAAGACTCCTGGCGGCGAAAAAGTGATATGATGCTTATTAATGTAGGCGAGTCACAGTAGGTGGCAGGATTTAAAAAACGCTGGCAAAAGCTGTTGGCAGCCCTAGACCCTGGAAACGTGATTATTGACTCCGGGGAGTTTGAAAAACCACATGAGAGTCCTAAGCTCACCGTGAGGTCTAACAAGGCTCCGAAGCTCAAAAGTCAAACAACAAAAAAAAAAAAAAAAAAAGAAAACAAGCTTGTAGGTCATGGTCCACATTTGTGCCCGCGAGGCCGCAAACTGCAGGGATCCAAAAAACCACATGAGAGTCCAAATACCACAGTGAAGACTTCTGTGCGGCAAAAAGGTGAAATGCTTGTTAATGTAGGCCAGAGTCACAGTAGGTGGCAGGATTTCAAAAACGCTGGCAAAAGCTGTATTGGCAGCCCTAGAGCCGGGAAACGTGCTTACTGACTGCGGGGAGCCTGAAAAACCAAATGAGACTCCTAAGCTCACCGTAACGTCTAACAAGACTCCCAAGCTCAAAAGTCAAACAAAAAAAAAAAACAAGCTTGTGAGGGGTCATGGTCCATTTTTGTCCCCGAGGCCTGCAAACTGCAGGGAGCCAAAAAACCACATGAGAGTCCAAATCTCACAGTGAAGAATCGTAGGCGGTGAAAAGGTGATATGAAGCTTATTAATGTAGGCCAGAGTCACAGTAGGTGGCAGGATTTCAAAAACGCTGGCAAAAGCTGTTGGCAGCCCTAGACCCTGGAAACGTGAATATTGACTCCGGGGAGTTTGAAAAACCACATGAGAGTCCTAAGCTCACCGTGAGGTCTAACAAGGCTCCGAAGCTCAAAAGTCAAACAACAAAAAAAAAAAAAAAAAAAGAAAACAAGCTTGTAAGGGGTCATGGTCCACATTTGTGCCCGCGAGGCCGCAAACTGCAGGGATCCAAAAAACCACATGAGAGTCCAAATCTCACAGTGAAGACTTCTGTGCGGCAAAAAGGTGAAATGCTTGTTAATGTAGGCCAGAGTCACAGTAGGTGGCAGGATTTCAAAAACGCTGGCAAAAGCTGTATTGGCAGCCCTAGAGCCAGGAAACGTGCTTACTGACTGCGGGGAGCCAAAAACCACATGAGAGTCCAAATCTCACAGTGAAGAATCGTAGGCGGTGAAAAGGTGATATGAAGCTTATTAATGTAGGCCAGAGTCACAGTAGGTGGCAGGATTTCAAAAACGCTGGCAAAAGCTGTTGGCAGCCCTAGACCCTGGAAACGTGAATATTGACTCCGGGGAGTTTGAAAAACCACATGAGAGTCCTAAGCTCACCGTGAGGTCTAACAAGGCTCCGAAGCTCAAAAGTCAAACAACAAAAAAAAAATAAATAAAAGAAAACAAGCTTGTAAGGGGTCATGGTCCACATTTGTGCCCGCGAGGCCGCAAACTGCAGGGATCCAAAAAACCACATGAGAGTCCAAATCTCACAGTGAAGACTTCTGTGCGGCAAAAAGGTGAAATGCTTGTTAATGTAGGCCAGAGTCACAGTAGGTGGCAGGATTTCAAAAACGCTGGCAAAAGCTGTATTGGCAGCCTAGAGCCAGGAAACGTGCTTACTGACTGCGGGGAGCCTGAAAACCCACATGAGAGTCCAAATCTCACAGTGAAGACTCCTAGGTGGCGAAAAGGTGATATGATGCTTATTAATGTAGGCCAGAGTCACAGTAGGTGGCAGGATTTCAAAAACGCTGGCAAAAGCTGTATTGGCAGCCCTAGAGCCAGGAAACGTGCTTACTGACTGCGGGGAGCCTGAAAAACCAAATGAGACTCCTAAGCTCACCGTAAAGTCTAACATGACTCCCAAGCTCAAAAGTCAAACAAAAAAAAAAAACAAGCTTGTGAGGGGTCATGGTCCATTTTTGTCCCCGAGGCCTGCAAACTGCAGGGAGCCAAAAAACCACATGAGAGTCCAAATCTCACAGTGAAGAATCGTAGGCGGTGAAAAGGTGATATGAAGCTTATTATTGTAGGCCAGAGTCACAGTAGGTGGCAGGATTTAAAAAACGCTGGCAAAAGCTGTTGGCAGCCCTAGACCCTGGAAACGTGATTATTGACTCCGGGGAGTTTGAAAAACCACATGAGAGTCCAAATCTCACAGTGAAGACTTCTGTGCGGCAAAAAGGTGAAATGCTTGTTAATGTAGGCCAGAGTCACAGTAGGTGGCAGGATTTCAAAAACGCTGGCAAAAGCTGTATTGGCAGCCTAGAGCCAGGAAACGTGCTTACTGACTGCGGGGAGCCTGAAAACCCACATGAGAGTCCAAATCTCACAGTGAAGACTCCTAGGCGGCGAAAAGGTGATATGAAGCTTATTAATGTAGGCCAGAGTCACAGTAGGTGGCAGGATTTCAAAAACGCTGGCAAAAGCTGTATTGGCAGCCCTAGAGCCGGGAAACGTGCTTACTGACTGCGGGGAGCCTGAAAAACCAAATGAGACTCCTAAGCTCACCGTAACGTCTAACAAGACTCCCAAGCTCAAAAGTCAAACAAAAAAAAAAAACAAGCTTGTGAGGGGTCATGGTCCATTTTTGTCCCCGAGGCCTGCAAACTGCAGGGAGCCAAAAAACCACATGAGAGTCCAAATCTCACAGTGAAGAATCGTAGGCCGTGAAAAGGTGATATGAAGCTTATTATTGTAGGCCAGAGTCACAGTAGGTGGCAGGATTTCAAAAACGCTGGCAAAAGCTGTTGGCAGCCCTAGACCCTGGAAACGTGAATATTGACTCCGGGGAGTTTGAAAAACCACATGAGAGTCCTAAGCTCACCGTGAGGTCTAACAAGGCTCCGAAGCTCAAAAGTCAAACAACAAAAAAAAAAAAAAAAAAAGAAAACAAGCTTGTAGGTCATGGTCCACATTTGTGCCCGCGAGGCCGCAAACTGCAGGGATCCAAAAAACCACATGAGAGTCCAAATACCACAGTGAAGACTTCTGTGCGGCAAAAAGGTGAAATGCTTGTTAATGTAGGCCAGAGTCACAGTAGGTGGCAGGATTTCAAAAACGCTGGCAAAAGCTGTATTGGCAGCCCTAGAGCCGGGAAACGTGCTTACTGACTGCGGGGAGCCTGAAAAACCAAATGAGACTCCTAAGCTCACCGTAACGTCTAACAAGACTCCCAAGCTCAAAAGTCAAACAAAAAAAAAAAACAAGCTTGTGAGGGGTCATGGTCCATTTTTGTCCCCGAGGCCTGCAAACTGCAGGGAGCCAAAAAACCACATGAGAGTCCAAATCTCACAGTGAAGAATCGTAGGCGGTGAAAAGGTGATATGAAGCTTATTAATGTAGGCCAGAGTCACAGTAGGTGGCAGGATTTCAAAAACGCTGGCAAAAGCTGTTGGCAGCCCTAGACCCTGGAAACGTGAATATTGACTCCGGGGAGTTTGAAAAACCACATGAGAGTCCTTAGCTCACCGTGAGGTCTAACAAGGCTCCGAAGCTCAAAAGTCAAACAACAAAAAAAAAAAAAAAAAAAGAAAACAAGCTTGTAAGGGGTCATGGTCCACATTTGTGCCCGCGAGGCCGCAAACTGCAGGGATCCAAAAAACCACATGAGAGTCCAAATCTCACAGTGAAGACTTCTGTGCGGCAAAAAGGTGAAATGCTTGTTAATGTAGGCCAGAGTCACAGTAGGTGGCAGGATTTCAAAAACGCTGGCAAAAGCTGTATTGGCAGCCTAGAGCCAGGAAACGTGCTTACTGACTGCGGGGAGCCTGAAAACCCACATGAGAGTCCAAATCTCACAGTGAAGACTCCTGGCGGCGAAAAAGTGATATGATGCTTATTAATGTAGGCGAGTCACAGTAGGTGGCAGGATTTCAAAAACGCTGGCAAAAGCTGTATTGGCAGCCCTAGAGCCAGGAAACGTGCTTACTGACTGCGGGGAGCCTGAAAAACCAAATGAGACTCCTATGCTCACCGTAACGTCTAACAAGACTCCCAAGCTCAAAAGTCAAACAAAAAAAAAAAAAAGCTTGTGAGGGGTCATGGTCCATTTTTGTCCCCGAGGCCTGCAAACTGCAGGGAGCCAAAAACCACATGAGAGTCCAAATCTCACAGTGAAGAATCGTAGGCGGTGAAAAGGTGATATGAAGCTTATTAATGTAGGCCAGAGTCACAGTAGGTGGCAGGATTTCAAAAACGCTGGCAAAAGCTGTTGGCAGCCCTAGACCCTGGAAACGTGAATATTGACTCCGGGGAGTTTGAAAAACCACATGAGAGTCCTAAGCTCACCGTGAGGTCTAACAAGGCTCCGAAGCTCAAAAGTCAAACAACAAAAAAAAAAAAAATAAAAGAAAACAAGCTTGTAAGGGGTCATGGTCCACATTTGTGCCCGCGAGGCCGCAAACTGCAGGGATCCAAAAAACCACATGAGAGTCCAAATCTCACAGTGAAGACTTCTGTGCGGCAAAAAGGTGAAATGCTTGTTAATGTAGGCCAGAGTCACAGTAGGTGGCAGGATTTCAAAAACGCTGGCAAAAGCTGTATTGGCAGCCTAGAGCCAGGAAACGTGCTTACTGACTGCGGGGAGCCTGAAAACCCACATGAGAGTCCAAATCTCACAGTGAAGACTCCTAGGCGGCGAAAAGGTGATATGATGCTTATTAATGTAGGCCAGAGTCACAGTAGGTGGCAGGATTTCAAAAACGCTGGCAAAAGCTGTATTGGCAGCCCTAGAGCCAGGAAACGTGCTTACTGACTGCGGGGAGCCTGAAAAACCAAATGAGACTCCTAAGCTCACCGTAAAGTCTAACATGACTCCCAAGCTCAAAAGTCAAACAAAAAAAAAAAACAAGCTTGTGAGGGGTCATGGTCCATTTTTGTCCCCGAGGCCTGCAAACTGCAGGGAGCCAAAAAACCACATGAGAGTCCAAATCTCACAGTGAAGAATCGTAGGCGGTGAAAAGGTGATATGAAGCTTATTATTGTAGGCCAGAGTCACAGTAGGTGGCAGGATTTAAAAAACGCTGGCAAAAGCTGTTGGCAGCCCTAGACCCTGGAAACGTGCTTATTGACTCCGGGGAGTTTGAAAAACCACATGAGAGTCCTAAGCTCACCGTGAGGTCTAACAAGGCTCCGAAGCTCAAAAGTCAAACAACAAAAAAAAAAAAAAAAAAAGAAAACAAGCTTGTAAGGGGTCATGGTCCACATTTGTGCCCGCGAGGCCGCAAACTGCAGGGATCCAAAAAACCACATGAGAGTCCAAATCTCACAGTGAAGACTTCTGTGCGGCAAAAAGGTGAAATGCTTGTTAATGTAGGCCAGAGTCACAGTAGGTGGCAGGATTTCAAAAACGCTGGCAAAAGCTGTATTGGCAGCCTAGAGCCAGGAAACTTGCTTACTGACTGCGGGGAGCCTGAAAAACTAAATGAGACTCCTAAGCTCACCGTAACGTCTAACATGACTCCCAAGCTCAAAAGTCAAACAAAAAAAAAAAACAAGCTTGTGAGGGGTCATGGTCCATTTTTGTCCCCGAGGCCTGCAAACTGCAGGGAGCCAAAAAACCACATGAGAGTCCAAATCTCACAGTGAAGAATCGTAGGCGGTGAAAAGGTGATATGAAGCTTATTATTGTAGGCCAGAGTCACAGTAGGTGGCAGGATTTAAAAAACGCTGGCAAAAGCTGTTGGCAGCCCTAGACCCTGGAAACGTGATTATTGACTCCGGGGAGTTTGAAAAACCACATGAGAGTCCTAAGCTCACCGTGAGGTCTAACAAGGCTCCGAAGCTCAAAAGTCAAAACAACAAAAAAAAAAAAAAAGAAAACAAGCTTGTAAGGGGTCATGGTCCACATTTGTGCCCGCGAGGCCGCAAACTGCAGGGATCCAAAAAACCACATGAGAGTCCTAAGCTCACCGTGAGGTCTAACAAGGCTCCGAAGCTCAAAAGTCAAACAACAAAAAAAAAAAAAAAAAAAAAAAGAAAACAAGCTTGTAAGGGGTCATGGTCCACATTTATGCCCGCGAGGCCGCAAACTGCAGGGATCCAAAAAACCACATGAGAGTCCAAATCTCACAGTGAAGACTTCTGTGCGGCAAAAAGGTGAAATGCTTGTTAATGTAGGCCAGAGTCACAGTAGGTGGCAGGATTTCAAAAACGCTGGCAAAAGCTGTATTGGCAGCCCTAGAGCCAGGAAACGTGCTTACTGACTGCGGGGAGCCTGAAAAACCAAATGAGACTCCTAAGCTCACCGTAACGTCTAACAAGACTCCCAAGCTCAAAAGTCAAACAAAAAAAAAAAACAAGCTTGTGAGGGGTCATGGTCCATTTTTGTCCCCGAGGCCTGCAAACTGCAGGGAGCCAAAAACCACATGAGAGTCCAAATCTCACAGTGAAGAATCGTAGGCGGTGAAAAGGTGATATGAAGCTTATTAATGTAGGCCAGAGTAACAGTAGGTGGCAGGATTTCAAAAACGCTGGCAAAAGCTGTTGGCAGCCCTAGACCCTGGAAACGTGATTATTGACTCCGGGGAGTTTGAAAAACCACATGAGAGTCCTAAGCTCACCGTGAGGTCTAACAAGGCTCCGAAGCTCAAAAGTCAAACAACAAAAAAATAAAAAAAAAAAGAAAACAAGCTTGTAAGGGGTCATGGTCCACATTTGTGCCCGCGAGGCCGCAAACTGCAGGGATCCAAAAAACCACATGAGAGTCCAAATCTCACAGTGAAGACTTCTGTGCGGCAAAAAGGTGAAATGCTTGTTAATGTAGGCCAGAGTCACAGTAGGTGGCAGGATTTCAAAAACGCTGGCAAAAGCTGTATTGGCAGCCTAGAGCCAGGAAACGTGCTTACTGACTGCGGGGAGCCTGAAAACCCACATGAGAGTCCAAATCTCACAGTGAAGACTCCTAGGCGGCGAAAAGGTGATATGATGCTTATTAATGTAGGCCAGAGTCACAGTAGGTGGCAGGATTTCAAAAACGCTGGCAAAAGCTGTATTGGCAGCCCTAGAGCCAGGAAACGTGCTTACTGACTGCGGGGAGCCTGAAAAACCAAATGAGACTCCTAAGCTCACCGTAAAGTCTAACATGACTCCCAAGCTCAAAAGTCAAACAAAAAAAAAAAACAAGCTTGTGAGGGGTCATGGTCCATTTTTGTCCCCGAGGCCTGCAAACTGCAGGGAGCCAAAAAACCACATGAGAGTCCAAATCTCACAGTGAAGAATCGTAGGCGGTGAAAAGGTGATATGAAGCTTATTATTGTAGGCCAGAGTCACAGTAGGTGGCAGGATTTAAAAAACGCTGGCAAAAGCTGTTGGCAGCCCTAGACCCTGGAAACGTGCTTATTGACTCCGGGGAGTTTGAAAAACCACATGAGAGTCCTAAGCTCACCGTGAGGTCTAACAAGGCTCCGAAGCTCAAAAGTCAAACAACAAAAAAAAAAAAAAAAAAAGAAAACAAGCTTGTAAGGGGTCATGGTCCACATTTGTGCCCGCGAGGCCGCAAACTGCAGGGATCCAAAAAACCACATGAGAGTCCAAATCTCACAGTGAAGACTTCTGTGCGGCAAAAAGGTGAAATGCTTGTTAATGTAGGCCAGAGTCACAGTAGGTGGCAGGATTTCAAAAACGCTGGCAAAAGCTGTATTGGCAGCCTAGAGCCAGGAAACTTGCTTACTGACTGCGGGGAGCCTGAAAAACTAAATGAGACTCCTAAGCTCACCGTAACGTCTAACATGACTCCCAAGCTCAAAAGTCAAACAAAAAAAAAAAACAAGCTTGTGAGGGGTCATGGTCCATTTTTGTCCCCGAGGCCTGCAAACTGCAGGGAGCCAAAAAACCACATGAGAGTCCAAATCTCACAGTGAAGAATCGTAGGCGGTGAAAAGGTGATATGAAGCTTATTATTGTAGGCCAGAGTCACAGTAGGTGGCAGGATTTAAAAAACGCTGGCAAAAGCTGTTGGCAGCCCTAGACCCTGGAAACGTGATTATTGACTCCGGGGAGTTTGAAAAACCACATGAGAGTCCTAAGCTCACCGTGAGGTCTAACAAGGCTCCGAAGCTCAAAAGTCAAAACAACAAAAAAAAAAAAAAAGAAAACAAGCTTGTAAGGGGTCATGGTCCACATTTGTGCCCGCGAGGCCGCAAACTGCAGGGATCCAAAAAACCACATGAGAGTCCTAAGCTCACCGTGAGGTCTAACAAGGCTCCGAAGCTCAAAAGTCAAACAACAAAAAAAAAAAAAAAAAAAAAAGAAAACAAGCTTGTAAGGGGTCATGGTCCACATTTATGCCCGCGAGGCCGCAAACTGCAGGGATCCAAAAAACCACATGAGAGTCCAAATCTCACAGTGAAGACTTCTGTGCGGCAAAAAGGTGAAATGCTTGTTAATGTAGGCCAGAGTCACAGTAGGTGGCAGGATTTCAAAAACGCTGGCAAAAGCTGTATTGGCAGCCCTAGAGCCAGGAAACGTGCTTACTGACTGCGGGGAGCCTGAAAAACCAAATGAGACTCCTAAGCTCACCGTAACGTCTAACAAGACTCCCAAGCTCAAAAGTCAAACAAAAAAAAAAAACAAGCTTGTGAGGGGTCATGGTCCATTTTTGTCCCCGAGGCCTGCAAACTGCAGGGAGCCAAAAACCACATGAGAGTCCAAATCTCACAGTGAAGAATCGTAGGCGGTGAAAAGGTGATATGAAGCTTATTAATGTAGGCCAGAGTAACAGTAGGTGGCAGGATTTCAAAAACGCTGGCAAAAGCTGTTGGCAGCCCTAGACCCTGGAAACGTGATTATTGACTCCGGGGAGTTTGAAAAACCACATGAGAGTCCTAAGCTCACCGTGAGGTCTAACAAGGCTCCGAAGCTCAAAAGTCAAACAACAAAAAAATAAAAAAAAAAAGAAAACAAGCTTGTAAGGGGTCATGGTCCACATTTGTGCCCGCGAGGCCGCAAACTGCAGGGATCCAAAAAACCACATGAGAGTCCAAATCTCACAGTGAAGACTTCTGTGCGGCAAAAAGGTGAAATGCTTGTTAATGTAGGCCAGAGTCACAGTAGGTGGCAGGATTTCAAAAACGCTGGCAAAAGCTGTATTGGCAGCCTAGAGCCAGGAAACGTGCTTACTGACTGCGGGGAGCCTGAAAACCAAATGAGACTCCTAAGCTCACCGTAACGTCTAACAAGACTCCCAAGCTCAAAAGTCAAACAAAAAAAAAAAACAAGCTTGTGAGGGGTCATGGTCCATTTTTGTCCCCGAGGCCTGCAAACTGCAGGGAGCCAAAAAACCACATGAGAGTCCAAATCTCACAGTGAAGAATCGTAGGCGGTGAAAAGGTGATATGAAGCTTATTATTGTAGGCCAGAGTCACAGTAGGTGGCAGGATTTAAAAAACGCTGGCAAAAGCTGTTGGCAGCCCTAGACCCTGGAAACGTGATTATTGACTCCGGGGAGTTTGAAAAACCACATGAGAGTCCTAAGCTCACCGTGAGGTCTAACAAGGCTCCGAAGCTCAAAAGTCAAAACAACAAAAAAAAAAAAAAAGAAAACAAGCTTGTAAGGGGTCATGGTCCACATTTGTGCCCGCGAGGCCGCAAACTGCAGGGATCCAAAAAACCACATGAGAGTCCTAAGCTCACCGTGAGGTCTAACAAGGCTCCGAAGCTCAAAAGTCAAACAACAAAAAAAAAAAAAAAAAAAAAAAGAAAACAAGCTTGTAAGGGGTCATGGTCCACATTTATGCCCGCGAGGCCGCAAACTGCAGGGATCCAAAAAACCACATGAGAGTCCAAATCTCACAGTGAAGACTTCTGTGCGGCAAAAAGGTGAAATGCTTGTTAATGTAGGCCAGAGTCACAGTAGGTGGCAGGATTTCAAAAACGCTGGCAAAAGCTGTATTGGCAGCCCTAGAGCCAGGAAACGTGCTTACTGACTGCGGGGAGCCTGAAAAACCAAATGAGACTCCTAAGCTCACCGTAACGTCTAACAAGACTCCCAAGCTCAAAAGTCAAACAAAAAAAAAAAACAAGCTTGTGAGGGGTCATGGTCCATTTTTGTCCCCGAGGCCTGCAAACTGCAGGGAGCCAAAAACCACATGAGAGTCCAAATCTCACAGTGAAGAATCGTAGGCGGTGAAAAGGTGATATGAAGCTTATTAATGTAGGCCAGAGTAACAGTAGGTGGCAGGATTTCAAAAACGCTGGCAAAAGCTGTTGGCAGCCCTAGACCCTGGAAACGTGATTATTGACTCCGGGGAGTTTGAAAAACCACATGAGAGTCCTAAGCTCACCGTGAGGTCTAACAAGGCTCCGAAGCTCAAAAGTCAAACAACAAAAAAATAAAAAAAAAAAGAAAACAAGCTTGTAAGGGGTCATGGTCCACATTTGTGCCCGCGAGGCCGCAAACTGCAGGGATCCAAAAAACCACATGAGAGTCCAAATCTCACAGTGAAGACTTCTGTGCGGCAAAAAGGTGAAATGCTTGTTAATGTAGGCCAGAGTCACAGTAGGTGGCAGGATTTCAAAAACGCTGGCAAAAGCTGTATTGGCAGCCTAGAGCCAGGAAACGTGCTTACTGACTGCGGGGAGCCTGAAAACCAAATGAGACTCCTAAGCTCACCGTAACGTCTAACAAGACTCCCAAGCTCAAAAGTCAAACAAAAAAAAAAACAAGCTTGTGAGGGGTCATGGTCCATTTTTGTCCCCGAGGCCTGCAAACTGCAGGGAGCCAAAAAACCACATGAGAGTCCAAATCTCACAGTGAAGAATCGTAGGCGGTGAAAAGGTGATATGAAGCTTATTATAATGTAGGCCAGAGTCACAGTAGGTGGCAGGATTTCAAAAACGCTGGCTGTTGGCAGCCCTAGACCCTGGAAACGTGATTATTGACTCCGGGGAGTTTGAAAAACCACATGAGAGTCCTAAGCTCACCGTGAGGTCTAACAAGGCTCCGAAGCTCAAAAGTCAAACAACAAAAAAAAAAAAAAAAAAAGAAAACAAGCTTGTAAGGGGTCATGGTCCACATTTGTGCCCGCGAGGCCGCAAACTGCAGGGATCCAAAAAACCACATGAGAGTCCAAATCTCACAGTGAAGACTTCTGTGCGGCAAAAAGGTGAAATGCTTATTAATGTAGGCCAGAGTCACAGTAGGTGGCAGGATTTCAAAAACGCTGGCAAAAGCTGTATTGGCAGCCCTAGAGCCGGGAAACGTGCTTACTGACTGCGGGGAGCCTGAAAAACCAAATGAGACTCCTAAGCTCACCGTAACGTCTAACAAGACTCCCAAGCTCAAAAGTCAAACAAAAAAAAAAAACAAGCTTGTGAGGGGTCATGGTCCATTTTTGTCCCCGAGGCCTGCAAACTGCAGGGAGCCAAAAAACCACATGAGAGTCCAAATCTCACAGTGAAGAATCGTAGGCGGTGAAAAGGTGATATGAAGCTTATTAATGTAGGCCAGAGTCACAGTAGGTGGCAGGATTTCAAAAACGCTGGCAAAAGCTGTTGGCAGCCCTAGACCCTGGAAACGTGATTATTGACTCCGGGGAGTTTGAAAAACCACATGAGAGTCCTAAGCTCACCGTGAGGTCTAACAAGCCTCCGAAGCTCAAAAGTCAAACAACAAAAAAAAAAAAAAAAAGAAAACAAGCTTGTAAGGGGTCATGGTCCACATTTGTGCCCGCGAGGCCGCAAACTGCAGGGATCCAAAAAACCACATGAGAGTCCAAATCTCACAGTGAAGACTTCTGTGCGGCAAAAAGGTGAAATGCTTGTTAATGTAGGCCAGAGTCACAGTAGGTGGCAGGATTTCAAAAACGCTGGCAAAAGCTGTATTGGCAACCTAGAGCCAGGAAACGTGCTTACTGACTGCGGGGAGCCTGAAAACCCACATGAGAGTCCAAATCTCACAGTGAAGACTCCTAGGCGGCGAAAAGGTGATATGATGCTTATTAATGTAGGCCAGAGTCACAGTAGGTGGCAGGATTTCAAAAACGCTGGCAAAAGCTGTATTGGCAGCCCTAGAGCCAGGAAACGTGCTTACTGACTGCGGGGAGCCTGAAAAACCAAATGAGACTCCTAAGCTCACCGTAAAGTCTAACATGACTCCCAAGCTCAAAAGTCAAACAAAAAAAAAAAACAAGCTTGTGAGGGGTCATGGTCCATTTTTGTCCCCGAGGCCTGCAAACTGCAGGGAGCCAAAAAACCACATGTGAAGAATCTCACAGTGAAGAATCGTAGGCGGTGAAAAGGTGATATGAAGCTTATTATTGTAGGCCAGAGTCACAGTAGGTGGCAGGATTTAAAAAACGCTGGCAAAAGCTGTTGGCAGCCCTAGACCCTGGAAACGTGATTATTGACTCCGGGGAGTTTGAAAAACCACATGAGAGTCCTAAGCTCACCGTGAGGTCTAACAAGGCTCCGAAGCTCAAAAGTCAAACAAAAAAAAAAAAAAAAAAAAAGAAAACAAGCTTGTAAGGGGTCATGGTCCACATTTGTGCCCGCGAGGCCGCAAACTGCAGGGATCCAAAAGACCACATGAGAGTCCAAATCTCACAGTGAAGACTTCTGTGCGGCAAAAAGGTGAAATACTTTTAATGTAGGCCAGAGTCACAGTAGGTGGCAGGATTTCAAAAACGCTGGCAAAAGCTGTATTGGCAGCCCTAGAGCCAGGAAACGTGCTTACTGACTGCGGGGAGAGCCTGAAAAACCAAATGAGACTCCTAAGCTCACCGTAACGTCTAACAAGACTCCCAAGCTCAAAAGTCAAACAAAAAAAAAAAACAAGCTTGTGAGGGGTCATGGTCCATTTTTGTCCCCGAGGCCTGCAAACTGCAGGGAGCCAAAAACCACATGAGAGTCCAAATCTCACAGTGAAGAATCGTAGGCGGTGAAAAGGTGATATGAAGCTTATTAATGTAGGCCAGAGTCACAGTAGGTGGCAGGATTTCAAAAACGCTGGCAAAAGCTGTTGGCAGCCCTAGACCCTGGAAACGTGATTATTGACTCCGGGGAGTTTGAAAAACCACATGAGAGTCCTAAGCTCACCGTGAGGTCTAACAAGGCTCCGAAGCTCAAAAGTCAAACAAAAAAAAAAAAAAAAAAAGAAAACAAGCTTGTAAGGGGTCATGGTCCACATTTGTGCCCGCGAGGCCGCAAACTGCAGGGATCCAAAAAACCACATGAGAGTCCAAATCTCACAGTGAAGACTTCTGTGCGGCAAAAAGGTGAAATGCTTGTTAATGTAGGCCAGAGTCACAGTAGGTGGCAGGATTTCAAAAACGCTGGCAAAAGCTGTATTGGCAGCCTAGAGCCAGGAAACGTGCTTACTGACTGCGGGGAGCCTGAAAACCCACATGAGAGTCCAAATCTCACAGTGAAGACTCCTAGGCGGCGAAAAGGTGATATGATGCTTATTAATGTAGGCCAGAGTCACAGTAGGTGGCAGGATTTCAAAAACGCTGGCAAAAGCTGTATTGGCAGCCCTAGAGCCAGGAAACGTGCTTACTGACTGCGGGGAGCCTGAAAAACCAAATGAGACTCCTAAGCTCACCGTAACGTCTAACATGACTCCCAAGCTCAAAAGTCAAACAAAAAAAAAAAACAAGCTTGTGAGTGGTCATGGTCCATTTTTGTCCCCGAGGCCTGCAAACTGCAGGGAGCCAAAAAACCACATGAGAGTCCAAATCTCACAGTGAAGAATCGTAGGCAGTGAAAAGGTGATATGAAGCTTATTAATGTAGGCCAGAGTCACAGTAGGTGGCAGGATTTCAAAAACGCTGGCAAAAGCTGTTGGCAGCCCTAGACCCTGGAAACGTGATTATTGACTCCGGGGAGTTTGAAAAACCACATGAGAGTCCTAAGCTCACCGTGAGGTCTAACAAGCCTCCGAAGCTCAAAAGTCAAACAACAAAAAAAAAAAAAAAAAAAAAAGAAAACAAGCTTGTAAGGGGTCATGGTCCACATTTGTGCCCGCGAGGCCGCAAACTGCAGGGATCCAAAAAACCACATGAGAGTCCAAATACCACAGTGAAGACTTCTGTGCGGCAAAAAGGTGAAATGCTTCTTAATGTAGGCCAGAGTCCCAGTAGGTGGCAGGATTTCAAAAACGCTGGCAAAAGCTGTATTGGCAGCCCTAGAGCCAGGAAACGTGCTTACTGACTGCGGGGAGCCTGAAAACAAACATGAGAGTCCAAATCTCACAGTGAAGACTCCTGGCGGCGAAAAGGTGATATGATGCTTATTAATGTAGGCGAGTCACAGTAGGTGGCAGGATTTCAAAAACGCTGGCAAAAGCTGTATTGGCAGCCCTAGAGCCAGGAAACGTGCTTACTGACTGCGGGGAGCCTGAAAAACCAAATGAGACTCCTAAGCTCACCGTAACGTCTAACAAGACTCCCAAGCTCAAAAGTCAAACAAAAAAAAAAAGCAAGCTTGTGAGGGGGTCATGGTCCATTTTTGTCCCCGAGGCCTGCAAACTGCAGGGAGCCAAAAACCACATGAGAGTCCAAATCTCACAGTGAAGAATCGTAGGTGGTGAAAAGGTGATATGAAGCTTATTAATGTAGGCCAGAGTCACAGTAGGTGGCAGGATTTCAAAAACGCTGGCAAAAGCTGTTGGCAGCCCTAGACCCTGGAAACGTGATTATTGACTCCGGGGAGTTTGAAAAACCACATGAGCTCACCGTGAGGTCTAACAAGGCTCCGAAGCTCAAAAGTCAAACAACAAAAAAAAAAAAAAAAAAAGAAAACAAGCTTGTAAGGGGTCATGGTCCACATTTGTGCCCGCGAGGCCGCAAACTGCAGGGATCCAAAAAACCACATGAGAGTCCAAATCTCACAGTGAAGACTTCTGTGCGGCAAAAAGGTGAAATGCTTGTTAATGTAGGCCAGAGTCACAGTAGGTGGCAGGATTTCAAAAACGCTGGCAAAAGCTGTATTGGCAGCCTAGAGCCAGGAAACGTGCTTACTGACTGCGGGGAGCCTGAAAACCCACATGAGAGTCCAAATCTCACAGTGAAGACTCCTAGGCGGCGAAAAGGTGATATGATGCTTATTAATGTAGGCCAGAGTCACAGTAGGTGGCAGGATTTCAAAAACGCTGGCAAAAGCTGTATTGGCAGCCCTAGAGCCAGGAAACGTGCTTACTGACTGCGGGGAGCCTGAAAAACTAAATGAGACTCCTAAGCTCACCGTAACGTCTAACATGACTCCCAAGCTCAAAAGTCAAACAAAAAAAAAAAACAAGCTTGTGAGGGGTCATGGTCCATTTTTGTCCCCGAGGCCTGCAAACTGCAGGGAGCCAAAAAACCACATGAGAGTCCAAATCTCACAGTGAAGAATCGTAGGCGGTGAAAAGGTGATATGAAGCTTATTATTGTAGGCCAGAGTCACAGTAGGTGGCAGGATTTAAAAAACGCTGGCAAAAGCTGTTGGCAGCCCTACCCTGGAAACGTGATTATTGACTCCGGGGAGTTTGAAAAACCACATGAGAGTCCTAAGCTCACCGTGAGGTCTAACAAGGCTCCGAAGCTCAAAAGTCAAACAACAAAAAAAAAAAAAATAAAAGAAAACAAGCTTGTAAGGGGTCATGGTCCACATTTGTGCCCGCGAGGCCGCAAACTGCAGGGATCCAAAAAACCACATGAGAGTCCAAATCTCACAGTGAAGACTTCTGTGCGGCAAAAAGGTGAAATGCTTGTTAATGTAGGCCAGAGTCACAGTAGGTGGCAGGATTTCAAAAACGCTGGCAAAAGCTGTATTGGCAGCCTAGAGCCAGGAAACGTGCTTACTGACTGCGGGGAGCCTGAAAACCCACATGAGAGTCCAAATCTCACAGTGAAGACTCCTAGGCGGCGAAAAGGTGATATGATGCTTATTAATGTAGGCCAGAGTCACAGTAGGTGGCAGGATTTCAAAAACGCTGGCAAAAGCTGTATTGGCAGCCCTAGAGCCAGGAAACGTGCTTACTGACTGCGGGGAGCCTGAAAAACCAAATGAGACTCCTAAGCTCACCGTAAAGTCTAACATGACTCCCAAGCTCAAAAGTCAAACAAAAAAAAAAAACAAGCTTGTGAGGGGTCATGGTCCATTTTTGTCCCCGAGGCCTGCAAACTGCAGGGAGCCAAAAAACCACATGAGAGTCCAAATCTCACAGTGAAGAATCGTAGGCGGTGAAAAGGTGATATGAAGCTTATTATTGTAGGCCAGAGTCACAGTAGGTGGCAGGATTTAAAAAACGCTGGCAAAAGCTGTTGGCAGCCCTAGACCCTGGAAACGTGCTTATTGACTCCGGGGAGTTTGAAAAACCACATGAGAGTCCTAACCGTGAGGTCTAACAAGGCTCCGAAGCTCAAAAGTCAAACAACAAAAAAAAAAAAAAAAAAAGAAAACAAGCTTGTAAGGGGTCATGGTCCACATTTGTGCCCGCGAGGCCGCAAACTGCAGGGATCCAAAAAACCACATGAGAGTCCAAATCTCACAGTGAAGACTTCTGTGCGGCAAAAAGGTGAAATGCTTGTTAATGTAGGCCAGAGTCACAGTAGGTGGCAGGATTTCAAAAACGCTGGCAAAAGCTGTATTGGCAGCCCTAGAGCCAGGAAACGTGCTTACTGACTGCGGGGAGCCTGAAAAACCAAATGAGACTCCTAAGCTCACCGTAACGTCTAACAAGACTCCCAAGCTCAAAAGTCAAACAAAAAAAAAAAACAAGCTTGTGAGGGGTCATGGTCCATTTTTGTCCCCGAGGCCTGCAAACTGCAGGGAGCCAAAAAACCACATGAGAGTCCAAATCTCACAGTGAAGAATCGTAGGCGGTGAAAAGGTGATATGAAGCTTATTATTGTAGGCCAGAGTCACAGTAGGTGGCAGGATTTAAAAAACGCTGGCAAAAGCTGTTGGCAGCCCTAGACCCTGGAAACGTGATTATTGACTCCGGGGAGTTTGAAAAACCACATGAGAGTCCTAAGCTCACCGTGAGGTCTAACAAGGCTCCGAAGCTCAAAAGTCAAAACAACAAAAAAAAAAAAAAAGAAAACAAGCTTGTAAGGGGTCATGGTCCACATTTGTGCCCGCGAGGCCGCAAACTGCAGGGATCCAAAAAACCACATGAGAGTCCTAAGCTCACCGTGAGGTCTAACAAGGCTCCGAAGCTCAA
This sequence comes from Triturus cristatus, assembly GCF_964204655.1. Taxonomy (NCBI): domain Eukaryota; kingdom Metazoa; phylum Chordata; class Amphibia; order Caudata; family Salamandridae; genus Triturus; species Triturus cristatus. The sequence goes on along the minus strand of NW_028187963.1, from coordinate 916,471 downwards.
AAGTCAAACAACAAAAAAAAAAAAAAAAAAAAAAGAAAACAAGCTTGTAAGGGGTCATGGTCCACATTTATGCCCGCGAGGCCGCAAACTGCAGGGATCCAAAAAACCACATGAGAGTCCAAATCTCACAGTGAAGACTTCTGTGCGGCAAAAAGGTGAAATGCTTGTTAATGTAGGCCAGAGTCACAGTAGGTGGCAGGATTTCAAAAACGCTGGCAAAAGCTGTATTGGCAGCCCTAGAGCCAGGAAACGTGCTTACTGACTGCGGGGAGCCTGAAAAACCAAATGAGACTCCTAAGCTCACCGTAACGTCTAACAAGACTCCCAAGCTCAAAAGTCAAACAAAAAAAAAAAACAAGCTTGTGAGGGGTCATGGTCCATTTTTGTCCCCGAGGCCTGCAAACTGCAGGGAGCCAAAAACCACATGAGAGTCCAAATCTCACAGTGAAGAATCGTAGGCGGTGAAAAGGTGATATGAAGCTTATTAATGTAGGCCAGAGTAACAGTAGGTGGCAGGATTTCAAAAACGCTGGCAAAAGCTGTTGGCAGCCCTAGACCCTGGAAACGTGATTATTGACTCCGGGGAGTTTGAAAAACCACATGAGAGTCCTAAGCTCACCGTGAGGTCTAACAAGGCTCCGAAGCTCAAAAGTCAAACAACAAAAAAATAAAAAAAAAAAGAAAACAAGCTTGTAAGGGGTCATGGTCCACATTTGTGCCCGCGAGGCCGCAAACTGCAGGGATCCAAAAAACCACATGAGAGTCCAAATCTCACAGTGAAGACTTCTGTGCGGCAAAAAGGTGAAATGCTTGTTAATGTAGGCCAGAGTCACAGTAGGTGGCAGGATTTCAAAAACGCTGGCAAAAACTGTATTGGCAGCCTAGAGCCAGGAAACGTGCTTACTGACTGCGGGGAGCCTGAAAACCCACATGAGAGTCCAAATCTCACAGTGAAGACTCCTAGGCGGCGAAAAGGTGATATGATGCTTATTAATGTAGGCCAGAGTCACAGTAGGTGGCAGGATTTCAAAAACGCTGGCAAAAGCTGTATTGGCAGCCCTAGAGCCAGGAAACGTGCTTACTGACTGCGGGGAGCCTGAAAAACCAAATGAGACTCCTAAGCTCACCGTAAAGTCTAACATGACTCCCAAGCTCAAAAGTCAAACAAAAAAAAAAAACAAGCTTGTGAGGGGTCATGGTCCATTTTTGTCCCCGAGGCCTGCAAACTGCAGGGAGCCAAAAAACCACATGAGAGTCCAAATCTCACAGTGAAGAATCGTAGGCGGTGAAAAGGTGATATGAAGCTTATTATTGTAGGCCAGAGTCACAGTAGGTGGCAGGATTTAAAAAACGCTGGCAAAAGCTGTTGGCAGCCCTAGACCCTGGAAACGTGCTTATTGACTCCGGGGAGTTTGAAAAACCACATGAGAGTCCTAAGCTCACCGTGAGGTCTAACAAGGCTCCGAAGCTCAAAAGTCAAACAACAAAAAAAAAAAAAAAAAAGAAAACAAGCTTGTAAGGGGTCATGGTCCACATTTGTGCCCGCGAGGCCGCAAACTGCAGGGATCCAAAAAACCACATGAGAGTCCAAATCTCACAGTGAAGACTTCTGTGCGGCAAAAAGGTGAAATGCTTGTTAATGTAGGCCAGAGTCACAGTAGGTGGCAGGATTTCAAAAACGCTGGCAAAAGCTGTATTGGCAGCCTAGAGCCAGGAAACTTGCTTACTGACTGCGGGGAGCCTGAAAAACTAAATGAGACTCCTAAGCTCACCGTAACGTCTAACATGACTCCCAAGCTCAAAAGTCAAACAAAAAAAAAAAACAAGCTTGTGAGGGGTCATGGTCCATTTTTGTCCCCGAGGCCTGCAAACTGCAGGGAGCCAAAAAACCACATGAGAGTCCAAATCTCACAGTGAAGAATCGTAGGCGGTGAAAAGGTGATATGAAGCTTATTATTGTAGGCCAGAGTCACAGTAGGTGGCAGGATTTAAAAAACGCTGGCAAAAGCTGTTGGCAGCCCTAGACCCTGGAAACGTGATTATTGACTCCGGGGAGTTTGAAAAACCACATGAGAGTCCTAAGCTCACCGTGAGGTCTAACAAGGCTCCGAAGCTCAAAAGTCAAAACAACAAAAAAAAAAAAAAAGAAAACAAGCTTGTAAGGGGTCATGGTCCACATTTGTGCCCGCGAGGCCGCAAACTGCAGGGATCCAAAAAACCACATGAGAGTCCTAAGCTCACCGTGAGGTCTAACAAGGCTCCGAAGCTCAAAAGTCAAACAACAAAAAAAAAAAAAAAAAAAAAAAGAAAACAAGCTTGTAAGGGGTCATGGTCCACATTTATGCCCGCGAGGCCGCAAACTGCAGGGATCCAAAAAACCACATGAGAGTCCAAATCTCACAGTGAAGACTTCTGTGCGGCAAAAAGGTGAAATGCTTGTTAATGTAGGCCAGAGTCACAGTAGGTGGCAGGATTTCAAAAACGCTGGCAAAAGCTGTATTGGCAGCCCTAGAGCCAGGAAACGTGCTTACTGACTGCGGGGAGCCTGAAAAACCAAATGAGACTCCTAAGCTCACCGTAACGTCTAACAAGACTCCCAAGCTCAAAAGTCAAACAAAAAAAAAAAACAAGCTTGTGAGGGGTCATGGTCCATTTTTGTCCCCGAGGCCTGCAAACTGCAGGGAGCCAAAAACCACATGAGAGTCCAAATCTCACAGTGAAGAATCGTAGGCGGTGAAAAGGTGATATGAAGCTTATTAATGTAGGCCAGAGTAACAGTAGGTGGCAGGATTTCAAAAACGCTGGCAAAAGCTGTTGGCAGCCCTAGACCCTGGAAACGTGATTATTGACTCCGGGGAGTTTGAAAAACCACATGAGAGTCCTAAGCTCACCGTGAGGTCTAACAAGGCTCCGAAGCTCAAAAGTCAAACAACAAAAAAATAAAAAAAAAAAGAAAACAAGCTTGTAAGGGGTCATGGTCCACATTTGTGCCCGCGAGGCCGCAAACTGCAGGGATCCAAAAAACCACATGAGAGTCCAAATCTCACAGTGAAGACTTCTGTGCGGCAAAAAGGTGAAATGCTTGTTAATGTAGGCCAGAGTCACAGTAGGTGGCAGGATTTCAAAAACGCTGGCAAAAGCTGTATTGGCAGCCTAGAGCCAGGAAACGTGCTTACTGACTGCGGGGAGCCTGAAAACCCACATGAGAGTCCAAATCTCACAGTGAAGACTCCTAGGCGGCGAAAAGGTGATATGATGCTTATTAATGTAGGCCAGAGTCACAGTAGGTGGCAGGATTTCAAAAACGCTGGCAAAAGCTGTATTGGCAGCCCAGAGCCAGGAAACGTGCTTACTGACTGCGGGGAGCCTGAAAACCAAATGAGACTCCTAAGCTCACCGTAACGTCTAACAAGACTCCCAAGCTCAAAAGTCAAACAAAAAAAAAAACAAGCTTGTGAGGGGTCATGGTCCATTTTTGTCCCCGAGGCCTGCAAACTGCAGGGAGCCAAAAAACCACATGAGAGTCCAAATCTCACAGTGAAGAATCGTAGGCGGTGAAAAGGTGATATGAAGCTTATTATAATGTAGGCCAGAGTCACAGTAGGTGGCAGGATTTCAAAAACGCTGGCTGTTGGCAGCCCTAGACCCTGGAAACGTGATTATTGACTCCGGGGAGTTTGAAAAACCACATGAGAGTCCTAAGCTCACCGTGAGGTCTAACAAGGCTCCGAAGCTCAAAAGTCAAACAACAAAAAAAAAAAAAAAAAAAGAAAACAAGCTTGTAAGGGGTCATGGTCCACATTTGTGCCCGCGAGGCCGCAAACTGCAGGGATCCAAAAAACCACATGAGAGTCCAAATCTCACAGTGAAGACTTCTGTGCGGCAAAAAGGTGAAATGCTTATTAATGTAGGCCAGAGTCACAGTAGGTGGCAGGATTTCAAAAACGCTGGCAAAAGCTGTATTGGCAGCCCTAGAGCCGGGAAACGTGCTTACTGACTGCGGGGAGCCTGAAAAACCAAATGAGACTCCTAAGCTCACCGTAACGTCTAACAAGACTCCCAAGCTCAAAAGTCAAACAAAAAAAAAAAACAAGCTTGTGAGGGGTCATGGTCCATTTTTGTCCCCGAGGCCTGCAAACTGCAGGGAGCCAAAAAACCACATGAGAGTCCAAATCTCACAGTGAAGAATCGTAGGCGGTGAAAAGGTGATATGAAGCTTATTAATGTAGGCCAGAGTCACAGTAGGTGGCAGGATTTCAAAAACGCTGGCAAAAGCTGTTGGCAGCCCTAGACCCTGGAAACGTGATTATTGACTCCGGGGAGTTTGAAAAACCACATGAGAGTCCTAAGCTCACCGTGAGGTCTAACAAGCCTCCGAAGCTCAAAAGTCAAACAACAAAAAAAAAAAAAAAAAGAAAACAAGCTTGTAAGGGGTCATGGTCCACATTTGTGCCCGCGAGGCCGCAAACTGCAGGGATCCAAAAAACCACATGAGAGTCCAAATCTCACAGTGAAGACTTCTGTGCGGCAAAAAGGTGAAATGCTTGTTAATGTAGGCCAGAGTCACAGTAGGTGGCAGGATTTCAAAAACGCTGGCAAAAGCTGTATTGGCAACCTAGAGCCAGGAAACGTGCTTACTGACTGCGGGGAGCCTGAAAACCCACATGAGAGTCCAAATCTCACAGTGAAGACTCCTAGGCGGCGAAAAGGTGATATGATGCTTATTAATGTAGGCCAGAGTCACAGTAGGTGGCAGGATTTCAAAAACGCTGGCAAAAGCTGTATTGGCAGCCCTAGAGCCAGGAAACGTGCTTACTGACTGCGGGGAGCCTGAAAAACCAAATGAGACTCCTAAGCTCACCGTAAAGTCTAACATGACTCCCAAGCTCAAAAGTCAAACAAAAAAAAAAAACAAGCTTGTGAGGGGTCATGGTCCATTTTTGTCCCCGAGGCCTGCAAACTGCAGGGAGCCAAAAAACCACATGTGAAGAATCTCACAGTGAAGAATCGTAGGCGGTGAAAAGGTGATATGAAGCTTATTATTGTAGGCCAGAGTCACAGTAGGTGGCAGGATTTAAAAAACGCTGGCAAAAGCTGTTGGCAGCCCTAGACCCTGGAAACGTGATTATTGACTCCGGGGAGTTTGAAAAACCACATGAGAGTCCTAAGCTCACCGTGAGGTCTAACAAGGCTCCGAAGCTCAAAAGTCAAACAAAAAAAAAAAAAAAAAAAAAGAAAACAAGCTTGTAAGGGGTCATGGTCCACATTTGTGCCCGCGAGGCCGCAAACTGCAGGGATCCAAAAGACCACATGAGAGTCCAAATCTCACAGTGAAGACTTCTGTGCGGCAAAAAGGTGAAATACTTTTAATGTAGGCCAGAGTCACAGTAGGTGGCAGGATTTCAAAAACGCTGGCAAAAGCTGTATTGGCAGCCCTAGAGCCAGGAAACGTGCTTACTGACTGCGGGGAGAGCCTGAAAAACCAAATGAGACTCCTAAGCTCACCGTAACGTCTAACAAGACTCCCAAGCTCAAAAGTCAAACAAAAAAAAAAAACAAGCTTGTGAGGGGTCATGGTCCATTTTTGTCCCCGAGGCCTGCAAACTGCAGGGAGCCAAAAACCACATGAGAGTCCAAATCTCACAGTGAAGAATCGTAGGCGGTGAAAAGGTGATATGAAGCTTATTAATGTAGGCCAGAGTCACAGTAGGTGGCAGGATTTCAAAAACGCTGGCAAAAGCTGTTGGCAGCCCTAGACCCTGGAAACGTGATTATTGACTCCGGGGAGTTTGAAAAACCACATGAGAGTCCTAAGCTCACCGTGAGGTCTAACAAGGCTCCGAAGCTCAAAAGTCAAACAAAAAAAAAAAAAAAAAAGAAAACAAGCTTGTAAGGGGTCATGGTCCACATTTGTGCCCGCGAGGCCGCAAACTGCAGGGATCCAAAAAACCACATGAGAGTCCAAATCTCACAGTGAAGACTTCTGTGCGGCAAAAAGGTGAAATGCTTGTTAATGTAGGCCAGAGTCACAGTAGGTGGCAGGATTTCAAAAACGCTGGCAAAAGCTGTATTGGCAGCCTAGAGCCAGGAAACGTGCTTACTGACTGCGGGGAGCCTGAAAACCCACATGAGAGTCCAAATCTCACAGTGAAGACTCCTAGGCGGCGAAAAGGTGATATGATGCTTATTAATGTAGGCCAGAGTCACAGTAGGTGGCAGGATTTCAAAAACGCTGGCAAAAGCTGTATTGGCAGCCCTAGAGCCAGGAAACGTGCTTACTGACTGCGGGGAGCCTGAAAAACCAAATGAGACTCCTAAGCTCACCGTAACGTCTAACATGACTCCCAAGCTCAAAAGTCAAACAAAAAAAAAAAACAAGCTTGTGAGTGGTCATGGTCCATTTTTGTCCCCGAGGCCTGCAAACTGCAGGGAGCCAAAAAACCACATGAGAGTCCAAATCTCACAGTGAAGAATCGTAGGCAGTGAAAAGGTGATATGAAGCTTATTAATGTAGGCCAGAGTCACAGTAGGTGGCAGGATTTAAAAAACGCTGGCAAAAGCTGTTGGCAGCCCTAGACCCTGGAAACGTGATTATTGACTCCGGGGAGTTTGAAAAACCACATGAGAGTCCCAAGCTCACCGTGAGGTCTAACAAGCCTCCGAAGCTCAAAAGTCAAACAACAAAAAAAAAAAAAAAAAAAAAAAGAAAACAAGCTTGTAAGGGGTCATGGTCCACATTTGTGCCCGCGAGGCCGCAAACTGCAGGGATCCAAAAAACCACATGAGAGTCCAAATACCACAGTGAAGACTTCTGTGCGGCAAAAAGGTGAAATGCTTCTTAATGTAGGCCAGAGTCCCAGTAGGTGGCAGGATTTCAAAAACGCTGGCAAAAGCTGTATTGGCAGCCCTAGAGCCAGGAAACGTGCTTACTGACTGCGGGGAGCCTGAAAACAAACATGAGAGTCCAAATCTCACAGTGAAGACTCCTGGCGGCGAAAAGGTGATATGATGCTTATTAATGTAGGCGAGTCACAGTAGGTGGCAGGATTTCAAAAACGCTGGCAAAAGCTGTATTGGCAGCCCTAGAGCCAGGAAACGTGCTTACTGACTGCGGGGAGCCTGAAAAACCAAATGAGACTCCTAAGCTCACCGTAACGTCTAACAAGACTCCCAAGCTCAAAAGTCAAACAAAAAAAAAAAGCAAGCTTGTGAGGGGGTCATGGTCCATTTTTGTCCCCGAGGCCTGCAAACTGCAGGGAGCCAAAAACCACATGAGAGTCCAAATCTCACAGTGAAGAATCGTAGGTGGTGAAAAGGTGATATGAAGCTTATTAATGTAGGCCAGAGTCACAGTAGGTGGCAGGATTTCAAAAACGCTGGCAAAAGCTGTTGGCAGCCCTAGACCCTGGAAACGTGATTATTGACTCCGGGGAGTTTGAAAAACCACATGAGCTCACCGTGAGGTCTAACAAGGCTCCGAAGCTCAAAAGTCAAACAACAAAAAAAAAAAAAAAAAAAGAAAACAAGCTTGTAAGGGGTCATGGTCCACATTTGTGCCCGCGAGGCCGCAAACTGCAGGGATCCAAAAAACCACATGAGAGTCCAAATCTCACAGTGAAGACTTCTGTGCGGCAAAAAGGTGAAATGCTTGTTAATGTAGGCCAGAGTCACAGTAGGTGGCAGGATTTCAAAAACGCTGGCAAAAGCTGTATTGGCAGCCTAGAGCCAGGAAACGTGCTTACTGACTGCGGGGAGCCTGAAAACCCACATGAGAGTCCAAATCTCACAGTGAAGACTCCTAGGCGGCGAAAAGGTGATATGATGCTTATTAATGTAGGCCAGAGTCACAGTAGGTGGCAGGATTTCAAAAACGCTGGCAAAAGCTGTATTGGCAGCCCTAGAGCCAGGAAACGTGCTTACTGACTGCGGGGAGCCTGAAAAACTAAATGAGACTCCTAAGCTCACCGTAACGTCTAACATGACTCCCAAGCTCAAAAGTCAAACAAAACAAAAAAACAAGCTTGTGAGGGGTCATGGTCCATTTTTGTCCCCGAGGCCTGCAAACTGCAGGGAGCCAAAAAACCACATGAGAGTCCAAATCTCACAGTGAAGAATCGTAGGCGGTGAAAAGGTGATATGAAGCTTATTATTGTAGGCCAGAGTCACAGTAGGTGGCAGGATTTAAAAAACGCTGGCAAAAGCTGTTGGCAGCCCTACCCTGGAAACGTGATTATTGACTCCGGGGAGTTTGAAAAACCACATGAGAGTCCTAAGCTCACCGTGAGGTCTAACAAGGCTCCGAAGCTCAAAAGTCAAAACAACAAAAAAAAAAAAAAGAAAACAAGCTTGTAAGGGGTCATGGTCCACATTTGTGCCCGCGAGGCCGCAAACTGCAGGGATCCAAAAAACCACATGAGAGTCCTAAGCTCACCGTGAGGTCTAACAAGGCTCCGAAGCTCAAAAGTCAAACAACAAAAAAAAAAAAAAAAAAAAAAAGAAAACAAGCTTGTAAGGGGTCATGGTCCACATTTGTGCCCGCGAGGCCGCAAACTGCAGGGATCCAAAAAACCACATGAGAGTCCAAATCTCACAGTGAAGACTTCTGTGCGGCAAAAAGGTGAAATGCTTGTTAATGTAGGCCAGAGTCACAGTAGGTGGCAGGATTTCAAAAACGCTGGCAAAAGCTGTATTGGCAGCCCTAGAGCCAGGAAACGTGCTTACTGACTGCGGGGAGCCTGAAAAACCAAATGAGACTCCTAAGCTCACCGTAACGTCTAACAAGACTCCCAAGCTCAAAAGTCAAACAAAAAAAAAAAACAAGCTTGTGAGGGGTCATGGTCCATTTTTGTCCCCGAGGCCTGCAAACTGCAGGGAGCCAAAAACCACATGAGAGTCCAAATCTCACAGTGAAGAATCGTAGGCGGTGAAAAGGTGATATGAAGCTTATTAATGTAGGCCAGAGTCACAGTAGGTGGCAGGATTTCAAAAACGCTGGCAAAAGCTGTTGGCAGCCCTAGACCCTGGAAACGTGATTATTGACTCCGGGGAGTTTGAAAAACCACATGAGAGTCCTAAGCTCACCGTGAGGTCTAACAAGGCTCCGAAGCTCAAAAGTCAAACAACAAAAAAATAAAAAAAAAAAGAAAACAAGCTTGTAAGGGGTCATGGTCCACATTTGTGCCCGCGAGGCCGCAAACTGCAGGGATCCAAAAAACCACATGAGAGTCCAAATCTCACAGTGAAGACTTCTGTGCGGCAAAAAGGTGAAATGCTTGTTAATGTAGGCCAGAGTCACAGTAGGTGGCAGGATTTCAAAAACGCTGGCAAAAGCTGTATTGGCAGCCTAGAGCCAGGAAACGTGCTTACTGACTGCGGGGAGCCTGAAAACCCACATGAGAGTCCAAATCTCACAGTGAAGACTCCTAGGCGGCGAAAAGGTGATATGATGCTTATTAATGTAGGCCAGAGTCACAGTAGGTGGCAGGATTTCAAAAACGCTGGCAAAAGCTGTATTGGCAGCCTAGAGCCAGGAAACGTGCTTACTGACTGCGGGGAGCCTGAAAACCCACATGAGAGTCCAAATCTCACAGTGAAGACTCCTAGGCGGCGAAAAGCTGATATGATGCTTATTAATGTAGGCCAGAGTCACAGTAGGTGGCAGGATTTCAAAAACGCTGGCAAAAGCTGTATTAGACTCATACTCTGGCCTAATGGTTAAGGTCTTAACTCTTACTCTGGCCTAATAGCTAAGGTCTTAACTCTTACTCTGGCCTAATAGCTTAGGACTTAGACTTATACTCTGGCCTACTGGTTAAGGTCTTAACTCTTACTCTGGCCTAATAGCTAAGGTCTTAACTCTTACTCTGGCCTACTGGTTAAGGTCTTAACTCTTACTCTGGCCTAATGGTTAAGGTCTTAACTCTTACTCTGGCCTAATAGCTAAGGTCTGAGACTCGTACTCTGACCTAATGGTTAAGGTCTTAACTCTTACTCTGACCTAATAGCTAAGGTCTTAGACTCGTATTCTGGCCTAATAGCTAATGTCTTAACTCTTACTCTGGCCTACTGGTTAAGGTCTTAACTCTTACTCTGGCCTACTGGTTAAGGTCTTAACTCTTACTCTGGCCTAATAGCTAAGGTCTTAGACTCGTACTCTGGCCTAATAGCTAAGGTCTTAGACTCGTACTCTGGTCTACTGGTTAAGGTCTTAACTCTTACTCTGGCCTAATAGCTAAGGTCTTAGAATCGTACTCTGGCCTAATGGGTAAGGTCTTAACTCTTACTCTGGCCTAATAGCTAAGGTCTTAGATTCGTACTCTGGCCTAATGGTTAAGGTCTTAAGTCTTATTATGGCCTAATAGCTAAGGTCTTAACTCTTACTCTGTCCTAATAGGTAAGGTCTTAGACTCGTACTCTGGCCTACTGGTTAAGGTCTTAACTCTTACTCTGGCCTACTGGTCAAGGTCTTAACTCTTACTCTGACCTAATACCTAAGGTCTTAGACTCGTACTCTGGCCTAATGGTTAAGGTCTTAACTCTTACTCTGGCCTAATAGCTAAGGTATTAGACTCATACTCTGGCCTAATGGTTAAGGTCTTAACTCTTTTTCTGGCCTAATAGCTAAGGTCTTAACTCTTACTCTGGCCTAATAGCTTAGGACTTAGACTCGTACTCTGGCCTACTGGTTAAGGTCTTAACTCTTACTCTGGCCTAATAGCTAAGGTCTTAACTCTTACTATGGCCTACTGGTTAAGGTCTTAACTCTTACTCTGGCCTAATAGCTAAGGTCTTAGACTCGTACTCTGGCCTAATGGTTAAGGTCTTAACTCTTACTCTGACCTAATAGCTAAGGTCTTAGACTCGTATTCTGGCCTAATAGCTAATGTCTTAGACTCGTACTCTGGCCTAATGGTTAAGGTCTTAACTCTTACTCTGGCCTAATAGCTAAGGTCTTAGACTCGTTCTCTGGCCTACTGGTTAAGGTCTTAGCTCTTTCTCTGGCCTACTGGTTAAGGTCTTAACTCTTACTCTGGCCTAATAGCTAAGGTCTTAACTCTTTCTCTGGCCTAATAGCTAAGGTCTTAGACTCGTACTCTGGCTTAATGGTTAAGGTCTTAACTCTTACTCTGGCCTAATAGCTAAGGTCTTAACTCTTACTCTGGTCTTATAGCTAAGGTCTTAACTCTTACTCTGGCCTAACAGCTAAGGTCTTAGACTCGTACTCTGGCCTAATGATTAAGGTCTTAACTCTTACTCTGTCCTTATAGCTAAGGTCTTAACACTTACTCTGGCCTACTGGTTAAGGTCTTAACTCTTACTCTGGCCTACTGGTTAAGGTCTTAACTCTTACTCTGGCCTAATAGCTAAGGTCTTAGACTCGTACTCTGGCCTAATGGTTAAGGTCTTAACTCTTACTCTGGCCTTATAGCTAAGGTCTTAACACTTACTCTGGCCTAATAGCTAAGGTCTTAGACTCGTACTCTGGCCTAATGGTTAAGGTCTTAACTCTTACTCTTGCCTAATAGAAAAGGTCTTAGACTCGTACTCTTGCCTAATAGCTAAGGTCTTAGACTCGTACTCTGGCCTAATAGCTAAGGTCTTAGACTTGTACTCTGGCCTACTGGTTAAGGTCTTAACTCTTACTCTGGCCTAATAGCTAAGGTCTTAGACTCGTACTCTGGCCTAATAGCTAAGGTCTTAGACTCGTACTCTGGCCTACTGGTTAAGGTCCTAACTCTTACTCTGGCCTAATAGCTAAGGTCTTAGACTCGTACTCTGGCCTAATAGCTAAGGTCTTAGACTCGTACTGTGGCCTACTGGTTAAGGTCTTAACTCTTACTCTGGCCTAATAGCTAAGGTCTTAGACTCGTACTCTGGCCTAATGGGTAAGGTCTTAACTCTTACTCTGGCCTAATAGCTAAGGTCTTAGATTCGTACTCTGGCCTAATGGTTAAGGTCTTAAGTCTTATTCTGGCCTAATAGCTAAGGTCTTAACTCTTACTCTGTCCTAATAGGTAAGGTCTTAGACTCGTACTCTGGCCTACTGGTTAAGGTCTTAACTCTTACTCTGGCCTACTGGTCAAGGTCTTAACTCTTACTCTGGCCTAATACCTAAGGTCTTAGACTCGTACTCTGGCCTAATGGTTAAGGTCTTAACTCTTACTCTGGCCTAATAGCTAAGGTATTAGACTCATACTCTGGCCTAATGGTTAAGGTCTTAACTCTTACTCTGGCCTAATAGCTAAGGTCTTAACTCTTACTCTGGCCTAATAGCATAGGACTTAGACTCGTACTCTGGCCTACTGGTTAAGGTCTTAACTCTTACTCTGGCCTAATAGCTAAGGTCTTAACTCTTTCTCTTGCCTACTGGTTAAGGTCTTAACTCTTACTCTGGCCTACTGGTTAAGGTCTTAACTCTTACTCTGGCCTAATAGCTAAGGTCTTAGACTCGTACTCTGGCCTAATGGTTAAGGTCTTAACTCTTACTCTGACCTAATAGCTAAGGTCTTAGACTCGTATTCTGGCCTAATAGCTAATGTCTTAGACTCGTACTCTGGCCTAATGGTTAAGGTCTTAACTCTTACTCTGGCCTAATAGCTAAGGTCTTAGACTCGTACTCTGGCCTACTGGTTAAGGTCTTAGCTCTTTCTCTGGCCTACTGGTTAAGGTCTTAACTCTTACTCAGGCCTAATAGCTAAGGTCTTAACTCTTACTCTGGCCTAATAGCTAAGGTCTTAGACTCGTACTCTGGCTTAATGGTTAAGGTCTTAACTCTTACTCTGGCCTTATAGCTAAGGTCTTAACACTTACTCTGGCCTACTGGTTAAGGTCTTAACTCTTACTCTGGCCTACTGGTTAAGGTCTTAACTCTTACTCTGGCCTAATAGCTAAGGTCTTAGACTCGTCTCTGGCCTAATGGTTAAGGTCTTAACTCTTACTCTGGCCTTATAGCTAAGGTCTTAACACTTACTCTGGCCTAATAGCTAAGGTCTTAGACTCGTACTCTGGCCTAATGGTTAAGGTCTTAACTCTTACTCTTGCCTAATAGAAAAGGTCTTAGACTCGTACTCTTGCCTAATAGCTAAGGTCTTAGACTCGTACTCTGGCCTAATAGCTAAGGTCTTAGACTCGTACTCTGGCCTACTGGTTAAGGTCTTAACTCTTACTCTGGCCTAATAGCTAAGGTCTTAGACTCGTACTCTGGCCTAATAGCTAAGGTCTTAGACTTGTACTCTGGCCTACTGGTTAAGGTCCTAACTCTTACTCTGGCCTAATAGCTAAGGTCTTAGACTCGTACTCTGGCCTAATAGCTAAGGTCTTAGACTCGTACTCTGGCCTACTGGTTAAGGTCTTAACTCTTACTCTGGCCTAATAGCTAAGGTCTTAGACTCGTACTCTGGCCTAATGGGTAAGGTCTTAACTCTTACTCTGGCCTAATAGCTAAGGTCTTAGATTCGTACTCTGGCCTAATGGTTAAGGTCTTAAGTCTAATTCTGGCCTAATAGCTAAGGTCTTAACTCTTACTCTGTCCTAATAGGTAAGGTCTTAGACTCGTACTCTGGCCTACTGGTTAAGGTCTTAACTCTTACTCTGGCCTACTGGTCAAGGTCTTAACTCTTACTCTGGCCTAATACCTAAGGTCTTAGACTCGTACTCTGGCCTAATGGTTAAGGTCTTAACTCTTACTCTGGCCTAATAGCTAAGGTATTAGACTCATACTCTGGCCTAATGGTTAAGGTCTTAACTCTTACTCTGGCCTAATAGCTAAGGTCTTAACACTTACTCTGGCCTAATAGCTTAGGACTTAGACTCCTACTCTGGCCTACTGGTTAAGGTCTTAACTCTTACTCTGGCCTAATAGCTAAGGTCTTAACTCTTACTCTGGCCTACTGGTTAAGGTCTTAACTCTTACTCTGGCCTACTGGTTAAGGTCTTAACTCTTACTCTGGCCTAATAGCTAAGGTCTTAGACTCGTACTCTGGCCTAATGGTTAAGGTCTTAACTCTTACTCTGACCTAATAGCTAAGGTCTTAGACTCGTATTCTGGCCTAATAGCTAATGTCTTAGACTCGTACTCTGGCCTAATGGTTAAGGTCTTAACTCTTACTCTGGCCTAATAGCTAAGGTCTTAGACTCGTACTCTGGCCTACTGGTTAAGGTCTTAGCTCTTTCTCTGGCCTACTGGTTAAGGTCTTAACTCTTACTCAGGCCTAATAGCTAAGGTCTTAACTCTTACTCTGGCCTAATAGCTAAGGTCTTAGACTCGTACTCTGGCTTAATGGTTAAGGTCTTAACTCTTACTCTGGCCTAATAGCTAAGGTCTTAACTCTTACTCTGGTCTTATAGCTAAGGTCTTAACTCTTACTCTGGCCTAATAGCTAAGGTCTTAGACTCGTACTCTGGCCTAATGGTTAAGGTCTTAACTCTTACTCTGGCCCAATAGAAAAGGTCTTAGACTCGTACTCTTGCCTAATAGCTAAGGTATTAGACTCATACTCAGGCCTAATAGCTGAGGTCCTAGACTCGTACTCTGGCCTACTGGTTAAGGTCTTAACTCTTACTCTGGCCTAATAGCTAAGGTCTTAGACTCGTACTCTGGCAAAATAGCTAAGGTCTTAGACTCGTACTCTGGCCTACTGGTTAAGGTCCTAACTCTTACTCTGGCCTAATAGCTAAGGTCTTAGACTTGTACTCTGGCCTAATAGCTAAGGTCTTAGACTCGTACTCTGGCCTACTGGTTAAGGTCTTAACTCTTACTCTGGCCTAATAGCTAAGGTCTTAGACTCGTACTCTGGCCTAATAGCTAAGGTCTTAGACTCGTACTCTGGCCTACTGGTTAAGGTCTTAACTCTTACTCTGGCCTAATAGCTAAGGTCTTAGACTCGTACTCTGGCCTAATGGTTAAGGTCTTAACTCTTACTATGGCCTAATAGCTAAGGTCTTAGACTCGTACACTGGCCTAATGGTTAAGGTCTTAAGTCTTATTCTGGCCTAATAGCTAAGGTCTTAACTCTTACTCTGGCCTAATACCTAAGGTCTTAGACTCGAACTCTGGCCTAATGGTTAAGGTCTTAACTCTTACTCTGGCCTAATAGCTAAGGTAGTAGACTCATACTCTGGCCTAATGGTTAAGGTCTTAACTCTTACTCTGGCCTAATAGCTAAGGTCTTAACTCTTACTCTGGCCTAATAGCTTATGTCTTAGACTCGTACTCTGGCCTACTGGTTGAGGTCTTAACTCTTACTCTGGCCTAATAGCTAAGGTCTTAACTCTTACTCTGGCCTACTGGTTAAGGTCTTAACTCTTACTCTGGCCTAATAGCTAAGGTCTTAACTCTTACTCTGGCCTACTGGTTAAGGTCTTAACTCTTACTCTGGCCTACTGTTTAAGGTCTTAACTCTTACTCTGGCCTAATAGCGAAGGTCTTAGACTCGTATTCTGGCCTAATAGCTAATGTCTTAGACTCGTACTCTGGCCTAATGGTTAAGGTCTTAACGCTTACTCTTGCCTAATAGAAAAGGTCTTAGACTCGTACTCCTGCCTAATAGCTAAGGTCTTAGACTCGTACTCTGGCCTAATAGCTAAGGTTTTAGACTCGTACTCTGGCCTACTGGTTAAGGTCTTAACTCTTACTCTGGTCTAATAGCTAAGGTCTCAGATTCGTACTCTGGCCTAATAGCTAAGGTCTTAGACTCGTACTCTGGCCTAATGGGTAAGGTCTTAACTCTTACTCTGGCCTAATAGCTAAGGTCTTAGACTCGTACTCTGGCCAAATGGTTAAGGTCTTAAGTCTTATTCTGGCCTAATAGCTAAGGTCTTAACTCTTACTCTGGCCTAATAGGTAAGGTCTTAGACTCGTACTCTGGCCTACTGGTTAAGGTCTTAACTCTTACTCTGGCCTACTGGTCAAGGTCTTAACTCTTACTCTGGCCTTATACCTAAGGTCTTAGACTCGTACTCTGGCCTAATGGTTAAGGTCTTAACTCTTACTCTGGCCTAATAGCTAAGGTCTTAACTCTTACTCTGGCCTTATACCTAAGGTCTTAGACTCGTACTCTGGCCTAATGGTTAAGGTCTTAACTCTTACTCTGGCCTAATAGCTAAGGTATTAGACTCATACTCTGGCCTAATGGTTAAGGTCTTAACTCTTACTCTGGCCTAATAGCTAAGGTCTTAACTCTTACTCTGGCCTAATAGCTTAGGACTTAGACTTGTACTCTGGCCTACTGGTTAAGGTCTTAACTCTTACTCTGGCCTAATAGCTAAGGTCTTAACTCTTACTCTGGCCTACTGGTTAAGGTCTTAACTCTTACTCTGGCCTAATGGTTAAGGTCTTAACTCTTACTCTGGCCTAATAGCTAAGGTCTTAGACTCGTACTCTGGCCTAATGGTTAAGGTCTTAACTCTTACTCTGGCCTTATAGCTAAGGTCTTAACACTTACTCTGGCCTAATAGCTAAGGTCTTAGACTCGTACTCTGGCCTAATGGTTAAGGTCTTAACTCTTACTCTTGCCTAATAGAAAAGGTCTTAGACTCGTACTCTTGCCTAATAGCTAAGGTCTTAGACTCGTACTCTGGCCTAATAGCTAAGGTCTTAGACTCGTACTCTGGCCTACTGGTTAAGGTCTTAACTCTTACTCTGGCCTAATAGCTAAGGTCTTAGACTCGTACTCTGGCCTAATAGCTAAGGTCTTAGACTCGTACTCTGGCCTACTGGTTAAGGTCCTAACTCTTACTCTGGCCTAATAGCTAAGGTCTTAGACTCGTACTCTGGCCTAATAGCTAAGGTCTTAGACTCGTACTCTGGCCTACTGGTTAAGGTCTTAACTCTTACTCTGGCCTAATAGCTAAGGTCTTAGACTCGTACTCTGGCCTAATGGGTAAGGTCTTAACTCTTACTCTGGCCTAATAGCTAAGGTCTTAGATTCGTACTCTGGCCTAATGGTTAAGGTCTTAAGTCTAATTCTGGCCTAATAGCTAAGGTCTTAACTCTTACTCTGTCCTAATAGGTAAGGTCTTAGACTCGTACTCTGGCCTACTGGTTAAGGTCTTAACTCTTACTCTGGCCTACTGGTCAAGGTCTTAACTCTTACTCTGGCCTAATACCTAAGGTCTTAGACTCGTACTCTGGCCTAATGGTTAAGGTCTTAACTCTTACTCTGGCCTAATAGCTAAGGTATTAGACTCATACTCTGGCCTAATGGTTAAGGTCTTAACTCTTACTCTTGCCTAATAGCTAAGGTCTTAACACTTACTCTGGCCTAATAGCTTAGGACTTAGACTCCTACTCTGGCCTACTGGTTAAGGTCTTAACTCTTACTCTGGCCTAATAGCTAAGGTCTTAACTCTTACTCTGGCCTACTGGTTAAGGTCTTAACTCTTACTCTGGCCTACTGGTTAAGGTCTTAACTCTTACTCTGGCCTAATAGCTAAGGTCTTAGACTCGTACTCTGGCCTAATGGTTAAGGTCTTAACTCTTACTCTGACCTAATAGCTAAGGTCTTAGACTCGTATTCTGGCCTAATAGCTAATGTCTTAGACTCGTACTCTGGCCTAATGGTTAAGGTCTTAACTCTTACTCTGGCCTAATAGCTAAGGTCTTAGACTCGTACTCTGGCCTACTGGTTAAGGTCTTAGCTCTTTCTCTGGCCTACTGGTTAAGGTCTTAACTCTTACTCAGGCCTAATAGCTAAGGTCTTAACTCTTACTCTGGCCTAATAGCTAAGGTCTTAGACTCGTACTCTGGCTTAATGGTTAAGGTCTTAACTCTTACTCTGGCCTAATAGCTAAGGTCTTAACTCTTACTCTGGTCTTATAGCTAAGGTCTTAACTCTTACTCTGGCCTAATAGCTAAGGTCTTAGACTCGTACTCTGGCCTAATGGTTAAGGTCTTAACTCTTACTCTGGCCCAATAGAAAAGGTCTTAGACTCGTACTCTTGCCTAATAGCTAAGGTATTAGACTCATACTCAGGCCTAATAGCTGAGGTCCTAGACTCGTACTCTGGCCTACTGGTTAAGGTCTTAACTCTTACTCTGGCCTAATAGCTAAGGTCTTAGACTCGTACTCTGGCAAAATAGCTAAGGTCTTAGACTCGTACTCTGGCCTACTGGTTAAGGTCTTAACTCTTACTCTGGCCTAATAGCTAAGGTCTTAGACTTGTACTCTGGCCTAATAGCTAAGGTCTTAGACTCGTACTCTGGCCTACTGGTTAAGGTCTTAACTCTTACTCTGGCCTACTGGTTAAGGTCTTAACTCTTACTCTGGCCTAATACCTAAGGTCTTAGACTCGTACTCTGGCCTAATGGTTAAGGTCTTAACTCTTACTCTGGCCTAATAGCTAAGGTATTAGACTCATACTCTGGCCTAATGGTTAAGGTCTTAACTCTTACTCTGGCCTAATAGCTAAGGTCTTAACTCTTACTCTGGCCTAATAGCTTAGGACTTAGACTCGTACTCTGGCCTACTGGTTAAGGTCTTAACTCTTACTCTGGCCTAATAGCTAAGGTCTTAACTCTTACTATGGCCTACTGGTTAAGGTCTTAACTCTTACTCTGGCCTAATAGCTAAGGTCTTAGACTCGTACTCTGGCCTAATGGTTAAGGTCTTAACTCTTACTCTGACCTAATAGCTAAGGTCTTAGACTCGTATTCTGGCCTAATAGCTAATGTCTTAGACTCGTACTCTGGCCTAATGGTTAAGGTCTTAACTCTTACTCTGGCCTAATAGCTAAGGTCTTAGACTCGTTCTCTGGCCTACTGGTTAAGGTCTTAGCTCTTTCTCTGGCCTACTGGTTAAGGTCTTAACTCTTACTCTGGCCTAATAGCTAAGGTCTTAACTCTTTCTCTGGCCTAATAGCTAAGGTCTTAGACTCGTACTCTGGCTTAATGGTTAAGGTCTTAACTCTTACTCTGGCCTAATAGCTAAGGTCTTAACTCTTACTCTGGTCTTATAGCTAAGGTCTTAACTCTTACTCTGGCCTAACAGCTAAGGTCTTAGACTCGTACTCTGGCCTAATGATTAAGGTCTTAACTCTTACTCTGTCCTTATAGCTAAGGTCTTAACACTTACTCTGGCCTACTGGTTAAGGTCTTAACTCTTACTCTGGCCTACTGGTTAAGGTCTTAACTCTTACTCTGGCCTAATAGCTAAGGTCTTAGACTCGTACTCTGGCCTAATGGTTAAGGTCTTAACTCTTACTCTGGCCTTATAGCTAAGGTCTTAACACTTACTCTGGCCTAATAGCTAAGGTCTTAGACTCGTACTCTGGCCTAATGGTTAAGGTCTTAACTCTTACTCTTGCCTAATAGAAAAGGTCTTAGACTCGTACTCTTGCCTAATAGCTAAGGTCTTAGACTCGTACTCTGGCCTAATAGCTAAGGTCTTAGACTTGTACTCTGGCCTACTGGTTAAGGTCTTAACTCTTACTCTGGCCTAATAGCTAAGGTCTTAGACTCGTACTCTGGCCTAATAGCTAAGGTCTTAGACTCGTACTCTGGCCTACTGGTTAAGGTCCTAACTCTTACTCTGGCCTAATAGCTAAGGTCTTAGACTCGTACTCTGGCCTAATAGCTAAGGTCTTAGACTCGTACTGTGGCCTACTGGTTAAGGTCTTAACTCTTACTCTGGCCTAATAGCTAAGGTCTTAGACTCGTACTCTGGCCTAATGGGTAAGGTCTTAACTCTTACTCTGGCCTAATAGCTAAGGTCTTAGATTCGTACTCTGGCCTAATGGTTAAGGTCTTAAGTCTTATTCTGGCCTAATAGCTAAGGTCTTAACTCTTACTCTGTCCTAATAGGTAAGGTCTTAGACTCGTACTCTGGCCTACTGGTTAAGGTCTTAACTCTTACTCTGGCCTACTGGTCAAGGTCTTAACTCTTACTCTGGCCTAATACCTAAGGTCTTAGACTCGTACTCTGGCCTAATGGTTAAGGTCTTAACTCTTACTCTGGCCTAATAGCTAAGGTATTAGACTCATACTCTGGCCTAATGGTTAAGGTCTTAACTCTTACTCTGGCCTAATAGCTAAGGTCTTAACTCTTACTCTGGCCTAATAGCATAGGACTTAGACTCGTACTCTGGCCTACTGGTTAAGGTCTTAACTCTTACTCTGGCCTAATAGCTAAGGTCTTAACTCTTTCTCTTGCCTACTGGTTAAGGTCTTAACTCTTACTCTGGCCTACTGGTTAAGGTCTTAACTCTTACTCTGGCCTAATAGCTAAGGTCTTAGACTCGTACTCTGGCCTAATGGTTAAGGTCTTAACTCTTACTCTGACCTAATAGCTAAGGTCTTAGACTCGTATTCTGGCCTAATAGCTAATGTCTTAGACTCGTACTCTGGCCTAATGGTTAAGGTCTTAACTCTTACTCTGGCCTAATAGCTAAGGTCTTAGACTCGTACTCTGGCCTACTGGTTAAGGTCTTAGCTCTTTCTCTGGCCTACTGGTTAAGGTCTTAACTCTTACTCAGGCCTAATAGCTAAGGTCTTAACTCTTACTCTGGCCTAATAGCTAAGGTCTTAGACTCGTACTCTGGCTTAATGGTTAAGGTCTTAACTCTTACTCTGGCCTTATAGCTAAGGTCTTAACACTTACTCTGGCCTACTGGTTAAGGTCTTAACTCTTACTCTGGCCTACTGGTTAAGGTCTTAACTCTTACTCTGGCCTAATAGCTAAGGTCTTAGACTCGTCTCTGGCCTAATGGTTAAGGTCTTAACTCTTACTCTGGCCTTATAGCTAAGGTCTTAACACTTACCCTGGCCTAATAGCTAAGGTCTTAGACTCGTACTCTGGCCTAATGGTTAAGGTCTTAACTCTTACTCTTGCCTAATAGAAAAGGTCTTAGACTCGTACTCTTGCCTAATAGCTAAGGTCTTAGACTCGTACTCTGGCCTAATAGCTAAGGTCTTAGACTCGTACTCTGGCCTACTGGTTAAGGTCTTAACTCTTACTCTGGCCTAATAGCTAAGGTCTTAGACTCGTACTCTGGCCTAATAGCTAAGGTCTTAGACTTGTACTCTGGCCTACTGGTTAAGGTCCTAACTCTTACTCTGGCCTAATAGCTAAGGTCTTAGACTCGTACTCTGGCCTAATAGCTAAGGTCTTAGACTCGTACTCTGGCCTACTGGTTAAGGTCTTAACTCTTACTCTGGCCTAATAGCTAAGGTCTTAGACTCGTACTCTGGCCTAATGGGTAAGGTCTTAACTCTTACTCTGGCCTAATAGCTAAGGTCTTAGATTCGTACTCTGGCCTAATGGTTAAGGTCTTAAGTCTAATTCTGGCCTAATAGCTAAGGTCTTAACTCTTACTCTGTCCTAATAGGTAAGGTCTTAGACTCGTACTCTGGCCTACTGGTTAAGGTCTTAACTCTTACTCTGGCCTACTGGTCAAGGTCTTAACTCTTACTCTGGCCTAATACCTAAGGTCTTAGACTCGTACTCTGGCCTAATGGTTAAGGTCTTAACTCTTACTCTGGCCTAATAGCTAAGGTATTAGACTCATACTCTGGCCTAATGGTTAAGGTCTTAACTCTTACTCTGGCCTAATAGCTAAGGTCTTAACACTTACTCTGGCCTAATAGCTTAGGACTTAGACTCCTACTCTGGCCTACTGGTTAAGGTCTTAACTCTTACTCTGGCCTAATAGCTAAGGTCTTAACTCTTACTCTGGCCTACTGGTTAAGGTCTTAACTCTTACTCTGGCCTACTGGTTAAGGTCTTAACTCTTACTCTGGCCTAATAGCTAAGGTCTTAGACTCGTACTCTGGCCTAATGGTTAAGGTCTTAACTCTTACTCTGACCTAATAGCTAAGGTCTTAGACTCGTATTCTGGCCTAATAGCTAATGTCTTAGACTCGTACTCTGGCCTAATGGTTAAGGTCTTAACTCTTACTCTGGCCTAATAGCTAAGGTCTTAGACTCGTACTCTGGCCTACTGGTTAAGGTCTTAGCTCTTTCTCTGGCCTACTGGTTAAGGTCTTAACTCTTACTCAGGCCTAATAGCTAAGGTCTTAACTCTTACTCTGGCCTAATAGCTAAGGTCTTAGACTCGTACTCTGGCTTAATGGTTAAGGTCTTAACTCTTACTCTGGCCTAATAGCTAAGGTCTTAACTCTTACTCTGGTCTTATAGCTAAGGTCTTAACTCTTACTCTGGCCTAATAGCTAAGGTCTTAGACTCGTACTCTGGCCTAATGGTTAAGGTCTTAACTCTTACTCTGGCCCAATAGAAAAGGTCTTAGACTCGTACTCTTGCCTAATAGCTAAGGTATTAGACTCATACTCAGGCCTAATAGCTGAGGTCCTAGACTCGTACTCTGGCCTACTGGTTAAGGTCTTAACTCTTACTCTGGCCTAATAGCTAAGGTCTTAGACTCGTACTCTGGCAAAATAGCTAAGGTCTTAGACTCGTACTCTGGCCTACTGGTTAAGGTCTTAACTCTTACTCTGGCCTAATAGCTAAGGTCTTAGACTTGTACTCTGGCCTAATAGCTAAGGTCTTAGACTCGTACTCTGGCCTACTGGTTAAGGTCTTAACTCTTACTCTGGCCTAATAGCTAAGGTCTTAGACTCGTACTCTGGCCTAATAGCTAAGGTCTTAGACTCGTACTCTGGCCTACTGGTTAAGGTCTTAACTCTTACTCTGGCCTAATAGCTAAGGTCTTAGACTCGTACTCTGGCCTAATGGTTAAGGTCTTAACTCTTACTATGGCCTAATAGCTAAGGTCTTAGACTCGTACACTGGCCTAATGGTTAAGGTCTTAAGTCTTATTCTGGCCTAATAGCTAAGGTCTTAACTCTTACTCTGGCCTAATACCTAAGGTCTTAGACTCGAACTCTGGCCTAATGGTTAAGGTCTTAACTCTTACTCTGGCCTAATAGCTAAGGTAGTAGACTCATACTCTGGCCTAATGGTTAAGGTCTTAACTCTTACTCTGGCCTAATAGCTAAGGTCTTAACTCTTACTCTGGCCTAATAGCTTATGTCTTAGACTCGTACTCTGGCCTACTGGTTGAGGTCTTAACTCTTACTCTGGCCTAATAGCTAAGGTCTTAACTCTTACTCTGGCCTACTGGTTAAGGTCTTAACTCTTACTCTGGCCTAATAGCTAAGGTCTTAACTCTTACTCTGGCCTACTGGTTAAGGTCTTAACTCTTACTCTGGCCTACTGTTTAAGGTCTTAACTCTTACTCTGGCCTAATAGCGAAGGTCTTAGACTCGTATTCTGGCCTAATAGCTAATGTCTTAGACTCGTACTCTGGCCTAATGGTTAAGGTCTTAACGCTTACTCTTGCCTAATAGAAAAGGTCTTAGACTCGTACTCCTGCCTAATAGCTAAGGTCTTAGACTCGTACTCTGGCCTAATAGCTAAGGTTTTAGACTCGTACTCTGGCCTACTGGTTAAGGTCTTAACTCTTACTCTGGTCTAATAGCTAAGGTCTCAGATTCGTACTCTGGCCTAATAGCTAAGGTCTTAGACTCGTACTCTGGCCTAATGGGTAAGGTCTTAACTCTTACTCTGGCCTAATAGCTAAGGTCTTAGACTCGTACTCTGGCCAAATGGTTAAGGTCTTAAGTCTTATTCTGGCCTAATAGCTAAGGTCTTAACTCTTACTCTGGCCTAATAGGTAAGGTCTTAGACTCGTACTCTGGCCTACTGGTTAAGGTCTTAACTCTTACTCTGGCCTACTGGTCAAGGTCTTAACTCTTACTCTGGCCTTATACCTAAGGTCTTAGACTCGTACTCTGGCCTAATGGTTAAGGTCTTAACTCTTACTCTGGCCTAATAGCTAAGGTCTTAACTCTTACTCTGGCCTTATACCTAAGGTCTTAGACTCGTACTCTGGCCTAATGGTTAAGGTCTTAACTCTTACTCTGGCCTAATAGCTAAGGTATTAGACTCATACTCTGGCCTAATGGTTAAGGTCTTAACTCTTACTCTGGCCTAATAGCTAAGGTCTTAACTCTTACTCTGGCCTAATAGCTTAGGACTTAGACTTGTACTCTGGCCTACTGGTTAAGGTCTTAACTCTTACTCTGGCCTAATAGCTAAGGTCTTAACTCTTACTCTGGCCTACTGGTTAAGGTCTTAACTCTTACTCTGGCCTAATGGTTAAGGTCTTAACTCTTACTCTGGCCTAATAGCTAAGGTCTTAGACTCGTACTCTGGCCTAATGGTTAAGGTCTTAACTCTTACTCTGGCCTTATAGCTAAGGTCTTAACACTTACTCTGGCCTAATAGCTAAGGTCTTAGACTCGTACTCTGGCCTAATGGTTAAGGTCTTAACTCTTACTCTTGCCTAATAGAAAAGGTCTTAGACTCGTACTCTTGCCTAATAGCTAAGGTCTTAGACTCGTACTCTGGCCTAATAGCTAAGGTCTTAGACTCGTACTCTGGCCTACTGGTTAAGGTCTTAACTCTTACTCTGGCCTAATAGCTAAGGTCTTAGACTCGTACTCTGGCCTAATAGCTAAGGTCTTAGACTCGTACTCTGGCCTACTGGTTAAGGTCCTAACTCTTACTCTGGCCTAATAGCTAAGGTCTTAGACTCGTACTCTGGCCTAATAGCTAAGGTCTTAGACTCGTACTCTGGCCTACTGGTTAAGGTCTTAACTCTTACTCTGGCCTAATAGCTAAGGTCTTAGACTCGTACTCTGGCCTAATGGGTAAGGTCTTAACTCTTACTCTGGCCTAATAGCTAAGGTCTTAGATTCGTACTCTGGCCTAATGGTTAAGGTCTTAAGTCTAATTCTGGCCTAATAGCTAAGGTCTTAACTCTTACTCTGTCCTAATAGGTAAGGTCTTAGACTCGTACTCTGGCCTACTGGTTAAGGTCTTAACTCTTACTCTGGCCTACTGGTCAAGGTCTTAACTCTTACTCTGGCCTAATACCTAAGGTCTTAGACTCGTACTCTGGCCTAATGGTTAAGGTCTTAACTCTTACTCTGGCCTAATAGCTAAGGTATTAGACTCATACTCTGGCCTAATGGTTAAGGTCTTAACTCTTACTCTTGCCTAATAGCTAAGGTCTTAACACTTACTCTGGCCTAATAGCTTAGGACTTAGACTCCTACTCTGGCCTACTGGTTAAGGTCTTAACTCTTACTCTGGCCTAATAGCTAAGGTCTTAACTCTTACTCTGGCCTACTGGTTAAGGTCTTAACTCTTACTCTGGCCTACTGGTTAAGGTCTTAACTCTTACTCTGGCCTAATAGCTAAGGTCTTAGACTCGTACTCTGGCCTAATGGTTAAGGTCTTAACTCTTACTCTGACCTAATAGCTAAGGTCTTAGACTCGTATTCTGGCCTAATAGCTAATGTCTTAGACTCGTACTCTGGCCTAATGGTTAAGGTCTTAACTCTTACTCTGGCCTAATAGCTAAGGTCTTAGACTCGTACTCTGGCCTACTGGTTAAGGTCTTAGCTCTTTCTCTGGCCTACTGGTTAAGGTCTTAACTCTTACTCAGGCCTAATAGCTAAGGTCTTAACTCTTACTCTGGCCTAATAGCTAAGGTCTTAGACTCGTACTCTGGCTTAATGGTTAAGGTCTTAACTCTTACTCTGGCCTAATAGCTAAGGTCTTAACTCTTACTCTGGTCTTATAGCTAAGGTCTTAACTCTTACTCTGGCCTAATAGCTAAGGTCTTAGACTCGTACTCTGGCCTAATGGTTAAGGTCTTAACTCTTACTCTGGCCCAATAGAAAAGGTCTTAGACTCGTACTCTTGCCTAATAGCTAAGGTATTAGACTCATACTCAGGCCTAATAGCTGAGGTCCTAGACTCGTACTCTGGCCTACTGGTTAAGGTCTTAACTCTTACTCTGGCCTAATAGCTAAGGTCTTAGACTCGTACTCTGGCAAAATAGCTAAGGTCTTAGACTCGTACTCTGGCCTACTGGTTAAGGTCTTAACTCTTACTCTGGCCTAATAGCTTAGGTCTTAGACTTGTACTCTGGCCTAATAGCTAAGGTCTTAGACTCGTACTCTGGCCTACTGGTTAAGGTCTTAACTCTTACTCTGGCCTACTGGTTAAGGTCTTAACTCTTACTCTGGCCTAATACCTAAGGTCTTAGACTCGTACTCTGGCCTAATGGTTAAGGTCTTAACTCTTACTCTGGCCTAATAGCTAAGGTATTAGACTCATACTCTGGCCTAATGGTTAAGGTCTTAACTCTTACTCTGGCCTAATAGCTAAGGTCTTAACTCTTACTCTGGCCTAATAGCTTAGGACTTAGACTCGTACTCTGGCCTACTGGTTAAGGTCTTAACTCTTACTCTGGCCTAATAGCTAAGGTCTTAACTCTTACTATGGCCTACTGGTTAAGGTCTTAACTCTTACTCTGGCCTAATAGCTAAGGTCTTAGACTCGTACTCTGGCCTAATGGTTAAGGTCTTAACTCTTACTCTGACCTAATAGCTAAGGTCTTAGACTCGTATTCTGGCCTAATAGCTAATGTCTTAGACTCGTACTCTGGCCTAATGGTTAAGGTCTTAACTCTTACTCTGGCCTAATAGCTAAGGTCTTAGACTCGTTCTCTGGCCTACTGGTTAAGGTCTTAGCTCTTTCTCTGGCCTACTGGTTAAGGTCTTAACTCTTACTCTGGCCTAATAGCTAAGGTCTTAACTCTTTCTCTGGCCTAATAGCTAAGGTCTTAGACTCGTACTCTGGCTTAATGGTTAAGGTCTTAACTCTTACTCTGGCCTAATAGCTAAGGTCTTAACTCTTACTCTGGTCTTATAGCTAAGGTCTTAACTCTTACTCTGGCCTAACAGCTAAGGTCTTAGACTCGTACTCTGGCCTAATGATTAAGGTCTTAACTCTTACTCTGTCCTTATAGCTAAGGTCTTAACACTTACTCTGGCCTACTGGTTAAGGTCTTAACTCTTACTCTGGCCTACTGGTTAAGGTCTTAACTCTTACTCTGGCCTAATAGCTAAGGTCTTAGACTCGTACTCTGGCCTAATGGTTAAGGTCTTAACTCTTACTCTGGCCTTATAGCTAAGGTCTTAACACTTACTCTGGCCTAATAGCTAAGGTCTTAGACTCGTACTCTGGCCTAATGGTTAAGGTCTTAACTCTTACTCTTGCCTAATAGAAAAGGTCTTAGACTCGTACTCTTGCCTAATAGCTAAGGTCTTAGACTCGTACTCTGGCCTAATAGCTAAGGTCTTAGACTTGTACTCTGGCCTACTGGTTAAGGTCTTAACTCTTACTCTGGCCTAATAGCTAAGGTCTTAGACTCGTACTCTGGCCTAATAGCTAAGGTCTTAGACTCGTACTCTGGCCTACTGGTTAAGGTCCTAACTCTTACTCTGGCCTAATAGCTAAGGTCTTAGACTCGTACTCTGGCCTAATAGCTAAGGTCTTAGACTCGTACTGTGGCCTACTGGTTAAGGTCTTAACTCTTACTCTGGCCTAATAGCTAAGGTCTTAGACTCGTACTCTGGCCTAATGGGTAAGGTCTTAACTCTTACTCTGGCCTAATAGCTAAGGTCTTAGATTCGTACTCTGGCCTAATGGTTAAGGTCTTAAGTCTTATTCTGGCCTAATAGCTAAGGTCTTAACTCTTACTCTGTCCTAATAGGTAAGGTCTTAGACTCGTACTCTGGCCTACTGGTTAAGGTCTTAACTCTTACTCTGGCCTACTGGTCAAGGTCTTAACTCTTACTCTGGCCTAATACCTAAGGTCTTAGACTCGTACTCTGGCCTAATGGTTAAGGTCTTAACTCTTACTCTGGCCTAATAGCTAAGGTATTAGACTCATACTCTGGCCTAATGGTTAAGGTCTTAACTCTTACTCTGGCCTAATAGCTAAGGTCTTAACTCTTACTCTGGCCTAATAGCATAGGACTTAGACTCGTACTCTGGCCTACTGGTTAAGGTCTTAACTCTTACTCTGGCCTAATAGCTAAGGTCTTAACTCTTTCTCTTGCCTACTGGTTAAGGTCTTAACTCTTACTCTGGCCTACTGGTTAAGGTCTTAACTCTTACTCTGGCCTAATAGCTAAGGTCTTAGACTCGTACTCTGGCCTAATGGTTAAGGTCTTAACTCTTACTCTGACCTAATAGCTAAGGTCTTAGACTCGTATTCTGGCCTAATAGCTAATGTCTTAGACTCGTACTCTGGCCTAATGGTTAAGGTCTTAACTCTTACTCTGGCCTAATAGCTAAGGTCTTAGACTCGTACTCTGGCCTACTGGTTAAGGTCTTAGCTCTTTCTCTGGCCTACTGGTTAAGGTCTTAACTCTTACTCAGGCCTAATAGCTAAGGTCTTAACTCTTACTCTGGCCTAATAGCTAAGGTCTTAGACTCGTACTCTGGCTTAATGGTTAAGGTCTTAACTCTTACTCTGGCCTTATAGCTAAGGTCTTAACACTTACTCTGGCCTACTGGTTAAGGTCTTAACTCTTACTCTGGCCTACTGGTTAAGGTCTTAACTCTTACTCTGGCCTAATAGCTAAGGTCTTAGACTCGTCTCTGGCCTAATGGTTAAGGTCTTAACTCTTACTCTGGCCTTATAGCTAAGGTCTTAACACTTACTCTGGCCTAATAGCTAAGGTCTTAGACTCGTACTCTGGCCTAATGGTTAAGGTCTTAACTCTTACTCTTGCCTAATAGAAAAGGTCTTAGACTCGTACTCTTGCCTAATAGCTAAGGTCTTAGACTCGTACTCTGGCCTAATAGCT
This sequence comes from Triturus cristatus, assembly GCF_964204655.1. NCBI lineage: Eukaryota > Metazoa > Chordata > Amphibia > Caudata > Salamandridae > Triturus > Triturus cristatus. Next base: position 887,787 of record NW_028187963.1, on the reverse strand, counting down.
AAGGTCTTAGACTCGTACTCTGGCCTACTGGTTAAGGTCTTAACTCTTACTCTGGCCTAATAGCTAAGGTCTTAGACTCGTACTCTGGCCTAATAGCTAAGGTCTTAGACTTGTACTCTGGCCTACTGGTTAAGGTCCTAACTCTTACTCTGGCCTAATAGCTAAGGTCTTAGACTCGTACTCTGGCCTAATAGCTAAGGTCTTAGACTCGTACTCTGGCCTACTGGTTAAGGTCTTAACTCTTACTCTGGCCTAATAGCTAAGGTCTTAGACTCGTACTCTGGCCTAATGGGTAAGGTCTTAACTCTTACTCTGGCCTAATAGCTAAGGTCTTAGATTCGTACTCTGGCCTAATGGTTAAGGTCTTAAGTCTAATTCTGGCCTAATAGCTAAGGTCTTAACTCTTACTCTGTCCTAATAGGTAAGGTCTTAGACTCGTACTCTGGCCTACTGGTTAAGGTCTTAACTCTTACTCTGGCCTACTGGTCAAGGTCTTAACTCTTACTCTGGCCTAATACCTAAGGTCTTAGACTCGTACTCTGGCCTAATGGTTAAGGTCTTAACTCTTACTCTGGCCTAATAGCTAAGGTATTAGACTCATACTCTGGCCTAATGGTTAAGGTCTTAACTCTTACTCTGGCCTAATAGCTAAGGTCTTAACACTTACTCTGGCCTAATAGCTTAGGACTTAGACTCCTACTCTGGCCTACTGGTTAAGGTCTTAACTCTTACTCTGGCCTAATAGCTAAGGTCTTAACTCTTACTCTGGCCTACTGGTTAAGGTCTTAACTCTTACTCTGGCCTACTGGTTAAGGTCTTAACTCTTACTCTGGCCTAATAGCTAAGGTCTTAGACTCGTACTCTGGCCTAATGGTTAAGGTCTTAACTCTTACTCTGACCTAATAGCTAAGGTCTTAGACTCGTATTCTGGCCTAATAGCTAATGTCTTAGACTCGTACTCTGGCCTAATGGTTAAGGTCTTAACTCTTACTCTGGCCTAATAGCTAAGGTCTTAGACTCGTACTCTGGCCTACTGGTTAAGGTCTTAGCTCTTTCTCTGGCCTACTGGTTAAGGTCTTAACTCTTACTCAGGCCTAATAGCTAAGGTCTTAACTCTTACTCTGGCCTAATAGCTAAGGTCTTAGACTCGTACTCTGGCTTAATGGTTAAGGTCTTAACTCTTACTCTGGCCTAATAGCTAAGGTCTTAACTCTTACTCTGGTCTTATAGCTAAGGTCTTAACTCTTACTCTGGCCTAATAGCTAAGGTCTTAGACTCGTACTCTGGCCTAATGGTTAAGGTCTTAACTCTTACTCTGGCCCAATAGAAAAGGTCTTAGACTCGTACTCTTGCCTAATAGCTAAGGTATTAGACTCATACTCAGGCCTAATAGCTGAGGTCCTAGACTCGTACTCTGGCCTACTGGTTAAGGTCTTAACTCTTACTCTGGCCTAATAGCTAAGGTCTTAGACTCGTACTCTGGCAAAATAGCTAAGGTCTTAGACTCGTACTCTGGCCTACTGGTTAAGGTCTTAACTCTTACTCTGGCCTAATAGCTAAGGTCTTAGACTTGTACTCTGGCCTAATAGCTAAGGTCTTAGACTCGTACTCTGGCCTACTGGTTAAGGTCTTAACTCTTACTCTGGCCTAATAGCTAAGGTCTTAGACTCGTACTCTGGCCTAATAGCTAAGGTCTTAGACTCGTACTCTGGCCTACTGGTTAAGGTCTTAACTCTTACTCTGGCCTAATAGCTAAGGTCTTAGACTCGTACTCTGGCCTAATGGTTAAGGTCTTAACTCTTACTATGGCCTAATAGCTAAGGTCTTAGACTCGTACACTGGCCTAATGGTTAAGGTCTTAAGTCTTATTCTGGCCTAATAGCTAAGGTCTTAACTCTTACTCTGGCCTAATACCTAAGGTCTTAGACTCGAACTCTGGCCTAATGGTTAAGGTCTTAACTCTTACTCTGGCCTAATAGCTAAGGTAGTAGACTCATACTCTGGCCTAATGGTTAAGGTCTTAACTCTTACTCTGGCCTAATAGCTAAGGTCTTAACTCTTACTCTGGCCTAATAGCTTATGTCTTAGACTCGTACTCTGGCCTACTGGTTGAGGTCTTAACTCTTACTCTGGCCTAATAGCTAAGGTCTTAACTCTTACTCTGGCCTACTGGTTAAGGTCTTAACTCTTACTCTGGCCTAATAGCTAAGGTCTTAACTCTTACTCTGGCCTACTGGTTAAGGTCTTAACTCTTACTCTGGCCTACTGTTTAAGGTCTTAACTCTTACTCTGGCCTAATAGCGAAGGTCTTAGACTCGTATTCTGGCCTAATAGCTAATGTCTTAGACTCGTACTCTGGCCTAATGGTTAAGGTCTTAACGCTTACTCTTGCCTAATAGAAAAGGTCTTAGACTCGTACTCCTGCCTAATAGCTAAGGTCTTAGACTCGTACTCTGGCCTAATAGCTAAGGTTTTAGACTCGTACTCTGGCCTACTGGTTAAGGTCTTAACTCTTACTCTGGTCTAATAGCTAAGGTCTCAGATTCGTACTCTGGCCTAATAGCTAAGGTCTTAGACTCGTACTCTGGCCTAATGGGTAAGGTCTTAACTCTTACTCTGGCCTAATAGCTAAGGTCTTAGACTCGTACTCTGGCCAAATGGTTAAGGTCTTAAGTCTTATTCTGGCCTAATAGCTAAGGTCTTAACTCTTACTCTGGCCTAATAGGTAAGGTCTTAGACTCGTACTCTGGCCTACTGGTTAAGGTCTTAACTCTTACTCTGGCCTACTGGTCAAGGTCTTAACTCTTACTCTGGCCTTATACCTAAGGTCTTAGACTCGTACTCTGGCCTAATGGTTAAGGTCTTAACTCTTACTCTGGCCTAATAGCTAAGGTCTTAACTCTTACTCTGGCCTTATACCTAAGGTCTTAGACTCGTACTCTGGCCTAATGGTTAAGGTCTTAACTCTTACTCTGGCCTAATAGCTAAGGTATTAGACTCATACTCTGGCCTAATGGTTAAGGTCTTAACTCTTACTCTGGCCTAATAGCTAAGGTCTTAACTCTTACTCTGGCCTAATAGCTTAGGACTTAGACTTGTACTCTGGCCTACTGGTTAAGGTCTTAACTCTTACTCTGGCCTAATAGCTAAGGTCTTAACTCTTACTCTGGCCTACTGGTTAAGGTCTTAACTCTTACTCTGGCCTAATGGTTAAGGTCTTAACTCTTACTCTGGCCTAATAGCTAAGGTCTTAGACTCGTACTCTGGCCTAATGGTTAAGGTCTTAACTCTTACTCTGGCCTTATAGCTAAGGTCTTAACACTTACTCTGGCCTAATAGCTAAGGTCTTAGACTCGTACTCTGGCCTAATGGTTAAGGTCTTAACTCTTACTCTTGCCTAATAGAAAAGGTCTTAGACTCGTACTCTTGCCTAATAGCTAAGGTCTTAGACTCGTACTCTGGCCTAATAGCTAAGGTCTTAGACTCGTACTCTGGCCTACTGGTTAAGGTCTTAACTCTTACTCTGGCCTAATAGCTAAGGTCTTAGACTCGTACTCTGGCCTAATAGCTAAGGTCTTAGACTCGTACTCTGGCCTACTGGTTAAGGTCCTAACTCTTACTCTGGCCTAATAGCTAAGGTCTTAGACTCGTACTCTGGCCTAATAGCTAAGGTCTTAGACTCGTACTCTGGCCTACTGGTTAAGGTCTTAACTCTTACTCTGGCCTAATAGCTAAGGTCTTAGACTCGTACTCTGGCCTAATGGGTAAGGTCTTAACTCTTACTCTGGCCTAATAGCTAAGGTCTTAGATTCGTACTCTGGCCTAATGGTTAAGGTCTTAAGTCTAATTCTGGCCTAATAGCTAAGGTCTTAACTCTTACTCTGTCCTAATAGGTAAGGTCTTAGACTCGTACTCTGGCCTACTGGTTAAGGTCTTAACTCTTACTCTGGCCTACTGGTCAAGGTCTTAACTCTTACTCTGGCCTAATACCTAAGGTCTTAGACTCGTACTCTGGCCTAATGGTTAAGGTCTTAACTCTTACTCTGGCCTAATAGCTAAGGTATTAGACTCATACTCTGGCCTAATGGTTAAGGTCTTAACTCTTACTCTTGCCTAATAGCTAAGGTCTTAACACTTACTCTGGCCTAATAGCTTAGGACTTAGACTCCTACTCTGGCCTACTGGTTAAGGTCTTAACTCTTACTCTGGCCTAATAGCTAAGGTCTTAACTCTTACTCTGGCCTACTGGTTAAGGTCTTAACTCTTACTCTGGCCTACTGGTTAAGGTCTTAACTCTTACTCTGGCCTAATAGCTAAGGTCTTAGACTCGTACTCTGGCCTAATGGTTAAGGTCTTAACTCTTACTCTGACCTAATAGCTAAGGTCTTAGACTCGTATTCTGGCCTAATAGCTAATGTCTTAGACTCGTACTCTGGCCTAATGGTTAAGGTCTTAACTCTTACTCTGGCCTAATAGCTAAGGTCTTAGACTCGTACTCTGGCCTACTGGTTAAGGTCTTAGCTCTTTCTCTGGCCTACTGGATAAGGTCTTAACTCTTACTCAGGCCTAATAGCTAAGGTCTTAACTCTTACTCTGGCCTAATAGCTAAGGTCTTAGACTCGTACTCTGGCTTAATGGTTAAGGTCTTAACTCTTACTCTGGCCTAATAGCTAAGGTCTTAACTCTTACTCTGGTCTTATAGCTAAGGTCTTAACTCTTACTCTGGCCTAATAGCTAAGGTCTTAGACTCGTACTCTGGCCTAATGGTTAAGGTCTTAACTCTTACTCTGGCCCAATAGAAAAGGTCTTAGACTCGTACTCTTGCCTAATAGCTAAGGTATTAGACTCATACTCAGGCCTAATAGCTGAGGTCCTAGACTCGTACTCTGGCCTACTGGTTAAGGTCTTAACTCTTACTCTGGCCTAATAGCTAAGGTCTTAGACTCGTACTCTGGCAAAATAGCTAAGGTCTTAGACTCGTACTCTGGCCTACTGGTTAAGGTCTTAACTCTTACTCTGGCCTAATAGCTAAGGTCTTAGACTTGTACTCTGGCCTAATAGCTAAGGTCTTAGACTCGTACTCTGGCCTACTGGTTAAGGTCTTAACTCTTACTCTGGCCTAATAGCTAAGGTCTTAGACTCGTACTCTGGCCTAATAGCTAAGGTCTTAGACTCGTACTCTGGCCTACTGGTTAAGGTCTTAACTCTTACTCTGGCCTAATAGCTAAGGTCTTAGACTCGTACTCTGGCCTAATGGTTAAGGTCTTAACTCTTACTCTGGCCTAATAGCTAAGGTCTTAGACTCGTACTCTGGCCTAATGGTTAAGGTCTTAAGTCTTATTCTGGCCTAATAGCTAAGGTCTTAACTCTTACTCTGGCCTAATACCTAAGGTCTTAGACTCGAACTCTGGCCTAATGGTTAAGGTCTTAACTCTTACTCTGGCCTAATAGCTAAGGTAGTAGACTCATACTCTGGCCTAATGGTTAAGGTCTTAACTCTTACTCTGGCCTAATAGCTAAGGTCTTAACTCTTACTCTGGCCTAATAGCTTATGTCTTAGACTCGTACTCTGGCCTACTGGTTGAGGTCTTAACTCTTACTCTGGCCTAATAGCTAAGGTCTTAACTCTTACTCTGGCCTACTGGTTAAGGTCTTAACTCTTACTCTGGCCTAATAGCTAAGGTCTTAACTCTTACTCTGGCCTACTGGTTAAGGTCTTAACTCTTACTCTGGCCTACTGTTTAAGGTCTTAACTCTTACTCTGGCCTAATAGCGAAGGTCTTAGACTCGTATTCTGGCCTAATAGCTAATGTCTTAGACTCGTACTCTGGCCTAATGGTTAAGGTCTTAACGCTTACTCTTGCCTAATAGAAAAGGTCTTAGACTCGTACTCCTGCCTAATAGCTAAGGTCTTAGACTCGTACTCTGGCCTAATAGCTAAGGTTTTAGACCCGTACTCTGGCCTACTGGTTAAGGTCTTAACTCTTACTCTGGTCTAATAGCTAAGGTCTTAGATTCGTACTCTGGCCTAATAGCTAAGGTCTTAGACTCGTACTCTGGCCTAATGGGTAAGGTCTTAACTCTTACTCTGGCCTAATAGCTAAGGTCTTAGACTCGTACTCTGGCCAAATGGTTAAGGTCTTAAGTCTTATTCTGGCCTAATAGCTAAGGTCTTAACTCTTACTCTGGCCTAATAGGTAAGGTCTTAGACTCGTACTCTGGCCTACTGGTTAAGGTCTTAACTCTTACTCTGGCCTACTGGTCAAGGTCTTAACTCTTACTCTGGCCTTATACCTAAGGTCTTAGACTCGTACTCTGGCCTAATGGTTAAGGTCTTAACTCTTACTCTGGCCTAATAGCTAAGGTCTTAACTCTTACTCTGGCCTTATACCTAAGGTCTTAGACTCGTACTCTGGCCTAATGGTTAAGGTCTTAACTCTTACTCTGGCCTAATAGCTAAGGTATTAGACTCATACTCTGGCCTAATGGTTAAGGTCTTAACTCTTACTCTGGCCTAATAGCTAAGGTCTTAACTCTTACTCTGGCCTAATAGCTTAGGACTTAGACTTGTACTCTGGCCTACTGGTTAAGGTCTTAACTCTTACTCTGGCCTAATAGCTAAGGTCTTAACTCTTACTCTGGCCTACTGGTTAAGGTCTTAACTCTTACTCTGGCCTAATGGTTAAGGTCTTAACTCTTACCCTGGCCTAATAGCTAAGGTCTTAGACTCGTACTCTGACCTAATGGTTAAGGTCTTAACTCTTACTCTGACCTAATACCTAAGGTCTTAGACTCGTATTCTGGCCTAATAGCTAATGTCTTAACTCTTACTCTGGCCTACTGGTTAAGGTCTTAACTCTTACTCTGGCCTACTGGTTAAGGTCTTAACTCTTACTCTGGCCTAATAGCTAAGGTCTTAGACTCGTACTCTGGCCTAATAGCTAAGGTCTTAGACTCGTACTCTGGCCTACTGGTTAAGGTCTTAACTCTTATTCTGGCCTAATAGCTAAGGTCTTAGACTCGTACTCTGGCCTAATGGGTAAGGTCTTAACTCTTACTCTGGCCTAATAGCTAAGGTCTTAGATTCGTACTCTGGCCTAATGGTTAAGGTCTTAAGTCTTATTCTGGCCTAATAGCTAAGGTCTTAACTCTTACTCTGTCCTAATAGGTAAGGTCTTAGACTCGTACTCTGGCCTACTGGTTAAGGTCTTAACTCTTACTCTGGCATACTGGTCAAGGTCTTAACTCTTACTCTGGCCTAATACCTAAGGTCTTAGACTCGTACTCTGGCCTAATGGTTAAGGTCTTAACTCTTACTCTGGCCTAATAGCTAAGGTATTAGACTCATACTCTGGCCTAATGGTTAAGGTCTTAACTCTTACTCTGGCCTAATAGCTAAGGTCTTAACTCTTACTCTGGCCTAATAGCTTAGGACTTAGACTCGTACTCTGGCCTACTGGTTAAGGTCTTAACTCTTACTCTGGCCTAATAGCTAAGGTCTTAACTCTTACTCTGGCCTACTGGTTAAGGTCTTAACTCTTACTCTGGCCTACTGGTTAAGGTCTTAACTCTTACTCTGGCCTAATAGCTAAGGTCTTAGACTCGTACTCTGGCCTAATGGTTAAGGTCTTAACTCTTACTCTGACCTAATAGCTAAGGTCTTAGACTCGTATTCTGGCCTAATAGCTAATGTCTTAGACTCGTACTCTGGCCTAATGGTTAAGGTCTTAACTCTTACTCTGGCCTAATAGCTAAGGTCTTAGACTCGTACTCTGGCCTACTGGTTAAGGTCTTAGCTCTTTCTCTGGCCTACTGGTTAAGGTCTTAACTCTTACTCTGGCCTAATAGCTAAGGTCTTAACTCTTACTCTGGCCTAATAGCTAAGGTCTTAGACTCGTACTCTGGCTTAATGGTTAAGGTCTTAACTCTTACTCTGGCCTAATAGCTAAGGTCTTAACTCTTACTCTGGTCTTATAGCTAAGGTCTTAACTCTTACTCTGGCCTAATAGCTAAGGTCTTAGACTCGTACTCTGGCCTAATGGTTAAGGTCTTAACTCTTACTCTGGCCCAATAGAAAAGGTCTTAGACTCGTACTCTTGCCTAATAGCTAAGGTCTTAGACTCGTACTCAGGCATAATAGCTGAGGTCCTAGACTCGTACTCTGGCCTACTGGTTAAGGTCTTAACTCTTACTCTGGCCTAATAGCTAAGGTCTTAGACTCGTACTCTGGCAAAATAGCTAAGGTCTTAGACTCGTACTCTGGCCTACTGGTTAAGGTCTTAACTCTTACTCTGGCCTAATAGCTAAGGTCTTAGACTCGTACTCTGGCCTAATAGCTAAGGTCTTAGACTCGTACTCTGGCCTACTGGTTAAGGTCTTAACTCTTACTCTGGCCTAATAGCTAAGGTCTTAGACTCGTACTCTGGCCTAATAGCTAAGGTCTTAGACTCGTACTCTGGCCTACTGGTTAAGGTCTTAACTCTTACTCTGGCCTAATAGCTAAGGTCTTAGACTCGTACTCTGGCCTAATGGTTAAGGTCTTAACTCTTACTCTGGCCTAATAGCTAAGGTCTTAGACTCGTACTCTGGCCTAATGGTCAAGGTCTTAAGTCTTATTCTGGCCTAATAGCTAAGGTCTTAACTCTTACTCTGGCCTAATACCTAAGGTCTTAGACTCGAACTCTGGCCTAATGGTTAAGGTCTTAACTCTTACTCTGGCCTAATAGCTAAGGTAGTAGACTCATACTCTGGCCTAATGGTTAAGGTCTTAACTCTTACTCTGGCCTAATAGCTAAGGTCTTAACTCTTACTCTGGCCTAATAGCTTATGTCTTAGACTCGTACTCTGGCCTACTGGTTAAGGTCTTAACTCTTACTCTGGCCTAATAGCTAAGGTCTTAACTCTTACTCTGGCCTACTGGTTAAGGTCTTAACTCTTACTCTGGCCTAATAGCTAAGGTCTTAACTCTTACTCTGGCCTACTGGTTAACGTCTTAACTCTTACTCTGGCCTACTGGTTAAGGTCTTAACTCTTACTCTGGCCTAATAGCTAAGGTCTTAGACTCGTATTCTGGCCTAATAGCTAATGTCTTAGACTCGTACTCTGGCCTAATGGTTAAGGTCTTAACTCTTACTCTTGCCTAATAGAAAAGGTCTTAGACTCGTACTCTTGCCTAATAGCTGAGGTCTTAGACTCGTACTCTGGCCTAATAGCTAAGGTTTTAGACTCGTACTCTGGCCTACTGGTTAAGGTCTTAACTCTTACTCTGGTCTAATAGCTAAGGTCTTAGATTCGTACTCTGGCCTAATAGCTAAGGTCTTAGACTCGTACTCTGGCCTAATGGGTAAGGTCTTAACTCTTACTCTGGCCTAATAGCTAAGGTCTTAGACTCGTACTCTGGCCTAATGGCTAAGGTCTTAACTCTTACTCTGGCCTAATAGCTAAGGTATTAGACTCATACTCTGGCCTAATGGTTAAGGTCTTAACTCTTACTCTGGCCTAATAGCTAAGGTCTTAACTCTTACTCTGGCCTAATAGCTTAGGACTTAGACTTGTACTCTGGACTACTGGTTAAGGTCTTAACTCTTACTCTGGCCTAATAGCTAAGGTCTTAACTCTTACTCTGGCCTACTGGTTAAGGTCTTAACTCTTACTCTGGCCTACTGGTTAAGGTCTTAACTCTTACTCTGGCCTACTGGTGAAGGTCTTAACTCTTACTCTGGCCTAATAGCTAAGGTCTTAGACTCGTACTCTGGCCTAATGGTTAAGGTCTTAACTCTTACTCTGGCCTTATAGCTAAGGTCTTAACACTTACTCTGGCCTAATAGCTAAGGTCTTAGACTCGTACTCTGGCCTAATGGTTAAGGTCTTAACTCTTACTCTTGCCTAATAGAAAAGGTCTTAGACTCGTACTCTTGCCTAATAGCTAAGGTCTTAGACTCGTACTCTGGCCTAATAGCTAAGGTCTTAGACTCGTACTCTGGCCTACTGGTTAAGGTCTTAACTCTTACTCTGGCCTAATAGCTAAGGTCTTAGACTCGTACTCTGGCCTAATAGCTAAGGTCTTAGACTCGTACTCTGGCCTACTGGTTAAGGTCTTAACTCTTACTCTGGCCTAATAGCTAAGGTCTTAGATTCGTACTCTGGCCTAATAGCTAAGGTCTTAGACTCGTACTCTGGCCTACTGGTTAAGGTCTTAACTCTTACTCTGGCCTAATAGCTAAGGTCTTAGACTCGTACTCTGGCCTAATGGGTAAGGTCTTAACTCTTACTCTGGCCTAATAGCTAAGGTCTGAGACCCGTACTCTGGCCTAATGGTTAAGGTCTTAAGTCTTATTCTGGCCTAATAGCTAAGGTCTTAACTCTTACTCTGTCCTAATAGGTAAGGTCTTAGACTCGTACTCTGGCCTACTGGTTAAGGTCTTAACTCTTACTCTGGCCTACTGGTCAAGGTCTTAACTCTTACTCTGGCCTAATACCTAAGGTCTTAGACTCGTACTCTGGCCTAATGGTTAAGGTCTTAACTCTTACTCTGGCCTAATAGCTAAGGTATTAGACTCATACTCTGGCCTAATGGTTTAGGTCTTAACTCTTACTCTGGCCTAATAGCTAAGGTCTTAACTCTTACTCTGGCCTAATAGCTTAGGACTTAGACTCGTACTCTGGCCTACTGGTTAAGGTCTTAACTCTTACTCTGGCCTAATAGCTAAGGTCTTAACTCTTACTCTGGCCTACTGGTTAAGGTCTTAACTCTTACTCTGGCCTACTGGTTAAGGTCTTAACTCTTACTCTGGCCTAATAGCTAAGGTCTTAGACTCGTACTCTGGCCTAATGGTTAAGGTCTTAACTCTTACTCTGACCTAATAGCTAAGGTCTCAGACTCGTATTCTGGCCTAATAGCTAATGTCTTAGACTCGTACTCTGGCCTAATGGTTAAGGTCTTAACTCTTACTCTGGCCTAATAGCTAAGGTCTTAGACTCGTACTCTGGCCTCCTGGTTAAGGTCTTAACTCTTACTCTGGCCTAATAGCTAAGGTCTTAGACTCGTACTCTGGCTTAATGGTTAAGGTCTTAACTCTTACTCTGGCCTAATAGCTAAGGTCTTAACTCTTACTCTGGTCTTATAGCTATGGTCTTAACTCTTACTCTGGCCTAATAGCTAAGGTCTTAGACTCGTACTCTGGCCTAATGGTTAAGGTCTTAACTCTTTCTCCGGCCTAATAGAAAAGGTCTTAGACTCGTACTCTTGCCTAATAGCTAAGGTCTTAGACTCGTACTCAGGCCTAATAGCTGAGGTCCTAGACTCGTACTCTGGCCTACTGGTTAAGGTCTTAACTCTTACTCTGGCCTAATAGCTAAGGTCTTAGACTCGTACTCTGGCAAAATAGCTAAGGTCTTAGACTCATACTCTGGCCTACTGGTTAAGGTCTTAACTCTTACTCTGGCCTAATAGCTAAGGTCTTAACTCTTACTCTGGCCTACTGGTTAACGTCTTAACTCTTACTCTGGCCTACTGGTTAAGGTCTTAACTCTTACTCTGGCCTAATAGCTAAGGTCTTAGACTCGTATTCTGGCCTAATAGCTAATGTCTTAGACTCGTACTCTGGCCTAATGGTTAAGGTCTTAACTCTTACTCTTGCCTAATAGAAAAGGTCTTAGAGTCGTACTCTTGCCTAATAGCTGAGGTCTTAGACTCGTACTCTGGCCTAATAGCTAAGGTTTTAGACTCGTACTCTGGCCTACTGGTTAAGGTCTTAACTCTTACTCTGGTCTAATAGCTAACGTCTTAGATTCGTACTCTGGCCTAATAGCTAAGGTCTTAGACTCGTACTCTGGCCTAATGGGTAAGGTCTTAACTCTTACTCTGGCCTAATAGCTAAGGTCTTAGACTCGTACTCTGGCCTAATGGTTAAGGTCTTAAGTCTTATTCTGGCCTAATAGCTAAGGTCTTAACTCTTACTCTGGCCTAATAGGTAAGGTCTTAGACTCGTACTCTGGCCTACTGGTTAAGGTCTTAACTCTTACTCTGGCCTACTGGTCAAGGTCTTAACTCTTACTCTGGCCTTATACCTAAGGTCTTAGACTCGTACTCTGGCCTAATGGTTAAGGTCTTAACTCTTACTCTGGCCTAATAGCTAAGGTATTAGACTCATACTCTGGCCTAATGGTTAAGGTCTTAACTCTTACTCTGGCCTAAGAGCTAAGGTCTTAACTCTTACTCTGGCCTAATAGCTTAGGACTTAGACTTGTACTCTGGCCTACTGGTTAAGGTCTTAACTCTTACTCTGGCCTAATAGCTAAGGTCTTAACTCTTACTCTGGCCTACTGGTTAAGGTCTTAACTCTTACTCTGGCCTAATGGTTAAGGTCTTAACTCTTACTCTGGCCTAATAGCTAAGGTCTTAGACTCGTACTCTGACCTAATGGTTAAGGTCTTAACTCTTACTCTGACCTTATAGCTAAGGTCTTAGACTCGTATTCTGGCCTAATAGCTAATGTCTTAACTCTTACTCTGGCCTACTGGTTAAGGTCTTAACTCTTACTCTGGCCTACTGGTTAAGGTCTTAACTCTTACTCTGGCCTAATAGCTAAGGTCTTAGACTCGTACTCTGGCCTAATGGTTAAGGTCTTAACTCTTACTCTGGCCTTATAGCTAAGGTCTTAACACTTACTCTGGCCTAATAGCTAAGGTCTTAGACTCGTACTCTGGCCTAATGGTTAAGGTCTTAACTCTTACTCTTGCCTAATAGAAAAGGTCTTAGACTCGTACTCTTCCCTAATAGCTAAGGTCTTAGACTCGTACTCTGGCCTAATAGCTAAGGTCTTAGACTCGTACTCTGGCCTACTGGTTAAGGTCTTAACTCTTACTCTGGCCTAATAGCTAAGGTCTTAGACTCGTACTCTGGCCTAATAGCTAAGGTCTTAGACTCGTACTCTGGCCTACTGGTTAAGGTCTTAACTCTTACTCTGGCCTAATAGCTAAGGTCTTAGACTCGTACTCTGGCCTAATAGCTAAGGTCTTAGACTCGTACTCTGGCCTACTGGTTAAGGTCTTAACTCTTACTCTGGCCTAATAGCTAAGGTCTTAGACTCGTACTCTGGCCTAATGGGTAAGGTCTTAACTCTTACTGTGGCCTAATAGCTAAGGTCTTAGACTCGTACTCTGGCCTAATGGTTAAGGTCTTAAGTCTTATTCTGGCCTAATAGCTAAGGTCTTAACTCTTACTCTGTCCTAATAGGTAAGGTCTTAGACTCGTACTCTGGCCTACTGGTTAAGGTCTTAACTCTTACTCTGGCCTACTGGTCAAGGTCTTAACTCTTACTCTGGCCTAATACCTAAGGTCTTAGACTCGTACTCTGGCCTAATGGTTAAGGTCTTAACTCTTACTCTGGCCTAATAGCTAAGGTATTAGACTCATACTCTGGCCTAATGGTTTAGGTCTTAACTCTTACTCTGGCCTAATAGCTAAGGTCTTAACTCTTACTCTGGCCTAATAGCTTAGGACTTAGACTCGTACTCTGGCCTACTGGTTAAGGTCTTAACTCTTACTCTGGCCTAATAGCTAAGGTCTTAACTCTTACTCTGGCCTACTGGTTAAGGTCTTAACTCTTACTCTGGCCTACTGGTTAAGGTCTTAACTCTTACTCTGGCCTAATAGCTAAGGTCTTAGACTCGTACTCTGGCCTAATGGTTAAGGTCTTAACTCTTACTCTGACCTAATAGCTAAGGTCTTAGACTCGTATTCTGGCCTAATAGCTAATGTCTTAGACTCGTACTCTGGCCTAATGGTTAAGGTCTTAACTCTTACTCTGGCCTAATAGCTAAGGTCTTAGACTCGTACTCTGGCCTACTGGTTAAGGTCTTAACTCTTACTCTGGTCTAATAGCTAAGGTCTTTGACTCGTACTCTGGCTTAATGGTTAAGGTCTTAACTCTTACTCTGGCCTAATAGCTAAGGTCTTAACTCTTACTCTGGTCTTATAGCTAAGGTCTTAACTCTTACTCTGGCCTAATAGCTAAGGTCTTAGACTCGTACTCTGGCCTAATGGTTAAGGTCTTAACTCTTACTCCGGCCTAATAGAAAAGGTCTTAGACTCGTACTCTTGCCTAATAGCTAAGGTCTTAGACTCGTACTCAGGCCTAATAGCTGAGGTCCTAGACTCGTACTCTGGCCTACTGGTTAAGGTCTTAACTCTTACTCTGGCCTAATAGCTAAGGTCTTAGACTCGTACTCTGGCAAAATAGCTAAGGTCTTAGACTCATACTCTGGCCTACTGGTTAAGGTTTTAACTCTTACTCTGGCCTAATAGCTAAGGTCTTAACTCTTACTCTGGCCTACTGGTTAACGTCTTAACTCTTACTCTGGCCTACTGGTTAAGGTCCTAACTCTTACTCTGGCCTAATAGCTAAGGTCTTAGACTCGTATTCTGGCCTAATAGCTAATGTCTTAGACTCGTACTCTGGCCTAATGGTTAAGGTCTTAACTCTTACTCTTGCCTAATAGAAAAGGTCTTAGACTCGTACTCTTGCCTAATAGCTAAGGTCTTAGACTCGTACTCTGGCCTAATAGCTAAGGTTTTAGACTCGTACTCTGGCCTACTGGTTAAGGTCTTAACTCTTACTCTGGTCTAATAGCTAAGGTCTTAGATTCGTACTCTGGCCTAATAGCTAAGGTCTTAGACTCGTACTCTGGCCTAATGGGTAAGGTCTTAACTCTTACTCTGGCCTAATAGCTAAGGTCTTAGACTCGTACTCTGGCCTAATGGTTAAGGTCTTAAGTCTTATTCTGGCCTAATAGCTAAGGTCTTAACTCTTACTCTGGCCTAATAGGTAAGGTCTTAGACTCGTACTCGGGCCTAATAGCTAAGGTCTTAGACTCGTACTCTGGCCTACTGGTTAAGGTCTTAACTCTTACTCTGGCCTAATAGCTAAGGTCTTAGACTCGTACTCTGGCCTAATAGCTAAGGTCTTAGACTCGTACTCTGGCCTACTGGTTAAGGTCTTAACTCTTACTCTGGCCTACTGGTCAAGGTCTTAACTCTTACTCTGGCCTTATACCTAAGGTCTTAGACTCGTACTCTGGCCTAATGGTTAAGGTCTTAACTCTTACTCTGGCCTAATAGCTAAGGTATTAGACTCATACTCTGGCCTAATGGTTAAGGTCTTAACTCTTACTCCGGCCTAATAGCTAAGGTCTTAACTCTTACTCTGGCCTAATAGCTTAGGACTTAGACTTGTACTCTGGCCTACTGGTTAAGGTCTTAACTCTTACTCTGGCCTAATAGCTAAGGTCTTAACTCTTACTCTGGCCTACTGGTTAAGGTCTTAACTCTTACTCTGGCCTAATGGTTAAGGTCTTAACTCTTACTCTGGCCTAATAGCTAAGGTCTTAGACTCGTACTCTGACCTAATGGTTAAGGTCTTAACTCTTACTCTGACCTTATAGCTAAGGTCTTAGACTCGTATTCTGGCCTAATAGCTAATGTCTTAACTCTTACTCTGGCCTACTGGTTAAGGTCTTAACTCTTACTCTGGCCTACTGGTTAAGGTCTTAACTCTTACTCTGGCCTAATAGCTAAGGTCTTAGACTCGTACTCTGGCCTAATGGTTAAGGTCTTAACTCTTACTCTGTCCTTATAGCTAAGGTCTTAACACTTACTCTGGCCTACTGGTTAAGGTCTTAACTCTTACTCTGGCCTACTGGTTAAGGTCTTAACTCTTACTCTGGCCTAATAGCTAAGGTCTTAGACTCGTACTCTGGCCTAATGGTTAAGGTCTTAACTCTTACTCTGGCCTTATAGCTAAGGTCTTAACACTTACTCTGGCCTAATAGCTAAGGTCTTAGACTCGTACTCTGGCCTAATGGTTAAGGTCTTAACTCTTACTCTTGCCTAATAGAAAAGGTATTAGACTCGTACTCTTGCCTAATAGCTAAGGTCTTAGACTCGTACTCTGGCCTAATAGCTAAGGTCTTAGACTCGTACTCTGGCCTACTGGTTAAGGTCTTAACTCTTACTCTGGCCTAATAGCTAAGGTCTTAGACTCGTATTCTGGCCTAATAGCTAATGTCTTAGACTCGTACTCTGGCTTAATGGTTAAGGTCTTAACTCTTACTCTGGCCTAATAGCTAAGGTCTTAACTCTTACTCTGGTCTTATAGCTATGGTCTTAACTCTTACTCTGGCCTAATAGCTAAGGTCTTAGACTCGTACTCTGGCCTAATGGTTAAGGTCTTAACTCTTTCTCCGGCCTAATAGAAAAGGTCTTAGACTCGTACTCTTGCCTAATAGCTAAGGTCTTAGACTCGTACTCAGGCCTAATAGCTGAGGTCCTAGACTCGTACTCTGGCCTACTGGTTAAGGTCTTAACTCTTACTCTGGCCTAATAGCTAAGGTCTTAGACTCGTACTCTGGCAAAATAGCTAAGGTCTTAGACTCATACTCTGGCCTACTGGTTAAGGTCTTAACTCTTACTCTGGCCTAATAGCTAAGGTCTTAACTCTTACTCTGGCCTACTGGTTAACGTCTTAACTCTTACTCTGGCCTACTGGTTAAGGTCTTAACTCTTACTCTGGCCTAATAGCTAAGGTCTTAGACTCGTATTCTGGCCTAATAGCTAATGTCTTAGACTCGTACTCTGGCCTAATGGTTAAGGTCTTAACTCTTACTCTTGCCTAATAGAAAAGGTCTTAGACTCGTACTCTTGCCTAATAGCTGAGGTCTTAGACTCGTACTCTGGCCTAATAGCTAAGGTTTTAGACTCGTACTCTGGCCTACTGGTTAAGGTCTTAACTCTTACTCTGGTCTAATAGCTAACGTCTTAGATTCGTACTCTGGCCTAATAGCTAAGGTCTTAGACTCGTACTCTGGCCTAATGGGTAAGGTCTTAACTCTTACTCTGGCCTAATAGCTAAGGTCTTAGACTCGTACTCTGGCCTAATGGTTAAGGTCTTAAGTCTTATTCTGGCCTAATAGCTAAGGTCTTAACTCTTACTCTGGCCTAATAGGTAAGGTCTTAGACTCGTACTCTGGCCTACTGGTTAAGGTCTTAACTCTTACTCTGGCCTACTGGTCAAGGTCTTAACTCTTACTCTGGCCTTATACCTAAGGTCTTAGACTCGTACTCTGGCCTAATGGTTAAGGTCTTAACTCTTACTCTGGCCTAATAGCTAAGGTATTAGACTCATACTCTGGCCTAATGGTTAAGGTCTTAACTCTTACTCTGGCCTAAGAGCTAAGGTCTTAACTCTTACTCTGGCCTAATAGCTTAGGACTTAGACTTGTACTCTGGCCTACTGGTTAAGGTCTTAACTCTTACTCTGGCCTAATAGCTAAGGTCTTAACTCTTACTCTGGCCTACTGGTTAAGGTCTTAACTCTTACTCTGGCCTAATGGTTAAGGTCTTAACTCTTACTCTGGCCTAATAGCTAAGGTCTTAGACTCGTACTCTGACCTAATGGTTAAGGTCTTAACTCTTACTCTGACCTTATAGCTAAGGTCTTAGACTCGTATTCTGGCCTAATAGCTAATGTCTTAACTCTTACTCTGGCCTACTGGTTAAGGTCTTAACTCTTACTCTGGCCTACTGGTTAAGGTCTTAACTCTTACTCTGGCCTAATAGCTAAGGTCTTAGACTCGTACTCTGGCCTAATGGTTAAGGTCTTAACTCTTACTCTGGCCTTATAGCTAAGGTCTTAACACTTACTCTGGCCTAATAGCTAAGGTCTTAGACTCGTACTCTGGCCTAATGGTTAAGGTCTTAACTCTTACTCTTGCCTAATAGAAAAGGTCTTAGACTCGTACTCTTCCCTAATAGCTAAGGTCTTAGACTCGTACTCTGGCCTAATAGCTAAGGTCTTGGACTTGTACTCTGGCCTACTGGTTAAGGTCTTAACTCTTACTCTGGCCTAATAGCTAAGGTCTTAGACTCGTACTCTGGCCTAATAGCTAAGGTCTTAGACTCGTACTCTGGCCTACTGGTTAAGGTCTTAACTCTTACTCTGGCCTAATAGCTAAGGTCTTAGACTCGTACTCTGGCCTAATAGCTAAGGTCTTAGACTCGTACTCTGGCCTACTGGTTAAGGTCTTAACTCTTACTCTGGCCTAATAGCTAAGGTCTTAGACTCGTACTCTGGCCTAATGGGTAAGGTCTTAACTCTTACTGTGGCCTAATAGCTAAGGTCTTAGACTCGTACTCTGGCCTAATGGTTAAGGTCTTAAGTCTTATTCTGGCCTAATAGCTAAGGTCTTAACTCTTACTCTGTCCTAATAGGTAAGGTCTTAGACTCGTACTCTGGCCTACTGGTTAAGGTCTTAACTCTTACTCTGGCCTACTGGTCAAGGTCTTAACTCTTACTCTGGCCTAATACCTAAGGTCTTAGACTCGTACTCTGGCCTAATGGTTAAGGTCTTAACTCTTACTCTGGCCTAATAGCTAAGGTATTAGACTCATACTCTGGCCTAATGGTTTAGGTCTTAACTCTTAGTCTGGCCTAATAGCTAAGGTCTTAACTCTTACTCTGGCCTAATAGCTTAGGACGTAGACTCGTACTCTGGCCTACTGGTTAAGGTCTTAACTCTTACTCTGGCCTAATAGCTAAGGTCTTAACTCTTACTCTGGCCTACTGGTTAAGGTCTTAACTCTTACTCTGGCCTACTGGTTAAGGTCTTAACTCTTACTCTGGCCTAATAGCTAAGGTCTTAGACTTGTACTCTGGCCTAATGGTTAAGGTCTTAACTCTTACTCTGACCTAATAGCTAAGGTCTTAGACTCGTATTCTGGCCTAATAGCTAATGTCTTAGACTCGTACTCTGGCCTAATGGTTAAGGTCTTAACTCTTACTCTGGCCTAATAGCTAAGGTCTTAGACTCGTACTCTGGCCTAATGGTTAAGGTCTTAACTCTTACTCTGGCCTTATAGCTAAGGTCTTAACACTTACTCTGGCCTAATAGCTAAGGTCTTAGACTCGTACTCTGGCCTAATGGTTAAGGTCTTAACTCTTACTCTTGCCTAATAGAAAAGGTATTAGACTCGTACTCTTGCCTAATAGCTAAGGTCTTAGACTCGTACTCTGGCCTAATAGCTAAGGTCTTAGACTCGTACTCTGGCCTACTGGTTAAGGTCTTAACTCTTACTCTGGCCTAATAGCTAAGGTCTTAGACTCGTATTCTGGCCTAATAGCTAATGTCTTAGACTCGTACTCTGGCTTAATGGTTAAGGTCTTAACTCTTACTCTGGCCTAATAGCTAAGGTCTTAACTCTTACTCTGGTCTTATAGCTATGGTCTTAACTCTTACTCTGGCCTAATAGCTAAGGTCTTAGACTCGTACTCTGGCCTAATGGTTAAGGTCTTAACTCTTTCTCCGGCCTAATAGAAAAGGTCTTAGACTCGTACTCTTGCCTAATAGCTAAGGTCTTAGACTCGTACTCAGGCCTAATAGCTGAGGTCCTAGACTCGTACTCTGGCCTACTGGTTAAGGTCTTAACTCTTACTCTGGCCTAATAGCTAAGGTCTTAGACTCGTACTCTGGCAAAATAGCTAAGGTCTTAGACTCATACTCTGGCCTACTGGTTAAGGTCTTAACTCTTACTCTGGCCTAATAGCTAAGGTCTTAACTCTTACTCTGGCCTACTGGTTAACGTCTTAACTCTTACTCTGGCCTACTGGTTAAGGTCTTAACTCTTACTCTGGCCTAATAGCTAAGGTCTTAGACTCGTATTCTGGCCTAATAGCTAATGTCTTAGACTCGTACTCTGGCCTAATGGTTAAGGTCTTAACTCTTACTCTTGCCTAATAGAAAAGGTCTTAGACTCGTACTCTTGCCTAATAGCTGAGGTCTTAGACTCGTACTCTGGCCTAATAGCTAAGGTTTTAGACTCGTACTCTGGCCTACTGGTTAAGGTCTTAACTCTTACTCTGGTCTAATAGCTAACGTCTTAGATTCGTACTCTGGCCTAATAGCTAAGGTCTTAGACTCGTACTCTGGCCTAATGGGTAAGGTCTTAACTCTTACTCTGGCCTAATAGCTAAGGTCTTAGACTCGTACTCTGGCCTAATGGTTAAGGTCTTAAGTCTTATTCTGGCCTAATAGCTAAGGTCTTAACTCTTACTCTGGCCTAATAGGTAAGGTCTTAGACTCGTACTCTGGCCTACTGGTTAAGGTCTTAACTCTTACTCTGGCCTACTGGTCAAGGTCTTAACTCTTACTCTGGCCTTATACCTAAGGTCTTAGACTCGTACTCTGGCCTAATGGTTAAGGTCTTAACTCTTACTCTGGCCTAATAGCTAAGGTATTAGACTCATACTCTGGCCTAATGGTTAAGGTCTTAACTCTTACTCTGGCCTAAGAGCTAAGGTCTTAACTCTTACTCTGGCCTAATAGCTTAGGACTTAGACTTGTACTCTGGCCTACTGGTTAAGGTCTTAACTCTTACTCTGGCCTAATAGCTAAGGTCTTAACTCTTACTCTGGCCTACTGGTTAAGGTCTTAACTCTTACTCTGGCCTAATGGTTAAGGTCTTAACTCTTACTCTGGCCTAATAGCTAAGGTCTTAGACTCGTACTCTGACCTAATGGTTAAGGTCTTAACTCTTACTCTGACCTTATAGCTAAGGTCTTAGACTCGTATTCTGGCCTAATAGCTAATGTCTTAACTCTTACTCTGGCCTACTGGTTAAGGTCTTAACTCTTACTCTGGCCTACTGGTTAAGGTCTTAACTCTTACTCTGGCCTAATAGCTAAGGTCTTAGACTCGTACTCTGGCCTAATGGTTAAGGTCTTAACTCTTACTCTGGCCTTATAGCTAAGGTCTTAACACTTACTCTGGCCTAATAGCTAAGGTCTTAGACTCGTACTCTGGCCTAATGGTTAAGGTCTTAACTCTTACTCTTGCCTAATAGAAAAGGTCTTAGACTCGTACTCTTCCCTAATAGCTAAGGTCTTAGACTCGTACTCTGGCCTAATAGCTAAGGTCTTAGACTCGTACTCTGGCCTACTGGTTAAGGTCTTAACTCTTACTCTGGCCTAATAGCTAAGGTCTTAGACTCGTACTCTGGCCTAATAGCTAAGGTCTTAGACTCGTACTCTGGCCTACTGGTTAAGGTCTTAACTCTTACTCTGGCCTAATAGCTAAGGTCTTAGACTCGTACTCTGGCCTAATAGCTAAGGTCTTAGACTCGTACTCTGGCCTACTGGTTAAGGTCTTAACTCTTACTCTGGCCTAATAGCTAAGGTCTTAGACTCGTACTCTGGCCTAATGGGTAAGGTCTTAACTCTTACTGTGGCCTAATAGCTAAGGTCTTAGACTCGTACTCTGGCCTAATGGTTAAGGTCTTAAGTCTTATTCTGGCCTAATAGCTAAGGTCTTAACTCTTACTCTGTCCTAATAGGTAAGGTCTTAGACTCGTACTCTGGCCTACTGGTTAAGGTCTTAACTCTTACTCTGGCCTACTGGTCAAGGTCTTAACTCTTACTCTGGCCTAATACCTAAGGTCTTAGACTCGTACTCTGGCCTAATGGTTAAGGTCTTAACTCTTACTCTGGCCTAATAGCTAAGGTATTAGACTCATACTCTGGCCTAATGGTTTAGGTCTTAACTCTTACTCTGGCCTAATAGCTAAGGTCTTAACTCTTACTCTGGCCTAATAGCTTAGGACTTAGACTCGTACTCTGGCCTACTGGTTAAGGTCTTAACTCTTACTCTGGCCTAATAGCTAAGGTCTTAACTCTTACTCTGGCCTACTGGTTAAGGTCTTAACTCTTACTCTGGCCTACTGGTTAAGGTCTTAACTCTTACTCTGGCCTAATAGCTAAGGTCTTAGACTCGTACTCTGGCCTAATGGTTAAGGTCTTAACTCTTACTCTGACCTAATAGCTAAGGTCTTAGACTCGTATTCTGGCCTAATAGCTAATGTCTTAGACTCGTACTCTGGCCTAATGGTTAAGGTCTTAACTCTTACTCTGGCCTAATAGCTAAGGTCTTAGACTCGTACTCTGGCCTACTGGTTAAGGTCTTAACTCTTACTCTGGTCTAATAGCTAAGGTCTTAGACTCGTACTCTGGCTTAATGGTTAAGGTCTTAACTCTTACTCTGGCCTAATAGCTAAGGTCTTAACTCTTACTCTGGTCTTATAGCTAAGGTCTTAACTCTTACTCTGGCCTAATAGCTAAGGTCTTAGACTCGTACTCTGGCCTAATGGTTAAGGTCTTAACTCTTACTCCGGCCTAATAGAAAAGGTCTTAGACTCGTACTCTTGCCTAATAGCTAAGGTCTTAGACTCGTACTCAGGCCTAATAGCTGAGGTCCTAGACTCGTACTCTGGCCTACTGGTTAAGGTCTTAACTCTTACTCTGGCCTAATAGCTAAGGTCTTAGACTCGTACTCTGGCAAAATAGCTAAGGTCTTAGACTCATACTCTGGCCTACTGGTTAAGGTTTTAACTCTTACTCTGGCCTAATAGCTAAGGTCTTAACTCTTACTCTGGCCTACTGGTTAAGGTCTTAACTCTTACTCTGGCCTAATAGCTAAGGTCTTAGACTCGTATTCTGGCCTAATAGCTAATGTCTTAGACTCGTACTCTGGCCTAATGGTTAAGGTCTTAACTCTTACTCTTGCCTAATAGAAAAGGTCTTAGACTCGTACTCTTGCCTAATAGCTAAGGTCTTAGACTCGTACTCTGGCCTAATAGCTAAGGTTTTAGACTCGTACTCTGGCCTACTGGTTAAGGTCTTAACTCTTACTCTGGTCTAATAGCTAAGGTCTTAGATTCGTACTCTGGCCTAATAGCTAAGGTCTTAGACTCGTACTCTGGCCTAATGGGTAAGGTCTTAACTCTTACTCTGGCCTAATAGCTAAGGTCTTAGACTCGTACTCTGGCCTAATGGTTAAGGTCTTAAGTCTTATTCTGGCCTAATAGCTAAGGTCTTAACTCTTACTCTGGCCTAATAGGTAAGGTCTTAGACTCGTACTCGGGCCTAATAGCTAAGGTCTTAGACTCGTACTCTGGCCTACTGGTTAAGGTCTTAACTCTTACTCTGGCCTAATAGCTAAGGTCTTAGACTCGTACTCTGGCCTAATAGCTAAGGTCTTAGACTCGTACTCTGGCCTACTGGTTAAGGTCTTAACTCTTACTCTGGCCTACTGGTCAAGGTCTTAACTCTTACTCTGGCCTTATACCTAAGGTCTTAGACTCGTACTCTGGCCTAATGGTTAAGGTCTTAACTCTTACTCTGGCCTAATAGCTAAGGTATTAGACTCATACTCTGGCCTAATGGTTAAGGTCTTAACTCTTACTCCGGCCTAATAGCTAAGGTCTTAACTCTTACTCTGGCCTAATAGCTTAGGACTTAGACTTGTACTCTGGCCTACTGGTTAAGGTCTTAACTCTTACTCTGGCCTAATAGCTAAGGTCTTAACTCTTACTCTGGCCTACTGGTTAAGGTCTTAACTCTTACTCTGGCCTAATGGTTAAGGTCTTAACTCTTACTCTGGCCTAATAGCTAAGGTCTTAGACTCGTACTCTGACCTAATGGTTAAGGTCTTAACTCTTACTCTGACCTTATAGCTAAGGTCTTAGACTCGTATTCTGGCCTAATAGCTAATGTCTTAACTCTTACTCTGGCCTACTGGTTAAGGTCTTAACTCTTACTCTGGCCTACTGGTTAAGGTCTTAACTCTTACTCTGGCCTAATAGCTAAGGTCTTAGACTCGTACTCTGGCCTAATGGTTAAGGTCTTAACTCTTACTCTGTCCTTATAGCTAAGGTCTTAACACTTACTCTGGCCTACTGGTTAAGGTCTTAACTCTTACTCTGGCCTACTGGTTAAGGTCTTAACTCTTACTCTGGCCTAATAGCTAAGGTCTTAGACTCGTACTCTGGCCTAATGGTTAAAGTCTTAACTCTTACTCTGGCCTTATAGCTAAGGTCTTAACACTTACTCTGGCCTAATAGCTAAGGTCTTAGACTCGTACTCTGGCCTAATGGTTAAGGTCTTAACTCTTACTCTTGCCTAATAGAAAAGGTATTAGACTCGTACTCTTGCCTAATAGCTAAGGTCTTAGACTCGTACTCTGGCCTAATAGCTAAGGTCTTAGACTCGTACTCTGGCCTACTGGTTAAGGTCTTAACTCTTACTCTGGCCTAATAGCTAAGGTCTTAGACTCGTACTCTGGCCTAATAGCTAAGGTCTTAGACTCGTACTCTGGCCTACTGGTTAAGGTCTTAACTCTTACTCTGGCCTAATAGCTAAGGTCTTAGACTCGTACTTTGGCCTAATAGCTAAGGTCTTAGACTCGTACTCTGGCCTACTGGTTAAGGTCTTAACTCTTACTCTGGCCTAATAGCTAAGGTCTTAGACTCGTACTCTGGCCTACTGGTTAAGGTCTTAACTCTTACTCTGGCCTACTGGTCAAGGTCTTAACTCTTACTCTGGCCTTATACCTAAGGTCTTAGACTCGTACTCTGGCCTAATGGTTAAGGTCTTAACTCTTACTCTGGCCTAATAGCTAAGGTCTTAGACTCGTACTCTGGCCTAATGGTTAAGGTCTTAAGTCTTATTCTGGCCTAATAGCTAAGGTCTTAACTCTTACTCTGTCCTAATAGGTAAGGTCTTAGACTCGTACTCTGGCCTACTGGTTAAGGTCTTAACTCTTACTCTGGCCTACTGGTCAAGGTCTTAACTCTTACTCTGGCCTAATACCTAAGGTCTTAGACTCGTACTCTGGCCTAATGGTTAAGGTCTTAACTCTTACTCTGGCCTAATAGCTAAGGTATTAGACTCATACTCTGGCCTAATGGTTTAGGTCTTAACTCTTACTCTGGCCTAATAGCTAAGGTCTTAACTCTTACTCTGGCCTAATAGCTTAGGACTTAGACTCGTACTCTGGCCTACTGGTTAAGGTCTTAACTCTTACTCTGGCCTAATAGCTAAGGTCTTAACTCTTACTCTGGCCTACTGGTTAAGGTCTTAACTCTTACTCTGGCCTACTGGTTAAGGTCTTAACTCTTACTCTGGCCTAATAGCTAAGGTCTTAGACTCGTACTCTGGCCTAATGGTTAAGGTCTTAACTCTTACTCTGACCTAATAGCTAAGGTCTCAGACTCGTATTCTGGCCTAATAGCTAATGTCTTAGACTCGTACTCTGGCCTAATGGTTAAGGTCTTAACTCTTACTCTGGCCTAATAGCTAAGGTCTTAGACTCGTACTCTGGCCTCCTGGTTAAGGTCTTAACTCTTACTCTGGCCTAATAGCTAAGGTCTTAGACTCGTACTCTGGCTTAATGGTTAAGGTCTTAACTCTTACTCTGGCCTAATAGCTAAGGTCTTAACTCTTACTCTGGTCTTATAGCTATGGTCTTAACTCTTACTCTGGCCTAATAGCTAAGGTCTTAGACTCGTACTCTGGCCTAATGGTTAAGGTCTTAACTCTTTCTCCGGCCTAATAGAAAAGGTCTTAGACTCGTACTCTTGCCTAATAGCTAAGGTCTTAGACTCGTACTCAGGCCTAATAGCTGAGGTCCTAGACTCGTACTCTGGCCTACTGGTTAAGGTCTTAACTCTTACTCTGGCCTAATAGCTAAGGTCTTAGACTCGTACTCTGGCAAAATAGCTAAGGTCTTAGACTCATACTCTGGCCTACTGGTTAAGGTCTTAACTCTTACTCTGGCCTAATAGCTAAGGTCTTAACTCTTACTCTGGCCTACTGGTTAACGTCTTAACTCTTACTCTGGCCTACTGGTTAAGGTCTTAACTCTTACTCTGGCCTAATAGCTAAGGTCTTAGACTCGTATTCTGGCCTAATAGCTAATGTCTTAGACTCGTACTCTGGCCTAATGGTTAAGGTCTTAACTCTTACTCTTGCCTAATAGAAAAGGTCTTAGACTCGTACTCTTGCCTAATAGCTGAGGTCTTAGACTCGTACTCTGGCCTAATAGCTAAGGTTTTAGACTCGTACTCTGGCCTACTGGTTAAGGTCTTAACTCTTACTCTGGTCTAATAGCTAACGTCTTAGATTCGTACTCTGGCCTAATAGCTAAGGTCTTAGACTCGTACTCTGGCCTAATGGGTAAGGTCTTAACTCTTACTCTGGCCTAATAGCTAAGGTCTTAGACTCGTACTCTGGCCTAATGGTTAAGGTCTTAAGTCTTATTCTGGCCTAATAGCTAAGGTCTTAACTCTTACTCTGGCCTAATAGGTAAGGTCTTAGACTCGTACTCTGGCCTACTGGTTAAGGTCTTAACTCTTACTCTGGCCTACTGGTCAAGGTCTTAACTCTTACTCTGGCCTTATACCTAAGGTCTTAGACTCGTACTCTGGCCTAATGGTTAAGGTCTTAACTCTTACTCTGGCCTAATAGCTAAGGTATTAGACTCATACTCTGGCCTAATGGTTAAGGTCTTAACTCTTACTCTGGCCTAAGAGCTAAGGTCTTAACTCTTACTCTGGCCTAATAGCTTAGGACTTAGACTTGTACTCTGGCCTACTGGTTAAGGTCTTAACTCTTACTCTGGCCTAATAGCTAAGGTTTTAGACTCGTACTCTGGCCTACTGGTTAAGGTCTTAACACTTACTCTGGTCTAATAGCTAAGGTCTTAGATTCGTACTCTGGCCTAATAGCTAAGGTCTTAGACTCGTACTCTGGCCTAATGGGTAAGGTCTTAACTCTTACTCTGGCCTAATAGCTAAGGTCTTAGACTCGTACTCTGGCCTAATGGTTAAGGTCTTAAGTCTTATTCTGGCCTAATAGCTAAGGTCTTAACTCTTACTCTGGCCTAATAGGTAAGGTCTTAGACTCATACTCTGGCCTAATGGTTAAGGTCTTAACTCTTACTCTGGCCTACTGGTCAAGGTCTTAACTCTTACTCTGGCCTTATACCTAAGGTCTTAGACTCGTACTCTGGCCTAATGGTTAAGGTCTTAACTCTTACTCTGGCCTAATAGCTAAGGTATTAGACTCATACTCTGGCCTAATGGTTAAGGTCTTAACTCTTACTCTGGCCTAATAGCTAAGGTCTTAACTCTTACTCTGGCCTAATAGCTTAGGACTTAGACTTGTACTCTGGCCTACTGGTTAAGGTCTTAACTCTTACTCTGGCCTAATAGCTAAGGTCTTAACTCTTACTCTGGCCTACTGGTTAAGGTCTTAACTCTTACTCTGGCCTAATGGTTAAGGTCTTAACTCTTACTCTGGCCTAATAGCTAAGGTCTTAGACTCGTACTCTGACCTAATGGTTAAGGTCTTAACTCTTACTCTGACCTTATAGCTAAGGTCTTAGACTCGTATTCTGGCCTAATAGCTAATGTCTTAACTCTTACTCTGGCCTACTGGTTAAGGTCTTAACTCTTACTCTGGCCTACTGGTTAAGGTCTTAACTCTTACTCTGGCCTAATAGCTAAGGTCTTAGACTCGTACTCTGGCCTAATGGTTAAGGTCTTAACTCTTACTCTGGCCTTATAGCTAAGGTCTTAACACTTACTCTGGCCTAATAGCTAAGGTCTTAGACTCGTACTCTGGCCTAATGGTTAAGGTCTTAACTCTTACTCTTGCCTAATAGAAAAGGTCTTAGACTCGTACTCTTCCCTAATAGCTAAGGTCTTAGACTCGTACTCTGGCCTAATAGCTAAGGTCTTAGACTCGTACTCTGGCCTACTGGTTAAGGTCTTAACTCTTACTCTGGCCTAATAGCTAAGGTCTTAGACTCGTACTCTGGCCTAATAGCTAAGGTCTTAGACTCGTACTCTGGCCTACTGGTTAAGGTCTTAACTCTTACTCTGGCCTAATAGCTAAGGTCTTAGACTCGTACTCTGGCCTAATAGCTAAGGTCTTAGACTCGTACTCTGGCCTACTGGTTAAGGTCTTAACTCTTACTCTGGCCTAATAGCTAAGGTCTTAGACTCGTACTCTGGCCTAATGGGTAAGGTCTTAACTCTTACTGTGGCCTAATAGCTAAGGTCTTAGACTCGTACTCTGGCCTAATGGTTAAGGTCTTAAGTCTTATTCTGGCCTAATAGCTAAGGTCTTAACTCTTACTCTGTCCTAATAGGTAAGGTCTTAGACTCGTACTCTGGCCTACTGGTTAAGGTCTTAACTCTTACTCTGGCCTACTGGTCAAGGTCTTAACTCTTACTCTGGCCTAATACCTAAGGTCTTAGACTCGTACTCTGGCCTAATGGTTAAGGTCTTAACTCTTACTCTGGCCTAATAGCTAAGGTATTAGACTCATACTCTGGCCTAATGGTTTAGGTCTTAACTCTTACTCTGGCCTAATAGCTAAGGTCTTAACTCTTACTCTGGCCTAATAGCTTAGGACTTAGACTCGTACTCTGGCCTACTGGTTAAGGTCTTAACTCTTACTCTGGCCTAATAGCTAAGGTCTTAACTCTTACTCTGGCCTACTGGTTAAGGTCTTAACTCTTACTCTGGCCTACTGGTTAAGGTCTTAACTCTTACTCTGGCCTAATAGCTAAGGTCTTAGACTCGTACTCTGGCCTAATGGTTAAGGTCTTAACTCTTACTCTGACCTAATAGCTAAGGTCTTAGACTCGTATTCTGGCCTAATAGCTAATGTCTTAGACTCGTACACTGGCCTAATGGTTAAGGTCTTAACTCTTACTCTGGCCTAATAGCTAAGGTCTTAGACTCGTACTCTGGCCTACTGGTTAAGGTCTTAACTCTTACTCTGGTCTAATAGCTAAGGTCTTAGACTCGTACTCTGGCTTAATGGTTAAGGTCTTAACTCTTACTCTGGCCTAATAGCTAAGGTCTTAACTCTTACTCTGGTCTTATAGCTAAGGTCTTAACTCTTACTCTGGCCTAATAGCTAAGGTCTTAGACTCGTACTCTGGCCTAATGGTTAAGGTCTTAACTCTTACTCCGGCCTAATAGAAAAGGTCTTAGACTCGTACTCTTGCCTAATAGCTAAGGTCTTAGACTCGTACTCAGGCCTAATAGCTGAGGTCCTAGACTCGTACTCTGGCCTACTGGTTAAGGTCTTAACTCTTACTCTGGCCTAATAGCTAAGGTCTTAGACTCGTACTCTGGCAAAATAGCTAAGGTCTTAGACTCATACTCTGGCCTACTGGTTAAGGTTTTAACTCTTACTCTGGCCTAATAGCTAAGGTCTTAACTCTTACTCTGGCCTACTGGTTAACGTCTTAACTCTTACTCTGGCCTACTGGTTAAGGTCTTAACTCTTACTCTGGCCTAATAGCTAAGGTCTTAGACTCGTATTCTGGCCTAATAGCTAATGTCTTAGACTCGTACTCTGGCCTAATGGTTAAGGTCTTAACTCTTACTCTTGCCTAATAGAAAAGGTCTTAGACTCGTACTCTTGCCTAATAGCTAAGGTCTTAGACTCGTACTCTGGCCTAATAGCTAAGGTTTTAGACTCGTACTCTGGCCTACTGGTTAAGGTCTTAACTCTTACTCTGGTCTAATAGCTAAGGTCTTAGATTCGTACTCTGGCCTAATAGCTAAGGTCTTAGACTCGTACTCTGGCCTAATGGGTAAGGTCTTAACTCTTACTCTGGCCTAATAGCTAAGGTCTTAGACTCGTACTCTGGCCTAATGGTTAAGGTCTTAAGTCTTATTCTGGCCTAATAGCTAAGGTCTTAACTCTTACTCTGGCCTAATAGGTAAGGTCTTAGACTCGTACTCGGGCCTAATAGCTAAGGTCTTAGACTCGTACTCTGGCCTACTGGTTAAGGTCTTAACTCTTACTCTGGCCTAATAGCTAAGGTCTTAGACTCGTACTCTGGCCTAATAGCTAAGGTCTTAGACTCGTACTCTGGCCTACTGGTTAAGGTCTTAACTCTTACTCTGGCCTACTGGTCAAGGTCTTAACTCTTACTCTGGCCTTATACCTAAGGTCTTAGACTCGTACTCTGGCCTAATGGTTAAGGTCTTAACTCTTACTCTGGCCTAATAGCTAAGGTATTAGACTCATACTCTGGCCTAATGGTTAAGGTCTTAACTCTTACTCCGGCCTAATAGCTAAGGTCTTAACTCTTACTCTGGCCTAATAGCTTAGGACTTAGACTTGTACTCTGGCCTACTGGTTAAGGTCTTAACTCTTACTCTGGCCTAATAGCTAAGGTCTTAACTCTTACTCTGGCCTACTGGTTAAGGTCTTAACTCTTACTCTGGCCTAATGGTTAAGGTCTTAACTCTTACTCTGGCCTAATAGCTAAGGTCTTAGACTCGTACTCTGACCTAATGGTTAAGGTCTTAACTCTTACTCTGACCTTATAGCTAAGGTCTTAGACTCGTATTCTGGCCTAATAGCTAATGTCTTAACTCTTACTCTGGCCTACTGGTTAAGGTCTTAACTCTTACTCTGGCCTACTGGTTAAGGTCTTAACTCTTACTCTGGCCTAATAGCTAAGGTCTTAGACTCGTACTCTGGCCTAATGGTTAAGGTCTTAACTCTTACTCTGTCCTTATAGCTAAGGTCTTAACACTTACTCTGGCCTACTGGTTAAGGTCTTAACTCTTACTCTGGCCTACTGGTTAAGGTCTTAACTCTTACTCTGGCCTAATAGCTAAGGTCTTAGACTCGTACTCTGGCCTAATGGTTAAGGTCTTAACTCTTACTCTGGCCTTATAGCTAAGGTCTTAACACTTACTCTGGCCTAATAGCTAAGGTCTTAGACTCGTACTCTGGCCTAATGGTTAAGGTCTTAACTCTTACTCTTGCCTAATAGAAAAGGTATTAGACTCGTACTCTTGCCTAATAGCTAAGGTCTTAGACTCGTACTCTGGCCTAATAGCTAAGGTCTTAGACTCGTACTCTGGCCTACTGGTTAAGGTCTTAACTCTTACTCTGGCCTAATAGCTAAGGTCTTAGACTCGTACTCTGGCCTAATAGCTAAGGTCTTAGACTCGTACTCTGGCCTACTGGTTAAGGTCTTAACTCTTACTCTGGCCTAATAGCTAAGGTCTTAGACTCGTACTTTGGCCTAATAGCTAAGGTCTTAGACTCGTACTCTGGCCTACTGGTTAAGGTCTTAACTCTTACTCTGGCCTAATAGCTAAGGTCTTAGACTCGTACTCTGGCCTAATGGGTAAGGTCTTAACTCTTACTCTGGCCTAATAGCTAAGGTCTTAGACTCGTACTCTGGCCTAATGGTTAAGGTCTTAAGTCTTATTCTGGCCTAATAGCTAAGGTCTTAACTCTTACTCTGTCCTAATAGGTAAGGTCTTAGACTCGTACTCTGGCCTACTGGTTAAGGTCTTAACTCTTACTCTGGCCTACTGGTCAAGGTCTTAACTCTTACTCTGGCCTAATACCTAAGGTCTTAGACTCGTACTCTGGCCTAATGGTTAAGGTCTTAACTCTTACTCTGGCCTAATAGCTAAGGTATTAGACTCATACTCTGGCCTAATGGTTTAGGTCTTAACTCTTAGTCTGGCCTAATAGCTAAGGTCTTAACTCTTACTCTGGCCTAATAGCTTAGGACGTAGACTCGTACTCTGGCCTACTGGTTAAGGTCTTAACTCTTACTCTGGCCTAATAGCTAAGGTCTTAACTCTTACTCTGGCCTACTGGTTAAGGTCTTAACTCTTACTCTGGCCTACTGGTTAAGGTCTTAACTCTTACTCTGGCCTAATAGCTAAGGTCTTAGACTTGTACTCTGGCCTAATGGTTAAGGTCTTAACTCTTACTCTGACCTAATAGCTAAGGTCTTAGACTCGTATTCTGGCCTAATAGCTAATGTCTTAGACT
This sequence comes from Triturus cristatus, assembly GCF_964204655.1. Classification (NCBI taxonomy): domain Eukaryota; kingdom Metazoa; phylum Chordata; class Amphibia; order Caudata; family Salamandridae; genus Triturus; species Triturus cristatus. The sequence goes on along the minus strand of NW_028187963.1, from coordinate 856,068 downwards.
CGTACTCTGGCCTAATGGTTAAGGTCTTATCTCTTACTCTGGCCTAATAGCTAAGGTCTTAGACTCGTACTCTGGCCTACTGGTTAAGGTCTTAACTCTTACTCTGGCCTAATAGATAAGGTCTTAGACTCGTACTCTGGCTTAATGGTTAAGGTCTTAACTCTTACTCTGGCCTAATAGCTAAGGTCTTAACTCTTACTCTGGTCTTATAGCTAAGGTCTTAACTCTTACTCTGGCCTAATAGCTAAGGTCTTAGCCTCGTACTCTGGCCTAATGGTTAAGGTCTTAACTCTTACTCCGGCCTAATAGAAAAGGTCTTAGACTCGTACTCTTGCCTAATAGCTAAGGTCTTAGACTCGTACTCAGGCCTAATAGCTGAGGTCCTAGACTCGTACTCTGGCCTACTGGTTAAGGTCTTAACTCTTACTCTGGCCTAATAGCTAAGGTCTTAGACTCGTACTCTGGCAAAATAGCTAAGGTCTTAGACTCATACTCTGGCCTACTGGTTAAGGTCTTAACTCTTACTCTGGCCTAATAGCTAAGGTCTTAGACTCGTACTCTGGCCTAATAGCTAAGGTCTTAGACTCGTACTCTGGCCTACTGGTTAAGGTCTTAACTCTTACTCTGGCCTAATAGCTAAGGTCTTAGACTCGTACTCTGGCCTAATAGCTAAGGTCTTAGACTCATACTCTGGCCTACTGGTTAAGGTCTTAACTCTTACTCTGGCCTAATAGCTAAGGTCTTAGACTCGTACTCTGGCCTAATGGTTAAGGTCTTAACTCTTACTCTGGCCTTATAGCTAAGGTCTTAACACTTACTCTGGCCTAATAGCTAAGGTCTTAGACTCGTACTCTGGCCTAATGGTTAAGGTCTTAACTCTTACTCTTGCCTAATAGAAAAGGTATTAGACTCGTACTCTTGCCTAATAGCTAGGGTCTTAGACTCGTACTCTGGCCTAATAGCTAAGGTCTTAGACTCGTACTCTGGCCTACTTGTTAAGGTCTTAACTCTTACTCTGGCCTAATAGCTAAGGTCTTAACTCTTACTCTGGCCTACTGGTTAAGGTCTTAACTCTTACTCTGGCCTACTGGTTAAGGTCTTAACTCTTACTCTGGCCTAATAGCTAAGGTCTTAGACTTGTACTCTGGCCTAATGGTTAAGGTCTTAACTCTTACTCTGACCTAATAGCTAAGGTCTTAGACTCGTATTCTGGCCTAATAGCTAATGTCTTAGACTCGTACTCTGGCCTAATGGTTAAGGTCTTATCTCTTACTCTGGCCTAATAGCTAAGGTCTTAGACTCGTACTCTGGCCTACTGGTTAAGGTCTTAACTCTTACTCTGGCCTAATAGATAAGGTCTTAGACTCGTACTCTGGCTTAATGGTTAAGGTCTTAACTCTTACTCTGGCCTAATAGCTAAGGTCTTAACTCTTACTCTGGTCTTATAGCTAAGGTCTTAACTCTTACTCTGGCCTAATAGCTAAGGTCTTAGCCTCGTACTCTGGCCTAATGGTTAAGGTCTTAACTCTTACTCCGGCCTAATAGAAAAGGTCTTAGACTCGTACTCTTGCCTAATAGCTAAGGTCTTAGACTCGTACTCAGGCCTAATAGCTGAGGTCCTAGACTCGTACTCTGGCCTACTGGTTAAGGTCTTAACTCTTACTCTGGCCTAATAGCTAAGGTCTTAGACTCGTACTCTGGCAAAATAGCTAAGGTCTTAGACTCATACTCTGGCCTACTGGTTAAGGTCTTAACTCTTACTCTGGCCTAATAGCTAAGGTCTTAGACTCGTACTCTGGCCTAATAGCTAAGGTCTTAGACTCGTACTCTGGCCTACTGGTTAAGGTCTTAACTCTTACTCTGGCCTAATAGCTAAGGTCTTAGACTCGTACTCTGGCCTAATGGTTAAGGTCTTAACTCTTACTCTGGCCTTATAGCTAAGGTCTTAACACTTACTCTGGCCTAATAGCTAAGGTCTTAGACTCGTACTCTGGCCTAATGGTTAAGGTCTTAACTCTTACTCTTGCCTAATAGAAAAGGTATTAGACTCGTACTCTTGCCTAATAGCTAAGGTCTTAGACTCGTACTCTGGCCTAATAGCTAAGGTCTTAGACTCGTACTCTGGCCTACTTGTTAAGGTCTTAACTCTTACTCTGGCCTAATAGCTAAGGTCTTAGACTCGTACTCTGGCCTAATAGCTAAGGTCTTACACTCGTACTCTGGCCTACTGGTTAAGGTCTTAACTCTTACTCTGGCCTAATAGCTAAGGTCTTAGACTCGTACTCTGGCCTAATAGCTAAGGTCTTAGACTCGTACTCTGGCCTACTGGTTAAGGTCTTAACTCTTACTCTGGCCTAATAGCTAAGGTCTTAGACTCATACTCTGGCCTAATGGGTAAGGTCTTAACTCTTACTCTGGCCTAATAGCTAAGGTCTTAGACTCGTACTCTGGCCTAATGGTTAAGGTCTTAAGTCTTATTCTGGCCTAATAGCTAAGGTCTTAACTCTTACTCTGTCCTAATAGGTAAGGTCTTAGACTCGTACTCTGGCCTACTGGTTAAGGTCTTAACTCTTACTCTGGCCTACTGGTCAAGGTCTTAACTCTTACTCTGGCCTAATACCTAAGGTCTTAGACTCGTACTCTGGCCTAATGGTTAAGGTCTTAACTCTTACTCTGGCCTAATAGCTAAGGTATTAGACTCATACTCTGGCCTAATGGTTTAGGTCTTAACTCTTACTCTGGCCTAATAGCTAAGGTCTTAACTCTTACTCTGGCCTAATAGCTTAGGACTTAGACTCATACTCTGGCCTACTGGTTAAGGTCTTAACTCTTACTCTGGCCTAATAGCTAAGGCCTTAACTCTTACTCTGGCCTACTGGTTAAGGTCTTAACTCTTACTCTGGCCTACTGGTTAAAGTCTTAACTCTTACTCTGGCCTAATAGCTAAGGTCTTAGACTCGTACTCTGGCCTAATGGTTAAGGTCTTAACTCTTACTCTGACCTAATAGCTAAGGTCTTAGACTCGTATTCTGGCCTAATAGCTAATGTCTTAGACTCGTACTCTGGCCTAATGGTTAAGGTCTTATCTCTTACTCTGGCCTAATAGCTAAGGTCTTAGACTCGTACTCTGGCCTACTGGTTAAGGTCTTAACTCTTACTCTGGCCTAATAGCTAAGGTCTTAGACTCGTACTCTGGCTTAATGGTTAAGGTCTTAACTCTTACTCTGGCCTAATAGCTAAGGTCTTAACTCTTACTCTGGTCTTATAGCTAAGGTCTTAACTCTTACTCTGGCCTAATAGCTAAGGTCTTAGACTCGTACTCTGGCCTAATGGTTAAGGTCTTAACTCTTACTCCGGCCTAATAGAAAAGGTCTTAGACTCGTACTCTTGCCTAATAGCTAAGGTCTTAGACTCGTACTCAGGCCTAATAGCTGATGTCCTAGACTCGTACTCTGGCCTACTGGTTAAGGTCTTAACTCTTACTCTGGCCTAATAGCTAAGGTCTTAGACTCGTACTCTGGCAAAATAGCTAAGGTCTTAGACTCATACTCTGGCCTACTGGTTAAGGTCTTAACTCTTACTCTGGCCTAATAGCTAAGGTCTTAGACTCGTACTCTGGCCTAATAGCTAAGGTCTTAGACTCGTACTCTGGCCTACTGGTTAAGGTCTTAACTCTTACTCTGGCCTAATAGCTAAGGTCTTAGACTCGTACTCTAGCCTAATAGCTAAGGTCTTAGACTCGTACTCTGGCCTACTGGTTAAGGTCTTAACTCTTACTCTGGCCTAATAGCTAAGGTCTTAGACTCGTACTCTGGCCTAATGGTTAAGGTCTTAAGTCTTATTCTGGCCTAATAGCTAAGGTCTTAACTCTTACTCTGGCCTAATACCTAAGGTCTTAGACTCGAACTCTGGCCTAATGGTTAAGGTCTTAACTCTTACTCTGGCCTAATAGCTAAGGTATTAGACTCATACTCTGGCCTAATGGTTAAGGTCTTAACTCTTACTCTGGCCTAATAGCTAAGGTCTTAACTCTTACTCTGGCCTAATAGCTTAGGACTTAGACTCGTACTCTGGCCTACTGGTTAAGGTCTTAACTCTTACTCTGGCATAATAGCTAAGGTCTTAACTCTTACTCTGGCCTACTGGTTAATGTCTTAACTCTTACTCTGGCCTACTGGTTAAGGTCTTAACTCTTACTCTGGCCTAATAGCTAAGGTCTTAACTCTTACTCTGGCCTAATAGCTAAGGTCTTAGACTCATACTCTGGCTTAATGGTTAAGGTCTTAACTCTTACTCTGGCCTAATAGCTAAGGTCTTAACTCTTACTCTGGCCTTATAGCTAAGGTCTTAACTCTTACTCTGGCCTAATAGCTAAGGTCTTAGACTCGTACTCTGGCCTAATGGTTAAGGTCTTAACTCTTACTCTGGCCTAATAGAAAAGGTCTTAGACTCGTACTCTTGCCTAATACCTAAGGTCTTAGACTCGTACTCAGGCCTAATAGCTAAGGTCTTAGACTCGTACTCTGGCCTACTGGTTAAGGTCTTAACTCTTACTCTGGCCTAATAGCTAAGGTCTTAGACTCGTACTCTGGCAAAATAGCTAAGGTCTTAGACTCGTACTCTGGCCTACTGGTTAAGGTCTTAACTCTTACTCTGGCCTAATAGCTAAGGTCTTAGATTCGTACTCTGGCCTAATAGCTAAGGTCTTAGACTCGTACTCTGGCCTAATAGCTAAGGTCTTAGACTCGTACTCTGGCCTACTGGTTAAGGTCTTAACTCTTACTCTGGCATAATAGCTAAGGTCTTAGACTCGTACTTTGGCCTAATAGCTAAGGTATTAGACTCATACTCTGGCCTACTGGTTAAGGTCTTAACTCTTACTCTGGCCTAATAGCTAAGGTCTTAGACTCGTACTCTGGCCTAATGGTTAAGGTCTTAACTCTTACTCTGGCCTAATAGCTAAGGTCTTAGACTCGTACTCTGGCCTAATGGTTAAGGTCTTAAGTTTTATTCTGGCCTAATAGCTAAGGTCTAAACTTTTACTCTGGCCTAATAGGTAAGGTCTTAGACTCGTACTCTGGCCTACTGGTTAAGGTCTTAACTCTTACTCTGGCCTACTGGTCAAGGTCTTAACTCTTACTCTGGCCTAATACCTAAGGTCTTAGACTCGTACTCTGGCCTAATGGTTAAGGTCTTAACTCTTACTCTTGCCTAATATCTAAGGTATTAGACTCATACTCTGGCCTAATGGTTAAGGTCTTAACTCTTACTCTGGCCTAATAGCTAAGGTCTTAACTCTTACTCTGGCCTAATAGCTTAGGACTTAGACTCGTACTCTGGCCTACTGGTTAAGGTCTTAACTCTTACTCTGGCCTAATAGCTAAGGTCTTAACTCTTACTCTGGCCTACTGGTTAAGGTCTTAACTCTTACTCTGGCCTAATAGCTAAGGTCTTAGACTCGTACTCTGGCCTAATGGTTAAGGTCTTAACTCTTACTCTGACCTAATAGCTAAGGTCAGACTCGTATTCTGGCCTAATAGCTAATGTCTTAGACTCGTACTCTGGCCTAATGGTTAAGGTCTTAACTCTTACTCTGGCCTACTGGTTAAGGTCTTAACTCTTACTCTGGCCTAATAGCTAAGGTCTTAGACTCGTACTCTGGCCTAATGGTTAAGGTCTTAACTCTTACTCTGGCCCACTGGTTAAGGTCTTAGCTCTTTCTCTGGCCTACTGGTTAAGGTCTTAACTCTTACTCTGGCCCAATAGCTAAGGTCTTGACTCTTACTCTGGCCTAATAGCTAAGGTCTTAGACTCGTACTCTGGCTTAATGGTTAAGGTCTTAACTCTTACTCTGGCCTAATAGCTAAGGTCTTAACTCTTACTCTGGCCTTATAGCTAAGGTCTTAACTCTTACTCTGGCCTAATAGCTAAGGTCTTAGACTCGTACTCTGGCCTAATGGTTAAGGTCTTAACTCTTACTCTGGCCTAATAGAAAAGGTCTTAGACTTGTACTCTTGCCTAATAGCTAAGGTCTTAGACTCGTACTCAGGCCGAATAGCTAAGATCTTAGACTCGTACTCTGGCCTACTGGTTAAGGTCTTAACCCTTACTCTGGCCTAATAGCTAAGGTCTTAGACTCGTACTCTGGCAAAATAGCTAAGGTCTTAGACTCGTACTCTGGCCTACTGGTTAAGGTCTTAACTCTTACTCTGGCCTAATAGCTAAGGTCTTAGACTCGTACTCTGGCCTAATAGCTAAGGTCTTAGACTCGTACTCTGGCCTACTGGTTAAGGTCTTAACTCTTACTCTGGCCTAATAGCTAAGGTCTTAGACTCGTATTCTGGCCTAATGGTTAAGGTCTTAACTCTTACTCTGGCCCAATAGCTAAGGTCTTAGACTCGTACTCTGGCCTAATGGTTAAGGTCTTAAGTCTTATTCTGGCCTCATAGCTAAGGTCTTAACACTTACTCTGGCCTAATAGGTAAGGTCTTAGACTCATACTCTGGCCTACTGGTTAAGGTCTTAACTCTTACTCTGGCCTACTGGTCAAGGTCTTAACTCTTACTCTGGCCTAATACCTAAGGTCTTAGACTCGTACTCTGGCCTAATGGTTAAGGTCTTAACTCTTACTCTGGCCTAATAGCTAAGGTATTAGACTCATACTCTGGCCTAATGGTTAAGGTCTTAACTCTTACTCTGGCCTAATAGCTAAGGTCTTAACTCTTACTCTGGACAAATAGCTTAGGTCTTAGACTCGTACTCTGGCCTACTGGTTAAGGTCTTAACTCTTACTCTGGCCTAATAGCTAAGGTCTTAACTCTTACTCTGGCCTACTGGTTAAGGTCTTAACTCTTACTCTGGCCTACTGGTTAAGGTCTTAACTCTTACTCTGGCCTAATAGCTAAGGTTTTAGACTCGTACTCTGGCCTAATGGTTAAGGTCTTAACTCTTACTCTGACCTAATAGCTAAGGTCTTAGACTCGTATTCTGGGCTAATAGCTAATGTCTTAGACTTGTACTCTGGCCTAATGGTTAAGGTCTTAACTCTTACTCTGGCCTACTGGTTAAGGTCTTAACTCTTACTCTGGCCTAATAGCTAAGGTCTTAGACTCGTACTCTGGCCTAATGGTTAAGGTCTTAAATCTTACTCTGGCCTACTGGTTAAGGTCTTAGCTCTTTCTCTGGCCTACTGGTTAAGGTCTTAACTCTTACTCTGGCCTAATAGCTAAGGTCTTAACTCTTACTCTGGCCTAATAGCTAAGGTCTTAGACTCGTACTCTGGCTTAATGTTTAAGGTCTTAACTCTTACTCTGGCCTAATAGCTAAGGTCTTAACTCTTACTCTGGCTTTATAGCTAAGGTCTTAACTCTAACTCTGGCCTAATAGCTAAGGTTTTAGACTCGTACTCTGGCCTACTGGTTAAGGTCCTAACTCTTACTCTGGCCTAATAGCTAAGGTCTTAGACTCATACTCTGGCAAAATAGCTAAGGTCTTAGACTCGTACTCTGGCCTACTGGTTAAGGTCTTAACTCTTTCTCTGGCCTAATAGCTAAGGTCTTAGACTCGTACTCTGGCCTAATAGCTAAGGTCTGAAGTCTTATTCTGGCCTAATAGCTAAGGTCTTAACTCTTACTCTGGCCTAATAGCTAAGGTCTTAGACTCGTACTCTGGCCTACTGGTTAAGGTCTTAACTCTTACTCTGGCCTACTGGTTGAGGTCTAAACTCTTACTCTGGCCTAATACCTAAGGTCTTAGACTCGTACTCTGGCCTAATGGTTAAGGTCTTAACTCTTACTCTGGCCTAATAGCTAAGGTCTTAGACTCGTACTCTGGCCTAATAGCTAAGGTCTTAGACTCGTACTCTGGCCTACTGGTTAAGGTCTTAACTCTTACTCTGGCCTAATAGCTAAGGTCTTAGACTCGTACTCTGGCCTAATGGTTAAGGTCTTAACTCTTACTCTGGCCCAATAGCTAAGGTCTTAGACTTGTACTCTGGCCTAATGGTTAAGGTCTTAACTCTTACTCTGGCCTACTGGTTAAGGTCTTAACTCTTACTCTGGCCTAATGGTTAAGGTCTTAACTCTTGCTCTGGCCTAATACCTAAGGTCTTAGACTCGTACTCTGGCCTAATAGCTAAGGTCTTAGACTCGTACTCTGGCCTACTGGTTAAGGTCTTAACTCTTACTCTGGCCTAATAGCTAAGGTCTTAGACTCGTACTCTGGCCTAATGGTTAAGGTCTTAACTCTTACTCTGGCCCAATAGCTAAGGTCTTAGACTCGTACTCTGGCCTAATGGTTAAGGTCTGAACTCTTACTCTGGCCTAATAGCTAAGGTCTTAACTCTTACTCTGGCCTAATAGCTTAGGACTTAGACTCGTACTCTGGCCTACTGGTTAAGGTCTTAACTCTTACTCTGGCCTAATAGCTAAGGTCTTAACTCTTACTCTGGCCTACTGGTTAAGGTCTTAACTCTTACTCTGGCCTACTGGTTAAGGTCTTAACTCTTACTCTGGCCTAATAGCTAAGGTCTTAGACTCGTACTCTGGCCTAATGGTTAAGGTCTTAACTCTTACTCTGACCTAATAGCTAAGGTCTTAGACTCGTATTCTGGCCTAATAGCTAATGTCTTAGACTCGTACTCTGGCCTAATGGTTAAGGTCTTAACTCTTACTCTGGCCTAATAGCTAAGGTCATAGACTCGTACTCTGGCCTACTGGTTAAGGTCTTAGCTCTTTCTCTGGCCTACTGGTTAAGGTCTTAACTCTTACTCTGGCCTAATAGCTAAGGTCTTAACTCTTACTCTGGCCTAATAGCTAAGGTCTTAGACTCGTACTCTGGCTCAATGGTTAAGGTCTTAACTCTTACTCTGGCCTAATAGCTAAGGTCTTAACTCTTACTCTGGTCTTATAGCTAAGGTCTTAACTCTTACTCTGGCCTAATAGCTAAGGTCTTAGACTCGTACTCTGGCCTAATGGTTAAGGTCTTAACTCTTACTCTGGCCCAATAGAAAAGGTCTTAGACTCGTACTCTTGCCTAATAGCTAAGGTCTTAGACTCGTACTCAGGCCTAATAGCTGAGGTCCTAGACTCGTACTCTGGCCTACTGGTTAAGGTCTTAACTCTTACTCTGGCCTAATAGCTAAGGTCTTAGACTCGTACTCTGGCCTAATATTTAAGGTCTTAACTCTTACTCTGGCCTAATAGCTAAGGTCTTAGACTCGTACTCTGGCCTAATGGTCAAGGTCTTAAGTCTTATTCTGGCCTAATAGCTAAGGTCTTAACTCTTACTCTGGCCTAATACCTAAGGTCTTAGACTCGAACTCTGGCCTAATGGTTAAGGTCTTAACTCTTACTCTGGCCTAATAGCTAAGGTCTTAACTCTTACTCTGGCTTTATAGCTAAGGTCTTAACTCTAACTCTGGCCTAATAGCTAAGGTCTTAGACTCATACTCTGGCCTACTGGTTAAGGTCCTAACTCTTACTCTGGCCTAATAGCTAAGGTCTTAGACTCATACTCTGGCAAAATAGCTAAGGTCTTAGACTCGTACTCTGACCTACTGGTTAAGGTCTTAACTCTTTCTCTGGCCTAATAGCTAAGGTCTTAGACTCGTACTCTGGCCTAATAGTTAAGGTCTGAAGTCTTATTCTGGCCTAATAGCTAAGGTCTTAACTCTTACTCTGGCCTAATAGCTAAGGTCTTAGACTCGTACTCTGGCCTACTGGTTAAGGTCTTAACTCTTACTCTGGCCTAATACCTAAGGTCTTAGACTCGTACTCTGGCCTAATGGTTAAGGTCTTAACTCTTACTCTGGCCTAATAGCTAAGGTCTTAGACTCGTACTCTGGCCTAATAGCTAAGGTCTTAGACTCGTACTCTGGCCTACTGGTTAAGGTCTTAACTCTTACTCTGGCCTAATAGCTAAGGTCTTAGACTCGTACTCTGGCCTAATGGTTAAGGTCTTAACTCTTACTCTGGCCCAATAGCTAAGGTCTTAGACTTGTACTCTGGCCTAATGGTTAAGGTCTTAACTCTTACTCTGGCCTACTGGTTAAGGTCTTAACTCTTACTCTGGCCTAATGGTTAAGGTCTTAACTCTTACTCTGGCCTAATAGCTAAGGTTTTAGACTCGTACTCTGGCCTAATAGCTAAGGTCTTAGACTCGTACTCTGGCCTACTGGTTAAGGTCTTAACTCTTACTCTGGCCTAATAGCTAAGGCCTTAGACTCGTACTCTGGCCTAATGGTTAAGGTCTTAACTCTTACTCTGGCCCAATAGCTAAGGTCTTAGACTCGTACTCTGGCCTAATGGTTAAGGTCTTAACTCTTACTCTGGCCTAATAGCTAAGGTCTTAACTCTTACTCTGGCCTAATAGCTTAGGACTTAGACTCGTACTCTGGCCTACTGGTTAAGGTCTTAACTCTTACTCTGGCCTAATAGCTAAGGTCTTAACTCTTACTCTGGCCTACTGGTTAAGGTCTTAACTCTTACTCTGGCCTACTGGTTAAGGTCTTAACTCTTACTCTGGCCTAATAGCTAAGGTCTTAGACTCGTACTCTGGCCTAATGGTTAAGGTCTTAACTCTTACTCTGACCTAATAGCTAAGGTCTTAGACTCGTATTCTGGCCTAATAGCTAATGTCTTAGACTCGTACTCTGGCCTAATGGTTAAGGTCTTAACTCTTACTCTGGCCTAATAGCTAAGGTCTTAGACTCGTACTCTGGCCTACTGGTTAAGGTCTTAGCTCTTTCTCTGGCCTACTGGTTAAGGTCTTAACTCTTACTCTGGCCTAATAGCTAAGGTCTTAACTCTTACTCTGGCCTAATAGCTAAGGTCTTAGACTCGTACTCTGGCATAATGGTTAAGGTCTTAACTCTTACTCTGGCCTAATAGCTAAGGTCTTAACTCTTACTCTGGTCTTATAGCTAAGGTCTTAACTCTTACTCTGGCCTAATAGCTAAGGTCTTAGACTCGTACTCTGGCCTAATGGTTAAGGTCTTAACTCTTACTCAGGCCTAATAGCTGAGGTCCTAGACTCGTACTCTGGCCTACTGGTTAAGGTCTTAACTCTTACTCTGGCCTAATAGCTAAGGTCTTAGACTCGTACTCTGGCAAAATATCTAAGGTCTTAGACTCGTACTCTGGCCTACTGGTTAAGGTCTTAACTCTTACCATGGCCTAATAGCTAAGGTCTTAGACTCGTACTCTGGCCTAATAGCTAACGTCTTAGACTCGTACTCTGGCCTACTGGTTAAGGTCTTAACTCTTACTCTGGCCTAATAGCTAAGGTCTTAGACTCGTACTCTGGCCTAATAGCTAAGGTCTTAGACTCGTACTCTGGCCTACTGGTTAAGGTCTTAACTCTTACTCTGGCCTAATAGCTAAGGTCTTAGTCTCGTACTCTGGCCTAATGGTTAAGGTCTTAACTCTTACTCTGGCCTAATAGCTAAGGTCTTAGACTCGTACTCTGGCCTAATGGTCAAGGTCTTAAGTCTTATTCTGGCCTAATAGCTAAGGTCTTAACTCTTACTCTGGCCTAATACCTAAGGTCTTAGACTCGAACTCTGGCCTAATGGTTAAGGTCTTAACTCTTACTCTGGCCTAATAGCTAAGGTAGTAGACTCATACTCTGGCCTAATGGTTAAGGTCTTAACTCTTACTCTGGCCTAATAGCTAAGGTCTTAACTCTTACTCTGGCCTAATAGCTTATGTCTTAGACTCGTACTCTGGCCTACTGGTTAAGGTCTTAACTCTTACTCTGGCCTAATAGCTAAGGTCTTAAGTCTTACTCTGGCCTACTGGTTAAGGTCTTAACTCTTACTCTGGCCTAATAGCTAAGGTCTTAACTCTTACTCTGGCCTACTGGTTAACGTCTTAACTCTTACTCTGGCCTACTGGTTAAGGTCTTAACTCTTACTCTGGCCTAATAGCTAAGGTCTTAGACTCGTATTCTGGCCTAATAGCTAATGTCTTAGACTCGTACTCTGGCCTAATGGTTAAGGTCTTAACTCTTACTCTTGCCTAATAGAAAAGGTCTTAGACTCGTACTCTTGCCTAATAGCTAAGGTCTTAGACTCGTACTCTGGCCTAATAGCTAAGGTTTTAGACTCGTACTCTGGCCTACTGGTTAAGGTCTTAACTCTTACTCTGGTCTAATAGCTAAGGTCTTAGATTCGTACTCTGGCCTAATAGCTAAGGTCTTAGACTCGTACTCTGGCCTAATGGGTAAGGTCTTAACTCTTACTCTGGCCTAATAGCTAAGGTCTTAGACTCGTACTCTGGCCTAATGGTTAAGGTCTTAAGTCTTATTCTGGCCTAATAGCTAAGATCTTAACTCTTACTCTGGCCTAATAGGTAAGGTCTTAGACTCGTACTCTGGCCTACTGGTTAAGGTCTTAACTCTTACTCTGGCCTACTGGTCAAGGTCTTAACTCTTACTCTGGCCTTATACCTAAGGTCTTAGACTCATACTCTGGCCTAATGGTTAAGGTCTTAACTCTTACTCTGGCCTAATAGCTAAGGTCTTAACTCTTACTCTGGCCTAATAGCTTAGGACTTAGACTTGTACTCTGGCCTACTGGTTAAGGTCTTAACTCTTACTCTGGCCTAATAGCTAAGGTCTTAACTCTTACTCTGGCCTACTGGTTAAGGTCTTAACTCTTACTCTGGCCTAATGGTTAAGGTCTTAACTCTTACTCTGGCCTAATAGCTAAGGTCTTAGACTCGTACTCTGACCTAATGGTTAAGGTCTTAACTCTTACTCTGACCTTATAGCTAAGGTCTTAGACTCGTATTCTGGCCTAATAGCTAAGGTCTTAGACTCGTACTCTGGCCTAATGGTTAAGGTCTTAACTCTTACTCTGTCCTTATAGCTAAGGTCTTAACACTTACTCTGGCCTACTGGTTAAGGTCTTAACTCTTACTCTGGCCTACTGGTTAAGGTCTTAACTCTTACTCTGGCCTAATAGCTAAGGTCTTAGACTCGTACTCTGGCCTAATGGTTAAGGTCTTAACTCTTACTCTGGCCTTATAGCTAAGGTCTTAACACTTACTCTGGCCTAATAGCTAAGGTCTTAGACTCGTACTCTGGCCTAATGGTTAAGGTCTTAACTCTTACTCTTGCCTAATAGAAAAGGTCTAAGACTCGTACTCTTGCCTAATAGCTAAGGTCTTAGACTCGTACTCTGGCCTAATAGCTAAGGTCTTAGACTCGTACTCTGGCCTACTGGTTAAGGTCTTAACTCTTACTCTGGCCTAATAGCTAAGGTCTTAGACTCATACTCTGGCCTAATAGCTAAGGTCTTAGACTCGTACTCTGGCCTACTGGTTAAGGTCTTAACTCTTACTCTGGCCTAATAGCTAAGGTCTTAGACTCGTACTCTGGCCTAATAGCTAAGGTCTTAGACTCGTACTCTGGCCTACTGGTTAAGGTCTTAACTCTTACTCTGGCCTAATAGCTAAGGTCTTAGACTCGTACTCTGGCCTAATGGGTAAGGTCTTAACTCTTACTCTGGCCTAATAGCTAAGGTCTTAGACTCGTACTCTGGCCTAATGGTTAAGGTCTTAAGTCTTATTCTGGCCTAATAGCTAAGGTCTTAACTCTTACTCTGTCCTAATAGGTAAGGTCTTAGACTCGTACTCTGGCCTACTGGTTAAGGTCTTAACTCTTACTCTGGCCTACTGGTCAAGGTCTTAACTCTTACTCTGGCCTAATACCTAAGGTCTTAGACTCGTACTCTGGCCTAATGGTTAAGGTCTTAACTCTTACTCTGGCCTAATAGCTAAGGTATTAGACTCATACTCTGGCCTAATGGTTTAGGTCTTAACTCTTACTCTGGCCTAATAGCTAAGGTCTTAACTCTTACTCTGGCCTAATAGCTTAGGACTTAGACTCGTACTCTGGCCTACTGGTTAAGGTCTTAACCCTTACTCTGGCCTAATAGCTAAGGTCTTAACTCTTACTCTGGCCTACTGGTTAAGGTCTTAACTCTTACTCTGGCCTACTGGTTAAGGTCTTAACTCTTACTCTGGCCTAATAGCTAAGGTCTTAGACTCGTACTCTGGCCTAATGGTTAAGGTCTTAACTCTTACTCTGACCTAACAGCTAAGGTCTTAGACTCGTATTCTGGCCTAATAGCTAATGTCTTAGACTCGTACTCTGGCCTAATGGTTAAGGTCTTAACTCTTATTCTGGCCTAATAGCTAAGGTGTTAGACTCGTACTCTGGCCTACTGGTTAAGGTCTTAACTCTTACTCTGGCCTAATAGCTAAGGTCTTAGACTCGTACTCTGGCTTAATGGTTAAGGTCTTAACTCTTACTCTGGCCTAATAGCTAAGGTCTTAACTCTTACTCTGGTCTTATAGCTAAGGTCTTAACTCTTACTCTGGCCTAATAGCTAAGGTCTTAGACTCGTACTCTGGCCTAATGGTTAAGGTCTTAACTCTTACTCCGGCCTAATAGAAAAGGTCTTAGACTCGTACTCTTGCCTAATAGCTAAGGTCTTAGACTCGTACTCAGGCCTAATAGCTGAGGTCCTAGACTCGTACTCTGGCCTACTGGTTAAGGTCTTAACTCTTACTCTGGCCTAATAGCTAAGGTCTTAGACTCGTACTCTGGCAAAATAGCTAAGGTCTTAGACTCATACTCTGGCCTACTGGTTAAGGTCTTAACTCTTACTCTGGCCTAATAGCTAAGGTCTTAACTCTTACTCTGGCCTACTGGTTAACGTCTTAACTCTTACTCTGGCCTAATAGCTAAGGTCTTAGACTCGTATTCTGGCCTAATAGCTAATGTCTTAGACTCGTACTCTGGCCTAAAGGTTAAGGTCTTAACTCTTACTCTTGCCTAATAGAAAAGGTCTTAGACTCGTACTCTTGCCTAATAGCTAAGGTCTTAGACTCGTACTCTGGCCTAATAGCTAAGGTTTTAGACTCGTACTCTGGCCTACTGGTTAAGGTCTTAACACTTACTCTGGTCTAATAGCTAAGGTCTTAGATTCGTACTCTGGCCTAATAGCTAAGGTCTTAGACTCGTACTCTGGCCTAATGGGTAAGGTCTTAACTCTTACTCTGGCCTAATAGCTAAGGTCTTAGACTCGTACTCTGGCCTAATGGTTAAGGTCTTAAGTCTTATTCTGGCCTAATAGCTAAGGTCTTAACTCTTACTCTGGCCTAATAGGTAAGGTCTTAGACTCATACTCTGGCCTAATGGTTAAGGTCTTAACTCTTACTCTGGCCTACTGGTCAAGGTCTTAACTCTTACTCTGGCCTTATACCTAAGGTCTTAGACTCGTACTCTGGCCTAATGGTTAAGGTCTTAACTCTTACTCTGGCCTAATAGCTAAGGTATTAGACTCATACTCTGGCCTAATGGTTAAGGTCTTAACTCTTACTCTGGCCTAATAGCTAAGGTCTTAACTCTTACTCTGGCCTAATAGCTTAGGACTTAGACTTGTACTCTGGCCTACTGGTTAAGGTCTTAACTCTTACTCTGGCCTAATAGCTAAGGTCTTAACTCTTACTCTGGCCTACTGGTTAAGGTCTTAACTCTTACTCTGGCCTAATGGTTAAGGTCTTAACTCTTACTCTGGCCTAATAGCTAAGGTCTTAGACTCGTACTCTGACCTAATGGTTAAGGTCTTAACTCTTACTCTGACCTTATAGCTAAGGTCTTAGACTCGTATTCTGGCCTAATAGCTAATGTCTTAACTCTTACTCTGGCCTACTGGTTAAGGTCTTAACTCTTACTCTGGCCTACTGGTTAAGGTCTTAACTCTTACTCTGGCCTAATAGCTAAGGTCTTAGACTCGTACTCTGGCCTAATGGTTAAGGTCTTAACTCTTACTCTGTCCTTATAGCTAAGGTCTTAACACTTACTCTGGCCTACTGGTTAAGGTCTTAACTCTTACTCTGGACTACTGGTTAAGGTCTTAACTCTTACTCTGGCCTAATAGCTAAGGTCTTAGACTCGTACTCTGGCCTAATGGTTAAGGTCTTAACTCTTACTCTGGCCCTATAGCTAAGGTCTTAACACTTACTCTGGCCTAATAGCTAAGGTCTTAGACTCGTACTCTGGCCTAATGGTTAAGGTCTTAACTCTTACTCTTGCCTAATAGAAAAGGTCTTAGACTCGTACTCTTGCCTAATAGCTAAGGTCTTAGACTCGTACTCTGGCCTAATAGCTAAGGTCTTAGACTCGTACTCTGGCCTACTGGTTAAGGTCTTAACTCTTACTCTGGCCTAATAGCTAAGGTCTTAGACTCGTACTCTGGCCTAATAGCTAAGGTCTTAGACTCGTACTCTAGCCTACTGGTTAAGGTCTTAACTCGTACTCTGGCCTAATAGCTAAGGTCTTAGACTCGTACTCTGGCCTACTGGTTAAGGTCTTAACTCTTACTCTGGCCTAATAGCTAAGGTCTTAGACTCGTACTCTGGCCTAATGGGTAAGGTCTTAACTCTTACTCTGGCCTAATAGCTAAGGTCTTAGACTCGTACTCTGGCCTAATGGTTAAGGTCTTAAGTCTTATTCTGGCCTAATAGCTAAGGTCTTAACTCTTACTCTGTCCTAATAGGTAAGGTCTTAGACTCGTACTCTGGCCTACTGGTTAAGGTCTTAACTCTTACTCTGGCCTACTGGTCAAGGTCTTAACTCTTACTCTGGCCTAATACCTAAGGTCTTAGACTCGTACTCTGGCCTAATGGTTAAGGTCTTAACTCTTACTCTGGCCTAATAGCTAAGGTATTAGACTCATACTCTGGCCTAATGGTTTAGGTCTTAACTCTTACTCTGGCCTAATAGCTAAGGTCTTAACTCTTACTCTGGCCTAATAGCTTAGGACTTAGACTCGTACTCTGGCCTACTGGTTAAGGTCTTAACTCTTACTCTGGCCTAATAGCTAAGGTCTTAACTCTTACTCTGGCCTACTGGTTAAGGTCTTAACTCTTACTCTGGCCTACTGGTTAAGGTCTTAACTCTTACTCTGGCCTAATAGCTAAGGTCTTAGACTCGTACTCTGGCCTAATGGTTAAGGTCTTAACTCTTACTCTGACCTAATAGCTAAGGTCTTAGACTCATATTCTGGCCTAATAGCTAATGTCTTAGACTCGTACTCTGGCCTAATGGTTAAGGTCTTAACTCTTACTCTGGCTTAATAGCTAAGGTCTTAGACTCGTACTCTGGCCTACTGGTTAAGGTCTTAACTCTTACTCTGGCCTAATAGCTAAGGTCTTAGACTCGTACTCTGGCTTAATGGTTAAGGTCTTAACTCTTACTCTGGCCTAATAGCTAAGGTCTTAACTCTTACTCTGGTCTTATAGCTAAGGTCTTAACTCTTACTCTGGCCTAATAGCTAAGGTCTTAGACTCGTACTCTGGCCTAATGGTTAAGGTCTTAACTCTTACTCCGGCCTAATAGAAAAGGTCTTAGACTCGCACTCTTGCCTAATACCTAAGGTCTTAGACTCGTACTCAGGCCTAATAGCTAAGGTCTTAGACTCGTACTCTGGCCTACTGGTTAAGGTCTTAACTCTTACTCTGGCCTAATAGCTAAGGTCTTAGACTCGTACTCTGGCCTAATAGCTAAGGTCTTAGACTCGTACTCTGGCCTACTGGTTAAGGTCTTCACTCTTACTCTGGCCTAATAGCTAAGGTCTTAGACTCGTACTCTGGCCTAATGGTTAAGGTCTTAAGTCTTATTCTGGCCTAATAGCTAAGGTCTTAACTCTTACTCTGGCCTAATACCTAAGGTCTTAGACTCGAACTCTGGCCTAATGGTTAAGGTCTTAACTCTTACTCTGGCCTAATAGCTAAGGTATTAGACTCATACTCTGGCCTAATGGTTAAGGTCTTAACTCTTACTCTGGCCTAATAGCTAAGGTCTTAACTCTTACTCTGGCCTAATAGCTTAGGACTTAGACTCGTACTCTGGCCTACTGGTTAAGGTCTTAACTCTTACTCTGGCATAATAGCTAAGGTCTTAACTCTTACTCTGGCCTACTGGTTAATGTCTTAACTCTTACTCTGGCCTACTGGTTAAGGTCTTAACTCTTACTCCGGCCTAATAGCTAAGGTCTTAACTCTTACTCTGGCCTAATAGCTAAGGTCTTAGACTCATACTCTGGCTTAATGGTTAAGGTCTTAACTCTTACTCTGGCATAATAGTAAGGTCTTAACTCTTACTCTGGCCTACTGGTTAATGTCTTAACTCTTACTCTGGCCTACTGGTTAAGGTCTTAACTCTTACTCTGGCCTAATAGCTAAGGTCTTAACTCTTACTCTGGCCTTATAGCTAAGGTCTTAACTCTTACTCTGGCCTAATAGCTAAGGTCTTAGACTCGTACTCTGGCCTAATGGTTAAGGTCTTAACTCTTACTCTGGCCTAATAGAAAAGGTCTTAGACTCGTACTCTTGCCTAATACCTAAGGTCTTAGACTCGTACTCTGGCAAAATAGCTAAGGTCTTAGACTCGTACTCTGGCCTACTGGTTAAGGTCTTAACTCTTACTCTGGCCTAATAGCTAAGGTCTTAGACTCGTACTCTGGCCTAATAGCTAAGGTCTTAGACTCGTACTCTGGCCTACTGGTTAAGGTCTTAACTCTTACTCTGGCATAATAGCTAAGGTCTTAGACTCGTACTCTGGCCTAATAGCTAAGGTCTTAGACTCGTACTCTGGCCTACTGGTTAAGGTCTTAACTCTTACTCTGGCATAATAGCTAAGGTCTTAGACTCGTACTCTGGCCTAATAGCTAAGGACTTAGACTTGTACTCTGGCCTACTGGTTAAGGTCTTAACTCTTACTCTGGCCTAATAGCTAAGGTCTTAGACTCGTACTCTGGCCTAATGGTTAAGGTCTTAACTCTTACTCTGGCCTAATAGCTAAGGTCTTAGACTCGTACTCTGGCCTAATGGTTAAGGTCTTAAGTTTTATTCTGGCCTAATAGCTAAGGTCTTAACTTTTACTCTGGCCTAATAGGTAAGGTCTTAGACTCGTACTCTGGCCTACTGGTTAAGGTCTTAACTCTTACTCTGGCCTACTGGTCAAGGTCTTAACTCTTACTCTGGCCTAATACCTAAGGTCTTAGACTCGTACTCTGGCCTAATGGTTAAGGTCTTAACTCTTACTCTTGCCTAATAGCTAAGGTATTAGACTCATACTCTGGCCTAATGGTTAAGGTCTTACCTCTTACTCTGGCCTAATAGCTAAGGTCTTAACTCTTACTCTGGCCTAATAGCTTAGGACTTAGACTCGTACTCTGGCCTACTGGTTAAGGTCTTAACTCTTACTCTGGCCTAATAGCTAAGGTCTTAACTCTTACTCTGGCCTACTGGTTAAGGTCTTAACTCTTACTCTGGCCTAATAGCTAAGGTCTTAGACTCGTACTCTGGCCTAATGGTTAAGGTCTTAACTCTTACTCTGACCTAATAGCTAAGGTCTTAGACTCGTATTCTGGCCTAATAGCTAATGTCTTAGACTCGTACTCTGGCCTAATGGTTAAGGTCTTAACTCTTACTCTGGCCTACTGGTTAAGGTCTTAACTCTTACTCTGGCCTAATAGCTAAGGTCTTAGACTCGTACTCTGGCCTAATGGTTAAGGTCTTAACTCTTACTCTGGCCCACTGGTTAAGGTCTTAGCTCTTTCTCTGGCCTACTGGTTAAGGTCTTAACTCTTACTCTGGCCTAATAGCTAAGGTCTTGACTCTTACTCTGGCCTAATAGCTAAGGTCTTAGACTCGTACTCTGGCTTAATGGTTAAGGTCTTAACTCTTACTCTGGCCTAATAGCTAAGGTCTTAACTCTTACTCTGGCCTTATAGCTAAGGTCTTAACTCTTACTCTGGCCTAATAGCTAAGGTCTTAGACTCGTACTCTGGCCTAATGGTTAAGGTCTTAACTCTTACTCTGGCCTAATAGAAAAGGTCTTAGACTTGTACTCTTGCCTAATAGCTAAGGTCTTAGACTCGTACTCAGGCCGAATAGCTAAGGTCTTAGACTCGTACTCTGGCCTACTGGTTAAGGTCTTAACCCTTACTCTGGCCTAATAGCTAAGGTCTTAGACTCGTACTCTGGCAAAATAGCTAAGGTCTTAGACTCGTACTCTGGCCTACTGGTTAAGGTCTTAACTCTTACTCTGGCCTAATCGCTAAGGTCTTAGACTCGTATTCTGGCCTAATAGCTAAGGTCTTAGACTCGTACTCTGGCCTACTGGTTAAGGTCTTAACTCTTACTCTGGCCTAATAGCTAAGGTCTTAGACTCGTACTCTGGCCTAATGGTTAAGGTCTTAACTCTTACTCTGGCCCAATAGCTAAGGTCTTAGACTCGTACTCTGGCCTAATGGTTAAGGTCTTAAGTCTTATTCTGGCCTAATAGCTAAGGTCTTAACACTTACTCTGGCCTAATAGGTAAGGTCTTAGACTCATACTCTGGCCTACTGGTTAAGGTCTTAACTCTTACTCTGGCCTACTGGTCAAGGTCTTAACTCTTACTCTGGCCTAATACCTAAGGTCTTAGACTCGTACTCTGGCCTAATGGTTAAGGTCTTAACTCTTACTCTGGCCTAATAGCTAAGGTATTAGACTCATACTCTGGCCTAATGGTTAAGGTCTTAACTCTTACTCTGGCCTACTGGTTAAGGTCTTAACTCTTACTCTGGCCTAATAGCTAAGGTCTTAGACTCGTACTCTGGCCTAATGGTTAAGGTCTTAGCTCTTTCTCTGGCCTACTGGTTAAGGTCTTAACTCTTACTCTGGCCTAATAGCTAAGGTCTTAACTCTTACTCTGGCCTAATAGCTAAGGTCTTAGACTCGTACTCTGGCTTAATGTTTAAGGTCTTAACTCTTACTCTGGCCTAATAGCTAAGGTCTTAACTCTTACTCTGGCTTTATAGCTAAGGTCTTAACTCTAACTCTGGCCTAATAGCTAAGGTCTTAGACTCGTACTCTGGCCTACTGGTTAAGGTCCTAACTCTTACTCTGGCCTAATAGCTAAGGTCTTAGACTCGTACTCTGGCAAAATAGCTAAGGTCTTAGACTCGTACTCTGGCCTACTGGTTAAGGTCTTAACTCTTTCTCTGGCCTAATAGCTAAGGTCTTAGACTCGTACTCTGGCCTAATAGCTAAGGTCTGAAGTCTTATTCTGGCCTAATAGCTAAGGTCTTAACTCTTACTCTGGCCTAATAGCTAAGGTCTTAGACTCGTACTCTGGCCTACTGGTTAAGGTCTTAACTCTTACTCTGGCCTACTGGTTAAGGTCTTAACTCTTACTCTGGCCTAATACCTAAGGTCTTAGACTCGTACTCTGGCCTAATGGTTAAGGTCTTAACTCTTACTCTGGCCTAATAGCTAAGGTCTTAGACTCGTACTCTGGCCTAATAGCTAAGGTCTTAGACTCGTA
This sequence comes from Triturus cristatus, assembly GCF_964204655.1. Lineage (NCBI taxonomy): Eukaryota > Metazoa > Chordata > Amphibia > Caudata > Salamandridae > Triturus > Triturus cristatus. Next base: position 834,684 of record NW_028187963.1, on the reverse strand, counting down.
CTCTGGCCTACTGGTTAAGGTCTTAACTCTTACTCTGGCCTAATAGCTAAGGTCTTAGACTCGTACTCTGGCCTAATGGTTAAGGTCTTAACTCTTACTCTGGCCCAATAGCTAAGGTCTTAGACTTGTACTCTGGCCTAATGGTTAAGGTCTTAACTCTTACTCTGGCCTACTGGTTAAGGTCTTAACTCTTACTCTGGCCTAATGGTTAAGGTCTTAACTCTTACTCTGGCCTAATAGCTAAGGTCTTAGACTCGTACTCTGGCCTAATAGCTAAGGTCTTAGACTCATACTCTGGCCTACTGTTTAAGGTCTTAACTCTTACTCTGGCCTAATAGCTAAGGTCTTAGACTCGTACTCTGGCCTAATGGTTAAGGTCTTAACTCTTACTCTGGACCAATAGCTAAGGTCTTAGACTCGTACTCTGGCCTAATGGTTAAGGTCTTAACTCTTACTCTGGCCTAATAGCTAAGGTCTTAGACTCGTATTCTGGCCTAATAGCTAATGTCTTAACTCTTACTCTGGCCTACTGGTTAAGGTCTTAACTCTTACTCTGGCCTACTGGTTAAGGTCTAAACTCTTACTCTGGCCTAATAGCTAAGGTCTTAGACTCGTACTCTGGCCTAATGGTTAAGGTCTTAACTAAAACTCTGTCCTTATAGCTAAGGTCTTAACACTTACTCTGGCCTACTGGTTAAGGTCTTAACTCTTACTCTCGCCTACTGGTTAAGGTCTTAACTCTTACTCTGGCCTAATAGCTAAGGTCTTAGACTCGTACTCTGGCCTAATGGTTAAGGTCTTAACTCTTACTCTGGCCTTATAGCTAAGGTCTTAACACTTACTCTGGCCTAATAGCTAAGGTCTTAGACTCGTACTCTGGCCTAATGTTTAAGGTCTTAACTCTTACTCTTGCCTAATAGAAAAGGTCTTAGACTCGTACTCTTGCCTAATAGCTAAGGTCTTAGACTCGTACTCTGGCCTAATAGATAAGGTCTTAGACTCGTACTCTGGCCTACTGGTTAAGGTCTTAACTCTTACTCTGGCCTAATAGCTAAGGTCTTAGACTCGTACTCTGGACTAATAGCTAAGGTCTTAGACTCGTACTCTGGCCTACTGGTTAAGGTCTTAACTCTTACTCTGGCCTAATAGCTAAGGTCTTAGACTCGTTCTCTGGCCTAATGGGTAAGGTCTTAACTCTTACTCTGGCCTAATAGCTAAGGTCTTAGACTCGTACTCTGGCCTAATGGTTAAGGTCTTAAGTCTTATTCTGGCCTAATAGCTAAGGTCTTAACTCTTACTCTGTCCTAATAGGTAAGGTCTTAGACTCGTACTCTGGCCTACTGGTTAAGGTCTTAACTCTTACTCTGGCCTACTGGTCAAGGTCTTAACTCTTACTCTGGCCTAATACCTAAGGTCTTAGACTCGTACTCTGTCCTAATGGTTAAGGTCTTAACTCTTACTCTGGCCTAATAGCTAAGGTATTAGACTCATACTCTGGCCTAATGGTTAAGGTCTTAACTCTTACTCTGGCCTAATAGCTAAGGTCTTAACTCTTACTCTGGCCTAATAGCTTAGGACTTAGACTCGTACTCTGGCCTACTGGTTAAGATCTTAACTCTTACTCTGGCCTAATAGCTAAGGTCTTAGACTCGTACTCTGGCAAAATAGCTAAGGTCCTAGACTCGTACTCTGGCCTACTGGTTAAGGTCTTAACTCTTACTCTGGCCTAATAGCTAAGGTCTTAGACTCGTACTCTGGCCTAATAGCTAAGGTCTTAGACTCGTACTCTGGCCTACTGGTTAAGGTCTTAACTCTTACTCTGGCATAATAGCTAAGGTCTTAGTCTCGTACTCTGGCCTAATAGCTAAGGACTTAGACTCGTACTCTGGCCTACTGGTTAAGGTCTTAACTCTTACTCTGGCCTAATAGCTAAGGTCTTAGACTCGTACTCTGGCCTAATGGTTAAGGTCTTAACTCTTACTCTGGCCTAATAGCTAAGGTCTTAGACTCGTACTCTGGCCTAATGGTTAAGGCCTTAAGTTTTATTCTGGCCTAATAGCTAAGGTCTTAACTTTTACTCTGGCCTAATAGGTAAGGTCTTAGACTCGTACTCTGGCCTACTGGTTAAGGTCTTAACTCTTACTCTGGCCTACTGGTCAAGGTCTTAACTCTTACTCTGGCCTAATACCTAAGGTCTTAGACTCGTACTCTGGCCTAATGGTTAAGGTCTTAACTCTTACTCTTGCCTAATAGCTAAGGTATTAGACTCATACTCTGGCCTAATGGTTAAGGTCTTAACTCTCACTCTGGCCTAATAGCTAAGGTCTTAACTCTTACTCTGGCCTAATAGCTTAGGACTTAGACTCGTACTCTGGCCTACTGGTTAAGGTCTTAACTTTTACTCTGGCCTAATAGCTAAGGTCTTAACTCTTACTCTGGCCTACTGGTTAAGGTCTTAACTCTTACTCTGGCTGAATAGCTAAGGTCTTAGACTCGTACTCTGGCCTAATGGTTAAGGTCTTAACTCTTTCTCTGACCTAATAGCTAAGGTCTTAGACTCGTACTCTGGCCTAATGGTTAAGGTCTTAACTCTTCCTCTGGCCTACTGGTTAAGGTCTTAACTCTTACTCTGGCCTAATAGCTAAGGTCTTAGACTCGTACTCTTGCCTAATGGTTAAGGTCTTAACTCTTACTCTGGCCCACTGGTTAAGGTCTTAGCTCTTTCTCTGGCCTACTGGTTAAGGTCTTAACTCTTACTCTGGCCTAATAGCTAAGGTCTTGACTCTTACTCTGGCCTAATAGCTAAGGTCTTAGACTCGTACTCTGGCTTAATGGTTAAGGTCTTAACTCTTACTCTGGCCTAATAGCTAAGGTCTTAACTCTTACTCTGGCCTTATAGCTAAGGTCTTAACTCTTACTCTGGCCTAATAGCTAAGGTCTTAGACTCGTACTCTGGCCTAATGGTTAAGGTCTTAACTCTTACTCTGGCCTAATAGAAAAGGTCTTAGACTTGTACTCTTGCCTAATAGCTAAGGTCTTAGACTCGTACTCAGGCCTAATAGCTAAGGTCTTAGACTCGTACTCTGGCCTACTGGTTAAGGTCTTAACCCTTACTCTGGCCTAATAGCTAAGGTCTTAGACTCGTACTCTGGCAAAATAGCTAAGGTCTTAGACTCATACTCTGGCCTACTGGTTAAGGTCTTAACTCTTACTCTGGCCTAATAGCTAAGGTCTTAGACTCGTACTCTGGCCTAATAGCTAAGGTCTTAGACTCGTACTCTGGCCTACTGGTTAAGGTCTTAACTCTTACTCTGGCCTAATAGCTAAGGTCTTAGACTCATACTCTGGCCTAATGGTTAAGGTCTTAACTCTTACTCTGGCCCAATAGCTAAGGTCTTAGACTCGTACTCTGGCCTAATGGTTAAGGTCTTAAGTCTTATTCTGGCCTAATAGCTAAGGTCTTAACACTTACTCTGGCCTAATAGGTAAGGTCTTAGACTCATACTCTGGCCTACTGGTTAAGGTCTTAACTCTTACTCTGGCCTACTGGTCAAGGTAGTAACTCTTACTCTGGCCTAATACCTAAGGTCTTAGACTCGTACTCTGGCCTAATGGTTAAGGTCTTAACTCTTACTCTGGCCTAATAGCTAAGGTATTAGACTCATACTCTGGCCTAATGGTTAAGGTCTTAACTCTTACTCTGGCCTAATAGCTAAGGTCTTAACTCTTACTCTGGCCTAATAGCTTAGGACTTAGACTCGTACTCTGGCCTACTGGTTACGGTCTTAACTTTTACTCTGGCCTAATAGCTAAGGTCTTAACTCTTACTCTGGCCTACTGGTTAAGGTCTTAACTCTTACTCTGGCCGAATAGCTAAGGTCTTAGACTCGTACTCTGGCCTAATTGTTAAGGTCTTAACTCTTACTCTGACCTAATAGCTAAGGTCTTAGACTCGTACTCTGGCCTAATGGTTAAGGTCTTAACTCTTCCTCTGGCCTACTGGTTAAGGTCTTAACTCTTACTCTGGCCTAATAGCTAAGGTCTTAGACTCGTACTCTGGCCTAATGGTTAAGGTCTTAACTCTTACTCTGGCCCACTGGTTAAGGTCTTAGCTCTTTCTCTGGCCTACTGGTTAAGGTCTTAACTCTTACTCTGGCCTAATAGCTAAGGTCTTGACTCTTACTCTGGCCTAATAGCTAAGGTCTTAGACTCGTACTCTGGCTTAATGGTTAAGGTCTTAACTCTTACTCTGGCCTAATAGCTAAGGTCTTAACTCTTACTCTGGCCTAATAGCTAAGGTCTTAACTCTTACTCTGGCCTAATAGCTAAGGTCTTAGACTCGTACTCTGGCCTAATGGTTAAGGTCTTAACTCTTACTCTGGCCTAATAGAAAAGGTCTTAGACTTGTACTCTTGCCTAATAGCTAAGGTCTTAGACTCGTACTCAGGCCTAATAGCTAAGGTCTTAGACTCGTACTCTGGCCTACTGGTTAAGGTCTTAACTCTTACTCTGGCCTAATAGCTAAGGTCTTAGACTCGTACTCTGGCCTAATAGCTAAGGTCTTAGACTCGTACTCTGGCCTACTGGTTAAGGTCTTAACTCTTACTCTGGCCTAATAGCTAAGGTCTTAGACTCATACTCTGGCCTAATGGTTAAGGTCTTAACTCTTACTCTGGCCCAATAGCTAAGGTCTTAGACTCGTACTCTGGCCTAATGGTTAAGGTCTTAAGTCTTATTCTGGCCTAATAGCTAAGGTCTTAACACTTACTCTGGCCTAATAGGTAAGGTCTTAGACTCATTCTCTGGCCTACTGGTTAAGGTCTTAACTCTTACTCTGGCCTACTGGTCAAGGTAGTAACTCTTACTCTGGCCTAATACCTAAGGTCTTAGACTCGTACTCTGGCCTAATGGTTAAGGTCTTAACTCTTACTCTGGCCTAATAGCTAAGGTATTAGACTCATACTCTGGCCTAATGGTTAAGGTCTTAACTCTTACTCTGGCCTAATAGCTAAGGTCTTAACTCTTACTCTGGCCTAATAGCTTAGGACTTAGACTCGTACTCTGGCCTACTGGTTACGGTCTTAACTTTTACTCTGGCCTAATAGCTAAGGTCTTAACTCTTACTCTGGCCTACTGGTTAAGGTCTTAACTCTTACTCTGGCCGAATAGCTAAGGTCTTAGACTCGTACTCTGGCCTAATGGTTAAGGTCTTAACTCTTACTCTGACCTAATAGCTAAGGTCTTAGACTCGTACTCTGGCCTAATGGTTAAGGTCTTAACTCTTCCTCTGGCCTACTGGTTAAGGTCTTAACTCTTACTCTGGCCTAATAGCTAAGGTCTTAGACTCGTACTCTGGCCTAATGGTTAAGGTCTTAACTCTTACTCTGGCCCACTGGTTAAGGTCTTAGCTCTTTCTCTGGCCTACTGGTTAAGGTCTTAACTCTTACTCTGGCCTAATAGCTAAGGTCTTGACTCTTACTCTGGCCTAATAGCTAAGGTCTTAGACTCGTACTCTGGCTTAATGGTTAAGGTCTTAACTCTTACTCTGGCCTAATAGCTAAGGTCTTAACTCTTACTCTGGCCTTATAGCTAAGGTCTTAACTCTTACTCTGGCCTAATAGCTAAGGTCTTAGACTCGTACTCTGGCCTAATGGTTAAGGTCTTAACTCTTACTCTGGCCTAATAGAAAAGGTCTTAGACTTGTACTCTTGCCTAATAGCTAAGGTCTTAGACTCGTACTCAGGCCTAATAGCTAAGGTCTTAGACTCGTACTCTGGCCTACTGGTTAAGGTCTTAACTCTTACTCTGGCCTAATAGCTAAGGTCTTAGACTCGTACTCTGGCCTAATAGCTAAGGTCTTAGACTCGTACTCTGGCCTACTGGTTAAGGTCTTAACTCTTACTCTGGCCTAATAGCTAAGGTCTTAGACTCATACTCTGGCCTAATGGTTAAGGTCTTAACTCTTACTCTGGCCCAATAGCTAAGGTCTTAGACTCGTACTCTGGCCTAATGGTTAAGGTCTTAACTCTTACTCTGGCCTACTGGTTAAGGTCTTAACTCTTACTCTGGCCTAATGGTTAAGGTCTTAACTCTTACTCTGGCCTAATAGCTAAGGTCTTAGACTCGTACTCTGGCCTAATAGCTAAGGTCTTAGACTCGTACTCTGGCCTACTGGTTAAGGTCTTAACTCTTACTCTGGCCTAATAGCTAAGGCCTTAGACTCGTACTCTGGCCTAATGGTTAAGGTCTTAACTCTTACTCTGGCCTAATAGCTAAGGTCTTAACTCTTACTCTGGCCTTATAGCTAAGGTCTTAACTCTTACTCTGGCCTAATAGCTAAGGTCTTAGACTCGTACTCTGGCCTAATGGTTAAGGTCTTAACTCTTACTCTGGCCTAATAGAAAAGGTCTTAGACTTGTACTCTTGCCTAATAGCTAAGGTCTTAGACTCGTACTCAGGCCTAATAGCTAAGGTCTTAGACTCGTACTCTGGCCTACTGGTTAAGGTCTTAACTCTTACTCTGGCCTAATAGCTAAGGTCTTAGACTCGTACTCTGGCCTAATAGCTAAGGTCTTAGACTCGTACTCTGGCCTACTGGTTAAGGTCTTAACTCTTACTCTGGCCTAATAGCTAAGGTCTTAGACTCATACTCTGGCCTAATGGTTAAGGTCTTAACTCTTACTCTGGCCCAATAGCTAAGGTCTTAGACTCGTACTCTGGCCTAATGGTTAAGGTCTTAACTCTTACTCTGGCCTACTGGTTAAGGTCTTAACTCTTACTCTGGCCTAATGGTTAAGGTCTTAACTCTTACTCTGGCCTAATAGCTAAGGTCTTAGACTCGTACTCTGGCCTAATAGCTAAGGTCTTAGACTCGTACTCTGGCCTACTGGTTAAGGTCTTAACTCTTACTCTGGCCTAATAGCTAAGGCCTTAGACTCGTACTCTGGCCTAATGGTTAAGGTCTTAACTCTTACTCTGGCCCAATAGCTAAGGTCTTAGACTCGTACTCTGGCCTAATGGTTAAGGTCTTAACTCTTACTCTGGCCTAATAGCTAAGGTCTTAACTCTTACTCTGGCCTAATAGCTTAGGACTTAGACTCGTACTCTGGCCTACTGGTTAAGGTCTTAACTCTTACTCTGGCCTAATAGCTAAGGTCTTAACTCTTACTCTGGCCTACTGGTTAAGGTCTTAACTCTTACTCTGGCCTACTGGTTAAGGTCTTAACTCTTACTCTGGCCTAATAGCTAAGGTCTTAGACTCGTACTCTGGCCTAATGGTTAAGGTCTTAACTCTTACTCTGACCTAATAGCTAAGGTCTTAGACTCGTATTCTGGCCTAATAGCTAATGTCTTAGACTCCTACTCTGGCCTAATGGTTAAGGTCTTAACTCTTACTCTGGCCTAATAGCTAAGGTCTTAGACTCGTACTCTGGCCTACTGGTTAAGGTCTTAGCTCTTTCTCTGGCCTACTGGTTAAGGTCTTAACTCTTACTCTGGCCTAATAGCTAAGGTCTTAACTCTTACTCTGGCCTAATAGCTAAGGTCTTAGACTCGTACTCTGGCATAATGGTTAAGGTCTTAACTCTTACTCTGGCCTAATAGCTAAGGTCTTAACTCTTACTCTGGTCTTATAGCTAAGGTCTTAACTCTTACTCTGGCCTAATAGCTAAGGTCTTAGACTCGTACTCTGGCCTAATGGTTAAGGTCTTAACTCTTACTCAGGCCTAATAGCTGAGGTCCTAGACTCGTACTCTGGCCTACTGGTTAAGGTCTTAACTCTTACTCTGGCCTAATAGCTAAGGTCTTAGACTCGTACTCTGGCAAAATATCTAAGGTCTTAGACTCGTACTCTGGCCTACTGGTTAAGGTCTTAACTCTTACCATGGCCTAATAGCTAAGGTCTTAGACTCGTACTCTGGCCTAATAGCTAACGTCTTAGACTCGTACTCTGGCCTACTGGTTAAGGTCTTAACTCTTACTCTGGCCTAATAGCTAAGGTCTTAGACTCGTACTCTGGCCTAATAGCTAAGGTCTTAGACTCGTACTCTGGCCTACTGGTTAAGGTCTTAACTCTTACTCTGGCCTAATAGCTAAGGTCTTAGACTCGTACTCTGGCCTAATGGTTAAGGTCTTAACTCTTACTCTGGCCTAATAGCTAAGGTCTTAGACTCGTACTCTGGCCTAATGGTCAAGGTCTTAAGTCTTATTCTGGCCTAATAGCTAAGGTCTTAACTCTTACTCTGGCCTAATACCTAAGGTCTTAGACTCGAACTCTGGCCTAATGGTTAAGGTCTTAACTCTTACTCTGGCCTAATAGCTAAGGTAGTAGACTCATACTCTGGCCTAATGGTTAAGGTCTTAACTCTTACTCTGGCCTAATAGCTAAGGTCTTAACTCTTACTCTGGCCTAATAGCTTATGTCTTAGACTCGTACTCTGGCCTACTGGTTAAGGTCTTAACTCTTACTCTGGCCTAATAGCTAAGGTCTTAACTCTTACTCTGGCCTACTGGTTAAGGTCTTAACTCTTACTCTGGCCTAATAGCTAAGGTCTTAACTCTTACTCTGGCCTACTGGTTAACGTCTTAACTCTTACTCTGGCCTACTGGTTAAGGTCTTAACTCTTACTCTGGCCTAATAGCTAAGGTCTTAGACTCGTATTCTGGCCTAATAGCTAATGTCTTAGACTCGTACTCTGGCCTAATGGTTAAGGTCTTAACTCTTACTCTTGCCTAATAGAAAAGGTCTTAGACTCGTACTCTTGCCTAATAGCTAAGGTCTTAGACTCGTACTCTGGCCTAATAGCTAAGGTTTTAGACTCGTACTCTGGCCTACTGGTTAAGGTCCTAACTCTTACTCTGGTCTAATAGCTAAGGTCTTAGATTCGTACTCTGGCCTAATAGCTAAGGTCTTAGACTCGTACTCTGGCCTAATGGGTAAGGTCTTAACTCTTACTCTGGCCTAATAGCTAAGGTCTTAGACTCGTACTCTGGCCTAATGGTTAAGGTCTTAAGTCTTATTCTGGCCTAATAGCTAAGATCTTAACTCTTACTCTGGCCTAATAGGTAAGGTCTTAGACTCGTACTCTGGCCTACTGGTTAAGGTCTTAACTCTTACTCTGGCCTACTGGTCAAGGTCTTAACTCTTACTCTGGCCTTATACCTAAGGTCTTAGACTCATACTCTGGCCTAATGGTTAAGGTCTTAACTCTTACTCTGGCCTAATAGCTAAGGTCTTAACTCTTACTCTGGCCTACTGGTTAAGGTCTTAACTCTTACTCTGGCCTAATGGTTAAGGTCTTAACTCTTACTCTGGCCTAATAGCTAAGGTCTTAGACTCGTACTCTGACCTAATGGTTAAGGTCTTAACTGTTACTCTGACCTTATAGCTAAGGTCTTAGACTCGTATTCTGGCCTAATAGCTAAGGTCTTAGACTCGTACTCTGGCCTAATGGTTAAGGTCTTAACTCTTACTCTGGCCTACTGGTTAAGGTCTTAACTCTTACTCTGGCCTAATAGCTAAGGTCTTAGACTCGTACTCTGGCCTAATGGTTAAGGTCTTAACTCTTACTCTGGCCTTATAGCTAAGGTCTTAACACTTACTCTGGCCTAATAGCTAAGGTCTTAGACTCGTACTCTGGCCTAATGGTTAAGGTCTTAACTCTTACTCTTGCCTAATAGAAAAGGTCTAAGACTCGTACTCTTGCCTAATAGCTAAGGTCTTAGACTCGTACTCTGGCCTAATAGCTAAGGTCTTAGACTCGTACTCTGGCCTACTGGTTAAGGTCTTAACTCTTACTCTGGCCTAATAGCTAAGGTCTTAGACTCATACTCTGGCCTAATAGCTAAGGTCTTAGACTCGTACTCTGGCCTACTGGTTAAGGTCTTAACTCTTACTCTGGCCTAATAGCTAAGGTCTTAGACTCGTACTCTGGCCTAATAGCTAAGGTCTTAGACTCGTACTCTGGCCTACTGGTTAAGGTCTTAACTCTTACTCTGGCCTAATAGCTAAGGTCTTAGACTCGTACTCTGGCCTAATGGGTAAGGTCTTAACTCTTACTCTGGCCTAATAGCTAAGGTCTTAGACTCGTACTCTGGCCTAATGGTTAAGGTCTTAAGTCTTATTCTGGCCTAATAGCTAAGGTCTTAACTCTTACTCTGTCCTAATAGGTAAGGTCTTAGACTCATACTCTGGCCTACTGGTTAAGGTCTTAACTCTTACTCTGGCCTACTGGTCAAGGTCTTAACTCTTACTCTGGCCTAATACCTAAGGTCTTAGACTCGTACTCTGGCCTAATGGTTAAGGTCTTAACTCTTACTCTGGCCTAATAGCTAAGGTATTAGACTCATACTCTGGCCTAATGGTTTAGGTCTTAACTCTTACTCTGGCCTAATAGCTAAGGTCTTAACTCTTACTCTGGCCTAATAGCTTAGGACTTAGACTCGTACTCTGGCCTACTGGTTAAGGTCTTAACTCTTACTCTGGCCTAATAGCTAAGGTCTTAACTCTTACTCTGGCCTACTGGTTAAGGTCTTAACTCTTACTCTGGCCTACTGGTTAAGGTCTTAACTCTTACTCTGGCCTAATAGCTAAGGTCTTAGACTCGTACTCTGGCCTAATAGCTTAGGACTTAGACTCGTACTCTGGCCTACTGGTTAAGGTCTTAACTTTTACTCTGGCCTAATAGCTAAGGTCTTAACTCTTACTCTGGCCTACTGGTTAAGGTCTTAACTCTTACTCTGGCCGAATAGCTAAGGTCTTAGACTCGTACTCTGGCCTAATGGTTAAGGTCTTAACTCTTACTCTGACCTAATAGCTAAGGTCTTAGACTTGTACTCTGGCCTAATGGTTAAGGTCTTAACTCTTCCTCTGGCCTACTGGTTAAGGTCTTAACTCTTACTCTGGCCTAATAGCTAAGGTCTTAGACTCGTACTCTGGCCTAATGGTTAAGGTCTTAACTCTTACTCTGGCCCACTGGTTAAGGTCTTAGCTCTTTCTCTGGCCTACTGGTTAAGGTCTTAACTCTTACTCTGGCCTAATAGCTAAGGTCTTGACTCTTACTCTGGCCTAATAGCTAAGGTCTTAGACTCGTACTCTGGCTTAATGGTTAAGGTCTTAACTCTTACTCTGGCCTAATAGCTAAGGTCTTAACTCTTACTCTGGCCTTATAGCTAAGGTCTTAACTCTTACTCTGGCCTAATAGCTAAGGTCTTAGACTCGTACTCTGGCCTAATGGTTAAGGTCTTAACTCTTACTCTGGCCTAATAGAAAAGGTCTTAGACTTGTACTCTTGCCTAATAGCTAAGGTCTTAGACTCGTACTCAGGCCTAATAGCTAAGGTCTTAGACTCGTACTCTGGCCTACTGGTTAAGGTCTTAACCCTTACTCTGGCCTAATAGCTAAGGTCTTAGACTCGTACTCTGGCCTACTGGTTAAGGTCTTAACTCTTACTCTGGCCTAATAGCTAAGGTCTTAGACTCGTACTCTGGCCTAATAGCTAAGGTCTTAGACTCGTACTCTGGCCTACTGGTTAAGGTCTTAACTCTTACTCTGGCCTAATAGCTAAGGTCTTAGACTCATACTCTGGCCTAATGGTTAAGGTCTTAACTCTTACTCTGGCCCAATAGCTAAGGTCTTAGACTCGTACTCTGGCCTAATGGTTAAGGTCTTAAGTCTTATTCTGGCCTAATAGCTAAGGTCTTAACACTTACTCTGGCCTAATAGGTAAGGTCTTAGACTCATACTCTGGCCTACTGGTTAAGGTCTTAACTCTTACTCTGGCCTACTGGTCAAGGTCTTAACTCTTACTCTGGCCTAATACCTAAGGTCTTAGACTCGTACTCTGGCCTAATGGTTAAGGTCTTAACTCTTACTCTGGCCTAATAGCTAAGGTATTAGACTCATACTCTGGCCTAATGGTTAAGGTCTTAACTCTTACTCTGGCCTAATAGCTAAGGTCTTAACTCTTACTCTGGCCAAATAGCTTAGGTCTTAGACTCGTACTCTGGCCTACTGGTTAAGGTCTTAACTCTTACTCTGGCCTAATAGCTAAGGTCTTAACTCTTACTCTGGCCTACTGGTTAAGGTCTTAACTCTTACTCTGACCTAATAGCTAAGGTCTTAGACTCGTATTCTGGGCTAATAGCTAATGTCTTAGACTCGTACTCTGGCCTAATGGTTAAGGTCTTAACTCTTACTCTGGCCTACTGGTTAAGGTCTTAACTCTTACTATGGCCTAATAGCTAAGGTCTTAGACTCGTACTCTGGCCTAATGGTTAAGGTCTTAAATCTTACTCTGGCCTACTGGTTAAGGTCTTAGCTCTTTCTCTGGCCTACTGGTTAAGGTCTTAACTCTTACTCTGGCCTAATAGCTAAGGTCTTAACTCTTACTCTGGCCTAATAGCTAAGGTCTTAGACTCGTACTCTGGCTTAATGGTTAAGGTCTTAACTCTTACTCTGGCCTAATAGCTAAGGTCTTAACTCTTACTCTGGCTTTATAGCTAAGGTCTTAACTCTAACTCTGGCCTAATAGCTAAGGTCTTAGACTCGTACTCTGGCCTACTGGTTAAGGTCCTAACTCTTACTCTGGCCTAATAGCTAAGGTCTTAGACTCGTACTCTGGCAAAATAGCTAAGGTCTTAGACTCGTACTCTGGCCTACTGGTTAAGGTCTTAACTCTTACTCTGACCTAATAGCTAAGGTCTTAGACTCGTACTCTGGCCTAATAGCTAAGGTCTGAAGTCTTATTCTGGCCTAATAGCTAAGGTCTTAACTCTTACTCTGGCCTAATAGCTAAGGTCTTAGACTCGTACTCTGGCCTACTGGTTAAGGTCTTAACTCTTACTTTGGCCTACTGGTTAAGGTCTTAACTCTTACTCTGGCCTAATACCTAAGGTCTTAGACTCGTACTCTGGCCTAATGGTTAAGGTTTTAACTCTTACTCTGGCCTAATAGCTAAGGTCTTAGACTCGTACTCTGGCCTAATAGCTAAGGTCTTAGACTCGTACTCTGGCCTACTGGTTAAGGTCTTAACTCTTACTCTGGCCTAATAGCTAAGGTCTTAGACTCGTACTCTGGCCTAATGGTTAAGGTCTTAACTCTTACTCTGGCCCAATAGCTAAGGTCTTAGACTTGTACTCTGGCCTAATGGTTAAGGTCTTAAGTCTTATTCTGGCCTAATAGCTAAGGTCTTAACTCTTACTCTGGCCTAATAGGTAAGGTCTTAGACTCGTACTCTGGCCTACTGGTTAAGGTCTTCACTCTTACTCTGGCCTACTGGTCAAGGTCTTAACTCTTACTCTGGCCTAATACCTAAGGTCTTCGACTCGTACTCTGGCCTAATGGTTAAGATCTTAACTCTTACTCTGGCCTAATAGCTAAGGAATAAGACTCATACTCTGGCCTAATGGTTAAGGTCTTAACTCTTACTCTGGCCTAATAGCTAAGGTCTTAACTCTTAGTCTGGCCTAATAGCTTAGGTCTTAGACTCGTACTCTGGCCTACTGGTTAAGGTCTTAACTCTTACTCTGGCCTAATAGCTAAGGTCTTAACTCTTACTCTGGCCTACTGGTTAATGTCTTAACTCTTACTCTGGCCTACTGGTTAAGGTCTTAACTCTTACTCTGGCCTAATAGCTAAGGTCTTAGACTTGTACTCTGGCCTAATGGTTAAGGTCTTAACTCTTACTCTGACCTAATAGCTAAGGTCTTAGACTCGTATTCTGGCCTAATAGCTAAGGTCTTAGACTTGTACTCTGGCCTAATGGTTAAGGTCTTAACTCTTACTCTGGCCTAATAGCTAAGGTCTTAACTCTTACTCTGGCTTTATAGCTAAGGTCTTAACTCTAACTCTGGCCTAATAGCTAAGGTCTTAGACTCGTACTCTGGCCTACTGGTTAAGGTCCTAACTCTTACTCTGGCCTAATAGCTAAGGTCTTAGACTCGTACTCTGGCAAAATAGCTAAGGTCTTAGACTCGTACTCTGGCCTACTGGTTAAGGTCTTAACTCTTACTCTGGCCTAATAGCTAAGGTCTTAGACTCGTACTCTGGCCTAATAGCTAAGGTCTGAAGTCTTATTCTGGCCTAATAGCTAAGGTCTTAACTCTTACTCTGGCCTAATAGCTAAGGTCTTAGACTCGTACTCTGGCCTACTGGTTAAGGTCTTAACTCTTACTCTGGCCTACTGGTTAAGGTCTTAACTCTTACTCTGGCCTAATACCTAAGGTCTTAGACTCGTACTCTGGCCTAATCGTTAAGGTTTTAACTCTTACTCTGGCCTAATAGCTAAGGTCTTAGACTCGTACTCTGGCCTAATAGCTAAGGTCTTAGACTCGTACTCTGGCCTACTGGTTAAGGTCTTAACTCTTACTCTGGCCTAATAGCTAAGGTCTTAGACTCGTACTCTGGCCTAATGGTTAAGGTCTTAACTCTTACTCTGGCCCAATAGCTAAGGTCTTAGACTTGTACTCTGGCCTAATGGTTAAGGTCTTAAGTCTTATTCTGGCCTAATAGCTAAGGTCTTAACTCTTACTCTGGCCTAATAGGTAAGGTCTTAGACTCGTACTCTGGCCTACTGGTTAAGGTCTTCACTCTTACTCTGGCCTACTGGTCAAGGTCTTAACTCTTACTCTGGCCTAATACCTAAGGTCTTCGACTCGTACTCTGGCCTAATGGTTAAGATCTTAACTCTTACTCTGGCCTAATAGCTAAGGAATAAGACTCATACTCTGGCCTAATGGTTAAGGTCTTAACTCTTACTCTGGCCTAATAGCTAAGGTCTTAACTCTTAGTCTGGCCTAATAGCTTAGGTCTTAGACTCGTACTCTGGCCTACTGGTTAAGGTCTTAACTCTTACTCTGGCCTAATAGCTAAGGTCTTAACTCTTACTCTGGCCTACTGGTTAAGGTCTTAACTCTTACTCTGGCCTACTGGTTAAGGTCTTAACTCTTACTCTGGCCTAATAGCTAAGGTCTTAGACTTGTACTCTGGCCTAATGGTTAAGGTCTTAACTCTTACTCTGACCTAATAGCTAAGGTCTTAGACTCGTATTCTGGCCTAATAGCTAATGTCTTAGACTCGTACTCTGGCCTAATGGTTAAGGTCTTAACTCTTACTCTGGCCTACTGGTTAAGGTCTTAACTCTTACTCTGGCCTAATAGCTAAGATCTTAGACTCGTACTCTGGCCTAATGGTTAAGGTCTTAACTCTTACTCTGGCCTACTGGTTAAGGTCTTAGCTCTTTCTCTGGCCTACTGGTTAAGGTCTTAACTCTTACTCTGGCCTAATAGCTAAGGTCTTAACTCTTACTCTGGCCTAATAGCTAAGGTCTTAGACTCGTACTTTGGCTTAATGGTTAAGGTCTTAACTCTTACTCTGGCCTAATAGCTAAGGTCTTAACTCTTACTCTGGCCTTATAGCTAAGGTCTTAACTCTTACTCTGGCCTAATAGCTAAGGTCTTAGACTCGTACTCTGGCCTAATGGATAAGGTCTTAACTCTTACTCTGGCCTAATAGAAAAGGTCTTAGACTCGTACTCTTGCCTAATAGCTAAGGTCTTAGATTTGTACTCAGGCCTAATAGCTAAGGTCTTAGACTTGTACTCTGGCCTACTGGTTAAGGTCTTAACTCTTACTCTGGCCTAATAGCTAAGGTCTTAGACTCGTACTCTGGCAAAATAGCTAAGATCTTAGACTCGTACTCTGGCCTACTGGTTAAGGTCTTAACTCTTACTCTGGCCTAAAAGCTAAGGTCTTAGACTCGTACTGTGGCCTAATAGCTAAGGTCTTAGACTCGTACTCTGGCCTACTAGTTAAGGTCTTAACTCTTACTCTGGCCTACTAGCTAAGGTCTTAGACTCGTACTCTGGCCTAATGGTTAAGGTCTTAACTCTTACTCTGGCCCAATAGCTAAGGTCTTAGACTCGTACTCTGGCCTAATGGTTAAGGTCTTAAGTCTTATTCTGGCCTAATAGCTAAGGTCTTAACTCTTACTCTGGCCTAATAGCTAAGGTCTTAGACTCGTACTCTGGCCTACAGGTTAAGGTCTTAACTCTTACTCTGGCCTAATAGCTAAGGTCTTAACTCTTACTCTGGCCTACTGGTTAAGGTCTTAACTCTTACTCTGGCCTAATAGCTAAGGTCTTAGACTCGTACTCTGGCCTAATTGTTAAGGACTTAACTCTTACTCTGACCTAATAGCTAAGGTCTTAGACTCGTATTCTGGCCTACTAGCTAATGTCTTAGACTCGTACTCTGGCCTAATGGTTAAGGTCTTAACTCTTACTCTGGCCTACTGGTTAAGGTCTTAACTCTTACTCTGGCCTAATAGCTAAGGTCTTAGACTCGTACTCTGGCCTAATGGTTAAGGTCTTAACTCTTTCTCTGGCCTACTGGTTAAGGTCTTAGCTCTTTCTCTGTCCTACTGGTTAAGGTCTTAACTCTTACTCTGGCCTAATAGCTAAGGTCTTAACTCTTATTCTGGCCTAATAGCTAAGGTCTTAGACTCGTACTCTGGCTTAATGGTTAAGGTCTTAACTCTTACTCTGGCCTAATATCTAAGGTCTTAACTCTCACTTTGGCCTAATAGCTAAGGTCTTAGACTCGTACTCTGGCCTAATGGTTAAGGTCGTAACTCTTACTCTGGCCTTATAGCTAAGGTCTTAGACTCGTACTCTGGCCTAATAGCTAAGGTCTTAGACTCGTACTCTGGCCTAATAGCTAAGGTCTTAGACTCGTACTCTGGCCTACTGGTTAAGGTCTTAACTCTTACTCTGGCCTAATAGCTAAGGTCTTAGACTCGTACTCTGGCCTAATAGCTAAGGTCTTAGACTCGAACTCTGGCCTACTGGTTAATGTCTTAACTCTTACTCTGGCCGAATAGCTAAGGTCTTAGACTCATACTCTGGCCTAATGGTTAAGGTCTTAACTCATACTCTGGCCTAATGGTTAAGGTCTTAACTCTTACTCTGGCCTACTGGTTAAGGTCTTAGCTCTTTCTCTGGCCTACTGGTTAAGGTCTTAACTCTTACTCTGGCCTAATAGCTAAGGTCTTAACTCTTTCTCTGGCCTAATAGCTAAGGTCTTAGACTCGTACTCTGGCTTAATGGTTAAGGTCTTAACTCTTACTCTGTCCTAATAGCTAAGGTCTTAACTCTTATTCTGGCCTAATAGCTAAGGTCTTAGACTCATACTCTGGCCTAATGGTTAAGGTCGTAACTCTTACTCTGGCCTAATAGCTAAGGTCTTAGACTCGTACTCTTGCTTAATAGCTAAGGTCTAAGACTCGTACTCTGGCCTAATAGCTAAGGTCTTAGACTCGTACTCTGGCCTACTGGTTAAGGTCTTAACTCCTACTCTGGCCTAATAGCTAAGGTCTTAGACTCGTACACTGGCCTAATAGCTAAGGTCTTAGACTCATACTCTGGCCTACTGGTTAAGGTCTTAACTCTTACTCTGGCCTAATAGCTAAGGTCTTAGACTCGTACTCTGGCCTAATGGTTAAGGTCTTAACACTTACTCTGGCCTAATAGCTAAGGTCTTAGACTCATACTCTGGCCTAATGGTTAAGGTCTTAAGTCTTATTCTGGCCTAATAGCTAAGGTCTTAACTCTTACTCTGGCCTAATAGCTAAGGTCTTAGACTCGTACTCTGGCCTAATGGTTAAGGTCTTAACTCTTACTCTGGCCTAATAGTTAAGGTCTTAGACACGTACTATGGCCTAATGGTTAAGGTCTTAACTCTTACTCTGGCCTACTGGTTAAGGTCTTAACTCTGACTCTGGCCTAATAGCTAAGGTCTTAACTCTTACTCTGGCCTAATAGCTAAGGTCTTAGACTCGTACTCTGGCTTACTGGTTAAGGTCTTAACTCTTACTCTGGCCTACTGGTTAAGGTCTTAACTCTTACTCTGGCCTAATACCTAAGGTCTTAGACTCGTACTCTGGCCTAATGGTTAAGGTCTTAACTCTTACTCTGGCCGAATAGCTAAGGTATTAGACTCGTACTCTGGCCTAATGGTTAAGGTCTTAACTCTTACTCTGGCCTAATAGCTATGGTCTTAACTCTTACTCTGGCCTAATAGCTTAGGTCTTAGACTCGTACTCTGGCCTACTGGTTAAGGTCTTAACTCTTACTCTGGCCTAATCGCTAAGGTCTTAACTCTTACTCTGGCCTACTGGTTAAGGTCTTAACTCTTACTCTGGCCTACTGGTTAAGGTCTTAACTCTTACTCTGGCCTAATAGCTAAGGTCTTAACTCTTACTCTGGCCTACTCGTTAAGGTCTTAACTCCTACTCTGGCCTACTGGTTAAGGTCTTAACTCTTACTCAGGCCTAATAGCTAAGGTCTTAGACTCGTATTCTGGCCTAATAGCTAATGTCTTAGTCTCATACTCTGGCCTAATGGTTAAGGTCTTAACTCTTACTCTTGCCTAATAGAAAAGGTCTTAGACTCGTACTCTTACCTAATAGCTAAGGTCTTAGACTCGTACTCTGGCCTAATAGCTAAGGTCTTAGACTCGTACTCTGGCCTACTGGTTAAGGTCTTAACTCTTACTCTGGCCTAATAGCTAAGGTCTTAGACTCGTACTCTGGCCTAATAGCTAATGTCTTAGACTCATACTCTGGCCTACTGGTTAAGGTCTTAACTCTTACTCTGGCCTAATAGCTAAGGTCTAAGACTCGTACTCTGGCCTAATAGCTAAGGTCTTAGACTCGTACTCTGGCCTACTGGTTAAGGTCTTAACTCTTACTCTGGCCTAATAGCTAAGGTCTTAGACTCGTACTCTGGCCTAATGGTTAAGGTCTTAAGTCTTATTCTGGCCTAATAGCTAAGGTCTTAACTCTTACTCTGGCCTAATAGGTAAGGTCTTAGACTCGTACTCTGGTCTACTGGTTAAGGTCTTAACTCTTACTCTGGCCTAGTGGTCAAGGTCTTAACTCTTACTCTGGCCTAATACCTAAGGTCTTAGACTCATACTCTGGCCTACTGGTTAAGGTCTTAACTCTTACTTTGGCCTAATAGCTAAGGTATTAGACTCATACTCTGGCCTAATGGTTAAGGTCTTAACTCTTACTCTGGCCTAATAGCTAAGGTCTTAACTCTTACTCTGGCCTAATAGCTTAGGACTTAGACTCATACTCTGGCCTACTGGTTAAGGTCTTAACTCTTACTCTGGCCTAATAGCTAAGGTCTTAACTCTTACTCTGGCCTACTGGTTAAGGTCTTAACTCTTACTCTGGCCTACTGGTTAAGGTCTTAACTCTTACTCTGGCCTAATAGCTAAGGTCTTAGACTCGTACTCTGACCTAATGGTTAAGGTCTTAACTCTTACTATGACCTAATAGCTAAGGTCTTAGACTCATATTCTGGCCTAATAGCTAATGTGTTAACTCTTACTCTGGCCTACTGGTTAAGGTCTTAACTCTTACTCTGGCCTACTGGTTAAGGTCTTAACTCTTACTCTGGCCTAATAGCTAAGGTCTTAGACTCGTACTCTGGCCTAATGGTTAAGGTCTTAACTCTTACTCTGGCCTTATAGCTAAGGTCTTAACACTTACTCTGGCCTACTGGTTAAGGTCTTAACTCTTACTCTGGCCTACTGGTTAAGGTCTTAACTCTTACTCTGGCCTAATAGCTAAGGTCTTAGACTCGTACTCTGGCCTAATGGTTAAGGTCTTAACTCTTACTCTGGCCTAATAGTTAAGGTCTTAGACTCGTACTATGGCCTAATGGTTAAGGTCTTAACTCTTACTCTGGCCTACTGGTTAAGGTCTTAACTCTGACTCTGGCCTAATAGCTAAGGTCTTAACTCTTACTCTGGCCTAATAGCTAAGGTCTTAGACTCGTACTCTGGCCTACTGGTTAAGGTCTTAACTCTTACTCTGGCCTACTGGTTAAGGTCTTAACTCTTACTCTGGCCTAATACCTAAGGTCTTAGACTCGTACTCTGGCCTAATGGTTAAGGTCTTAACTCTTACTCTGGCCGAATAGCTAAGGTATTAGACTCGTTCTCTGGCCTAATGGTTAAGGTCTTAACTCTTACTCTGGCCTAATAGCTATGGTCTTAACTCTTACTCTGGCCTAATAGCTTAGGTCTTAGACTCGTACTCTGGCCTACTGGTTAAGGTCTTAACTCTTACTCTGGCCTAATCGCTAAGGTCTTAACTCTTACTCTGGCCTACTGGTTAAGGTCTTAACTCTTACTCTGGCCTAATAGCTAAGGTCTTAACTCTTACTCTGGCCTACTGGTTAAGGTCTTAACTCTTACTCTGGCCTACTGGTTAAGGTCTTAACTCTTACTCTGGCCTAATAGCTAAGGTCTTAGACTCGTATTCTGGCCTAATAGCTAATGTCTTAGTCTCGTACTCTGGCCTAATGGTTAAGTCTTAACTCTTACTCTTGCCTAGTAGAAAAGGTCTTAGACTCGTACTCTTGCCTAATAGCTAAGGTCTTAGACTCGTACTCTGGCCTAATAGCTAAGGTCTTAGACTCGTACTCTGGCCTACTGGTTAAGGTCTTAACTCTTACTCTGGCCTAATAGCTAAGGTCTTAGACTCGTACTCTGGCCTAATAGCTAAGGTCTTAGACTCGTACTCTGGCCTACTGGTTAAGGTCTTAACTCTTACTCTGGCCTAATACCTAAGGTCTTAGACTCGTACTCTGGCCTAATGGTTAAGGTCTTAACTCTTACTCTGGCCGAATAGCTAAGGTATTAGACTCGTACTCTGGCCTAATGGTTAAGGTCTTAACTCTTACTCTGGCCTAATAGCTATGGTCTTAACTCTTACTCTGGCCTAATAGCTTAGGTCTTAGACTCGTACTCTGGCCTACTGGTTAAGGTCTTAACTCTTACTCTGGCCTAATCGCTAAGGTCTTAACTCTTACTCTGGCCTACTGGTTAAGGTCTTAACTCTTACTCTGGCCTACTGGTTAAGGTCTTAACTCTTACTCTGGCCTAATAGCTAAGGTCTTAGACTCGTATTCTGGCCTAATAGCTAATGTCTTAGTCTCGTACTCTGGCCTAATGGTTAAGGTCTTAACTCTTACTCTTGCCTAATAGAAAAGGTCTTAGACTCGTACTCTTGCCTAATAGCTAAGGTCTTAGACTCGTACTCTGGCCTAATAGCTAAGGTCTTTGACTCGTACTCTGGCCTACTGGTTAAGGTCTTAACTCTTACTCTGGCCTAATAGCTAAGGTCTTAGACTCATACTCTGGCCTAATAGCTAAGGTCTTAGACTCGTACTCTGGCCTACTGGTTAAGGTCTTAACTCTTACTCTGGCCTAATAGCTAAGGTCTAAGACTCGTACTCTGGCCTAATAGCTAAGGTCTTAGACTCATACTCTGGCCTACTGGTTAAGGTCTTAACACTTACTCTGGCCTAATAGCTAAGGTCTTAGACTCGTACTCTGGCCTACTGGTTAAGGTCTTAACTCTTACTCTGGCCTAATCGCTAAGGTCTTAACTCTTACTCTGGCCTACTGGTTAAGGTCTTAACTCTTACTCTGGCCTACTGGTTAAGGTCTTAACTCTTACTCTGGCCTAATAGCTAAGGTCTTAACTCTTACTCTGGCCTACTGGTTAAGGTCTTAACTCTTACTCTGGCCTACTGGTTAAGGTCTTAACTCTTACTCTGGCCTAATAGCTAAGGTCTTAGACTCGTATTCTGGCCTAATAGCTAATGTCTTAGTCTCGTACTCTGGCCTAATGGTTAAGGTCTTAACTCTTACTCTTGCCTAATAGAAAAGGTCTTAGACTCGTACTCTTGCCTAATAGCTAAGGTCTTAGACTCGTACTCTGGCCTAATAGCTAAGGTCTTAGACTCGTACTCTGGCCTACTGGTTAAGGTCTTAACTCTTACTCTGGCCTAATAGCTAAGGTCTTAGACTCGTACTCTGGCCTAATAGCTAAGGTCTTAGACTCGTACTCTGGCCTACTGGTTAAGGTCTTAACTCTTACTCTGGCCTAATAGCTAAGGTCTAAGACTCGTACTCTGGCCTAATAGCTAAGGTCTTAGACTCGTACTCTGGCCTACTGGTTAAGGTCTTAACTCTTACTCTGGCCTAATAGCTAAGGTCTTAGACTCGTACTCTGGCCTAATGGTTAAGGTCTTAAGTCTTATTCTGGCCTAATAGCTAAGGTCTTAACTCTTACTCTGGCCTAATAGGTAAGGTCTTAGACTCGTACTCTGGTCTACTGGTTAAGGTCTTAACTCTTACTCTGGCCTAGTGGTCAAGGTCTTAACTCTTACTCTGGCCTAATACCTAAGGTCTTAGACTTGTACTCTGGCCTAATGGTTAAGGTCTTAACTCTTACTCTGGCCTAATAGCTAAGGTATTAGACTCATACTCTGGCCTAATGGTTAAGGTCTTAACTCTTACTCTGGCCTAATAGCTAAGGTCTTAACTCTTACTCTGGCCTAATAGCTTAGGACTTAGACTCATACTCTGGCCTACTGGTTAAGGTCTTAACTCTTACTCTGGCCTAATAGCTAAGGTCTTAACTCTTACTCTGGCCTACTGGTTAAGGTCTTAACTCTTACTCTGGCCTACTGGTTAAGGTCTTAACTCTTACTCTGGCCTAATAGCTAAGGTCTTAGACTCGTACTCTGACCTAATGGTTAAGGTCTTAACTCTTACTCTGACCTAATAGCTAAGGTCTTAGACTCATATTCTGGCCTAATAGCTAATGTCTTAACTCTTACTCTGGCCTACTGGTTAAGGTCTTAACTCTTACTCTGGCCTACTGGTTAAGGTCTTAACTCTTACTCTGGCCTAATAGCTAAGGTCTTAGACTCGTACTCTGGCCTAATGGTTAAGGTCTTAACTCTTACTCTGGCCTTATAGCTAAGGTCTTAACACTTACTCTGGCCTACTGGTTAAGGTCTTAACTCTTACTCTGGCCTACTGGTTAAGGTCTTAACTCTGACTCTGGCCTAATAGCTAAGGTCTTAACTCTTACTCTGGCCTAATAGCTAAGGTCTTAGACTCGTACTCTGGCCTACTGGTTAAGGTCTTAACTCTTACTCTGGCCTACTGGTTAAGGTCTTAACTCTTACTCTGGCCTAATACCTAAGGTCTTAGACTCGTACTCTGGCCTAATGGTTAAGGTCTTAACTCTTACTCTGGCCGAATAGCTAAGGTATTAGACTCGTACTCTGGCCTAATGGTCAAGGTCTTAACTCTTACTCTGGCCTAATAGCTATGGTCTTAACTCTTACTCTGGCCTAATAGCTTAGGTCTTAGACTCGTACTCTGGCCTACTGGTTAAGGTCTTAACTCTTACTCTGGCCTAATCGCTAAGGTCTTAACTCTTACTCTGGCCTACTGGTTAAGGTCTTAACTCTTACTCTGGCCTACTGGTTAAGGTCTTAACTCTTACTCTGGCCTAATAGCTAAGGTCTTAACTCTTACTCTGGCCCACTGGTTAAGGTCTTAACTCTTACTCTGGCCTACTGGTTAAGGTCTTAACTCTTACTCTGGCCTAATAGCTAAGGTCTTAGACTCGTATTCTGGCCTAATAGCTAATGTCTTAGTCTCGTACTCTGGCCTAATGGTTAAGGTCTTAACTCTTACTCTTGCCTAATAGAAAAGGTCTTAGATTCGTACTCTTGCCTAATAGCTAAGGTCTTAGACTCGTACTCTGGCCTAATAGCTAAGGTCTTAGAATCGTACTCTGGCCTACTGGTTAAGGTCTTAACTCTTACTCTGGCCTAATAGCTAAGGTCTTAGACTCGTACTCTGGCCTAATAGCTAAGGTCTTAGACTCGTACTCTGGCCTACTGGTTAAGGTCTTAACTCTTACTCTGGCCTAATAGCTAAGGTCTAAGACTCGTACTCTGGCCTAATAGCTAAGGTCTTAGACTCGTACTCTGGCCTACTGGTTAAGGTCTTAACTCTTACTCTGGCCTAATAGCTAAGGTCTTAGACTCGTACTCTGGCCTAATGGTTAAGGTCTTAAGTCTTATTCTGGCCTAATAGCTAAGGTCTTAACTCTTACTCTGGCCTAATAGGTAAGGTCTTAGACTCGTACTCTGGTCTACTGGTTAAGGTCTTAACTCTTACTCTGGCCTAGTGGTCAAGGTCTTAACTCTTACTCTGGCCTAATACCTAAGGTCTTAGACTCATACTCTGGCCTAATGGTTAAGGTCTTAACTCTTACTTTGGCCTAATAGCTAAGGTATTAGACTCATACTCTGGCCTAATGGTTAAGGTCTTAACTCTTACACTGGCCTAATAGCTAAGGTCTTAACTCTTACTCTGGCCTAATAGCTTAGGACTTAGACTCATACTCTGGCCTACTGGTTAAGGTCTTAACTCTTACTCTGGCCTAATAGCTAAGGTCTTAACTCTTACTCTGGCCTACTGGTTAAGGTCTTAACTCTTACTCTGGCCTACTGGTTAAGGTCTTAACTCTTACTCTGGCCTAATAGCTAAGGTCTTAGACTCGTACTCTGACCTAATGGTTAAGGTCTTAACTCTTACTCTGACCTAATAGCTAAGGTCTTAGACTTATATTCTGGCCTAATAGCTAATGTCTTAACTCTTACTCTGGCCTACTGGTTAAGGTCTTAACTCTTACTCTGGCCTACTGGTTAAGGTCTTAACTCTTACTCTGGCCTAATAGCTAAGGTCTTAGACTCGTACACTGGCCTAATGGTTAAGGTCTTAACTCTTACTCTGGCCTTATAGCTAAGGTCTTAACACTTACTCTGGTCTACTGGTTAAGGTCTTAACTCTTACTCTGGCCTAATGGTTAAGGTCTTACCTCTTACTCTGGCCTAATAGTTAAGGTCCTAGACTCGTACTATGGCCTAATGGTTAAGGTCTTAACTCTTACTCTGGCCTTCTGGTTAAGGTCTTAACTCTGACTCTGGCCTAATAGCTAAGGTCTTAACTCTTACTCTGGCCTAATAGCTAAGGTCTTAGACTCGTACTCTGGCCTACTGGTTAAGGTCTTAACTCTTACTCTGGCCTACTAGTTAAGGTCTTAACTCTTACTCTGGCCTAATACCTAAGGTCTTAGACTCGTACTCTGGCCTAATGGTTAAGGTCTTAACTCTTACTCTGGCCGAATAGCTAAGGTATTAGATTCATACTCTGGCCTAATGGTTAAGGTCTTAACTCTTACTCTGGCCTAATAGCTATGGTCTTAACTCTTACTCTGGCCTAATAGCTTAGGTCTTAGACTCGTACTCTGGCCTACTGGTTAAGGTCTTAACTCCTACTCTGGCCTAATCGCTAAGGTCTTAACTCTTACTCTGGCCTACTGGTTAAGGTCTTAACTCTTACTCTGGCCTACTGGTTAAGGTCTTAACTCTTACTCTGGCCTAATAGCTAAGGTCTTAACTCTTACTCTGGCCTACTGGTTAAGGTCTTAACTCTTACTCTGGCCTACTGGTTAAGGTCTTAACTCTTACTCTGGCCTAATAGCTAAGGTCTTAGACTCGTATTCTGGCCTAATAGCTAATGTCTTAGTCTCGTACTCTGGCCTAATGGTTAAGGTCTTAACTCTTACTCTTGCCTAATAGAAAAGGTCTTAGATTCGTACTCTTGCCTAATAGCTAAGGTCTTAGACTCGTACTCTGGCCTAATAGCTAAGGTCTTAGACTCGTACTCTGGCCTACTGGTTAAGGTCTTAACTCTTACTCTGGCCTAATAGCTAAGGTCTAAGACTCGTACTCTGGCCTAATAGCTAAGGTCTTAGACTCGTACTCTGGCCTACTGGTTAAGGTCTTAACTCTTACTCTGGCCTAATAGCTAAGGTCTTAGACTCGTACTCTGGCCTAATGGTTAAGGTCTTAAGTCTTATTCTGGCCTAATAGCTAAGGTCTTAACTCTTACTCTGGCCTAATAGGTAAGGTCTTAGACTCGTACTCTGGTCTACTGGTTAAGGTCTTAACTCTTACTCTGGCCTAGTGGTCAAGGTCTTAACTCTTACTCTGGCCTAATACCTAAGGTCTTAGACTCATACTCTGGCCTAATGGTTAAGGTCTTAACTCTTACTCTGGCCTACTAGTTAAGGTCTTAACTCTTACTCTGGCCTAATACCTAAGGTCTTAGACTCGTACTCTGGCCTAATGGTTAAGGTCTTAACTCTTACTCTGGCCGAATAGCTAAGGTATTAGATTCATACTCTGGCCTAATGGTTAAGGTCTTAACTCTTACTCTGGCCTAATAGCTATGGTCTTAACTCTTACTCTGGCCTAATAGCTTAGGTCTTAGACTCGTACTCTGGCCTACTGGTTAAGGTCTTAACTCCTACTCTGGCCTAATCGCTAAGGTCTTAACTCTTACTCTGGCCTACTGGTTAAGGTCTTAACTCTTACTCTGGCCTACTGGTTAAGGTCTTAACTCTTACTCTGGCCTAATAGCTAAGGTCTTAACTCTTACTCTGGCCTACTGGTTAAGGTCTTAACTCTTACTCTGGCCTACTGGTTAAGGTCTTAACTCTTACTCTGGCCTAATAGCTAAGGTCTTAGACTCGTATTCTGGCCTAATAGCTAATGTCTTAGTCTCGTACTCTGGCCTAATGGTTAAGGTCTTAACTCTTACTCTTGCCTAATAGAAAAGGTCTTAGATTCGTACTCTTGCCTAATAGCTAAGGTCTTAGACTCGTACTCTGGCCTAATAGCTAAGGTCTTAGACTCGTACTCTGGCCTACTGGTTAAGGTCTTAACTCTTACTCTGGCCTAATAGCTAAGGTCTAAGACTCGTACTCTGGCCTAATAGCTAAGGTCTTAGACTCGTACTCTGGCCTACTGGTTAAGGTCTTAACTCTTACTCTGGCCTAATAGCTAAGGTCTTAGACTCGTACTCTGGCCTAATGGTTAAGGTCTTAAGTCTTATTCTGGCCTAATAGCTAAGGTCTTAACTCTTACTCTGGCCTAATAGGTAAGGTCTTAGACTCGTACTCTGGTCTACTGGTTAAGGTCTTAACTCTTACTCTGGCCTAGTGGTCAAGGTCTTAACTCTTACTCTGGCCTAATACCTAAGGTCTTAGACTCATACTCTGGCCTAATGGTTAAGGTCTTAACTCTTACTTTGGCCTAATAGCTAAGGTATTAGACTCATACTCTGGCCTAATGGTTAAGGTCTTAACTCTTACTCTGGCCTAATAGCTAAGGTCTTAACTCTTACTCTGGCCTAATAGCTTAGGACTTAGACTCATACTCTGGCCTACTGGTTAAGGTCTTAACTCTTACTCTGGCCTAATAGCTAAGGTCTTAACTCTTACTCTGGCCTACTGGTTAAGGTCTTAACTCTTACTCTGGCCTACTGGTTAAGGTCTTAACTCTTACTCTGGCCTAATAGCTAATGTCTTAGACTCGTACTCTGACCTAATGGTTAAGGTCTTAACTCTTACTCTGACCTAATAGCTAAGGTCTTAGACTCATATTCTGGCCTAATAGCTAATGTCTTAACTCTTACTCTGGACTACTGGTTAAGGTCTTAACTCTTACTCTGGCCTACTGGTTAAGGTCTTAACTCTTACTCTGGCCTAATAGCTAAGGTCTTAGACTCGTACTCTGGCCTAATGGTTAAGGTCTTAACTCTTACTCTGGCCTTATAGCTAAGGTCTTAACACTTACTCTGGCCTACTGGTTAAGGTCTTAACTCTTACTCTGGCCTACTGGTTAAGGTCTTAACTCTTACTCTGGCCTAATAGCTAAGGTCTTAGACTCGTACTCTGGCCTAATGGTTAAGGTCTTAACTCTTACTCTGGCCTAATACTTAAGGTCTTAGACTCGTACTATGGCCTAATGGTTAAGGTCTTAACTCTTACTCTGGCCTACTGGTTAAGGTCTTAACTCTGACTCTGGCCTAATAGCTAAGGTCTTAACTCTTACTCTGGCCTAATAGCTAAGGTCTTAGACTCGTACTCTGGCCTACTGGTTAAGGTCTTAACTCTTACTCTGGCCTACTGGTTAAGGTCTTAACTCTTACTCTGGCCTAATACCTAAGGTCTTAGACTCGTACTCTGGCCTAATGGTTAAGGTCTTAACTCTTACTCTGGCCGAATAGCTAAGGTATTAGACTCGTACTCTGGCCTAATGGTTAAGGTCTTAACTCTTACTCTGGCCTAATAGCTATGGTCTTAACTCTTACTCTGGCCTAATAGCTTAGGTCTTAGACTCGTACTCTGGCCTACTGGTTAAGGTCTTAACTCTTACTCTGGCCTAATCGCTAAGGTCTTAACTCTTACTCTGGCCTACTGGTTAAGGTCTTAACTCTTACTCTGGCCTACTGGTTAAGGTCTTAACTCTTACTCTGGCCTAATAGCTAAGGTCTTAACTCTTACTCTGGCCTACTGGTTAAGGTCTTAACTCTTACTCTGGCCTACTGGTTAAGGTCTTAACTCTTACTCTGGCCTAATAGCTAAGGTCTTAGACTCGTATTCTGGCCTAATAGCTAATGTCTTAGTCTCGTACTCTGGCCTAATGGTTAAGGTCTTAACTCTTACTCTTGCCTAATAGAAAAGGTCTTAGACTCGTACTCTTGCCTAATAGCTAAGGTCTTAGACTCGTACTCTGGCCTAATAGCTTAGGTCTTAGACTCGTACTCTGGCCTACTGGTTAAGGTCTTAACTCTTACTCTGGCCTAATAGCTAAGGTCTTAGACTCGTACTCTGGCCTAATAGCTAAGGTCTTAGACTCGTACTCTGGCCTACTGGTTAAGGTCTTAACTCTTACTCTGGCCTAATACCTAAGGTCTTAGACTCGTACTCTGGCCTAATGGTTAAGGTCTTAACTCTTACTCTGGCCGAATAGCTAAGGTATTAGACTCGTACTCTGGCCTAATGGTTAAGGACTTAACTCTTACTCTGGCCTAATAGCTATGGTCTTAACTCTTACTCTGGCCTAATAGCTTAGGTCTTAGACTCGTACTCTGGCCTACTGGTTAAGGTCTTAACTCTTACTCTGGCCTAATCGCTAAGGTCTTAACTCTTACTCTGGCCTACTGGTTAAGGTCTTAACTCTTACTCTGGCCTACTGGTTAAGGTCTTAACTCTTACTCTGGCCTAATAGCTAAGGTCTTAACTCTTACTCTGGCCTACTGGTTAAGGTCTTAACTCTTACTCTGGCCTACTGGTTAAGGTCTTAACTCTTACTCTGGCCTAATAGCTAAGGTCTTAGACTCGTATTCTGGCCTAATAGCTAATGTCTTAGTCTCGTACTCTGGCCTAATGGTTAAGGTCTTAACTCTTACTCTTGCCTAATAGAAAAGGTCTTAGACTCGTACTCTTGCCTAATAGCTAAGGTCTTAGACACGTACTCTGGCCTAATAGCTAAGGTCTTAGACTCGTACTCTGGCCTACTGGTTAAGGTCTTAACTCTTACTCTGGCCTAATAGCTAAGGTCTTAGACTCGTACTCTGGCCTAATAGCTAAGGTCTTAGACTCGTACTCTGGCCTACTGGTTAAGGTCTTAACTCTTACTCTGGCCTAATAGCTAAGGTCTAAGACTCGTACTCTGGCCTAATAGCTAAGGTCTTAGACTCGTACTCTGGCCTACTGGTTAAGGTCTTAACTCTTACTCTGGCCTAATAGCTAAGGTCTTAGACTCGTACTCTGGCCTACTGGTTAAGGTCTTAACTCTTACTCTGGCCTAATCGCTAAGGTCTTAACTCTTACTCTGGCCTACTGGTTAAGGTCTTAACTCTTACTCTGGCCTACTGGTTAAGGTCTTAACTCTTACTCTGGTCTAATAGCTAAGGTCTTAACTCTTACTCTGGCCTACTGGTTAAGGTCTTAACTCTTACTCTGGCCTACTGGTTAAGGTCTTAACTCTTACTCTGGCCTAATAGCTAAGGTCTTAGACTCGTATTCTGGCCTAATAGCTAATGTCTTAGTCTCGTACTCTGGCCTAATGGTTAAGGTCTTAACTCTTACTCTTGCCTAATAGAAAAGGTCTTAGACTCGTACTCTTGCCTAATAGCTAAGGTTTTAGACTCGTACTCTGGCCTACTGGTTAAGGTCTTAACTCTTACTCTGGCCTAATAGCTAAGGTCTAAGACTCGTACTCTGGCCTAATAGCTAAGGTCTTAGACTCGTACTCTGGCCTACTGGTTAAGGTCTTAACTCTTACTCTGGCCTAATAGCTAAGGTCTTAGACTCGTACTCTGGCCTAATGGTTAAGGTCTTAAGTCTTATTCTGGCCTAATAGCTAAGGTCTTAACTCTTACTCTGGCCTAATAGGTAAGGTCTTAGACTCGTACTCTGGTCTACTGGTTAAGGTCTTAACTCTTACTCTGGCCTAGTGGTCAAGGTCTTAACTCTTACTCTGGCCTAATACCTAAGGTCTTAGACTCATACTCTGGCCTAATGGTTAAGGTCTTAACTCTTACTTTGGCCTAATAGCTAAGGTATTAGACTCATACTCTGGCCTAATGGTTAAGGTCTTAACTCTTACACTGGCCTAATAGCTAAGGTCTTAACTCTTACTCTGGCCTAATAGCTTAGGACTTAGACTCATACTCTGGCCTACTGGTTAAGGTCTTAACTCTTACTCTGGCCTAATAGCTAAGGTCTTAACTCTTACTCTGGCCTACTGGTTAAGGTCTTAACTCTTACTCTGGCCTACTGGTTAAGGTCTTAACTCTTACTCTGGCCTAATAGCTAAGGTCTTAGACTCGTACTCTGACCTAATGGTTAAGGTCTTAACTCTTACTCTGACCTAATAGCTAAGGTCTTAGACTTATATTCTGGCCTAATAGCTAATGTCTTAACTCTTACTCTGGCCTACTGGTTAAGGTCTTAACTCTTACTCTGGCCTACTGGTTAAGGTCTTAACTCTTACTCTGGCCTAATAGCTAAGGTCTTAGACTCGTACACTGGCCTAATGGTTAAGGTCTTAACTCTTACTCTGGCCTTATAGCTAAGTTCTTAACACTTACTCTGGCATACTGGTTAAGGTCTTAACTCTTACTCTGGCCTAATGGTTAAGGTCTTACCTCTTACTCTGGCCTAATAGTTAAGGTCTTAGACTCGTACTATGGCCTAATGGTTAAGGTCTTAACTCTTACTCTGGCCTTCTGGTTAAGGTCTTAACTCTGACTCTGGCCTAATAGCTAAGGTCTTAACTCTTACTCTGGCCTAATAGCTAAGGTCTTAGACTCGTACTCTGGCCTACTGGTTAAGGTCTTAACTCTTACTCTGGCCTACTAGTTAAGGTCTTAACTCTTACTCTAGCCTAATACCTAAGGTCTTAGACTCGTGCTCTGGCCTAATGGTTAAGGTCTTAACTCTTACTCTGGCCGAATAGCTAAGGTATTAGATTCATACTCTGGCCTAATGGTTAAGGTCTTAACTCTTACTCTGGCCTAATAGCTATGGTCTTAACTCTTACTCTGGCCTAATAGCTTAGGTCTTACACTCGTACTCTGGCCTACTGGTTAAGGTCTTAACTCCTACTCTGGCCTAATCGCTAAGGTCTTAACTCTTACTCTGGCCTACTGGTTAAGGTCTTAACTCTTACTCTGGCCTACTGGTTAAGGTCTTAACTCTTACTCTGGCCTAATAGCTAAGGTCTTAACTCTTACTCTGGCCTACTGGTTAAGGTCTTAACTCTTACTCTGGCCTACTGGTTAAGGTCTTAACTCTTACTCTGGCCTAATAGCTAAGGTCTTAGACTCGTATTCTGGCCTAATAGCTAATGTCTTAGTCTCGTACTCTGGCCTAATGGTTAAGGTCTTAACTCTTACTCTTGCCTAATAGAAAAGGTCTTAGATTCGTACTCTTGCCTAATAGCTAAGGTCTTAGACTCGTACTCTGGCCTAATAGCTAAGGTCTTAGACTCGTACTCTGGCCTACTGGTTAAGGTCTTAACTCTTACTCTGGCCTAATAGCTAAGGTCTAAGACTCGTACTCTGGCCTAATAGCTAAGGTCTTAGACTCGTACTCTGGCCTACTGGTTAAGGTCTTAACTCTTACTCTGGCCTAATAGCTAAGGTCTTAGACTCGTACTCTGGCCTAATGGTTAAGGTCTTAAGTCTTATTCTGGCCTAATAGCTAAGGTCTTAACTCTTACTCTGGCCTAATAGGTAAGGTCTTAGACTCGTACTCTGGTCTACTGGTTAAGGTCTTAACTCTTACTCTGGCCTAGTGGTCAAGGTCTTAACTCTTACTCTGGCCTAATACCTAAGGTCTTAGACTCATACTCTGGCCTAATGGTTAAGGTCTTAACTCTTACTTTGGCCTAATAGCTAAGGTATTAGACTCATACTCTGGCCTAATGGTTAAGGTCTTAACTCTTACTCTGGCCTAATAGCTAAGGTCTTAACTCTTACTCTGGCCTAATAGCTTAGGACTTAGACTCATACTCTGGCCTACTGGTTAAGGTCTTAACTCTTACTCTGGCCTAATAGCTAAGGTCTTAACTCTTACTCTGGCCTACTGGTTAAGGTCTTAACTCTTACTCTGGCCTACTGGTTAAGGTCTTAACTCTTACTCTGGCCTAATAGCTAATGTCTTAGACTCGTACTCTGACCTAATGGTTAAGGTCTTAACTCTTACTCTGACCTAATAGCTAAGGTCTTAGACTCATATTCTGGCCTAATAGCTAATGTCTTAACTCTTACTCTGGACTACTGGTTAAGGTCTTAACTCTTACTCTGGCCTACTGGTTAAGGTCTTAACTCTTACTCTGGCCTAATAGCTAAGGTCTTAGACTCGTACTCTGGCCTAATGGTTAAGGTCTTAACTCTTACTCTGGCCTTATAGCTAAGGTCTTAACACTTACTCTGGCCTACTGGTTAAGGTCTTAACTCTTACTCTGGCCTACTGGTTAAGGTCTTAACTCTTACTCTGGCCTAATAGCTAAGGTCTTAGACTCGTACTCTGGCCTAATGGTTAAGGTCTTAACTCTTACTCTGGCCTAATACTTAAGGTCTTAGACTCGTACTATGGCCTAATGGTTAAGGTCTTAACTCTTACTCTGGCCTACTGGTTAAGGTCTTAACTCTGACTCTGGCCTAATAGCTAAGGTCTTAACTCTTACTCTGGCCTAATAGCTAAGGTCTTAGACTCGTACTCTGGCCTACTGGTTAAGGTCTTAACTCTTACTCTGGCCTACTGGTTAAGGTCTTAACTCTTACTCTGGCCTAATACCTAAGGTCTTAGACTCGTACTCTGGCCTAATGGTTAAGGTCTTAACTCTTACTCTGGCCGAATAGCTAAGGTATTAGACTCGTACTCTGGCCTAATGGTTAAGGTCTTAACTCTTACTCTGGCCTAATAGCTATGGTCTTAACTCTTACTCTGGCCTAATAGCTTAGGTCTTAGACTCGTACTCTGGCCTACTGGTTAAGGTCTTAACTCTTACTCTGGCCTAATCGCTAAGGTCTTAACTCTTACTCTGGCCTACTGGTTAAGGTCTTAACTCTTACTCTGGCCTACTGGTTAAGGTCTTAACTCTTACTCTGGCCTAATAGCTAAGGTCTTAACTCTTACTCTGGCCTACTGGTTAAGGTCTTAACTCTTACTCTGGCCTACTGGTTAAGGTCTTAACTCTTACTCTGGCCTAATAGCTAAGGTCTTAGACTCGTATTCTGGCCTAATAGCTAATGTCTTAGTCTCGTACTCTGGCCTAATGGTTAAGGTCTTAACTCTTACTCTTGCCTAATAGAAAAGGTCTTAGACTCGTACTCTTGCCTAATAGCTAAGGTCTTAGACTCGTACTCTGGCCTAATAGCTTAGGTCTTAGACTCGTACTCTGGCCTACTGGTTAAGGTCTTAACTCTTACTCTGGCCTAATAGCTAAGGTCTTAGACTCGTACTCTGGCCTAATAGCTAAGGTCTTAGACTCGTACTCTGGCCTACTGGTTAAGGTCTTAACTCTTACTCTGGCCTAATACCTAAGGTCTTAGACTCGTACTCTGGCCTAATGGTTAAGGTCTTAACTCTTACTCTGGCCGAATAGCTAAGGTATTAGACTCGTACTCTGGCCTAATGGTTAAGGACTTAACTCTTACTCTGGCCTAATAGCTATGGTCTTAACTCTTACTCTGGCCTAATAGCTTAGGTCTTAGACTCGTACTCTGGCCTACTGGTTAAGGTCTTAACTCTTACTCTGGCCTAATCGCTAAGGTCTTAACTCTTACTCTGGCCTACTGGTTAAGGTCTTAACTCTTACTCTGGCCTACTGGTTAAGGTCTTAACTCTTACTCTGGCCTAATAGCTAAGGTCTTAACTCTTACTCTGGCCTACTGGTTAATGTCTTAACTCTTACTCTGGCCTACTGGTTAAGGTCTTAACTCTTACTCTGGCCTAATAGCTAAGGTCTTAGACTCGTATTCTGGCCTAATAGCTAATGTCTTAGTCTCGTACTCTGGCCTAATGGTTAAGGTCTTAACTCTTACTCTTGCCTAATAGAAAAGGTCTTAGACTCGTACTCTTGCCTAATAGCTAAGGTCTTAGACACGTACTCTGGCCTAATAGCTAAGGTCTTAGACTCGTACTCTGGCCTACTGGTTAAGGTCTTAACTCTTACTCTGGCCTAATAGCTAAGGTCTTAGACTCGTACTCTGGCCTAATAGCTAAGGTCTTAGACTCGTACTCTGGCCTACTGGTTAAGGTCTTAACTCTTACTCTGGCCTAATAGCTAAGGTCTAAGACTCGTA
This sequence comes from Triturus cristatus, assembly GCF_964204655.1. NCBI lineage: Eukaryota > Metazoa > Chordata > Amphibia > Caudata > Salamandridae > Triturus > Triturus cristatus. Next base: position 800,073 of record NW_028187963.1, on the reverse strand, counting down.
CTCTGGCCTAATAGCTAAGGTCTTAGACTCGTACTCTGGCCTACTGGTTAAGGTCTTAACTCTTACTCTGGCCTAATAGCTAAGGTCTTAGACTCGTACTCTGGCCTACTGGTTAAGGTCTTAACTCTTACTCTGGCCTAATCGCTAAGGTCTTAACTCTTACTCTGGCCTACTGGTTAAGGTCTTAACTCTTACTCTGGCCTACTGGTTAAGGTCTTAACTCTTACTCTGGTCTAATAGCTAAGGTCTTAACTCTTACTCTGGCCTACTGGTTAAGGTCTTAACTCTTACTCTGGCCTACTGGTTAAGGTCTTAACTCTTACTCTGGCCTAATAGCTAAGGTCTTAGACTCGTATTCTGGCCTAATAGCTAATGTCTTAGTCTCGTACTCTGGCCTAATGGTTAAGGTCTTAACTCTTACTCTTGCCTAATAGAAAAGGTCTTAGACTCGTACTCTTGCCTAATAGCTAAGGTTTTAGACTCGTACTCTGGCCTACTGGTTAAGGTCTTAACTCTTACTCTGGCCTAATAGCTAAGGTCTAAGACTCGTACTCTGGCCTAATAGCTAAGGTCTTAGACTCGTACTCTGGCCTACTGGTTAAGGTCTTAACTCTTACTCTGGCCTAATAGCTAAGGTCTTAGACTCGTACTCTGGCCTAATGGTTAAGGTCTTAAGTCTTATTCTGGCCTAATAGCTAAGGTCTTAACTCTTACTCTGGCCTAATAGGTAAGGTCTTAGACTCGTACTCTGGTCTACTGGTTAAGGTCTTAACTCTTACTCTGGCCTAGTGGTCAAGGTCTTAACTCTTACTCTGGCCTAATACCTAAGGTCTTAGACTCATACTCTGGCCTAATGGTTAAGGTCTTAACTCTTACTTTGGCCTAATAGCTAAGGTATTAGACTCATACTCTGGCCTAATGGTTAAGGTCTTAACTCTTACACTGGCCTAATAGCTAAGGTCTTAACTCTTACTCTGGCCTAATAGCTTAGGACTTAGACTCATACTCTGGCCTACTGGTTAAGGTCTTAACTCTTACTCTGGCCTAATAGCTAAGGTCTTAACTCTTACTCTGGCCTACTGGTTAAGGTCTTAACTCTTACTCTGGCCTACTGGTTAAGGTCTTAACTCTTACTCTGGCCTAATAGCTAAGGTCTTAGACTCGTACTCTGACCTAATGGTTAAGGTCTTAACTCTTACTCTGACCTAATAGCTAAGGTCTTAGACTTATATTCTGGCCTAATAGCTAATGTCTTAACTCTTACTCTGGCCTACTGGTTAAGGTCTTAACTCTTACTCTGGCCTACTGGTTAAGGTCTTAACTCTTACTCTGGCCTAATAGCTAAGGTCTTAGACTCGTACACTGGCCTAATGGTTAAGGTCTTAACTCTTACTCTGGCCTTATAGCTAAGGTCTTAACACTTACTCTGGCCTACTGGTTAAGGTCTTAACTCTTACTCTGGCCTAATGGTTAAGGTCTTACCTCTTACTCTGGCCTAATAGTTAAGGTCTTAGACTCGTACTATGGCCTAATGGTTAAGGTCTTAACTCTTACTCTGGCCTTCTGGTTAAGGTCTTAACTCTGACTCTGGCCTAATAGCTAAGGTCTTAACTCTTACTCTGGCCTAATAGCTAAGGTCTTAGACTCGTACTCTGGCCTACTGGTTAAGGTCTTAACTCTTACTCTGGCCTACTAGTTAAGGTCTTAACTCTTACTCTAGCCTAATACCTAAGGTCTTAGACTCGTACTCTGGCCTAATGGTTAAGGTCTTAACTCTTACTCTGGCCGAATAGCTAAGGTATTAGATTCATACTCTGGCCTAATGGTTAAGGTCTTAACTCTTACTCTGGCCTAATAGCTATGGTCTTAACTCTTACTCTGGCCTAATAGCTTAGGTCTTAGACTCGTACTCTGGCCTACTGGTTAAGGTCTTAACTCCTACTCTGGCCTAATCGCTAAGGTCTTAACTCTTACTCTGGCCTACTGGTTAAGGTCTTAACTCTTACTCTGGCCTACTGGTTAAGGTCTTAACTCTTACTCTGGCCTAATAGCTAAGGTCTTAACTCTTACTCTGGCCTACTGGTTAAGGTCTTAACTCTTACTCTGGCCTACTGGTTAAGGTCTTAACTCTTACTCTGGCCTAATAGCTAAGGTCTTAGACTCGTATTCTGGCCTAATAGCTAATGTCTTAGTCTCGTACTCTGGCCTAATGGTTAAGGTCTTAACTCTTACTCTTGCCTAATAGAAAAGGTCTTAGATTCGTACTCTTGCCTAATAGCTAAGGTCTTAGACTCGTACTCTGGCCTAATAGCTAAGGTCTTAGACTCGTACTCTGGCCTACTGGTTAAGGTCTTAACTCTTACTCTGGCCTAATAGCTAAGGTCTAAGACTCGTACTCTGGCCTAATAGCTAAGGTCTTAGACTCGTACTCTGGCCTACTGGTTAAGGTCTTAACTCTTACTCTGGCCTAATAGCTAAGGTCTTAGACTCGTACTCTGGCCTAATGGTTAAGGTCTTAAGTCTTATTCTGGCCTAATAGCTAAGGTCTTAACTCTTACTCTGGCCTAATAGGTAAGGTCTTAGACTCGTACTCTGGTCTACTGGTTAAGGTCTTAACTCTTACTCTGGCCTAGTGGTCAAGGTCTTAACTCTTACTCTGGCCTAATACCTAAGGTCTTAGACTCATACTCTGGCCTAATGGTTAAGGTCTTAACTCTTACTTTGGCCTAATAGCTAAGGTATTAGACTCATACTCTGGCCTAATGGTTAAGGTCTTAACTCTTACTCTGGCCTAATAGCTAAGGTCTTAACTCTTACTCTGGCCTAATAGCTTAGGACTTAGACTCATACTCTGGCCTACTGGTTAAGGTCTTAACTCTTACTCTGGCCTAATAGCTAAGGTCTTAACTCTTACTCTGGCCTACTGGTTAAGGTCTTAACTCTTACTCTGGCCTACTGGTTAAGGTCTTAACTCTTACTCTGGCCTAATAGCTAATGTCTTAGACTCGTACTCTGACCTAATGGTTAAGGTCTTAACTCTTACTCTGACCTAATAGCTAAGGTCTTAGACTCATATTCTGGCCTAATAGCTAATGTCTTAACTCTTACTCTGGACTACTGGTTAAGGTCTTAACTCTTACTCTGGCCTACTGGTTAAGGTCTTAACTCTTACTCTGGCCTAATAGCTAAGGTCTTAGACTCGTACTCTGGCCTAATGGTTAAGGTCTTAACTCTTACTCTGGCTTTATAGCTAAGGTCTTAACACTTACTCTGGCCTACTGGTTAAGGTCTTAACTCTTACTCTGGCCTACTGGTTAAGGTCTTAACTCTTACTCTGGCCTAATAGCTAAGGTCTTAGACTCGTACTCTGGCCTAATGGTTAAGGTCTTAACTCTTACTCTGGCCTAATACTTAAGGTCTTGGACTCGTACTATGGCCTAATGGTTAAGGTCTTAACTCTTACTCTGGCCTACTGGTTAAGGTCTTAACTCTGACTCTGGCCTAATAGCTAAGGTCTTAACTCTTACTCTGGCCTAATAGCTAAGGTCTTAGACTCGTACTCTGGCCTACTGGTTAAGGTCTTAACTCTTACTCTGGCCTACTGGTTAAGGTCTTAACTCTTACTCTGGCCTAATACCTAAGGTCTTAGACTCGTACTCTGGCCTAATGGTTAAGGTCTTAACTCTTACTCTGGCCGAATAGCTAAGGTATTAGACTCGTACTCTGCCCTAATGGTTAAGGTCTTAACTCTTACTCTGGCCTAATAGCTATGGTCTTAACTCTTACTCTGGCCTAATAGCTTAGGTCTTAGACTCGTACTCTGGCCTACTGGTTAAGGTCTTAACTCTTACTCTGGCCCAATCGCTAAGGTCTTAACTCTTACTCTGGCCTACTGGTTAAGGTCTTAACTCTTACTCTGGCCTACTGGTTAAGGTCTTAACTCTTACTCTGGCCTAATAGCTAAGGTCTTAACTCTTACTCTGGCCTACTGGTTAAGGTCTTAACTCTTACTCTGGCCTACTGGTTAAGGTCTTAACTCTTACTCTGGCCTAATAGCTAAGGTCTTAGACTCGTATTCTGGCCTAATAGCTAATGTCTTAGTCTCGTACTCTGGCCTAATGGTTAAGGTCTTAACTCTTACTCTTGCCTAATAGAAAAGGTCTTAGACTCGTACTCTTGCCTAATAGCTAAGGTCTTAGACTCGTACTCTGGCCTAATAGCTTAGGTCTTAGACTCGTACTCTGGCCTACTGGTTAAGGTCTTAACTCTTACTCTGGCCTAATAGCTAAGGTCTTAGACTCGTACTCTGGCCTAATAGCTAAGGTCTTAGACTCGTACTCTGGCCTACTGGTTAAGGTCTTAACTCTTACTCTGGCCTAATACCTAAGGTCTTAGACTCGTACTCTGGCCTAATGGTTAAGGTCTTAACTCTTACTCTGGCCGAATAGCTAAGGTATTAGACTCGTACTCTGGCCTAATGGTTAAGGACTTAACTCTTACTCTGGCCTAATAGCTATGGTCTTAACTCTTACTCTGGCCTAATAGCTTAGGTCTTAGACTCGTACTCTGGCCTACTGGTTAAGGTCTTAACTCTTACTCTGGCCTAATCGCTAAGGTCTTAACTCTTACTCTGGCCTACTGGTTAAGGTCTTAACTCTTACTCTGGCCTACTGGTTAAGGTCTTAACTCTTACTCTGGCCTAATAGCTAAGGTCTTAACTCTTACTCTGGCCTACTGGTTAAGGTCTTAACTCTTACTCTGGCCTACTGGTTAAGGTCTTAACTCTTACTCTGGCCTAATAGCTAAGGTCTTAGACTCGTATTCTGGCCTAATAGCTAATGTCTTAGTCTCGTACTCTGGCCTAATGGTTAAGGTCTTAACTCTTACTCTTGCCTAATAGAAAAGGTCTTAGACTCGTACTCTTGCCTAATAGCTAAGGTCTTAGACTCGTACTCTGGCCTAATAGCTAAGGTCTTAGACTCGTACTCTGGCCTACTGGTTAAGGTCTTAACTCTTACTCTGGCCTAATAGCTAAGGTCTTAGACTCGTACTCTGGCCTAATAGCTAAGGTCTTAGACTCGTACTCTGGCCTACTGGTTAAGGTCTTAACTCTTACTCTGGCCTAATAGCTAAGGTCTAAGACTCGTACTCTGGCCTAATAGCTAAGGTCTTAGACTCGTACTCTGGCCTACTGGTTAAGGTCTTAACTCTTACTCTGGCCTAATAGCTAAGGTCTTAGACTCGTACTCTGGCCTACTGGTTAAGGTCTTAACTCTTACTCTGGCCTAATCGCTAAGGTCTTAACTCTTACTCTGGCCTACTGGTTAAGGTCTTAACTCTTACTCTGGCCTACTGGTTAAGGTCTTAACTCTTACTCTGGTCTAATAGCTAAGGTCTTAACTCTTACTCTGGCCTACTGGTTAAGGTCTTAACTCTTACTCTGGCCTACTGGTTAAGGTCTTAACTCTTACTCTGGCCTAATAGCTAAGGTCTTAGACTCGTATTCTGGCCTAATAGCTAATGTCTTAGTCTCGTACTCTGGCCTAATGGTTAAGGTCTTAACTCTTACTCTTGCCTAATAGAAAAGGTCTTAGACTCGTACTCTTGCCTAATAGCTAAGGTTTTAGACTCGTACTCTGGCCTACTGGTTAAGGTCTTAACTCTTACTCTGGCCTAATAGCTAAGGTCTAAGACTCGTACTCTGGCCTAATAGCTAAGGTCTTAGACTCGTACTCTGGCCTACTGGTTAAGGTCTTAACTCTTACTCTGGCCTAATAGCTAAGGTCTTAGACTCATACTCTGGCCTAATGGTTAAGGTCTTAAGTCTTATTCTGGCCTAATAGCTAAGGTCTTAACTCTTACTCTGGCCTAATAGGTAAGGTCTTAGACTCGTACTCTGGTCTACTGGTTAAGGTCTTAACTCTTACTCTGGCCTAGTGGTCAAGGTCTTAACTCTTACTCTGGCCTAATACCTAAGGTCTTAGACTCATACTCTGGCCTAATGGTTAAGGTCTTAACTCTTACTTTGGCCTAATAGCTAAGGTATTAGACTCATACTCTGGCCTAATGGTTAAGGTCTTAACTCTTACACTGGCCTAATAGCTAAGGTCTTAACTCTTACTCTGGCCTAATAGCTTAGGACTTAGACTCATACTCTGGCCTACTGGTTAAGGTCTTAACTCTTACTCTGGCCTAATAGCTAAGGTCTTAACTCTTACTCTGGCCTACTGGTTAAGGTCTTAACTCTTACTCTGGCCTACTGGTTAAGGTCTTAACTCTTACTCTGGCCTAATAGCTAAGGTCTTAGACTCGTACTCTGACCTAATGGTTAAGGTCTTAACTCTTACTCTGACCTAATAGCTAAGGTCTTAGACTTATATTCTGGCCTAATAGCTAATGTCTTAACTCTTACTCTGGACTACTGGTTAAGGTCTTAACTCTTACTCTGGCCTACTGGTTAAGGTCTTAACTCTTACTCTGGCCTAATAGCTAAGGTCTTAGACTCGTACACTGGCCTAATGGTTAAGGTCTTAACTCTTACTCTGGCCTTATAGCTAAGGTCTTAACACTTACTCTGGCCTACTGGTTAAGGTCTTAACTCTTACTCTGGCCTAATGGTTAAGGTCTTACCTCTTACTCTGGCCTAATAGTTAAGGTCTTAGACTCGTACTATGGCCTAATGGTTAAGGTCTTAACTCTTACTCTGGCCTTCTGGTTAAGGTCTTAACTCTGACTCTGGCCTAATAGCTAAGGTCTTAACTCTCACTCTGGCCTAATAGCTAAGGTCTTAGACTCGTACTCTGGCCTACTGGTTAAGGTCTTAACTCTTACTCTGGCCTACTAGTTAAGGTCTTAACTCTTACTCTAGCCTAATACCTAAGGTCTTAGACTCGTACTCTGGCCTAATGGTTAAGGTCTTAACTCTTACTCTGGCCGAATAGCTAAGGTATTAGATTCATACTCTGGCCTAATGGTTAAGGTCTTAACTCTTACTCTGGCCTAATAGCTATGGTCTTAACTCTTACTCTGGCCTAATAGCTTAGGTCTTAGACTCGTACTCTGGCCTACTGGTTAAGGTCTTAACTCCTACTCTGGCCTAATCGCTAAGGTCTTAACTCTTACTCTGGCCTACTGGTTAAGGTCTTAACTCTTACTCTGGCCTACTGGTTAAGGTCTTAACTCTTACTCTGGCCTAATAGCTAAGGTCTTAACTCTTACTCTGGCCTACTGGTTAAGGTCTTAACTCTTACTCTGGCCTACTGGTTAAGGTCTTAACTCTTACTCTGGCCTAATAGCTAAGGTCTTAGACTCGTATTCTGGCCTAATAGCTAATGTCTTAGTCTCGTACTCTGGCCTAATGGTTAAGGTCTTAACTCTTACTCTTGCCTAATAGAAAAGGTCTTAGATTCGTACTCTTGCCTAATAGCTAAGGTCTTAGACTCGTACTCTGGCCTAATAGCTAAGGTCTTAGACTCGTACTCTGGCCTACTGGTTAAGGTCTTAACTCTTACTCTGGCCTAATAGCTAAGGTCTAAGACTCGTACTCTGGCCTAATAGCTAAGGTCTTAGACTCGTACTCTGGCCTACTGGTTAAGGTCTTAACTCTTACTCTGGCCTAATAGCTAAGGTCTAGACTCGTACTCTGGCCTAATGGTTAAGGTCTTAAGTCTTATTCTGGCCTAATAGCTAAGGTCTTAACTCTTACTCTGGCCTAATAGGTAAGGTCTTAGACTCGTACTCTGGTCTACTGGTTAAGGTCTTAACTCTTACTCTGGCCTAGTGGTCAAGGTCTTAACTCTTACTCTGGCCTAATACCTAAGGTCTTAGACTCATACTCTGGCCTAATGGTTAAGGTCTTAACTCTTACTTTGGCCTAATAGCTAAGGTATTAGACTCATACTCTGGCCTAATGGTTAAGGTCTTAACTCTTACTCTGGCCTAATAGCTAAGGTCTTAACTCTTACTCTGGCCTAATAGCTTAGAACTTAGACTCATACTCTGGCCTACTGGTTAAGGTCTTAACTCTTACTCTGGCCTAATAGCTAAGGTCTTAACTCTTACTCTGGCCTACTGGTTAAGGTCTTAACTCTTACTCTGGCCTACTGGTTAAGGTCTTAACTCTTACTCTGGCCTAATAGCTAATGTCTTAGACTCGTACTCTGACCTAATGGTTAAGGTCTTAACTCTTACTCTGACCTAATAGCTAAGGTCTTAGACTCATATTCTGGCCTAATAGCTAATGTCTTAACTCTTACTCTGGCCTACTGGTTAAGGTCTTAACTCTTACTCTGGCCTACTGGTTAAGGTCTTAACTCTTACTCTGGCCTAATAGCTAAGGTCTTAGACTCGTACTCTGGCCTAATGGTTAAGGTCTTAACTCTTACTCTGGCCTTATAGCTAAGGTCTTAACACTTACTCTGGCCTACTGGTTAAGGTCTTAACTCTTACTCTGGCCTACTGGTTAAGGTCTTAACTCTTACTCTGGCCTAATGGTTAAGGTCTTAACTCTTACTCTGGCCTAATAGTTAAGGTCTTAGACTCGTACTATGGCCTAATGGTTAAGGTCTTAACTCTTACTCTGGCCTACTGGTTAAGGTCTTAACTCTGACTCTGGCCTAATAGCTAAGGTCTTAACTCTTACTCTGGCCTAATAGCTATGGTCTTAACTCTTACTCTGGCCTAATAGCTTAGGTCTTAGACTCGTACTCTGGCCTACTGGTTAAGGTCTTAACTCTTACTCTGGCCTAATAGCTAAGGTCTTAACTCTTACTCTGGCCTAATAGCTTAGGACTTAGACTCATACTCTGGCCTACTGGTTAAGGTCTTAACTCTTACTCTGGCCTAATAGCTAAGGTCTTAACTCTTACTCTGGCCTAATAGTTAAGGTCTTAGACTCGTACTATGGCCTAATGGTTAAGGTCTTAACTCGTACTCTGGCCTAATGGTTAAGGTCTTAACTCTTACTCTGGCCTAATACCTAAGGTCTTAGACTCATACTCTGGCCTAATGGTTAAGGTCTTAACTCTTACTTTGGCCTAATAGCTAAGGTATTAGACTCATACTCTGGCCTAATGGTTAAGGTCTTAACTCTTACTCTGGCCTAATAGCTAAGGTCTTAACTCTTACTCTGGCCTAATAGCTTAGGACTTAGACTCATACTCTGGCCTACTGGTTAAGGTCTTAACTCTTACTCTGGCCTAATAGCTAAGGTCTTAACTCTTACTCTGGCCTACTGGTTAAGGTCTTAACTCTTACTCTGGCCTACTGGTTAAGGTCTTAACTCTTACTCTGGCCTAATAGCTAATGTCTTAGACTCGTACTCTGACCTAATGGTTAAGGTCTTAACTCTTACTCTGACCTAATAGCTAAGGTCTTAGACTCATATTCTGGCCTAATAGCTAATGTCTTAACTCTTACTCTGGACTACTGGTTAAGGTCTTAACTCTTACTCTGGCCTACTGGTTAAGGTCTTAACTCTTACTCTGGCCTAATAGCTAAGGTCTTAGACTCGTACTCTGGCCTAATGGTTAAGGTCTTAACTCTTACTCTGGCCTTATAGCTAAGGTCTTAACACTTACTCTGGCCTACTGGTTAAGGTCTTAACTCTTACTCTGGCCTACTGGTTAAGGTCTTAACTCTTACTCTGGCCTAATAGCTAAGGTCTTAGACTCGTACTCTGGCCTAATGGTTAAGGTCTTAACTCTTACTCTGGCCTACTGGTTAAGGTCTTAACTCTGACTCTGGCCTAATAGCTAAGGTCTTAACTCTTACTCTGGCCTAATAGCTAAGGTCTTAGACTCGTACTCTGGCCTACTGGTTAAGGTCTTAACTCTTACTCTGGCCTACTGGTTAAGGTCTTAACTCTTACTCTGGCCTAATACCTAAGGTCTTAGACTCGTACTCTGGCCTAATGGTTAAGGTCTTAACTCTTACTCTGGCCGAATAGCTAAGGTATTAGACTCGTACTCTGGCCTAATGGTTAAGGTCTTAACTCTTACTCTGGCCTAATAGCTATGGTCTTAACTCTTACTCTGGCCTAATAGCTTAGGTCTTAGACTCGTACTCTGGCCTACTGGTTAAGGTCTTAACTCTTACTCTGGCCTAATCGCTAAGGTCTTAACTCTTACTCTGGCCTACTGGTTAAGGTCTTAACTCTTACTCTGGCCTACTGGTTAAGGTCTTAACTCTTACTCTGGCCTAATAGCTAAGGTCTTAACTCTTACTCTGGCCTACTGGTTAAGGTCTTAACTCTTACTCTGGCCTACTGGTTAAGGTCTTAACTCTTACTCTGGCCTAATAGCTAAGGTCTTAGACTCGTATTCTGGCCTAATAGCTAATGTCTTAGTCTCGTACTCTGGCCTAATGGTTAAGGTCTTAACTCTTACTCTTGCCTAATAGAAAAGGTCTTAGACTCGTACTCTTGCCTAATAGCTAAGGTCTTAGACTCGTACTCTGGCCTAATAGCTAAGGTCTTAGACTCGTACTCTGGCCTACTGGTTAAGGTCTTAACTCTTACTCTGGCCTAATAGCTAAGGTCTTAGACTCGTACTCTGGCCTAATAGCTAAGGTCTTAGACTCGTACTCTGGCCTACTGGTTAAGGTCTTAACTCTTACTCTGGCCTAATAGCTAAGGTCTAAGACTCGTACTCTGGCCTAATAGCTAAGGTCTTAGACTCGTACTCTGGCCTACTGGTTAAGGTCTTAACTCTTACTCTGGCCTAATAGCTAAGGTCTTAGACTCGTACTCTGGCCTACTGGTTAAGGTCTTAACTCTTACTCTGGCCTAATCGCTAAGGTCTTAACTCTTACTCTGGCCTACTGGTTAAGGTCTTAACTCTTACTCTGGTCTAATAGCTAAGGTCTTAACTCTTACTCTGGCCTACTGGTTAAGGTCTTAACTCTTACTCTGGCCTACTGGTTAAGGTCTTAACTCTTACTCTGGCCTAATAGCTAAGGTCTTAGACTCGTATTCTGGCCTAATAGCTAATGTCTTAGTCTCGTACTCTGGCCTAATGGTTAAGGTCTTAACTCTTACTCTTGCCTAATAGAAAAGGTCTTAGACTCGTACTCTTGCCTAATAGCTAAGGTTTTAGACTCGTACTCTGGCCTACTGGTTAAGGTCTTAACTCTTACTCTGGCCTAATAGCTAAGGTCTAAGACTCGTACTCTGGCCTAATAGCTAAGGTCTTAGACTCGTACTCTGGCCTACTGGTTAAGGTCTTAACTCTTACTCTGGCCTAATAGCTAAGGTCTTAGACTCGTACTCTGGCCTAATGGTTAAGGTCTTAAGTCTTATTCTGGCCTAATAGCTAAGGTCTTAACTCTTACTCTGGCCTAATAGGTAAGGTCTTAGACTCGTACTCTGGTCTACTGGTTAAGGTCTTAACTCTTACTCTGGCCTAGTGGTCAAGGTCTTAACTCTTACTCTGGCCTAATACCTAAGGTCTTAGACTCATACTCTGGCCTAATGGTTAAGGTCTTAACTCTTACTTTGGCCTAATAGCTAAGGTATTAGACTCATACTCTGGCCTAATGGTTAAGGTCTTAACTCTTACACTGGCCTAATAGCTAAGGTCTTAACTCTTACTCTGGCCTAATAGCTTAGGACTTAGACTCATACTCTGGCCTACTGGTTAAGGTCTTAACTCTTACTCTGGCCTAATAGCTAAGGTCTTAACTCTTACTCTGGCCTACTGGTTAAGGTCTTAACTCTTACTCTGGCCTACTGGTTAAGGTCTTAACTCTTACTCTGGCCTAATAGCTAAGGTCTTAGACTCGTACTCTGACCTAATGGTTAAGGTCTTAACTCTTACTCTGACCTAATAGCTAAGGTCTTAGACTTATATTCTGGCCTAATAGCTAATGTCTTAACTCTTACTCTGGCCTACTGGTTAAGGTCTTAACTCTTACTCTGGCCTACTGGTTAAGGTCTTAACTCTTACTCTGGCCTAATAGCTAAGGTCTTAGACTCGTACACTGGCCTAATGGTTAAGGTCTTAACTCTTACTCTGGCCTTATAGCTAAGGTCTTAACACTTACTCTGGCCTACTGGTTAAGGTCTTAACTCTTACTCTGGCCTAATGGTTAAGGTCTTACCTCTTACTCTGGCCTAATAGTTAAGGTCTTAGACTCGTACTATGGCCTAATGGTTAAGGTCTTAACTCTTACTCTGGCCTTCTGGTTAAGGTCTTAACTCTGACTCTGGCCTAATAGCTAAGGTCTTAACTCTTACTCTGGCCTAATAGCTAAGGTCTTAGACTCGTACTCTGGCCTACTGGTTAAGGTCTTAACTCTTACTCTGGCCTACTAGTTAAGGTCTTAACTCTTACTCTAGCCTAATACCTAAGGTCTTAGACTCGTACTCTGGCCTAATGGTTAAGGTCTTAACTCTTACTCTGGCCGAATAGCTAAGGTATTAGATTCATACTCTGGCCTAATGGTTAAGGTCTTAACTCTTACTCTGGCCTAATAGCTATGGTCTTAACTCTTACTCTGGCCTAATAGCTTAGGTCTTAGACTCGTACTCTGGCCTACTGGTTAAGGTCTTAACTCCTACTCTGGCCTAATCGCTAAGGTCTTAACTCTTACTCTGGCCTACTGGTTAAGGTCTTAACTCTTACTCTGGCCTACTGGTTAAGGTCTTAACTCTTACTCTGGCCTAATAGCTAAGGTCTTAACTCTTACTCTGGCCTACTGGTTAAGGTCTTAACTCTTACTCTGGCCTACTGGTTAAGGTCTTAACTCTTACTCTGGCCTAATAGCTAAGGTCTTAGACTCGTATTCTGGCCTAATAGCTAATGTCTTAGTCTCGTACTCTGGCCTAATGGTTAAGGTCTTAACTCTTACTCTTGCCTAATAGAAAAGGTCTTAGATTCGTACTCTTGCCTAATAGCTAAGGTCTTAGACTCGTACTCTGGCCTAATAGCTAAGGTCTTAGACTCGTACTCTGGCCTACTGGTTAAGGTCTTAACTCTTACTCTGGCCTAATAGCTAAGGTCTAAGACTCGTACTCTGGCCTAATAGCTAAGGTCTTAGACTCGTACTCTGGCCTACTGGTTAAGGTCTTAACTCTTACTCTGGCCTAATAGCTAAGGTCTAGACTCGTACTCTGGCCTAATGGTTAAGGTCTTAAGTCTTATTCTGGCCTAATAGCTAAGGTCTTAACTCTTACTCTGGCCTAATAGGTAAGGTCTTAGACTCGTACTCTGGTCTACTGGTTAAGGTCTTAACTCTTACTCTGGCCTAGTGGTCAAGGTCTTAACTCTTACTCTGGCCTAATACCTAAGGTCTTAGACTCATACTCTGGCCTAATGGTTAAGGTCTTAACTCTTACTTTGGCCTAATAGCTAAGGTATTAGACTCATACTCTGGCCTAATGGTTAAGGTCTTAACTCTTACTCTGGCCTAATAGCTAAGGTCTTAACTCTTACTCTGGCCTAATAGCTTAGGACTTAGACTCATACTCTGGCCTACTGGTTAAGGTCTTAACTCTTACTCTGGCCTAATAGCTAAGGTCTTAACTCTTACTCTGGCCTACTGGTTAAGGTCTTAACTCTTACTCTGGCCTACTGGTTAAGGTCTTAACTCTTACTCTGGCCTAATAGCTAATGTCTTAGACTCGTACTCTGACCTAATGGTTAAGGTCTTAACTCTTACTCTGACCTAATAGCTAAGGTCTTAGACTCATATTCTGGCCTAATAGCTAATGTCTTAACTCTTACTCTGGCCTACTGGTTAAGGTCTTAACTCTTACTCTGGCCTAATAGTTAAGGTCTTAGACTCGTACTATGGCCTAATGGTTAAGGTCTTAACTCTTACTCTGGCCTACTGGTTAAGGTCTTAACTCTGACTCTGGCCTAATAGCTAAGGTCTTAACTCTTACTCTGGCCTAATAGCTATGGTCTTAACTCTTACTCTGGCCTAATAGCTTAGGTCTTAGACTCGTACTCTGGCCTACTGGTTAAGGTCTTAACTCTTACTCTGGCCTAATCGCTAAGGTCTTAACTCTTACTCTGGCCTACTGGTTAAGGTCTTAACTCTTACTCTGGCCTACTGGTTAAGGTCTTAACTCTTACTCTGGCCTAATAGCTAAGGTCTTAACTCTTACTCTGGCCTACTGGTTAAGGTCTTAACTCTTACTCTGGCCTACTGGTTAAGGTCTTAACTCTTACTCTGGCCTAATAGCTAAGGTCTTAGACTCGTATTCTGGCCTAATAGCTAATGTCTTAGTCTCGTACTCTGGCCTAATGGTTAAGGTCTTAACTCTTACTCTTGCCTAATAGAAAAGGTCTTAGACTCGTACTCTTGCCTAATAGCTAAGGTCTTAGACTCGTACTCTGGCCTAATAGCTAAGGTCTTAGACTCGTACTCTGGCCTACTGGTTAAGGTCTTAACTCTTACTCTGGCCTAATAGCTAAGGTCTTAGACTCGTACTCTGGCCTAATAGCTAAGGTCTTAGACTCGTACTCTGGCCTACTGGTTAAGGTCTTAACTCTTACTCTGGCCTAATAGCTAAGGTCTAAGACTCGTACTCTGGCCTAATAGCTAAGGTCTTAGACTCGTACTCTGGCCTACTGGTTAAGGTCTTAACTCTTACTCTGGCCTAATAGCTAAGGTCTTAGACTCGTACTCTGGCCTACTGGTTAAGGTCTTAACTCTTACTCTGGCCTAATCGCTAAGGTCTTAACTCTTACTCTGGCCTACTGGTTAAGGTCTTAACTCTTACTCTGGCCTACTGGTTAAGGTCTTAACTCTTACTCTGGTCTAATAGCTAAGGTCTTAACTCTTACTCTGGCCTACTGGTTAAGGTCTTAACTCTTACTCTGGCCTACTGGTTAAGGTCTTAACTCTTACTCTGGCCTAATAGCTAAGGTCTTAGACTCGTATTCTGGCCTAATAGCTAATGTCTTAGTCTCGTACTCTGGCCTAATGGTTAAGGTCTTAACTCTTACTCTTGCCTAATAGAAAAGGTCTTAGACTCGTACTCTTGCCTAATAGCTAAGGTTTTAGACTCGTACTCTGGCCTACTGGTTAAGGTCTTAACTCTTACTCTGGCCTAATAGCTAAGGTCTAAGACTCGTACTCTGGCCTAATAGCTAAGGTCTTAGACTCGTACTCTGGCCTACTGGTTAAGGTCTTAACTCTTACTCTGGCCTAATAGCTAAGGTCTTAGACTCGTACTCTGGCCTAATGGTTAAGGTCTTAAGTCTTATTCTGGCCTAATAGCTAAGGTCTTAACTCTTACTCTGGCCTAATAGGTAAGGTCTTAGACTCGTACTCTGGTCTACTGGTTAAGGTCTTAACTCTTACTCTGGCCTAGTGGTCAAGGTCTTAACTCTTACTCTGGCCTAATACCTAAGGTCTTAGACTCATACTCTGGCCTAATGGTTAAGGTCTTAACTCTTACTTTGGCCTAATAGCTAAGGTATTAGACTCATACTCTGGCCTAATGGTTAAGGTCTTAACTCTTACACTGGCCTAATAGCTAAGGTCTTAACTCTTACTCTGGCCTAATAGCTTAGGACTTAGACTCATACTCTGGCCTACTGGTTAAGGTCTTAACTCTTACTCTGGCCTAATAGCTAAGGTCTTAACTCTTACTCTGGCCTACTGGTTAAGGTCTTAACTCTTACTCTGGCCTACTGGTTAAGGTCTTAACTCTTACTCTGGCCTAATAGCTAAGGTCTTAGACTCGTACTCTGACCTAATGGTTAAGGTCTTAACTCTTACTCTGACCTAATAGCTAAGGTCTTAGACTTATATTCTGGCCTAATAGCTAATGTCTTAACTCTTACTCTGGCCTACTGGTTAAGGTCTTAACTCTTACTCTGGTCTACTGGTTAAGGTCTTAACTCTTACTCTGGCCTAATAGCTAAGGTCTTAGACTCGTACACTGGCCTAATGGTTAAGGTCTTAACTCTTACTCTGGCCTTATAGCTAAGGTCTTAACACTTACTCTGGCCTACTGGTTAAGGTCTTAACTCTTACTCTGGCCTAATGGTTAAGGTCTTACCTCTTACTCTGGCCTAATAGTTAAGGTCTTAGACTCGTACTATGGCCTAATGGTTAAGGTCTTAACTCTTACTCTGGCCTTCTGGTTAAGGTCTTAACTCTGACTCTGGCCTAATAGCTAAGGTCTTAACTCTTACTCTGGCCTAATAGCTAAGGTCTTAGACTCGTACTCTGGCCTACTGGTTAAGGTCTTAACTCTTACTCTGGCCTACTAGTTAAGGTCTTAACTCTTACTCTAGCCTAATACCTAAGGTCTTAGACTCGTACTCTGGCCTAATGGTTAAGGTCTTAACTCTTACTCTGGCCGAATAGCTAAGGTATTAGATTCATACTCTGGCCTAATGGTTAAGGTCTTAACTCTTACTCTGGCATAATAGCTATGGTCTTAACTCTTACTCTGGCCTAATAGCTTAGGTCTTAGACTCGTACTCTGGCCTACTGGTTAAGGTCTTAACTCCTACTCTGGCCTAATCGCTAAGGTCTTAACTCTTACTCTGGCCTACTGGTTAAGGTCTTAACTCTTACTCTGGCCTACTGGTTAAGGTCTTAACTCTTACTCTGGCCTAATAGCTAAGGTCTTAACTCTTACTCTGGCCTACTGGTTAAGGTCTTAACTCTTACTCTGGCCTACTGGTTAAGGTCTTAACTCTTACTCTGGCCTAATAGCTAAGGTCTTAGACTCGTATTCTGGCCTAATAGCTAATGTCTTAGTCTCGTACTCTGGCCTAATGGTTAAGGTCTTAACTCTTACAATTGCCTAATAGAAAAGGTCTTAGATTCGTACTCTTGCCTAATAGCTAAGGTCTTAGACTCGTACTCTGGCCTAATAGCTAAGGTCTTAGACTCGTACTCTGGCCTACTGGTTAAGGTCTTAACTCTTACTCTGGCCTAATAGCTAAGGTCTAAGACTCGTACTCTGGCCTAATAGCTAAGGTCTTAGACTCGTACTCTGGCCTACTGGTTAAGGTCTTAACTCTTACTCTGGCCTAATAGCTAAGGTCTAGACTCGTACTCTGGCCTAATGGTTAAGGTCTTAAGTCTTATTCTGGCCTAATAGCTAAGGTCTTAACTCTTACTCTGGCCTAATAGGTAAGGTCTTAGACTCATACTCTGGCCTAATGGTTAAGGTCTTAACTCTTACTTTGGCCTAATAGCTAAGGTATTAGACTCATACTCTGGCCTAATGGTTAAGGTCTTAACTCTTACTCTGGCCTAATAGCTTAGGACTTAGACTCATACTCTGGCCTACTGGTTAAGGTCTTAACTCTTACTCTGGCCTAATAGCTAAGGTCTTAACTCTTACTCTGGCCTACTGGTTAAGGTCTTAACTCTTACTCTGGCCTACTGGTTAAGGTCTTAACTCTTACTCTGGCCTAATAGCTAATGTCTTAGACTCGTACTCTGACCTAATGGTTAAGGTCTTAACTCTTACTCTGACCTAATAGCTAAGGTCTTAGACTCATATTCTGGCCTAATAGCTAATGTCTTAACTCTTACTCTGGCCTACTGGTTAAGGTCTTAACTCTTACTCTGGCCTACTGGTTAAGGTCTTAACTCTTACTCTGGCCTAATAGCTAAGGTCTTAGACTCGTACTCTGGCCTAATGGTTAAGGTCTTAACTCTTACTCTGGCCTTATAGCTAAGGTCTTAACACTTACTCTGGCCTACTGGTTAAGGTCTTAACTCTTACTCTGGCCTACTGGTTAAGGTCTTAACTCTTACTCTGGCCTAATAGCTAAGGTCTTAGACTCGTACTCTGGCCTAATGGTTAAGGTCTTAACTCTTACTCTGGCCTAATAGTTAAGGTCTTAGACTCGTACTATGGCCTAATGGTTAAGGTCTTAACTCTTACTCTGGCCTACTGGTTAAGGTCTTAACTCTGACTCTGGCCTAATAGCTAAGGTCTTAACTCTTACTCTGGCCTAATAGCTATGGTCTTAACTCTTACTCTGGCCTAATAGCTTAGGTCTTAGACTCGTACTCTGGCCTACTGGTTAAGGTCTTAACTCTTACTCTGGCCTAATCGCTAAGGTCTTAACTCTTACTCTGGCCTACTGGTTAAGGTCTTAACTCTTACTCTGGCCTACTGGTTAAGGTCTTAACTCTTACTCTGGCCTAATAGCTAAGGTCTTAACTCTTACTCTGGCCTACTGGTTAAGGTCTTAACTCTTACTCTGGCCTACTGGTTAAGGTCTTAACTCTTACTCTGGCCTAATAGCTAAGGTCTTAGACTCGTATTCTGGCCTAATAGCTAATGTCTTAGTCTCGTACTCTGGCCTAATGGTTAAGGTCTTAACTCTTACTCTTGCCTAATAGAAAAGGTCTTAGACTCGTACTCTTGCCTAATAGCTAAGGTCTTAGACTCGTACTCTGGCCTAATAGCTAAGGTCTTAGACTCGTACTCTGGCCTACTGGTTAAGGTCTTAACTCTTACTCTGGCCTAATAGCTAAGGTCTTAGACTCGTACTCTGGCCTAATAGCTAAGGTCTTAGACTCGTACTCTGGCCTACTGGTTAAGGTCTTAACTCTTACTCTGGCCTAATACCTAAGGTCTTAGACTCGTACTCTGGCCTAATGGTTAAGGTCTTAACTCTTACTCTGGCCGAATAGCTAAGGTATTAGACTCGTACTCTGGCCTAATGGTTAAGGACTTAACTCTTACTCTGGCCTAATAGCTATGGTCTTAACTCTTACTCTGGCCTAATAGCTTAGGTCTTAGACTCGTACTCTGGCCTACTGGTTAAGGTCTTAACTCTTACTCTGGCCTAATCGCTAAGGTCTTAACTCTTACTCTGGCCTACTGGTTAAGGTCTTAACTCTTACTCTGGCCTACTGGTTAAGGTCTTAACTCTTATTCTGGCCTAATAGCTAAGGTCTTAACTCTTACTCTGGCCTACTGGTTAAGGTCTTAACTCTTACTCTGGCCTACTGGTTAAGGTCTTAACTCTTACTCTGGCCTAATAGCTAAGGTCTTAGACTCGTATTCTGGCCTAATAGCTAATGTCTTAGTCTCGTACTCTGGCCTAATGGTTAAGGTCTTAACTCTTACTCTTGCCTAATAGAAAAGGTCTTAGACTCGTACTCTTGCCTAATAGCTAAGGTCTTAGACTCGTACTCTGGCCTAATAGCTAAGGTCTTAGACTCGTACTCTGGCCTACTGGTTAAGGTCTTAACTCTTACTCTGGCCTAATAGCTAAGGTCTTAGACTCGTACTCTGGCCTAATAGCTAAGGTCTTAGACTCGTACTCTGGCCTACTGGTTAAGGTCTTAACTCTTACTCTGGCCTAATAGCTAAGGTCTAAGATTCGTACTCTGGCCTAATAGCTAAGGTCTTAGACTCGTACTCTGGCCTACTGGTTAAGGTCTTAACTCTTACTCTGGCCTAATAGCTAAGGTCTTAGACTCGTACTCTGGCCTACTGGTTAAGGTCTTAACTCTTACTCTGGCCTAATCGCTAAGGTCTTAACTCTTACTCTGGCCTACTGGTTAAGGTCTTAACTCTTACTCTGGCCTACTGGTTAAGGTCTTAACTCTTACTCTGGTCTAATAGCTAAGGTCTTAACTCTTACTCTGGCCTACTGGTTAAGGTCTTAACTCTTACTCTGGCCTACTGGTTAAGGTCTTAACTCTTACTCTGGCCTAATAGCTAAGGTCTTAGACTCGTATTCTGGCCTAATAGCTAATGTCTTAGTCTCGTACTCTGGCCTAATGGTTAAGGTCTTAACTCTTACTCTTGCCTAATAGAAAAGGTCTTAGACTCGTACTCTTGCCTAATAGCTAAGGTTTTAGACTCGTACTCTGGCCTACTGGTTAAGGTCTTAACTCTTACTCTGGCCTAATAGCTAAGGTCTAAGACTCGTACTCTGGCCTAATAGCTAAGGTCTTAGACTCGTACTCTGGCCTACTGGTTAAGGTCTTAACTCTTACTCTGGCCTAATAGCTAAGGTCTTAGACTCGTACTCTGGCCTAATGGTTAAGGTCTTAAGTCTTATTCTGGCCTAATAGCTAAGGTCTTAACTCTTACTCTGGCCTAATAGGTAAGGTCTTAGACTCGTACTCTGGTCTACTGGTTAAGGTCTTAACTCTTACTCTGGCCTAGTGGTCAAGGTCTTAACTCTTACTCTGGCCTAATACCTAAGGTCTTAGACTCATACTCTGGCCTAATGGTTAAGGTCTTAACTCTTACTTTGGCCTAATAGCTAAGGTATTAGACTCATACTCTGGCCTAATGGTTAAGGTCTTAACTCTTACTCTGGCCTAATAGCTAAGGTCTTAACTCTTACTCTGGCCTAATAGCTTAGGACATAGACTCATACTCTGGCCTACTGGTTAAGGTCTTAACTCTTACTCTGGCCTAATAGCTAAGGTCTTAACTCTTACTCTGGCCTACTGGTTAAGGTCTTAACTCTTACTCTGGCCTACTGGTTAAGGTCTTAACTCTTACTCTGGCCTAATAGCTAAGGTCTTAGACTCGTACTCTGACCTAATGGTTAAGGTCTTAACTCTTACTCTGACCTAATAGCTAAGGTCTTAGACTTATATTCTGGCCTAATAGCTAATGTCTTAACTCTTACTCTGGCCTACTGGTTAAGGTCTTAACTCTTACTCTGGCCTACTGGTTAAGGTCTTAACTCTTACTCTGGCCTAATAGCTAAGGTCTTAGACTCGTACACTGGCCTAATGGTTAAGGTCTTAACTCTTACTCTGGCCTTATAGCTAAGGTCTTAACACTTACTCTGGCCTACTGGTTAAGGTCTTAACTCTTACTCTGGCCTAATGGTTAAGGTCTTACCTCTTACTCTGGCCTAATAGTTAAGGTCTTAGACTCGTACTATGGCCTAATGGTTAAGGTCTTAACTCTTACTCTGGCCTTCTGGTTAAGGTCTTAACTCTGACTCTGGCCTAATAGCTAAGGTCTTAACTCTTACTCTGGCCTAATAGCTAAGGTCTTAGACTCGTACTCTGGCCTACTGGTTAAGGTCTTAACTCTTACTCTGGCCTACTGGTTAAGGTCTTAACTCTTACTCTGGCCTAATACCTAAGGTCTTAGACTCGTACTCTGGCCTAATGGTTAAGGTCTTAACTCTTACTCTGGCCGAATAGCTAAGGTATTAGATTCATACTCTGGCCTAATGGTTAAGGTCTTAACTCTTACTCTGGCCTAATAGCTATGGTCTTAACTCTTACTCTGGCCTAATAGCTTAGGTCTTAGACTCGTACTCTGGCCTACTGGTTAAGGTCTTAACTCCTACTCTGGCCTAATCGCTAAGGTCTTAACTCTTACTCTGGCCTACTGGTTAAGGTCTTAACTCTTACTCTGGCCTACTGGTTAAGGTCTTAACTCTTACTCTGGCCTAATAGCTAAGGTCTTAACTCTTACTCTGGCCTACTGGTTAAGGTCTTAACTCTTACTCTGGCCTACTAGTTAAGGTCTTAACTCTTACTCTGGCCTAATAGCTAAGGTCTTAGACTCGTATTCTGGCCTAATAGCTAATGTCTTAGTCCCGTACTCTGGCCTAATGGTTAAGGTCTTAACTCTTACTCTTGCCTAATAGAAAAGGTCTTAGATTCGTACTCTTGCCTAATAGCTAAGGTCTTAGACTCGTACTCTGGCCTAATAGCTAAGGTCTTAGACTCGTACTCTGGCCTACTGGTTAAGGTCTTAACTCTTACTCTGGCCTAATAGCTAAGGTCTAAGACTCGTACTCTGGCCTAATAGCTAAGGTCTTAGACTCGTACTCTGGCCTACTGGTTAAGGTCTTAACTCTTACTCTGGCCTAATAGCTAAGGTCTTAGACTCGTACTCTGGCCTAATGGTTAAGGTCTTAAGTCTTATTCTGGCCTAATAGCTAAGGTCTTAACTCTTACTCTGGCCTAATAGGTAAGGTCTTAGACTCGTACTCTGGTCTACTGGTTAAGGTCTTAACTCTTACTCTGGCCTAGTGGTCAAGGTCTTAACTCTTACTCTGGCCTAATACCTAAGGTCTTAGACTCATACTCTGGCCTAATGGTTAAGGTCTTAACTCTTACTTTGGCCTAATAGCTAAGGTATTAGACTCATACTCTGGCCTAATGGTTAAGGTCTTAACTCTTACTCTGGCCTAATAGCTAAGGTCTTAACTCTTACTCTGGCCTAATAGCTTAGGACTTAGACTCATACTCTGGCCTACTGGTTAAGGTCTTAACTCTTACTCTGGCCTAATAGCTAAGGTCTTAACTCTTACTCTGGCCTACTGGTTAAGGTCTTAACTCTTACTCTGGCCTACTGGTTAAGGTCTTAACTCTTACTCTGGCCTAATAGCTAATGTCTTAGACTCGTACTCTGACCTAATGGTTAAGGTCTTAGACTCATATTCTGGCCTAATAGCTAATGTCTTAACTCTTACTCTGGCCTACTGGTTAAGGTCTTAACTCTTACTCTGGCCTACTGGTTAAGGTCTTAACTCTTACTCTGGCCTAATAGCTAAGGTCTTAGACTCGTACTCTGGCCTAATGGTTAAGGTCTTAACTCTTACTCTGGCCTTATAGCTAAGGTCTTAACACTTACTCTGGCCTACTGGTTAAGGTCTTAACTCTTACTCTGGCCTACTGGTTAAGGTCTTAACTCTTACTCTGGCCTAATAGCTAAGGTCTTAGACTCGTACTCTGGCCTAATGGTTAAGGTCTTAACTCTTACTCTGGCCTAATAGTTAAGGTCTTAGACTCGTACTATGGCCTAATGGTTAAGGTCTTAACTCTTACTCTGGCCTACTGGTTAAGGTCTTAACTCTGACTCTGGCCTAATAGCTAAGGTCTTAACTCTTACTCTGGCCTAATAGCTAAGGTCTTAGACTCGTACTCTGGCCTACTGGTTAAGGTCTTAACTCTTACTCTGGCCTACTGGTTAAGGTCTTAACTCTTACTCTGGCCTAATACCTAAGGTCTTAGACTCGTACTCTGGCCTAATGGTTAAGGTCGTAACTCTTACTCTGGCCGAATAGCTAAGGTATTAGACTCGTACTCTGGCCTAATGGTTAAGGTCTTAACTCTTACTCTGGCCTAATAGCTATGGTCTTAACTCTTACTCTGGCCTAATAGCTTAGGTCTTAGACTCGTACTCTGGCCTACTGGTTAAGGTCTTAACTCTTACTCTGGCCTAATCGCTAAGGTCTTAACTCTTACTCTGGCCTACTGGTTAAGGTCTTAACTCTTACTCTGGCCTACTGGTTAAGGTCTTAACTCTTACTCTGGCCTAATAGCTAAGGTCTTAACTCTTACTCTGGCCTACTGGTTAAGGTCTTAACTCTTACTCTGGCCTACTGGTTAAGGTCTTAACTCTTACTCTGGCCTAATAGCTAAGGTCTTAGACTCGTATTCTGGCCTAATAGCTAATGTCTTAGTCTCGTACTCTGGCCTAATGGTTAAGGTCTTAACTCTTACTCTTGCCTAATAGAAAAGGTCTTAGACTCGTACTCTTGCCTAATAGCTAAGGTCTTAGACTCGTACTCTGGCCTAATAGCTAAGGTCTTAGACTCGTACTCTGGCCTACTGGTTAAGGTCTTAACTCTTACTCTGGCCTAATAGCTAAGGTCTTAGACTCGTACTCTGGCCTAATAGCTAAGGTCTTAGACTCGTACTCTGGCCTACTGGTGAAGGTCTTAACTCTTACTCTGGCCTAATACCTAAGGTCTTAGACTCGTACTCTGGCCTAATGGTTAAGGTCTTAACTCTTACTCTGGCCGAATAGCTAAGGTATTAGACTCGTACTCTGGCCTAATGGTTAAGGACTTAACTCTTACTCTGGCCTAATAGCTATGGTCTTAACTCTTACTCTGGCCTAATAGCTTAGGTCTTAGACTCGTACTCTGGCCTACTGGTTAAGGTCTTAACTCTTACTCTGGCCTAATCGCTAAGGTCTTAACTCTTACTCTGGCCTACTGGTTAAGGTCTTAACTCTTACTCTGGCCTACTGGTTAAGGTCTTAACTCTTACTCTGGCCTAATAGCTAAGGTCTTAACTCTTACTCTGGCCTACTGGTTAAGGTCTTAACTCTTACTCTGGCCTACTGGTTAAGGTCTTAACTCTTACTCTGGCCTAATAGCTAAGGTCTTAGACTCGTATTCTGGCCTAATAGCTAATGTCTTAGTCTCGTACTCTGGCCTAATGGTTAAGGTCTTAACTCTTACTCTTGCCTAATAGAAAAGGTCTTAGACTCGTACTCTTGCCTAATAGCTAAGGTCTTAGACTCGTACTCTGGCCTAATAGCTAAGGTCTTTGACTCGTACTCTGGCCTACTGGTTAAGGTCGTAACTCTTACTCTGGCCTAATAGCTAAGGTCTTAGACTCATACTCTGGCCTAATAGCTAAGGTCTTAGACTCGTACTCTGGCCTACTGGTTAAGGTCTTAACTCTTACTCTGGCCTAATAGCTAAGGTCTAAGACTCGTACTCTGGCCTAATAGCTAAGGTCTTAGACTCATACTCTGGCCTACTGGTTAAGGTCTTAACACTTACTCTGGCCTAATAGCTAAGGTCTTAGACTCGTACTCTGGCCTACTGGTTAAGGTCTTAACTCTTACTCTGGCCTAATCGCTAAGGTCTTAACTCTTACTCTGGCCTACTGGTTAAGGTCTTAACTCTTACTCTGGCCTACTGGTTAAGGTCTTAACTCTTACTCTGGCCTAATAGCTAAGGTCTTAACTCTTACTCTTGCCTAATAGAAAAGGTCTTAGACTCGTACTCTTGCCTAATAGCTAAGGTCTTAGACTCGTACTCTGGCCTAATAGCTAAGGTCTTAGACTCGTACTCTGGCCTACTGGTTAAGGTCTTAACTCTTACTCTGGCCTAATAGCTAAGGTCTTAGACTTGTACTCTGGCCTAATAGCTAAGGTCTTAGACTCGTACTCTGGCCTACTGGTTAAGGTCTTAACTCTTACTCTGGCCTAATAGCTAAGGTCTAAGACTCGTACTCTGGCCTAATAGCTAAGGTCTTAGACTCGTACTCTGGCCTACTGGTTAAGGTCTTAACTCTTACTCTGGCCTAATAGCTAAGGTCTTAGACTCGTACTCTGGCCTAATGGTTAAGGTCTTAAGTCTTATTCTGGCCTAATAGCTAAGGTCTTAACTCTTACTCTGGCCTAATAGGTAAGGTCTTAGACTCGTACTCTGGTCTACTGGTTAAGGTCTTAACTCTTACTCTGGCCTAGTGGTCAAGGTCTTAACTCTTACTCTGGCCTAATACCTAAGGTCTTAGACTTGTACTCTGGCCTAATGGTTAAGGTCTTAACTCTTACTCTGGCCTAATAGCTAAGGTATTAGACTCATACTCTGGCCTAATGGTTAAGGTCTTAACTCTTACTCTGGCCTAATAGCTAAGGTCTTAACTCTTACTCTGGCCTAATAGCTTAGGACTTAGACTCATACTCTGGCCTACTGGTTAAGGTCTTAACTCTTACTGTGGCCTAATAGCTAAGGTCTTAACTCTTACTCTGGCCTACTGGTTAAGGTCTTAACTCTTACTCTGGCCTACTGGTTAAGGTCTTAACTCTTACTCTGGCCTAATAGCTAAGGTCTTAGACTCGTACTCTGACCTAATGGTTAAGGTCTTAACTCTTACTCTGACCTAATAGCTAAGGTCTTAGACTCATATTCTGGCCTAATAGCTAATGTCTTAACTCTTACTCTGGCCTACTGGTTAAGGTCTTAACTCTTACTCTGGCCTACTGGTTAAGGTCTTAACTCTTACTCTGGCCTAATAGCTAAGGTCTTAGACTCGTACTCTGGCCTAATGGTTAAGGTCTTAACTCTTACTCTGGCCTTATAGCTAAGGTCTTAACACTTACTCTGGCCTACTGGTTAAGGTCTTAACTCTTACTCTGGCCTAATGGTTAAGGTCTTACCTCTTACTCTGGCCTAATAGTTAAGGTCTTAGACTCGTACTATGGCCTAATGGTTAAGGTCTTAACTCTTACTCTGGCCTACTGGTTAAGGTCTTAACTCTGACTCTGGCCTAATAGCTAAGGTCTTAACTCTTACTCTGGCCTAATAGCTAAGGTCTTAGACTCGTACTCTGGCCTACTGGTTAAGGTCTTAACTCTTACTCTGGCCTACTGGTTAAGGTCTTAACTCTTACTCTGGCCTAATACCTAAGGTCTTAGACTCGTACTCTGGCCTAATGGTTAAGGTCTTAACTCTTACTCTGGCCGAATAGCTAAGGTATTAGACTCGTACTCTGGCCTAATGGTCAAGGTCTTAACTCTTACTCTGGCCTAATAGCTATGGTCTTAACTCTTACTCTGGCCTAATAGCTTAGGTCTTAGACTCGTACTCTGGCCTACTGGTTAAGGTCTTAACTCTTACTCTGGCCTAATCGCTAAGGTCTTAACTCTTACTCTGGCCTACTGGTTAAGGTCTTAACTCTTACTCTGGCCTACTGGTTAAGGTCTTAACTCTTACTCTGGCCTAATAGCTAAGGTCTTAACTCTTACTCTGGCCTACTGGTTAAGGTCTTAACTCTTACTCTGGCCTACTGGTTAAGGTCTTAACTCTTACTCTGGCCTAATAGCTAAGGTCTTAGACTCGTATTCTGGCCTAATAGCTAATGTCTTAGTCTCGTACTCTGGCCTAATGGTTAAGGTCTTAACTCTTACTCTTGCCTAATAGAAAAGGTCTTAGATTCGTACTCTTGCCTAATAGCTAAGGTCTTAGACTCGTACTCTGGCCTAATAGCTAAGGTCTTAGAATCGTACTCTGGCCTACTGGTTAAGGTCTTAACTCTTACTCTGGCCTAATAGCTAAGGTCTTAGACTCGTACTCTGGCCTAATAGCTAAGGTCTTAGACTCGTACTCTGGCCTACTGGTTAAGGTCTTAACTCTTACTCTGGCCTAATAGCTAAGGTCTAAGACTCGTACTCTGGCCTAATAGCTAAGGTCTTAGACTCGTACTCTGGCCTACTGGTTAAGGTCTTAACTCTTACTCTGGCCTAATAGCTAAGGTCTTAGACTCGTACTCTGGCCTAATGGTTAAGGTCTTAAGTCTTATTCTGGCCTAATAGCTAAGGTCTTAACTCTTACTCTGGCCTAATAGGTAAGGTCTTAGACTCGTACTCTGGTCTACTGGTTAAGGTCTTAACTCTTACTCTGGCCTAGTGGTCAAGGTCTTAACTCTTACTCTGGCCTAATACCTAAGGTCTTAGACTCATACTCTGGCCTAATGGTTAAGGTCTTAACTCTTACTTTGGCCTAATAGCTAAGGTATTAGACTCATACTCTGGCCTAATGGTTAAGGTCTTAACTCTTACACTGGCCTAATAGCTAAGGTCTTAACTCTTACTCTGGCCTAATAGCTTAGGACTTAGACTCATACTCTGGCCTACTGGTTAAGGTCTTAACTCTTACTCTGGCCTAATAGCTAACGTCTTAACTCTTACTCTGGCCTACTGGTTAAGGTCTTAACTCTTACTCTGGCCTACTGGTTAAGGTCTTAACTCTTACTCTGGCCTAATAGCTAAGGTCTTAGACTCGTACTCTGACCTAATGGTTAAGGTCTTAACTCTTACTCTGACCTAATAGCTAAGGTCTTAGACTTATATTCTGGCCTAATAGCTAATGTCTTAACTCTTACTCTGGCCTACTGGTTAAGGTCTTAACTCTTACTCTGGCCTACTGGTTAAGGTCTTAACTCTTACTCTGGCCTAATAGCTAAGGTCTTAGACTCGTACACTGGCCTAATGGTTAAGGTCTTAACTCTTACTCTGGCCTTATAGCTAAGGTCTTAACACTTACTCTGGCCTACTGGTTAAGGTCTTAACTCTTACTCTGGCCTAATGGTTAAGGTCTTACCTCTTACTCTGGCCTAATAGTTAAGGGCTTAGACTCGTACTATGGCCTAATGGTTAAGGTCTTAACTCTTACTCTGGCCTTCTGGTTAAGGTCTTAACTCTGACTCTGGCCTAATAGCTAAGGTCTTAACTCTTACTCTGGCCTAATAGCTAAGGTCTTAGACTCGTACTCTGGCCTACTGGTTAAGGTCTTAACTCTTACTCTGGCCTACTAGTTAAGGTCTTAACTCTTACTCTGGCCTAATACCTAAGGTCTTAGACTCGTACTCTGGCCTAATGGTTAAGGTCTTAACTCTTACTCTGGCCGAATAGCTAAGGTATTAGATTCATACTCTGGCCTAATGGTTAAGGTCTTAACTCTTACTCTGGCCTAATAGCTATGGTCTTAACTCTTACTCTGGCCTAATAGCTTAGGTCTTAGACTCGTACTCTGGCCTACTGGTTAAGGTCTTAACTCCTACTCTGGCCTAATCGCTAAGGTCTTAACTCTTACTCTGGCCTACTGGTTAAGGTCTTAACTCTTACTCTGGCCTACTGGTTAAGGTCTTAACTCTTACTCTGGCCTAATAGCTAAGGTCTTAACTCTTACTCTGGCCTACTGGTTAAGGTCTTAACTCTTACTCTGGCCTACTGGTTAAGGTCTTAACTCTTACTCTGGCCTAATAGCTAAGGTCTTAGACTCGTATTCTGGCCTAATAGCTAATGTCTTAGTCTCGTACTCTGGCCTAATGGTTAAGGTCTTAACTCTTACTCTTGCCTAATAGAAAAGGTCTTAGATTCGTACTCTTGCCTAATAGCTAAGGTCTTAGACTCGTACTCTGGCCTAATAGCTAAGGTCTTAGACTCGTACTCTGGCCTACTGGTTAAGGTCTTAACTCTTACTCTGGCCTAATAGCTAAGGTCTAAGACTCGTACTCTGGCCTAATAGCTAAGGTCTTAGACTCGTACTCTGGCCTACTGGTTAAGGTCTTAACTCTTACTCTGGCCTAATAGCTAAGGTCTTAGACTCGTACTCTGGCCTAATGGTTAAGGTCTTAAGTCTTATTCTGGCCTAATAGCTAAGGTCTTAACTCTTACTCTGGCCTAATAGGTAAGGTCTTAGACTCGTACTCTGGTCTACTGGTTAAGGTCTTAACTCTTACTCTGGCCTAGTGGTCAAGGTCTTAACTCTTACTCTGGCCTAATACCTAAGGTCTTAGACTCATACTCTGGCCTAATGGTTAAGGTCTTAACTCTTACTTTGGCCTAATAGCTAAGGTATTAGACTCATACTCTGGCCTAATGGTTAAGGTCTTAACTCTTACTCTGGCCTAATAGCTAAGGTCTTAACTCTTACTCTGGCCTAATAGCTTAGGACTTAGACTCATACTCTGGCCTACTGGTTAAGGTCTTAACTCTTACTCTGGCCTAATAGCTAAGGTCTTAACTCTTACTCTGGCCTACTGGTTAAGGTCTTAACTCTTACTCTGGCCTACTG
The DNA here is from genome assembly GCF_964204655.1 of Triturus cristatus. NCBI lineage: Eukaryota > Metazoa > Chordata > Amphibia > Caudata > Salamandridae > Triturus > Triturus cristatus. The sequence continues at coordinate 770,767 of NW_028187963.1, read as the reverse complement.
GTTAAGGTCTTAACTCTTACTCTGGCCTAATAGCTAATGTCTTAGACTCGTACTCTGACCTAATGGTTAAGGTCTTAACACTTACTCTGACCTAATAGCTAAGGTCTTAGACTCATATTCTGGCCTAATAGCTAATGTCTTAACTCTTACTCTGGACTACTGGTTAAGGTCTTAACTCTTACTCTGGCCTACTGGTTAAGGTCTTAACTCTTACTCTGGCCTAATAGCTAAGGTCTTAGACTCGTACTCTGGCCTAATGGTTAAGGTCTTAACTCTTACTCTGGCCTTATAGCTAAGGTCTTAACACTTACTCTGGCCTACTGGTTAAGGTCTTAACTCTTACTCTGGCCTACTGGTTAAGGTCTTAACTCTTACTCTGGCCTAATAGCTAAGGTCTTAGACTCGTACTCTGGCCTAATGGTTAAGGTCTTAACTCTTACTCTGGCCTAATACTTAAGGTCTTAGACTCGTACTATGGCCTAATGGTTAAGGTCTTAACTCTTACTCTGGCCTACTGGTTAAGGTCTTAACTCTGACTCTGGCCTAATAGCTAAGGTCTTAACTCTTACTCTGGCCTAATAGCTAAGGTCTTAGACTCGTACTCTGGCCTACTGGTTAAGGTCTCAACTCTTACTCTGGCCTACTGGTTAAGGTCTTAACTCTTACTCTGGCCTAATACCTAAGGTCTTAGACTCGTACTCTGGCCTAATGGTTAAGGTCTTAACTCTTACTCTGGCCGAATAGCTAAGGTATTAGACTCGTACTCTGGCCTAATGGTTAAGGTCTTAACTCTTACTCTGGCCTAATAGCTATGGTCTTAACTCTTACTCTGGCCTAATAGCTTAGGTCTTAGACTCGTACTCTGGCCTACTGGTTAAGGTCTTAACTCTTACTCTGGCCTAATCACTAAGGTCTTAACTCTTACTCTGGCCTACTGGTTAAGGTCTTAACTCTTACTCTGGCCTACTGGTTAAGGTCTTAACTCTTACTCTGGCCTAATAGCTAAGGTCTTAACTCTTACTCTGGCCTACTGGTTAAGGTCTTAACTCTTACTCTGGCCTACTGGTTAAGGTCTTAACTCTTACTCTGGCCTAATAGCTAAGGTCTTAGACTCGTATTCTGGCCTAATAGCTAATGTCTTAGTCTCGTACTCTGGCCTAATGGTTAAGGTCTTAACTCTTACTCTTGCCTAATAGAAAAGGTCTTAGACTCGTACTCTTGCCTAATAGCTAAGGTCTTAGACTCGTACTCTGGCCTAATAGCTTAGGTCTTAGACTCGTACTCTGGCCTACTGGTTAAGGTCTTAACTCTTACTCTGGCCTAATAGCTAAGGTCTTAGACTCGTACTCTGGCCTAATAGCTAAGGTCTTAGACTCGTACTCTGGCCTACTGGTTAAGGTCTTAACTCTTACTCTGGCCTAATACCTAAGGTCTTAGACTCGTACTCTGGCCTAATGGTTAAGGTCTTAACTCTTACTCTGGCCGAATAGCTAAGGTATTAGACTCGTACTCTGGCCTAATGGTTAAGGACTTAACTCTTACTCTGGCCTAATAGCTATGGTCTTAACTCTTACTCTGGCCTAATAGCTTAGGTCTTAGACTCGTACTCTGGCCTACTGGTTAAGGTCTTAACTCTTACTCTGGCCTAATTGCTAAGGTCTTAACTCTTACTCTGGCCTACTGGTTAAGGTCTTAACTCTTACTCTGGCCTACTGTTTAAGGTCTTAACTCTTACTCTGGCCTAATAGCTAAGGTCCTAACTCTTACTCTGGCCTACTGGTTAAGGTCTTAACTCTTACTCTGGCCTACTGGTTAAGGTCTTAACTCTTACTCTGGCCTAATAGCTAAGGTCTTAGACTCGTATTCTGGCCTAATAGCTAATGTCTTAGTCTCGTACTCTGGCCTAATGGTTAAGGTCTTAACTCTTACTCTTGCCTAATAGAAAAGGTCTTAGACTCGTACTCTTGCCTAATAGCTAAGGTCTTAGACTCGTACTCTGGCCTAATAGCTAAGGTCTTAGACTCGTACTCTGGCCTACTGGTTAAGGTCTTAACTCTTACTCTGGCCTAATAGCTAAGGTCTTGGACTCGTACTCTGGCCTAATAGCTAAGGTCTTAGACTCGTACTCTGGCCTACTGGTTAAGGTCTTAACTCTTACTCTGGCCTAATAGCTAAGGTCTAAGACTCGTACTCTGGCCTAATAGCTAAGGTCTTAGACTCGTACTCTGGCCTACTGGTTAAGGTCTTAACTCTTACTCTGGCCTAATAGCTAAGGTCTTAGACTCGTACTCTGGCCTACTGGTTAAGGTCTTAACTCTTACTCTGGCCTAATCGCTAAGGTCTTAACTCTTACTCTGGCCTACTGGTTAAGGTCTTAACTCTTACTCTGGCCTACTGGTTAAGGTCTTAACTCTTACTCTGGTCTAATAGCTAAGGTCTTAACTCTTACTCTGGCCTACTGGTTAAGGTCTTAACTCTTACTCTGGCCTACTGGTTAAGGTCTTAACTCTTACTCTGGCCTAATAGCTAAGGTCTTAGACTCGTATTCTGGCCTAATAGCTAATGTCTTAGTCTCGTACTCTGGCCTAATGGTTAAGGTCTTAACTCTTACTCTTGCCTAATAGAAAAGGTCTTAGACTCGTACTCTTGCCTAATAGCTAAGGTTTTAGACTCGTACTCTGGCCTACTGGTTAAGGTCTTAACTCTTACTCTGGCCTAATAGCTAAGGTCTAAGACTCGTACTCTGGCCTAATAGCTAAGGTCTTAGACTCGTACTCTGGCCTACTGGTTAAGGTCTTAACTCTTACTCTGGCCTAATAGCTAAGGTCTTAGACTCCTACTCTGGCCTAATGGTTAAGGTCTTAAGTCTTATTCTGGCCTAATAGCTAAGGTCTTAACTCTTACTCTGGCCTAATAGGTAAGGTCTTAGACTCGTACTCTGGTCTACTGGTTAAGGTCTTAACTCTTACTCTGGCCTAGTGGTCAAGGTCTTAACTCTTACTCTGGCCTAATACCTAAGGTCTTAGACTCATACTCTGGCCTAATGGTTAAGGTCTTAACTCTTACTTTGGCCTAATAGCTAAGGTATTAGACTCATACTCTGGCCTAATGGTTAAGGTCTTAACTCTTACACTGGCCTAATAGCTAAGGTCTTAACTCTTACTCTGGCCTAATAGCTTAGGACTTAGACTCATACTCTGGCCTACTGGTTAAGGTCTTAACTCTTACTCTGGCCTAATAGCTAAGGTCTTAACTCTTACTCTGGCCTACTGGTTAAGGTCTTAACTCTTACTCTGGCCTACTGGTTAAGGTCTTAACTCTTACTCTGGCCTAATAGCTAAGGTCTTAGACTCGTACTCTGACCTAATGGTTAAGGTCTTAACTCTTACTCTGACCTAATAGCTAAGGTCTTAGACTTATATTCTGGCCTAATAGCTAATGTCTTAACTCTTACTCTGGCCTACTGGTTAAGGTCTTAACTCTTACTCTGGCCTACTGGTTAAGGTCTTAACTCTTACTCTGGCCTAATAGCTAAGGTCTTAGACTCGTACACTGGCCTAATGGTTAAGGTCTTAACTCTTACTCTGGCCTTATAGCTAAGGTCTTAACACTTACTCTGGCCTACTGGTTAAGGTCTTAACTCTCACTCTGGCCTAATGGTTAAGGTCTTACCTCTTACTCTGGCCTAATAGTTAAGGTCTTAGACTCGTACTATGGCCTAATGGTTAAGGTCTTAACTCTTACTCTGGCCTTCTGGTTAAGGTCTTAACTCTGACTCTGGCCTAATAGCTAAGGTCTTAACTCTTACTCTGGCCTAATAGCTAAGGTCTTAGACTCGTACTCTGGCCTACTGGTTAAGGTCTTAACTCTTACTCTGGCCTACTAGTTAAGGTCTTAACTCTTACTCTGGCCTAATACCTAAGGTCTTAGACTCGTACTCTGGCCTAATGGTTAAGGTCTTAACTCTTACTCTGGCCGAATAGCTAAGGTATTAGATTAATACTCTGGCCTAATGGTTAAGGTCTTAACTCTTACTCTGGCCTAATAGCTATGGTCTTAACTCTTACTCTGGCCTAATAGCTTAGGTCTTAGACTCGTACTCTGGCCTACTGGTTAAGGTCTTAACTCCTACTCTGGCCTAATCGCTAAGGTCTTAACTCTTACTCTGGCCTACTGGTTAAGGTCTTAACTCTTACTCTGGCCTACTGGTTAAGGTCTTAACTCTTACTCTGGCCTAATAGCTAAGGTCTTAACTCTTACTCTGGCCTACTGGTTAAGGTCTTAACTCTTACTCTGGCCTACTGGTTAAGGTCTTAACTCTTACTCTGGCCTAATAGCTAAGGACTTAGACTCGTATTCTGGCCTAATAGCTAATGTCTTAGTCTCGTACTCTGGCCTAATGGTTAAGGTCTTAACTCTTACTCTTGCCTAATAGAAAAGGTCTTAGATTCGTACTCTTGCCTAATAGCTAAGGTCTTAGACTCGTACTCTGGCCTAATAGCTAAGGTCTTAGACTCGTACTCTGGCCTACTGGTTAAGGTCTTAACTCTTACTCTGGCCTAATATCTAAGGTCTAAGACTCGTACTCTGGCCTAATAGCTAAGGTCTTAGACTCGTACTCTGGCCTACTGGTTAAGGTCTTAACTCTTACTCTGGCCTAATAGCTAAGGTCTAGACTCGTACTCTGGCCTAATGGTTAAGGTCTTAAGTCTTATTCTGGCCTAATAGCTAAGGTCTTAACTCTTACTCTGGCCTAATAGGTAAGGTCTTAGACTCGTACTCTGGTCTACTGGTTAAGGTCTTAACTCTTACTCGGGCCTAGTGGTCAAGGTCTTAACTCTTACTCTGGCCTAATACCTAAGGTCTTAGACTCATACTCTGGCCTAATGGTTAAGGTCTTAACTCTTACTTTGGCCTAATAGCTAAGGTATTAGACTCATACTCTGGCCTAATGGTTAAGGCCTTAACTCTTACTCTGGCCTAATAGCTAAGGTCTTAACTCTTACTCTGGCCTAATAGCTTAGGACTTAGACTCATACTCTGGCCTACTGGTTAAGGTCTTAACTCTTACTCTGGCCTAATAGCTAAGGTCTTAACTCTTACTCTGGCCTACTGGTTAAGGTCTTAACTCTTACTCTGGCCTACTGGTTAAGGTCTTAACTCTTACTCTGGCCTAATAGCTAATGTCTTAGACTCGTACTCTGACCTAATGGTTAAGGTCTTAACTCTTACTCTGACCTAATAGCTAAGGTCTTAGACTCATATTCTGGCCTAATAGCTAATGTCTTAACTCTTACTCTGACCTACTGGTTAAGGTCTTAACTCTTACTCTGGCCTACTGGTTAAGGTCTTAACTCTTACTCTGGCCTAATAGCTAAGGTCTTAGACTCGTACTCTGGCCTAATGGTTAAGGTCTTAACTCTTACTCTGGCCTTATAGCTAAGGTCTTAACACTTACTCTGGCCTACTGGTTAAGGTCTTAACTCTTACTCTGGCCTACTGGTTAAGGTCTTAACTCTTACTCTGGCCTAATAGCTAAGGTCTTAGACTCGTACTCTGGCCTAATGGTTAAGGTCTTAACTCTTACTCTGGCCTAATAGTTAAGGTCTTAGACTCGTACTATGGCCTAATGGTTAAGGTCTTAACTCTTACTCTGGCCTACTGGTTAAGGTCTTAACTCTGACTCTGGCCTAATAGCTAAGGTCTTAACTCTTACTCTGGCCTAATAGCTAAGGTCTTAGACTCGTACTCTGGCCTACTGGTTAAGGTCTTAACTCTTACTCTGGCATACTGGTTAATGTCTTAACTCTTACTCTGGCCTAATACCTAAGGTCTTAGACTCGTACTCTGGCCTAATGGTTAAGGTCTTAACTCTTACTCTGGCCGAATAGCTAAGGTATTAGACTCGTACTCTGGCCTAATGGTTAAGGTCTTAACTCTTACTCTGGCCTAATAGCTATGGTCTTAACTCTTACTCTGGCCTAATAGCTTAGGTCTTAGACTCGTACTCTGGCCTACTGGTTAAGGTCTTAACTCTTACTCTGGCCTAATCGCTAAGGTCTTAACTCTTACTCTGGCCTACTGGTTAAGGTCTTAACTCTTACTCTGGCCTACTGGTTAAGGTCTTAACTCTTACTCTGGCCTAATAGCTAAGGTCTTAACTCTTACTCTGGCCTACTGGTTAAGGTCTTAACTCTTACTCTGGCCTACTGGTTAAGGTCTTAACTCTTACTCTGGCCTAATAGCTAAGGTCTTAGACTCGTATTCTGGCCTAATAGCTAATGTCTTAGTCTCGTACTCTGGCCTAATGGTTAAGGTCTTAACTCTTACTCTTGCCTAATAGAAAAGGTCTTAGACTCGTACTCTTGCCTAATAGCTAATGTCTTAGACTCGTACTCTGGCCTAATAGCTAAGGTCTTAGACTCGTACTCTGGCCTACTGGTTAAGGTCTTAACTCTTACTCTGGCCTAATAGCTAAGGTCTTAGACTCGTACTCTGGCCTAATAGCTAAGGTCTTAGACTCGTACTCTGGCCTACTGGTTAAGGTCTTAACTCTTACTCTGGCCTAATACCTAAGGTCTTAGACTCGTACTCTGGCCTAATGGTTAAGGTCTTAACTCTTACTCTGGCCGAATAGCTACGGTATTAGACTCGTACTCTGGCCTAATGGTTAAGGACTTAACTCTTACTCTGGCCTAATAGCTATGGTCTTAACTCTTACTCTGGCCTAATAGCTTAGGTCTTAGACTCGTACTCTGGCCTACTGGTTAAGGTCTTAACTCTTACTCTGGCCTAATCGCTAAGGTCTTAACTCTTACTCTGGCCTACTGGTTAAGGTCTTAACTCTTACTCTGGCCTACTGGTTAAGGTCTTAACTCTTATTCTGGCCTAATAGCTAAGGTCTTAACTCTTACTCTGGCCTACTGGTTAAGGTCTTAACTCTTACTCTGGCCTACTGGTTAAGGTCTTAACTCTTACTCTGGCCTAATAGCTAAGGTCTTAGACTCGTATTCTGGCCTAATAGCTAATGTCTTAGTCTCGTACTCTGGCCTAATGGTTAAGGTCTTAACTCTTACTCTTGCCTAATAGAAAAGGTCTTAGACTCGTACTCTTGCCTAATAGCTAAGGTCTTAGACTCGTACTCTGGCCTAATAGCTAAGGTCTTAGACTCGTACTCTGGCCTACTGGTTAAGGTCTTAACTCTTACTCTGGCCTAATAGCTAAGGTCTTAGACTCGTACTCTGGCCTAATAGCTAAGGTCTTAGACTCTTACTCTGGCCTACTGGTTAAGGTCTTAACTCTTACTCTGGCCTAATAGCTAAGGTCTAAGATTCGTACTCTGGCCTAATAGCTAAGGTCTTAGACTCGTACTCTGGCCTACTGGTTAAGGTCTTAACTCTTACTCTGGCCTAATAGCTAAGGTCTTAGACTCGTACTCTGGCCTACTGGTTAAGGTCTTAACTCTTACTCTGGCATAATCGCTAAGGTCTTAACTCTTACTCTGGCCTACTGGTTAAGGTCTTAACTCTTACTCTGGCCTACTGGTTAAGGTCTTAACTCTTACTCTGGTCTAATAGCTAAGGTCTTAACTCTTACTCTGGCCTACTGGTTAAGGTCTTAACTCTTACTCTGGCCTACTGGTTAAGGTCTTAACTCTTACTCTGGCCTAATAGCTAAGGTCTTAGACTCGTATTCTGGCCTAATAGCTAATGTCTTAGTCTCGTACTCTGGCCTAATGGTTAAGGTCTTAACTCTTACTCTTGCCTAATAGAAAAGGTCTTAGACTCGTACTCTTGCCTAATAGCTAAGGTTTTAGACTCGTACTCTGGCCTACTGGTTAAGGTCTTAACTCTTACTCTGGCCTAATAGCTAAGGTCTAAGACTCGTACTCTGGCCTAATAGCTAAGGTCTTAGACTCGTACTCTGGCCTACTGGTTAAGGTCTTAACTCTTACTCTGGCCTAATAGCTAAGGTCTTAGACTCGTACTCTGGCCTAATGGTTAAGGTCTTAAGTCTTATTCTGGCCTAATAGCTAAGGTCTTAACTCTTACTCTGGCCTAATAGGTAAGGTCTTAGACTCGTACTCTGGTCTACTGGTTAAGGTCTTAACTCTTACTCTGGCCTAGTGGTCAAGGTCTTAACTCTTACTCTGGCCTAATACCTAAGGTCTTAGACTCATACTCTGGCCTAATGGTTAAGGTCTTAACTCTTACTTTGGCCTAATAGCTAAGGTATTAGACTCATACTCTGGCCTAATGGTTAAGGTCTTAACTCTTACTCTGGCCTAATAGCTAAGGTCTTAACTCTTACTCTGGCCTAATAGCTTAGGACTTAGACTCATACTCTGGCCTACTGGTTAAGGTCTTAACTCTTACTCTGGCCTAATAGCTAAGGTCTTAACTCTTACTCAGGCCTACTGGTTAAGGTCTTAACTCTGACTCTGGCCTACTGGTTACGGTCTTAACTCTTACTCTGGCCTAATAGCTAAGGTCTTAGACTCGTACTCTGACCTAATGGTTAAGGTCTTAACTCTTACTCTGACCTAATAGCTAAGGTCTTAGACTTATATTCTGGCCTAATAGCTAATGTCTTAACTCTTACTCTGGCCTACTGGTTAAGGTCTTAACTCTTACTCTGGCCTACTGGTTAAGGTCTTAACTCTTACTCTGGCCTAATAGCTAAGGTCTTAGACTCGTACACTGGCCTAATGGTTAAGGTCTTAACTCTTACTCTGGCCTTATAGCTAAGGTCTTAACACTTACTCTGGCCTACTGGTTAAGGTCTTAACTCTTACTCTGGCCTAATGGTTAAGGTCTTACCTCTTACTCTGGCCTAATAGTTAAGGTCTTAGACTCGTACTATGGCCTAATGGTTAAGGTCTTAACTCTTACTCTGGCCTTCTGGTTAAGGTCTTAACTCTGACTCTGGCCTAATAGCTAAGGTCTTAACTCTTACTCTGGCCTAATAGCTAAGGTCTTAGACTCGTACTCTGGCCTACTGGTTAAGGTCTTTACTCTTACTCTGGCCTACTGGTTAAGGTCTTAACTCTTACTCTGGCCTAATACCTAAGGTCTTAGACTCGTACTCTGGCCTAATGGTTAAGGTCTTAACTCTTACTCTGGCCGAATAGCTAAGGTATTAGATTCATACTCTGGCCTAATGGTTAAGGTCTTAACTCTTACTCTGGCCTAATAGCTATGGTCTTAACTCTTACTCTGGCCTAATAGCTTAGGTCTTAGACTCGTACTCTGGCCTACTGGTTAAGGTCTTAACTCCTACTCTGGCCTAATCGCTAAGGTCTTAACTCTTACTCTGGCCTACTGGTTAAGGTCTTAACTCTTACTCTGGCCTACTGGTTAAGGTCTTAACTCTTACTCTGGCCTAATAGCTAAGGTCTTAACTCTTACTCTGGCCTACTGGTTAAGGTCTTAACTCTTACTCTGGCCTAATAGCTAAGGTCTTAGACTCGTATTCTGGCCTAATAGCTAATGTCTTAGTCCCGTACTCTGGCCTAATGGTTAAGGTCTTAACTCTTACTCTTGCCTAATAGAAAAGGTCTTAGATTCGTACTCTTGCCTAATAGCTAAGGTCTTAGACTCGTACTCTGGCCTAATAGCTAAGGTCTTAGACTCGTACTCTGGCCAACTGGTTAAGGTCTTAACTCTTACTCTGGCCTAATAGCTAAGGTATAAGACTCGTACTCTGGCCTAATAGCTAAGGTCTTAGACTCGTACTCTGGCCTACTGGTTAAGGTCTTAACTCTTACTCTGGCCTAATAGCTAAGGTCTTAGACTCGTACTCTGGCCTAATGGTTAAGGTCTTAAGTCTTATTCTGGCCTAATAGCTAAGGTCTTAACTCTTACTCTGGCCTAATAGGTAAGGTCTTAGACTCGTACTCTGGTCTACTGGTTAAGGTCTTAACTCTTACTCTGGCCTAGTGGTCAAGGTCTTAACTCTTACTCTGGCCTAATACCTAAGGTCTTAGACTCATACTCTGGCCTAATGGTTAAGGTCTTAACTCTTACTTTGGCCTAATAGCTAAGGTATTAGACTCATACTCTTTCCTAATGGTTAAGGTCTTAACTCTTACTCTGGCCTAATAGCTAAGGTCTTAACTCTTACTCTGGCCTAATAGCTTAGGACTTAGACTCATACTCTGGCCTACTGGTTAAGGTCTTAACTCTTACTCTGGCCTAATAGCTAAGGTCTTAACTCTTACTCTGGCCTACTGGTTAAGGTCTTAACTCTTACTCTGGCCTACTGGTTAAGGTCTTAACTCTTACTCTGGCCTAATAGCTAATGTCTTAGACTCGTACTCTGACCTAATGGTTAAGGTCTTAGACTCATATTCTGGCCTAATAGCTAATGTCTTAACTCTTACTCTGGCCTACTGGTTAAGGTCTTAACTCTTACTCTGGCCTACTGGTTAAGGTCTTAACTCTTACTCTGGCCTAATAGCTAAGGTCTTAGACTCGTACTCTGGCCTAATGGTTAAGGTCTTAACTCTTACTCTGGCCTTATAGCTAAGGTCTTACCACTTACTCTGGCCTACTGGTTAAGGTCTTAACTCTTACTCTGGCCTACTGGTTAAGGTCTTAACTCTTACTCTGGCCTAATAGCTAAGGTCTTAGACTCGTACTCTGGCCTAATGGTTAAGGTCTTAACTCTTACTCTGGCCTAATAGTTAAGGTCTTAGACTCGTACTATGGCCTAATGGTTAAGGTCTTAACTCTTACTCTGGCCTACTGGTTAAGGTCTTAACTCTGACTCTGGCCTAATAGCTAAGGTCTTAACTCTTACTCTGGCCTAATAGCTAAGGTCTTAGACTCGTACTCTGGCCTACTGGTTAAGGTCTTAACTCTTACTCTGGCCTACTGGTTAAGGTCTTAACTCTTACTCTGGCCTAATACCTAAGGTCTTAGACTCGTACTCTGGCCTAATGGTTAAGGTCTTAACTCTTACTCTGGCCGAATAGCTAAGGTATTAGACTCGTACTCTGGCCTAATGGTTAAGGTCTTAACTCTTACTCTGGCCTAATAGCTATGGTCTTAACTCTTACTCTGGCCTAATAGCTTAGGTCTTAGACTCGTACTCTGGCCTACTGGTTAAGGTCTTAACTCTTACTCTGGCCTAATCGCTAAGGTCTTAACTCTTACTCTGGCCTACTGGTTAAGGTCTTAACTCTTACTCTGGCCTACTGGTTAAGGTCTTAACTCTTACTCTGGCCTAATAGCTAAGGTCTTAACTCTTACTCTGGCCTACTGGTTAAGGTCTTAACTCTTACTCTGGCCTACTGGTTAAGGTCTTAACTCTTACTCTGGCCTAATAGCTAAGGTCTTAGACTCGTATTCTGGCCTAATAGCTAATGTCTTAGTCTCGTACTCTGGCCTAATGGTTAAGGTCTTAACTCTTACTCTTGCCTAATAGAAAAGGTCTTAGACTCGTACTCTTGCCTAATAGCTAAGGTCTTAGACTCGTACTCTGGCCTAATAGCTAAGGTCTTAGACTCGTACTCTGGCCTACTGGTTAAGGTCTTAACTCTTACTCTGGCCTAATAGCTAAGGTCTTAGACTCGTACTCTGGCCTAATAGCTAAGGTCTTAGACTCGTACTCTGGCCTACTGGTTAAGGTCTTAACTCTTACTCTGGCCTAATACCTAAGGTCTTAGACTCGTACTCTGGCCTAATGGTTAAGGTCTTAACTCTTACTCTGGCCGAATAGCTAAGGTATTAGACTCGTACTCTGGCCTAATGGTTAAGGACTTAACTCTTACTCTGGCCTAATAGCTATGGTCTTAACTCTTACTCTGGCCTAATAGCTTAGGTCTTAGACTCGTACTCTGGCCTACTGGTTAAGGTCTTAACTCTTACTCTGGCCTAATCGCTAAGGTCTTAACTCTTACTCTGGCCTACTGGTTAAGGTCTTAACTCTTACTCTGGCCTACTGGTTAAGGTCTTAACTCTTACTCTGGCCTAATAGCTAAGGTCTTAACTCTTACTCTGGCCTACTGGTTAAGGTCTTAACTCTTACTCTGGCCTACTGGTTAAGGTCTTAACTCTTACTCTGGCCTAATAGCTAAGGTCTTAGACTCGTATTCTAGCCTAATAGCTAATGTCTTAGTCTCGTACTCTGGCCTAATGGTTAAGGTCTTAACTCTTACTCTTGCCTAATAGAAAAGGTCTTAGACTCGTACTCTTGCCTAATAGCTAAGGTCTTAGACTCGTACTCTGGCCTAATAGCTAAGGTCTTAGACTCGTACTCTGGCCTACTGGTTAAGGTCTTAACTCTTACTCTGGCCTAATAGCTAAGGTCTTAGACTCGTACTCTGGCCTAATAGCTAAGGTCTTAGACTCGTACTCTGGCCTACTGGTTAAGGTCTTAACTCTTACTCTGGCCTAATAGCTAAGGTCTAAGACTCGTACTCTGGCCTAATAGCTAAGGTCTTAGACTCGTACTCTGGCCTACTGGTTAAGGTCTTAACTCTTACTCTGGCCTAATAGCTAAGGTCTTAGACTCGTACTCTGGCCTACTGATTAAGGTCTTAACTCTTACTCTGGCCTAATCGCTAAGGTCTTAACTCTTACTCTGGCCTACTGGTTAAGGTCTTAACTCTTACTCTGGCCTACTGGTTAAGGTCTTAACTCTTACTCTGGTCTAATAGCTAAGGTCTTAACTCTTACTCTGGCCTACTGGTTAAGGTCTTAACTCTTACTCTGGCCTACTGGTTAAGGTCTTAACTCTTACTCTGGCCTAATAGCTAAGGTCTTAGACTCGTATTCTGGCCTAATAGCTAATGTCTTAGTCTCGTACTCTGGCCTAATGGTTAAGGTCTTAACTCTTACTCTTGCCTAATAGAAAAGGTCTTAGACTCGTACTCTTGCCTAATAGCTAAGGTTTTAGACTCGTACTCTGGCCTAATAGCTAAGGTCTTAGACTCGTACTCTGGCCTACTGGTTAAGGTCTTAACTCTTACTCTGGCCTAATAGCTAAGGTCTTAGACTCGTACTCTGGCCTAATAGCTAAGGTCTTAGACTCGTACTCTGGCCTACTGGTTAAGGTCTTAACTCTTACTCTGGCCTAATAGCTAAGGTCTAAGACTCGTACTCTGGCCTAATAGCTAAGGTCTTAGACTCGTACTCTGGCCTACTGGTTAAGGTCTTAACTCTTACTCTGGCCTAATAGCTAAGGTCCTAGACTCGTACTCTGGCCTAATGGTTAAGGTCTTAAGTCTTATTCTGGCCTAATAGCTAAGGTCTTAACTCTTACTCTGGCCTAATAGGTAAGCTCTTAGACTCGTACTCTGGTCTACTGGTTAAGGTCTTAACTCTTACTCTGGCCTAGTGGTCAAGGTCTTAACTCTTACTCTGGCCTAATACCTAAGGTCTTAGACTCGTACTCTGGCCTAATGGTTAAGGTCTTAACTCTTACTCTGGCCTAATAGCTAAGGTATTAGACTCATACTCTGGCCTAATGGTTAAGGTCTTAACTCTTACTCTGGCCTAATAGCTAAGGTCTTAACTCTTACTCTGGCCTAATAGCTTAGGACTTAGACTCATACTCTGGCCTACTGGTTAAGGTCTTAACTCTTACTCTGGCCTAATAGCTAAGGTCTTAACTCTTACTCTGGCCTACTGGTTAAGGTCTTAACTCTTACTCTGGCCTACTGGTTAAGGTCTTAACTCTTACTCTGGCCTAATAGCTAAGGTCTTAGACTCGTACTCTGACCTAATGGTTAAGGTCTTAACTCTTACTCTGACCTAATAGCTAAGGTCTTAGACTCATATTCTGGCCTAATAGCTAATGTCTTAACTCTTACTCTGGCCTACTGGTTAAGGTCTTAACTCTTACTCTGGCCTACTGGTTAAGGTCTTAACTCTTACTCTGGCCTAATAGCTAAGGTCTTAGACTCGTACTCTGGCCTAATGGTTAAGGTCTTAACTCTTACTCTGGCCTTATAGCTAAGGTCTTAACACTTACTCTGGCCTACTGGTTAAGGTCTTAACTCTTACTCTGGCCTAATGGTTAAGGTCTTACCTCTTACTCTGGCCTAATAGTTAAGGTCTTAGACTCGTACTATGGCCTAATGGTTAAGGTCTTAACTCTTACTCTGGCCTACTGGTTAAGGTCTTAACTCTGACTCTGGCCTAATAGCTAAGGTCTTAACTCTTACTCTGGCCTAATAGCTAAGGTCTTAGACTCGTACTCCGGCCTACTGGTTAAGGTCTTAACTCTTACTCTGGCCTACTGGTTAAGGTCTTAACTCTTACTCTGGCCTAATACCTAAGGTCTTAGACTCGTACTCTGGCCTAATGGTTAAGGTCTTAACTCTTACTCTGGCCGAATAGCTAAGGTATTAGACTCGTACTCTGGCCTAATGGATAAGGTCTTAACTCTTACTCTGGCCTAATAGCTATGGTCTTAACTCTTACTCTGGCCTAATAGCTTAGGTCTTAGACTCGTACTCTGGCCTACTGGTTAAGGTCTTAACTCTTACTCTGGCCTAATCGCTAAGGTCTTAACTCTTACTCTGGCCTACTGGTTAAGGTCTTAACTCTTACTCTGGCCTACTGGTTAAGGTCTTAACTCTTACTCTGGCCTAATAGCTAAGGTCTTAACTCTTACTCTGGCCTACTGGTTAAGGTCTTAACTCTTACTCTGGCCTACTGGTTAAGGTCTTAACTCTTACTCTGGCCTAATAGCTAAGGTCTTAGACTCGTATTCTGGCCTAATAGCTAATGTCTTAGTCTCGTACTCTGGCCTAATGGTTAAGGTCTTAACTCTTACTCTTGCCTAATAGAAAAGGTCTTAGACTCGTACTCTTGCCTAATAGCTAAGGTCTTAGACTCGTACTCTGGCCTAATAGCTAAGGTCTTAGACTCGTACTCTGGCCTACTGGTTAAGGTCTTAACTCTTACTCTGGCCTAATAGCTAAGGTCTTAGACTCGTACTCTGGCCTAATAGCTAAGGTCTTAGACTCGTACTCTGGCCTACTGGTTAAGGTCTTAACTCTTACTCTGGCCTAATACCTAAGGTCTTAGACTCGTACTCTGGCCTAATGGTTAAGGTCTTAACTCTTACTCTGGCCGAATAGCTAAGGTATTAGACTCGTACTCTGGCCTAATGGTTAAGGACTTAACTCTTACTCTGGCCTAATAGCTATGGTCTTAACTCTTACTCTGGCCTAATAGCTTAGGTCTTAGACTCGTACTCTGGCCTACTGGTTAAGGTCTTAACTCTTACTCTGGCCTAATCGCTAAGGTCTTAACTCTTACTCTGGCCTACTGGTTAAGGTCTTAACTCTTACTCTGGCCTACTGGTTAAGGTCTTAACTCTTACTCTGGCCTAATAGCTAAGGTCTTAACTCTTACTCTGGCCTACTGGTTAAGGTCTTAACTCTTACTCTGGCCTACTGGTTAAGGTCTTAACTCTTACTCTGGCCTAATAGCTAAGGTCTTAGACTCGTATTCTGGCCTAATAGCTAATGTCTTAGTCTCGTACTCTGGCCTAATGGTTAAGGTCTTAACTCTTACTCTTGCCTAATAGAAAAGGTCTTAGACTCGTACTCTTGCCTAATAGCTAAGGTCTTAGACTCGTACTCTGGCCTAATAGCTAAGGTCTTAGACTCGTACTCTGGCCTACTGGTTAAGGTCTTAACTCTTACTCTGGCCTAATAGCTAAGGTCTTAGACTCGTACTCTGGCCTAATAGCTAAGGTCTTAGACTCGTACTCTGGCCTACTGGTTAAGGTCTTAACTCTTACTCTGGCCTAATAGCTAAGGTCTAAGACTCGTACTCTGGCCTAATAGCTAAGGTCTTAGACTCGTACTCTGGCCTACTGGTTAAGGTCTTAACTCTTACTCTGGCCTAATAGCTAAGGTCTTAGACTCGTACTCTGGCCTACTGATTAAGGTCTTAACTCTTACTCTGGCCTAATCGCTAAGGTCTTAACTCTTACTCTGGCTTACTGGTTAAGGTCTTAACTCTTACTCTGGCCTACTGGTTAAGGTCTTAACTCTTACTCTGGTCTAATAGCTAAGGTCTTAACTCTTACTCTGGCCTACTGGTTAAGGTCTTAACTCTTACTCTGGCCTACTGGTTAAGGTCTTAACTCTTACTCTGGCCTAATAGCTAAGGTCTTAGACTCGTATTCTGGCCTAATAGCTAATGTCTTAGTCTCGTACTCTGGCCTAATGGTTAAGGTCTTAACTCTTACTCTTGCCTAATAGAAAAGGTCTTAGACTCGTACTCTTGCCTAATAGCTAAGGTTTTAGACTCGTACTCTGGCCTAATAGCTAAGGTCTTAGACTCGTACTCTGGCCTACTGGTTAAGGTCTTAACTCTTACTCTGGCCTAATAGCTAAGGTCTTAGACTCGTACTCTGGCCTAATAGCTAAGGTCTTAGACTCGTACTCTGGCCTACTGGTTAAGGTCTTAACTCTTACTCTGGCCTAATAGCTAAGGTCTAAGACTCGTACTCTGGCCTAATAGCTAAGGTCTTAGACTCGTACTCTGGCCTACTGGTTAAGGTCTTAACTCTTACTCTGGCCTAATAGCTAAGGTCTTAGACTCGTACTCTGGCCTAATGGTTAAGGTCTTAAGTCTTATTCTGGCCTAATAGCTAAGGTCTTAACTCTTACTCTGGCCTAATAGGTAAGCTCTTAGACTCGTACTCTGGTCTACTGGTTAAGGTCTTAACTCTTACTCTGGCCTAGTGGTCAAGGTCTTAACTCTTACTCTGGCCTAATACCTAAGGTCTTAGACTCGTACTCTGGCCTAATGGTTAAGGTCTTAACTCTTACTCTGGCCTAATAGCTAAGGTATTAGACTCATACTCTGGCCTAATGGTTAAGGTCTTAACTCTTACTCTGGCCTAATAGCTAAGGTCTTAACTCTTACTCTGGCCTAATAGCTTAGGACTTAGACTCATACTCTGGCCTACTGGTTAAGGTCTTAACTCTTACTCTGGCCTAATAGCTAAGGTCTTAACTCTTACTCTGGCCTACTGGTTAAGGTCTTAACTCTTACTCTGGCCTACTGGTTAAGGTCTTAACTCTTACTCTGGCCTAATAGCTAAGGTCTTAGACTCGTACTCTGACCTAATGGTTAAGGTCTTAACTCTTACTCTGACCTAATAGCTAAGGTCTTAGACTCATATTCTGGCCTAATAGCTAATGTCTTAACTCTTACTCTGGCCTACTGGTTAAGGTCTTAACTCTTACTCTGGCCTACTGGTTAAGGTCTTAACTCTTACTCTGGCCTAATAGCTAAGGTCTTAGACTCGTACTCTGGCCTAATGGTTAAGGTCTTAACTCTTACTCTGGCCTTATAGCTAAGGTCTTAACACTTACTCTGGCCTACTGGTTAAGGTCTTAACTCTTACTCTGGCCTAATGGTTAAGGTCTTACCTCTTACTCTGGCCTAATAGTTAAGGTCTTAGACTCGTACTATGGCCTAATGGTTAAGGTCTTAACTCTTACTCTGGCCTACTGGTTAAGGTCTTAACTCTGACTCTGGCCTAATAGCTAAGGTCTTAACTCTTACTCTGGCCTAATAGCTAAGGTCTTAGACTCGTACTCCGGCCTACTGGTTAAGGTCTTAACTCTTACTCTGGCCTACTGGTTAAGGTCTTAACTCTTACTCTGGCCTAATACCTAAGGTCTTAGACTCGTACTCTGGCCTAATGGTTAAGGTCTTAACTCTTACTCTGGCCGAATAGCTAAGGTATTAGACTCGTACTCTGGCCTAATGGATAAGGTCTTAACTCTTACTCTGGCCTAATAGCTATGGTCTTAACTCTTACTCTGGCCTAATAGCTTAGGTCTTAGACTCATACTCTGGCCTACTGGTTAAGGTCTTAACTCTTACTCTGGCCTAATCGCTAAGGTCTTAACTCTTACTCTGGCCTACTGGTTAAGGTCTTAACTCTTACTCTGGCCTACTGGTTAAGGTCTTAACTCTTACTCTGGCCTAATAGCTAAGGTCTTAACTCTTACTCTGGCCTACTGGTTAAGGTCTTAACTCTTACTCTGGCCTACTGGTTAAGGTCTTAACTCTTACTCTGGCCTAATAGCTAAGGTCTTAACTCTTACTCTGGCCTACTGGTTAAGGTCTTAACTCTTACTCTGGCCTAATAGCTAAGGTCTTAGACTCGTACTCTGGCCTAATGGTTAAGGTCTTAAGTCTTATTCTGGCCTAATAGCTAAGGTCTTAACTCTTACTCTGGCCTAATAGGTAAGCTCTTAGACTCGTACTCTGGTCTACTGGTTAAGGTCTTAACTCTTACTCTGGCCTAGTGGTCAAGGTCTTAACTCTTACTCTGGCCTAATACCTAAGGTCTTAGACTCGTACTCTGGCCTAATGGTTAAGGTCTTAACTCTTACTCTGGCCTAATAGCTAAGGTATTAGACTCATACTCTGGCCTAATGGTTAAGGTCTTAACTCTTACTCTGGCCTAATAGCTAAGGTCTTAACTCTTACTCTGGCCTAATAGCTTAGGACTTAGACTCATACTCTGGCCTACTGGTTAAGGTCTTAACTCTTACTCTGGCCTAATAGCTAAGGTCTTAACTCTTACTCTGGCCTACTGGTTAAGGTCTTAACTCTTACTCTGGCCTACTGGTTAAGGTCTTAACTCTTACTCTGGCCTAATAGCTAAGGTCTTAGACTCGTACTCTGACCTAATGGTTAAGGTCTTAACTCTTACTCTGACCTAATAGCTAAGGTCTTAGACTCATATTCTGGCCTAATAGCTAATGTCTTAACTCTTACTCTGGCCTACTGGTTAAGGTCTTAACTCTTACTCTGGCCTACTGGTTAAGGTCTTAACTCTTACTCTGGCCTAATAGCTAAGGTCTTAGACTCGTACTCTGGCCTAATGGTTAAGGTCTTAACTCTGACTCTGGCCTTATAGCTAAGGTCTTAACACTTACTCTGGCCTACTGGTTAAGGTCTTAACTCTTACTCTGGCCTAATGGTTAAGGTCTTACCTCTTACTCTGGCCTAATAGTTAAGGTCTTAGACTCGTACTATGGCCTAATGGTTAAGGTCTTAACTCTTACTCTGGCCTACTGGTTAAGGTCTTAACTCTGACTCTGGCCTAATAGCTAAGGTCTTAACTCTTACTCTGGCCTAATAGCTAAGGTCTTAGACTCGTACTCCGGCCTACTGGTTAAGGTCTTAACTCTTACTCTGGCCTACTGGTTAAGGTCTTAACTCTTACTCTGGCCTAATACCTAAGGTCTTAGACTCGTACTCTGGCCTAATGGTTAAGGTCTTAACTCTTACTCTGGCCGAATAGCTAAGGTATTAGACTCGTACTCTGGCCTAATGGATAAGGTCTTAACTCTTACTCTGGCCTAATAGCTATGGTCTTAACTCTTACTCTGGCCTAATAGCTTAGGTCTTAGACTCATACTCTGGCCTACTGGTTAAGGTCTTAACTCTTACTCTGGCCTAATCGCTAAGGTCTTAACTCTTACTCTGGCCTACTGGTTAAGGTCTTAACTCTTACTCTGGCCTACTGGTTAAGGTCTTAACTCTTACTCTGGCCTAATAGCTAAGGTCTTAACTCTTACTCTGGCCTACTGGTTAAGGTCTTAACTCTTACTCTGGCCTACTGGTTAAGGTCTTAACTCTTACTCTGGCCTAATAGCTAAGGTCTTAACTCTTACTCTGGCCTACTGGTTAAGGTCTTAACTCTTACTCTGGCCTACTGGTTAAGGTCTTAACTCTTACTCTGGCCTAATAGCTAAGGTCTTAGACTCGTATTCTGGCCTAATAGCTAATGTCTTAGTCTCGTACTCTGGCCTAATGGTTAAGGTCTTAACTCTTACTCTTGCCTAATAGAAAAGGTCTTAGATTCGTACTCTTGTCTAATAGCTAAGGTCTTAGACTCGTACTCTGGCCTAATAGCTAAGGTGTTAGACTCGTACTCTGGCCTACTGGTTAAGGTCTTAACTCTTACTCTGGCCTAATAGCTAAGGTCTTAGACTCGTACTCTGGCCTAATAGCTAAGGTCTTAGACTCGTACTCTGGCCTACTGGTTAAGGTCTTAACTCTTACTCTGGCCTAATAGCTAAGGTCTAAGACTCGTACTCTGGCCTAATAGCTAAGGTCTTAGACTCGTACTCTGGCCTACTGGTTAAGGTCTTAACTCTTACTCTGGCCTAATAGCTAAGGTCTTAGACTCGTACTCTGGCCTAATGGGTAAGGTCTTAACTCTTACTCTGGCCTAATAGCTAAGGTCTTAGACTCGTACTCTGGCCTAATGGTTAAGGTCTTAAGTCTTATTCTGGCCTAATAGCTAAGGTCTTAACTCATACTCTGGCCTAATAGGTAAGGTCTTAGACTTGTACTCTGGCCTACTGGTTAAGGTCTTAACTCTTACTCTGGCCTACTGGTCAAGGTCTTAACTCTTACTCTGGCCTAATACCTAAGGTCTTAGACTCGTACTCTGGCCTAATGGTTAAGGTCTTAACTCTTACTCTGGCCTAATAGCTAAGGTATTAGACTCATACTCTGGCCTAATGGTTAAGGTCTTAACTCTTACTCTGGCCTAATAGCTAAGGTCTTAACTCTTACTCTGGCCTAATAGCTTAGGACTTAGACTCATACTCTGGCCTACTGGTTAAGGTCTTAACTCTTACTCTGGCCTAATAGCTAAGGTCTTAACTCTTACTCTGGCCTACTGGTTAAGGTCTTAACTCTTACTCTGGCCTACTGGTTAAGGTCTTAACTCTTACTCTGGCCTAATAGCTAAGGTCTTAACTCTTACTCTGGCCTACTGGTTAAGGTCTTAACTCTTACTCTGGCCTAATAGCTAAGGTCTTAACTCTTACTCTGGCCTACTGGTTAAGGTCTTAACTCTTACTCTGGCCTACTGGGTAAGGTCTTAACTCTTACTCTGGCCTAATAGCTAAGGTCTTAGACTCGTATTCTGGCCTAATAGCTAATGTCTTAGTCTCGTACTCTGGCCTAATGGTTAAGGTCTTAACTCTTACTCTTGCCTAATAGAAAAGGTCTTAGATTCGTACTCTTGTCTAATAGCTAAGGTCTTAGACTCGTACTCTGGCCTAATAGCTAAGGTGTTAGACTCGTACTCTGGCCTACTGGTTAAGGTCTTAACTCTTACTCTGGCCTAATAGCTAAGGTCTTAGACTCGTACTCTGGCCTAATAGCTAAGGTCTTAGACTCGTACTCTGGCCTACTGGTTAAGGTCTTAACTCTTACTCTGGCCTAATAGCTAAGGTCTAAGACTCGTACTCTGGCCTAATAGCTAAGGTCTTAGACTCGTACTCTGGCCTACTGGTTAAGGTCTTAACTCTTACTCTGGCCTAATAGCTAAGGTCTTAGACTCGTACTCTGGCCTAATGGGTAAGGTCTTAACTCTTACTCTGGCCTAATAGCTAAGGTCTTAGACTCGTACTCTGGCCTAATGGTTAAGGGCTTAAGTCTTATTCTGGCCTAATAGCTAAGGTCTTAACTCTTACTCTGGCCTAATAGGTAAGGTCTTAGACTTGTACTCTGGCCTACTGGTTAAGGTCTTAACTCTTACTCTGGCCTACTGGTCAAGGTCTTAACTCTTACTCTGGCCTAATACCTAAGGTCTTAGACTCGTACTCTGGCCTAATGGTTAAGGTCTTAACTCTTACTCTGGCCTAATAGCTAAGGTATTAGACTCATACTCTGGCCTAATGGTTAAGGTCTTAACTCTTACTCTGGCCTAATAGCTAAGGTCTTAACTCTTACTCTGGCCTAATAGCTTAGGACTTAGACTCATACTCTGGCCTACTGGTTAAGGTCTTAACTCTTACTCTGGCCTAATAGCTAAGGTCTTAACTCTTACTCTGGCCTACTGGTTAAGGTCTTAACTCTTACTCTGGCCTACTGGTTAAGGTCTTAACTCTTACTCTGGCCTAATAGCTAAGGTCTTAGACTCGTACTCTGACCTAATGGTTAAGGTCTTAACTCTTACTCTGACCTAATAGCTAAGGTCTTAGACTCGTATTTTGGCCTAATAGCTAATGTCTTAACTCTTACTCTGGCCTACTGGTTAAGGTCTTAACTCTTACTCTGGCCTACTGGTTAAGGTCTTAACTCTTACTCTGGCCTTATAGCTAATGTCTTAACACTTACTCTGGCCTACTGGTTAAGGTCTTAACTCTTACTCTGGCCTACTGGTTAAGGTCTTAACTCTTACTCTGGCCTAATAGCTAAGGTCTTAGACTCGTACTCTGGCCGAATGGTTAAGGTCTTAACTCTTACTCTTGCCTAATAGCTATGGTCTTAACTCTTACTCTGGCCTAATAGCTTAGGTCTTAGACTCGTACTCTGGCCTACTGGTTAAGGTCTTAACTCTTACTCTGGCCTAATCGCTAAGGTCTTAACTCTTACTCTGGCCTACTGGTTAAGGTCTTAACTCTTACTCTGGCCGACTGGTTAAGGTCTTAACTCTTACTCTGGCCTAATAGCTAATGTCTTAGACTCGTACTCTGACCTTATGGTTAAGGTCTTAGACTCATATTCTGGCCTAATAGCTAATGTCTTAACTCTTACTCTGGCCTACTGGTTAAGGTCTTAACTCTTACTCTGGCCTACTGGTTAAGGTCTTAACTCTTACTCTGGCCTAATAGCTAAGGTCTTAGACTCGTACTCTGGCCTAATGGTTAAGGTCTTAACTCTTACTCTGGCCTTATAGCTAAGGTCTTAACACTTACTCTGGCCTACTGGTTAAGGTCTTAACTCTTACTCTGGCCTACTGGTTAAGGTCTTAACTCTTACTCTGGCCTAATAGCTAAGGTCTTAGACTCGTACTCTGGCCTAATGGTTAAGGTCTTAACTCTTACTCTGGCCTAATAGTTAAGGTCTTAGACTCGTACTATGGCCTAATGGTTAAGGTCTTAACTCTTACTCTGGCCTACTGGTTAAGGTCTTAACTCTGACTCTGGCCTAATAGCTAAGGTCTTAACTCTTACTCTGGCCTAATAGCTAAGGTCTTAGACTCGTACTCTGGCCTACTGGTTAAGGTCTTAACTCTTACTCTGGCCTACTGGTTAAGGTCTTAACTCTTACTCTGGCCTAATACCTAAGGTCTTAGACTCGTACTCTGGCCTAATGGTTAAGGTCTTAACTCTTACTCTGGCCGAATAGCTAAGGTATTAGACTCGTACTCTGGCCTAATGGTTAAGGTCTTAACTCTTACTCTGGCCTAATAGCTATGGTCTTAACTCTTACTCTGGCCTAATAGCTTAGGTCTTAGACTCGTACTCTGGCCTACTGGTTAAGGTCTTAACTCTTACTCTGGCCTAATCGCTAAGGTCTTAACTCTTACTCTGGCCTACTGGTTAAGGTCTTAACTCTTACTCTGGCCTACTGGTTAAGGTCTTAACTCTTACTCTGGCCTAATAGCTAAGGTCTTAACTCTTACTCTGGCCTACTGGTTAAGGTCTTAACTCTTACTCTGGCCTACTGGTTAAGGTCTTAACTCTTACTCTGGCCTAATAGCTAAGGTCTTAGACTCGTATTCTGGCCTAATAGCTAATGTCTTAGTCTCGTACTCTGGCCTAATGGTTAAGGTCTTAACTCTTACTCTTGCCTAATAGAAAAGGTCTTAGACTCGTACTCTTGCCTAATAGCTAAGGTCTTAGACTCGTACTCTGGCCTAATAGCTAAGGTCTTAGACTCGTACTCTGGCCTACTGGTTAAGGTCTTAACTCTTACTCTGGCCTAATAGCTAAGGTCTTAGACTCGTACTCTGGCCTAATAGCTAAGGTCTTAGACTCGTACTCTGGCCTACTGGTTAAGGTCTTAACTCTTACTCTGGCCTAATACCTAAGGTCTTAGACTCGTACTCTGGCCTAATGGTTAAGGTCTTAACTCTTACTCTGGCCGAATAGCTAAGGTATTAGACTCGTACTCTGGCCTAATGGTTAAGGACTTAACTCTTACTCTGGCCTAATAGCTATGGTCTTAACTCTTACTCTGGCCTAATAGCTTAGGTCTTAGACTCGTACTCTGGCCTACTGGTTAAGGTCTTAACTCTTACTCTGGCCTAATCGCTAAGGTCTTAACTCTTACTCTGGCCTACTGGTTAAGGTCTTAACTCTTACTCTGGCCTACTGGTTAAGGTCTTAACTCTTACTCTGGCCTAATAGCTAAGGTCTTAACTCTTACTCTGGCCTACTGGTTAAGGTCTTAACTCTTACTCTGGCCTACTGGTTAAGGTCTTAACTCTTACTCTGGCCTAATAGCTAAGGTCTTAGACTCGTATTCTGGCCTAATAGCTAATGTCTTAGTCTCGTACTCTGGCCTAATGGTTAAGGTCTTAACTCTTACTCTTGCCTAATAGAAAAGGTCTTAGACTCGTACTCTTGCCTAATAGCTAAGGTCTTAGACTCGTACTCTGGCCTAATAGCTAAGGTCTTAGACTCGTACTCTGGCCTACTGGTTAAGGTCTTAACTCTTACTCTGGCCTAATAGCTAAGGTCTTAGACTCGTACTCTGGCCTAATAGCTAAGGTCTTAGACTCGTACTCTGGCCTACTGGTTAAGGTCTTAACTCTTACTCTGGCCTAATAGCTAAGGTCTAAGACTCGTACTCTGGCCTAATAGCTAAGGTCTTAGACTCGTACTCTGGCCTACTGGTTAAGGTCTTAACTCTTACTCTGGCCTAATAGCTAAGGTCTTAGACTCGTACTCTGGCCTACTGGTTAAGGTCTTAACTCTTACTCTGGCCTAATCGCTAAGGTCTTAACTCTTACTCTGGCCTACTGGTTAAGGTCTTAACTCTTACTCTGGCCTACTGGTTAAGGTCTTAACTCTTACTCTGGTCTAATAGCTAAGGTCTTAACTCTTACTCTGGCCTACTGGTTAAGGTCTTAACTCTTACTCTGGCCTACTGGTTAAGGTCTTAACTCTTACTCTGGCCTAATAGCTAAGGTCTTAGACTCGTATTCTGGCCTAATAGCTAATGTCTTAGTCTCGTACTCTGGCCTAATGGTTAAGGTCTTAACTCTTACTCTTGCCTAATAGAAAAGGTCTTAGACTCGTACTCTTGCCTAATAGCTAAGGTTTTAGACTCGTACTCTGGCCTAATAGCTAAGGTCTTAGACTCGTACTCTGGCCTACTGGTTAAGGTCTTAACTCTTACTCTGGCCTAATAGCTAAGGTCTTAGACTCGTACTCTGGCCTAATAGCTAAGGTCTTAGACTCGTACTCTGGCCTACTGGTTAAGGTCTTAAGTCTTACTCTGGCCTAATAGCTAAGGTCTAAGACTCGTACTCTGGCCTAATAGCTAAGGTCTTAGACTCGTACTCTGGCCTACTGGTTAGGGTCTTAACTCTTACTCTGGCCTAATAGCTAAGGTCTTAGACTCGTACTCTGGCCTAATGGTTAAGGTCTTAAGTCTTATTCTGGCCTAATAGCTAAGGTCTTAACTCTTACTCTGGCCTAATAGGTAAGCTCTTAGACTCGTACTCTGGTCTACTTATTAAGGTCTTAACTCTTACTCTGGCCTAGTGGTCAAGGTCTTAACTCTTACTCTGGCCTAATACCTAAGGTCTTAGACTCGTACTCTGGCCTAATGGTTAAGGTCTTAACTCTTACTCTGGCCTAATAGCTAAGGTATTAGACTCATACTCTGGCCTAATGGTTAAGGTCTTAACTCTTACTCTGGCCTAATAGCTAAGGTCTTAACTCTTACTCTGGCCTAATAGCTTAGGACTTAGACTCATACTCTGGCCTACTGGTTAAGGTCTTAACTCTTACTCTGGCCTAATAGCTAAGGTCTTAACTCTTACTCTGGCCTACTGGTTAAGGTCTTAACTCTTACTCTGGCCTACTGGTTAAGGTCTTAACTCTTACTCTGGCCTAATAGCTAAGGTCTTAGACTCGTACTCTGACCTAATGGTTAAGGTCTTAACTCTTACTCTGACCTAATAGCTAAGGTCTTAGACTCATATTCTGGCCTAATAGCTAATGTCTTAACTCTTACTCTGGCCTACTGGTTAAGGTCTTAACTCTTACTCTGGCCTACTGGTTAAGGTCTTAACTCTTACTCTGGCCTAATAGCTAAGGTCTTAGACTCGTACTCTGGCCTAATGGTTAAGGTCTTAACTCTTACTCTGGCCTTATAGCTAAGGTCTTAACACTTACTCTGGCCTACTGGTTAAGGTCTTAACTCTTACTCTGGCCTAATGGTTAAGGTCTTACCTCTTACTCTGGCCTAATAGTTAAGGTCTTAGACTCGTACTATGGCCTAATGGTTAAGGTCTTAACTCTTACTCTGGCCTACTGGTTAAGGTCTTAACTCTGACTCTGGCCTAATAGCTAAGGTCTTAACTCTTACTCTGGCCTAATAGCTAAGGTCTTAGACTCGTACTCCGGCCTACTGGTTAAGGTCTTAACTCTTACTCTGGCCTACTGGTTAAGGTCTTAACTCTTACTCTGGCCTAATACCTAAGGTCTTAGACTCGTACTCTGCCCTAATGGTTAAGGTCTTAACTCTTACTCTGGCCGACTAGCTAAGGTATTAGACTCGTACTCTGGCCTAATGGATAAGGTCTTAACTCTTACTCTGGCCTAATAGCTATGGTCTTAACTCTTACTCTGGCCTAATAGCTTAGGTCTTAGACTCGTACTCTGGCCTACTGGTTAAGGTCTTAACTCTTACTCTGGCCTAATCGCTAAGGTCTTAACTCTTACTCTGGCCTACTGGTTAAGGTCTTAACTCTTACTCTGGCCTACTGGTTAAGGTCTTAACTCTTACTCTGGCCTAATAGCTAAGGTCTTAACTCTTACTCTGGCCTACTGGTTAAGGTCTTAACTCTTACTCTGGCCTACTGGTTAAGGTCTTAACTCTTACTCTGGCCTAATAGCTAAGGTCTTAACTCTTACTCTGGCCTACTGGTTAAGGTCTTAACTCTTACTCTGGCCTACTGGTTAAGGTCTTAACTCTTACTCTGGCCTAATAGCTAAGGTCTTAGACTCGTATTCTGGCCTAATAGCTAATGTCTTAGTCTCGTACTCTGGCCTAATGGTTAAGGTCTTAACTCTTACTCTTGCCTAATAGAAAAGGTCTTAGATTCGTACTCTTGTCTAATAGCTAAGGTCTTAGACTCGTACTCTGGCCTAATAGCTAAGGTGTTAGACTCGTACTCTGGCCTACTGGTTAAGGTCTTAACTCTTACTCTGGCCTAATAGCTAAGGTCTTAGACTCGTACTCTGGCCTAATAGCTAAGGTCTTAGACTCGTACTCTGGCCTACTGGTTAAGGTCTTAACTCTTACTCTGGCCTAATAGCTAAGGTCTAAGACTCGTACTCTGGCCTAATAGCTAAGGTCTTAGACTCGTACTCTGGCCTACTGGTTAAGGTCTTAACTCTTACTCTGGCCTAATAGCTAAGGTCTTAGACTCGTACTCTGGCCTAATGGGTAAGGTCTTAACTCTTACTCTGGCCTAATAGCTAAGGTCTTAGACTCGTACTCTGGCCTAATGGTTAAGGTCTTAAGTCTTATTCTGGCCTAATAGCTAAGGTCTTAACTCTTACTCTGGCCTAATAGGTAAGGTCTTAGACTTGTACTCTGGCCTACTGGTTAAGGTCTTAACTCTTACTCTGGCCTACTGGTCAAGGTCTTAACTCTTACTCTGGCCTAATACCTAAGGTCTTAGACTCGTACTCTGGCCTAATGGTTAAGGTCTTAACTCTTACTCTGGCCTAATAGCTAAGGTATTAGACTCATACTCTGGCCTAATGGTTAAGGTCTTAACTCTTACTCTGGCCTAATAGCTAAGGTCTTAACTCTTACTCTGGCCTAATAGCTTAGGACTTAGACTCATACTCTGGCCTACTGGTTAAGGCCTTAACTCTTACTCTGGCCTAATAGCTAAGGTCTTAACTCTTACTCTGGCCTACTGGTTAAGGTCTTAACTCTTACTCTGGCCTACTGGTTAAGGTCTTAACTCTTACTCTGGCCTAATAGCTAAGGTCTTAACTCTTACTCTGGCCTACTGGTTAAGGTCTTAACTCTTACTCTGGCCTAATAGCTAAGGTCTTAACTCTTACTCTGGCCTACTGGTTAAGGTCTTAACTCTTACTCTGGCCTACTGGTTAAGGTCTTAACTCTTACTCTGGCCTAATAGCTAAGGTCTTAGACTCGTATTCTGGCCTAATAGCTAATGTCTTAGTCTCGTACTCTGGCCTAATGGTTAAGGTCTTAACTCTTACTCTTGCCTAATAGAAAAGGTCTTAGATTCGTACTCTTGTCTAATAGCTAAGGTCTTAGACTCGTACTCTGGCCTAATAGCTAAGGTGTTAGACTCGTACTCTGGCCTACTGGTTAAGGTCTTAACTCTTACTCTGGCCTAATAGCTAAGGTCTTAGACTCGTACTCTGGCCTAATAGCTAAGGTCTTAGACTCGTACTCTGGCCTACTGGTTAAGGTCTTAACTCTTACTCTGGCCTAATAGCTAAGGTCTAAGACTCGTACTCTGGCCTAATAGCTAAGGTCTTAGACTCGTACTCTGGCCTACTGGTTAAGGTCTTAACTCTTACTCTGGCCTAATAGCTAAGGTCTTAGACTCGTACTCTGGCCTAATGGGTAAGGTCTTAACTCTTACTCTGGCCTAATAGCTAAGGTCTTAGACTCGTACTCTGGCCTAATGGTTAAGGTCTTAAGTCTTATTCTGGCCTAATAGCTAAGGTCTTAACTCTTACTCTGGCCTAATAGGTAAGGTCTTAGACTTGTACTCTGGCCTACTGGTTAAGGTCTTAACTCTTACTCTGGCCTACTGGTCAAGGTCTTAACTCTTACTCTGGCCTAATACCTAAGGTCTTAGACTCGTACTCTGGCCTAATGGTTAAGGTCTTAACTCTTACTCTGGCCTAATAGCTAAGGTATTAGACTCATACTCTGGCCTAATGGTTAAGGTCTTAACTCTTACTCTGGCCTAATAGCTAAGGTCTTAACTCTTACTCTGGCCTAATAGCTTAGGACTTAGACTCATACTCTGGCCTACTGGTTAAGGTCTTAACTCTTACTCTGGCCTAATAGCTAAGGTCTTAACTCTTACTCTGGCCTACTGGTTAAGGTCTTAACTCTTACTCTGGCCTACTGGTTAAGGTCTTAACTCTTACTCTGGCCTAATAGCTAAGGTCTTAGACTCGTACTCTGACCTAATGGTTAAGGTCTTAACTCTTACTCTGACCTAATAGCTAAGGTCTTAGACTCGTATTTTGGCCTAATAGCTAATGTCTTAACTCTTACTCTGGCCTACTGGTTAAGGTCTTAACTCTTACTCTGGCCTACTGGTTAAGGTCTTAACTCTTACTCTGGCCTTATAGCTAATGTCTTAACACTTACTCTGGCCTACTGGTTAAGGTCTTAACTCTTACTCTGGCCTACTGGTTAAGGTCTTAACTCTTACTCTGGCCTAATAGCTAAGGTCTTAGACTCGTACTCTGGCCGAATGGTTAAGGTCTTAACTCTTACTCTTGCCTAATAGCTATGGTCTTAACTCTTACTCTGGCCTAATAGCTTAGGTCTTAGACTCGTACTCTGGCCTACTGGTTAAGGTCTTAACTCTTACTCTGGCCTAATCGCTAAGGTCTTAACTCTTACTCTGGCCTACTGGTTAAGGTCTTAACTCTTACTCTGGCCTACTGGTTAAGGTCTTAACTCTTACTCTGGCCTAATAGCTAAGGTCTTAACTCTTACTCTGGCTTACTGGTTAAGGTCTTAACTCTTACTCTGGCCTACTGGTTAAGGTCTTAACTCTTACTCTGGCCTAATAGCTAAGGTCTTAACTCTTACTCTGGCCTAATAGCTAAGGTCTTAACTCTTACTCTGGCTTACTGGTTAAGGTCTTAACTCTTACTCTGGCCTACTGGTTAAGGTCTTAACTCTTACTCTGGCCTAATAGCTAAGGTCTTAGACTCGTATTCTGGCCTAATAGCTAATGTGTTAGTCTCGTACTCTGGCCTAATGGTTAAGGTCTTAACTCTTACTCTTGCCTAATAGAAAAGGTCTTAGATTCGTACTCTTGCCTAATAGCTAAGGTCTTAGACTCGTACTCTGGCCTAATAGCTAAGGTCTTAGACTCGTACTCTGGCCTACTGGTTAAGGTCTTAACTCTTACTCTGGCCTAATAGCTAAGGTCTTAGACTCGTACTCTGGCCTAATAGCTAAGGTCTTAGACTCGTACTCTGGCCTACTGGTTAAGGTCTTAACTCTTACTCTGGCCTAATAGCTAAGGTCTAAGACTCGTACTCTGGCCTAATAGCTAAGGTCTTAGACTCGTACTCTGGCCTACTGGTTAAGGTCTTAACTCTTACTCTGGCCTAATAGCTAAGGTCTTAGACTCGTACTCTGGCCTAATGGGTAAGGTCTTAACTCTTACTCTGGCCTAATAGCTAAGGTCTTAGACTCGTACTCTGGCCTAATGGTTAAGGTCTTAAGTCTTATTCTGGCCTAATAGCTAAGGTCTTAACTCTTACTCTGGCCTAATAGGTAAGGTCTTAGACTTGTACTCTGGCCTACTGGTTAAGGTCTTAACTCTTACTCTGGCCTACTGGTCAAGGTCTTAACTCTTACTCTGGCCTAATACCTAAGGTCTTAGACTCGTACTCTGGCCTAATGGTTAAGGTCTTAACTCTTACTCTGGCCTAATAGCTAAGGTATTAGACTCATACTCTGGCCTAATGGTTAAGGTCTTAACTCTTACTCTGGCCTAATATCTAAGGTCTTAACTCTTACTCTGGCCTAATAGCTTAGGACTTAGACTCATACTCTGGCCTACTGGTTAAGGTCTTAACTCTTACTCTGGCCTAATAGCTAAGGTCTTAACTCTTACTCTGGCCTACTGGTTAAGATCTTAACTCTTACTCTGGCCTACTGGTTAAGGTCTTAACTCTTACTCTGGCCTAATAGCTAAGGTCTTAGACTCGTACTCTGACCTAATGGTTAAGGTCTTAACTCTTACTCTGACCTAATAGCTAAGGTCTTAGATTCGTATTTTGGCCTAATAGCTAATGTCTTAACTCTTACTCTGGCCTACTGGTTAAGGTCTTAACTCTTACTCTGGCCTACTGGTTAAGGTCTTAACTCTTACTCTGGCCTTATAGCTAAGGTCTTAACACTTACTCTGGCCTACTGGTTAAGGTCTTAACTCTTACTCTGGCCTACTGGTTAAGGTCTTAACTCTTACTCTGGCCTAATAGCTAAGGTCTTAGACTCGTACTCTGGCCTAATGGTTAAAGTCTTAACTCTTACTCTGGCCTTATAGCTAAGGTCTTAACACTTACTCTGGCCTAATAGCTAAGGTCTTAGACTCGTACTCTGGCCTAATGGTTAAGGTCTTAACTCTTACTCTTGCCTAATAGAAAAGGTCTTAGACTCGTACTCTTGCCTAATAGCTAAGGTCTTAGACTCGTACTCTGGCCTACTGGTTAAGGTCTTAACTCTTACTCTGGCCTAATACCTAAGGTCTTAGACTCATACTCTGGCCTAATAGCTAAGGTATTAGACTCATACTCTGGCCTAATGGTTAAGGTCTTAACTCTTACTCTGGCCTAATAGCTAAGGTCTTAACTCTTACTCTGGACAAATAGCTTAGGTCTTAGACTCGTACTCTGGCCTACTGGTTAAGGTCTTAACTCTTACTCTGGCCTAATAGCTAAGGTCTTAACTCTTACTCTGGCCTACTGGTTAAGGTCTTAACTCTTACTCTGGCCTACTGGTTAAGGTCTTAACTCTTACTCTGGCCTAATAGCTAAGGTTTTAGACTCGTACTCTGGCCTAATGGTTAAGGTCTTAACTCTTACTCTGACCTAATAGCTAAGGTCTTAGACTCGTATTCTGGGCTAATAGCTAATGTCTTAGACTCGTACTCTGGCCTAATGGTTAAGGTCTTAACTCTTACTCTGGCCTACTGGTTAAGGTCTTAACTCTTACTCTGGCCTAATAGCTAAGGTCTTAGACTCGTACTCTGGCCTAATGGTTAAGGTCTTAAATCTTACTCTGGCCTACTGGTTAAGGTCTTAGCTCTTTCTCTGGCCTACTGGTTAAGGTCTTAACTCTTACTCTGGCCTAATAGCTAAGGTCTTAACTCTTACTCTGGCCTAATAGCTAAGGTCTTAGACTCGTACTCTGGCTTAATGTTTAAGGTCTTAACTCTTACTCTGGCCTAATAGCTAAGGTCTTAACTCTTACTCTGGCTTTATAGCTAAGGTCTTAACTCTAACTCTGGCCTAATAGCTAAGGTCTTAGACTCGTACTCTGGCCTACTGGTTAAGGTCCTAACTCTTACTCTGGCCTAATAGCTAAGGTCTTAGACTCATACTCTGGCAAAATAGCTAAGGTCTTAGACTCGTACTCTGGCCTACTGGTTAAGGTCTTAACTCTTTCTCTGGCCTAATAGCTAAGGTCTTAGACTCGTACTCTGGCCTAATAGCTAAGGTCTGAAGTCTTATTCTGGCCTAATAGCTAAGGTCTTAACTCTTACTCTGGCCTAATAGCTAAGGTCTTAGACTCGTACTCTGGCCTACTGGTTAAGGTCTTAACTCTTACTCTGGCCTACTGGTTGAGGTCTAAACTCTTACTCTGGCCTAATACCTAAGGTCTTAGACTCGTACTCTGGCCTAATGGTTAAGGTCTTAACTCTTACTCTGGCCTAATAGCTAAGGTCTTAGACTCGTACTCTGGCCTAATAGCTAAGGTCTTAGACTCGTACTCTGGCCTACTGGTTAAGGTCTTAACTCTTACTCTGGCCTAATAGCTAAGGTCTTAGACTCGTACTCTGGCCTAATGGTTAAGGTCTTAACTCTTACTCTGGCCCAATAGCTAAGGTCTTAGACTTGTACTCTGGCCTAATGGTTAAGGTCTTAACTCTTACTCTGGCCTACTGGTTAAGGTCTTAACTCTTACTCTGGCCTAATGGTTAAGGTCTTAACTCTTGCTCTGGCCTAATACCTAAGGTCTTAGACTCGTACTCTGGCCTAATAGCTAAGGTCTTAGACTCGTACTCTGGCCTACTGGTTAAGGTCTTAACTCTTACTCTGGCCTAATAGCTAAGGTCTTAGACTCGTACTCTGGCCTAATGGTTAAGGTCTTAACTCTTACTCTGGCCCAATAGCTAAGGTCTTAGACTCGTACTCTGGCCTAATGGTTAAGGTCTTAACTCTTACTCTGGCCTAATAGCTAAGGTCTTAACTCTTACTCTGGCCTAATAGCTTAGGACTTAGACTCGTACTCTGGCCTACTGGTTAAGGTCTTAACTCTTACTCTGGCCTAATAGCTAAGGTCTTAACTCTTACTCTGGCCTACTGGTTAAGGTCTTAACTCTTACTCTGGCCTACTGGTTAAGGTCTTAACTCTTACTCTGGCCTAATAGCTAAGGTCTTAGACTCGTACTCTGGCCTAATGGTTAAGGTCTTAACTCTTACTCTGACCTAATAGCTAAGGTCTTAGACTCGTATTCTGGCCTAATAGCTAATGTCTTAGACTCGTACTCTGGCCTAATGGTTAAGGTCTTAACTCTTACTCTGGCCTAATAGCTAAGGTCTTAGACTCGTACTCTGGCCTACTGGTTAAGGTCTTAGCTCTTTCTCTGGCCTACTGGTTAAGGTCTTAACTCTTACTCTGGCCTAATAGCTAAGGTCTTAACTCTTACTCTGGCCTAATAGCTAAGGTCTTAGACTCGTACTCTGGCTCAATGGTTAAGGTCTTAACTCTTACTCTGGCCTAATAGCTAAGGTCTTAACTCTTACTCTGGTCTTATAGCTAAGGTCTTAACTCTTACTCTGGCCTAATAGCTAAGGTCTTAGACTCGTACTCTGGCCTAATGGTTAAGGTCTTAACTCTTACTCTGGCCCAATAGAAAAGGTCTTAGACTCGTACTCTTGCCTAATAGCTAAGGTCTTAGACTCGTACTCAGGCCTAATAGCTGAGGTCCTAGACTCGTACTCTGGCCTACTGGTTAAGGTCTTAACTCTTACTCTGGCCTAATAGCTAAGGTCTTAGACTCGTACTCTGGCCTAATATTTAAGGTCTTAACTCTTACTCTGGCCTAATAGCTAAGGTCTTAGACTCGTACTCTGGCCTAATGGTCAAGGTCTTAAGTCTTATTCTGGCCTAATAGCTAAGGTCTTAACTCTTACTCTGGCCTAATACCTAAGGTCTTAGACTCGAACTCTGGCCTAATGGTTAAGGTCTTAACTCTTACTCTGGCCTAATAGCTAAGGTCTTAGACTCGTACTCTGGCTCAATGGTTAAGGTCTTAACTCTTACTCTGGCCTAATAGCTAAGGTCTTAGACTCATACTCTGGCCTACTGGTTAAGGTCTTAACTCTTACTCTGGCCTAATAGCTAAGGTCTTAACTCTTACTCTGGACAAATAGCTTAGGTCTTAGACTCGTACTCTGGCCTACTGGTTGAGGTCTTAACTCTTACTCTGGCCTAATAGCTAAGGTCTTAACTCTTACTCTGGCCTACTGGTTAAGGTCTTAACTCTTACTCTGGCCTACTGGTTAAGGTCTTAACTCTTACTCTGGCCTAATAGCTAAGGTTTTAGACTCGTACTCTGGCCTAATGGTTAAGGTCTTAACTCTTACTCTGACCTAATAGCTAAGGTCTTAGACTCGTATTCTGGGCTAATAGCTAATGTCTTAGACTCGTACTCTGGCCTAATGGTTAAGGTCTTAACTCTTACTCTGGCCTACTGGTTAAGGTCTTAACTCTTACTCTGGCCTAATAGCTAAGGTCTTAGACTCGTACTCTGGCCTAATGGTTAAGGTCTTAAATCTTACTCTGGCCTACTGGTTAAGGTCTTAGCTCTTTCTCTGGCCTACTGGTTAAGGTCTTAACTCTTACTCTGGCCTAATAGCTAAGGTCTTAACTCTTACTCTGGCCTAATAGCTAAGGTCTTAGACTCGTACTCTGGCTTAATGTTTAAGGTCTTAACTCTTACTCTGGCCTAATAGCTAAGGTCTTAACTCTTACTCTGGCTTTATAGCTAAGGTCTTAACTCTAACTCTGGCCTAATAGCTAAGGTCTTAGACTCGTACTCTGGCCTACTGGTTAAGGTCCTAACTCTTACTCTGGCCTAATAGCTAAGGTCTTAGACTCATACTCTGGCAAAATAGCTAAGGTCTTAGACTCGTACTCTGGCCTACTGGTTAAGGTCTTAACTCTTTCTCTGGCCTAATAGCTAAGGTCTTAGACTCGTACTCTGGCCTAATAGCTAAGGTCTGAAGTCTTATTCTGGCCTAATAGCTAAGGTCTTAACTCTTACTCTGGCCTAATAGCTAAGGTCTTAGACTCGTACTCTGGCCTACTGGTTAAGGTCTTAACTCTTACTCTGGCCTACTGGTTGAGGTCTAAACTCTTACTCTGGCCTAATACCTAAGGTCTTAGACTCGTACTCTGGCCTAATGGTTAAGGTCTTAACTCTTACTCTGGCCTAATAGCTAAGGTCTTAGACTCGTACTCTGGCCTAATAGCTAAGGTCTTAGACTCGTACTCTGGCCTACTGGTTAAGGTCTTAACTCTTACTCTGGCCTAATAGCTAAGGTCTTAGACTCGTACTCTGGCCTAATGGTTAAGGTCTTAACTCTTACTCTGGCCCAATAGCTAAGGTCTTAGACTTGTACTCTGGCCTAATGGTTAAGGTCTTAACTCTTACTCTGGCCTACTGGTTAAGGTCTTAACTCTTACTCTGGCCTAATGGTTAAGGTCTTAACTCTTGCTCTGGCCTAATACCTAAGGTCTTAGACTCGTACTCTGGCCTAATAGCTAAGGTCTTAGACTCGTACTCTGGCCTACTGGTTAAGGTCTTAACTCTTACTCTGGCCTAATAGCTAAGGTCTTAGACTCGTACTCTGGCCTAATGGTTAAGGTCTTAACTCTTACTCTGGCCCAATAGCTAAGGTCTTAGACTCGTACTCTGGCCTAATGGTTAAGGTCTTAACTCTTACTCTGGCCTAATAGCTAAGGTCTTAACTCTTACTCTGGCCTAATAGCTTAGGACTTAGACTTGTACTCTGGCCTACTGGTTAAGGTCTTAACTCTTACTCTGGCCTAATAGCTAAGGTCTTAACTCTTACTCTGGCCTACTGGTTAAGGTCTTAACTCTTACTCTGGCCTACTGGTTAAGGTCTTAACTCTTACTCTGGCCTAATAGCTAAGGTCTTAGACTCGTACTCTGGCCTAATGGTTAAGGTCTTAACTCTTACTCTGACCTAATAGCTAAGGTCTTAGACTCGTATTCTGGCCTAATAGCTAATGTCTTAGACTCGTACTCTGGCCTAATGGTTAAGGTCTTAACTCTTACTCTGGCCTAATAGCTAAGGTCTTAGACTCGTACTCTGGCCTACTGGTTAAGGTCTTAGCTCTTTCTCTGGCCTACTGGTTAAGGTCTTAACTCTTACTCTGGCCTAATAGCTAAGGTCTTAACTCTTACTCTGGCCTAATAGCTAAGGTCTTAGACTCGTACTCTGGCTCAATGGTTAAGGTCTTAACTCTTACTCTGGCCTAATAGCTAAGGTCTTAACTCTTACTCTGGTCTTATAGCTAAGGTCTTAACTCTTACTCTGGCCTAATAGCTAAGGTCTTAGACTCGTACTCTGGCCTAATGGTTAAGGTCTTAACTCTTACTCTGGCCCAATAGAAAAGGTCTTAGACTCGTACTCTTGCCTAATAGCTAAGGTCTTAGACTCGTACTCAGGCCTAATAGCTGAGGTCCTAGACTCGTACTCTGGCCTACTGGTTAAGGTCTTAACTCTTACTCTGGCCTAATAGCTAAGGTCTTAGACTCGTACTCTGGCCTACTGGTTAAGGTCTTAGCTCTTTCTCTGGCCTACTGGTTAAGGTCTTAACTCTTACTCTGGCCTAATAGCTAAGGTCTTAACTCTTACTCTGGCCTAATAGCTAAGGTCTTAGACTCGTACTCTGGCTCAATGGTTAAGGTCTTAACTCTTACTCTGGCCTAATAGCTAAGGTATTAGACTCATACTCTGGCCTAATGGTTAAGGTCTTAACTCTTACTCTGGCCTAATAGCTAAGGTCTTAACTCTTACTCTGGACAAATAGCTTAGGTCTTAGACTCGTACTCTGGCCTACTGGTTAAGGTCTTAACTCTTACTCTGGCCTAATAGCTAAGGTCTTAACTCTTACTCTGGCCTACTGGTTAAGGTCTTAACTCTTACTCTGGCCTACTGGTTAAGGTCTTAACTCTTACTCTGGCCTAATAGCTAAGGTTTTAGACTCGTACTCTGGCCTAATGGTTAAGGTCTTAACTCTTACTCTGACCTAATAGCTAAGGTCTTAGACTCGTATTCTGGGCTAATAGCTAATGTCTTAGACTCGTACTCTGGCCTAATGGTTAAGGTCTTAACTCTTACTCTGGCCTACTGGTTAAGGTCTTAACTCTTACTCTGGCCTAATAGCTAAGGTCTTAGACTCGTACTCTGGCCTAATGGTTAAGGTCTTAAATCTTACTCTGGCCTACTGGTTAAGGTCTTAGCTCTTTCTCTGGCCTACTGGTTAAGGTCTTAACTCTTACTCTGGCCTAATAGCTAAGGTCTTAACTCTTACTCTGGCCTAATAGCTAAGGTCTTAGACTCGTACTCTGGCTTAATGTTTAAGGTCTTAACTCTTACTCTGGCCTAATAGCTAAGGTCTTAACTCTTACTCTGGCTTTATAGCTAAGGTCTTAACTCTAACTCTGGCCTAATAGCTAAGGTCTTAGACTCGTACTCTGGCCTACTGGTTAAGGTCCTAACTCTTACTCTGGCCTAATAGCTAAGGTCTTAGACTCATACTCTGGCAAAATAGCTAAGGTCTTAGACTCGTACTCTGGCCTACTGGTTAAGGTCTTAACTCTTTCTCTGGCCTAATAGCTAAGGTCTTAGACTCGTACTCTGGCCTAATAGCTAAGGTCTGAAGTCTTATTCTGGCCTAATAGCTAAGGTCTTAACTCTTACTCTGGCCTAATAGCTAAGGTCTTAGACTCGTACTCTGGCCTACTGGTTAAGGTCTTAACTCTTACTCTGGCCTACTGGTTGAGGTCTAAACTCTTACTCTGGCCTAATACCTAAGGTCTTAGACTCGTACTCTGGCCTAATGGTTAAGGTCTTAACTCTTACTCTGGCCTAATAGCTAAGGTCTTAGACTCGTACTCTGGCCTACTGGTTAAGGTCTTAACTCTTACTCTGGCCTAATAGCTAAGGTCTTAGACTCGTACTCTGGCCTAATGGTTAAGGTCTTAACTCTTACTCTGGCCCAATAGCTAAGGTCTTAGACTTGTACTCTGGCCTAATGGTTAAGGTCTTAACTCTTACTCTGGCCTACTGGTTAAGGTCTTAACTCTTACTCTGGCCTAATGGTTAAGGTCTTAACTCTTGCTCTGGCCTAATACCTAAGGTCTTAGACTCGTACTCTGGCCTAATAGCTAAGGTCTTAGACTCGTACTCTGGCCTACTGGTTAAGGTCTTAACTCTTACTCTGGCCTAATAGCTAAGGTCTTAGACTCGTACTCTGGCCTAATGGTTAAGGTCTTAACTCTTACTCTGGCCCAATAGCTAAGGTCTTAGACTCGTACTCTGGCCTAATGGTTAAGGTCTTAACTCTTACTCTGGCCTAATAGCTAAGGTCTTAACTCTTACTCTGGCCTAATAGCTTAGGACTTAGACTCGTACTCTGGCCTACTGGTTAAGGTCTTAACTCTTACTCTGGCCTAATAGCTAAGGTCTTAACTCTTACTCTGGCCTACTGGTTAAGGTCTTAACTCTTACTCTGGCCTACTGGTTAAGGTCTTAACTCTTACTCTGGCCTAATAGCTAAGGTCTTAGACTCGTACTCTGGCCTAATGGTTAAGGTCTTAACTCTTACTCTGACCTAATAGCTAAGGTCTTAGACTCGTATTCTGGCCTAATAGCTAATGTCTTAGACTCGTACTCTGGCCTAATGGTTAAGGTCTTAACTCTTACTCTGGCCTAATAGCTAAGGTCTTAGACTCGTACTCTGGCCTACTGGTTAAGGTCTTAGCTCTTTCTCTGGCCTACTGGTTAAGGTCTTAACTCTTACTCTGGCCTAATAGCTAAGGTCTTAACTCTTACTCTGGCCTAATAGCTAAGGTCTTAGACTCGTACTCTGGCTCAATGGTTAAGGTCTTAACTCTTACTCTGGCCTAATAGCTAAGGTATTAGACTCATACTCTGGCCTAATGGTTAAGGTCTTAACTCTTACTCTGGCCTAATAGCTAAGGTCTTAACTCTTACACTGGACAAATAGCTTAGGTCTTAGACTCGTACTCTGGCCTACTGGTTAAGGTCTTAACTCTTACTCTGGCCTAATAGCTAAGGTCTTAACTCTTACTCTGGCCTACTGGTTAAGGTCTTAACTCTTACTCTGGCCTAATAGCTAAGGTTTTAGACTCGTACTCTGGCCTAATGGTTAAGGTCTTAACTCTTACTCTGACCTAATAGCTAAGGTCTTAGACTCGTATTCTGGGCTAATAGCTAATGTCTTAGACTCGTACTCTGGCCTAATGGTTAAGGTCTTAACTCTTACTCTGGCCTACTGGTTAAGGTCTTAACTCTTACTCTGGCCTAATAGCTAAGGTCTTAGACTCGTACTCTGGCCTAATGGTTAAGGTCTTAAATCTTACTCTGGCCTACTGGTTAAGGTCTTAGCTCTTTCTCTGGCCTACTGGTTAAGGTCTTAACTCTTACTCTGGCCTAATAGCTAAGGTCTTAACTCTTACTCTGGCCTAATAGCTAAGGTCTTAGACTCGTACTCTGGCTTAATGTTTAAGGTCTTAACTCTTACTCTGGCCTAATAGCTAAGGTCTTAACTCTTACTCTGGCTTTATAGCTAAGGTCTTAACTCTAACTCTGGCCTAATAGCTAAGGTCTTAGACTCGTACTCTGGCCTACTGGTTAAGGTCCTAACTCTTACTCTGGCCTAATAGCTAAGGTCTTAGACTCATACTCTGGCAAAATAGCTAAGGTCTTAGACTCGTACTCTGGCCTACTGGTTAAGGTCTTAACTCTTTCTCTGGCCTAATAGCTAAGGTCTTAGACTCGTACTCTGGCCTAATTGCTAAGGTCTGAAGTCTTATTCTGGCCTAATAGCTAAGGTCTTAACTCTTACTCTGGCCTAATAGCTAAGGTCTTAGACTCGTACTCTGGCCTACTGGTTAAGGTCTTAACTCTTACTCTGGCCTACTGGTTGAGGTCTAAACTCTTACTCTGGCCTAATACCTAAGGTCTTAGACTCGTACTCTGGCCTAATGGTTAAGGTCTTAACTCTTACTCTGGCCTAATAG
Source organism: Triturus cristatus (assembly GCF_964204655.1). Taxonomy (NCBI): domain Eukaryota; kingdom Metazoa; phylum Chordata; class Amphibia; order Caudata; family Salamandridae; genus Triturus; species Triturus cristatus. The sequence goes on along the minus strand of NW_028187963.1, from coordinate 730,453 downwards.
CTAAGGTCTTAGACTCGTACTCTGGCCTAATAGCTAAGGTCTTAGACTCGTACTCTGGCCTACTGGTTAAGGTCTTAACTCTTACTCTGGCCTAATAGCTAAGGTCTTATACTCGTACTCTGGCCTAATGGTTAAGGTCTTAACTCTTACTCTGGCCCAATAGCTAAGGTCTTAGACTTGTACTCTGGCCTAATGGTTAAGGTCTTAACTCTTACTCTGGCCTACTGGTTAAGGTCTTAACTCTTACTCTGGCCTAATGGTTAAGGTCTTAACTCTTGCTCTGGCCTAATACCTAAGGTCTTAGACTCGTACTCTGGCCTAATAGCTAAGGTCTTAGACTCGTACTCTGGCCTACTGGTTAAGGTCTTAACTCTTACTCTGGCCTACTGGTTAAGGTCTTAACTCTTACTCTGGCCTAATACCTAAGGTCTTAGACTCGTACTCTGGCCTAATGGTTAAGGTCTTAACTCTTACTCTGGCCTAATAGCTAAGACTAGCTAAGGTCTTAGACTCGTACTCTGGCCTAATGGTTAAGGTCTTAACTCTTACTCTGGCCCAATAGCTAAGGTCTTAGACTCGTACTCTGGCCTAATGGTTAAGGTCTTAACTCTTACTCTGGCCTAATAGCTAAGGTCTTAACTCTTACTCTGGCCTAATAGCTTAGGACTTAGACTCGTACTCTGGCCTACTGGTTAAGGTCTTAACTCTTACTCTGGCCTAATAGCTAAGGTCTTAACTCTTACTCTGGCCTACTGGTTAAGGTCTTAACTCTTACTCTGGCCTACTGGTTAAGGTCTTAACTCTTACTCTGGCCTAATAGCTAAGGTCTTAGACTCGTACTCTGGCCTAATGGTTAAGGTCTTAACTCTTACTCTGACCTAATAGCTAAGGTCTTAGACTCGTATTCTGGCCTAATAGCTAATGTCTTAGACTCGTACTCTGGCCTAATGGTTAAGGTCTTAACTCTTACTCTGGCCTAATAGCTAAGGTCTTAGACTCGTACTCTGGCCTACTGGTTAAGGTCTTAGCTCTTTCTCTGGCCTACTGGTTAAGGTCTTAACTCTTACTCTGGCCTAATAGCTAAGGTCTTAACTCTTACTCTGGCCTAATAGCTAAGGTCTTAGACTCGTACTCTGGCTCAATGGTTAAGGTCTTAACTCTTACTCTGGCCTAATAGCTAAGGTCTTAACTCTTACTCTGGTCTTATAGCTAAGGTCTTAACTCTTACTCTGGCCTAATAGCTAAGGTCTTAGACTCGTACTCTGGCCTAATGGTTAAGGTCTTAACTCTTACTCTGGCCCAATAGAAAAGGTCTTAGACTCGTACTCTTGCCTAATAGCTAAGGTCTTAGACTCGTACTCAGGCCTAATAGCTGAGGTCCTAGACTCGTACTCTGGCCTACTGGTTAAGGTCTTAACTCTTACTCTGGCCTAATAGCTAAGGTCTTAGACTCGTACTCTGGCCTAATATTTAAGGTCTTAACTCTTACTCTGGCCTAATAGCTAAGGTCTTAGACTCGTACTCTGGCCTAATGGTCAAGGTCTTAAGTCTTATTCTGGCCTAATAGCTAAGGTCTTAACTCTTACTCTGGCCTAATACCTAAGGTCTTAGACTCGAACTCTGGCCTAATGGTTAAGGTCTTAACTCTTACTCTGGCCTAATAGCTAAGGTCTTAACTCTTACTCTGGCTTTATAGCTAAGGTCTTAACTCTAACTCTGGCCTAATAGCTAAGGTCTTAGACTCATACTCTGGCCTACTGGTTAAGGTCCTAACTCTTACTCTGGCCTAATAGCTAAGGTCTTAGACTCATACTCTGGCAAAATAGCTAAGGTCTTAGACTCGTACTCTGACCTATTGGTTAAGGTCTTAACTCTTTCTCTGGCCTAATAGCTAAGGTCTTAGACTCGTACTCTGGCCTAATAGTTAAGGTCTGAAGTCTTATTCTGGCCTAATAGCTAAGGTCTTAACTCTTACTCTGGCCTAATAGCTAAGGTCTTAGACTCGTACTCTGGCCTACTGGTTAAGGTCTTAACTCTTACTCTGGCCTAATACCTAAGGTCTTAGACTCGTACTCTGGCCTAATGGTTAAGGTCTTAACTCTTACTCTGGCCTAATAGCTAAGGTCTTAGACTCGTACTCTGGCCTAATAGCTAAGGTCTTAGACTCGTACTCTGGCCTACTGGTTAAGGTCTTAACTCTTACTCTGGCCTAATAGCTAAGGTCTTAGACTCGTACTCTGGCCTAATGGTTAAGGTCTTAACTCTTACTCTGGCCCAATAGCTAAGGTCTTAGACTTGTACTCTGGCCTAATGGTTAAGGTCTTAACTCTTACTCTGGCCTACTGGTTAAGGTCTTAACTCTTACTCTGGCCTAATGGTTAAGGTCTTAACTCTTACTCTGGCCTAATAGCTAAGGTATTAGACTCGTACTCTGGCCTAATAGCTAAGGTCTTAGACTCGTACTCTGGCCTACTGGTTAAGGTCTTAACTCTTACTCTGGCCTAATAGCTAAGGCCTTAGACTCGTACTCTGGCCTAATGGTTAAGGTCTTAACTCTTACTCTGGCCCAATAGCTAAGGTCTTAGACTCGTACTCTGGCCTAATGGTTAAGGTCTTAACTCTTACTCTGGCCTAATAGCTAAGGTCTTAACTCTTACTCTGGCCTAATAGCTTAGGACTTAGACTCGTACTCTGGCCTACTGGTTAAGGTCTTAACTCTTACTCTGGCCTAATAGCTAAGGTCTTAACTCTTACTCTGGCCTACTGGTTAAGGTCTTAACTCTTACTCTGGCCTAATAGCTAAGGTCTTAGACTCGTACTCTGGCCTAATGGTTAAGGTCTTAACTCTTACTCTGACCTAATAGCTAAGGTCTTAGACTCGTATTCTGGCCTAATAGCTAATGTCTTAGACTCGTACTCTGGCCTAATGGTTAAGGTCTTAACTCTTACTCTGGCCTAATAGCTAAGGTCTTAGACTCGTACTCTGGCCTACTGGTTAAGGTCTTAGCTCTTTCTCTGGCCTACTGGTTAAGGTCTTAACTCTTACTCTGGCCTAATAGCTAAGGTCTTAACTCTTACTCTGGCCTAATAGCTAAGGTCTTAGACTCGTACTCTGGCATAATGGTTAAGGTCTTAACTCTTACTCTGGCCTAATAGCTAAGGTCTTAACTCTTACTCTGGTCTTATAGCTAAGGTCTTAACTCTTACTCTGGCCTAATAGCTAAGGTCTTAGACTCGTACTCTGGCCTAATGGTTAAGGTCTTAACTCTTACTCAGGCCTAATAGCTGAGGTCCTAGACTCGTACTCTGGCCTACTGGTTAAGGTCTTAACTCTTACTCTGGCCTAATAGCTAAGGTCTTAGACTCGTACTCTGGCAAAATATCTAAGGTCTTAGACTCGTACTCTGGCCTACTGGTTAAGGTCTTAACTCTTACCATGGCCTAATAGCTAAGGTCTTAGACTCGTACTCTGGCCTAATAGCTAACGTCTTAGACTCGTACTCTGGCCTACTGGTTAAGGTCTTAACTCTTACTCTGGCCTAATAGCTAAGGTCTTAGACTCGTACTCTGGCCTAATAGCTAAGGTCTTAGACTCGTACTCTGGCCTACTGGTTAAGGTCTTAACTCTTACTCTGGCCTAATAGCTAAGGTCTTAGACTCGTACTCTGGCCTAATGGTTAAGGTCTTAACTCTTACTCTGGCCTAATAGCTAAGGTCTTAGACTCGTACTCTGGCCTAATGGTCAAGGTCTTAAGTCTTATTCTGGCCTAATAGCTAAGGTCTTAACTCTTACTCTGGCCTAATACCTAAGGTCTTAGACTCGAACTCTGGCCTAATGGTTAAGGTCTTAACTCTTACTCTGGCCTAATAGCTAAGGTAGTAGACTCATACTCTGGCCTAATGGTTAAGGTCTTAACTCTTACTCTGGCCTAATAGCTAAGGTCTTAACTCTTACTCTGGCCTAATAGCTTATGTCTTAGACTCGTACTCTGGCCTACTGGTTAAGGTCTTAACTCTTACTCTGGCCTAATAGCTAAGGTCTTAAGTCTTACTCTGGCCTACTGGTTAAGGTCTTAACTCTTACTCTGGCCTAATAGCTAAGGTCTTAACTCTTACTCTGGCCTACTGGTTAACGTCTTAACTCTTACTCTGGCCTACTGGTTAAGGTCTTAACTCTTACTCTGGCCTAATAGCTAAGGTCTTAGACTCGTATTCTGGCCTAATAGCTAATGTCTTAGACTCGTACTCTGGCCTAATGGTTAAGGTCTTAACTCTTACTCTTGCCTAATAGAAAAGGTCTTAGACTCGTACTCTTGCCTAATAGCTAAGGTCTTAGACTCGTACTCTGGCCTAATAGCTAAGGTTTTAGACTCGTACTCTGGCCTACTGGTTAAGGTCTTAACTCTTACTCTGGTCTAATAGCTAAGGTCTTAGATTCGTACTCTGGCCTAATAGCTAAGGTCTTAGACTCGTACTCTGGCCTAATGGGTAAGGTCTTAACTCTTACTCTGGCCTAATAGCTAAGGTCTTAGACTCGTACTCTGGCCTAATGGTTAAGGTCTTAAGTCTTATTCTGGCCTAATAGCTAAGATCTTAACTCTTACTCTGGCCTGATAGGTAAGGTCTTAGACTCGTACTCTGGCCTACTGGTTAAGGTCTTAACTCTTACTCTGGCCTACTGGTCAAGGTCTTAACTCTTACTCTGGCCTTATACCTAAGGTCTTAGACTCATACTCTGGCCTAATGGTTAAGGTCTTAACTCTTACTCTGGCCTAATAGCTAAGGTCTTAACTCTTACTCTGGCCTAATAGCTTAGGACTTAGACTTGTACTCTGGCCTACTGGTTAAGGTCTTAACTCTTACTCTGGCCTAATAGCTAAGGTCTTAACTCTTACTCTGGCCTACTGGTTAAGGTCTTAACTCTTACTCTGGCCTAATGGTTAAGGTCTTAACTCTTACTCTGGCCTAATAGCTAAGGTCTTAGACTCGTACTCTGACCTAATGGTTAAGGTCTTAACTCTTACTCTGACCTTATAGCTAAGGTCTTAGACTCGTATTCTGGCCTAATAGCTAAGGTCTTAGACTCGTACTCTGGCCTAATGGTTAAGGTCTTAACTCTTACTCTGTCCTTATAGCTAAGGTCTTAACACTTACTCTGGCCTACTGGTTAAGGTCTTAACTCTTACTCTGGCCTACTGGTTAAGGTCTTAACTCTTACTCTGGCCTAATAGCTAAGGTCTTAGACTCGTACTCTGGCCTAATGGTTAAGGTCTTAACTCTTACTCTGGCCTTATAGCTAAGGTCTTAACACTTACTCTGGCCTAATAGCTAAGGTCTTAGACTCGTACTCTGGCCTAATGGTTAAGGTCTTAACTCTTACTCTTGCCTAATAGAAAAGGTCTAAGACTCGTACTCTTGCCTAATAGCTAAGGTCTTAGACTCGTACTCTGGCCTAATAGCTAAGGTGTTAGACTCGTACTCTGGCCTACTGGTTAAGGTCTTAACTCTTACTCTGGCCTAATAGCTAAGGTCTTAGACTCATACTCTGGCCTAATAGCTAAGGTCTTAGACTCGTACTCTGGCCTACTGGTTAAGGTCTTAACTCTTACTCTGGCCTAATAGCTAAGGTCTTAGACTCGTACTCTGGCCTAATAGCTAAGGTCTTAGACTCGTACTCTGGCCTACTGGTTAAGGTCTTAACTCTTACTCTGGCCTAATAGCTAAGGTCTTAGACTCGTACTCTGGCCTAATGGGTAAGGTCTTAACTCTTACTCTGGCCTAATAGCTAAGGTCTTAGACTCGTACTCTGGCCTAATGGTTAAGGTCTTAAGTCTTATTCTGGCCTAATAGCTAAGGTCTTAACTCTTACTCTGTCCTAATAGGTAAGGTCTTAGACTCGTACTCTGGCCTACTGGTTAAGGTCTTAACTCTTACTCTGGCCTACTGGTCAAGGTCTTAACTCTTACTCTGGCCTAATACCTAAGGTCTTAGACTCGTACTCTGGCCTAATGGTTAAGGTCTTAACTCTTACTCTGGCCTAATAGCTAAGGTATTAGACTCATACTCTGGCCTAATGGTTTAGGTCTTAACTCTTACTCTGGCCTAATAGCTAAGGTCTTAACTCTTACTCTGGCCTAATAGCTTAGGACTTAGACTCGTACTCTGGCCTACTGGTTAAGGTCTTAACCCTTACTCTGGCCTAATAGCTAAGGTCTTAACTCTTACTCTGGCCTACTGGTTAAGGTCTTAACTCTTACTCTGGCCTACTGGTTAAGGTCTTAACTCTTACTCTGGCCTAATAGCTAAGGTCTTAGACTCGTACTCTGGCCTAATGGTTAAGGTCTTAACTCTTACTCTGACCTAACAGCTAAGGTCTTAGACTCGTATTCTGGCCTAATAGCTAATGTCTTAGACTCGTACTCTGGCCTAATGGTTAAGGTCTTAACTCTTATTCTGGCCTAATAGCTAAGGTCTTAGACTCGTACTCTGGCCTACTGGTTAAGGTCTTAACTCTTACTCTGGCCTAATAGCTAAGGTCTTAGACTCGTACTCTGGCTTAATGGTTAAGGTCTTAACTCTTACTCTGGCCTAATAGCTAAGGTCTTAACTCTTACTCTGGTCTTATAGCTAAGGTCTTAACTCTTACTCTGGCCTAATAGCTAAGGTCTTAGACTCGTACTCTGGCCTAATGGTTAAGGTCTTAACTCTTACTCCGGCCTAATAGAAAAGGTCTTAGACTCGTACTCTTGCCTAATAGCTAAGGTCTTAGACTCGTACTCAGGCCTAATAGCTGAGGTCCTAGACTCGTACTCTGGCCTACTGGTTAAGGTCTTAACTCTTACTCTGGCCTAATAGCTAAGGTCTTAGACTCGTACTCTGGCAAAATAGCTAAGGTCTTAGACTCATACTCTGGCCTACTGGTTAAGGTCTTAACTCTTACTCTGGCCTAATAGCTAAGGTCTTAACTCTTACTCTGGCCTACTGGTTAACGTCTTAACTCTTACTCTGGCCTAATAGCTAAGGTCTTAGACTCGTATTCTGGCCTAATAGCTAATGTCTTAGACTCGTACTCTGGCCTAATGGTTAAGGTCTTAACTCTTACTCTTGCCTAATAGAAAAGGTCTTAGACTCGTACTCTTGCCTAATAGCTAAGGTCTTAGACTCGTACTCTGGCCTAATAGCTAAGGTTTTAGACTCGTACTCTGGCCTACTGGTTAAGGTCTTAACACTTACTCTGGTCTAATAGCTAAGGTCTTAGATTCGTACTCTGGCCTAATAGCTAAGGTCTTAGACTCGTACTCTGGCCTAATGGGTAAGGTCTTAACTCTTACTCTGGCCTAATAGCTAAGGTCTTAGACTCGTACTCTGGCCTAATGGTTAAGGTCTTAAGTCTTATTCTGGCCTAATAGCTAAGGTCTTAACTCTTACTCTGGCCTAATAGGTAAGGTCTTAGACTCGTACTCTGGCCTACTGGTTAAGGTCTTAACTCTTACTCTGGCCTACTGGTCAAGGTCTTAACTCTTACTCTGGCCTTATACCTAAGGTCTTAGACTCGTACTCTGGCCTAATGGTTAAGGTCTTAACTCTTACTCTGGCCTAATAGCTAAGGTATTAGACTCATACTCTGGCCTAATGGTTAAGGTCTTAACTCTTACTCTGGCCTAATAGCTAAGGTCTTAACTCTTACTCTGGCCTAATAGCTTAGGACTTAGACTTGTACTCTGGCCTACTGGTTAAGGTCTTAACTCTTACTCTGGCCTAATAGCTAAGGTCTTAACTCTTACTCTGGCCTACTGGTTAAGGTCTTAACTCTTACTCTGGCCTAATGGTTAAGGTCTTAACTCTTACTCTGGCCTAATAGCTAAGGTCTTAGACTCGTACTCTGACCTAATGGTTAAGGTCTTAACTCTTACTCTGACCTTATAGCTAAGGTCTTAGACTCGTATTCTGGCCTAATAGCTAATGTCTTAACTCTTACTCTGGCCTACTGGTTAAGGTCTTAACTCTTACTCTGGCCTACTGGTTAAGGTCTTAACTCTTACTCTGGCCTAATAGCTAAGGTCTTAGACTTGTACTCTGGCCTAATGGTTAAGGTCTTAACTCTTACTCTGTCCTTATAGCTAAGGTCTTAACACTTACTCTGGCCTACTGGTTAAGGTCTTAACTCTTACTCTGGACTACTGGTTAAGGTCTTAACTCTTACTCTGGCCTAATAGCTAAGGTCTTAGACTCGTACTCTGGCCTAATGGTTAAGGTCTTAACTCTTACTCTGGCCCTATAGCTAAGGTCTTAACACTTACTCTGGCCTAATAGCTAAGGTCTTAGACTCGTACTCTGGCCTAATGGTTAAGGTCTTAACTCTTACTCTTGCCTAATAGAAAAGGTCTTAGACTCGTACTCTTGCCTAATAGCTAAGGTCTTAGACTCGTACTCTGGCCTAATAGCTAAGGTCTTAGACTCGTACTCTGGCCTACTGGTTAAGGTCTTAACTCTTACTCTGGCCTAATAGCTAAGGTCTTAGACTCGTACTCTGGCCTAATAGCTAAGGTCTTAGACTCGTACTCTGGCCTACTGGTTAAGGTCTTAACTCGTACTCTGGCCTAATAGCTAAGGTCTTAGACTCGTACTCTGGCCTACTGGTTAAGGTCTTAACTCTTACTCTGGCCTAATAGCTAAGGTCTTAGACTCGTACTCTGGCCTAATGGGTAAGGTCTTAACTCTTACTCTGGCCTAATAGCTAAGGTCTTAGACTCGTACTCTGGCCTAATGGTTAAGGTCTTAAGTCTTATTCTGGCCTAATAGCTAAGGTCTTAACTCTTACTCTGTCCTAATAGGTAAGGTCTTAGACTCGTACTCTGGCCTACTGGTTAAGGTCTTAACTCTTACTCTGGCCTACTGGTCAAGGTCTTAACTCTTACTCTGGCCTAATACCTAAGGTCTTAGACTCGTACTCTGGCCTAATGGTTAAGGTCTTAACTCTTACTCTGGCCTAATAGCTAAGGTATTAGACTCATACTCTGGCCTAATGGTTTAGGTCTTAACTCTTACTCTGGCCTAATAGCTAAGGTCTTAACTCTTACTCTGGCCTAATAGCTTAGGACTTAGACTCGTACTCTGGCCTACTGGTTAAGGTCTTAACTCTTACTCTGGCCTAATAGCTAAGGTCTTAACTCTTACTCTGGCCTACTGGTTAAGGTCTTAACTCTTACTCTGGCCTACTGGTTAAGGTCTTAACTCTTACTCTGGCCTAATAGCTAAGGTCTTAGACTCGTACTCTGGCCTAATGGTTAAGGTCTTAACTCTTACTCTGACCTAATAGCTAAGGTCTTAGACTCATATTCTGGCCTAATAGCTAATGTCTTAGACTCGTACTCTGGCCTAATGGTTAAGGTCTTAACTCTTACTCTGGCTTAATAGCTAAGGTCTTAGACTCGTACTCTGGCCTACTGGTTAAGGTCTTAACTCTTACTCTGGCCTAATAGCTAAGGTCTTAGACTCGTACTCTGGCTTAATGGTTAAGGTCTTAACTCTTACTCTGGCCTAATAGCTAAGGTCTTAACTCTTACTCTGGTCTTATAGCTAAGGTCTTAACTCTTACTCTGGCCTAATAGCTAAGGTCTTAGACTCGTACTCTGGCCTAATGGTTAAGGTCTTAACTCTTACTCCGGCCTAATAGAAAAGGTCTTAGACTCGTACTCTTGCCTAATACCTAAGGTCTTAGACTCGTACTCAGGCCTAATAGCTAAGGTCTTAGACTCGTACTCTGGCCTACTGGTTAAGGTCTTAACTCTTACTCTGGCCTAATAGCTAAGGTCTTAGACTCGTACTCTGGCCTAATAGCTAAGGTCTTAGACTCGTACTCTGGCCTACTGGTTAAGGTCTTCACTCTTACTCTGGCCTAATAGCTAAGGTCTTAGACTCGTACTCTGGCCTAATGGTTAAGGTCTTAAGTCTTATTCTGGCCTAATAGCTAAGGTCTTAACTCTTACTCTGGCCTAATACCTAAGGTCTTAGACTCGAACTCTGGCCTAATGGTTAAGGTCTTAACTCTTACTCTGGCCTAATAGCTAAGGTATTAGACTCATACTCTGGCCTAATGGTTAAGGTCTTAACTCTTACTCTGGCCTAATAGCTAAGGTCTTAACTCTTACTCTGGCCTAATAGCTTAGGACTTAGACTCGTACTCTGGCCTACTGGTTAAGGTCTTAACTCTTACTCTGGCATAATAGCTAAGGTCTTAACTCTTACTCTGGCCTACTGGTTAATGTCTTAACTCTTACTCTGGCCTACTGGTTAAGGTCTTAACTCTTACTCCGGCCTAATAGCTAAGGTCTTAACTCTTACTCTGGCCTAATAGCTAAGGTCTTAGACTCATACTCTGGCTTAATGGTTAAGGTCTTAACTCTTACTCTGGCATAATAGCTAAGGTCTTAACTCTTACTCTGGCCTACTGGTTAATGTCTTAACTCTTACTCTGGCCTACTGGTTAAGGTCTTAACTCTTACTCTGGCCTAATAGCTAAGGTCTTAACTCTTACTCTGGCCTTATAGCTAAGGTCTTAACTCTTACTCTGGCCTAATAGCTAAGGTCTTAGGCTCGTACTCTGGCCTAATGGTTAAGGTCTTAACTCTTACTCTGGCCTAATAGAAAAGGTCTTAGACTCGTACTCTTGCCTAATACCTAAGGTCTTAGACTCGTACTCTGGCAAAATAGCTAAGGTCTTAGACTCGTACTCTGGCCTACTGGTTAAGGTCTTAACTCTTACTCTGGCCTAATAGCTAAGGTCTTAGACTCGTACTCTGGCCTAATAGCTAAGGTCTTAGACTCGTACTCTGGCCTACTGGTTAAGGTCTTAACTCTTACTCTGGCATAATAGCTAAGGTCTTAGACTCGTACTCTGGCCTAATAGCTAAGGTCTTAGACTCGTACTCTGGCCTACTGGTTAAGGTCTTAACTCTTACTCTGGCATAATAGCTAAGGTCTTAGACTCGTACTCTGGCCTAATAGCTAAGGGCTTAGACTTGTACTCTGGCCTACTGGTTAAGGTCTTAACTCTTACTCTGGCCTAATAGCTAAGGTCTTAGACTCGTACTCTGGCCTAATGGTTAAGGTCTTAACTCTTACTCTGGCCTAATAGCTAAGGTCTTAGACTCGTACTCTGGCCTAATGGTTAAGGTCTTAAGTTTTATTCTGGCCTAATAGCTAAGGTCTTAACTTTTACTCTGGCCTAATAGGTAAGGTCTTAGACTCGTACTCTGGCCTACTGGTTAAGGTCTTAACTCTTACTCTGGCCTACTGGTCAAGGTCTTAACTCTTACTCTGGCCTAATACCTAAGGTCTTAGACTCGTACTCTGGCCTAATGGTTAAGGTCTTAACTCTTACTCTTGCCTAATAGCTAAGGTATTAGACTCATACTCTGGCCTAATGGTTAAGGTCTTACCTCTTACTCTGGCCTAATAGCTAAGGTCTTAACTCTTACTCTGGCCTAATAGCTTAGGACTTAGACTCGTACTCTGGCCTACTGGTTAAGGTCTTAACTCTTACTCTGGCCTAATAGCTAAGGTCTTAACTCTTACTCTGGCCTACTGGTTAAGGTCTTAACTCTTACTCTGGCCTAATAGCTAAGGTCTTAGACTCGTACTCTGGCCTAATGGTTAAGGTCTTAACTCTTACTCTGACCTAATAGCTAAGGTCTTAGACTCGTATTCTGGCCTAATAGCTAATGTCTTAGACTCGTACTCTGGCCTAATGGTTAAGGTCTTAACTCTTACTCTGGCCTACTGGTTAAGGTCTTAACTCTTACTCTGGCCTAATAGCTAAGGTCTTAGACTCGTACTCTGGCCTAATGGTTAAGGTCTTAACTCTTACTCTGGCCCACTGGTTAAGGTCTTAGCTCTTTCTCTGGCCTACTGGTTAAGGTCTTAACTCTTACTCTGGCCTAATAGCTAAGGTCTTGACTCTTACTCTGGCCTAATAGCTAAGGTCTTAGACTCGTACTCTGGCTTAATGGTTAAGGTCTTAACTCTTACTCTGGCCTAATAGCTAAGGTCTTAACTCTTACTCTGGCCTTATAGCTAAGGTCTTAACTCTTACTCTGGCCTAATAGCTAAGGTCTTAGACTCGTACTCTGGCCTAATGGTTAAGGTCTTAACTCTTACTCTGGCCTAATAGAAAAGGTCTTAGACTTGTACTCTTGCCTAATAGCTAAGGTCTTAGACTCGTACTCAGGCCGAATAGCTAAGGTCTTAGACTCGTACTCTGGCCTACTGGTTAAGGTCTTAACCCTTACTCTGGCCTAATAGCTAAGGTCTTAGACTCGTACTCTGGCAAAATAGCTAAGGTCTTAGACTCGTACTCTGGCCTACTGGTTAAGGTCTTAACTCTTACTCTGGCCTAATCGCTAAGGTCTTAGACTCGTATTCTGGCCTAATAGCTAAGGTCTTAGACTCGTACTCTGGCCTACTGGTTAAGGTCTTAACTCTTACTCTGGCCTAATAGCTAAGGTCTTAGACTCGTACTCTGGCCTAATGGTTAAGGTCTTAACTCTTACTCTGGCCCAATAGCTAAGGTCTTAGACTCGTACTCTGGCCTAATGGTTAAGGTCTTAAGTCTTATTCTGGCCTAATAGCTAAGGTCTTAACACTTACTCTGGCCTAATAGGTAAGGTCTTAGACTCATACTCTGGCCTACTGGTTAAGGTCTTAACTCTTACTCTGGCCTACTGGTCAAGGTCTTAACTCTTACTCTGGCCTAATACCTAAGGTCTTAGACTCGTACTCTGGCCTAATGGTTAAGGTCTTAACTCTTACTCTGGCCTAATAGCTAAGGTATTAGACTCATACTCTGGCCTAATGGTTAAGGTCTTAACTCTTACTCTGGCCTACTGGTTAAGGTCTTAACTCTTACTCTGGCCTAATAGCTAAGGTCTTAGACTCGTACTCTGGCCTAATGGTTAAGGTCTTAAATCTTACTCTGGCCTACTGGTTAAGGTCTTAGCTCTTTCTCTGGCCTACTGGTTAAGGTCTTAACTCTTACTCTGGCCTAATAGCTAAGGTCTTAACTCTTACTCTGGCCTAATAGCTAAGGTCTTAGACTCGTACTCTGGCTTAATGTTTAAGGTCTTAACTCTTACTCTGGCCTAATAGCTAAGGTCTTAACTCTTACTCTGGCTTTATAGCTAAGGTCTTAACTCTAACTCTGGCCTAATAGCTAAGGTCTTAGACTCGTACTCTGGCCTACTGGTTAAGGTCCTAACTCTTACTCTGGCCTAATAGCTAAGGTCTTAGACTCGTACTCTGGCAAAATAGCTAAGGTCTTAGACTCGTACTCTGGCCTACTGGTTAAGGTCTTAACTCTTTCTCTGGCCTAATAGCTAAGGTCTTAGACTCGTACTCTGGCCTAATAGCTAAAGGTCTGAAGTCTTATTCTGGCCTAATAGCTAAGGTCTTAACTCTTACTCTGGCCTAATAGCTAAGGTCTTAAACTCGTACTCTGGCCTACTGGTTAAGGTCTTAACTCTTACTCTGGCCTACTGGTTAAGGTCTTAACTCTTACTCTGGCCTAATACCTAAGGTCTTAGACTCGTACTCTGGCCTAATGGTTAAGGTCTTAACTCTTACTCTGGCCTAATAGCTAAGGTCTTAGACTCGTACTCTGGCCTAATAGCTAAGGTCTTAGACTCGTACTCTGGCCTACTGGTTAAGGTCTTAACTCTTACTCTGGCCTAATAGCTAAGGTCTTAGACTCGTACTCTGGCCTAATGGTTAAGGTCTTAACTCTTACTCTGGCCCAATAGCTAAGGTCTTAGACTTGTACTCTGGCCTAATGGTTAAGGTCTTAACTCTTACTCTGGCCTACTGGTTAAGGTCTTAACTCTTACTCTGGCCTAATGGTTAAGGTCTTAACTCTTACTCTGGCCTAATAGCTAAGGTCTTAGACTCGTACTCTGGCCTAATAGCTAAGGTCTTAGACTCATACTCTGGCCTACTGTTTAAGGTCTTAACTCTTACTCTGGCCTAATAGCTAAGGTCTTAGACTCGTACTCTGGCCTAATGGTTAAGGTCTTAACTCTTACTCTGGACCAATAGCTAAGGTCTTAGACTCGTACACTGGCCTAATGGTTAAGGTCTTAACTCTTACTCTGGCCTAATAGCTAAGGTCTTAGACTCGTATTCTGGCCTAATAGCTAATGTCTTAACTCTTACTCTGGCCTACTGGTTAAGGTCTTAACTCTTACTCTGGCCTACTGGTTAAGGTCTAAACTCTTACTCTGGCCTAATAGCTAAGGTCTTAGACTCGTACTCTGGCCTAATGGTTAAGGTCTTAACTCTTACTCTGTCCTTATAGCTAAGGTCTTAACACTTACTCTGGCCTACTGGTTAAGGTCTTAACTCTTACTCTGGCCTACTGGTTAAGGTCTTAACTCTTACTCTGGCCTAATAGCTAAGGTCTTAGACTCGTACTCTGGCCTAATGGTTAAGGTCTTAACTCTTACTCTGGCCTTATAGCTAAGGTCTTAACACTTACTCTGGCCTAATAGCTAAGGTCTTAGACTCGTACTCTGGCCTAATGTTTAAGGTCTTAACTCTTACTCTTGCCTAATAGAAAAGGTCTTAGACTCGTACTCTTGCCTAATAGCTAAGGTCTTAGACTCGTACTCTGGCCTAATAGCTAAGGTCTTAGACTCGTACTCTGGCCTACTGGTTAAGGTCTTAACTCTTACTCTGGCCTAATAGCTAAGGTCTTAGACTCGTACTCTGGACTAATAGCTAAGGTCTTAGACTCGTACTCTGGCCTACTGGTTAAGGTCTTAACTCTTACTCTGGCCTAATAGCTAAGGTCTTAGACTCGTTCTCTGGCCTAATGGGTAAGGTCTTAACTCTTACTCTGGCCTAATAGCTAAGGTCTTAGACTCGTACTCTGGCCTAATGGTTAAGGTCTTAAGTCTTATTCTGGCCTAATAGCTAAGGTCTTAACTCTTACTCTGTCCTAATAGGTAAGGTCTTAGACTCGTACTCTGGCCTACTGGTTAAGGTCTTAACTCTTACTCTGGCCTACTGGTCAAGGTCTTAACTCTTACTCTGGCCTAATACCTAAGGTCTTAGACTCGTACTCTGTCCTAATGGTTAAGGTCTTAACTCTTACTCTGGCCTAATAGCTAAGGTATTAGACTCATACTCTGGCCTAATGGTTAAGGTCTTAACTCTTACTCTGGCCTAATAGCTAAGGTCTTAACTCTTACTCTGGCCTAATAGCTTAGGACTTAGACTCGTACTCTGGCCTACTGGTTAAGATCTTAACTCTTACTCTGGCCTAATAGCTAAGGTCTTAGACTCGTACTCTGGCAAAATAGCTAAGGTCTTAGACTCGTACTCTGGCCTACTGGTTAAGGTCTTAACTCTTACTCTGGCCTAATAGCTAAGGTCTTAGACTCGTACTCTGGCCTAATAGCTAAGGTCTTAGACTCGTACTCTGGCCTACTGGTTAAGGTCTTAACTCTTACTCTGGCATAATAGCTAAGGTCTTAGTCTCGTACTCTGGCCTAATAGCTAAGGACTTAGACTCGTACTCTGGCCTACTGGTTAAGGTCTTAACTCTTACTCTGGCCTAATAGCTAAGGTCTTAGACTCGTACTCTGGCCTAATGGTTAAGGTCTTAACTCTTACTCTGGCCTAATAGCTAAGGTCTTAGACTCGTACTCTGGCCTAATGGTTAAGGCCTTAAGTTTTATTCTGGCCTAATAGCTAAGGTCTTAACTTTTACTCTGGCCTAATAGGTAAGGTCTTAGACTCGTACTCTGGCCTACTGGTTAAGGTCTTAACTCTTACTCTGGCCTACTGGTCAAGGTCTTAACTCTTACTCTGGCCTAATACCTAAGGTCTTAGACTCGTACTCTGGCCTAATGGTTAAGGTCTTAACTCTTACTCTTGCCTAATAGCTAAGGTATTAGACTCATACTCTGGCCTAATGGTTAAGGTCTTAACTCTCACTCTGGCCTAATAGCTAAGGTCTTAACTCTTACTCTGGCCTAATAGCTTAGGACTTAGACTCGTACTCTGGCCTACTGGTTAAGGTCTTAACTTTTACTCTGGCCTAATAGCTAAGGTCTTAACTCTTACTCTGGCCTACTGGTTAAGGTCTTAACTCTTACTCTGGCTGAATAGCTAAGGTCTTAGACTCGTACTCTGGCCTAATGGTTAAGGTCTTAACTCTTACTCTGACCTAATAGCTAAGGTCTTAGACTCGTACTCTGGCCTAATGGTTAAGGTCTTAACTCTTCCTCTGGCCTACTGGTTAAGGTCTTAACTCTTACTCTGGCCTAATAGCTAAGGTCTTAGACTCGTACTCTGGCCTAATGGTTAAGGTCTTAACTCTTACTCTGGCCCACTGGTTAAGGTCTTAGCTCTTTCTCTGGCCTACTGGTTAAGGTCTTAACTCTTACTCTGGCCTAATAGCTAAGGTCTTGACTCTTACTCTGGCCTAATAGCTAAGGTCTTAGACTCGTACTCTGGCTTAATGGTTAAGGTCTTAACTCTTACTCTGGCCTAATAGCTAAGGTCTTAACTCTTACTCTGGCCTTATAGCTAAGGTCTTAACTCTTACTCTGGCCTAATAGCTAAGGTCTTAGACTCGTACTCTGGCCTAATGGTTAAGGTCTTAACTCTTACTCTGGCCTAATAGAAAAGGTCTTAGACTTGTACTCTTGCCTAATAGCTAAGGTCTTAGACTCGTACTCAGGCCTAATAGCTAAGGTCTTAGACTCGTACTCTGGCCTACTGGTTAAGGTCTTAACCCTTACTCTGGCCTAATAGCTAAGGTCTTAGACTCGTACTCTGGCAAAATAGCTAAGGTCTTAGACTCATACTCTGGCCTACTGGTTAAGGTCTTAACTCTTACTCCGGCCTAATAGCTAAGGTCTTAGACTCGTACTCTGGCCTAATAGCTAAGGTCTTAGACTCGTACTCTGGCCTACTGGTTAAGGTCTTAACTCTTACTCTGGCCTAATAGCTAAGGTCTTAGACTCATACTCTGGCCTAATGGTTAAGGTCTTAACTCTTACTCTGGCCCAATAGCTAAGGTCTTAGACTCGTACTCTGGCCTAATGGTTAAGGTCATAAGTCTTATTCTGGCCTAATAGCTAAGGTCTTAACACTTACTCTGGCCTAATAGGTAAGGTCTTAGACTCATACTCTGGCCTATTGGTTAAGGTCTTAACTCTTACTCTGGCCTACTGGTCAAGGTAGTAACTCTTACTCTGGCCTAATACCTAAGGTCTTAGACTCGTACTCTGGCCTAATGGTTAAGGTCTTAACTCTTACTCTGGCCTAATAGCTAAGGTATTAGACTCATACTCTGGCCTAATGGTTAAGGTCTTAACTCTTACTCTGGCCTAATAGCTAAGGTCTTAACTCTTACTCTGGCCTAATAGCTTAGGACTTAGACTCGTACTCTGGCCTACTGGTTAAGGTCTTAACTTTTACTCTGGCCTAATAGCTAAGGTCTTAACTCTTACTCTGGCCTACTGGTTAAGGTCTTAACTCTTACTCTGGCCGAATAGCTAAGGTCTTAGACTCGTACTCTGGCCTAATGGTTAAGGTCTTAACTCTTACTCTGACCTAATAGCTAAGGTCTTAGACTCGTACTCTGGCCTAATGGTTAAGGTCTTAACTCTTCCTCTGGCCTACTGGTTAAGGTCTTAACTCTTACTCTGGCCTAATAGCTAAGGTCTTAGACTCGTACTCTGGCCTAATGGTTAAGGTCTTAACTCTTACTCTGGCCCACTGGTTAAGGTCTTAGCTCTTTCTCTGGCCTACTGGTTAAGGTCTTAACTCTTACTCTGGCCTAATAGCTAAGGTCTTGACTCTTACTCTGGCCTAATAGCTAAGGTCTTAGACTCGTACTCTGGCTTAATGGTTAAGGTCTTAACTCTTACTCTGGCCTAATAGCTAAGGTCTTAACTCTTACTCTGGCCTTATAGCTAAGGTCTTAACTCTTACTCTGGCCTAATAGCTAAGGTCTTAGACTCGTACTCTGGCCTAATGGTTAAGGTCTTAACTCTTACTCTGGCCTAATAGAAAAGGTCTTAGACTTGTACTCTTGCCTAATAGCTAAGGTCTTAGACTCGTACTCAGGCCTAATAGCTAAGGTCTTAGACTCGTACTCTGGCCTACTGGTTAAGGTCTTAACTCTTACTCTGGCCTAATAGCTAAGGTCTTAGACTCGTACTCTGGCCTAATAGCTAAGGTCTTAGACTCGTACTCTGGCCTACTGGTTAAGGTCTTAACTCTTACTCTGGCCTAATAGCTAAGGTCTTAGACTCATACTCTGGCCTAATGGTTAAGGTCTTAACTCTTACTCTGGCCCAATAGCTAAGGTCTTAGACTCGTACTCTGGCCTAATGGTTAAGGTCTTAACTCTTACTCTGGCCTACTGGTTAAGGTCTTAACTCTTACTCTGGCCTAATGGTTAAGGTCTTAACTCTTACTCTGGCCTAATAGCTAAGGTCTTAGACTCGTACTCTGGCCTAATAGCTAAGGTCTTAGACTCGTACTCTGGCCTACTGGTTAAGGTCTTAACTCTTACTCTGGCCTAATAGCTAAGGCCTTAGACTCGTACTCTGGCCTAATGGTTAAGGTCTTAACTCTTACTCTGGCCCAATAGCTAAGGTCTTAGACTCGTACTCTGGCCTAATGGTTAAGGTCTTAACTCTTACTCTGGCCTAATAGCTAAGGTCTTAACTCTTACTCTGGCCTAATAGCTTAGGACTTAGACTCGTACTCTGGCCTACTGGTTAAGGTCTTAACTCTTACTCTGGCCTAATAGCTAAGGTCTTAACTCTTACTCTGGCCTACTGGTTAAGGTCTTAACTCTTACTCTGGCCTACTGGTTAAGGTCTTAACTCTTACTCTGGCCTAATAGCTAAGGTCTTAGACTCGTACTCTGGCCTAATGGTTAAGGTCTTAACTCTTACTCTGACCTAATAGCTAAGGTCTTAGACTCGTATTCTGGCCTAATAGCTAATGTCTTAGACTCGTACTCTGGCCTAATGGTTAAGGTCTTAACTCTTACTCTGGCCTAATAGCTAAGGTCTTAGACTCGTACTCTGGCCTACTGGTTAAGGTCTTAGCTCTTTCTCTGGCCTACTGGTTAAGGTCTTAACTCTTACTCTGGCCTAATAGCTAAGGTCTTAACTCTTACTCTGGCCTAATAGCTAAGGTCTTAGACTCGTACTCTGGCATAATGGTTAAGGTCTTAACTCTTACTCTGGCCTAATAGCTAAGGTCTTAACTCTTACTCTGGTCTTATAGCTAAGGTCTTAACTCTTACTCTGGCCTAATAGCTAAGGTCTTAGACTCGTACTCTGGCCTAATGGTTAAGGTCTTAACTCTTACTCAGGCCTAATAGCTGAGGTCCTAGACTCGTACTCTGGCCTACTGGTTAAGGTCTTAACTCTTACTCTGGCCTAATAGCTAAGGTCTTAGACTCGTACTCTGGCAAAATATCTAAGGTCTTAGACTCGTACTCTGGCCTACTGGTTAAGGTCTTAACTCTTACCATGGCCTAATAGCTAAGGTCTTAGACTCGTACTCTGGCCTAATAGCTAACGTCTTAGACTCGTACTCTGGCCTACTGGTTAAGGTCTTAACTCTTACTCTGGCCTAATAGCTAAGGTCTTAGACTCGTACTCTGGCCTAATAGCTAAGGTCTTAGACTCGTACTCTGGCCTACTGGTTAAGGTCTTAACTCTTACTCTGGCCTAATAGCTAAGGTCTTAGACTCGTACTCTGGCCTAATGGTTAAGGTCTTAACTCTTACTCTGGCCTAATAGCTAAGGTCTTAGACTCGTACTCTGGCCTAATGGTCAAGGTCTTAAGTCTTATTCTGGCCTAATAGCTAAGGTCTTAACTCTTACTCTGGCCTAATACCTAAGGTCTTAGACTCGAACTCTGGCCTAATGGTTAAGGTCTTAACTCTTACTCTGGCCTAATAGCTAAGGTAGTAGACTCATACTCTGGCCTAATGGTTAAGGTCTTAACTCTTACTCTGGCCTAATAGCTAAGGTCTTAACTCTTACTCTGGCCTAATAGCTTATGTCTTAGACTCGTACTCTGGCCTACTGGTTAAGGTCTTAACTCTTACTCTGGCCTAATAGCTAAGGTCTTAACTCTTACTCTGGCCTACTGGTTAAGGTCTTAACTCTTACTCTGGCCTAATAGCTAAGGTCTTAACTCTTACTCTGGCCTACTGGTTAACGTCTTAACTCTTACTCTGGCCTACTGGTTAAGGTCTTAACTCTTACTCTGGCCTAATAGCTAAGGTCTTAGACTCGTATTCTGGCCTAATAGCTAATGTCTTAGACTCGTACTCTGGCCTAATGGTTAAGGTCTTAACTCTTACTCTTGCCTAATAGAAAAGGTCTTAGACTCGTACTCTTGCCTAATAGCTAAAGTCTTAGACTCGTACTCTGGCCTAATAGCTAAGGTTTTAGACTCGTACTCTGGCCTACTGGTTAAGGTCCTAACTCTTACTCTGGTCTAATAGCTAAGGTCTTAGATTCGTACTCTGGCCTAATAGCTAAGGTCTTAGACTCGTACTCTGGCCTAATGGGTAAGGTCTTAACTCTTACTCTGGCCTAATAGCTAAGGTCTTAGACTCGTACTCTGGCCTAATGGTTAAGGTCTTAAGTCTTATTCTGGCCTAATAGCTAAGATCTTAACTCTTACTCTGGCCTAATAGGTAAGGTCTTAGACTCGTACTCTGGCCTAATGGTTAAGGTCTTAACTCTTACTCAGGCCTAATAGCTGAGGTCCTAGACTCGTACTCTGGCCTACTGGTTAAGGTCTTAACTCTTACTCTGGCCTAATAGCTAAGGTCTTAGACTCGTACTCTGGCAAAATATCTAAGGTCTT
This sequence comes from Triturus cristatus, assembly GCF_964204655.1. Taxonomy (NCBI): domain Eukaryota; kingdom Metazoa; phylum Chordata; class Amphibia; order Caudata; family Salamandridae; genus Triturus; species Triturus cristatus. The sequence goes on along the minus strand of NW_028187963.1, from coordinate 709,543 downwards.
AGACTCGTACTCTGGCCTACTGGTTAAGGTCTTAACTCTTACCATGGCCTAATAGCTAAGGTCTTAGACTCGTACTCTGGCCTAATAGCTAACGTCTTAGACTCGTACTCTGGCCTACTGGTTAAGGTCTTAACTCTTACTCTGGCCTAATAGCTAAGGTCTTAGACTCGTACTCTGGCCTAATAGCTAAGGTCTTAGACTCGTACTCTGGCCTACTGGTTAAGGTCTTAACTCTTACTCTGGCCTAATAGCTAAGGTCTTAGACTCGTACTCTGGCCTAATGGTTAAGGTCTTAACTCTTACTCTGGCCTAATAGCTAAGGTCTTAGACTCGTACTCTGGCCTAATGGTCAAGGTCTTAAGTCTTATTCTGGCCTAATAGCTAAGGTCTTAACTCTTACTCTGGCCTAATACCTAAGGTCTTAGACTCGAACTCTGGCCTAATGGTTAAGGTCTTAACTCTTACTCTGGCCTAATAGCTAAGGTAGTAGACTCATACTCTGGCCTAATGGTTAAGGTCTTAACTCTTACTCTGGCCTAATAGCTAAGGTCTTAACTCTTACTCTGGCCTAATAGCTTATGTCTTAGACTCGTACTCTGGCCTACTGGTTAAGGTCTTAACTCTTACTCTGGCCTAATAGCTAAGGTCTTAACTCTTACTCTGGCCTACTGGTTAAGGTCTTAACTCTTACTCTGGCCTAATAGCTAAGGTCTTAACTCTTACTCTGGCCTACTGGTTAACGTCCTAACTCTTACTCTGGCCTACTGGTTAAGGTCTTAACTCTTACTCTGGCCTAATAGCTAAGGTCTTAGACTCGTATTCTGGCCTAATAGCTAATGTCTTAGACTCGTACTCTGGCCTAATGGTTAAGGTCTTAACTCTTACTCTTGCCTAATAGAAAAGGTCTTAGACTCGTACTCTTGCCTAATAGCTAAAGTCTTAGACTCGTACTCTGGCCTAATAGCTAAGGTTTTAGACTCGTACTCTGGCCTACTGGTTAAGGTCCTAACTCTTACTCTGGTCTAATAGCTAAGGTCTTAGATTCGTACTCTGGCCTAATAGCTAAGGTCTTAGACTCGTACTCTGGCCTAATGGGTAAGGTCTTAACTCTTACTCTGGCCTAATAGCTAAGGTCTTAGACTCGTACTCTGGCCTAATGGTTAAGGTCTTAAGTCTTATTCTGGCCTAATAGCTAAGATCTTAACTCTTACTCTGGCCTAATAGGTAAGGTCTTAGACTCGTACTCTGGCCTACTGGTTAAGGTCTTAACTCTTACTCTGGCCTACTGGTCAAGGTCTTAACTCTTACTCTGGCCTTATACCTAAGGTCTTAGACTCATACTCTGGCCTAATGGTTAAGGTCTTAACTCTTACTCTGGCCTAATAGCTAAGGTCTTAACTCTTACTCTGGCCTACTGGTTAAGGTCTTAACTCTTACTCTGGCCTAATGGTTAAGGTCTTAACTCTTACTCTGGCCTAATAGCTAAGGTCTTAGACTCGTACTCTGACCTAATGGTTAAGGTCTTAACTCTTACTCTGACCTTATAGCTAAGGTCTTAGACTCGTATTCTGGCCTAATAGCTAAGGTCTTAGACTCGTACTCTGGCCTAATGGTTAAGGTCTTAACTCTTACTCTGTCCTTATAGCTAAGGTCTTAACACTTACTCTGGCCTACTGGTTAAGGTCTTAACTCTTACTCTGGCCTACTGGTTAAGGTCTTAACTCTTACTCTGGCCTAATAGCTAAGGTCTTAGACTCGTACTCTGGCCTAATGGTTAAGGTCTTAACTCTTACTCTGGCCTTATAGCTAAGGTCTTAACACTTACTCTGGCCTAATAGCTAAGGTCTTAGACTCGTACTCTGGCCTAATGGTTAAGGTCTTAACTCTTACTCTTGCCTAATAGAAAAGGTCTAAGACTCGTACTCTTGCCTAATAGCTAAGGTCTTAGACTCGTACTCTGGCCTAATAGCTAAGGTCTTAGACTCGTACTCTGGCCTACTGGTTAAGGTCTTAACTCTTACTCTGGCCTAATAGCTAAGGTCTTAGACTCATACTCTGGCCTAATAGCTAAGGTCTTAGACTCGTACTCTGGCCTACTGGTTAAGGTCTTAACTCTTACTCTGGCCTAATAGCTAAGGTCTTAGACTCGTACTCTGGCCTAATAGCTAAGGTCTTAGACTCGTACTCTGGCCTACTGGTTAAGGTCTTAACTCTTACTCTGGCCTAATAGCTAAGGTCTTGACTCTTACTCTGGCCTAATAGCTAAGGTCTTAGACTCGTACTCTGGCTTAATGGTTAAGGTCTTAACTCTTACTCTGGCCTAATAGCTAAGGTCTTAACTCTTACTCTGGCCTTATAGCTAAGGTCTTAACTCTTACTCTGGCCTAATAGCTAAGGTCTTAGACTCGTACTCTGGCCTAATGGTTAAGGTCTTAACTCTTACTCTGGCCTAATAGAAAAGGTCTTAGACTTGTACTCTTGCCTAATAGCTAAGGTCTTAGACTCGTACTCAGGCCTAATAGCTAAGGTCTTAGACTCGTACTCTGGCCTACTGGTTAAGGTCTTAACCCTTACTCTGGCCTAATAGCTAAGGTCTTAGACTCGTACTCTGGCAAAATAGCTAAGGTCTTAGACTCATACTCTGGCCTACTGGTTAAGGTCTTAACTCTTACTCTGGCCTAATAGCTAAGGTCTTAGACTCGTACTCTGGCCTAATAGCTAAGGTCTTAGACTCGTACTCTGGCCTACTGGTTAAGGTCTTAACTCTTACTCTGGCCTAATAGCTAAGGTCTTAGACTCATACTCTGGCCTAATGGTTAAGGTCTTAACTCTTACTCTGGCCCAATAGCTAAGGTCTTAGACTCGTACTCTGGCCTAATGGTTAAGGTCTTAAGTCTTATTCTGGCCTAATAGCTAAGGTCTTAACACTTACTCTGGCCTAATAGGTAAGGTCTTAGACTCTTACTCTGGCCTACTGGTTAAGGTCTTAACTCTTACTCTGGCCTACTGGTCAAGGTCTTAACTCTTACTCTGGCCTAATACCTAAGGTCTTAGACTCGTACTCTGGCCTAATGGTTAAGGTCTTAACTCTTACTCTGGCCTAATAGCTAAGGTATTAGACTCATACTCTGGCCTAATGGTTAAGGTCTTAACTCTTACTCTGGCCTAATAGCTAAGGTCTTAACTCTTACTCTGGCCAAATAGCTTAGGTCTTAGACTCGTACTCTGGCCTACTGGTTAAGGTCTTAACTCTTACTCTGGCCTAATAGCTAAGGTCTTAACTCTTACTCTGGCCTACTGGTTAAGGTCTTAACTCTTACTCTGGCCTACTGGTTAAGGTCTTAACTCTTACTCTGGCCTAATAGCTAAGGTCTTAGACTCGTACTCTGGCCTAATGGTTAAGGTCTTAACTCTTACTCTGACCTAATAGCTAAGGTCTTAGACTCGTATTCTGGGCTAATAGCTAATGTCTTAGACTCGTACTCTGGCCTAATGGTTAAGGTCTTAACTCTTACTCTGGCCTACTGGTTAAGGTCTTAACTCTTACTCTGGCCTAATAGCTAAGGTCTTAGACTCGTACTCTGGCCTAATGGTTAAGGTCTTAAATCTTACTCTGGCCTACTGGTTAAGGTCTTAGCTCTTTCTCTGGCCTACTGGTTAAGGTCTTAACTCTTACTCTGGCCTAATAGCTAAGGTCTTAACTCTTACTCTGGCCTAATAGCTAAGGTCTTAGACTCGTACTCTGGCTTAATGGTTAAGGTCTTAACTCTTACTCTGGCCTAATAGCTAAGGTCTTAGACTCTTACTCTGGCTTTATAGCTAAGGTCTTAACTCTAACTCTGGCCTAATAGCTAAGGTCTTAGACTCGTACTCTGGCCTACTGGTTAAGGTCCTAACTCTTACTCTGGCCTAATAGCTAAGGTCTTAGACTCGTACTCTGGCAAAATAGCTAAGGTCTTAGACTCGTACTCTGGCCTACTGGTTAAGGTCTTAACTCTTACTCTGACCTAATAGCTAAGGTCTTAGACTCGTACTCTGGCCTAATAGCTAAGGTCTGAAGTCTTATTCTGGCCTAATAGCTAAGGTCTTAACTCTTACTCTGGCCTAATAGCTAAGGTCTTAGACTCGTACTCTGGCCTACTGGTTAAGGTCTTAACTCTTACTATGGCCTACTGGTTAAGGTCTTAACTCTTACTCTGGCCTAATACCTAAGGTCTTAGACTCGTACTCTGGCCTAATGGTTAAGGTTTTAACTCTTACTCTGGCCTAATAGCTAAGGTCTTAGACTCGTACTCTGGCCTAATAGCTAAGGTCTTAGACTCGTACTCTGGCCTACTGGTTAAGGTCTTAACTCTTACTCTGGCCTAATAGCTAAGGTCTTAGACTCGTACTCTGGCCTAATGGTTAAGGTCTTAACTCTTACTCTGGCCCAATAGCTAAGGTCTTAGACTTGTACTCTGGCCTAATGGTTAAGGTCTTAAGTCTTATTCTGGCCTAATAGCTAAGGTCTTAACTCTTACTCTGGCCTAATAGGTAAGGTCTTAGACTCGTACTCTGGCCTACTGGTTAAGGTCTTCACTCTTACTCTAGCCTACTGGTCAAGGTCTTAACTCTTACTCTGGCCTAATACCTAAGGTCTTCGACTCGTACTCTGGCCTAATGGTTAAGATCTTAACTCTTACTCTGGCCTAATAGCTAAGGAATAAGACTCATACTCTGGCCTAATGGTTAAGGTCTTAACTCTTACTCTGGCCTAATAGCTAAGGTCTTAACTCTTAGTCTTGCCTAATAGCTTAGGTCTTAGACTCGTACTCTGGCCTACTGGTTAAGGTCTTAACTCTTACTCTGGCCTAATAGCTAAGGTCTTAACTCTTACTCTGGCCTACTGGTTAATGTCTTAACTCTTACTCTGGCCTACTGGTTAAGGTCTTAACTCTTACTCTGGCCTAATAGCTAAGGTCTTAGACTTGTACTCTGGCCTAATGGTTAAGGTCTTAACTCTTACTCTGACCTAATAGCTAAGGTCTTAGACTCGTATTCTGGCCTAATAGCTAAGGTCTTAGACTTGTACTCTGGCCTAATGGTTAAGGTCTTAACTCTTACTCTGGCCTAATAGCTAAGGTCTTAACTCTTACTCTGGCTTTATAGCTAAGGTCTTAACTCTAACTCTGGCCTAATAGCTAAGGTCTTAGACTTGTACTCTGGCCTACTGGTTAAGGTCCTAACTCTTACTCTGGCCTAATAGCTAAGGTCTTAGACTCGTACTCTGGCAAAATAGCTAAGGTCTTAGACTCGTACTCTGGCCTACTGGTTAAGGTCTTAACTCTTACTCTGGCCTAATAGCTAAGGTCTTAGACTCGTACTCTGGCCTAATAGCTAAGGTCTGAAGTCTTATTCTGGCCTAATAGCTAAGGTCTTAACTCTTACTCTGGCCTAATAGCTAAGGTCTTAGACTCGTACTCTGGCCTACTGGTTAAGGTCTTAACTCTTACTCTGGCCTACTGGTTAAGGTCTTAACTCTTACTCTGGCCTAATACCTAAGGTCTTAGACTCGTACTCTGGCCTAATCGTTAAGGTTTTAACTCTTACTCTGGCCTAATAGCTAAGGTCTTAGACTCGTACTCTGGCCTAATAGCTAAGGTCTTAGACTCGTACTCTGGCCTACTGGTTAAGGTCTTAACTCTTACTCTGGCCTAATAGCTAAGGTCTTAGACTCGTACTCTGGCCTAATGGTTAAGGTCTTAACTCTTACTCTGGCCCAATAGCTAAGGTCTTAGACTTGTACTCTGGCCTAATGGTTAAGGTCTTAAGTCTTATTCTGGCCTAATAGCTAAGGTCTTAACTCTTACTCTGGCCTAATAGGTAAGGTCTTAGACTCGTACTCTGGCCTACTGGTTAAGGTCTTCACTCTTACTCTGGCCTACTGGTCAAGGTCTTAACTCTTACTCTGGCCTAATACCTAAGGTCTTCGACTCGTACTCTGGCCTAATGGTTAAGATCTTAACTCTTACTCTGGCCTAATAGCTAAGGAATAAGACTCATACTCTGGCCTAATGGTTAAGGTCTTAACTCTTACTCTGGCCTAATAGCTAAGGTCTTAACTCTTAGTCTGGCCTAATAGCTTAGGTCTTAGACTCGTACTCTGGCCTACTGGTTAAGGTCTTAACTCTTACTCTGGCCTAATAGCTAAGGTCTTAACTCTTACTCTGGCCTACTGGTTAAGGTCTTAACTCTTACTCTGGCCTACTGGTTAAGGTCTTAACTCTTACTCTGGCCTAATAGCTAAGGTCTTAGACTTGTACTCTGGCCTAATGGTTAAGGTCTTAACTCTTACTCTGACCTAATAGCTAAGGTCTTAGACTCGTATTCTGGCCTAATAGCTAATGTCTTAGACTCGTACTCTGGCCTAATGGTTAAGGTCTTAACTCTTACTCTGGCCTACTGGTTAAGGTCTTAACTCTTACTCTGGCCTAATAGCTAAGATCTTAGACTCGTACTCTGGCCTAATGGTTAAGGTCTTAACTCTTACTCTGGCCTACTGGTTAAGGTCTTAGCTCTTTCTCTGGCCTACTGGTTAAGGTCTTAACTCTTACTCTGGCCTAATAGCTAAGGTCTTAACTCTTACTCTGGCCTAATAGCTAAGGTCTTAGACTCGTACTTTGGCTTAATGGTTAAGGTCTTAACTCTTACTCTGGCCTAATAGCTAAGGTCTTAACTCTTACTCTGGCCTTATAGCTAAGGTCTTAACTCTTACTCTGGCCTAATAGCTAAGGTCTTAGACTCGTACTCTGGCCTAATGGATAAGGTCTTAACTCTTACTCTGGCCTAATAGAAAAGGTCTTAGACTCGTACTCTTGCCTAATAGCTAAGGTCTTAGATTTGTACTCAGGCCTAATAGCTAAGGTCTTAGACTTGTACTCTGGCCTACTGGTTAAGGTCTTAACTCTTACTCTGGCCTAATAGCTAAGGTCTTAGACTCGTACTCTGGCAAAATAGCTAAGATCTTAGACTCGTACTCTGGCCTACTGGTTAAGGTCTTAACTCTTACTCTGGCCTAAAAGCTAAGGTCTTAGACTCGTACTGTGGCCTAATAGCTAAGGTCTTAGACTCGTACTCTGGCCTACTAGTTAAGGTCTTAACTCTTACTCTGGCCTACTAGCTAAGGTCTTAGACTCGTACTCTGGCCTAATGGTTAAGGTCTTAACTCTTACTCTGGCCCAATAGCTAAGGTCTTAGACTCGTACTCTGGCCTAATGGTTAAGGTCTTAAGTCTTATTCTGGCCTAATAGCTAAGGTCTTAACTCTTACTCTGGCCTAATAGCTAAGGTCTTAGACTCGTACTCTGGCCTACAGGTTAAGGTCTTAACTCTTACTCTGGCCTAATAGCTAAGGTCTTAACTCTTACTCTGGCCTACTGGTTAAGGTCTTAACTCTTACTCTGGCCTAATAGCTAAGGTCTTAGACTCGTACTCTGGCCTAATTGTTAAGGACTTAACTCTTACTCTGACCTAATAGCTAAGGTCTTAGACTCGTATTCTGGCCTACTAGCTAATGTCTTAGACTCGTACTCTGGCCTAATGGTTAAGGTCTTAACTCTTACTCTGGCCTACTGGTTAAGGTCTTAACTCTTACTCTGGCCTAATAGCTAAGGTCTTAGACTTGTACTCTGGCCTAATGGTTAAGGTCTTAACTCTTTCTCTGGCCTACTGGTTAAGGTCTTAGCTCTTTCTCTGTCCTACTGGTTAAGGTCTTAACTCTTACTCTGGCCTAATAGCTAAGGTCTTAACTCTTATTCTGGCCTAATAGCTAAGGTCTTAGACTCGTACTCTGGCTTAATGGTTAAGGTCTTAACTCTTACTCTGGCCTAATATCTAAGGTCTTAACTCTCACTTTGGCCTAATAGCTAAGGTCTTAGACTCGTACTCTGGCCTAATGGTTAAGGTCGTAACTCTTACTCTGGCCTTATAGCTAAGGTCTTAGACTCGTACTCTGGCCTAATAGCTAAGGTCTTAGACTCGTACTCTGGCCTAATAGCTAAGGTCTTAGACTCGTACTCTGGCCTACTGGTTAAGGTCTTAACTCTTACTCTGGCCTAATAGCTAAGGTCTTAGACTCGTACTCTGGCCTAATAGCTAAGGTCTTAGACTCGAACTCTGGCCTACTGGTTAATGTCTTAACTCTTACTCTGGCCGAATAGCTAAGGTCTTAGACTCATACTCTGGCCTAATGGTTAAGGTCTTAACTCATACTCTGGCCTAATGGTTAAGGTCTTAACTCTTACTCTGGCCTACTGGTTAAGGTCTTAGCTCTTTCTCTGGCCTACTGGTTAAGGTCTTAACTCTTACTCTGGCCTAATAGCTAAGGTCTTAACTCTTTCTCTGGCCTAATAGCTAAGGTCTTAGACTCGTACTCTGGCTTAATGGTTAAGGTCTTAACTCTTACTCTGTCCTAATAGCTAAGGTCTTAACTCTTATTCTGGCCTAATAGCTAAGGTCTTAGACTCATACTCTGGCCTAATGGTTAAGGTCGTAACTCTTACTCTGGCCTAATAGCTAAGGTCTTAGACTCGTACTCTTGCTTAATAGCTAAGGTCTAAGACTCGTACTCTGGCCTAATAGCTAAGGTCTTAGACTCGTACTCTGGCCTACTGGGTAAGGTCTTAACTCTTACTCTGGCCTAATAGCTAAGGTCTTAGACTCGTACACTGGCCTAATAGCTAAGGTCTTAGACTCATACTCTGGCCTACTGGTTAAGGTCTTAACTCTTACTCTGGCCTAATAGCTAAGGTCTTAGACTCATACTCTGGCCTAATGGTTAAGGTCTTAACACTTACTCTGGCCTAATAGCTAAGGTCTTAGACTCATACTCTGGCCTAATGGTTAAGGTCTTAAGTCTTATTCTGGCCTAATAGCTAAGGTCTTAACTCTTACTCTGGCCTAATAGCTAAGGTCTTAGACTCGTACTCTGGCCTAATGGTTAAGGTCTTAACTCTTACTCTGGCCTAATAGTTAAGGTCTTAGACACGTACTATGGCCTAATGGTTAAGGTCTTAACTCTTACTCTGGCCTACTGGTTAAGGTCTTAACTCTGACTCTGGCCTAATAGCTAAGGTCTTAACTCTTACTCTGGCCTAATAGCTAAGGTCTTAGACTCGTACTCTGGCTTACTGGTTAAGGTCTTAACTCTTACTCTGGCCTACTGGTTAAGGTCTTAACTCTTACTCTGGCCTAATACCTAAGGTCTTAGACTCGTACTCTGGCCTAATGGTTAAGGTCTTAACTCTTACTCTGGCCGAATAGCTAAGGTATTAGACTCGTACTCTGGCCTAATGGTTAAGGTCTTAACTCTTACTCTGGCCTAATAGCTATGGTCTTAACTCTTACTCTGGCCTAATAGCTTAGGTCTTAGACTCGTACTCTGGCCTACTGGTTAAGGTCTTAACTCTTACTCTGGCCTAATCGCTAAGGTCTTAACTCTTACTCTGGCCTACTGGTTAAGGTCTTAACTCTTACTCTGGCCTACTGGTTAAGGTCTTAACTCTTACTCTGGCCTAATAGCTAAGGTCTTAACTCTTACTCTGGCCTACTGGTTAAGGTCTTAACTCCTACTCTGGCCTACTGGTTAAGGTCTTAACTCTTACTCAGGCCTAATAGCTAAGGTCTTAGACTCGTATTCTGGCCTAATAGCTAATGTCTTAGTCTCATACTCTGGCCTAATGGTTAAGGTCTTAACTCTTACTCTTGCCTAATAGAAAAGGTCTTAGACTCGTACTCTTACCTAATAGCTAAGGTCTTAGACTCGTACTCTGGCCTAATAGCTAAGGTCTTAGACTCGTACTCTGGCCTACTGGTTAAGGTCTTAACTCTTACTCTGGCCTAATAGCTAAGGTCTTAGACTCGTACTCTGGCCTAATAGCTAATGTCTTAGACTCGTACTCTGGCCTACTGGTTAAGGTCTTAACTCTTACTCTGGCCTAATAGCTAAGGTCTAAGACTCGTACTCTGGCCTAATAGCTAAGGTCTTAGACTCGTACTCTGGCCTACTGGTTAAGGTCTTAACTCTTACTCTGGCCTAATAGCTAAGGTCTTAGACTCGTACTCTGGCCTAATGGTTAAGGTCTTAAGTCTTATTCTGGCCTAATAGCTAAGGTCTTAACTCTTACTCTGGCCTAATAGGTAAGGTCTTAGACTCGTACTCTGGTCTACTGGTTAAGGTCTTAACTCTTACTCTGGCCTAGTGGTCAAGGTCTTAACTCTTACTCTGGCCTAATACCTAAGGTCTTAGACTCATACTCTGGCCTACTGGTTAAGGTCTTAACTCTTACTTTGGCCTAATAGCTAAGGTATTAGACTCATACTCTGGCCTAATGGTTAAGGTCTTAACTCTTACTCTGGCCTAATAGCTAAGGTCTTAACTCTTACTCTGGCCTAATAGCTTAGGACTTAGACTCATACTCTGGCCTACTGGTTAAGGTCTTAACTCTTACTCTGGCCTAATAGCTAAGGTCTTAACTCTTACTCTGGCCTACTGGTTAAGGTCTTAACTCTTACTCTGGCCTACTGGTTAAGGTCTTAACTCTTACTCTGGCCTAATAGCTAAGGTCTTAGACTCGTACTCTGACCTAATGGTTAAGGTCTTAACTCTTACTATGACCTAATAGCTAAGGTCTTAGACTCATATTCTGGCCTAATAGCTAATGTGTTAACTCTTACTCTGGCCTACTGGTTAAGGTCTTAACTCTTACTCTGGCCTACTGGTTAAGGTCTTAACTCTTACTCTGGCCTAATAGCTAAGGTCTTAGACTCGTACTCTGGCCTAATGGTTAAGGTCTTAACTCTTACTCTGGCCTTATAGCTAAGGTCTTAACACTTACTCTGGCCTACTGGTTAAGGTCTTAACTCTTACTCTGGCCTACTGGTTAAGGTCTTAACTCTTACTCTGGCCTAATAGCTAAGGTCTTAGACTCGTACTCTGGCCTAATGGTTAAGGTCTTAACTCTTACTCTGGCCTAATAGTTAAGGTCTTAGACTCGTACTATGGCCTAATGGTTAAGGTCTTAACTCTTACTCTGGCCTACTGGTTAAGGTCTTAACTCTGACTCTGGCCTAATAGCTAAGGTCTTAACTCTTACTCTGGCCTAATAGCTAAGGTCTTAGACTCGTACTCTGGCCTACTGGTTAAGGTCTTAACTCTTACTCTGGCCTACTGGTTAAGGTCTTAACTCTTACTCTGGCCTAATACCTAAGGTCTTAGACTCGTACTCTGGCCTAATGGTTAAGGTCTTAACTCTTACTCTGGCCGAATAGCTAAGGTATTAGACTCGTTCTCTGGCCTAATGGTTAAGGTCTTAACTCTTACTCTGGCCTAATAGCTATGGTCTTAACTCTTACTCTGGCCTAATAGCTTAGGTCTTAGACTCGTACTCTGGCCTACTGGTTAAGGTCTTAACTCTTACTCTGGCCTAATCGCTAAGGTCTTAACTCTTACTCTGGCCTACTGGTTAAGGTCTTAACTCTTACTCTGGCCTAATAGCTAAGGTCTTAACTCTTACTCTGGCCTACTGGTTAAGGTCTTAACTCTTACTCTGGCCTACTGGTTAAGGTCTTAACTCTTACTCTGGCCTAATAGCTAAGGTCTTAGACTCGTATTCTGGCCTAATAGCTAATGTCTTAGTCTCGTACTCTGGCCTAATGGTTAAGTCTTAACTCTTACTCTTGCCTAGTAGAAAAGGTCTTAGACTCGTACTCTTGCCTAATAGCTAAGGTCTTAGACTCGTACTCTGGCCTAATAGCTAAGGTCTTAGACTCGTACTCTGGCCTACTGATTAAGGTCTTAACTCTTACTCTGGCCTAATAGCTAAGGTCTTAGACTCGTACTCTGGCCTAATAGCTAAGGTCTTAGACTCGTACTCTGGCCTACTGGTTAAGGTCTTAACTCTTACTCTGGCCTAATACCTAAGGTCTTAGACTCGTACTCTGGCCTAATGGTTAAGGTCTTAACTCTTACTCTGGCCGAATAGCTAAGGTATTAGACTCGTACTCTGGCCTAATGGTTAAGGTCTTAACTCTTACTCTGGCCTAATAGCTATGGTCTTAACTCTTACTCTGGCCTAATAGCTTAGGTCTTAGACTCGTACTCTGGCCTACTGGTTAAGGTCTTAACTCTTACTCTGGCCTAATCGCTAAGGTCTTAACTCTTACTCTGGCCTACTGGTTAAGGTCTTAACTCTTACTCTGGCCTACTGGTTAAGGTCTTAACTCTTACTCTGGCCTAATAGCTAAGGTCTTAGACTCGTATTCTGGCCTAATAGCTAATGTCTTAGTCTCGTACTCTGGCCTAATGGTTAAGGTCTTAACTCTTACTCTTGCCTAATAGAAAAGGTCTTAGACTCGTACTCTGGCCTAATAGCTAAGGTCTTTGACTCGTACTCTGGCCTACTGGTTAAGGTCTTAACTCTTACTCTGGCCTAATAGCTAAGGTCTTAGACTCATACTCTGGCCTAATAGCTAAGGTCTTAGACTCGTACTCTGGCCTACTGGTTAAGGTCTTAACTCTTACTCTGGCCTAATAGCTAAGGTCTAAGACTCGTACTCTGGCCTAATAGCTAAGGTCTTAGACTCATACTCTGGCCTACTGGTTAAGGTCTTAACACTTACTCTGGCCTAATAGCTAAGGTCTTAGACTCGTACTCTGGCCTACTGGTTAAGGTCTTAACTCTTACTCTGGCCTAATCGCTAAGGTCTTAACTCTTACTCTGGCCTACTGGTTAAGGTCTTAACTCTTACTCTGGCCTACTGGTTAAGGTCTTAACTCTTACTCTGGCCTAATAGCTAAGGTCTTAACTCTTACTCTGGCCTACTGGTTAAGGTCTTAACTCTTACTCTGGCCTAATAGCTAAGGTCTTAGACTCGTATTCTGGCCTAATAGCTAATGTCTTAGTCTCGTACTCTGGCCTAATGGTTAAGGTCTTAACTCTTACTCTTGCCTAATAGAAAAGGTCTTAGACTCGTACTCTTGCCTAATAGCTAAGGTCTTAGACTCGTACTCTGGCCTAATAGCTAAGGTCTTAGACTCGTACTCTGGCCTACTGGTTAAGGTCTTAACTCTTACTCTGGCCTAATAGCTAAGGTCTTAGACTCGTACTCTGGCCTAATAGCTAAGGTCTTAGACTCGTACTCTGGCCTACTGGTTAAGGTCTTAACTCTTACTCTGGCCTAATAGCTAAGGTCTAAGACTCGTACTCTGGCCTAATAGCTAAGGTCTTAGACTCGTACTCTGGCCTACTGGTTAAGGTCTTAACTCTTACTCTGGCCTAATAGCTAAGGTCTTAGACTCGTACTCTGGCCTAATGGTTAAGGTCTTAAGTCTTATTCTGGCCTAATAGCTAAGGTCTTAACTCTTACTCTGGCCTAATAGGTAAGGTCTTAGACTCGTACTCTGGTCTACTGGTTAAGGTCTTAACTCTTACTCTGGCCTAGTGGTCAAGGTCTTAACTCTTACTCTTGCCTAATACCTAAGGTCTTAGACTTGTACTCTGGCCTAATGGTTAAGGTCTTAACTCTTACTCTGGCCTAATAGCTAAGGTATTAGACTCATACTCTGGCCTAATGGTTAAGGTCTTAACTCTTACTCTGGCCTAATAGCTAAGGTCTTAACTCTTACTCTGGCCTAATAGCTTAGGACTTAGACTCATACTCTGGCCTACTGGTTAAGGTCTTAACTCTTACTCTGGCCTAATAGCTAAGGTCTTAACTCTTACTCTGGCCTACTGGTTAAGGTCTTAACTCTTACTCTGGCCTACTGGTTAAGGTCTTAACTCTTACTCTGGCCTAATAGCTAAGGTCTTAGACTCGTACTCTGACCTAATGGTTAAGGTCTTAACTCTTACTCTGACCTAATAGCTAAGGTCTTAGACTCATATTCTGGCCTAATAGCTAATGTCTTAACTCTTACTCTGGCCTACTGGTTAAGGTCTTAACTCTTACTCTGGCCTACTGGTTAAGGTCTTAACTCTTACTCTGGCCTAATAGCTAAGGTCTTAGACTCGTACTCTGGCCTAATGGTTAAGGTCTTAACTCTTACTCTGGCCTTATAGCTAAGGTCTTAACACTTACTCTGGCCTACTGGTTAAGGTCTTAACTCTTACTCTGGCCTAATGGTTAAGGTCTTACCTCTTACTCTGGCCTAATAGTTAAGGTCTTAGACTCGTACTATGGCCTAATGGTTAAGGTCTTAACTCTTACTCTGGCCTACTGGTTAAGGTCTTAACTCTGACTCTGGCCTAATAGCTAAGGTCTTAACTCTTACTCTGGCCTAATAGCTAAGGTCTTAGACTCGTACTCTGGCCTACTGGTTAAGGTCTTAACTCTTACTCTGGCCTACTGGTTAAGGTCTTAACTCTTACTCTGGCCTAATACCTAAGGTCTTAGACTCGTACTCTGGCCTAATGGTCAAGGTCTTAACTCTTACTCTGGCCTAATAGCTATGGTCTTAACTCTTACTCTGGCCTAATAGCTTAGGTCTTAGACTCGTACTCTGGCCTACTGGTTAAGGTCTTAACTCTTACTCTGGCCTAATCGCTAAGGTCTTAACTCTTACTCTGGCCTACTGGTTAAGGTCTTAACTCTTACTCTGGCCTACTGGTTAAGGTCTTAACTCTTACTCTGGCCTAATAGCTAAGGTCTTAACTCTTACTCTGGCCCACTGGTTAAGGTCTTAACTCTTACTCTGGCCTACTGGTTAAGGTCTTAACTCTTACTCTGGCCTAATAGCTAAGGTCTTAGACTCGTATTCTGGCCTAATAGCTAATGTCTTAGTCTCGTACTCTGGCCTAATGGTTAAGGTCTTAACTCTTACTCTTGCCTAATAGAAAAGGTCTTAGATTCGTACTCTTGCCTAATAGCTAAGGTCTTAGACTCGTACTCTGGCCTAATAGCTAAGGTCTTAGAATCGTACTCTGGCCTACTGGTTAAGGTCTTAACTCTTACTCTGGCCTAATAGCTAAGGTCTTAGACTCGTACTCTGGCCTAATAGCTAAGGTCTTAGACTCGTACTCTGGCCTACTGGTTAAGGTCTTAACTCTTACTCTGGCCTAATAGCTAAGGTCTAAGACTCGTACTCTGGCCTAATAGCTAAGGTCTTAGACTCGTACTCTGGCCTACTGGTTAAGGTCTTAACTCTTACTCTGGCCTAATAGCTAAGGTCTTAGACTCGTACTCTGGCCTAATGGTTAAGGTCTTAAGTCTTATTCTGGCCTAATAGCTAAGGTCTTAACTCTTACTCTGGCCTAATAGGTAAGGTCTTAGACTCGTACTCTGGTCTACTGGTTAAGGTCTTAACTCTTACTCTGGCCTAGTGGTCAAGGTCTTAACTCTTACTCTGGCCTAATACCTAAGGTCTTAGACTCATACTCTGGCCTAATGGTTAAGGTCTTAACTCTTACTTTGGCCTAATAGCTAAGGTATTAGACTCATACTCTGGCCTAATGGTTAAGGTCTTAACTCTTACACTGGCCTAATAGCTAAGGTCTTAACTCTTACTCTGGCCTAATAGCTTAGGACTTAGACTCATACTCTGGCCTACTGGTTAAGGTCTTAACTCTTACTCTGGCCTAATAGCTAAGGTCTTAACTCTTACTCTGGCCTACTGGTTAAGGTCTTAACTCTTACTCTGGCCTACTGGTTAAGGTCTTAACTCTTACTCTGGCCTAATAGCTAAGGTCTTAGACTCGTACTCTGACCTAATGGTTAAGGTCTTAACTCTTACTCTGACCTAATAGCTAAGGTCTTAGACTTATATTCTGGCCTAATAGCTAATGTCTTAACTCTTACTCTGGCCTACTGGTTAAGGTCTTAACTCTTACTCTGGCCTACTGGTTAAGGTCTTAACTCTTACTCTGGCCTAATAGCTAAGGTCTTAGACTCGTACACTGGCCTAATGGTTAAGGTCTTAACTCTTACTCTGGCCTTATAGCTAAGGTCTTAACACTTACTC
Source organism: Triturus cristatus (assembly GCF_964204655.1). Taxonomy (NCBI): domain Eukaryota; kingdom Metazoa; phylum Chordata; class Amphibia; order Caudata; family Salamandridae; genus Triturus; species Triturus cristatus. Next base: position 693,550 of record NW_028187963.1, on the reverse strand, counting down.
TGGCCTACTGGTTAAGGTCTTAACTCTTACTCTGGCCTAATGGTTAAGGTCTTACCTCTTACTCTGGCCTAATAGTTAAGGTCCTAGACTCGTACTATGGCCTAATGGTTAAGGTCTTAACTCTTACTCTGGCCTTCTGGTTAAGGTCTTAACTCTGACTCTGGCCTAATAGCTAAGGTCTTAACTCTTACTCTGGCCTAATAGCTAAGGTCTTAGACTCGTACTCTGGCCTACTGGTTAAGGTCTTAACTCTTACTCTGGCCTACTAGTTAAGGTCTTAACTCTTACTCTGGCCTAATACCTAAGGTCTTAGACTCGTACTCTGGCCTAATGGTTAAGGTCTTAACTCTTACTCTGGCCGAATAGCTAAGGTATTAGATTCATACTCTGGCCTAATGGTTAAGGTCTTAACTCTTACTCTGGCCTAATAGCTATGGTCTTAACTCTTACTCTGGCCTAATAGCTTAGGTCTTAGACTCGTACTCTGGCCTACTGGTTAAGGTCTTAACTCCTACTCTGGCCTAATCGCTAAGGTCTTAACTCTTACTCTGGCCTACTGGTTAAGGTCTTAACTCTTACTCTGGCCTACTGGTTAAGGTCTTAACTCTTACTCTGGCCTAATAGCTAAGGTCTTAACTCTTACTCTGGCCTACTGGTTAAGGTCTTAACTCTTACTCTGGCCTACTGGTTAAGGTCTTAACTCTTACTCTGGCCTAATAGCTAAGGTCTTAGACTCGTATTCTGGCCTAATAGCTAATGTCTTAGTCTCGTACTCTGGCCTAATGGTTAAGGTCTTAACTCTTACTCTTGCCTAATAGAAAAGGTCTTAGATTCGTACTCTTGCCTAATAGCTAAGGTCTTAGACTCGTACTCTGGCCTAATAGCTAAGGTCTTAGACTCGTACTCTGGCCTACTGGTTAAGGTCTTAACTCTTACTCTGGCCTAATAGCTAAGGTCTAAGACTCGTACTCTGGCCTAATAGCTAAGGTCTTAGACTCGTACTCTGGCCTACTGGTTAAGGTCTTAACTCTTACTCTGGCCTAATAGCTAAGGTCTTAGACTCGTACTCTGGCCTAATGGTTAAGGTCTTAAGTCTTATTCTGGCCTAATAGCTAAGGTCTTAACTCTTACTCTGGCCTAATAGGTAAGGTCTTAGACTCGTACTCTGGTCTACTGGTTAAGGTCTTAACTCTTACTCTGGCCTAGTGGTCAAGGTCTTAACTCTTACTCTGGCCTAATACCTAAGGTCTTAGACTCATACTCTGGCCTAATGGTTAAGGTCTTAACTCTTACTTTGGCCTAATAGCTAAGGTATTAGACTCATACTCTGGCCTAATGGTTAAGGTCTTAACTCTTACTCTGGCCTAATAGCTAAGGTCTTAACTCTTACTCTGGCCTAATAGCTTAGGACTTAGACTCATACTCTGGCCTACTGGTTAAGGTCTTAACTCTTACTCTGGCCTAATAGCTAAGGTCTTAACTCTTACTCTGGCCTACTGGTTAAGGTCTTAACTCTTACTCTGGCCTACTGGTTAAGGTCTTAACTCTTACTCTGGCCTAATAGCTAATGTCTTAGACTCGTACTCTGACCTAATGGTTAAGGTCTTAACTCTTACTCTGACCTAATAGCTAAGGTCTTAGACTCATATTCTGGCCTAATAGCTAATGTCTTAACTCTTACTCTGGACTACTGGTTAAGGTCTTAACTCTTACTCTGGCCTACTGGTTAAGGTCTTAACTCTTACTCTGGCCTAATAGCTAAGGTCTTAGACTCGTACTCTGGCCTAATGGTTAAGGTCTTAACTCTTACTCTGGCCTTATAGCTAAGGTCTTAACACTTACTCTGGCCTACTGGTTAAGGTCTTAACTCTTACTCTGGCCTACTGGTTAAGGTCTTAACTCTTACTCTGGCCTAATAGCTAAGGTCTTAGACTCGTACTCTGGCCTAATGGTTAAGGTCTTAACTCTTACTCTGGCCTAATACTTAAGGTCTTAGACTCGTACTATGGCCTAATGGTTAAGGTCTTAACTCTTACTCTGGCCTACTGGTTAAGGTCTTAACTCTGACTCTGGCCTAATAGCTAAGGTCTTAACTCTTACTCTGGCCTAATAGCTAAGGTCTTAGACTCGTACTCTGGCCTACTGGTTAAGGTCTTAACTCTTACTCTGGCCTACTGGTTAAGGTCTTAACTCTTACTCTGGCCTAATACCTAAGGTCTTAGACTCGTACTCTGGCCTAATGGTTAAGGTCTTAACTCTTACTCTGGCCGAATAGCTAAGGTATTAGACTCGTACTCTGGCCTAATGGTTAAGGTCTTAACTCTTACTCTGGCCTAATAGCTATGGTCTTAACTCTTACTCTGGCCTAATAGCTTAGGTCTTAGACTCGTACTCTGGCCTACTGGTTAAGGTCTTAACTCTTACTCTGGCCTAATCGCTAAGGTCTTAACTCTTACTCTGGCCTACTGGTTAAGGTCTTAACTCTTACTCTGGCCTACTGGTTAAGGTCTTAACTCTTACTCTGGCCTAATAGCTAAGGTCTTAACTCTTACTCTGGCCTACTGGTTAAGGTCTTAACTCTTACTCTGGCCTACTGGTTAAGGTCTTAACTCTTACTCTGGCCTAATAGCTAAGGTCTTAGACTCGTATTCTGGCCTAATAGCTAATGTCTTAGTCTCGTACTCTGGCCTAATGGTTAAGGTCTTAACTCTTACTCTTGCCTAATAGAAAAGGTCTTAGACTCGTACTCTTGCCTAATAGCTAAGGTCTTAGACTCGTACTCTGGCCTAATAGCTTAGGTCTTAGACTCGTACTCTGGCCTACTGGTTAAGGTCTTAACTCTTACTCTGGCCTAATAGCTAAGGTCTTAGACTCGTACTCTGGCCTAATAGCTAAGGCCTTAGACTCGTACTCTGGCCTACTGGTTAAGGTCTTAACTCTTACTCTGGCCTAATACCTAAGGTCTTAGACTCGTACTCTGGCCTAATGGTTAAGGTCTTAACTCTTACTCTGGCCGAATAGCTAAGGTATTAGACTCGTACTCTGGCCTAATGGTTAAGGACTTAACTCTTACTCTGGCCTAATAGCTATGGTCTTAACTCTTACTCTGGCCTAATAGCTTAGGTCTTAGACTCGTACTCTGGCCTACTGGTTAAGGTCTTAACTCTTACTCTGGCCTAATCGCTAAGGTCTTAACTCTTACTCTGGCCTACTGGTTAAGGTCTTAACTCTTACTCTGGCCTACTGGTTAAGGTCTTAACTCTTACTCTGGCCTAATAGCTAAGGTCTTAACTCTTACTCTGGCCTACTGGTTAAGGTCTTAACTCTTACTCTGGCCTACTGGTTAAGGTCTTAACTCTTACTCTGGCCTAATAGCTAAGGTCTTAGACTCGTATTCTGGCCTAATAGCTAATGTCTTAGTCTCGTACTCTGGCCTAATGGTTAAGGTCTTAACTCTTACTCTTGCCTAATAGAAAAGGTCTTAGACTCGTACTCTTGCCTAATAGCTAAGGTCTTAGACTCGTACTCTGGCCTAATAGCTAAGGTCTTAGACTCGTACTCTGGCCTACTGGTTAAGGTCTTAACTCTTACTCTGGCCTAATAGCTAAGGTCTTAGACTCGTACTCTGGCCTAATAGCTAAGGTCTTAGACTCGTACTCTGGCCTACTGGTTAAGGTCTTAACTCTTACTCTGGCCTAATAGCTAAGGTCTAAGACTCGTACTCTGGCCTAATAGCTAAGGTCTTAGACTCATACTCTGGCCTACTGGTTAAGGTCTTAACTCTTACTCTGGCCTAATAGCTAAGGTCTTAGACTCGTACTCTGGCCTACTGGTTAAGGTCTTAACTCTTACTCTGGCCTAATCGCTAAGGTCTTAAATCTTACTCTGGCCTACTGGTTAAGGTCTTAACTCTTACTCTGGCCTACTGGTTAAGGTCTTAACTCTTACTCTGGTCTAATAGCTAAGGTCTTAACTCTTACTCTGGCCTACTGGTTAAGGTCTTAACTCTTACTCTGGCCTACTGGTTAAGGTCTTAACTCTTACTCTGGCCTAATAGCTAAGGTCTTAGACTCGTATTCTGGCCTAATAGCTAATGTCTTAGTCTCGTACTCTGGCCTAATGGTTAAGGTCTTAACTCTTACTCTTGCCTAATAGAAAAGGTCTTAGACTCGTACTCTTGCCTAATAGCTAAGGTTTTAGACTCGTACTCTGGCCTACTGGTTAAGGTCTTAACTCTTACTCTGGCCTAATAGCTAAGGTCTAAGACTCGTACTCTGGCCTAATAGCTAAGGTCTTAGACTCGTACTCTGGCCTACTGGTTAAGGTCTTAACTCTTACTCTGGCCTAATAGCTAAGGTCTTAGACTCGTACTCTGGCCTAATGGTTAAGGTCTTAAGTCTTATTCTGGCCTAATAGCTAAGGTCTTAACTCTTACTCTGGCCTAATAGCTTAGGACTTAGACTCATACTCTGGCCTACTGGTTAAGGTCTTAACTCTTACTCTGGCCTAATCGCTAAGGTCTTAACTCTTACTCTGGCCTACTGGTTAAGGTCTTAACTCTTACTCTGGCCTACTGGTTAAGGTCTTAACTCTTACTCTGGCCTAATAGCTAAGGTCTTAGACTCGTACTCTGACCTAATGGTTAAGGTCTTAACTCTTACTCTGACCTAATAGCTAAGGTCTTAGACTTATATTCTGGCCTAATAGCTAATGTCTTAACTCTTACTCTGGCCTACTGGTTAAGGTCTTAACTCTTACTCTGGCCTACTGGTTAAGGTCTTAACTCTTACTCTGGCCTAATAGCTAAGGTCTTAGACTCGTACACTGGCCTAATGGTTAAGGTCTTAACTCTTACTCTGGCCTTATAGCTAAGGTCTTAACACTTACTCTGGCCTACTGGTTAAGGTCTTAACTCTTACTCTGGCCTAATGGTTAAGGTCTTACCTCTTACTCTGGCCTAATAGTTAAGGTCTTAGACTCGTACTATGGCCTAATGGTTAAGGTCTTAACTCTTACTCTGGCCTTCTGGTTAAGGTCTTAACTCTGACTCTGGCCTAATAGCTAAGGTCTTAACTCTTACTCTGGCCTAATAGCTAAGGTCTTAGACTCGTACTCTGGCCTACTGGTTAAGGTCTTAACTCTTACTCTGGCCTACTAGTTAAGGTCTTAACTCTTACTCTGGCCTAATACCTAAGGTCTTAGACTCGTACTCTGGCCTAATGGTTAAGGTCTTAACTCTTACTCTGGCCGAATAGCTAAGGTATTAGATTCATACTCTGGCCTAATGGTTAAGGTCTTAACTCTTACTCTGGCCTAATAGCTATGGTCTTAACTCTTACTCTGGCCTAATAGCTTAGGTCTTAGACTCGTACTCTGGCCTACTGGTTAAGGTCTTAACTCCTACTCTGGCCTAATCGCTAAGGTCTTAACTCTTACTCTGGCCTACTGGTTAAGGTCTTAACTCTTACTCTGGCCTACTGGTTAAGGTCTTAACTCTTACTCTGGCCTAATAGCTAAGGTCTTAACTCTTACTCTGGCCTACTGGTTAAGGTCTTAACTCTTACTCTGGCCTACTGGTTAAGGTCTTAACTCTTACTCTGGCCTAATAGCTAAGGTCTTAGACTCGTATTCTGGCCTAATAGCTAATGTCTTAGTCTCGTACTCTGGCCTAATGGTTAAGGTCTTAACTCTTACTCTTGCCTAATAGAAAAGGTCTTAGATTCGTACTCTTGCCTAATAGCTAAGGTCTTAGACTCGTACTCTGGCCTAATAGCTAAGGTCTTAGACTCGTACTCTGGCCTACTGGTTAAGGTCTTAACTCTTACTCTGGCCTAATAGCTAAGGTCTAAGACTCGTACTCTGGCCTAATAGCTAAGGTCTTAGACTCGTACTCTGGCCTACTGGTTAAGGTCTTAACTCTTACTCTGGCCTAATAGCTAAGGTCTAGACTCGTACTCTGGCCTAATGGTTAAGGTCTTAAGTTTTATTCTGGCCTAATAGCTAAGGTCTTAACTCTTACTCTGGCCTAATAGGTAAGGTCTTAGACTCGTACTCTGGTCTACTGGTTAAGGTCTTAACTCTTACTCTGGCCTAGTGGTCAAGGTCTTAACTCTTACTCTGGCCTAATACCTAAGGTCTTAGACTCATACTCTGGCCTAATGGTTAAGGTCTTAACTCTTACTTTGGCCTAATAGCTAAGGTATTAGACTCATACTCTGGCCTAATGGTTAAGGTCTTAACTCTTACTCTGGCCTAATAGCTAAGGTCTTAACTCTTACTCTGGCCTAATAGCTTAGGACTTAGACTCATACTCTGGCCTACTGGTTAAGGTCTTAACTCTTACTCTGGCCTAATAGCTAAGGTCTTAACTCTTACTCTGGCCTACTGGTTAAGGTCTTAACTCTTACTCTGGCCTACTGGTTAAGGTCTTAACTTTTACTCTGGCCTAATAGCTAATGTCTTAGACTCGTACTCTGACCTAATGGTTAAGGTCTTAACTCTTACTCTGACCTAATAGCTAAGGTCTTAGACTCATATTCTGGCCTAATAGCTAATGTCTTAACTCTTACTCTGGCCTACTGGTTAAGGTCTTAACTCTTACTCTGGCCTACTGGTTAAGGTCTTAACTCTTACTCTGGCCTAATAGCTAAGGTCTTAGACTCGTACTCTGGCCTAATGGTTAAGGTCTTAACTCTTACTCTGGCCTTATAGCTAAGGTCTTAACACTTACTCTGGCCTACTGGTTAAGGTCTTAACTCTTACTCTGGCCTACTGGTTAAGGTCTTAACTCTTACTCTGGCCTAATAGCTAAGGTCTTAGACTCGTACTCTGGCCTAATGGTTAAGGTCTTAACTCTTACTCTGGCCTAATAGTTAAGGTCTTAGACTCGTACTATGGCCTAATGGTTAAGGTCTTAACTCTTACTCTGGCCTACTGGTTAAGGTCTTAACTCTGACTCTGGCCTAATAGCTAAGGTCTTAACTCTTACTCTGGCCTAATAGCTAAGGTCTTAGACTCGTACTCTGGCCTACTGGTTAAGGTCTTAACTCTTACTCTGGCATACTGGTTAATGTCTTAACTCTTACTCTGGCCTAATACCTAAGGTCTTAGACTCGTACTCTGGCCTAATGGTTAAGGTCTTAACTCTTACTCTGGCCGAATAGCTAAGGTATTAGACTCGTACTCTGGCCTAATGGTTAAGGTCTTAACTCTTACTCTGGCCTAATAGCTATGGTCTTAACTCTTACTCTGGCCTAATAGCTTAGGTCTTAGACTCGTACTCTGGCCTACTGGTTAAGGTCTTAACTCTTACTCTGGCCTAATCGCTAAGGTCTTAACTCTTACTCTGGCCTACTGGTTAAGGTCTTAACTCTTACTCTGGCCTACTGGTTAAGGTCTTAACTCTTACTCTGGCCTACTGGTTAAGGTCTTAACTCTTACTCTGGCCTACTGGTTAAGGTCTTAACTTTTACTCTGGCCTAATAGCTAATGTCTTAGACTCGTACTCTGACCTAATGGTTAAGGTCTTAACTCTTACTCTGACCTAATAGCTAAGGTCTTAGACTCATATTCTGGCCTAATAGCTAATGTCTTAACTCTTACTCTGGCCTACTGGTTAAGGTCTTAACTCTTACTCTGGCCTACTGGTTAAGGTCTTAACTCTTACTCTGGCCTAATAGCTAAGGTCTTAGACTCGTACTCTGGCCTAATGGTTAAGGTCTTAACTCTTACTCTGGCCTTATAGCTAAGGTCTTAACACTTACTCTGGCCTACTGGTTAAGGTCTTAACTCTTACTCTGGCCTACTGGTTAAGGTCTTAACTCTTACTCTGGCCTAATAGCTAAGGTCTTAGACTCGTACTCTGGCCTAATGGTTAAGGTCTTAACTCTTACTCTGGCCTAATAGTTAAGGTCTTAGACTCGTACTATGGCCTAATGGTTAAGGTCTTAACTCTTACTCTGGCCTACTGGTTAAGGTCTTAACTCTGACTCTGGCCTAATAGCTAAGGTCTTAACTCTTACTCTGGCCTAATAGCTAAGGTCTTAGACTCGTACTCTGGCCTACTGGTTAAGGTCTTAACTCTTACTCTGGCATACTGGTTAATGTCTTAACTCTTACTCTGGCCTAATACCTAAGGTCTTAGACTCGTACTCTGGCCTAATGGTTAAGGTCTTAACTCTTACTCTGGCCGAATAGCTAAGGTATTAGACTCGTACTCTGGCCTAATGGTTAAGGTCTTAACTCTTACTCTGGCCTAATAGCTATGGTCTTAACTCTTACTCTGGCCTAATAGCTTAGGTCTTAGACTCGTACTCTGGCCTACTGGTTAAGGTCTTAACTCTTACTCTGGCCTAATCGCTAAGGTCTTAACTCTTACTCTGGCCTACTGGTTAAGGTCTTAACTCTTACTCTGGCCTACTGGTTAAGGTCTTAACTCTTACTCTGGCCTAATAGCTAAGGTCTTAACTCTTACTCTGGCCTACTGGTTAAGGTCTTAACTCTTACTCTGGCCTACTGGTTAAGGTCTTAACTCTTACTCTGGCCTAATAGCTAAGGTCTTAGACTCGTATTCTGGCCTAATAGCTAATGTCTTAGTCTCGTACTCTGGCCTAATGGTTAAGGTCTTAACTCTTACTCTTGCCTAATAGAAAAGGTCTTAGACTCGTACTCTTGCCTAATAGCTAAGGTCTTAGACTCGTACTCTGGCCTAATAGCTAAGGTCTTAGACTCGTACTCTGGCCTACTGGTTAAGGTCTTAACTCTTACTCTGGCCTAATAGCTAAGGTCTTAGACTCGTACTCTGGCCTAATAGCTAAGGTCTTAGACTCGTACTCTGGCCTACTGGTTAAGGTCTTAACTCTTACTCTGGCCTAATACCTAAGGTCTTAGACTCGTACTCTGGCCTAATGGTTAAGGTCTTAACTCTTACTCTGGCCGAATAGCTAAGGTATTAGACTCGTACTCTGGCCTAATGGTTAAGGACTTAACTCTTACTCTGGCCTAATAGCTATGGTCTTAACTCTTACTCTGGCCTAATAGCTTAGGTCTTAGACTCGTACTCTGGCCTACTGGTTAAGGTCTTAACTCTTACTCTGGCCTAATCGCTAAGGTCTTAACTCTTACTCTGGCCTACTGGTTAAGGTCTTAACTCTTACTCTGGCGTACTGGTTAAGGTCTTAACTCTTATTCTGGCCTAATAGCTAAGGTCTTAACTCTTACTCTGGCCTACTGGTTAAGGTCTTAACTCTTACTCTGGCCTACTGGTTAAGGTCTTAACTCTTACTCTGGCCTAATAGCTAAGGTCTTAGACTCGTATTCTGGCCTAATAGCTAATGTCTTAGTCTCGTACTCTGGCCTAATGGTTAAGGTCTTAACTCTTACTCTTGCCTAATAGAAAAGGTCTTAGACTCGTACTCTTGCCTAATAGCTAAGGTCTTAGACTCGTACTCTGGCCTAATAGCTAAGGTCTTAGACTCGTACTCTGGCCTACTGGTTAAGGTCTTAACTCTTACTCTGGCCTAATAGCTAAGGTCTTAGACTCGTACTCTGGCCTAATAGCTAAGGTCTTAGACTCGTACTCTGGCCTACTGGTTAAGGTCTTAACTCTTACTCTGGCCTAATAGCTAAGGTCTAAGATTCGTACTCTGGCCTAATAGCTAAGGTCTTAGACTCGTACTCTGGCCTACTGGTTAAGGTCTTAACTCTTACTCTGGCCTAATAGCTAAGGTCTTAGACTCGTACTCTGGCCTACTGGTTAAGGTCTTAACTCTTACTCTGGCCTAATCGCTAAGGTCTTAACTCTTACTCTGGCCTACTGGTTAAGGTCTTAACTCTTACTCTGGCCTACTGGTTAAGGTCTTAACTCTTACTCTGGTCTAATAGCTAAGGTCTTAACTCTTACTCTGGCCTACTGGTTAAGGTCTTAACTCTTACTCTGGCCTACTGGTTAAGGTCTTAACTCTTACTCTGGCCTAATAGCTAAGGTCTTAGACTCGTATTCTGGCCTAATAGCTAATGTCTTAGTCTCGTACTCTGGCCTAATGGTTAAGGTCTTAACTCTTACTCTTGCCTAATAGAAAAGGTCTTAGACTCGTACTCTTGCCTAATAGCTAAGGTTTTAGACTCGTACTCTGGCCTACTGGTTAAGGTCTTAACTCTTACTCTGGCCTAATAGCTAAGGTCTAAGACTCGTACTCTGGCCTAATAGCTAAGGTCTTAGACTCGTACTCTGGCCTACTGGTTAAGGTCTTAACTCTTACTCTGGCCTAATAGCTAAGGTCTTAGACTCGTACTCTGGCCTAATGGTTAAGGTCTTAAGTCTTATTCTGGCCTAATAGCTAAGGTCTTAACTCTTACTCTGGCCTAATAGGTAAGGTCTTAGACTCGTACTCTGGTCTACTGGTTAAGGTCTTAACTCTTACTCTGGCCTAGTGGTCAAGGTCTTAACTCTTACTCTGGCCTAATACCTAAGGTCTTAGACTCATACTCTGGCCTAATGGTTAAGGTCTTAACTCTTACTTTGGCCTAATAGCTAAGGTATTAGACTCATACTCTGGCCTAATGGTTAAGGTCTTAACTCTTACTCTGGCCTAATAGCTAAGGTCTTAACTCTTACTCTGGCCTAATAGCTTAGGACATAGACTCATACTCTGGCCTACTGGTTAAGGTCTTAACTCTTACTCTGGCCTAATAGCTAAGGTCTTAACTCTTACTCTGGCCTACTGGTTAAGGTCTTAACTCTTACTCTGGCCTACTGGTTAAGGTCTTAACTCTTACTCTGGCCTAATAGCTAAGGTCTTAGACTCGTACTCTGACCTAATGGTTAAGGTCTTAACTCTTACTCTGACCTAATAGCTAAGGTCTTAGACTTATATTCTGGCCTAATAGCTAATGTCTTAACTCTTACTCTGGCCTACTGGTTAAGGTCTTAACTCTTACTCTGGCCTACTGGTTAAGGTCTTAACTCTTACTCTGGCCTAATAGCTAAGGTCTTAGACTCGTACACTGGCCTAATGGTTAAGGTCTTAACTCTTACTCTGGCCTTATAGCTAAGGTCTTAACACTTACTCTGGCCTACTGGTTAAGGTCTTAACTCTTACTCTGGCCTAATGGTTAAGGTCTTACCTCTTACTCTGGCCTAATAGTTAAGGTCTTAGACTCGTACTATGGCCTAATGGTTAAGGTCTTAACTCTTACTCTGGCCTTCTGGTTAAGGTCTTAACTCTGACTCTGGCCTAATAGCTAAGGTCTTAACTCTTACTCTGGCCTAATAGCTAAGGTCTTAGACTCGTACTCTGGCCTACTGGTTAAGGTCTTAACTCTTACTCTGGCCTACTGGTTAAGGTCTTAACTCTTACTCTGGCCTAATACCTAAGGTCTTAGACTCGTACTCTGGCCTAATGGTTAAGGTCTTAACTCTTACTCTGGCCGAATAGCTAAGGTATTAGATTCATACTCTGGCCTAATGGTTAAGGTCTTAACTCTTACTCTGGCCTAATAGCTATGGTCTTAACTCTTACTCTGGCCTAATAGCTTAGGTGTTAGACTCGTACTCTGGCCTACTGGTTAAGGTCTTAACTCCTACTCTGGCCTAATCGCTAAGGTCTTAACTCTTACTCTGGCCTACTGGTTAAGGTCTTAACTCTTACTCTGGCCTACTGGTTAAGGTCTTAACTCTTACTCTGGCCTAATAGCTAAGGTCTTAACTCTTACTCTGGCCTACTGGTTAAGGTCTTAACTCTTACTCTGGCCTACTGGTTAAGGTCTTAACTCTTACTCTGGCCTAATAGCTAAGGTCTTAGACTCGTATTCTGGCCTAATAGCTAATGTCTTAGTCCCGTACTCTGGCCTAATGGTTAAGGTCTTAACTCTTACTCTTGCCTAATAGAAAAGGTCTTAGATTCGTACTCTTGCCTAATAGCTAAGGTCTTAGACTCGTACTCTGGCCTAATAGCTAAGGTCTTAGACTCGTACTCTGGCCTACTGGTTAAGGTCTTAACTCTTACTCTGGCCTAATAGCTAAGGTCTAAGACTCGTACTCTGGCCTAATAGCTAAGGTCTTAGACTCGTACTCTGGCCTACTGGTTAAGGTCTTAACTCTTACTCTGGCCTAATAGCTAAGGTCTTAGACTCGTACTCTGGCCTAATGGTTAAGGTCTTAAGTCTTATTCTGGCCTAATAGCTAAGGTCTTAACTCTTACTCTGGCCTAATAGGTAAGGTCTTAGACTCGTACTCTGGTCTACTGGTTAAGGTCTTAACTCTTACTCTGGCCTAGTGGTCAAGGTCTTAACTCTTACTCTGGCCTAATACCTAAGGTCTTAGACTCATACTCTGGCCTAATGGTTAAGGTCTTAACTCTTACTTTGGCCTAATAGCTAAGGTATTAGACTCATACTCTGGCCTAATGGTTAAGGTCTTAACTCTTACTCTGGCCTAATAGCTAAGGTCTTAACTCTTACTCTGGCCTAATAGCTTAGGACTTAGACTCATACTCTGGCCTACTGGTTAAGGTCTTAACTCTTACTCTGGCCTAATAGCTAAGGTCTTAACTCTTACTCTGGCCTACTGGTTAAGGTCTTAACTCTTACTCTGGCCTACTGGTTAAGGTCTTAACTCTTACTCTGGCCTAATAGCTAATGTCTTAGACTCGTACTCTGACCTAATGGTTAAGGTCTTAGACTCATATTCTGGCCTAATAGCTAATGTCTTAACTCTTACTCTGGCCTACTGGTTAAGGTCTTAACTCTTACTCTGGCCTACTGGTTAAGGTCTTAACTCTTACTCTGGCCTAATAGCTAAGGTCTTAGACTCGTACTCTGGCCTAATGGTTAAGGTCTTAACTCTTACTCTGGCCTTATAGCTAAGGTCTTAACACTTACTCTGGCCTACTGGTTAAGGTCTTAACTCTTACTCTGGCCTACTGGTTAAGGTCTTAACTCTTACTCTGGCCTAATAGCTAAGGTCTTAGACTCGTACTCTGGCCTAATGGTTAAGGTCTTAACGCTTACTCTGGCCTAATAGTTAAGGTCTTAGACTCGTACTATGGCCTAATGGTTAAGGTCTTAACTCTTACTCTGGCCTACTGGTTAAGGTCTTAACTCTGATTCTGGCCTAATAGCTAAGGTCTTAACTCTTACTCTGGCCTAATAGCTAAGGTCTTAGACTCGTACTCTGGCCTACTGGTTAAGGTCTTAACTCTTACTCTGGCCTACTGGTTAAGGTCTTAACTCTTACTCTGGCCTAATACCTAAGGTCTTAGACTCGTACTCTGGCCTAATGGTTAAGGTCTTAACTCTTACTCTGGCCGAATAGCTAAGGTATTAGACTCGTACTCTGGCCTAATGGTTAAGGTCTTAACTCTTACTCTGGCCTAATAGCTATGGTCTTAACTCTTACTCTGGCCTAATAGCTTAGGTCTTAGACTCGTACTCTGGCCTACTGGTTAAGGTCTTAACTCTTACTCTGGCCTAATCGCTAAGGTCTTAACTCTTACTCTGGCCTACTGGTTAAGGTCTTAACTCTTACTCTGGCCTACTGGTTAAGGTCTTAACTCTTACTCTGGCCTAATAGCTAAGGTCTTAACTCTTACTCTGGCCTACTGGTTAAGGTCTTAACTCTTACTCTGGCCTACTGGTTAAGGTCTTAACTCTTACTCTGGCCTAATAGCTAAGGTCTTAGACTCGTATTCTGGCCTAATAGCTAATGTCTTAGTCTCGTACTCTGGCCTAATGGTTAAGGTCTTAACTCTTACTCTTGCCTAATAGAAAAGGTCTTAGACTCGTACTCTTGCCTAATAGCTAAGGTCTTAGACTCGTACTCTGGCCTAATAGCTAAGGTCTTAGACTCGTACTCTGGCCTACTGGTTAAGGTCTTAACTCTTACTCTGGCCTAATAGCTAAGGTCTTAGACTCGTACTCTGGCCTAATAGCTAAGGTCTTAGACTCGTACTCTGGCCTACTGGTGAAGGTCTTAACTCTTACTCTGGCCTAATACCTAAGGTCTTAGACTCGTACTCTGGCCTAATGGTTAAGGTCTTAACTCTTACTCTGGCCGAATAGCTAAGGTATTAGACTCATACTCTGGCCTAATGGTTAAGGACTTAACTCTAACTCTGGCCTAATAGCTATGGTCTTAACTCTTACTCTGGCCTAATAGCTTAGGTCTTAGACTCGTACTCTGGCCTACTGGTTAAGGTCTTAACTCTTACTCTGGCCTAATCGCTAAGGTCTTAACTCTTACTCTGGCCTACTGGTTAAGGTCTTAACTCTTACTCTGGCCTACTGGTTAAGGTCTTAACTCTTACTCTGGCCTAATAGCTAAGGTCTTAACTCTTACTCTGGCCTACTGGTTAAGGTCTTAACTCTTACTCTGGCCTACTGGTTAAGGTCTTAACTCTTACTCTGGCCTAATAGCTAAGGTCTTAGACTCGTATTCTGGCCTAATAGCTAATGTCTTAGTCTCGTACTCTGGCCTAATGGTTAAGGTCTTAACTCTTACTCTTGCCTAATAGAAAAGGTCTTAGACTCGTACTCTTGCCTAATAGCTAAGGTCTTAGACTCGTACTCTGGCCTAATAGCTAAGGTCTTTGACTCGTACTCTGGCCTACTGGTTAAGGTCTTAACTCTTACTCTGGCCTAATAGCTAAGGTCTTAGACTCATACTCTGGCCTAATAGCTAAGGTCTTAGACTCGTACTCTGGCCTACTGGTTAAGGTCTTAACTCTTACTCTGGCCTAATAGCTAAGGTCTAAGACTCGTACTCTGGCCTAATAGCTAAGGTCTTAGACTCATACTCTGGCCTACTGGTTAAGGTCTTAACACTTACTCTGGCCTAATAGCTAAGGTCTTAGACTCGTACTCTGGCCTACTGGTTAAGGTCTTAACTCTTACTCTGGCCTAATCGCTAAGGTCTTAACTCTTACTCTGGCCTACTGGTTAAGGTCTTAACTCTTACTCTGGCCTACTGGTTAAGGTCTTAACTCTTACTCTGGCCTAATAGCTAAGGTCTTAACTCTTACTCTGGCCTACTGGTTAAGGTCTTAACTCTTACTCTGGCCTACTGGTTAAGGTCTTAACTCTTACTCTGGCCTAATAGCTAAGGTCTTAGACTCGTATTCTGGCCTAATAGCTAATGTCTTAGTCTCGTACTCTGGCCTAATGGTTAAGGTCTTAACTCTTACTCTTGCCTAATAGAAAAGGTCTTAGACTCGTACTCTTGCCTAATAGCTAAGGTCTTAGACTCGTACTCTGGCCTAATAGCTAAGGTCTTAGACTCGTACTCTGGCCTACTGGTTAAGGTCTTAACTCTTACTCTGGCCTAATAGCTAAGGTCTTAGACTCGTACTCTGGCCTAATAGCTAAGGTCTTAGACTCGTACTCTGGCCTACTGGTTAAGGTCTTAACTCTTACTCTCGCCTAATAGCTAAGGTCTAAGACTCGTACTCTGGCCTAATAGCTAAGGTCTTAGACTCGTACTCTGGCCTACTGGTTAAGGTCTTAACTCTTACTCTGGCCTAATAGCTAAGGTCTTAGACTCGTACTCTGGCCTAATGGTTAAGGTCTTAAGTCTTATTCTGGCCTAATAGCTAAGGTCTTAACTCTTACTCTGGCCTAATAGGTAAGGTCTTAGACTCGTACTCTGGTCTACTGGTTAAGGTCTTAACTCTTACTCTGGCCTAGTGGTCAAGGTCTTAACTCTTACTCTGGCCTAATACCTAAGGTCTTAGACTTGTACTCTGGCCTAATGGTTAAGGTCTTAACTCTTACTCTGGCCTAATAGCTAAGGTATTAGACTCATACTCTGGCCTAATGGTTAAGGTCTTAACTCTTACTCTGGCCTAATAGCTAAGGTCTTAACTCTTACTCTGGCCTAATAGCTTAGGACTTAGACTCATACTCTGGCCTACTGGTTAAGGTCTTAACTCTTACTGTGGCCTAATAGCTAAGGTCTTAACTCTTACTCTGGCCTACTGGTTAAGGTCTTAACTCTTACTCTGGCCTACTGGTTAAGGTCTTAACTCTTACTCTGGCCTAATAGCTAAGGTCTTAGACTCGTACTCTGACCTAATGGTTAAGGTCTTAACTCTTACTCTGACCTAATAGCTAAGGTCTTAGACTCATATTCTGGCCTAATAGCTAATGTCTTAACTCTTACTCTGGCCTACTGGTTAAGGTCTTAACTCTTACTCTGGCCTACTGGTTAAGGTCTTAACTCTTACTCTGGCCTAATAGCTAAGGTCTTAGACTCGTACTCTGGCCTAATGGTTAAGGTCTTAACTCTTACTCTGGCCTTATAGCTAAGGTCTTAACACTTACTCTGGCCTACTGGTTAAGGTCTTAACTCTTACTCTGGCCTAATGGTTAAGGTCTTACCTCTTACTCTGGCCTAATAGTTAAGGTCTTAGACTCGTACTATGGCCTAATGGTTAAGGTCTTAACTCTTACTCTGGCCTACTGGTTAAGGTCTTAACTCTTACTCTGGCCTAATAGCTAAGGTCTTAACTCTTACTCTGGCCTAATAGCTAAGGTCTTAGACTCGTACTCTGGCCTACTGGTTAAGGTCTTAACTCTTACTCTGGCCTACTGGTTAAGGTCTTAACTCTTACTCTGGCCTAATACCTAAGGTCTTAGACTCGTACTCTGGCCTAATGGTTAAGGTCTTAACTCTTACTCTGGCCGAATAGCTAAGGTATTAGACTCGTACTCTGGCCTAATGGTCAAGGTCTTAACTCTTACTCTGGCCTAATCGCTAAGGTCTTAACTCTTACTCTGGCCTACTGGTTAAGGTCTTAACTCTTACTCTGGCCTACTGGTTAAGGTCTTAACTCTTACTCTGGCCTAATAGCTAAGGTCTTAACTCTTACTCTGGCCTACTGGTTAAGGTCTTAACTCTTACTCTGGCCTACTGGTTAAGGTCTTAACTCTTACTCTGGCCTAATAGCTAAGGTCTTAGACTCGTATTCTGGCCTAATAGCTAATGTCTTAGTCTCGTACTCTGGCCTAATGGTTAAGGTCTTAACTCTTACTCTTGCCTAATAGAAAAGGTCTTAGATTCGTACTCTTGCCTAATAGCTAAGGTCTTAGACTCGTACTCTGGCCTAATAGCTAAGGTCTTAGAATCGTACTCTGGCCTACTGGTTAAGGTCTTAACTCTTACTCTGGCCTAATAGCTAAGGTCTTAGACTCGTACTCTGGCCTAATAGCTAAGGTCTTAGACTCGTACTCTGGCCTACTGGTTAAGGTCTTAACTCTTACTCTGGCCTAATAGCTAAGGTCTAAGACTCGTACTCTGGCCTAATAGCTAAGGTCTTAGACTCGTACTCTGGCCTACTGGTTAAGGTCTTAACTCTTACTCTGGCCTAATAGCTAAGGTCTTAGACTCGTACTCTGGCCTAATGGTTAAGGTCTTAAGTCTTATTCTGGCCTAATAGCTAAGGTCTTAACTCTTACTCTGGCCTAATAGGTAAGGTCTTAGACTCGTACTCTGGTCTACTGGTTAAGGTCTTAACTCTTACTCTGGCCTAGTGGTCAAGGTCTTAACTCTTACTCTGGCCTAATACCTAAGGTCTTAGACTCATACTCTGGCCTAATGGTTAAGGTCTTAACTCTTACTTTGGCCTAATAGCTAAGGTATTAGACTCATACTCTGGCCTAATGGTTAAGGTCTTAACTCTTACACTGGCCTAATAGCTAAGGTCTTAACTCTTACTCTGGCCTAATAGCTTAGGACTTAGACTCATACTCTGGCCTACTGCTTAAGGTCTTAACTCTTACTCTGGCCTAATAGCTAAGGTCTTAACTCTTACTCTGGCCTACTGGTTAAGGTCTTAACTCTTACTCTGGCCTACTGGTTAAGGTCTTAACTCTTACTCTGGCCTAATAGCTAAGGTCTTAGACTCGTACTCTGACCTAATGGTTAAGGTCTTAACTCTTACTCTGACCTAATAGCTAAGGTCTTAGACTTATATTCTGGCCTAATAGCTAATGTCTTAACTCTTACTCTGGCCTACTGGTTAAGGTCTTAACTCTTACTCTGGCCTACTGGTTAAGGTCTTAACTCTTACTCTGGCCTAATAGCTAAGGTCTTAGACTCGTACACTGGCCTAATGGTTAAGGTCTTAACTCTTACTCTGGCCTTATAGCTAAGGTCTTAACACTTACTCTGGCCTACTGGTTAAGGTCTTAACTCTTACTCTGGCCTAATGGTTAAGGTCTTACCTCTTACTCTGGCCTAATAGTCTTTGGTTACCCTAAATGGAGATAACGATGCCAAAAGCAGATTACACAACTGCCTGTCAGAGCTATCCAACTGGATGCAGGGCCACTATTTAAAATTGAACGCTGACAAATCAGAAATTCTACTCTTTGGTGGGGCCAAACAGCTCTGGGATAACACCTGGTGGCCAACTACTTTAGGTTCTCCACCAATCCCTACAGCATCTGCTAGAAATCTAGGAATTCAGATGGACACCACCTTATCAATGAAAAGCCATGTCTCCCTAATATGTGGCAAAGGATTTGCCATACTAAAAAGGTTGAAAAGAGTCTTCCCCTGGATCCCACTTGAATGTAGACAGATCCTAGTCCAGTCGCTACTAGTGAGCAGGCTGGATTATGGCAACTCACTATTTGTAGGTATGTCGGACTACTTATTTAAAAGACTACAGCTGGTCCAGAATGCCGCAGCAAAAGCTGTCTGCAATAAGAAAAAGTACGATTCAGCCACAAGTTGTCTGAGAGCCTTACACTGGCTGCCCATGAGACAAAGAGCCACGTTCAAAATGCTATGTATTGCCTATAAATCAATTCACAATACTGGCCCCTACATTTTACGAAATAGAATTAAGTTCTATGCCCCAGCGCGGAACTTACGTTCACAATCCTCAGCCAAAGCAGCCACCACTCGGATTAAGTTATCCAGAATGGGCGGAAGTGCTTTCTCTCACATTGCTGCGAAATGTTGGAATGAATTACCCATCAACCTCAGACTCGCGGATTCCTACCCCTCCTTCAAGAAAAAACTAAAAACCGCACTATTCCCCACATCAGATTAATCTATTGGCTTTCTGTCTACTGCCTGGGTTTCACTGTTATTCTTTCCAGCGCCGTGATATCCTTGCAGGATGAATGTTGCGCTCTATAAATACCCTTAACAATAACAATAACAATAGTTAAGGTCTTAGACTCGTACTATGGCCTAATGGTTAAGGTCTTAACTCTTACTCTGGCCTTCTGGTTAAGGTCTTAATTCTGACTCTGGCCTAATAGCTAAGGTCTTAACTCTTACTCTGGCCTAATAGCTAAGGTCTTAGACTCGTACTCTGGCCTACTGGTTAAGGTCTTAACTCTTACTCTGGCCTACTAGTTAAGGTCTTAACTCTTACTCTGGCCTAATACCTAAGGTCTTAGACTCGTACTCTGGCCTAATGGTTAAGGTCTTAACTCTTACTCTGGCCGAATAGCTAAGGTATTAGATTCATACTCTGGCCTAATGGTTAAGGTCTTAACTCTTACTCTGGCCTAATAGCTATGGTCTTAACTCTTACTCTGGCCTAATAGCTTAGGTCTTAGACTCGTACTCTGGCCTACTGGTTAAGGTCTTAACTCCTACTCTGGCCTAATCGCTAAGGTCTTAACTCTTACTCTGGCCTACTGGTTAAGGTCTTAACTCTTACTCTGGCCTACTGGTTAAGGTCTTAACTCTTACTCTGGCCTAATAGCTAAGGTCTTAACTCTTACTCTGGCCTACTGGTTAAGGTCTTAACTCTTACTCTGGCCTACTGGTTAAGGTCTTAACTCTTACTCTGGCCTAATAGCTAAGGTCTTAGACTCGTATTCTGGCCTAATAGCTAATGTCTTAGTCTCGTACTCTGGCCTAATGGTTAAGGTCTTAACTCTTACTCTTGCCTAATAGAAAAGGTCTTAGATTCGTACTCTTGCCTAATAGCTAAGGTCTTAGACTCGTACTCTGGCCTAATAGCTAAGGTCTTAGACTCGTACTCTGGCCTACTGGTTAAGGTCTTAACTCTTACTCTGGCCTAATAGCTAAGGTCTAAGACTCGTACTCTGGCCTAATAGCTAAGGTCTTAGACTCGTACTCTGGCCTACTGGTTAAGGTCTTAACTCTTACTCTGGCCTAATAGCTAAGGTCTTAGACTCGTACTCTGGCCTAATGGTTAAGGTCTTAAGTCTTATTCTGGCCTAATAGCTAAGGTCTTAACTCTTACTCTGGCCTAATAGGTAAGGTCTTAGACTCGTACTCTGGTCTACTGGTTAAGGTCTTAACTCTTACTCTGGCCTAGTGGTCAAGGTCTTAACTCTTACTCTGGCCTAATACCTAAGGTCTTAGACTCATACTCTGGCCTAATGGTTAAGGTCTTAACTCTTACTTTGGCCTAATAGCTAAGGTATTAGACTCATACTCTGGCCTAATGGTTAAGGTCTTAACTCTTACTCTGGCCTAATAGCTAAGGTCTTAACTCTTACTCTGGCCTAATAGCTTAGGACTTAGACTCATACTCTGGCCTACTGGTTAAGGTCTTAACTCTTACTCTGGCCTAATAGCTAAGGTCTTAACTCTTACTCTGGCCTACTGGTTAAGGTCTTAACTCTTACTCTGGCCTACTGGTTAAGGTCTTAACTCTTACTCTGGCCTAATAGCTAATGTCTTAGACTCGTACTCTGACCTAATGGTTAAGGTCTTAACTCTTACTCTGACCTAATAGCTAAGGTCTTAGACTCATATTCTGGCCTAATAGCTAATGTCTTAACTCTTACTCTGGACTACTGGTTAAGGTCTTAACTCTTACTCTGGCCTACTGGTTAAGGTCTTAACTCTTACTCTGGCCTAATAGCTAAGGTCTTAGACTCGTACTCTGGCCTAATGGTTAAGGTCTTAACTCTTACTCTGGCCTAATACTTAAGGTCTTAGACTCGTACTATGGCCTAATGGTTAAGGTCTTAACTCTTACTCTGGCCTACTGGTTAAGGTCTTAACTCTGACTCTGGCCTAATAGCTAAGGTCTTAACTCTTACTCTGGCCTAATAGCTAAGGTCTTAGACTCGTACTCTGGCCTACTGGTTAAGGTCTTAACTCTTACTCTGGCCTACTGGTTAAGGTCTTAACTCTTACTCTGGCCTAATACCTAAGGTCTTACACTCGTACTCTGGCCTAATGGTTAAGGTCTTAACTCTTACTCTGGCCGAATAGCTAAGGTATTAGACTCGTACTCTGGCCTAATGGTTAAGGTCTTAACTCTTACTCTGGCCTAATAGCTATGGTCTTAGACTCGTACTCTGGCCTAATAGCTAAGGTCTTAGACTCGTACTCTGGCCTACTGGTTAAGGTCTTAACTCTTACTCTGGCCTAATAGCTAAGGTCTAAGACTCGTACTCTGGCCTAATAGCTAAGGTCTTAGACTCGTACTCTGGCCTACTGGTTAAGGTCTTAACTCTTACTCTGGCCTAATAGCTAAGGTCTTAGACTCGTACTCTGGCCTAATGGTTAAGGTCTTAAGTCTTATTCTGGCCTAATAGCTAAGGTCTTAACTCTTACTCTGGCCTAATAGGTAAGGTCTTAGACTCGTACTCTGGTCTACTGGTTAAGGTCTTAACTCTTACTCTGGCCTAGTGGTCAAGGTCTTAACTCTTACTCTGGCCTAATACCTAAGGTCTTAGACTCATACTCTGGCCTAATGATTAAGGTCTTAACTCTTACTTTGGCCTAATAGCTAAGGTATTAGACTCATACTCTGGCCTAATGGTTAAGGTCTTAACTCTTACTCTGGCCTAATAGCTAAGGTCTTAACTCTTACTCTGGCCTAATAGCTTAGGACTTAGACTCATACTCTGGCCTACTGGTTAAGGTCTTAACTCTTACTCTGGCCTAATAGCTAAGGTCTTAACTCTTACTCTGGCCTACTGGTTAAGGTCTTAACTCTTACTCTGGCCTACTGGTTAAGGTCTTAACTCTTACTCTGGCCTAATAGCTAATGTCTTAGACTCGTACTCTGACCTAATGGTTAAGGTCTTAACTCTTACTCTGACCTAATAGCTAAGGTCTTAGACTCATATTCTGGCCTAATAGCTAATGTCTTAACTCTTACTCTGGACTACTGGTTAAGGTCTTAACTCTTACTCTGGCCTACTGGTTAAGGTCTTAACTCTTACTCTGGCCTAATAGCTAAGGTCTTAGACTCGTACTCTGGCCTAATGGTTAAGGTCTTAACTCTTACTCTGGCCTTATAGCTAAGGTCTTAACACTTACTCTGGCCTACTGGTTAAGGTCTTAACTCTTACTCTGGCCTACTGGTTAAGGTCTTAACTCTTACTCTGGCCTAATAGCTAAGGTCTTAGACTCGTACTCTGGCCTAATGGTTAAGGTCTTAACTCTTACTCTGGCCTAATACTTAAGGTCTTAGACTCGTACTATGGCCTAATGGTTAAGGTCTTAACTCTTACTCTGGCCTACTGGTTAAGGTCTTAACTCTGACTCTGGCCTAATAGCTAAGGTCTTAACTCTTACTCTGGCCTAATAGCTAAGGTCTTAGACTCGTACTCTGGCCTACTGGTTAAGGTCTTAACTCTTACTCTGGCCTACTGGTTAAGGTCTTAACTCTTACTCTGGCCTAATACCTAAGGTCTTAGACTCGTACTCTGGCCTAATGGTTAAGGTCTTAACTCTTACTCTGGCCGAATAGCTAAGGTATTAGACTCGTACTCTGGCCTAATGGTTAAGGTCTTAACTCTTACTCTGGCCTAATAGCTATGGTCTTAACTCTTACTCTGGCCTAATAGCTTAGGTCTTAGACTCGTACTCTGGCCTACTGGTTAAGGTCTTAACTCTTACTCTGGCCTAATCGCTAAGGTCTTAACTCTTACTCTGGCCTACTGGTTAAGGTCTTAACTCTTACTCTGGCCTACTGGTTAAGGTCTTAACTCTTACTCTGGCCTAATAGCTAAGGTCTTAACTCTTACTCTGGCCTACTGGTTAAGGTCTTAACTCTTACTCTGGCCTAATAGCTAAGGTCTTAGACTCGTATTCTGGCCTAATAGCTAATGTCTTAGTCTCGTACTCTGGCCTAATGGTTAAGGTCTTAACTCTTACTCTTGCCTAATAGAAAAGGTCTTAGACTCGTACTCTTGCCTAATAGCTAAGGTCTTAGACTCGTACTCTGGCCTAATAGCTTAGGTCTTAGACTCGTACTCTGGCCTACTGGTTAAGGTCTTAACTCTTACTCTGGCCTAATAGCTAAGGTCTTAGACTCGTACTCTGGCCTAATAGCTAAGGTCTTAGACTCGTACTCTGGCCTACTGGTTAAGGTCTTAACTCTTACTCTGGCCTAATACCTAAGGTCTTAGACTCGTACTCTGGCCTAATGGTTAAGGTCTTAACTCTTACTCTGGCCGAATAGCTAAGGTATTAGACTCGTACTCTGGCCTAATGGTTAAGGACTTAACTCTTACTCTGGCCTAATAGCTATGGTCTTAACTCTTACTCTGGCCTAATAGCTTAGGTCTTAGACTCGTACTCTGGCCTACTGGTTAAGGTCTTAACTCTTACTCTGGCCTAATCGCTAAGGTCTTAACTCTTACTCTGGCCTACTGGTTAAGGTCTTAACTCTTACTCTGGCCTACTGGTTAAGGTCTTAACTCTTACTCTGGCCTAATAGCTAAGGTCTTAACTCTTACTCTGGCCTACTGGTTAAGGTCTTAACTCTTACTCTGGCCTACTGGTTAAGGTCTTAACTCTTACTCTGGCCTAATAGCTAAGGTCTTAGACTCGTATTCTGGCCTAATAGCTAATGTCTTAGTCTCGTACTCTGGCCTAATGGTTAAGGTCTTAACTCTTACTCTTGCCTAATAGAAAAGGTCTTAGACTCGTACTCTTGCCTAATAGCTAAGGTCTTAGACTCGTACTCTGGCCTAATAGCTAAGGTCTTAGACTCGTACTCTGGCCTACTGGTTAAGGTCTTAACTCTTACTCTGGCCTAATAGCTAAGGTCTTGGACTCGTACTCTGGCCTAATAGCTAAGGTCTTAGACTCGTACTCTGGCCTACTGGTTAAGGTCTTAACTCTTACTCTGGCCTAATAGCTAAGGTCTAAGACTCGTACTCTGGCCTAAAAGCTAAGGTCTTAGACTCGTACTCTGGCCTACTGGTTAAGGTCTTAACTCTTACTCTGGCCTAATAGCTAAGGTCTTAGACTCGTACTCTGGCCTACTGGTTAAGGTCTTAACTCTTACTCTGGCCTAATCGCTAAGGTCTTAACTCTTACTCTGGCCTACTGGTTAAGGTCTTAACTCTTACTCTGGCCTACTGGTTAAGGTCTTAACTCTTACTCTGGTCTAATAGCTAAGGTCTTAACTCTTACTCTGGCCTACTGGTTAAGGTCTTAACTCTTACTCTGGCCTACTGGTTAAGGTCTTAACTCTTACTCTGGCCTAATAGCTAAGGTCTTAGACTCGTATTCTGGCCTAATAGCTAATGTCTTAGTCTCGTACTCTGGCCTACTGGTTAAGGTCTTAACTCTTACTCTGGCCTAATAGCTAAGGTCTAAGACTCGTACTCTGGCCTAATAGCTAAGGTCTTAGACTCGTACTCTGGCCTACTGGTTAAGGTCTTAACTCTTACTCTGGCCTAATAGCTAAGGTCTTAGACTCGTACTCTGGCCTAATGGTTAAGGTCTTAAGTCTTATTCTAGCCTAATAGCTAAGGTCTTAACTCTTACTCTGGCCTAATAGGTAAGGTCTTAGACTCGTACTCTGGTCTACTGGTTAAGGTCTTAACTCTTACTCTGGCCTAGTGGTCAAGGTCTTAACTCTTACTCTGGCCTAATACCTAAGGTCTTAGACTCATACTCTGGCCTAATGGTTAAGGTCTTAACTCTTACTTTGGCCTAATAGCTAAGGTATTAGACTCATACTCTGGCCTAATGGTTAAGGTCTTAACTCTTACACTGGCCTAATAGCTAAGGTCTTAACTCTTACTCTGGCCTAATAGCTTAGGACTTAGACTCATACTCTGGCCTACTGGTTAAGGTCTTAACTCTTACTCTGGCCTAATAGCTAAGGTCTTAACTCTTACTCTGGCCTACTGGTTAAGGTCTTAACTCTTACTCTGGCCTACTGGTTAAGGTCTTAACTCTTACTCTGGCCTAATAGCTAAGGTCTTAGACTCGTACTCTGACCTAATGGTTAAGGTCTTAACTCTTACTCTGACCTAATAGCTAAGGTCTTAGACTTATATTCTGGCCTAATAGCTAATGTCTTAACTCTTACTCTGGCCTACTGGTTAAGGTCTTAACTCTTACTCTGGCCTACTGGTTAAGGTCTTAACTCTTACTCTGGCCTAATAGCTAAGGTCTTAGACTCGTACACTGGCCTAATGGTTAAGGTCTTAACTCTTACTCTGGCCTTATAGCTAAGGTCTTAACACTTACTCTGGCCTACTGGTTAAGGTCTTAACTCTTACTCTGGCCTAATGGTTAAGGTCTTACCTCTTACTCTGGCCTAATAGTTAAGGTCTTAGACTCGTCCTATGGCCTAATGGTTAAGGTCTTAACTCTTACTCTGGCCTTCTGGTTAAGGTCTTAACTCTGACTCTGGCCTAATAGCTAAGGTCTTAACTCTTACTCTGGCCTAATAGCTAAGGTCTTAGACTCGTACTCTGGCCTACTGGTTAAGGTCTTAACTCTTACTCTGGCCTACTAGTTAAGGTCTTAACTCTTACTCTGGCCTAATACCTAAGGTCTTAGACTCGTACTCTGGCCTAATGGTTAAGGTCTTAACTCTTACTCTGGCCGAATAGCTAAGGTATTAGATTCATACTCTGGCCTAATGGTTAAGGTCTTAACTCTTACTCTGGCCTAATAGCTATGGTCTTAACTCTTACTCTGGCCTAATAGCTTAGGTCTTAGACTCGTACTCTGGCCTACTGGTTAAGGTCTTAACTCCTACTCTGGCCTAATCGCTAAGGTCTTAACTCTTACTCTGGCCTACTGGTTAAGGTCTTAACTCTTACTCTGGCCTACTGGTTAAGGTCTTAACTCTTACTCTGGCCTAATAGCTAAGGTCTTAACTCTTACTCTGGCCTACTGGTTAAGGTCTTAACTCTTACTCTGGCCTACTGGTTAAGGTCTTAACTCTTACTCTGGCCTAATAGCTAATGTCTTAGACTCGTACTCTGACCTAATGGTTAAGGTCTTAACTCTTACTCTGACCTAATAGCTAAGGTCTTAGACTCATATTCTGGCCTAATAGCTAATGTCTTAACTCTTACTCTGGCCTACTGGTTAAGGTCTTAACTCTTACTCTGGCCTACTGGTTAAGGTCTTAACTCTTACTCTGGCCTAATAGCTAAGGTCTTAGACTCGTACTCTGGCCTAATGGTTAAGGTCTTAACTCTTACTCTGGCCTTATAGCTAAGGTCTTAACACTTACTCTGGTCTACTGGTTAAGGTCTTAACTCTTACTCTGGCCTACTGGTTAAGGTCTTAACTCTTACTCTGGCCTAATAGCTAAGGTCTTAGACTCGTACTCTGGCCTAATGGTTAAGGTCTTAACTCTTACTCTGGCCTAATAGTTAAGGTCTTAGACTCGTACTATGGCCTAATGGTTAAGGTCTTAACTCTTACTCTGGCCTACTGGTTAAGGTCTTAACTCTGACTCTGGCCTAATAGCTAAGGTCTTAACTCTTACTCTGGCCTAATAGCTAAGGTCTTAGACTCGTACTCTGGCCTACTGGTTAAGGTCTTAACTCTTACTCTGGCATACTGGTTAATGTCTTAACTCTTACTCTGGCCTAATACCTAAGGTCTTAGACTCGTACTCTGGCCTAATGGTTAAGGTCTTAACTCTTACTCTGGCTGAATAGCTAAGGTATTAGACTCGTACTCTGGCCTAATGGTTAAGGTCTTAACTCTTACTCTGGCCTAATAGCTATGGTCTTAACTCTTACTCTGGCCTAATAGCTTAGGTCTTAGACTCGTACTCTGGCCTACTGGTTAAGGTCTTAACTCTTACTCTGGCCTAATCGCTAAGGTCTTAACTCTTACTCTGGCCTACTGGTTAAGGTCTTAACTCTTACTCTGGCCTACTGGTTAAGGTCTTAACTCTTACTCTGGCCTAATAGCTAAGGTCTTAACTCTTACTCTGGCCTACTGGTTAAGGTCTTAACTCTTACTCTGGCCTACTGGTTAAGGTCTTAACTCTTACTCTGGCCTAATAGCTAAGGTCTTAGACTCGTATTCTGGCCTAATAGCTAATGTCTTAGTCTCGTACTCTGGCCTAATGGTTAAGGTCTTAACTCTTACTCTTGCCTAATAGAAAAGGTCTTAGACTCGTACTCTTGCCTAATAGCTAATGTCTTAGACTCGTACTCTGGCCTAATAGCTAAGGTCTTAGACTCGTACTCTGGCCTACTGGTTAAGGTCTTAACTCTTACTCTGGCCTAATAGCTAAGGTCTTAGACTCGTACTCTGGCCTAATAGCTAAGGTCTTAGACTCGTACTCTGGCCTACTGGTTAAGGTCTTAACTCTTACTCTGGCCTAATACCTAAGGTCTTAGACTCGTACTCTGGCCTAATGGTTAAGGTCTTAACTCTTACTCTGGCCGAATAGCTAAGGTATTAGACTCGTACTCTGGCCTAATGGTTAAGGACTTAACTCTTACTCTGGCCTAATAGCTATGGTCTTAACTCTTACTCTGGCCTAATAGCTTAGGTCTTAGACTCGTACTCTGGCCTACTGGTTAAGGTCTTAACTCTTACTCTGGCCTAATCGCTAAGGTCTTAACTCTTACTCTGGCCTACTGGTTAAGGTCTTAACTCTTACTCTGGCCTACTGGTTAAGGTCTTAACTCTTATTCTGGCCTAATAGCTAAGGTCTTAACTCTTACTCTGGCCTACTGGTTAAGGTCTTAACTCTTACTCTGGCCTACTGGTTAAGGTCTTAACTCTTACTCTGGCCTAATAGCTAAGGTCTTAGACTCGTATTCTGGCCTAATAGCTAATGTCTTAGTCTCGTACTCTGGCCTAATGGTTAAGGTCTTAACTCTTACTCTTGCCTAATAGAAAAGGTCTTAGACTCGTACTCTTGCCTAATAGCTAAGGTCTTAGACTCGTACTCTGGCCTAATAGCTAAGGTCTTAGACTCGTACTCTGGCCTACTGGTTAAGGTCTTAACTCTTACTCTGGCCTAATAGCTAAGGTCTTAGACTCGTACTCTGGCCTAATAGCTAAGGTCTTAGACTCGTACTCTGGCCTACTGGTTAAGGTCTTAACTCTTACTCTGGCCTAATAGCTAAGGTCTAAGATTCGTACTCTGGCCTAATAGCTAAGGTCTTAGACTCGTACTCTGGCCTACTGGTTAAGGTCTTAACTCTTACTCTGGCCTAATAGCTAAGGTCTTAGACTCGTACTCTGGCCTACTGGTTAAGGTCTTAACTCTTACTCTGGCCTAATCGCTAAGGTCTTAACTCTTACTCTGGCCTACTGGTTAAGGTCTTAACTCTTACTCTGGCCTACTGGTTAAGGTCTTAACTCTTACTCTGGCCTAATAGCTAAGGTCTTAGACTCGTATTCTGGCCTAATAGCTAATGTCTTAGTCTCGTACTCTGGCCTAATGGTTAAGGTCTTAACTCTTACTCTTGCCTAATAGAAAAGGTCTTAGACTCGTACTCTTGCCTAATAGCTAAGGTTTTAGACTCGTACTCTGGCCTACTGGTTAAGGTCTTAACTCTTACTCTGGCCTAATAGCTAAGGTCTAAGACTCGTACTCTGGCCTAATAGCTAAGGTCTTAGACTCGTACTCTGGCCTACTGGTTAAGGTCTTAACTCTTACTCTGGCCTAATAGCTAAGGTCTTAGACTCGTACTCTGGCCTAATGGTTAAGGTCTTAAGTCTTATTCTGGCCTAATAGCTAAGGTCTTAACTCTTACTCTGGCCTAATAGGTAAGGTCTTAGACTCGTACTCTGGTCTACTGGTTAAGGTCTTAACTCTTACTCTGGCCTAGTGGTCAAGGTCTTAACTCTTACTCTGGCCTAATACCTAAGGTCTTAGACGCATACTCTGGCCTAATGGTTAAGGTCTTAACTCTTACTTTGGCCTAATAGCTAAGGTATTAGACTCATACTCTGGCCTAATGGTTAAGGTCTTAACTCTTACTCTGGCCTAATAGCTAAGGTCTTAACTCTTACTCTGGCCTAATAGCTTAGGACTTAGACTCATACTCTGGCCTACTGGTTAAGGTCTTAACTCTTACTCTGGCCTAATAGCTAAGGTCTTAACTCTTACTCAGGCCTACTGGTTAAGGTCTTAACTCTTACTCTGGCCTACTGGTTAAGGTCTTAACTCTTACTCTGGCCTAATAGCTAAGGTCTTAGACTCGTACTCTGACCTAATGGTTAAGGTCTTAACTCTTACTCTGACCTAATAGCTAAGGTCTTAGACTTATATTCTGGCCTAATAGCTAATGTCTTAACTCTTACTCTGGCCTACTGGTTAAGGTCTTAACTCTTACTCTGGCCTACTGGTTAAGGTCTTAACTCTTACTCTGGCCAAATAGCTAAGGTCTTAGACTCGTACACTGGCCTAATGGTTAAGGTCTTAACTCTTACTCTGGCCTTATAGCTAAGGTCTTAACACTTACTCTGGCCTACTGGTTAAGGTCTTAACTCTTACTCTGGCCTAATGGTTAAGGTCTTACCTCTTACTCTGGCCTAATAGTTAAGGTCTTAGACTCGTACTATGGCCTAATGGTTAAGGTCTTAACTCTTACTCTGGCCTTCTGGTTAAGGTCTTAACTCTGACTCTGTCCTAATAGCTAAGGTCTTAACTCTTACTCTGGCCTAATAGCTAAGGTCTTAGACTCGTACTCTGGCCTACTGGTTAAGGTCTTTACTCTTACTCTGGCCTACTGGTTAAGGTCTTAACTCTTACTCTGGCCTAATACCTAAGGTCTTAGACTCGTACTCTGGCCTAATGGTTAAGGTCTTAACTCTTACTCTGGCCGAATAGCTAAGGTATTAGATTCATACTCTGGCCTAATGGTTAAGGTCTTAACTCTTACTCTGGCCTAATAGCTATGGTCTTAACTCTTACTCTGGCCTAATAGCTTAGGTCTTAGACTCGTACTCTGGCCTACTGGTTAAGGTCTTAACTCCTACTCTGGCCTAATCGCTAAGGTCTTAACTCTTACTCTGGCCTACTGGTTAAGGTCTTAACTCTTACTCTGGCCTACTGGTTAAGGTCTTAACTCTTACTCTGGCCTAATAGCTAAGGTCTTAACTCTTACTCTGGCCTACTGGTTAAGGTCTTAACTCTTACTCTGGCCTACTGGTTAAGGTCTTAACTCTTACGCTGGCCTAATAGCTAAGGTCTTAGACTCGTATTCTGGCCTAATAGCTAATGTCTTAGTCCCGTACTCTGGCCTAATGGTTAAGGTCTTAACTCTTACTCTTGCCTAATAGAAAAGGTCTTAGATTCGTACTCTTGCCTAATAGCTAAGGTCTTAGACTCGTACTCTGGCCTAATAGCTAAGGTCTTAGACTCGTACTCTGGCCTACTGGTTAAGGTCTTAACTCTTACTCTGGCCTAATAGCTAAGGTCTAAGACTCGTACTCTGGCCTAATAGCTAAGGTCTTAGACTCGTACTCTGGCCTACTGGTTAAGGTCTTAACTCTTACTCTGGCCTAATAGCTAAGGTCTTAGACTCGTACTCTGGCCTAATGGTTAAGGTCTTAAGTCTTATTCTGGCCTAATAGCTAAGGTCTTAACTCTTACTCTGGCCTAATAGGTAAGGTCTTAGACTCGTACTCTGGTCTACTGGTTAAGGTCTTAACTCTTACTCTGGCCTAGTGGTCAAGGTCTTAACTCTTACTCTGGCCTAATACCTAAGGTCTTAGACTCATACTCTGGCCTAATGGTTAAGGTCTTAACTCTTACTTTGGCCTAATAGCTAAGGTATTAGACTCATACTCTGGCCTAATGGTTAAGGTCTTAACTCTTACTCTGGCCTAATAGCTAAGGTCTTAACTCTTACTCTGGCCTAATAGCTTAGGACTTAGACTCATACTCTGGCCTACTGGTTAAGGTCTTAACTCTTACTCTGGCCTAATAGCTAAGGTCTTAACTCTTACTCTGGCCTACTGGTTAAGGTCTTAACTCTTACTCTGGCCTACTGGTTAAGGTCTTAACTCTTACTCTGGCCTAATAGCTAATGTCTTAGACTCGTACTCTGACCTAATGGTTAAGGTCTTAGACTCATATTCTGGCCTAATAGCTAATGTCTTAACTCTTACTCTGGCCTACTGGTTAAGGTCTTAACTCTTACTCTGGCCTACTGGTTAAGGTCTTAACTCTTACTCTGGCCTAATAGCTAAGGTCTTAGACTCGTACTCTGGCCTAATGGTTAAGGTCTTAACTCTTACTCTGGCCTTATAGCTAAGGTCTTAACACTTACTCTGGCCTACTGGTTAAGGTCTTAACTCTTACTCTGGCCTACTGGTTAAGGTCTTAACTCTTACTCTGGCCTAATAGCTAAGGTCTTAGACTCGTATTCTGGCCTAATGGTTAAGGTCTTAACTCTTACTCTGGCCTAATAGTTAAGGTCTTAGACTCGTACTATGGCCTAATGGTTAAGGTCTTAACTCTTACTCTGGCCTACTGGTTAAGGTCTTAACTCTGACTCTGGCCTAATAGCTAAGGTCTTAACTCTTACTCTGGCCTAATAGCTAAGGTCTTAGACTCGTACTCTGGCCTACTGGTTAAGGTCTTAACTCTTACTCTGGCCTACTGGTTAAGGTCTTAACTCTTACTCTGGCCTAATACCTAAGGTCTTAGACTCGTACTCTGGCCTAATGGTTAAGGTCTTAACTCTTACTCTGGCCGAATAGCTAAGGTATTAGACTCGTACTCTGGCCTAATGGTTAAGGTCTTAACTCTTACTCTGGCCTAATAGCTATGGTCTTAACTCTTACTCTGGCCTAATAGCTTAGGTCTTAGACTCGTACTCTGGCCTACTGCTTAAGGTCTTAACTCTTACTCTGGCCTAATCGCTAAGGTCTTAACTCTTACTCTGGCCTACTGGTTAAGGTCTTAACTCTTACTCTGGCCTACTGGTTAAGGTCTTAACTCTTACTCTGGCCTAATAGCTAAGGTCTTAACTCTTACTCTGGCCTACTGGTTAAGGTCTTAACTCTTACTCTGGCCTACTGGTTAAGGTCTTAACTCTTACTCTGGCCTAATAGCTAAGGTCTTAGACTCGTATTCTGGCCTAATAGCTAATGTCTTAGTCTCGTACTCTGGCCTAATGGTTAAGGTCTTAACTCTTACTCTTGCCTAATAGAAAAGGTCTTAGACTCGTACTCTTGCCTAATAGCTAAGGTCTTAGACTCGTACTCTGGCCTAATAGCTAAGGTCTTAGACTCGTACTCTGGCCTACTGGTTAAGGTCTTAACTCTTACTCTGGCCTAATAGCTAAGGTCTTAGACTCGTATTCTGGCCTAATAGCTAATGTCTTAGTCTCGTACTCTGGCCTAATGGTTAAGGTCTTAACTCTTACTCTTGCCTAATAGAAAAGGTCTTAGACTCGTACTCTTGCCTAATAGCTAAGGTTTTAGACTCGTACTCTGGCCTACTGGTTAAGGTCTTAACTCTTACTCTGGCCTAATAGCTAAGGTCTAAGACTCGTACTCTGGCCTAATAGCTAAGGTCTTAGACTCGTACTCTGGCCTACTGGTTAAGGTCTTAACTCTTACTCTGGCCTAATAGCTAAGGTCTTAGACTCGTACTCTGGCCTAATGGTTAAGGTCTTAAGTCTTATTCTGGCCTAATAGCTAAGGTCTTAACTCTTACTCTGGCCTAATAGGTAAGGTCTTAGACTCGTACTCTGGTCTACTGGTTAAGGTCTTAACTCTTACTCTGGCCTAGTGGTCAAGGTCTTAACTCTTACCCTGGCCTAATACCTAAGGTCTTAGACGCATACTCTGGCCTAATGGTTAAGGTCTTAACTCTTACTTTGGCCTAATAGCTAAGGTATTAGACTCATACTCTGGCCTAATGGTTAAGGTCTTAACTCTTACTCTGGCCTAATAGCTAAGGTCTTAACTCTTACTCTGGCCTAATAGCTTAGGACTTAGACTCATACTCTGGCCTACTGGTTAAGGTCTTAACTCTTACTCTGGCCTAATAGCTAAGGTCTTAACTCTTACTCAGGCCTACTGGTTAAGGTCTTAACTCTTACTCTGGCCTACTGGTTAAGGTCTTAACTCTTACTCTGGCCTAATAGCTAAGGTCTTAGACTCGTACTCTGACCTAATGGTTAAGGTCTTAACTCTTACTCTGACCTAATAGCTAAGGTCTTAGACTTATATTCTGGCCTAATAGCTAATGTCTTAACTCTTACTCTGGCCTACTGGTTAAGGTCTTAACTCTTACTCTGGCCTACTGGTTAAGGTCTTAACTCTTACTCTGGCCTAATAGCTAAGGTCTTAGACTCGTACACTGGCCTAATGGTTAAGGTCTTAACTCTTACTCTGGCCTTATAGCTAAGGTCTTAACACTTACTCTGGCCTACTGGTTAAGGTCTTAACTCTTACTCTGGCCTAATGGTTAAGGTCTTACCTCTTACTCTGGCCTAATAGTTAAGGTCTTAGACTCGTACTATGGCCTAATGGTTAAGGTCTTAACTCTTACTCTGGCCTTCTGGTTAAGGTCTTAACTCTGACTCTGTCCTAATAGCTAAGGTCTTAACTCTTACTCTGGCCTAATAGCTAAGGTCTTAGACTCGTACTCTGGCCTACTGGTTAAGGTCTTTACTCTTACTCTGGCCTACTGGTTAAGGTCTTAACTCTTACTCTGGCCTAATACCTAAGGTCTTAGACTCGTACTCTGGCCTAATGGTTAAGGTCTTAACTCTTACTCTGGCCGAATAGCTAAGGTATTAGATTCATACTCTGGCCTAATGGTTAAGGTCTTAACTCTTACTCTGGCCTAATAGCTATGGTCTTAACTCTTACTCTGGCCTAATAGCTTAGGTCTTAGACTCGTACTCTGGCCTACTGGTTAAGGTCTTAACTCCTACTCTGGCCTAATCGCTAAGGTCTTAACTCTTACTCTGGCCTACTGGTTAAGGTCTTAACTCTTACTCTGGCCTACTGGTTAAGGTCTTAACTCTTACTCTGGCCTAATAGCTAAGGTCTTAACTCTTACTCTGGCCTACTGGTTAAGGTCTTAACTCTTACTCTGGCCTACTGGTTAAGGTCTTAACTCTTACGCTGGCCTAATAGCTAAGGTCTTAGACTCGTATTCTGGCCTAATAGCTAATGTCTTAGTCCCGTACTCTGGCCTAATGGTTAAGGTCTTAACTCTTACTCTTGCCTAATAGAAAAGGTCTTAGATTCGTACTCTTGCCTAATAGCTAAGGTCTTAGACTCGTACTCTGGCCTAATAGCTAAGGTCTTAGACTCGTACTCTGGCCTACTGGTTAAGGTCTTAACTCTTACTCTGGCCTAATAGCTAAGGTCTAAGACTCGTACTCTGGCCTAATAGCTAAGGTCTTAGACTCGTACTCTGGCCTACTGGTTAAGGTCTTAACTCTTACTCTGGCCTAATAGCTAAGGTCTTAGACTCGTACTCTGGCCTAATGGTTAAGGTCTTAAGTCTTATTCTGGCCTAATAGCTAAGGTCTTAACTCTTACTCTGGCCTAATAGGTAAGGTCTTAGACTCGTACTCTGGTCTACTGGTTAAGGTCTTAACTCTTACTCTGGCCTAGTGGTCAAGGTCTTAACTCTTACTCTGGCCTAATACCTAAGGTCTTAGACTCATACTCTGGCCTAATGGTTAAGGTCTTAACTCTTACTTTGGCCTAATAGCTAAGGTATTAGACTCATACTCTGGCCTAATGGTTAAGGTCTTAACTCTTACTCTGGCCTAATAGCTAAGGTCTTAACTCTTACTCTGGCCTAATAGCTTAGGACTTAGACTCATACTCTGGCCTCTGGTTAAGGTCTTAACTCTTACTCTGGCCTAATAGCTAAGGTCTTAACTCTTACTCTGGCCTACTGGTTAAGGTCTTAACTCTTACTCTGGCCTACTGGTTAAGGTCTTAACTCTTACTCTGGCCTAATAGCTAATGTCTTAGACTCGTACTCTGACCTAATGGTTAAGGTCTTAGACTCATATTCTGGCCTAATAGCTAATGTCTTAACTCTTACTCTGGCCTACTGGTTAAGGTCTTAACTCTTACTCTGGCCTACTGGTTAAGGTCTTAACTCTTACTCTGGCCTAATAGCTAAGGTCTTAGACTCGTACTCTGGCCTAATGGTTAAGGTCTTAACTCTTACTCTGGCCTTATAGCTAAGGTCTTAACACTTACTCTGGCCTACTGGTTAAGGTCTTAACTCTTACTCTGGCCTACTGGTTAAGGTCTTAACTCTTACTCTGGCCTAATAGCTAAGGTCTTAGACTCGTATTCTGGCCTAATGGTTAAGGTCTTAACTCTTACTCTGGCCTAATAGTTAAGGTCTTAGACTCGTACTATGGCCTAATGGTTAAGGTCTTAACTCTTACTCTGGCCTACTGGTTAAGGTCTTAACTCTGACTCTGGCCTAATAGCTAAGGTCTTAACTCTTACTCTGGCCTAATAGCTAAGGTCTTAGACTCGTACTCTGGCCTACTGGTTAAGGTCTTAACTCTTACTCTGGCCTACTGGTTAAGGTCTTAACTCTTACTCTGGCCTAATACCTAAGGTCTTAGACTCGTACTCTGGCCTAATGGTTAAGGTCTTAACTCTTACTCTGGCCGAATAGCTAAGGTATTAGACTCGTACTCTGGCCTAATGGTTAAGGTCTTAACTCTTACTCTGGCCTAATAGCTATGGTCTTAACTCTTACTCTGGCCTAATAGCTTAGGTCTTAGACTCGTACTCTGGCCTACTGCTTAAGGTCTTAACTCTTACTCTGGCCTAATCGCTAAGGTCTTAACTCTTACTCTGGCCTACTGGTTAAGGTCTTAACTCTTACTCTGGCCTACTGGTTAAGGTCTTAACTCTTACTCTGGCCTAATAGCTAAGGTCTTAACTCTTACTCTGGCCTACTGGTTAAGGTCTTAACTCTTACTCTGGCCTACTGGTTAAGGTCTTAACTCTTACTCTGGCCTAATAGCTAAGGTCTTAGACTCGTATTCTGGCCTAATAGCTAATGTCTTAGTCTCGTACTCTGGCCTAATGGTTAAGGTCTTAACTCTTACTCTTGCCTAATAGAAAAGGTCTTAGACTCGTACTCTTGCCTAATAGCTAAGGTCTTAGACTCGTACTCTGGCCTAATAGCTAAGGTCTTAGACTCGTACTCTGGCCTACTGGTTAAGGTCTTAACTCTTACTCTGGCCTAATAGCTAAGGTCTTAGACTCGTACTCTGGCCTAATAGCTAAGGTCTTAGACTCGTACTCTGGCCTACTGGTTAAGGTCTTAACTCTTACTCTGGCCTAATACCTAAGGTCTTAGACTCGTACTCTGGCCTAATGGTTAAGGTCTTAACTCTTACTCTGGCCGAATAGCTAAGGTATTAGACTCGTACTCTGGCCTAATGGTTAAGGACTTAACTCTTACTCTGGCCTAATAGCTATGGTCTTAACTCTTACTCTGGCCTAATAGCTTAGGTCTTAGACTCGTACTCTGGCCTACTGGTTAAGGTCTTAACTCTTACTCTGGCCTAATCGCTAAGGTCTTAACTCTTACTCTGGCCTACTGGTTAAGGTCTTAACTCTTACTCTGGCCTACTGGTTAAGGTCTTAACTCTTACTCTGGCCTAATAGCTAAGGTCTTAACTCTTACTCTGGCCTACTGGTTAAGGTCTTAACTCTTACTCTGGCCTACTGGTTAAGGTCTTAACTCTTACTCTGGCCTAATAGCTAAGGTCTTAGACTCGTATTCTGGCCTAATAGCTAATGTCTTAGTCTCGTACTCTGGCCTAATGGTTAAGGTCTTAACTCTTACTCTTGCCTAATAGAAAAGGTCTTAGACTCGTACTCTTGCCTAATAGCTAAGGTCTTAGACTCGTACTCTGGCCTAATAGCTAAGGTCTTAGACTCGTACTCTGGCCTACTGGTTAAGGTCTTAACTCTTACTCTGGCCTAATAGCTAAGGTCTTAGACTCGTACTCTGGCCTAATAGCTAAGGTCTTAGACTCGTACTCTGGCCTACTGGTTAAGGTCTTAACTCTTACTCTGGCCTAATAGCTAAGGTCTTAGACTCGTACTCTGGCCTACTGGTTAAGGTCTTAACTCTTACTCTGGCCTAATAGCTAAGGTCTTAGACTCATACTCTGGCCTACTGATTAAGGTCTTAACTCTTACTCTGGCCTAATCGCTAAGGTCTTACTCTTACTCTGGCCTACTGGTTAAGGTCTTAACTCTTACTCTGGCCTACTGGTTAAGGTCTTAACTCTTACTCTGGTCTAATAGCTAAGGTCTTAACTCTTACTCTGGCCTACTGGTTAAGGTCTTAACTCTTACTCTGGCCTACTGGTTAAGGTCTTAACTCTTACTCTGGCCTAATAGCTAAGGTCTTAGACTCGTATTCTGGCCTAATAGCTAATGTCTTAGTCTCGTACTCTGGCCTAATGGTTAAGGTCTTAACTCTTACTCTTGCCTAATAGAAAAGGTCTTAGACTCGTACTCTTGCCTAATAGCTAAGGTTTTAGACTCGTACTCTGGCCTAATAGCTAAGGTCTTAGACTCGTACACTGGCCTACTGGTTAAGGTCTTAACTCTTACTCTGGCCTAATAGCTAAGGTCTTAGACTCGTACTCTGGCCTAATAGCTAAGGTCTTAGACTCGTACTCTGGCCTACTGGTTAAGGTCTTAACTCTTACTCTGGCCTAATAGCTAAGGTCTAAGACTCGTACTCTGGCCTAATAGCTAAGGTCTTAGACTCGTACTCTGGCCTACTGGTTAAGGTCTTAACTCTTACTCTGGCCTAATAGCTAAGGTCTTAGACTCGTACTCTGGCCTAATGGTTAAGGTCTTAAGTCTTATTCTGGCCTAATAGCTAAGGTCTTAACTCTTACTCTGGCCTAATAGGTAAGCTCTTAGACTCGTACTCTGGTCTACTGGTTAAGGTCTTAACTCTTACTCTGGCCTAGTGGTCAAGGTCTTAACTCTTACTCTGGCCTAATACCTAAGGTCTTAGACTCGTACTCTGGCCTAATGGTTAAGGTCTTAACTCTTACTCTGGCCTAATAGCTAAGGTATTAGACTCATACTCTGGCCTAATGGTTAAGGTCTTAACTCTTACTCTGGCCTAATAGCTAAGGTCTTAACTCTTACTCTGGCCTAATAGCTTAGGACTTAGACTCATACTCTGGCCTACTGGTTAAGGTCTTAACTCTTACTCTGGCCTAATAGCTAAGGTCTTAACTCTTACTCTGGCCTACTGGTTAAGGTCTTAACTCTTACTCTGGCCTACTGGTTAAGGTCTTAACTCTTACTCTGGCCTAATAGCTAAGGTCTTAGACTCGTACTCTGACCTAATGGTTAAGGTCTTAACTCTTACTCTGACCTAATAGCTAAGGTCTTAGACTCATATTCTGGCCTAATAGCTAATGTCTTAACTCTTACTCTGGCCTACTGGTTAAGGTCTTAACTCTTACTCTGGCCTACTGGTTAAGGTCTTAACTCTTACTCTGGCCTAATAGCTAAGGTCTTAGACTCGTACTCTGGCCTAATGGTTAAGGTCTTAACTCTTACTCTGGCCTTATAGCTAAGGTCTTAACACTTACTCTGGCCTACTGGTTAAGGTCTTAACTCTTACTCTGGCCTAATGGTTAAGGTCTTACCTCTTACTCTGGCCTAATAGTTAAGGTCTTAGACTCGTACTATGGCCTAATGGTTAAGGTCTTAACTCTTACTCTGGCCTACTGGTTAAGGTCTTAACTCTGACTCTGGCCTAATAGCTAAGGTCTTAACTCTTACTCTGGCCTAATAGCTAAGGTCTTAGACTCGTACTCCGGCCTACTGGTTAAGGTCTTAACTCTTACTCTGGCCTACTGGTTAAGGTCTTAACTCTTACTCTGGCCTAATACCTAAGGTCTTAGACTCGTACTCTGGCCTAATGGTTAAGGTCTTAACTCTTACTCTGGCCGAATAGCTAAGGTATTAGACTCGTACTCTGGCCTAATGGATAAGGTCTTAACTCTTACTCTGGCCTAATAGCTATGGTCTTAACTCTTACTCTGGCCTAATAGCTTAGGTCTTAGACTCGTACTCTGGCCTACTGGTTAAGGTCTTAACTCTTACTCTGGCCTAATCGCTAAGGTCTTAACTCTTACTCTGGCCTACTGGTTAAGGTCTTAACTCTTACTCTGGCCTACTGGTTAAGGTCTTAACTCTTACTCTGGCCTAATAGCTAAGGTCTTAACTCTTACTCTGGCCTACTGGTTAAGGTCTTAACTCTTACTCTGGCCTACTGGTTAAGGTCTTAACTCTTACTCTGGCCTAATAGCTAAGGTCTTAACTCTTACTCTGGCCTACTGGTTAAGGTCTTAACTCTTACTCTGGCCTACTGGTTAAGGTCTTAACTCTTACTCTGGCCTAATAGCTAAGGTCTTAGACTCGTATTCTGGCCTAATAGCTAATGTCTTAGTCTCGTACTCTGGCCTAATGGTTAAGGTCTTAACTCTTACTCTTGCCTAATAGAAAAGGTCTTAGATTCGTACTCTTGTCTAATAGCTAAGGTCTTAGACTCGTACTCTGGCCTAATAGCTAAGGTGTTAGACTCGTACTCTGGCCTACTGGTTAAGGTCTTAACTCTTACTCTGGCCTAATAGCTAAGGTCTTAGACTCGTACTCTGGCCTAATAGCTAAGGTCTTAGACTCGTACTCTGGCCTACTGGTTAAGGTCTTAACTCTTACTCTGGCCTAATAGCTAAGGTCTAAGACTCGTACTCTGGCCTAATAGCTAAGGTCTTAGACTCGTACTCTGGCCTACTGGTTAAGGTC
The DNA here is from genome assembly GCF_964204655.1 of Triturus cristatus. Classification (NCBI taxonomy): domain Eukaryota; kingdom Metazoa; phylum Chordata; class Amphibia; order Caudata; family Salamandridae; genus Triturus; species Triturus cristatus. The sequence continues at coordinate 653,556 of NW_028187963.1, read as the reverse complement.
TTAACTCTTACTCTGGCCTAATAGCTAAGGTCTTAGACTCGTACTCTGGCCTAATGGGTAAGGTCTTAACTCTTACTCTGGCCTAATAGCTAAGGTCTTAGACTCGTACTCTGGCCTAATGGTTAAGGTCTTAAGTCTTATTCTGGCCTAATAGCTAAGGTCTTAACTCATACTCTGGCCTAATAGGTAAGGTCTTAGACTTGTACTCTGGCCTACTGGTTAAGGTCTTAACTCTTACTCTGGCCTACTGGTCAAGGTCTTAACTCTTACTCTGGCCTAATACCTAAGGTCTTAGACTCGTACTCTGGCCTAATGGTTAAGGTCTTAACTCTTACTCTGGCCTAACAGCTAAGGTATTAGACTCATACTCTGGCCTAATGGTTAAGGTCTTAACTCTTACTCTGGCCTAATAGCTAAGGTCTTAACTCTTACTCTGGCCTAATAGCTTAGGACTTAGACTCATACTCTGGCCTACTGGTTAAGGTCTTAACTCTTACTCTGGCCTAATAGCTAAGGTCTTAACTCTTACTCTGGCCTACTGGTTAAGGTCTTAACTCTTACTCTGGCCTACTGGTTAAGGTCTTAACTCTTACTCTGGCCTAATAGCTAAGGTCTTAACTCTTACTCTGGCCTACTGGTTAAGGTCTTAACTCTTACTCTGGCCTAATAGCTAAGGTCTTAACTCTTACTCTGGCCTACTGGTTAAGGTCTTAACTCTTACTCTGGCCTACTGGTTAAGGTCTTAACTCTTACTCTGGCCTAATAGCTAAGGTCTTAGACTCGTATTCTGGCCTAATAGCTAATGTCTTAGTCTCGTACTCTGGCCTAATGGTTAAGGTCTTAACTCTTACTCTTGCCTAATAGAAAAGGTCTTAGATTCGTACTCTTGTCTAATAGCTAAGGTCTTAGACTCGTACTCTGGCCTAATAGCTAAGGTGTTAGACTCGTACTCTGGCCTACTGGTTAAGGTCTTAACTCTTACTCTGGCCTAATAGCTAAGGTCTTAGACTCGTACTCTGGCCTAATAGCTAAGGTCTTAGACTCGTACTCTGGCCTACTGGTTAAGGTCTTAACTCTTACTCTGGCCTAATAGCTAAGGTCTAAGACTCGTACTCTGGCCTAATAGCTAAGGTCTTAGACTCGTACTCTGGCCTACTGGTTAAGGTCTTAACTCTTACTCTGGCCTAATAGCTAAGGTCTTAGACTCGTACTCTGGCCTAATGGGTAAGGTCTTAACTCTTACTCTGGCCTAATAGCTAAGGTCTTAGACTCGTACTCTGGCCTAATGGTTAAGGTCTTAAGTCTTATTCTGGCCTAATAGCTAAGGTCTTAACTCTTACTCTGGCCTAATAGGTAAGGTCTTAGACTTGTACTCTGGCCTACTGGTTAAGGTCTTAACTCTTACTCTGGCCTACTGGTCAAGGTCTTAACTCTTACTCTGGCCTAATACCTAAGGTCTTAGACTCGTACTCTGGCCTAATGGTTAAGGTCTTAACTCTTACTCTGGCCTAATAGCTAAGGTATTAGACTCATACTCTGGCCTAATGGTTAAGGTCTTAACTCTTACTCTGGCCTAATAGCTAAGGTCTTAACTCTTACTCTGGCCTAATAGCTTAGGACTTAGACTCATACTCTGGCCTACTGGTTAAGGTCTTAACTCTTACTCTGGCCTAATAGCTAAGGTCTTAACTCTTACTCTGGCCTACTGGTTAAGGTCTTAACTCTTACTCTGGCCTACTGGTTAAGGTCTTAACTCTTACTCTGGCCTAATAGCTAAGGTCTTAGACTCGTACTCTGACCTAATGGTTAAGGTCTTAACTCTTACTCTGACCTAATAGCTAAGGTCTTAGACTCGTATTTTGGCCTAATAGCTAATGTCTTAACTCTTACTCTGGCCTACTGGTTAAGGTCTTAACTCTTACTCTGGCCTACTGGTTAAGGTCTTAACTCTTACTCTGGCCTTATAGCTAATGTCTTAACACTTACTCTGGCCTACTGGTTAAGGTCTTAACTCTTACTCTGGCCTACTGGTTAAGGTCTTAACTCTTACTCTGGCCTAATAGCTAAGGTCTTAGACTCGTACTCTGGCCGAATGGTTAAGGTCTTAACTCTTACTCTTGCCTAATAGCTATGGTCTTAACTCTTACTCTGGCCTAATAGCTTAGGTCTTAGACTCGTACTCTGGCCTACTGGTTAAGGTCTTAACTCTTACTCTGGCCTAATCGCTAAGGTCTTAACTCTTACTCTGGCCTACTGGTTAAGGTCTTAACTCTTACTCTGGCCTAATAGCTAATGTCTTAGACTCGTACTCTGACCTAATGGTTAAGGTCTTAGACTCATATTCTGGCCTAATAGCTAATGTCTTAACTCTTACTCTGGCCTACTGGTTAAGGTCTTAACTCTTACTCTGGCCTACTGGTTAAGGTCTTAACTCTTACTCTGGCCTAATAGCTAAGGTCTTAACTCTTACTCTGGCCTTATAGCTAAGGTCTTAACACTTACTCTGGCCTACTGGTTAAGGTCTTAACTCTTACTCTGGCCTACTGGTTAAGGTCTTAACTCTTACTCTGGCCTAATAGCTAAGGTCTTAGACTCGTACTCTGGCCTAATGGTTAAGGTCTTAACTCTTACTCTGGCCTAATGGTTAAGGTCTTAACTCTTACTCTGGCCTAATAGTTAAGGTCTTAGACTCGTACTATGGCCTAATGGTTAAGGTCTTAACTCTTACTCTGGCCTACTGGTTAAGGTCTTAACTCTGACTCTGGCCTAATAGCTAAGGTCTTAACTCTTACTCTGGCCTAATAGCTAAGGTCTTAGATTTGTACTCTGGCCTACTGGTTAAGGTCTTAACTCTTACTCTGGCCTACTGGTTAAGGTCTTAACTCTTACTCTGGCCTAATACCTAAGGTCTTAGAGTCGTACTCTGGCCTAATGGTTAAGGTCTTAACTCTTACTCTGGCCGAATAGCTAAGGTATTAGACTCGTACTCTGGCCTAATGGTTAAGGTCTTAACTCTTACTCTGGCCTAATAGCTATGGTCTTAACTCTTACTCTGGCCTAATAGCTTAGGTCTTAGACTCGTACTCTGGCCTACTGGTTATGGTCTTAACTCTTACTCTGGCCTAATCGCTAAGGTCTTAACTCTTACTCTGGCCTACTGGTTAAGGTCTTAACTCTTACTCTGGCCTAATAGCTAAGGTCTTAACTCTTACTCTGGCCTACTGGTTAAGGTCTTAACTCTTACTCTGGCCTACTGGTTAAGGTCTTAACTCTTACTCTGGCCTAATAGCTAAGGTCTTAGACTCGTATTCTGGCCTAATAGCTAATGTCTTAGTCTCGTACTCTGGCCTAATGGTTAAGGTCTTAACTCTTACTCTTGCCTAATAGAAAAGGTCTTAGACTCGTACTCTTGCCTAATAGCTAAGGTCTTAGACTCGTACTCTGGCCTAATAGCTAAGGTCTTAGACTCGTACTCTGGCCTACTGGTTAAGGTCTTAACTCTTACTCTGGCCTAATAGCTAAGGTCTTAGACTCGTACTCTGGCCTAATAGCTAAGGTCTTAGACTCGTACTCTGGCCTACTGGTTAAGGTCTTAACTCTTACTCTGGCCTAATACCTAAGGTCTTAGACTCGTACTCTGGCCTAATGGTTAAGGTCTTAACTCTTACTCTGGCCAAATAGCTAAGGTATTAGACTCGTACTCTGGCCTAATGGTTAAGGACTTAACTCTTACTCTGGCCTAATAGCTATGGTCTTAACTCTTACTCTGGCCTAATAGCTTAGGTCTTAGACTCGTACTCTGGCCTACTGGTTAAGGTCTTAACTCTTACTCTGGCCTAATCGCTAAGGTCTTAACTCTTACTCTGGCCTACTGGTTAAGGTCTTAACTCTTACTCTGGCCTAATAGCTAAGGTCTTAACTCTTACTCTGGCCTACTGGTTAAGGTCTTAACTCTTACTCTGGCCTACTGGTTAAGGTCTTAACTCTTACTCTGGCCTAATAGCTAAGGTCTTAGACTCGTATTCTGGCCTAATAGCTAATGTCTTAGTCTCGTACTCTGGCCTAATGGTTAAGGTCTTAACTCTTACTCTTTCCTAATAGAAAAGGTCTTAGACTCGTACTCTTGCCTAATAGCTAAGGTCTTAGACTCGTACTCTGGCCTAATAGCTAAGGTCTTAGACTCGTACTCTGGCCTACTGGTTAAGGTCTTAACTCTTACTCTGGCCTAATAGCTAAGGTCTTAGACTCGTACTCTGGCCTAATAGCTAAGGTCTTAGACTCGTACTCTGGCCTACTGGTTAAGGTCTTAACTCTTACTCTGGCCTAATAGCTAAGGTCTAAGACTCGTACTCTGGCCTAATAGCTAAGGTCTTAGACTCGTACTCTGGCCTACTGGTTAAGGTCTTAACTCTTACTCTGGCCTAATAGCTAAGGTCTTAGACTCGTACTCTGGCCTACTGGTTAAGGTCTTAACTCTTACTCTGGCCTAATCGCTAAGGTCTTAACTCTTACTCTGGCCTACTGGTTAAGGTCTTAACTCTTACTCTGGCCTACTGGTTAAGGTCTTAACTCTTACTCTGGTCTAATAGCTAAGGTCTTAACTCTTACTCTGGCCTACTGGTTAAGGTCTTAACTCTTACTCTGGCCTACTGGTTAAGGTCTTAACTCTTACTCTGGCCTAATAGCTAAGGTCTTAGACTCGTATTCTGGCCTAATAGCTAATGTCTTAGTCTCGTACTCTGGCCTAATGGTTAAGGTCTTAACTCTTACTCTTGCCTAATAGAAAAGGTCTTAGACTCGTACTCTTGCCTAATAGCTAAGGTTTTAGACTCGTACTCTGGCCTAATAGCTAAGGTCTTAGACTCGTACTCTGGCCTACTGGTTAAGGTCTTAACTCTTACTCTGGCCTAATAGCTAAGGTCTTAGACTCGTACTCTGGCCTAATAGCTAAGGTCTTAGACTCGTACTCTGGCCTACTGGTTAAGGTCTTAACTCTTACTCTGGCCTAATAGCTAAGGTCTAAGACTCGTACTCTGGCCTAATAGCTAAGGTCTTAGACTCGTACTCTGGCCTACTGGTTAGGGTCTTAACTCTTACTCTGGCCTAATAGCTAAGGTCTTAGACTCGTACTCTGGCCTAATGGTTAAGGTCTTAAGTCTTATTCTGGCCTAATAGCTAAGGTCTTAACTCTTACTCTGGCCTAATAGGTAAGCTCTTAGACTCGTACTCTGGTCTACTGGTTAAGGTCTTAACTCTTACTCTGGCCTAGTGGTCAAGGTCTTAACTCTTACTCTGGCCTAATACCTAAGGTCTTAGACTCGTACTCTGGCCTAATGGTTAAGGTCTTAACTCTTACTCTGGCCTAATAGCTAAGGTATTAGACTCATACTCTGGCCTAATGGTTAAGGTCTTAACTCTTACTCTGGCCTAATAGCTAAGGTCTTAACTCTTACTCTGGCCTAATAGCTTAGGACTTAGACTCATACTCTGGCCTACTGGTTAAGGTCTTAACTCTTACTCTGGCCTAATAGCTAAGGTCTTAACTCTTACTCTGGCCTACTGGTTAAGGTCTTAACTCTTACTCTGGCCTACTGGTTAAGGTCTTAACTCTTACTCTGGCCTAATAGCTAAGGTCTTAGACTCGTACTCTGACCTAATGGTTAAGGTCTTAACTCTTACTCTGACCTAATAGCTAAGGTCTTAGACTCATATTCTGGCCTAATAGCTAATGTCTTAACTCTTACTCTGGCCTACTGGTTAAGGTCTTAACTCTTACTCTGGCCTACTGGTAAGGTCTTAACTCTTACTCTGGCCTAATAGCTAAGGTCTTAGACTCGTACTCTGGCCTAATGGTTAAGGTCTTAACTCTTACTCTGGCCTTATAGCTAATGTCTTAACACTTACTCTGGCCTACTGGTTAAGGTCTTAACTCTTACTCTGGCCTAATGGTTAAGGTCTTACCTCTTACTCTGGCCTAATAGTTAAGGTCTTAGACTCGTACTATGGCCTAATGGTTAAGGTCTTAACTCTTACTCTGGCCTACTGGTTAAGGTCTTAACTCTGACTCTGGCCTAATAGCTAAGGTCTTAACTCTTACTCTGGCCTAATAGCTAAGGTCTTAGACTCGTACTCCGGCCTACTGGTTAAGGTCTTAACTCTTACTCTGGCCTACTGGTTAAGGTCTTAACTCTTACTCTGGCCTAATACCTAAGGTCTTAGACTCGTACTCTGGCCTAATGGTTAAGGTCTTAACTCTTACTCTGGCCGAATAGCTATGGTATTAGACTCGTACTCTGGCCTAATGGATAAGGTCTTAACTCTTACTCTGGCCTAATAGCTATGGTCTTAACTCTTACTCTGGCCTAATAGCTTAGGTCTTAGACTCGTATTCTGGCCTACTGGTTAAGGTCTTAACTCTTACTCTGGCCTAATCGCTAAGGTCTTAACTCTTACTCTGGCCTACTGGTTAAGGTCTTAACTCTTACTCTGGCCTACTGGTTAAGGTCTTAACTCTTACTCTGGCCTAATAGCTAAGGTCTTAACTCTTACTCTGGCCTACTGGTTAAGGTCTTAACTCTTACTCTGGCCTACTGGTTAAGGTCTTAACTCTTACTCTGGCCTAATAGCTAAGGTCTTAACTCTTACTCTGGCCTACTGGTTAAGGTCTTAACTCTTACTCTGGCCTACTGGTTAAGGTCTTAACTCTTACTCTGGCCTAATAGCTAAGGTCTTAGACTCGTATTCTGGCCTAATAGCTAATGTCTTAGTCTCGTACTCTGGCCTAATGGTTAAGGTCTTAACTCTTACTCTTGCCTAATAGAAAAGGTCTTAGATTCGTACTCTTGTCTAATAGCTAAGGTCTTAGACTCGTACTCTGGCCTAATAGCTAAGGTGTTAGACTCGTACTCTGGCCTACTGGTTAAGGTCTTAACTCTTACTCTGGCCTAATAGCTAAGGTCTTAGACTCGTACTCTGGCCTAATAGCTAAGGTCTTAGACTCGTACTCTGGCCTACTGGTTAAGGTCTTAACTCTTACTCTGGCCTAATAGCTAAGGTCTAAGACTCGTACTCTGGCCTAATAGCTAAGGTCTTAGACTCGTACTCTGGCCTACTGGTTAAGGTCTTAACTCTTACTCTGGCCTAATAGCTAAGGTCTTAGACTCGTACTCTGGCCTAATGGGTAAGGTCTTAACTCTTACTCTGGCCTAATAGCTAAGGTCTTAGACTCGTACTCTGGCCTAATGGTTAAGGTCTTAAGTCTTATTCTGGCCTAATAGCTAAGGTCTTAACTCTTACTCTGGCCTAATAGGTAAGGTCTTAGACTTGTACTCTGGCCTACTGGTTAAGGTCTTAACTCTTACTCTGGCCTACTGGTCAAGGTCTTAACTCTTACTCTGGCCTAATACCTAAGGTCTTAGACTCGTACTCTGGCCTAATGGTTAAGGTCTTAACTCTTACTCTGGCCTAATAGCTAAGGTATTAGACTCATACTCTGGCCTAATGGTTAAGGTCTTAACTCTTACTCTGGCCTAATAGCTAAGGTCTTAACTCTTACTCTGGCCTAATAGCTTAGGACTTAGACTCATACTCTGGCCTACTGGTTAAGGTCTTAACTCTTACTCTGGCCTAATAGCTAAGGTCTTAACTCTTACTCTGGCCTACTGGTTAAGGTCTTAACTCTTACTCTGGCCTAATAGCTAAGGTCTTAACTCTTACTCTGGCCTACTGGTTAAGGTCTTAACTCTTACTCTGGCCTAATAGCTAAGGTCTTAACTCTTACTCTGGCCTACTGGTTAAGGTCTTAACTCTTACTCTGGCCTACTGGTTAAGGTCTTAACTCTTACTCTGGCCTAATAGCTAAGGTCTTAGACTCGTATTCTGGCCTAATAGCTAATGTCTTAGTCTCGTACTCTGGCCTAATGGTTAAGGTCTTAACTCTTACTCTTGCCTAATAGAAAAGGTCTTAGATTCGTACTCTTGTCTAATAGCTAAGGTCTTAGACTCGTACTCTGGCCTAATAGCTAAGGTGTTAGACTCGTACTCTGGCCTACTGGTTAAGGTCTTAACTCTTACTCTGGCCTAATAGCTAAGGTCTTAGACTCGTACTCTGGCCTAATAGCTAAGGTCTTAGACTCGTACTCTGGCCTACTGGTTAAGGTCTTAACTCTTACTCTGGCCTAATAGCTAAGGTCTAAGACTCGTACTCTGGCCTAATAGCTAAGGTCTTAGACTCGTACTCTGGCCTACTGGTTAAGGTCTTAACTCTTACTCTGGCCTAATAGCTAAGGTCTTAGACTCGTACTCTGGCCTAATGGGTAAGGTCTTAACTCTTACTCTGGCCTAATAGCTAAGGTCTTAGACTCGTACTCTGGCCTAATGGTTAAGGTCTTAAGTCTTATTCTGGCCTAATAGCTAAGGTCTTAACTCTTACTCTGGCCTAATAGGTAAGGTCTTAGACTTGTACTCTGGCCTACTGGTTAAGGTCTTAACTCTTACTCTGGCCTACTGGTCAAGGTCTTAACTCTTACTCTGGCCTAATACCTAAGGTCTTAGACTCGTACTCTGGCCTAATGGTTAAGGTCTTAACTCTTACTCTGGCCTAATAGCTAAGGTATTAGACTCATACTCTGGCCTAATGGTTAAGGTCTTAACTCTTACTCTGGCCTAATAGCTAAGGTCTTAACTCTTACTCTGGCCTAATAGCTTAGGACTTAGACTCATACTCTGGCCTACTGGTTAAGGTCTTAACTCTTACTCTGGCCTAATAGCTAAGGTCTTAACTCTTACTCTGGCCTACTGGTTAAGGTCTTAACTCTTACTCTGGCCTACTGGTTAAGGTCTTAACTCTTACTCTGGCCTAATAGCTAAGGTCTTAGACTCGTACTCTGACCTAATGGTTAAGGTCTTAACTCTTACTCTGACCTAATAGCTAAGGTCTTAGACTCGTATTTTGGCCTAATAGCTAATGTCTTAACTCTTACTCTGGCCTACTGGTTAAGGTCTTAACTCTTACTCTGGCCTACTGGTTAAGGTCTTAACTCTTACTCTGGCCTTATAGCTAATGTCTTAACACTTACTCTGGCCTACTGGTTAAGGTCTTAACTCTTACTCTGGCCTACTGGTTAAGGTCTTAACTCTTACTCTGGCCTAATAGCTAAGGTCTTAGACTCGTACTCTGGCCGAATGGTTAAGGTCTTAACTCTTACTCTTGCCTAATAGCTATGGTCTTAACTCTTACTCTGGCCTAATAGCTTAGGTCTTAGACTCGTACTCTGGCCTACTGGTTAAGGTCTTAACTCTTACTCTGGCCTAATCGCTAAGGTCTTAACTCTTACTCTGGCCTACTGGTTAAGGTCTTAACTCTTACTCTGGCCTACTGGTTAAGGTCTTAACTCTTACTCTGGCCTAATAGCTAAGGTCTTAACTCTTACTCTGGCTTACTGGTTAAGGTCTTAACTCTTACTCTGGCCTACTGGTTAAGGTCTTAACTCTTACTCTGGCCTAATAGCTAAGGTCTTAGACTCGTATTCTGGCCTAATAGCTAATGTGTTAGTCTCGTACTCTGGCCTAATGGTTAAGGTCTTAACTCTTACTCTTGCCTAATAGAAAAGGTCTTAGATTCGTACTCTTGCCTAATAGCTAAGGTCTTAGACTCGTACTCTGGCCTAATAGCTAAGGTCTTAGACTCGTACTCTGGCCTACTGGTTAAGGTCTTAACTCTTACTCTGGCCTAATAGCTAAGGTCTTAGACTCGTACTCTGGCCTAATAGCTAAGGTCTTAGACTCGTACTCTGGCCTACTGGTTAAGGTCTTAACTCTTACTCTGGCCTAATAGCTAAGGTCTAAGACTCGTACTCTGGCCTAATAGCTAAGGTCTTAGACTCGTACTCTGGCCTACTGGTTAAGGTCTTAACTCTTACTCTGGCCTAATAGCTAAGGTCTTAGACTCGTACTCTGGCCTAATGGGTAAGGTCTTAACTCTTACTCTGGCCTAATAGCTAAGGTCTTAGACTCGTACTCTGGCCTAATGGTTAAGGTCTTAAGTCTTATTCTGGCCTAATAGCTAAGGTCTTAACTCTTACTCTGGCCTAATAGGTAAGGTGTTAGACTTGTACTCTGGCCTACTGGTTAAGGTCTTAACTCTTACTCTGGCCTACTGGTCAAGGTCTTAACTCTTACTCTGGCCTAATACCTAAGGTCTTAGACTCGTACTCTGGCCTAATGGTTAAGGTCTTAACTCTTACTCTGGCCTAATAGCTAAGGTATTAGACTCATACTCTGGCCTAATGGTTAAGGTCTTAACTCTTACTCTGGCCTAATATCTAAGGTCTTAACTCTTACTCTGGCCTAATAGCTTAGGACTTAGACTCATACTCTGGCCTACTGGTTAAGGTCTTAACTCTTACTCTGGCCTAATAGCTAAGGTCTTAACTCTTACTCTGGCCTACTGGTTAAGGTCTTAACTCTTACTCTGGCCTACTGGTTAAGGTCTTAACTCTTACTCTGGCCTAATAGCTAAGGTCTTAGACTCGTACTCTGACCTAATGGTTAAGGTCTTAACTCTTACTCTGACCTAATAGCTAAGGTCTTAGATTCGTATTTTGGCCTAATAGCTAATGTCTTAACTCTTACTCTGGCCTACTGGTTAAGGTCTTAACTCTTACTCTGGACTACTGGTTAAGGTCTTAACTCTTACTCTGGCCTTATAGCTAAGGTCTTAACACTTACTCTGGCCTACTGGTTAAGGTCTTAACTCTTACTCTGGCCTACTGGTTAAGGTCTTAACTCTTACTCTGGCCTAATAGCTAAGGTCTTAGACTCGTACTCTGGCCTAATGGTTAAAGTCTTAACTCTTACTCTGGCCTTATAGCTAAGGTCTTAACACTTACTCTGGCCTAATAGCTAAAGTCTTAGACTCGTACTCTGGCCTAATGGTTAAGGTCTTAACTCTTACTCTTGCCTAATAGAAAAGGTCTTAGACTCGTACTCTTGCCTAATAGCTAAGGTCTTAGACTCGTACTCTGGCCCAATAGCTAAGGTCTTAGACTCGTACTCTGGCCTACTGGTTAAGGTCTTAACTCTTACTCTGGCCTAATAGCTAAGGTCTTAGACTCGTACTCTGGCCTAATAGCTAAGGTCTTAGACTCGTACTCTGGCCTACTGGTTAAGGTCTTAACTCTTACTCTGGCCTAATAGCTAAGGTCTAAGACTCGTACTCTGGCCTAATAGCTAAGGTCTTAGACTCGTACTCTGGCCTACTGGTTAAGGTCTTAACTCTTACTCTGGCCTAATAGCTAAGGTCTTAGACTCGTACTCTGGCCTACTGGTTAAGGTCTTAACTCTTACTCTGGCCTAATCGCTAAGGTCTTAACTCTTACTCTGGCCTACTGGTTAAGGTCTTAACTCTTACTCTGGCCTACTGGTTAAGGTCTTAACTCCTACTCTGGCCTAATAGCTAAGGTCTTAACTCTTACTCTGGCCTACTGGTTAAGGTCTTAACTCTTACTCTGGCCTACTGGTTAAGGTCTTAACTCTTACTCTGGCCTAATAGCTAAGGTCTTAGACTCGTATTCTGGCCTAATAGCTAATGTCTTAGTCTCGTACTCTGGCCTAATGGTTAAGGTCTTAACTCTTACTCTTGCCTAATAGAAAAGGTCTTAGACTCGTACTCTTGCCTAATAGCTAAGGTCTTAGACTCGTACTCTGGCCTAATAGCTAAGGTCTTAGACTCGTACTCTGGCCTACTGGTTAAGGTCTTAACTCTTACTCTGGCCTAATAGCTAAGGTCTTAGACTCGTACTCTGGCCTAATAGCTAAGGTCTTAGACTCGTACTCTGGCCTACTGGTTAAGGTCTTAACTCTTACTCTGGCCTAATAGCTAAGGTCTAAGACTCGTACTCTGGCCTAATAGCTAAGGTCTTAGACTCGTACTCTGGCCTACTGGTTAAGGTCTTAACTCTTACTCTGGCCTAATAGCTAAGGTCTTAGACTCGTACTCTGGCCTAATGGTTAAGGTCTTAAGTCTTATTCTGGCCTAATAGCTAAGGTCTTAACTCTTACTCTGGCCTAATAGGTAAGGTCTTAGACTCGTACTCTGGTCTACTGGTTAAGGTCTTAACTCTTACTCTGGCCTAGTGGTCAAGGTCTTAACTCTTACTCTGGCCTAATACCTAAGGTCTTAGACTCGTACTCTGGCCTAATGGTTAAGGTCTTAAGTCTTATTCTGGCCTAATAGCTAAGGTCTTAACTCTTACTCTGGCCTAATAGGTAAGGTCTTAGACTCGTACTCTGGTCTACTGGTTAAGGTCTTAACTCTTACTCTGGCCTAGTGGTCAAGGTCTTAACTCTTACTCTGGCCTAATACCTAAGGTCTTAGACTCGTACTCTGGCCTAATGGTTAAGGTCTTAACTCTTACTCTGGCCTAATAGCTAAGGTATTAGACTCATACTCTGGCCTAATGGTTAAGGTCTTAACTCTTACTCTGGCCTAATAGCTAAGGTCTTAACTCTTACTCTGGCCTAATAGCTTAGGACTTAGACTCATACTCTGGCCTACTGGTTAAGGTCTTAACTCTTACTCTGGCCTAATAGCTAAGGTCTTAACTCTTACTCTGGCCTACTGGTTAAGGTCTTAACTCTTACTCTGGTCTAATGGTTAAGGTCTTAACTCTTACTCTGGCCTAATAGCTAAGGTCTTAGACTCGTACTCTGACCTAATGGTTAAGGTCTTAACTCTTACTCTGACCTAATAGCTAAGGTCTTAGACTCATATTCTGGCCTAATAGCTAATGTATTAACTCTTACTCTGGCCTACTGGTTAAGGTCTTAACTCTTACTCTGGCCTACTGGTTAAGGTCTTAACTCTTACTCTGGCCTAATAGCTAAGGTCTTAGACTCGTACTCTGGCCTAATGGTTAAGGTCTTAACTCTTACTCTGGCCTTATAGCTAAGGTCTTAACACTTACTCTGGCCTACTGGTTAAGGTCTTAACTCTTACTCTGGCCTAATGGTTAAGGTCTTACCTCTTACTCTGGCCTAATAGTTAAGGTCTTAGACTCGTACTATGGCCTAATAGTTAAGGTCTTAACTCTTACTCTGGCCTACTGGTTAAGGTCTTAACTCTGACTCTGGCCTAATAGCTAAGGTCTTAACTCTTACTCTGGCCTAATAGCTAAGGTATTAGACTCGTACTATGGCCTACTGGTTAAGGTCTTAACTCTTACTCTGGCCTACTGGTTAAGGTCTTAACTCTTACTCTGGCCTAATACCTAAGGTCTTAGACTCGTACTCTGGCCTAATGGTTAAGGTCTTAACTCTTACTCTGGCCGAATAGCTAAGGTATTAGACTCGTACTCTGGCCTAATGGTTAAGGTCTTAACTCTTACTCTGGCCTAATAGCTATGGTCTTAACTCTTACTCTGGCCTAATAGCTTAGGTCTTAGACTCGTACTCTGGCCTACTGGTTAAGGTCTTAACTCTTACTCTTGCCTAATCGCTAAGGTCTTAACTCTTACTCTGGCCTACTGGTTAAGGTCTTAACTCTTACTCTGGCCTACTGGTTAAAGTCTTAACTCTTACTCTGGCCTAATAGCTAAGGTCTTAACTCTTACTCTGGCCTACTGGTTAAGGTCTTAACTCTTACTCTGGCCTACTGGTTAAGGTCTTAACTCTTACTCTGGCCAAATAGCTAAGGTCTTAGACTCGTATTCTGGCCTAATAGCTAATGTCTTAGTCTTGTACTCTGGCCTAATGGTTAAGGTCTTAACTCTTACTCTTGCCTAATAGAAAAGGTCTTAGATTCGTACTCTTGCCTAATAGCTAAGGTCTTAGACTCGTACTCTGGCCTAATAGCTAAGGTCTTAGACTCGTACTCTGGCCTACTGGTTAAGGTCTTAACTCTTACTCTGGCCTAATAGCTAAGGTCTTAGACTCGTACTCTGGCCTAATAGCTAATGTCTTAGACTCGTACTCTGGCCTACTGGTTAAGGTCTTAACTCTTACTCTGGCCTAATAGCTAAGGTCTAAGACTCGTACTCTGGCCTAATAGCTAAGGTCTTAGACTCGTACTCTAGCCTACTGGTTAAGGTCTTAACTCTTACTCTGGCCTAATAGCTAAGGTCTTAGACTCGTACTCTGGCCTAATGGTTAAGGTCTTAAGTCTTATTCTGGCCTAATAGCTAAGGTCTTAACTCTTACTCTGGCCTAATAGGTAAGGTCTTAGACTCGTACTCTGGTCTACTGGTTAAGGTCTTAACTCTTACTCTGGCCTAGTGGTCAAGGTCTTAACTCTTACTCTGGCCTAATACCTAAGGTCTTAGACTCATACTCTGGCCTAATGGTTAAGGTCTTAACTCTTACTTTGGCCTAATAGCTAAGGTATTAGACTCATACTCTGGCCTAATGGTTAAGGTCTTAACTCTTACTCTGGCCTAATAGCTAAGGTCTTAACTCTTACTCTGGCCTAATAGCTTAGGACTTAGACTCATACTCTGGCCTACTGGTTAAGGTCTTAACTCTTACTCTGGCCTAATAGCTAAGGTCTTAACTCTTACTCTGGCCTACTGGTTAAGGTCTTAACTCTTACTCTGGCCTACTGGTTAAGGTCTTAACTCTTACTCTGGCCTAATAGCTAAGGTCTTAGACTCGTACTCTGACCTAATGGTTAAGGTCTTAACTCTTACTCTGACCTAATAGCTAAGGTCTTAGACTCATATTCTGGCCTAATAGCTAATGTCTTAACTCTTACTCTGGCCTACTGGTTAAGGTCTTAACTCTTACTCTGGCCTACTGGTTAAGGTCTTAACTCTTACTCTGGCCTAATAGCTAAGGTCTTAGACTCGTACTCTGGCCTAATGGTTAAGGTCTTAACTCTTACTCTGGCCTTATAGCTAAGGTCTTAACACTTACTCTGGCCTACTGGTTAAGGTCTTAACTCTTACTCTGGCCTACTGGTTAAGGTCTTAACTCTTACTCTGGCCTAATAGCTAAGGTCTTAGACTCGTACTCTGGCCTAATGGTTAAGGTCTTAACTCTTACTCTGGCCTAATAGTTAAGGTCTTAGACTCGTACTATGGCCTAATGGTTAAGGTCTTAACTCTTACTCTGGCCTACTGGTTAAGGTCTTAACTCTGACTCTGGCCTAATAGCTAAGGTCTTAACTCTTACTCTGGCCTAATAGCTAAGGTCTTAGACTCGTACTCTGGCCTACTGGTTAAGGTCTTAACTCTTACTCTGGCCTACTGGTTAAGGTCTTAACTCTTACTCTGGCCTAATACCTAAGGTCTTAGACTCGTACTCTGGCCTAATGGTTAAGGTCTTAACTCTTACTCTGGCCGAATAGCTAAGGTATTAGACTCGTACTCTGGCCTAATGGTTAAGGTCTTAACTCTTACTCTGGCCTAATAGCTATGGTCTTAACTCTTACTCTGGCCTAATAGCTTAGGTCTTAGACTCGTACTCTGGCCTACTGGTTAAGGTCTTAACTCTTACTCTGGCCTAATCGCTAAGGTCTTAACTCTTACTCTGGCCTACTGGTTAAGGTCTTAACTCTTACTCTGGCCTACTGGTTAAGGTCTTAACTCTTACTCTGGCCTAATAGCTAAGGTCTTAACTCTTAATCTGGCCTACTGGTTAAGGTCCTAACTCTTACTCTGGCCTACTGGTTAAGGTCTTAACTCTTACTCTGGCCCAATAGCTAAGGTCTTAGACTCGTATTCTGGCCTAATAGCTAATGTCTTAGTCTCGTACTCTGGCTTAATGGTTAAGGTCTTAACTCTTACTCTTGCCTAATAGAAAAGGTCTTAGACTCGTACTCTTGCCTAATAGCTAAGGTCTTAGACTCGTACTCTGGCCTAATAGCTAAGGTCTTAGACTCGTACTCTGGCCTACTGGTTAAGGTCTTAACTCTTACTCTGGCCTAATAGCTAAGGTCTTAGACTCGTACTCTGGCCTAATAGCTAAGGTCTTAGACTCGTACTCTGGCCTACTGGTTAAGGTCTTAACTCTTACTCTGGCCTAATACCTAAGGTCTTAGACTCGTACTCTGGCCTAATGGTTAAGGTCTTAACTCTTACTCTGGCCGAATAGCTAAGGTATTAGACTCATACTCTGGCCTAATGGTTAAGGTCTTAACTCTTACTCTGGCCTAATAGCTATGGTCTTAACTCTTACTCTGGCCTAATAGCTTAGGTCTTAGACTCGTACTCTGGCCTACTGGTTAAGGTCTTAACTCTTACTCTGGCCTAATCGCTAAGGTCTTAACTCTTACTCTGGCCTACTGGTTAAGGTCTTAACTCTTACTCTGGCCTACTGGTTAAGGTCTTAACTCTTACTCTGGCCTAATAGCTAAGGTCTTAACTCTTACTCTGGCCTACTGGTTAAGGTCTTAACTATTACTCTGGCCTACTGGTTAAGGTCTTAACTCTTACTCTGGCCTAATAGCTAAGGCCTGAGACTCGTATTCTGGCCTAATAGCTAACGTCTTAGTCTCGTACTCTGGCCTAATGGTTAAGGTCTTAACTCTTACTCTTGCCTAATAGAAAAGGTCTTAGACTCGTACTCTTGCCTAATAGCTAAGGTCTTAGACTCGTACTCTGGCCTAATAGCTAAGGTCTTAGACTCGTACTCTGGCCTACTGGTTAAGGTCTTAACTCTTACTCTGGCCTAATAGCTAAGGTCTAAGACTCGTACTCTGGCCTAATAGCTAAGGTCTTAGACTCGTACTCTGGCCTACTGGTTAAGGTCTTAACTCTTACTCTGGCCTAATAGCTAAGGTCTTAGACTCGTACTCTGGCCTACTGGTTAAGGTCTTAACTCTTACTCTGGCCTAATCGCTAAGGTCTTAACTCTTACTCTGGCCTACTGGTTAAGGTCTTAACTCTTACTCTGGCCTACTGGTTAAGGTCTTAACTCTTACTCTGGCCTAATAGCTAAGGTCTTAACTCTTACTCTGGCCTACTGGTTAAGGTCTTAACTCTTACTCTGGCCTACTGGTTAAGGTCTTAACTCTTACTCTGGCCTAATAGCTAAGGTCTTAGACTCGTATTCTGGCCTAATAGCTAATGTCTTAGTCTCGTACTCTGGCCTAATGGTTAAGGTCTTAACTCTTACTCTTGCCTAATAGAAAAGGTCTTAGACTCGTACTCTTGCCTAATAGCTAAGGTCTTAGACTCGTACTCTGGCCTAATAGCTAAGGTCTTAGACTCGTACTCTGGCCTACTGGTTAAGGTCTTAACTCTTACTCTGGCCTAATAGCTAAGGTCTTAGACTCGTACTCTGGCCTAATAGCTAAGGTCTTAGACTCGTACTCTGGCCAACTGGTTAAGGTCTTAACTCTTACTCTGGCCTAATAGCTAAGGTCTAAGACTCGTACTCTGGCCTAATAGCTAAGGTCTTAGACTCGTACTCTGGCCTACTGGTTAAGGTCTTAACTCTTACTCTGGCCTAATAGCTAAGGTCTTAGACTCGTACTCTGGCCTAATGGTTAAGGTCTTAAGTCTTATTCTGGCCTAATAGCTAAGGTCTTAACTCTGACTCTGGCCTAATAGGTAAGGTCTTAGACTCGTACTCTGGTCTACTGGTTAAGGTCTTAACTCTTACTCTGGCCTAGTGGTCAAGGTCTTAACTCTTACTCTGGCCTAATACCTAAGGTCTTAGACTCGTACTCTGGCCTAATAGCTAAGGTCTTAGACTCGTACTCTGGCCTACTGGTTAAGGTCTTAACTCTTACTCTGGCCTAATAGCTAAGGTCTAAGACTCGTACTCTGGCCTAATAGCTAAGGTCTTAGACTCGTACTCTGGCCTACTGGTTAAGGTCTTAACTCTTACTCTGGCCTAATAGCTAAGGTCTTAGACTCGTACTCTGGCCTAATGGTTACGGTCTTAAGTCTTATTCTGGCCTAATAGCTAAGGTCTTAACTCTTACTCTGGCCTAATAGGTAAGGTCTTAGACTCGTACTCTGGTCTACTGGTTAAGGTCTTAACTCTTACTCTGGCCTAGTGGTCAAGGTCTTAACTCTTACTCTGGCCTAATACCTAAGGTCTTAGACTCATACTCTGGCCTAATGGTTAAGGTCTTAACTCTTACTTTGGCCTAATAGCTAAGGTATTAGACTCATACTCTGGCCTAATGGTTAAGGTCTTAACTCTTACTCTGGCCTAATAGCTAAGGTCTTAACTCTTACTCTGGCCTAATAGCTTAGGACTTAGACTCATACTCTGGCCTACTGGTTAAGGTCTTAACTCTTACTCTGGCCTAATAGCTAAGGTCTTAACTCTTACTCTGGCCTACTGGTTAAGGTCTTAACTCTTACTCTGGCCTACTGGTTAAGGTCTTAACTCTTACTCTGGCCTAATAGCTAAGGTCTTAGACTCGTACTCTGACCTAATGGTTAAGGTCTTAACTCTTACTCTGACCTAATAGCTAAGGTCTTAGACTCATATTCTGGCCTAATAGCTAATGTCTTAACTCTTACTCTGGCCTACTGGTTAAGGTCTTAACTCTTACTCTAGCCTACTGGTTAAGGTCTTAACTCTTACTCTGGCCTAATAGCTAAGGTCTTAGACTCGTACTCTGGCCTAATGGTTAAGGTCTTAACTCTTACTCTGGCCTTATAGCTAAGGTCTTGACACTTACTCTGGCCTACTGGTTAAGGTCTTAACTCTTACTCTGGCCTACTGGTTAAGGTCTTAACTCTTACTCTGGCCTAATAGCTAAGGTCTTAGACTCGTACTCTGGCCTAATGGTTAAGGTCTTAACTCTTACTCTGGCCTAATAGTTAAGGTCTTAGACTCGTACTATGGCCTAATGGTTAAGGTCCTAACTCTTACTCTGGCCTACTGGTTAAGGTCTTAACTCTTACTCTGGCCTAATAGCTAAGGTCTTAGACTCGTACTCTGGCCTACTGGTTAAGGTCTTAACTCTTACTCTGGCCTACTGGTTAAGGTCTTAACTCTTACTCTGGCCTAATACCTAAGGTCTTAGACTCGTACTCTGGCCTAATGGTTAAGGTCTTAACTCTTACTCTGGCCGAATAGCTAAGGTATTAGACTCGTACTCTGGCCTAATGGTTAAGGTCTTAACTCTTACTCTGGCCTAATAGCTATGGTCTTAACTCTTACTCTGGCCTAATAGCTTAGGTCTTAGACTCGTACTCTGGCCTACTGGTTAAGGTCTTAACTCTTACTGTGGCCTAATCGCTAAGGTCTTAACTCTTACTCTGGCCTACTGGTTAAGGTCTTAACTCTTACTCTGGCCTACTGGTTAAGGTCTTAACACTTACTCTGGCCTAATAGCTAAGGTCTTAACTCTTAATCTGGCCTACTGGTTAAGGTCCTAACTCTTACTCTGGCCTACTGGTTAAGGTCTTAACTCTTACTCTGGCCCAATAGCTAAGGTCTTAGACTCGTATTCTGGCCTAATAGCTAATGTCTTAGTCTCGTACTCTGGCCTAATGGTTAAGGTCTTAACTCTTACTCTTGCCTAATAGAAAAGGTCTTAGACTCGTACTCTTGCCTAATAGCTAAGGTCTTAGACTCGTACTCTGGCCTAATAGCTAAGGTCTTAGACTCGTACTCTGGCCTACTGGTTAAGGTCTTAACTCTTACTCTGGCCTAATAGCTAAGGTCTTAGACTCGTACTCTGGCCTACTGGTTAAGGTCTTAACTCTTACTCTGGCCTAATACCTAAGGTCTTAGACTCGTACTCTGGCCTAATGGTTAAGGTCTTAACTCTTACTCTGGCCGAATAGCTAAGGTATTAGACTCATACTCTGGCCTAATGGTTAAGGTCTTAACTCTTACTCTGGCCTAATAGCTATGGTCTTAACTCTTACTCCGGCCTAATAGCTTAGGTCCTAGACTCGTACTCTGGCCTACTGGTTAAGGTCTTAACTCTTACTCTGGCCTAATCGCTAAGGTCTTAACTCTTACTCTGGCCTACTGGTTAAGGTCTTAACTCTTACTCTGGCCTACTGGTTAAGGTCTTAACTCTTACTCTGGCCTAATAGCTAAGGTCTTAACTCTTACTCTGGCCTACTGGTTAAGGTCTTAACTATTTCTCTGGCCTACTGGTTAAGGTCTTAACTCTTACTCTGGCCTAATAGCTAAGGCCTTAGACTCGTATTCTGGCCTAATAGCTAATGTCTTAGTCTCGTACTCTGGCCTAATGGTTAAGGTCTTAACACTTACTCTTGCCTAATAGAAAAGGTCTTAGACTCGTACTCTTGCCTAATAGCTAAGGTCTTAGACTCGTACTCTGGCCTAATAGCTAAGGTCTTAGACTTGTACTCTGGCCTACTGGTTAAGGTCTTAACTCTTACTCTGGCCTAATAGCTAAGGTCTTAGACTCGTACTCTGGCCTAATAGCTAAGGTCTTAGACTCGTACTCTGGCCTACTGGTTAAGGTCTTAACTCTTACTCTGGCCTAATAGCTAAGGTCTAAGACTCGTACTCTGGCCTAATAGCTAAGGTCTTAGACTCGTTCTCTGGCCTACTGGTTAAGGTCTTAACTCTTACTCTGGCCTAATAGCTAAGGTCTTAGACTCGTACTCTGGCCTACTGGTTAAGGTCTTAACTCTTACTCTGGCCTAATCGCTAAGGTCTTAACTCTTACTCTGGCCTACTGGTTAAGGTCTTAACTCTTACTCTGGCCTACTGGTTAAGGTCTTAACTCTTACTCTGGCCTAATAGCTAAGGTCTTAACTCTTACTCTGGCCTACTGGTTAAGGTCTTAACTCTTACTCTGGCCTACTGGTTAAGCTCTTAACTCTTACTCTGGCCTAATAGCTAAGGTCTTAGACTCGTATTCTGGCCTAATAGCTAATGTCTTAGTCTCGTACTCTGGCCTAATGGTTAAGGTCTTAACTCTTACTCTTGCCTAATAGAAAAGGTCTTAGACTCGTACTCTTGCCTAATAGCTAAGGTCTTAGACTCGTACTCTGGCCTAATAGCTAAGGTCTTAGACTCGTACTCTGGCCTACTGGTTAAGGTCTTAACTCTTACTCTGGCCTAATAGCTAAGGTCTTAGACTCGTACTCTGGCCTAATAGCTAAGGTCTTAGACTCGTACTCTGGCCTACTGGTTAAGGTCTTAACTCTTACTCTGGCCTAATAGCTAAGGTCTAAGACTCGTACTCTGGCCTAATAGCTAAGGTCTTAGACTCGTACTCTGGCCTACTGGTTAAGGTCTTAACTCTTACTCTGGCCTAATAGCTAAGGTCTTAGACTCGTACTCTGGCCTAATGGGTAAGGTCTTAAGTCTTATTCTGGCCTAATAGCTAAGGTCTTAGACTCGTACTCTGGCCTAATGGTTAAGGTCTTAAGTCTTATTCTGGCCTAATAGCTAAGGTCTTAACTCTTACTCTGGCCTAATAGGTAAGGTCTTAGACTCGTACTCTGGCCTACTGGTTAAGGTCTTAACTCTTACTCTGGCCTACTGGTCAAGGTCTTAACTCTTACTCTGGCCTAATACCTAAGGTCTTAGACTCATACTCTGGCCTAATGGTTAAGGTCTTAACTCTTACTCTGGCCTAATAGCTAAGGTATTAGACTCATACTCTGGCCTAATGGTTAAGGTCTTAACTCTTACTCTGGCCTAATAGCTAAGGTCTTAACTCTTACTCTGGCCTAATAGCTTAGGACTTAGACTCATACTCTGGCCTACTGGTTAAGGTCTTAACTCTTACTCTGGCCTAATAGCTAAGGTCTTAACTCTTACTCTGGCCTACTGGTTAAGGTCTTAACTCTTACTCTGGCCTAATAGAAAAGGTCTTAGACTCGTACTCTTGCCTAATAGCTAAGGTCTTAGACTCGTACTCTGGCCTAATAGCTAAGGTCTTAGACTCGTACTCTGGCCTACTGGTTAAGGTCTTAACTCTTACTCTGGCCTAATAGCTAAGGTCTTAGACTCGTACTCTGGCCTAATAGCTAAGGTCTTAGACTCGTACTCTGGCTTACTGGTTAAGGTCTTAACTCTTACTCTGGCCTAATAGCTAAGGTCTAAGACTCGTACTCTGGCCTAATAGCTAAGGTCTTAGACTCGTACTCTGGCCTACTGGTTAAGGTCTTAACTCTTACTCTGGCCTAATAGCTAAGGTCTTAGACTCGTACTCTGGCCTAATGGGTAAGGTCTTAAGTCTTATTCTGGCCTAATAGCTAAGGTCTTAGACTCGTACTCTGGCCTAATGGTTAAGGTCTTAAGTCTTATTCTGGCCTAATAGCTAAGGTCTTAACTCTTACTCTGGCCTAATAGGTAAGGTCTTAGACTCGTACTCTGGCCTACTGGTTAAGGTCTTAACTCTTACTCTGGCCTACTGGTCAAGGTCTTAACTCTTACTCTGGCCTAATACCTAAGGTCTTAGACTCATACTCTGGCCTAATGGTTAAGGTCTTAACTCTTACTCTGGCCTAATAGCTAAGGTATTAGACTCATACTCTGGCCTAATGGTTAAGGTCTTAACTCTTACTCTGGCCTAATAGCTAAGGTCTTAACTCTTACTCTGGCCTAATAGCTTAGGACTTAGACTCATACTCTGGCCTACTGGTTAAGGTCTTAACTCTTACTCTGGCCTAATAGCTAAGGTCTTAACTCTTACTCTGGCCTACTGGTTAAGGTCTTAACTCTTACTCTGGCCTACTGGTTAAGGTCTTAACTCTTACTCTGGCCTAATAGCTAAGGTCTTAGACTCGTACTCTGACCTAATGGTTAAGGTCTTAACTCTTACTCTGACCTAATAGCTAAGGTCTTAGACTCGTATTTTGGCCTAATAGCTAATGTCTTAACTCTTACTCTGGCCTACTGGTTAAAGTCTTAACTCTTACTCTGGCCTACTGGTTAAGGTCTTAACTCTTACTCTGGCCTTATAGCTAAGGTCTTAACACTTACTCTGGCCTACTGGTTAAGGTCTTAACTCTTACTCTGGCCTACTGGATAAGGTCTTAACTCTTACTCTGGCCTAATAGCTAAGGTCTTAGACTCGTACTCTGGCCTAATGGTTAAGGTCTTAACTCTTACTCTGGCCTTATAGCTAAGGTCTTAACACTTACTCTGGCCTAATAGCTAAGGTCTTAGACTCGTACTCTGGCCTAATGGTTAAGGTCTTAACTCTTACTTTAGCCTAATAGAAAAGGTCTTAGACTCGTACTCTTGCCTAATAGCTAAGGTCTTAGACTCGTACTCTGGCCTAATAGCTAAGGTCTTAGACTCGTACTCTGGCCTACTGGTTAAGGTCTTAACTCTTACTCTGGCCTAATAGCTAAGGTCTTAGACTCGTACTCTGGCCTACTGGTTAAGGTCTTAACTCTTACTCTGGCCTAATAGCTAAGGTCTTAGACTCGTACTCTGGCCTAATAGCTAAGGTCTTAGACTCGTACTCTGGCCTACTGGTTAAGGTCTTAACTCTTACTCTGGCCTAATAGCTAAGGTCTTAGACTCGAACTCTGGCCTAATGGGTAAGATCTTAACTCTTACTCTGGCCTAATAGCTAAGGTCTTAGACTCGTACTCTGGCCTAATGGTTAAGGTCTTAAGTCTTATTCTGGCCTAATAGCTAAGGTCTTAACTCTTACTCTGGCCTAATAGGTAAGGTCTTAGACTCATACTCTGGCCTACTGGTTAAGGTCTTAACTCTTACTCTGGCCTACTGGTCAAGGTCTTAACTCTTACTCTGGCCTAATACCTAAGATCTTAGACTCGTACTCTGGCCTAATGGTTAAGGTCTTAACTCTTACTCTGGCCTAATAGCTAAGGTATTAGACTCATACTCTGGCCTAATGGTTAAGGTCTTAACTCTTACTCTGGCCTAATAGCTAAGGTCTTA
The DNA here is from genome assembly GCF_964204655.1 of Triturus cristatus. Lineage (NCBI taxonomy): Eukaryota > Metazoa > Chordata > Amphibia > Caudata > Salamandridae > Triturus > Triturus cristatus. The sequence continues at coordinate 629,742 of NW_028187963.1, read as the reverse complement.
ACTCTTACTCTGGCCTAATAGCTTAGGACTTAGACTCTGTCTCTGGCCTACTGGTTAAGGTCTTAACTCTTACTCTGGCCTAATAGCTAAGTTCTTAACTATTACTCTGGCCTACTGGTTAAGGTCTTAACTCTTACTCTGGCCTACTGGTTAAGGTCCTAAATCTTACTCTGGCCTATCAGCTAAGGTCTTAGACTCGTACTCTGGCCTAATGGTTAAGGTCTTAACTCTTACTCTGACCTAATAGCTAAGGTCTTAGACTCGTACTCTGGCCTACTGGTTAAGGTCTTAACTCTTACTCTGGCCTAATACCTAAGGTCTTAGACTCGTACTCTGGCCTAATGGTTAAGGTCTTAACTCTTACTCTGGCCGAATAGCTAAGGTATTAGACTCATACTCTGGCCTAATGGTTAAGGTCTTAACTCTTACTCTGGACTAATAGCTATGGTCTTAACTCTTACTCTGGCCTAATAGCTTAGGTCTTAGACTCGTACTCTGGCCTACTGGTTAAGGTCTTAACTCTTACTCTGGCCTAATCGCTAAGGTCTTAACTCTTACTCTGGCCTACTGGTTAAGGTCTTAACTCTTACTCTGGCCTACTGGTTAAGGTCTTAACTCTTACTCTGGCCTAATAGCTAAGGTCTTAGACTCGTACTCTGGCCTAATGGTTAAGGTCTTAACTCTTACTCTGGCCTTATAGCTAAGGTCTTAACACTTACTCTGGCCTACTGGTTAAGGTCTTAACTCTTACTCTGGCCTACTGGTTAAGGTCTTAACTCTTACTCTGGCCTAATAGCTAAGGTCTTAGACTCGTACTCTGGCCTAATGGTTAAGGTCTTAACTCTTACTCTGGCCTAATAGTTAAGGTCTTAGACTCGTACTATGGCCTAATGGTTAAGGTCCTAACTCTTACTCTGGCCTACTGGTTAAGGTCTTAACTCTGACTCTGGCCTAATAGCTAAGGTCTTAACTCTTACTCTGGCCTAATAGCTAATGTCTTAGACTCGTACTCTGGCCTACTGGTTAAGGTCTTAACTCTTACTCTGGCCTACTGGTTAAGGTCTTAACTCTTACTCTGGCCTAATACCTAAGGTCTTAGACTCGTACTCTGGCCTAATGGTTAAGGTCTTAACTCTTACTCTGGCCGAATAGCTAAGGTATTAGACTCGTACTCTGGCCTAATGGTTAAGGTCTTAACTCTTACTCTGGCCTAATAGCTATGGTCTTAACTCTTACTCTGGCCTAATAGCTTAGGTCTTAGACTCGTACTCTGGCCTACTGGTTAAGGTCTTAACTCTTACTCTGGCCTAATCGCTAAGGTCTTAACTCTTACTCTGGCCTACTGGTTAAGGTCTTAACTCTTACTCTGGCCTACTGGTTAAGGTCTTAACTCTTACTCTGGCCTAATAGCTAAGGTCTTAACTCTTAATCTGGCCTACTGGTTAAGGTCCTAACTCTTACTCTGGCCTACTGGTTAAGGTCTTAACTCTTACTCTGGCCCAATAGCTAAGGTCTTAGACTCGTATTCTGGCCTAATAGCTAATGTCTTAGTCTCGTACTCTGGCCTAATGGTTAAGGTCTTAACTCTTACTCTTGCCTAATAGAAAAGGTCTTAGACTCGTACTCTTGCCTAATAGCTAAGGTCTTAGAATCGTACTCTGGCCTAATAGCTAAGGTCTTAGACTCGTACTCTGGCCTACTGGTTAAGGTCTTAACTCTTACTCTGGCCTAATAGCTAAGGTCTTAGACTCGTACTCTGGCCTAATAGCTAAGGTCTTAGACTCGTACTCTGGCCTACTGGTTAAGGTCTTAACTCTTACTCTGGCCTAATACCTAAGGTCTTAGACTCGTACTCTGGCCTAATGGTTAAGGTCTTAACTCTTACTCTGGCCGAATAGCTAAGGTATTAGACTCATACTCTGGCCTAATGGTTAAGGTCTTAACTCTTACTCTGGCCTAATAGCTATGGTCTTAACTCTTACTCTGGCCTAATAGCTTAGGTCTTAGACTCGTACTCTGGCCTACTGGTTAAGGTCTTAACTCTTACTCTGGCCTAATAGCTAAGGTCTTAGACTCGTACTCTGGCCTAATGGGTAAGGTCTTAAGTCTTATTCTGGCCTAATAGCTAAGGTCTTAGACTCGTACTCTGGCCTAATGGTTAAGGTCTTAAGTCTTATTCTGGCCTAATAGCTAAGGTCTTAACTCTTACTCTGGCCTAATAGGTAAGGTCTTAGACTCGTACTCTGGCCTACTGGTTAAGGTCTTAACTCTTACTCTGGCCTACTGGTCAAGGTCTTAACTCTTACTCTGGCCTAATACCTAAGGTCTTAGACTCATACTCTGGCCTAATGGTTAAGGTCTTAACTCTTACTCTGGCCTAATAGCTAAGGTATTAGACTCATACTCTGGCCTAATGGTTAAGGTCTTAACTCTTACTCTGGCCTAATAGCTAAGGTCTTAACTCTTACTCTGGCCTAATAGCTTAGGACTTAGACTCATACTCTGGCCTACTGGTTAAGGTCTTAACTCTTACTCTGGCCTAATAGCTAAGGTCTTAACTCTTACTCTGGCCTACTGGTTAAGGTCTTAACTCTTACTCTGGCCTACTGGTTAAGGTCTTAACTCTTACTCTGGCCTAATAGCTAAGGTCTTAGACTCGTACTCTGACCTAATGGTTAAGGTCTTAACTCTTACTCTGACCTAATAGCTAAGGTCTTAGACTCGTATTTTGGCCTAATAGCTAATGTCTTAACTCTTACTCTGGCCTACTGGTTAAAGTCTTAACTCTTACTCTGGCCTACTGGTTAAGGTCTTAACTCTTACTCTGGCCTTATAGCTAAGGTCTTAACACTTACTCTGGCCTACTGGTTAAGGTCTTAACTCTTACTCTGGCCTACTGGATAAGGTCTTAACTCTTACTCTGGCCTAATAGCTAAGGTCTTAGACTCATACTCTGGCCTAATGGTTAAGGTCTTAACTCTTACTCTGGCCTTATAGCTAAGGTCTTAACACTTACTCTGGCCTAATAGCTAAGGTCTTAGACTCGTACTCTGGCCTAATGGTTAAGGTCTTAACTCTTACTTTAGCCTAATAGAAAAGGTCTTAGACTCGTACTCTTGCCTAATAGCTAAGGTCTTAGACTCGTACTCTGGCCTAATAGCTAAGGTCTTAGACTCGTACTCTGGCCTACTGGTTAAGGTCTTAACTCTTACTCTGGCCTAATAGCTAAGGTCTTAGACTCGTACTCTGGCCTACTGGTTAAGGTCTTAACTCTTACTCTGGCCTAATAGCTAAGGTCTTAGACTCGTACTCTGGCCTAATAGCTAAGGTCTTAGACTCGTACTCTGGCCTACTGGTTAAGGTCTTAACTCTTACTCTGGCCTAATAGCTAAGGTCTTAGACTCGAACTCTGGCCTAATGGGTAAGATCTTAACTCTTACTCTGGCCTAATAGCTAAGGTCTTAGACTCGTACTCTGGCCTAATGGTTAAGGTCTTAAGTCTTATTCTGGCCTAATAGCTAAGGTCTTAACTCTTACTCTGGCCTAATAGGTAAGGTCTTAGACTCATACTCTGGCCTACTGGTTAAGGTCTTAACTCTTACTCTGGCCTACTGGTCAAGGTCTTAACTCTTACTCTGGCCTAATACCTAAGATCTTAGACTCGTACTCTGGCCTAATGGTTAAGGTCTTAACTCTTACTCTGGCCTAATAGCTAAGGTATTAGACTCATACTCTGGCCTAATGGTTAAGGTCTTAACTCTTACTCTGGCCTAATAGCTAAGGTCTTAACTCTTACTCTGGCCTAATAGCTTAGGACTTAGACTCTGTCTCTGGCCTACTGGTTAAGGTCTTAACTCTTACTCTGGCCTAATAGCTAAGTTCTTAACTCTTACTCTGGCCTACTGGTTAAGGTCTTAACTCTTACTCTGGCCTACTGGTTAAGGTCCTAAATCTTACTCTGGCCTATCAGCTAAGGTCTTAGACTCGTACTCTGGCCTAATGGTTAAGGTCTTAACTCTTACTCTGACCTAATAGCTAAGGTCTTAGACTCGTACTCTGGCCTACTGGTTAAGGTCTTAACTCTTACTCTGGCCTAATACCTAAGGTCTTAGACTCGTACTCTGGCCTAATGGTTAAGGTCTTAACTCTTACTCTGGCCGAATAGCTAAGGTATTAGACTCATACTCTGGCCTAATGGTTAAGGTCTTAACTCTTACTCTGGACTAATAGCTATGGTCTTAACTCTTACTCTGGCCTAATAGCTTAGGTCTTAGACTCGTACTCTGGCCTACTGGTTAAGGTCTTAACTCTTACTCTGGCCTAATCGCTAAGGTCTTAACTCTTACTCTGGCCTACTGGTTAAGGTCTTAACTCTTACTCTGGCCTACTGGTTAAGGTCTTAACTCTTACTCTGGCCTAATAGCTAAGGTCTTAGACTCGTACTCTGGCCTAATGGTTAAGGTCTTAACTCTTACTCTGGCCTTATAGCTAAGGTCTTAACACTTACTCTGGCCTACTGGTTAAGGTCTTAACTCTTACTCTGGCCTACTGGTTAAGGTCTTAACTCTTACTCTGGCCTAATAGCTAAGGTCTTAGACTCGTACTCTGGCCTAATGGTTAAGGTCTTAACTCTTACTCTGGCCTAATAGTTAAGGTCTTAGACTCGTACTATGGCCTAATGGTTAAGGTCCTAACTCTTACTCTGGCCTACTGGTTAAGGTCTTAACTCTGACTCTGGCCTAATAGCTAAGGTCTTAACTCTTACTCTGGCCTAATAGCTAATGTCTTAGACTCGTACTCTGGCCTACTGGTTAAGGTCTTAACTCTTACTCTGGCCTACTGGTTAAGGTCTTAACTCTTACTCTGGCCTAATACCTAAGGTCTTAGACTCGTACTCTGGCCTAATGGTTAAGGTCTTAACTCTTACTCTGGCCGAATAGCTAAGGTATTAGACTCGTACTCTGGCCTAATGGTTAAGGTCTTAACTCTTACTCTGGCCTAATAGCTATGGTCTTAACTCTTACTCTGGCCTAATAGCTTAGGTCTTAGACTCGTACTCTGGCCTACTGGTTAAGGTCTTAACTCTTACTCTGGCCTAATCGCTAAGGTCTTAACTCTTACTCTGGCCTACTGGTTAAGGTCTTAACTCTTACTCTGGCCTACTGGTTAAGGTCTTAACTCTTACTCTGGCCTAATAGCTAAGGTCTTAACTCTTAATCTGGCCTACTGGTTAAGGTCCTAACTCTTACTCTGGCCTACTGGTTAAGGTCTTAACTCTTACTCTGGCCCAATAGCTAAGGTCTTAGACTCGTATTCTGGCCTAATAGCTAATGTCTTAGTCTCGTACTCTGGCCTAATGGTTAAGGTCTTAACTCTTACTCTTGCCTAATAGAAAAGGTCTTAGACTCGTACTCTTGCCTAATAGCTAAGGTCTTAGAATCGTACTCTGGCCTAATAGCTAAGGTCTTAGACTCGTACTCTGGCCTACTGGTTAAGGTCTTAACTCTTACTCTGGCCTAATAGCTAAGGTCTTAGACTCGTACTCTGGCCTAATAGCTAAGGTCTTAGACTCGTACTCTGGCCTACTGGTTAAGGTCTTAACTCTTACTCTGGCCTAATACCTAAGGTCTTAGACTCGTACTCTGGCCTAATGGTTAAGGTCTTAACTCTTACTCTGGCCGAATAGCTAAGGTATTAGACTCATACTCTGGCCTAATGGTTAAGGTCTTAACTCTTACTCTGGCCTAATAGCTATGGTCTTAACTCTTACTCTGGCCTAATAGCTTAGGTCTTAGACTCGTACTCTGGCCTACTGGTTAAGGTCTTAACTCTTACTCTGGCCTAATCGCTAAGGTCTTAACTCTTACTCTGGCCTGCTGGTTAAGGTCTTAACTCTTACTCTGGCCTACTGGTTAAGGTCTTAACTCTTACTCTGGCCTAATAGCTAAGGTCTTAACTCTTACTCTGGCCTACTGGTTAAGGTCTTAACTATTTCTCTGGCCTACTGGTTAAGGTCTTAACTCTTACTCTGGCCTAATAGCTAAGGCCTTAGACTCGTATTCTGGCCTAATAGCTAATGTCTTAGTCTCGTACTCTGGCCTAATGGTTAAGGTCTTAACTCTTACTCTTGCCTAATAGAAAAGGTCTTAGACTCGTACTCTTGCCTAATAGCTAAGGTCTTAGACTCGTACTCTGGCCTAATAGCTAAGGTCTTAGACTTGTACTCTGGCCTACTGGTTAAGGTCTTAACTCTTACTCTGGCCTAATAGCTAAGGTCTTAGACTCGTACTCTGGCCTAATAGCTAAGGTCTTAGACTCGTACTCTGGCCTACTGGTTAAGGTCTTAACTCTTACTCTGGCCTAATAGCTAAGGTCTAAGACTCGTACTCTGGCCTAATAGCTAAGGTCTTAGAATCGTACTCTGGCCTACTGGTTAAGGTCTTAACTCTTACTCTGGCCTAATAGCTAAGGTCTTAGACTTGTACTCTGGCCTACTGGTTAAGGTCTTAACTCTTACTCTGGCCTAATCGCTAAGGTCTTAACTCTTACTCTGGCCTACTGGTTAAGGTCTTAACTCTTACTCTGGCCTACTGGTTAAGGTCTTAACTCTTACTCTGGCCTAATAGCTAAGGTCTTAACTCTTACTCTGGCCTACTGGTTAAGGTCTTAACTCTTACTCTGGCCTACTGGTTAAGCTCTTAACTCTTACTCTGGCCTAATAGCTAAGGTCTTAGACTCGTATTCTGGCCTAATAGCTAATGTCTTAGTCTCGTACTCTGGCCTAATGGTTAAGGTCTTAACTCTTACTCTTGCCTAATAGAAAAGGTCTTAGACTCGTACTCTTGCCTAATAGCTAAGGTCTTAGACTCGTACTCTGGCCTAATAGCTAAGGTCTTAGACTCGTACTCTGGCCTACTGGTTAAGGTCTTAACTCTTACTCTGGCCTAATAGCTAAGGTCTTAGACTCGTACTCTGGCCTTATAGCTAAGGTCTTAGACTCGTACTCTGGCCTACTGGTTAAGGTCTTAACTCTTACTCTGGCCTAATAGCTAAGGTCTAAGACTCGTACTCTGGCCTAATAGCTAAGGTCTTAGACTCGTACTCTGGCCTACTGGTTAAGGTCTTAACTCTTACTCTGGCCTAATAGCTAAGGTCTTAGACTCGTACTCTGGCCTAATGGGTAAGGTCTTAAGTCTTATTCTGGCCTAATAGCTAAGGTCTTAGACTCGTACTCTGGCCTAATGGTTAAGGTCTTAAGTCTTATTCTGGCCTAATAGCTAAGGTCTTAACTCTTACTCTGGCCTAATAGGTAAGGTCTTAGACTCGTACTCTGGCCTACTGGTTAAGGTCTTAACTCTTACTCTGGCCTACTGGTCAAGGTCTTAACTCTTACTCTGGCCTAATACCTAAGGTCTTAGACTCGTACTCTGGCCTAATGGTTAAGGTCTTAACTCTTACTCTGGCCTAATAGCTAAGGTATTAGACTCATACTCTGGCCTAATGGTTAAGGTCTTAACTCTTACTCTGGCCTAATAGCTAAGGTCTTAACTCTTACTCTGGCCTAATAGCTTAGGACTTAGACTCATACTCTGGCCTACTGGTTAAGGTCTTAACTCTTACTCTGGCCTAATAGCTAAGGTCTTAACTCTTACTCTGGCCTACTGGTTAAGGTCTTAACTCTTACTCTGGCCTACTGGTTAAGGTCTTAACTCTTACTCTGGCCTAATAGCTAAGGTCTTAGACTCGTACTCTGACCTAATGGTTAAGGTCTTAACTCTTACTCTGACCTAATAGCTAAGGTCTTAGACTCGTATTTTGGCCTAATAGCTAATGTCTTAACTCTTACTCTGGCCTACTGGTTAAAGTCTTAACTCTTACTCTGGCCTACTGGTTAAGGTCTTAACTCTTACTCTGGCCTTATAGCTAAGGTCTTAACACTTACTCTGGCCTACTGGTTAAGGTCTTAACTCTTACTCTGGCCTACTGGATAAGGTCTTAACTCTTACTCTGGCCTAATAGCTAAGGTCTTAGACTCGTACTCTGGCCTAATGGTTAAGGTCTTAACTCTTACTCTGGCCTTATAGCTAAGGTCTTAACACTTACTCTGGCCTAATAGCTAAGGTCTTAGACTCGTACTCTGGCCTAATGGTTAAGGTCTTAACTCTTACTTTAGCCTAATAGAAAAGGTCTTAGACTCGTACTCTTGCCTAATAGCTAAGGTCTTAGACTCGTACTCTGGCCTAATAGCTAAGGTCTTAGACTCGTACTCTGGCCTACTGGTTAAGGTCTTAACTCTTACTCTGGCCTAATAGCTAAGGTCTTAGACTCGTACTCTGGCCTACTGGTTAAGGTCTTAACTCTTACTCTGGCCTAATAGCTAAGGTCTTAGACTCGTACTCTGGCCTAATAGCTAAGGTCTTAGACTCGTACTCTGGCCTACTGGTTAAGGTCTTAACTCTTACTCTGGCCTAATAGCTAAGGTCTTAGACTCGAACTCTGGCCTAATGGGTAAGATCTTAACTCTTACTCTGGCCTAATAGCTAAGGTCTTAGACTCGTACTCTGGCCTAATGGTTAAGGTCTTAAGTCTTATTCTGGCCTAATAGCTAAGGTCTTAACTCTTACTCTGGCCTAATAGGTAAGGTCTTAGACTCATACTCTGGCCTACTGGTTAAGGTCTTAACTCTTACTCTGGCCTACTGGTCAAGGTCTTAACTCTTACTCTGGCCTAATACCTAAGATCTTAGACTCGTACTCTGGCCTAATGGTTAAGGTCTTAACTCTTACTCTGGCCTAATAGCTAAGGTATTAGACTCATACTCTGGCCTAATGGTTAAGGTCTTAACTCTTACTCTGGCCTAATAGCTAAGGTCTTAACTCTTACTCTGGCCTAATAGCTTAGGACTTAGACTCTGTCTCTGGCCTACTGGTTAAGGTCTTAACTCTTACTCTGGCCTAATAGCTAAGTTCTTAACTCTTACTCTGGCCTACTGGTTAAGGTCTTAACTCTTACTCTGGCCTACTGGTTAAGGTCCTAACTCTTACTCTGGCCTATCAGCTAAGGTCTTAGACTCGTACTCTGGCCTAATGGTTAAGGTCTTAACTCTTACTCTGACCTAATAGCTAAGGTCTTAGACTCGTACTCTGGCCTACTGGTTAAGGTCTTAACTCTTACTCTGGCCTAATACCTAAGGTCTTAGACTCGTACTCTGGCCTAATGGTTAAGGTCTTAACTCTTACTCTGGCCGAATAGCTAAGGTATTAGACTCATACTCTGGCCTAATGGTTAAGGTCTTAACTCTTACTCTGGACTAATAGCTATGGTCTTAACTCTTACTCTGGCCTAATAGCTTAGGTCTTAGACTCGTACTCTGGCCTACTGGTTAAGGTCTTAACTCTTACTCTGGCCTAATCGCTAAGGTCTTAACTCTTACTCTGGCCTACTGGTTAAGGTCTTAACTCTTACTCTGGCCTACTGGTTAAGGTCTTAACTCTTACTCTGGCCTAATAGCTAAGGTCTTAACTCTTACTCTGGCCTACTGGTTAAGGTCTTAACTCTTACTCTGGCCTACTGGTTAAGGTCTTAACTCTTACTCTGGCCTAATAGCTAAGGTCTTAGACTCGTATTCTGGCCTAATAGCTAATGTCTTAGTCTCGTACTCTGGCCTAATGGTTAAGGTCTTAACTCTTACTCTTGCCTAATAGAAAAGGTCTTAGACTCGTACTCTTGCCTAATAGCTAAGGTCTTAGACTCGTACTCTGGCCTAATAGCTAAGGTCTTAGACTCGTACTCTGGCCTACTGGTTAAGGTCTTAACTCTTACTCTGGCCTAATAGCTAAGGTCTTAGACTCGTACTCTGGCCTAATAGCTAAGGTCTTAGACTCGTACTCTGGCCTACTGGTTAAGGTCTTAACTCTTACTCTGGCCTAATAGCTAAGGTCTAAGACTCGTACTCTGGCCTAATAGCTAAGGTCTTAGACTCGTACTCTGGCCTACTGGTTAAGGTCTTAACTCTTACTCTGGCCAAATAGCTAAGGTCTTAGACTCGTACTCTGGCCTATTGGTTAAGGTCTTAACTCTTACTCTGGCCTAATCGCTAAGGTCTTAACTCTTACTCTGGCCTACTGGTTAAGGTCTTAACTCTTACTCTGGCCTACTGGTTAAGGTCTTAACTCTTACTCTGGCCTAATAACTAAGGTCTTAACTCTTACTCTGGCCTACTGGTTAAGGTCTTAACTCTTACTCTGGCCTACTGGTTAAGGTCTTAACTCTTACTCTGGCCTAATAGCTAAGGTCTTAGACTCGTATTCTGGCCTAATAGCTAATGTCTTAGTCTCGTACTCTGGCCTAATGGTTAAGGTCTTAACTCTTACTCTTGCCTAATAGAAAAGGTCTTAGACTCGTACTCTTGCCTAATAGCTAAGGTCTTAGACTCATACTCTGGCCTAATAGCTAAGGTCTTAGACTCGTACTCTGGCCTACTGGTTAAGGTCTTAACTCTTACTCTGGCCTAATAGCCAAGGTCTTAGACTCGTACTCTGGCCTAATAGCTAAGGTCTTAGACTCGTACTCTGGCCTACTGGTTAAGGTCTTAACTCTTACTCTGGCCTAATAGCTAAGGTCTAAGACTCGTACTCTGGCCTAATAGCTAAGGTCTTAGACTCGTACTCTGGCCTACTGGTTAAGGTCTTAACTCTTACTCTGGCCTAATAGCTAAGGTCTTAGACTCGTACTCTGGCCTAATGGTTAAGGTCTTAAGTCTTATTCTGGCCTAATAGCTAAGGTCTTAACTCTTACTCTGGCCTAATAGGTAAGGTCTTAGACTCGTACTCTGGTCTACTGGTTAAGGTCTTAACTCTTACTCTGGCCTAGTGGTCAAGGTCTTAACTCTTACTCTGGCCTAATACCTAAGGTCTTAGACTCGTACTCTGGCCTAATGGTTAAGGTCTTAACTCTTACTCTGGCCTAATAGCTAAGGTATTAACTCTTACTCTGGCCTAATAGCTTAGGACTTAGACTCATACTCTGGCCTACTGGTTAAGGTCTTAACTCTTACTCTGGCCTAATAGCTAAGGTCTTAACTCTTACTCTGGCCTACTGGTTAAGGTCTTAACTCTTACTCTGGCCTACTGGTTAAGGTCTTAACTCTTACTTTGGCCTAATAGCTAAGGTCTTAGACTCGTACTCTGACCTAATGGTTAAGGTCTTAACTCTTACTCTGACCTAATAGCTAAGGTCTTAGACTCATATTCTGGCCTAATGGTTAAGGTCTTAACTCTTACTCTTGCCTAATAGAAAAGGTCTTAGACTCGTACTCTTGCCTAATAGCTAAGGTCTTAGACTCGTACTCTGGCCTAATAGCTAAGGTCTTAGACTCGTACTCTGGCCTACTGGTTAAGGTCTTAACTCTTACTCTGGCCTAATAGCTAAGGTCTTAGACTCGTACTCTGGCCTACTGGTTAAGGTCTTAACTCTTACTCTGGTCTAATAGCTAAGGTCTTAGACTCGTACTCTGGCCTAATAGCTAAGGTCTTAGACTCGTACTCTGGCCTACTGGTTAAGGTCTTAACTCTTACTCTGGCCTAATAGCTAAGGTCTTAGACTCGAACTCTGGCCTAATGGGTAAGATCTTAACTCTTACTCTGGCCTAATAGCTAAGGTCTTAGACTCGTACTCTGGCCTAATGGTTAAGGTCTTAAGTCTTATTCTGGCCTAATAGCTAAGGTCTTAACTCTTACTCTGGCCTAATAGGTAAGGTCTTAGACTCATACTCTGGCCTACTGGTTAAGGTCTTAACTCTTACTCTGGCCTACTGGTCAAGGTCTTAACTCTTACTCTGGCCTAATACCTAAGATCTTAGACTCGTACTCTGGCCTAATGGTTAAGGTCTTAACTCTTACTCTGGCCTAATAGCTAAGGTATTAGACTCATACTCTGGCCTAATGGTTAAGGTCTTAACTCTTACTCTGGCCTAATAGCTAAGGTCTTAACTCTTACTCTGGCCTAATAGCTTAGGACTTAGACTCTGTCTCTGGCCTACTGGTTAAGGTCTTAACTCTTACTCTGGCCTAATAGCTAAGGTCTTAACTCTTACTCTGGCCTACTGGTTAAGGTCTTAACTCTTACTCTGGCCTACTGGTTAAGGTCTTAACTCTTACTCTGGCCTAATAGCTAAGGTCTTAGACTCGTACTCTGGCCTAATGGTTAAGGTCTTAACTCTTACTCTGACCTAATAGCTAAGGTCTTAGACTCGTACTCTGGCCTACTGGTTAAGGTCTTAACTCTTACTCTGGCCTAATACCTAAGGTCTTAGACTCGTACTCTGGCCTAATGGTTAAGGTCTTAACTCTTACTCTGGCTGAATAGCTAAGGTATTAGACTCGTACTCTGGCCTAATGGTTAAGGTCTTAACTCTTACTCTGGCCTAATAGCTATGGTCTTAACTCTTACTCTGGCCTAATAGCTTAGGTCTTAGACTCGTACTCTGGCCTACTGGTTAAGGTCTTAACTCTTACTCTGGCCTAATCGCTAAGGTCTTAACTCTTACTCTGGCCTACTGGTTAAGGTCTTAACTCTTACTCTGGCCTACTGGTTAAGGTCTTAACTCTTACTCTGGCCTAATAGCTAAGGTCTTAACTCTTACTCTGGCCTACTGGTTAAGGTCTTAACTCTTACTCTGGCCTACTGGTTAAGGTCTTAACTCTTACTCTGGCCTAATAGCTAAGGTCTTAGACTCGTACTCTTGCCTAATAGCTAAGGTCTTAGACTCGTACTCTGGCCTAATAGCTAAGGTCTTAGACTCGTACTCTGGCCTACTGGTTAAGGTCTTAACTCTTACTCTGGCCTAATAGCTAAGGTCTTAGACTCGTACTCTGGCCTAATAGCTAAGGTCTTAGACTCGTACTCTGGCCTACTGGTTAAGGTCTTAACTCTTACTCTGGCCTAATAGCTAAGGTCTAAGACTCGTACTCTGGCCTAATAGCTAAGGTCTTAGACTCGTACTCTGGCCTACTGGTTAAGGTCTTAACTCTTACTCTGGCCTAATAGCTAAGGTCTTAGACTCGTACTCTGGCCTACTGGTTAAGGTCTTAACTCTTACTCTGGCCTAATCGCTAAGGTCTTAACTCTTACTCTGGCCTACTGGTTAAGGTCTTAACTCTTACTCTGGCCTACTGGTTAAGGTCTTAACTCTTACTCTGGCCTAATAGCTAAGGTATTAGACTCATACTCTGGCCTAATGGTTAAGGTCTTAACTCTTACTCTGGCCTAATAGCTAAGGTCTTAACTCTTACTCTGGCCTAATAGCTTAGGACTTAGACTCTGTCTCTGGCCTACTGGTTAAGGTCTTAACTCTTACTCTGGCCTAATAGCTAAGGTCTTAACTCTTACTCTGGCCTACTGGTTAAGGTCTTAACTCTTACTCTGGCCTACTGGTTAAGGTCCTAACTCTTACTCTGGCCTAATAGCTAAGGTCTTAGACTCGTACTCTGGCCTAATGGTTAAGGTCTTAACTCTTACTCTGGCCTAATACCTAAGGTCTTAGACTCGTACTCTGGCCTAATGGCTAAGGTCTTAACTCTTACTCTGGCCTACTGGTTAAGGTCTTAACTCTTACTCTGGCCTACTGGTTAAGGTCTTAACTCTTACTCTGGCCTAATAGCTAAGGTCTTAACTCTTACTCTGGCCTACTGGTTAAGGTCTTAACTCTTACTCTGGCCTACTGGTTAAGGTCTTAACTCTTACTCTGGCCTAATAGCTAAGGTCTTAGACTCGTATTCTGGCCTAATAGCTAATGTCTTAGTCTCGTACTCTGGCCTAATGGTTAAGGTCTTAACTCTTACTCTTGCCTAATAGAAAAGGTCTTAGACTCGTACTCTTGCCTAATAGCTAAGGTCTTAGACTCGTACTCTGGCCTAATAGCTAAGGTCTTAGACTCGTACTCTGGCCTACTGGTTAAGGTCTTAACTCTTACTCTGGCCTAATAGCTAAGGTCTTAGACTCATACTCTGGCCTAATAGCTAAGGTCTTAGACTCGTACTCTGGCCTACTGGTTAAGGTCTTAACTCTTACTCTGGCCTAATAGCTAAGGTCTAATACTCGTACTCTGGCCTAATAGCTAAGGTCTTAGACTCGTACTCTGGCCTACTGGTTAAGGTCTTAACTCTTACTCTGGCCTAATAGCTAAGGTCTTAGACTCGTACTCTGGCCTACTGGTTAAGGTCTTAACTCTTACTCTGGCCTAATCGCTAAGGTCTTAACTCTTACTCTGGCCTACTGGTTAAGGTCTTAACTCTTACTCTGGCCTACTGGTTAAGGTCTTAACTCTTACTCTGGCCTAATAGCTAAGGTCTTAACTCTTACTCTGGCCTACTGGTTAAGGTCTTAACTCTTACTCTGGCCTACTGGTTAAGGTCTTAACTCTTACTCTGGCCTAATAGCTAAGGTCTTAGACTCGTATTCTGGCCTAATAGCTAATGTCTTAGTCTCGTACTCTGGCCTAATGGTTAAGGTCTTAACTCTTACTCTTGCCTAATAGAAAAGGTCTTAGACTCGTACTCTTGCCTAATAGCTAAGGTCTTAGACTCGTACTCTGGCCTAATAGCTAAGGTCTTAGACTCGTACTCTGGCCTACTGGTTAAGGTCTTAACTCTTACTCTGGCCTAATAGCTAAGGTCTTAGACTCGTACTCTGGCCTAATAGCTAAGGTCTTAGACTTGTACTCTGGCCTACTGGTTAAGGTCTTAACTCTTACTCTGGCCTAATAGCTAAGGTCTAAGACTCGTTCTCTGGCCTAATAGCTAAGGTCTTAGACTCGTACTCTGGCCTACTGGTTAAGGTCTTAACTCTTACTCTGGCCTAATAGCTAAGGTCTTAGACTCGTACTCTGGCCTAATGGTTAAGGTCTTAAGTCTTATTCTGGAATAATAGCTAAGGTCTTAACTCTTACTCTGGCCTAATAGGTAAGGTCTTAGACTCGTACTCTGGTCTACTGGTTAAGGTCTTAACTCTTACTCTGGCCTAGTGGTCAAGGTCTTAACTCTTACTCTGGCCTAATACCTAAGGTCTTAGACTCGTACTCTGGCCTAATGGTTAAGGTCTTAACTCTTACTCTGGCCTAATAGCTAAGGTATTAACTCTTACTCTGGCCTAATAGCTTAGGACTTAGACTCATACTCTGGCCTACTGGTTAAGGTCTTAACTCTTACTCTGGCCTAATAGCTAAGGTCTTAACTCTTACTCTGGCCTACTGGTTAAGGTCTTAACTCTTACTCTGGCCTACTGGTTAAGGTCTTAACTCTTACTCTGGCCTAATAGCTAAGGTCTTAGACTCGTACTCTGACCTAATGGTTAAGGTCTTAACTCTTACTCTGACCTAATAGCTAAGGTCTTAGACTCATATTCTGGCCTAATTGTTAAGGTCTTAACTCTTACTCTTGCCTAATAGAAAAGGTCTTAGACTCGTACTCTTGCCTAATAGCTAAGGTCTTAGACTCGTACTCTGGCCTAATAGCTAAGGTCTTAGACTCGTACTCTGGCCTACTGGTTAAGGTCTTAACTCTTACTCTGGCCTAATAGCTAAGGTCTTAGACTCTTACTCTGGCCTACTGGTTAAGGTCTTAACTCTTACTCTGGCCTAATAGCTAAGGTCTTAGACTCGTACTCTGGCCTAATAGCTAAGGTCTTAGACTCGTACTCTGGCCTACTGGTTAAGGTCTTAACTCTTACTCTGGCCTAATAGCTAAGGTCTTAGACTCGAACTCTGGCCTAATGGGTAAGATCTTAACTCTTACTCTGGCCTAATAGCTAAGGTCTTAGACTCGTACTCTGGCCTAATGGTTAAGGTCTTAAGTCTTATTCTGGCCTAATAGCTAAGGTCTTAACTCTTACTCTGGCCTAATAGGTAAGGTCTTAGACTCATACTCTGGCCTACTGGTTAAGGTCTTAACTCTTACTTTGGCCTACTGGTCAAGGTCTTAACTCTTACTCTGGCCTAATACCTAAGATCTTAGACTCGTACTCTGGCCTAATGGTTAAGGTCTTAACTCTTACTCTGGCCTAATAGCTAAGGTATTAGACTCATACTCTGGCCTAATGGTTAAGGTCTTAACTCTTACTCTGGCCTAATAGCTAAGGTCTTAACTCTTACTCTGGCCTAATAGCTTAGGACTTAGACTCTGTCTCTGGCCTACTGGTTAAGGTCTTAACTCTTACTCTGGCCTAATAGCTAAGGTCTTAACTCTTACTCTGGCCTACTGGTTAAGGTCTTAACTCTTACTCTGGCCTACTGGTTAAGGTCTTAACTCTTACTCTGGCCTAATAGCTAAGGTCTTAGACTCGTACTCTGGCCTAATGGTTAAGGTCTTAACTCTTACTCTGACCTAATAGCTAAGGTCTTAGACTCGTACTCTGGCCTACTGCTAAGGTCTTAACTCTTACTCTGGCCTAATACCTAAGGTCTTAGACTCGTACTCTGGCCTAATGGTTAAGGTCTTAACTCTTACTCTGGCCGAATAGCTAAGGTATTAGACTCGTACTCTGGCCTAATGGTTAAGGTCTTAACTCTTACTCTGGCCTAATAGCTATGGTCTTAACTCTTACTCTGGCCTAATAGCTTAGGTCTTAGACTCGTACTCTGGCCTACTGGTTAAGGTCTTAACTCTTACTCTGGCCTAATTGCTAAGGTCTTAACTCTTACTCTGGCCTACTGGTTAAGGTCTTAACTCTTACTCTGGCCTACTGGTTAAGGTCTTAACTCTTACTCTGGCCTAATAGCTAAGGTCTTAACTCTTACTCTGGCCTACTGGTTAAGGTCTTAACACTTACTCTGGCCTACTGGTTAAGGTCTTAACTCTTACTCTGGCCTAATAGCTAAGGTATTAGACTCGTACTCTTGCCTAATAGCTAAGGTCTTAGACTCGTACTCTGGCCTAATAGCTAAGGTCTTAGACTCGTACTCTGGCCTACTGGTTAAGGTCTTAACTCTTACTCTGGCCTAATAGCTAAGGTCTTAGACTCGTACTTTGGCCTAATAGCTAAGGTCTTAGACTCGTACTCTGGCCTACTGGTTAAGGTCTTAACTCTTACTCTGGCCTAATAGCTAAGGTCTAAGACTCGTACTCTGGCCTAATAGCTAAGGTCTTAGACTCGTACTCTGGCCTACTGGTTAAGGTCTTAACTCTTACTCTGGCCTAATAGCTAAGGTCTTAGACTCGTACTCTGGCCTACTGGTTAAGGTCTTAACTCTTACTCTGGCCTCATCGCTAAGGTCTTAACTCTTACTCTGGCCTACTGGTTAAGGTCTTAACTCTTACTCTGGCCTACTGGTTAAGGTCTTAACTCTTACTCTGGCCTAATAGCTAAGGTCTTAACTCTTACTCTGGCCTACTGGTTAAGGTCTTAACTCTTACTCTGGCCTACTGGTTAAGGTCTTAACTCTTACTCTGGCCTAATAGCTAAGGTCTTAGACTCGTATTCTGGCCTAATAGCTAATGTCTTAGTCTCGTACTCTGGCCTAATGGTTAAGGTCTTAACTCTTACTCCTGCCTAATAGAAAAGGTCTTAGACTCATACTCTTGCCTAATAGCTAAGGTCTTAGACTCGTACTCTGGCCTAATAGCTAAGGTCTTAGACTCGTACTCTGGCCTACTGGTTAAGGTCTTAACTCTTACTCTGGCCTAATAGCTAAGGTCTTAGACTCGTACTCTGGCCTAATAGCTAAGGTCTTAGACTCGTACTCTGGCCTACTGGTTAAGGTCTTAACTCTTACTCTGGCCTAATAGCTAAGGACTAAGACTCGTACTCTGGCCTAATAGCTAAGGTCTTAGACTCGTACTCTGGCCTACTGGTTAAGGTCTTAACTCTTACTCTGGCCTAATAGCTAAGGTCTTAGACTCGTACTCTGGCCTAATGGTTAAGGTCTTAAGTCTTATTCTGGCCTAATAGCTAAGGTCTTAACTCTTACTCTGGCCTAATAGGTAAGGTCTTAGACTCGTACTCTGGTCTACTGGTTAAGGTCTTAACTCTTACTCTGGCCTAGTGGTCAAGGTCTTAACTCTTACTCTGGCCTAATACCTAAGGTCTTAGACTCGTACTCTGGCCTAATGGTTAAGGTCTTAACTCTTACTCTGGCCTAATAGCTAAGGTATTAACTCTTACTCTGGCCTAATAGCTTAGGACTTAGACTCATACTCTGGCCTACTGGTTAAGGTCTTAACTCTTACTCTGGCCTAATAGCTAAGGTCTTAACTCTTACTCTGGCCTACTGGTTAAGGTCTTAACTCTTACTCTGGCCTACTGGTTAAGGTCTTAACTCTTACTCTGGCCTAATAGCTAAGGTCTTAGACTCGTACTCTGACCTAATGGTTAAGGTCTTAACTCTTACTCTGACCTAATAGCTAAGGTCTTAGACTCATATTCTGGCCTAATTGTTAAGGTCTTAACTCTTACTCTTGCCTAATAGAAAAGGTCTTAGACTCGTACTCTTGCCTAATAGCTAAGGTCTTAGACTCGTACTCTGGCCTAATAGCTAAGGTCTTAGACTCGTACTCTGGCCTACTGGTTAAGGTCTTAACTCTTACTCTGGCCTAATAGCTAAGGTCTTAGACTCTTACTCTGGCCTACTGGTTAAGGTCTTAACTCTTACTCTGGCCTAATAGCTAAGGTCTTAGACTCGTACTCTGGCCTAATAGCTAAGGTCTTAGACTCGTACTCTGGCCTACTGGTTAAGGTCTTAACTCTTACTCTGGCCTAATAGCTAAGGTCTTAGACTCGAACTCTGGCCTAATGGGTAAGATCTTAACTCTTACTCTGGCCTAATAGCTAAGGTCTTAGACTCGTACTCTGGCCTAATGGTTAAGGTCTTAAGTCTTATTCTGGCCTAATAGCTAAGGTCTTAACTCTTACTCTGGCCTAATAGGTAAGGTCTTAGACTCATACTCTGGCCTACTGGTTAAGGTCTTAACTCTTACTTTGGCCTACTGGTCAAGGTCTTAACTCTTACTCTGGCCTAATACCTAAGATCTTAGACTCGTACTCTGGCCTAATGGTTAAGGTCTTAACTCTTACTCTGGCCTAATAGCTAAGGTATTAGACTCATACTCTGGCCTAATGGTTAAGGTCTTAACTCTTACTCTGGCCTAATAGCTAAGGTCTTAACTCTTACTCTGGCCTAATAGCTTAGGACTTAGACTCTGTCTCTGGCCTACTGGTTAAGGTCTTAACTCTTACTCTGGCCTAATAGCTAAGGTCTTAACTCTTACTCTGGCCTACTGGTTAAGGTCTTAACTCTTACTCTGGCCTACTGGTTAAGGTCTTAACTCTTACTCTGGCCTAATAGCTAAGGTCTTAGACTCGTACTCTGGCCTAATGATTAAGGTCTTAACTCTTACTCTGACCTAATAGCTAAGGTCTTAGACTCGTACTCTGGCCTACTGGTAAGGTCTTAACTCTTACTCTGGCCTAATACCTAAGGTCTTAGACTTGTACTCTGGCCTAATGGTTAAGGTCTTAACTCTTACTCTGGCCGAATAGCTAAGGTATTAGACTCGTACTCTGGCCTAATGGTTAAGGTCTTAACTCTTACTCTGGCCTAATAGCTATGGTCTTAACTCTTACTCTGGCCTAATAGCTTAGGTCTTAGACTCGTACTCTGGCCTACTGGTTAAGGTCTTAACTCTTACTCTGGCCTAATCGCTAAGGTCTTAACTCTTACTCTGGCCTACTGGTTAAGGTCTTAACTCTTACTCTGGCCTACTGGTTAAGGTCTTAACTCTTACTCTGGCCTAATAGCTAAGGTCTTAACTCTTACTCTGGCCTAATAGCTAAGGTATTAGACTCGTACTCTTGCCTAATAGCTAAGGTCTTAGACTCGTACTCTGGCCTAATAGCTAAGGTCTTAGACTCGTACTCTGGCCTACTGGTTAAGGTCTTAACTCTTACTCTGGCCTAATAGCTAAGGTCTTAGACTCGTACTTTGGCCTAATAGCTAAGGTCTTAGACTCGTACTCTGGCCTACTGGTTAAGGTCTTAACTCTTACTCTGGCCTAATAGCTAAGGTCTAAGACTCGTACTCTGGCCTAATAGCTAAGGTCTTAGACTCGTACTCTGGCCTACTGGTTAAGGTCTTAACTCTTACTCTGGCCTAATAGCTAAGGACTAAGACTCGTACTCTGGCCTAATAGCTAAGGTCTTAGACTCGTACTCTGGCCTACTGGTTAAGGTCTTAACTCTTACTCTGGCCTAATAGCTAAGGTCTTAGACTCGTACTCTGGCCTAATAGCTAAGGTCTTAGACTCGTACTCTGGCCTACTGGTTAAGGTCTTAACTCTTACTCTGGCCTAATAGCTAAGGACTAAGACTCGTACTCTGGCCTAATAGCTAAGGTCTTAGACTCGTACTCTGGCCTACTGGTTAAGGTCTTAACTCTTACTCTGGCCTAATAGCTAAGGTCTTAGACTCGTACTCTGGCCTAATGGTTAAGGTCTTAAGTCTTATTCTGGCCTAATAGCTAAGGTCTTAACTCTTACTCTGGCCTAATAGGTAAGGTCTTAGACTCGTACTCTGGTCTACTGGTTAAGGTCTTAACTCTTACTCTGGCCTAGTGGTCAAGGTCTTAACTCTTACTCTGGCCTAATACCTAAGGTCTTAGACTCGTACTCTGGCCTAATGGTTAAGGTCTTAACTCTTACTCTGGCCTAATAGCTAAGGTATTAACTCTTACTCTGGCCTAATAGCTTAGGACTTAGACTCATACTCTGGCCTACTGGTTAAGGTCTTAACTCTTACTCTGGCCTAATAGCTAAGGTCTTAACTCTTACTCTGGCCTACTGGTTAAGGTCTTAACTCTTACTCTGGCCTACTGGTTAAGGTCTTAACTCTTACTCTGGCCTAATAGCTAAGGTCTTAGACTCGTACTCTGACCTAATGGTTAAGGTCTTAACTCTTACTCTGACCTAATAGCTAAGGTCTTAGACTCATATTCTGGCCTAATTGTTAAGGTCTTAACTCTTACTCTTGCCTAATAGAAAAGGTCTTAGACTCGTACTCTTGCCTAATAGCTAAGGTCTTAGACTCGTACTCTGGCCTAATAGCTAAGGTCTTAGACTCGTACTCTGGCCTACTGGTTAAGGTCTTAACTCTTACTCTGGCCTAATAGCTAAGGTCTTAGACTCTTACTCTGGCCTACTGGTTAAGGTCTTAACTCTTACTCTGGCCTAATAGCTAAGGTCTTAGACTCGTACTCTGGCCTAATAGCTAAGGTCTTAGACTCGTACTCTGGCCTACTGGTTAAGGTCTTAACTCTTACTCTGGCCTAATAGCTAAGGTCTTAGACTCGAACTCTGGCCTAATGGGTAAGATCTTAACTCTTACTCTGGCCTAATAGCTAAGGTCTTAGACTCGTACTCTGGCCTAATGGTTAAGGTCTTAAGTCTTATTCTGGCCTAATAGCTAAGGTCTTAACTCTTACTCTGGCCTAATAGGTAAGGTCTTAGACTCATACTCTGGCCTACTGGTTAAGGTCTTAACTCTTACTTTGGCCTACTGGTCAAGGTCTTAACTCTTACTCTGGCCTAATACCTAAGATCTTAGACTCGTACTCTGGCCTAATGGTTAAGGTCTTAACTCTTACTCTGGCCTAATAGCTAAGGTATTAGACTCATACTCTGGCCTAATGGTTAAGGTCTTAACTCTTACTCTGGCCTAATAGCTAAGGTCTTAACTCTTACTCTGGCCTAATAGCTTAGGACTTAGACTCTGTCTCTGGCCTACTGGTTAAGGTCTTAACTCTTACTCTGGCCTAATAGCTAAGGTCTTAACTCTTACTCTGGCCTACTGGTTAAGGTCTTAACTCTTACTCTGGCCTACTGGTTAAGGTCTTAACTCTTACTCTGGCCTAATAGCTAAGGTCTTAGACTCGTACTCTGGCCTAATGATTAAGGTCTTAACTCTTACTCTGACCTAATAGCTAAGGTCTTAGACTCGTACTCTGGCCTACTGGTAAGGTCTTAACTCTTACTCTGGCCTAATACCTAAGGTCTTAGACTTGTACTCTGGCCTAATGGTTAAGGTCTTAACTCTTACTCTGGCCGAATAGCTAAGGTATTAGACTCGTACTCTGGCCTAATGGTTAAGGTCTTAACTCTTACTCTGGCCTAATAGCTATGGTCTTAACTCTTACTCTGGCCTAATAGCTTAGGTCTTAGACTCGTACTCTGGCCTACTGGTTAAGGTCTTAACTCTTACTCTGGCCTAATCGCTAAGGTCTTAACTCTTACTCTGGCCTACTGGTTAAGGTCTTAACTCTTACTCTGGCCTACTGGTTAAGGTCTTAACTCTTACTCTGGCCTAATAGCTAAGGTCTTAACTCTTACTCTGGCCTAATAGCTAAGGTATTAGACTCGTACTCTTGCCTAATAGCTAAGGTCTTAGACTCGTACTCTGGCCTAATAGCTAAGGTCTTAGACTCGTACTCTGGCCTACTGGTTAAGGTCTTAACTCTTACTCTGGCCTAATAGCTAAGGTCTTAGACTCGTACTTTGGCCTAATAGCTAAGGTCTTAGACTCGTACTCTGGCCTACTGGTTAAGGTCTTAACTCTTACTCTGGCCTAATAGCTAAGGTCTAAGACTCGTACTCTGGCCTAATAGCTAAGGTCTTAGACTCGTACTCTGGCCTACTGGTTAAGGTCTTAACTCTTACTCTGGCCTAATAGCTAAGGTCTTAGACTCGTACTCTGGCCTACTGGTTAAGGTCTTAACTCTTACTCTGGCCTAATCGCTAAGGTCTTAACTCTTACTCTGGCCTACTGGTTAAGGTCTTAACTCTTACTCTGGCCTACTGGTTAAGGTCTTAACTCTTACTCTGGCCTAATAGCTAAGGTCTTAACTCTTACTCTGGCCTACTGGTTAAGGTCTTAACTCTTACTCTGGCCTACTGGTTAAGGTCTTAACTCTTACTCTGGCCTAATAGAAAAGGTCTTAGACTCATACTCTTGCCTAATAGCTAAGGTCTTAGACTCGTACTCTGGCCTAATAGCTAAGGTCTTAGACTCGTACTCTGGCCTACTGGTTAAGGTCTTAACTCTTACTCTGGCCTAATAGCTAAGGTCTTAGACTCGTACTCTGGCCTAATAGCTAAGGTCTTAGACTCGTACTCTGGCCTACTGGTTAAGGTCTTAACTCTTACTCTGGCCTAATAGCTAAGGACTAAGACTCGTACTCTGGCCTAATAGCTAAGGTCTTAGACTCGTACTCTGGCCTACTGGTTAAGGTCTTAACTCTTACTCTGGCCTAATAGCTAAGGTCTTAGACTCGTACTCTGGCCTAATGGTTAAGGTCTTAAGTCTTATTCTGGCCTAATAGCTAAGGTCTTAACTCTTACTCTGGCCTAATAGGTAAGGTCTTAGACTCGTACTCTGGTCTACTGGTTAAGGTCTTAACTCTTACTCTGGCCTAGTGGTCAAGGTCTTAACTCTTACTCTGGCCTTATACCTAAGGTCTTAGACTCGTACTCTGGCCTAATGGTTAAGGTCTTAACTCTTACTCTGGCCTAATAGCTAAGGTATTAACTCTTACTCTGGCCTAATAGCTTAGGACTTAGACTCATACTCTGGCCTACTGGTTAAGGTCTTAACTCTTACTCTGGCCTAATAGCTAAGGTCTTAACTCTTACTCTGGCCTACTGGTTAAGGTCTTAACTCTTACTCTGGCCTAATAGCTAAGGTCTTAGACTCGTACTCTGACCTAATGGTTAAGGTCTTAACTCTTACTCTGACCTAATAGCTAAGATCTTAGACTCATATTCTGGCCTAATAGCTAATGTCTTAACTCTTACTCTGGCCTACTGGTTAAGGTCTTAACTCTTACTCTGGCCTACTGGTTAAGGTCTTAACTCTTACTCTGGCCTAATAGCTAAGGTCTTAGACTCGTACTCTGGCCTAATGGTTAAGGTCTTAACTCTTACTCTGGCCTTATAGCTAAGGTCTTAACACTTACTCTGGCCTACTGGTTAAGGTCTTAACTCTTACTCTGGCCTAATGGTTAAGGTCTTACCTCTTACTCTGGCCTAATAGTTAAGGTCTTAGACTCGTACTATGGCCTAATGGTTAAGGTCTTAACTCTTACTCTGGCCTACTGGTTAAGGTCTTAACTCTGACTCTGGCCTAATAGCTAAGGTCTTAACTCTTACTCTGGCCTAATAGTTAAGGTCTTAGACTCGTACTATGGCCTAATGGTTAAGGTCTTAACTCTTACTCTGGCCTACTGGTTAAGGTCTTAACTCTGACTCTGGCCTAATAGCTAAGGTCTTAACTCTTACTCTGGCCTAATACCTAAGGTCTTAGACTCGTACTCTGGCCTAATGGTTAAGGTCTTAACTCTTACTCTGGCCGAATAGCTAAGGTATTAGACTCGTACTCTGGCCTAATGGTTAAGGTCTTAACTCTTACTCTGGCCTAATAGCTATGGTCTTAACTCTTACTCTGGCCTAATAGCTTAGGTCTTAGACTCGTACTCTGGCCTACTGGTTAAGGTCTTAACTCTTACTCTGGCCTAATCGCTAAGGTCTTAACTCTTCCTCTGGCCTACTGGTTAAGGTCTTAACTCTTACTCTGGCCTACTGGTTAAGGTCTTAACTCTTACTCTGGCCTAATAGCTAAGGTCTTAACTCTTACTCTGGCCTACTGGTTAAGGTCTTAACTCTTACTCTGGCCTACTGGTTACGGTCTTAACTCTTACACTGGCCTAATAGCTAAGGTCTTAGACTCGTATTCTGGCCTAATAGCAAATGTCTTAGTCTCGTACTCTGGCCTAATGGTTAAGGTCTTAACTCTTACTCTTGCCTAATAGAAAAGGTCTTAGATTCGTACTCTTGCCTAATAGCTAAGGTCTTAGACTCGTACTCTGGCCTAATAGCTAAGGTCTTAGACTCGTACTCTGGCCTACTGGTTAAGGTATTAACTCTTACTCTGGCCTAATAGCTAAGGTCTTAGACTCGTACTCTGGCCTAATAGCTAAGGTCTTAGACTCGTACTCTGGCCTACTGGTTAAGGTCTTAACTCTTACTCTGGCCTAATAGATAAGGTCTAAGACTCGTACTCTGGCCTAATAGCTAAGGTCTTAGACTCGTACTCTGGCCTACTGGTTAAGGTCTTAACTCTTACTCTGGCCTAATAGCTAAGGTCTTAGACTCGTACTCTGGCCTAATGGGTAAGGTCTTAACTCTTACTCTGGCCTAATAGCTAAGGTCTTAGACTCGTACTCTGGCCTAATGGTTAAGGTCTTAAGTCTTATTCTGGCCTAATAGCTAAGGTCTTAACTCTTTCTCTGGCCTAATAGGTAAGGTCTTAGACTCGTACTCTGGCCTACTGGTTAAGGTCTTAACTCTTACTCTGGCCTACTGGTCAAGGTCTTAACTCTTACTCTGGCCTACTACCTAAGGTCTTAGACTCGTACTCTGGCCTAATGGTTAAGGTCTTAACTCTTACTCTGGCCTAATAGCTAAGGTATTAGACTCATACTCTGGCCTAATGGTTAAGGTCTTAACTCTTACTCTGGCCTAATAGCTAAGGTCTTAACTCTTACTCTGGCCTAATAGCTTAGGACTTAGACTCATACTCTGGCCTACTGGTTAAGGTCTTAACTCTTACTCTGGCCTAATAGCTAAGGTCTTAACTCTTACTCTGGCCTACTGGTTAAGGTCTTAACTCTTACTCTGGCCTACTGGTTAAGGTCTTAACTCTTACTCTGGCCTAATAGCTAAGGTCTTAGACTCGTACTCTGACCTAATGGTTAAGGTCTTAACTCTTACTCTGACCTAATAGCTAAGGTCTTAGACTCGTATTTTGGCCTAATAGCTAATGTCTTAACTCTTACTCTGGCCTACTGGTTAAGGTCTTAACTCTTACTCTGGCCTACTGGTTAAGGTCTTAACTCTTACTCTGGCCTTATAGCTAAGGTCTTAACACTTACTCTGGCCTACTGGTTAAGGTCTTAACTCTTACTCTGGCCTACTGGTTAAGGTCTTAACTCTTACTCTGGCCTAATAGCTAAGGTCTTAGACTCGTACTCTGGCCTAATGGTTAAGGTCTTAACTCTTACTCTGGCCTAATCGCTAAGGTCTAACTCTTACTCTGGCCTACTGGTTAAGGTCTTAACTCTTACTCTGGCCTACTGGTTAAGGTCTTAACTCTTACTCTGGCCTAATAGCTAAGGTCTTAACTCTTACTCTGGCCTACTGGTTAAGGTCTTAACTCTTACTCTGGCCTACTGGTTAAGGTCTTAACTCTTACTCTGGCCTAATAGCTAAGGTCTTAGACTCGTATTCTGGCCTAATAGCTAATGTCTTAGTCTCGTACTCTGGCCTAATGGTTAAGGTCTTAACTCTTACTCTTGCCTAATAGAAAAGGTCTTAGACTCGTACTCTTGCCTAATAGCTAAGGTCTTAGACTCGTACTCTGGCCTAATAGCTAAGGTCTTAGACTCGTACTCTGGCCTACTGGTTAAGGTCTTAACTCTTACTCTGGCCTAATAGCTAAGGTCTTAGACTCGTACTCTGGCCTAATAGCTAAGGTCTTAGACTCGTACTCTGGCCTACTGGTTAAGGTCTTAACTCTTACTCTGGCCTAATAGCTAAGGTCTAAGACTCGTACTCTGGCCTAATAGCTAAGGTCTTAGACTCGTACTCTGGCCTACTGGTTAAGGTCTTAACTCTTACTCTGGCCTAATAGCTAAGGTCTTAGACTCGTACTCTGGCCTAATGGTTAAGGTCTTAAGTCTTATTCTGGCCTAATAGCTAAGGTCTTAACTCTTACTCTGGCTTAATAGGTAAGGTCTTAGACTCGTACTCTGGTCTACTGGTTAAGGTCTTAACTCTTACTCTGGCCTAGTGGTCAAGGTCTTAACTCTTACTCTGGCCTAATACCTAAGGTCTTAGACTCGTACTCTGGCCTAATGGTTAAGGTCTTAACTCTTACTCTGGCCTAATAGCTAAGGTATTAACTCTTACTCTGGCCTAATAGCTTAGGACTTAGACTCATACTCTGGCCTACTGGTTAAGGTCTTAACTCTTACTCTGGCCTAATAGCTAAGGTCTTAACTCTTACTCTGGCCTACTGGTTAAGGTCTTAACTCTTACTCTGGCCTACTGGTTAAGGTCTTAACTCTTACTCTGGCCTAATAGCTAAGGTCTTAGACTCGTACTCTGACCTAATGGTTAAGGTCTTAACTCTTACTCTGACCTAATAGCTAAGGTCTTAGACTCATATTCTGGCCTAATGGTTAAGGTCTTAACTCTTACTCTTGCCTAATAGAAAAGGTCTTAGACTCGTACTCTTGCCTAATAGCTAAGGTCTTAGACTCGTACTCTGGCCTAATAGCTAAGGTCTTAGACTCGTACTCTGGCGTACTGGTTAAGGTCTTAACTCTTACTCTGGCCTAATAGCTAAGGTCTTAGACTCGTACTCTGGCCTACTGGTTAAGGTCTTAACTCTTACTCTGGCCTAATAGCTAAGGTCTTAGACTCGTACTCTGGCCTAATAGCTAAGGTCTTAGACTCGTACTCTGGCCTACTGGTTAAGGTCTTAACTCTTACTCTGGCCTAATAGCTAAGGTCTTAGACTCGAACTCTGGCCTAATGGGTAAGATCTTAACTCTTACTCTGGCCTAATAGCTAAGGTCTTAGACTCGTACTCTGGCCTAATGGTTAAGGTCTTAAGTCTTATGCTGGCCTAATAGCTAAGGTCTTAACTCTTACTCTGGCCTAATGGTTAAGGTCTTAACTCTTACTCTGGCCTAATAGCTAACGTATTAGACTCATACTCTGGCCTAATGGTTAAGGTCTTAACTCTTACTCTGGCCTAATAGCTAAGGTCTTAACTCTTACTCTGGCCTAATAGCTTAGGACTTAGACTCTGTCTCTGGCCTACTGGTTAAGGTCTTAACTCTTACTCTGGCCTACTGGTTAAGGTCTTAACTCTTACTCTGGCCTACTGGTTAAGGTCTTAACTCTTACTCTGGCCTAATAGCTAAGGTCTTAGACTCGTACTCTGGCCTAATGGTTAAGGTCTTAACTCTTACTCTGACCTAATAGCTAAGGTCTTAGACTCGTACTCTGGCCTACTGGTTAAGGTCTTAACTCTTACTCTGGCCTAATACCTAAGGTCTTAGACTCATACTCTGGCCTAATGGTTAAGGTCTTAACTCTTACTCTAGCCGAATAGCTAAGGTATTAGACTCGTACTCTGGCCTAATGGTTAAGGTCCTAACTCTTACTCTGGCCTAATAGCTATGGTCTTAACTCTTACTCTGGCCTAATAGCTTAGGTCTTAGACTCGTACTCTGGCCTACTGGTTAAGGTCTTAACTCTTACTCTGGCCTAATAGCTAAGGTCTTAACTCTTACTCTGGCCTACTGGTTAAGGTCTTAACTCTTACTCTGGCCTACTGGTTAAGGTCTTAACTCTTACTCTGGCCTAATAGCTAAGGACTTAACTCTTACTCTGGCCTACTGGTTAAGGTCTTAACTCTTACTCTGGCCTACTGGTTAAGGTCTTAACTCTTACTCTGGCCTAATAGCTAAGGTCTTAACTCTTACTCTGGCCTAATAGCTAAGGTCTTAGACTCGTACTCTGGCCTAATGGTTAAGGTCTTAACTCTTACTCTGGCCTTATAGCTAAGGTCTTAACACTTACTCTGGCCTACTGGTTAAGGTCTTAACTCTTACTCTGGCCTAATGGTTAAGGTATTACCTCTTACTCTGGCCTAATAGTTAAGGTCTTAGACTCGTACTATGGCCTAATGGTTAAGGTCTTAACTCTTAC
The DNA here is from genome assembly GCF_964204655.1 of Triturus cristatus. Taxonomy (NCBI): domain Eukaryota; kingdom Metazoa; phylum Chordata; class Amphibia; order Caudata; family Salamandridae; genus Triturus; species Triturus cristatus. Next base: position 600,928 of record NW_028187963.1, on the reverse strand, counting down.
TCTGGCCTACTGGTTAAGGTCTTAACTCTGACTCTGGCCTAATAGCTAAGGTCTTAACTCTTACTCTGGCCTAATAGCTAAGGTCTTAGACTCGTACTCTGGCCTACTGGTTAAGGTCTTAACTCTTACTCTGGCCTACTGGTTAAGGTCTTAACTCTTACTCTGCCCTAATACCTAAGGTCTTAGACTCGTACTCTGGCCTAATGGTTAAGGTCTTAACTCTTACTCTGGCCGAATAGCTAAGGTATTAGACTCGTACTCTGGCCTAATGGTTAAGGTCTTAACTCTTACTCTGGCCTAATAGCTATGGTCTTAACTCTTACTCTGGCCTAATAGCTTAGGTCTTAGACTCGTACTCTGGCCTACTGGTTAAGGTCTTAACTCTTACTCTGGCCTAATCGCTAAGGTCTTAACTCTTACTCTGGCCTACTGGTTAAGGTCTTAACTCTTACTCTGGCCTACTGGTTAAGGTCTTAACTCTTACTCTGGCCTAATAGCTAAGGTCTTAACTCTTACACTGGCCTACTGGTTAAGGTCTTAACTCTTACTCTGGCCTACTGGTTAAGGTCTTAACTCTTACTCTGGCCTACTGGTTAAGGTCTTAACTCTTACTCTGGCCTAATAGCTAAGGTCTTAGACTCGTATTCTGGCCTAATAGCTAATGTCTTAGTCTCGTACTCTGGCCTAATGGTTAAGGTCTTAACTCTTACTCTTGCCTAATAGAAAAGGTCTTAGATTCGTACTCTTGCCTAATAGCTAAGGTCTTAGACTCGTACTCTGGCCTAATAGCTAAGGTCTTAGACTCGTACTCTGGCCTACTGGTTAAGGTATTAACTCTTACTCTGGCCTAATAGCTAAGGTCTTAGACTCGTACTCTGGCCTAATAGCTAAGGTCTTAGACTCATACTCTGGCCTACTGGTTAAGGTCTTAACTCTTACTCTGGCCTAATAGCTAAGGTCTAAGACTCGTACTCTGGCCTAATAGCTAAGGTCTTAGACTCGTACTCTGGCCTACTGGTTAAGGTCTTAACTTTTACTCTGGCCTAATAGCTAAGGTCTTAGACTCGTACTCTGGCCTAATAGGTAAGGTCTTAGACTCGTACTCTGGCCTACTGGTTAAGGTCTTAACTCTTACTCTGGCCTACTGGTCAAGGTCTTAACTCTTACTCTGGCCTAATACCTAAGGTCTTAGACTCGTACTCTGGCCTAATGGTTAAGGTCTTAACTCTTACTCTGGCCTAATAGCTAAGGTATTAGACTCATACTCTGGCCTAATGGTTAAGGTCTTAACTCTTACTCTGGCCTAATAGCTAAGGTCTTAACTCTTACTCTGGCCTAATAGCTTAGGACTTAGACTCATACTCTGGCCTACTGGTTAAGGTCTCAACTCTTACTCTGGCCTAATAGCTAAGGTCTTAACTCTTACTCTGGCCTACTGGTTAAGGTCTTAACTCTTACTCTGGCCTACTGGTTAAGGTCTTAACTCTTACTCTGGCCTAATAGCTAAGGTCTTAGACTCGTACTCTGACCTAATGGTTAAGGTCTTAACTCTTACTCTGACCTAATAGCTAAGGTCTTAGACTCGTATTTTGGCCTAATAGCTAATGTCTTAACTCTTACTCTGGCCTACTGGTTAAGGTCTTAACTCTTACTCTGGCCTACTGGTTAAGGTCTTAACTCTTACTCTGGCCTTATAGCTAAGGTCTTAACACTTACTCTGGCCTACTGGTTAAGGTCTTAACTCTTACTCTGGCCTACTGGTTAAGGTCTTAACTCTTACTCTGGCCTAATAGCTAAGGTCTTAGACTAGTACTCTGGCCTAATGGTTAAGGTCTTAACTCTTACTCTGGCCTTATAGCTAAGGTCTTAACACTTACTCTGGCCTAATAGCTAAGGTCTTAGACTCGTACTCTGGCCTAATGGTTAAGGTCTTAACTCTTACTCTTGCCTAATAGAAAAGGTCTTAGACTCGTACTCTTGCCTAATAGCTAAGGTCTTAGACTCGTACTCTGGCCTAATAGCTAAGGTCTTAGACTCGTACTCTGGCCTACTGGTTAAGGTCTTAACTTTTACTCTGGCCTAATAGCTAAGGTCTTAGACTCGTACTCTGGCCTACTGGTTAAGGTCTTAACTCTTACTCTGGCCTAATAGCTAAGGTCTTAGACTCGTCCTCTGGCCTACTGGTTAAGGTCTTAACTCTTACTCTGGCCTAATAGCTAAGGTTTTAGACTCGAACCCTGGCCTAATGGGTAAGATCTTAACTCTTACTCTGGCCTAATAGCTAAGTTCTTAGACTCGTACTCTGGCCTAATGGTTAAGGTCTTAAGTCTTATTCTGGCCTAATAGCTAAGGTCTTAACTCTTACTCTGGCCTAATAGGTAAGGTCTTAGACTCATACTCTGGCCTACTGGTTAAGGTCTTAACTCTTACTCTGGCCTACTGGTCAAGGTCTTAACTCTTACTCTGGCCTAATACCTAAGATCTTAGACTCGTACTCTGGCCTAATGGTTAAGGTCTTAACTCTTACTCTGGCCTAATAGCTAAGGTATTAGACTCATACTCTGGCCTAATGGTTAAGGTCTTAACTCTTACTCTGGCCTAATAGCTAAGGTCTTAACTCTTACTCTGGCCTAATAGCTTAGGACTTAGACTCGTACTCTGGCCTACTGGTTAAGGTTTCAACTCTTACTCTGGCCTAATAGCTAAGGTCTTAACTCTTACTCTGGCCTACTGATTAAGGTCTTAACTCTTACTCTGGCCTACTGGTTAAGGTCTTAACTCTTACTCTGGCCTAATAGCTAAGGTCTTAGACTCGTACTCTGGCCTAATGGTTAAGGTCTTAACTCTTACTCTGACCTAATAGCTAAGGTCTTAGACTCGTATTCTGGCCTAATATCTAATGTCTTAGACTCGTACTCTGGCCTAATGGTTAAGGTCTTAACTCTTACTCTGGCCTAATAGCTAAGGTCTTAGACTCGTACTCTGGCCTAATGGTTAAGGTCTTAACTCTTACTCTGGCCTACTGGTTAAGGTCTTAGCTCTTTCTCTGGCCTACTGGTTAAGGTCTTAACTCTAACTCTGGCCTAATAGCTAAAGTCTTAACTCTTACTCTGGCCTAATAGCTAAGGTCTTAGACTCGTACTCTGGCTTAATGGTTAAGGTCTTAACTCTTACTCTGGCCTAATAGCTAAGGTCTTAACTCTTACTCTGGTCTTATAGCTAAGGTCTTAACTCTTACTCTGGCCTAATAGCTAAGGCCTTAGACTCGTACTCTGGCCTAATGGTTAAGGTCTTAACTCTTACTCTGGCCTAATAGAAAAGGTATTAGACTCGTACTCTTGCCTAATAGCTAAGGTCTTAGACTCGTACTCAGGCCTAATAGCTGAGGTCCTAGACTCGTACTCTGGCCTACTGGTTAAGGTCTTAACTCTTACTCTGGCCTAATAGCTAAGGTCTTAGACTCGTACTCTGGCAAAATAGCTAAGGTCTTAGACTCGTACTCTGGCCTACTGGTTAAGGTCTTAACTCTTACTCTGGCCTAATAGCTAAGGTCTTAGACTCGTACTCTGGCCTAATAGCTAAGGTCTTAGACTCATACTCTGGCCTACTGGTTAAGGTATTAACTCTTACTCTGGCCTAATAGCTAAGGTCTTAGACTCGTACTCTGGCCTAATAGCTAAGGTCCTAGACTCGTACTCTGGCCTACTGGTTAAGGTCTTAACTCTTACTCTGGCCTAATAGCTAAGGTCTTAGACTCGTACTCTGGCCTAATGGTTAAGGTCTTAACTCTTACTCTGGCCTAATAGCTAAGGTCTTAGACTCGTACTCTGGCCTAATGGTTAAGGTCTTAAGTCTTATTCTGGCCTAATAGCTAAGGTCTTAACTCTTACTCTCGCCTAATAGGTAAGGTCTTAGACTCGTACTCTGGCCTACTGGTTAAGGTCTTAACTCTTACTCTGGCCTACTGGTCAAGGTCTTAACTCTTACTCTGGCCTAATACCTAAGGTCTTAGACTCGTACTCTGGCCTAATGGTTAAGGTCTTAACTCTTACTCTGGACTAATAGCTAAGGTATTAGACTCATACTCTGGCCTAATGGTTAAGGTCTTAACTCTTACTCTGGCCTAATAGCTAAGGTCTTAACTCTTACTCTGGCCTAATAGCTTAGGACTTAGACTCGTACTCTGGCCTACTGGTTAAGGTCTTAACTCTTACTCTGGCATAATAGCTAAGGTCTTAACTCTTACTCTGGCCTACTGGTTAAGGTCTTAACTCTTACTCTGGCCTACTGGTTAAGGTCTTAACTCTTACTCTGATCTAATAGCTAAGGTCTTAGACTCGTACTCTGGCCTAATGGTTAAGGTCTTAACTCCTACTCTGACTCAATAGCTAAGGTCTTAGACTCGTATTCTGGCCTAATAGCTAATGTCTTAGATTCGTACTCTGGCCTAATGGTTAAGGTCTTAACTCTTACTCTGGCCTACTGGTTAAGGTCTTAACTATTACTCTGGCCTAATAGCTAAGGTCTTAGACTCGTACTCTGGCCTACTGGTTAAGGTCTTAACTCTTACTCTGGCCTACTGGTTAAGGTCTTAGCTCTTTCTCTGGCCTACTGGGTAAGGTCTTAACTCTTACTCTGGCCTAATAGCTAAGGTCTTAACTCTTACTCTGGCCTAATAGCTAAGGTCTTAGACTCGTACTCTGGCTTAATGGTTAAGGTTTTAACTCTTACTCTGGCCTAATAGCTAAGGTCTTAACACTTACTCTGGCCTTATAGCTAAGGTCTTAACTCTTACTCTGGCCTAATAGCTAAGGTCTTAGATTCGTACTCTGGCCTACTGGTTAAGGTCTTAACTCTTACTCTGGCCTAATAGCTAAGGTCTTAGACTCGTACTCTGGCCTAATAGCTAAGGTCTTAGACTCGTACTCTGGCCTACTGGTTAAGGTCTTAACTCTTACTCTGGCCTAATAGCTAAGGTCTAAGACTCGTACTCTGGCCTAATAGCTAAGGTCTTAGACTGGTACTCTGGCCTACTGGTTAAGGTCTTAACTCTTACTCTGGCCTAATAGCTAAGGTCTTAGACCCGTACTCTGGCCTAATGGTTAAGGTCTTAAGTCTTATTCTGGCCTAATAGCTAAGGTCTTAACTCTTACTCTGGCCTAATAGTTAAGGTCTTAGACTCGTACTATGGCCTAATGGTTAAGGTCTTAACTCTTACTCTGGCCTACTGGTTAAGGTCTTAACTCTGACTCTGGCCTAATAGCTAAGGTCTTAACTCTTACTCTGGCCTAATAGCTAAGGTCTTAGACTCGTACTCTGGCCTACTGGTTAAGGTCTTAACTCTTACTCTGGCCTACTGGTTAAGGTCTTAACTCTTACTCTGGCCTAATACCTAAGGTCTTAGACTCGTACTCTGGCCTAATGGTTAAGGTCTTAACTCTTACTCTGGCCGAATAGCTAAGGTATTAGACTCGTACTCTGGCCTAATGGTTAAGGTCTTAACTCTTACTCTGGCCTAATAGCTATGGTCTTAACTCTTACTCTGGCCTAATAGCTTAGGTCTTAGACTCGTACTCTGGCCTACTGGTTAAGGTCTTAACTCTTACTCTGGCCTAATCGCTAAGGTCTTAACTCTTACTCTGGCCTACTGGTTAAGGTCTTAACTCTTACTCTGGCCTACTGGTTAAGGTCTTAACTCTTACTCTGGCCTAATAGCTAAGGTCTTAACTCTTACTCTGGCCTACTGGTTAAGGTCTTAACTCTTACTCTGGCCTACTGGTTAAGGTCTTAACTCTTTCTCTGGCCTAATAGCTAAGGTCTTAGACTCGTATTCTGGCCTAATAGCTAATGTCTTAGTCTCGTACTCTGGCCTAATGGTTAAGGTCTTAACTCTTACTCTTGCCCAATAGAAAAGGTCTTAGATTCGTACTCTTGCCTAATAGCTAAGGTCTTAGACTCGTACTCTGGCCTAATAGCTAAGGTCTTAGACTCGTACTCTGGCCTACTGGTTAAGGTATTAACTCTTACTCTGGCCTAATAGCTAAGGTCTTAGACTCGTACTCTGGCCTAATACCTAAGGTCTTAGACTCGTACTCTGGCCTAATGGTTAAGGTCTTAACTCTTACTCTGGCCGAATAGCTAAGGTATTAGACTCGTACTCTGGCCTAATGGTTAAGGTCTTAACTCTTACTCTGGCCTAATAGCTATGGTCTTAACTCTTACTCTGGCCTAATAGCTTAGGTCTTAGACTCGTACTCTGGCCTACTGGTTAAGGTCCTAACTCTTACTCTGGCCTAATCGCTAAGGTCTTAACTCTTACTCTGGCCTACTGGTTAAGGTCTTAACTCTTACTCTGGCCTACTGGTTAAGGTCTTAACTCTTACTCTGGCCTAATAGCTAAGGTCTTAACTCTTACTCTGGCCTACTGGTTAAGGTCTTAACTCTTACTCTGGCCTACTGGTTAAGGTCTTAACTCTTACTCTGGCCTAATAGCTAAGGTCTTAGACTCGTACTCTGACCTAATGGTTAAGGTCTTAACTCTTACTCTGACCTAATAGCTAAGGTCTTAGACTCATATTCTGGCCTAATGGTTAAGGTCTTAACTCTTACTCTTGCCTAATAGAAAAGGTCTTAGACTCGTACTCTTGCCTAATAGCTAAGGTCTTAGACTCGTACTCTGGCCTAATAGCTAAGGTCTTAGACTCGTACTCTGGCCTACTGGTTAAGGTCTTAACTCTTACTCTGGCCTAATAGCTAAGGTCTTAGACTCGTACTCTGGCCTACTGGTTAAGGTCTTAACTCTTACTCTGGCCTAATAGCTAAGGTCTTAGACTCGTACTCTGGCCTAATAGCTAAGGTCTTAGACTCGTACTCTGGCCTACTGGTTAAGGTCTTAACTCTTACTCTGGCCTAATAGCTAAGGTCTTAGACTCGAACTCTGGCCTAATGGGTAAGATCTTAACTCTTACTCTGGCCTAATAGCTAAGGTCTTAGACTCGTACTCTGGCCTAATGGTTAAGGTCTTAAGTCTTATGCTGGCCTAATAGCTAAGGTCTTAACTCTTACTCTGGCCTAATAGGTAAGGTCTTAGACTCATACTCTGGCCTACTGGTTAAGGTCTTAACTCTTACTCTGGCCTACTGGTCAAGGTCTTAACTCTTACTCTGGCCTAATACCTAAGATCTTAGACTCGTACTCTGGCCTAATGGTTAAGGTCTTAACTCTTACTCTGGCCTAATAGCTAACGTATTAGACTCATACTCTGGCCTAATGGTTAAGGTCTTAACTCTTACTCTGGCCTAATAGCTAAGGTCTTAACTCTTACTCTGGCCTAATAGCTTAGGACTTAGACTCTGTCTCTGGCCTACTGGTTAAGGTCTTAACTCTTACTCTGGCCTAATAGCTAAGGTCTTAACTCTTACTCTGGCCTACTGGTTAAGGTCTTAACTCTTACTCTGGCCTACTGGTTAAGGTCTTAACTCTTACTCTGGCCTAATAGCTAAGGTCTTAGACTCGTACTCTGGCCTAATGGTTAAGGTCATAACTCTTACTCTGACCTAATAGCTAAGGTCTTAGACTCGTACTCTGGCCTACTGGTTAAGGTCTTAACTCTTACTCTGGCCTAATAGCTAAGGTCTTAGACTCGTACTCTGGCCTAATGGTTAAGGTCTTAACTCTTACTCTAGCCGAATAGCTAAGGTATTAGACTCGTACTCTGGCCTAATGGTTAAGGTCCTAACTCTTACTCTGGCCTAATAGCTATGGTCTTAACTCTTACTCTGGCCTAATAGCTTAGGTCTTAGACTCGTACTCTGGCCTACTGGTTAAGGTCTTAACTCTTACTCTGGCCTAATAGCTAAGGTCTTAACTCTTACTCTGGCCTACTGGTTAAGGTCTTAACTCTTACTCTGGCCTACTGGTTAAGGTCTTAACTCTTACTCTGGCCTAATAGCTAAGGTCTTAACTCTTACTCTGGCCTACTGGTTAAGGTCTTAACTCTTACTCTGGCCTAATAGCTAAGGTCTTAACTCTTACTCTGGCCTAATAGCTAAGGTCTTAGACTCGTACTCTGGCCTAATGGTTAAGGTCTTAACTCTTACTCTGGCCTTATAGCTAAGGTCTTAACACTTACTCTGGCCTACTGGTTAAGGTCTTAACTCTTACTCTGGCCTAATGGTTAAGGTATTACCTCTTACTCTGGCCTAATAGTTAAGGTCTTAGACTCGTACTATGGCCTAATGGTTAAGGTCTTAACTCTTACTCTGGCCTACTGGTTAAGGTCTTAACTCTGACTCTGGCCTAATAGCTAAGGTCTTAACTCTTACTCTGGCCTAATAGCTAAGGTCTTAGACTCGTACTCTGGCCTACTGGTTAAGGTCTTAACTCTTACTCTGGCCTACTGGTTAAGGTCTTAACTCTTACTCTGGCCTAATACCTAAGGTCTTAGACTCGTACTCTGGCCTAATGGTTAAGGTCTTAACTCTTACTCTGGCCGAATAGCTAAGGTATTAGACTCGTACTCTGGCCTAATGGTTAAGGTCTTAACTCTTACTCTGGCCTAATAGCTATGGTCTTAACTCTTACTCTGGCCTAATAGCTTAGGTCTTAGACTCGTACTCTGGCCTACTGGTTAAGGTCTTAACTCTTACTCTGGCCTAATCGCTAAGGTCTTAACTCTTACTCTGGCCTACTGGTTAAGGTCTTAACTCTTACTCTGGCCTACTGGTTAAGGTCTTAACTCTTACTCTGGCCTAATAGCTAAGGTCTTAACTCTTACTCTGGCCTACTGGTTAAGGTCTTAACTCTTACTCTGGCCTAATAGCTAAGGTCTTAGACTCGTATTCTGGCCTAATAGCTAATGTCTTAGTCTCGTACTCTGGCCTAATGGTTAAGGTCTTAACTCTTACTCTTGCCTAATAGAAAAGGTCTTAGATTCGTACTCTTGCCTAATAGCTAAGGTCTTAGACTCGTACTCTGGCCTAATAGCTAAGGTCTTAGACTCGTACTCTGGCCTACTGGTTAAGGTATTAACTCTTACTCTGGCCTAATAGCTAAGGTCTTAGACTCGTACTCTGGCCTAATAGCTAAGGTCTTAGACTCATACTCTGGCCTACTGGTTAAGGTCTTAACTCTTACTCTGGCCTAATAGCTAAGGTCTAAGACTCGTACTCTGGCCTAATAGCTAAGGTCTTAGACTCGTACTCTGGCCTACTGGTTAAGGTCTTAACTTTTACTCTGGCCTAATAGCTAAGGTCTTAGACTCGTACTCTGGCCTAATGGGTAAGGTCTTAGACTCGTACTCTGGCCTACTGGTTAAGGTCTTAACTCTTACTCTGGCCTACTGGTCAAGGTCTTAACTCTTACTCTGGCCTAATACCTAAGGTCTTAGACTCGTACTCTGGCCTAATGGTTAAGGTCTTAACTCTTACTCTGGCCTAATAGCTAAGGTATTAGACTCATACTCTGGCCTAATGGTTAAGGTCTTAACTCTTACTCTGGCCTAATAGCTAAGGTCTTAACTCTTACTCTGGCCTAATAGCTTAGGACTTAGACTCATACTCTGGCCTACTGGTTAAGGTCTCAACTCTTACTCTGGCCTAATAGCTAAGGTCTTAACTCTTACTCTAGCCTACTGGTTAAGGTCTTAACTCTTACTCTGGCCTACTGGTTAAGGTCTTAACTCTTACTCTGGCCTAATAGCTAAGGTCTTAGACTCGTACTCTGACCTAATGGTTAAGGTCTTAACTCTTACTCTGACCTAATAGCTAAGGTCTTAGACTCGTATTTTGGCCTAATAGCTAATGTCTTAACTCTTACTCTGGCCTACTGGTTAAGGTCTTAACTCTTACTCTGGCCTTATAGCTAAGGTCTTAACACTTACTCTGGCCTAATAGCTAAGGTCTTAGACTCGTACTCTGGCCTAATGGTTAAGGTCTTAACTCTTACTCTTGCCTAATAGAAAAGGTCTTAGACTCGTACTCTTGCCTAATAGCTAAGGTCTTAGACTCGTACTCTGGCCTAATAGCTAAGGTCTTAGACTCGTACTCTGGCCTACTGGTTAAGGTCTTAACTTTTACTCTGGCCTAATAGCTAAGGTCTTAGACTCGTACTCTGGCCTACTGGTTAAGGTCTTAACTCTTACTCTGGCCTAATAGCTAAGGTCTTAGACTCGTACTCTGGCCTACTGGTTAAGGTCTTAACTCTTACTCTGGCCTAATAGCTAAGGTCTTAGACTCGAACCCTGGCCTAATGGGTAAGATCTTAACTCTTACTCTGGCCTAATAGCTAAGGTCTTAGACTCGTACTCTGGCCTAATGGTTAAGGTCTTAAGTCTTATTCTGGCCTAATAGCTAAGGTCTTAACTCTTACTCTGGCCTAATAGGTAAGGTCTTAGACTCATACTCTGGCCTACTGGTTAAGGTCTTAACTCTTACTCTGGCCTACTGGTCAAGGTCTTAACTCTTACTCTGGCCTAATACCTAAGATCTTAGACTCGTACTCTGGCCTAATGGTTAAGGTCTTAACTCTTACTCTGGCCTAATAGCTAAGGTATTAGACTCATACTCTGGCCTAATGGTTAAGGTCTTAACTCTTACTCTGGCCTAATAGCTAAGGTCTTAACTCTTACTCTGGCCTAATAGCTTAGGACTTAGACTCGTACTCTGGCCTACTGGTTAAGGTCTCAACTCTTACTCTGGCCTAATAGCTAAGGTCTTAACTCTTACTCTGGCCTACTGATTAAGGTCTTAACTCTTACTCTGGCCTACTGGTTAAGGTCTTAACTCTTACTCTGGCCTACTGGTCAAGGTCTTAACTCTTACTCTGGCCTAATACCTAAGATCTTAGACTCGTACTCTGGCCTAATGGTTAAGGTCTTAACTCTTACTCTGGCCTAATAGCTAAGGTATTAGACTCATACTCTGGCCTAATGGTTAAGGTCTTAACTCTTACTCTGGCCTAATAGCTAAGGTCTTAACTCTTACTCTGGCCTAATAGCTTAGGACTTAGACTCGTACTCTGGCCTACTGGTTAAGGTCTCAACTCTTACTCTGGCCTAATAGCTAAGGTCTTAACTCTTACTCTGGCCTACTGATTAAGGTCTTAACTCTTACTCTGGCCTACTGGTTAAGGTCTTAACTCTTACTCTGGCCTAATAGCTAAGGTCTTAGACTCGTACTCTGGCCTAATGGTTAAGGTCTTAACTCTTACTCTGACCTGATAGCTAAGGTCTTAGACTCGTATTCTGGCCTAATAGCTAATGTCTTAGACTCGTACTCTGGCCTAATGGTTAAGGTCTTAACTCTTACTCTGGCCTAATAGCTAAGGTCTTAGACTCGTACTCTGGCCTAATGGTTAAGGTCTTAACTCTTACTCTGGCCTACTGGTTAAGGTCTTAGCTCTTTCTCTGGCCTACTGGTTAAGGTCTTAACTCTAACTCTGGCCTAATAGCTAAAGTCTTAACTCTTACTCTGGCCTAATAGCTAAGGTCTTAGACTCGTACTCTGGCTTAATGGTTAAGGTCTTAACTCTTACTCTGGCCTAATAGCTAAGGTCTTAACTCTTACTCTGGTCTTATAGCTAAGGTCTTAACTCTTACTCTGGCCTAATAGCTAAGGCCTTAGACTCGTACTCTGGCTTAATGGTTAAGGTCTTAACTCTTACTCTGGCCTAATAGAAAAGGTATTAGACTCGTACTCTTGCCTAATAGCTAAGGTCTTAGACTCGTACTCAGGCCTAATAGCTGAGGTCCTAGACTCGTACTCTGGCCTACTGGTTAAGGTCTTAACTCTTACTCTGGCCTAATAGCTAAGGTCTTAGACTCGTACTCTGGCAAAATAGCTAAGGTCTTAGACTCGTACTCTGGCCTACTGGTTAAGGTCTTAACTCTTACTCTGGCCTAATAGCTAAGGTCTTAGACTCGTACTCTGGCCTAATAGCTAAGGTCTTAGACTCATACTCTGGCCTACTGGTTAAGGTATTAACTCTTACTCTGGCCTAATAGCTAAGGTCTTAGACTCATACTCTGGCCTAATAGCTAAGGTCTTAGACTCGTACTCTGGCCTACTGGTTAAGGTCTTAACTCTTACTCTGGCCTAATAGCTAAGGTCTTAGACTCGTACTCTGGCCTAATGGTTAAGGTCTTAACTCTTACTCTGGCCTAATAGCTAAGGTCTTAGACTCGTACTCTGGCCTAATGGTTAAGGTCTTAAGTCTTATTCTGGCCTAATAGCTAAGGTCTTAACTCTTACTCTCGCCTAATAGGTAAGGTCTTAGACTTGTGGAAATATGGATTTTTCTGGTCAGTTATGTCCCCTATCTTGGACCCCAACAGTTCTATGTGCATGTCACAAGTACCTGTGTGTTCCCTCCAGTTCCAGTTATAAAGACGCAAACACATGTGCGTCCACCGTCAACATGTCCTCTGTCAGATCCGCCATGAATAGGCCGGATATTCCATTCCTAAGTATGAAAAGCCACCGGCTTTATATGGTTCACTTATGCCATTTTACAGTCCAGGCAAGTAGGCCCTGATTCTGTCATCAAACTCTTCTTGCCTTCTGCCTCTGAAAGCTCCAGTCTGAGCCTGCATCTGTGACCATGAACTTTGTCTCATTCTCTGCGCGGCTCACGAAGCCTGACATCAGCCTATTCTCTGCCAAGAACTGTATTTCACCTTCAAATTATCTGCTTCCCCCTCAGCCGATGCATTCCTGCCTAGTAGCTTAAGTAAACATTCTTCCAGTTACCGAGCAAAAGGCCGGCTTCTCTGTCCTCATGCAAGTAATTCATAGCCTTGTTACCATGGAATATTCCTACCCCCTCGCATTTAGTGTAGACACTTAGACGCTTGTACATGCACGCACAGTCAGTGTAGAATAGATTCTGTCCGAGAGTCCTTCTTTTATGGATAACATAGTTCTTTAAACATAGGATGTTAGATATGATTTGGGATTAGGTTGACTTGACCCCCCAGACTTCTTGTCTCCACATGTAGAGCTAAATGTCAAGTCCCCTTCACCCCCTAGTTACACGTCAATTACACGTCAGACTGCTGCGCGCGCATCCATGCCAAGTATTATCTTATAGATCCACCTATACATGACATCACAACCAATTATGTTCCTTTTTTCGCCTTATTACACCCATTTCTGGTTAAGCAGAACAACTCGTCATTTTCCTTATCAATTGTTACGCCTACTGCATTTACTTCATTGTCATGTATGTACTATAAAAGTCATTTCTTGTCAATAAAGTGTGTGCTTCACTTCCTGAACCTTCGTGGTGACGGAACATTGGGAGCAACCGATTATAATCGAATTAATGGAATAAAGCCCATTCCGAACCTCTAATACCACGGATTCTGCCTCTCATTTTATTGAGCTATTTTACTATGTTCCTGTATCAAATTCAGTCCCGGTAAAGGAGAAATATTTACCACATGATGGCGCCCGAACAGGGACACTTTCTCATCTCACGCGCCGGCGGTGCGTTGCAGGCCCGGTCTCCTGCCACAGCTGGACGGACAATAACGCGTACCAGCAGGATTTCCTGTATCTCCCTCCGGTCAAGCGGGGGCGACTGAGACTGCGATCAACACCCAGACGAGGCGGTGAGAAGTGCGAAGTATCCCGACCAGAGCCTAGCTGAGAGAGCAAGATCCGAGGTATACAGAGACCCACCAGTCCGAAGTCAAGCCCAGTGTCCGACGAGTCGAGTCGAGTCGAGTCCAGTCCGGTTCAAGTTCAAGTTACTGAGGCCTTCCGTTTCCGAAGCTACCCGGTGAGTACCATTGCTGGGGAGGCATTTCTGACGTGCACATAGGTTGTGCCGGTCAAGACGGGTTTGGGTACACAAATCCGGTCTGCACTGTTTTAGCAGTGTATCTGTACTGTTTAGCAGTATATCAAGTATTCCGAAGTATTCCGAAGTGTCTAGTTATTGTCTAGTTATTGTCGAGAATTAAGCTTGGTGATTAGTTATGCAGACGATCATCATTGTTGTTTCAGTTAAAGGTTTAATGTTTAATGTTTAAAGTGTTTAAGTATGTTCTGTATATCGTGGTATGAATGACTGTTCATTATCGTGTTTATTGTATTAAGTCTGTTCAAATTCAAGTATCAGGTCAAAATCAAGTATAAAGTCAGTTCTCAATATGCCGCTCTTTTCGAAATTAAGACAGATCACTACCAGAAAAGGGGTTCTCGAAGAAGCCGTCCCTATTCCTCCTAGGGACACTCCAGGGCACTTTATGTATCACAAACATGGCTTAGACGCTATATTATTTCTTGATTTATGGGTAGACTATACCAAGGGATTACCAGAAAGTCAGAGGTGGCCCACAGCGGGGACCTGGGATGCAGAGTGCATCATGAAAGTCGAGGAAGAGTTATGGAAAAGGAAAGTCAGACAGTCACAGAAAGACGCCGTTGAATTATGGCGTAAAGAATCACATAGACGAACAGAAAAAGCACGTAGACAGGAAGAGAAGAGTAAAGAGAATTCCAATAAAGTTCGAGAGAATCTATTAATTGAGGAAGGTATCCGAGTGAAATCAGAACAAGTAGACAGACAAAGAAATGCCCTTATGAATGGTATGTATCCCCTTCTGGCCGAAGGATTACCTAAGGCTACTCCAGAAACACCAAAAGACTTGCCAACCCCATTGTTCCCAATAAAGGTACATCCTAAGGGGCATCCTAGAACCGCAGAAGATGTTTTTCTTTCCTCATATTTAGATGACGCAGCTCCCGAGTATGCTAATTCCGCCCCACATAGACCGCATACCAGGGAGGTTCAACGCCAAGATCCAGTGCCCGTATCCCTACAGCAACAAATCGAGTCACAAGTTCCGGCAAGCACATCTGTTTCTGTATCCGCTCCTACAGCTACTTCTATGGCTGTGTCCACACCTGTAGTTGCTGTGTCACGTTCGACGAATCCTTTTACACCCGACGCCCCAGATGGGGCCGCGGGAGGAGCTACCAATATCTTTTCTACGCCACCCAGAATAAATAAACTTACTTTTCAAGAGTCAGCGCATTCACGTACACCCAAACTCCTTAGTGCCCGTGCGCTTAAGGAACTTCTTATAGATTGTAGATATGACCCGGTGCCTGGAAAGGAGGACGAAATGACCCTAGCATCATTGCGTATCAGACGAGCCGCAGTGTATTTAGCGAAGTTACCAGGAATGACTGCGCATCTAGATAATATATATCATTTTGTCCAAACAGGGCGAGATCCAGAATGTATTTACAGAGCTATGGAATACCAGAAAGTAGAGATACAGGGGGAACTGTTACGTTTCCTCATAAACTGTGTGATCAGAAATCAAGACCGACCGGGGGTAGACCCGGAAGCAATGAAAATTCTTACAAGATGGAGCCAGAATATATCAGAAGGGAGACATGATAAACAAAATTGTATAATAGCCATGTGCCGAAAGATCCGTAAAGAAATAGAACGCCTACACGAAGAGCGATTAGAGGTAGACGAGTTCGAACAAAACGAGGAAGAAGGGTCAGGACTGCCCACAGGACAGTCGGACACCATAGCCTATGTAGGTAGAGGAAGATCTTGTAATAGGAATCAGACTAGATATCATACTGACTCAATACATCCGATATGTCCAGATAATAACAGGAATTTTCAAATACCTATAATTAATATAAGGTCTAACGAGCATTCGTTCCAAACCGCCGACAAACTACTCCGAGAACGAAGGGGTTATCATTTCCTCGATTCTATGGATGAACAAGATTTAGCCAGGGCAGCTGTCCATTGGGTGGACAGTCCCGGAAAATATAGTGATGATACAGTAGTACGCACATTTTTGAATCTTACCCCAGATGAACAAAGGTTAGCTGGGATTTATATGATTCAACAACTCATTATACTATATCGGAGTCAGCATTCGGACCCTGGTCCCTTGCCTGACATACTGACTGAATTACTTATGAATAAATGGAGAGGTCCAGGTACTGAATTAATTAAAGAAATTCTAGAATCAAGAAAGCAGTATATTCTTTTTGTATGTTCAGAACATGTTCCATTGTCCGTCAAGGAAAGAACTACGTATCACATAGATAGACAGAATCCCTTACGAGAAGTGCACCCAATAAAGGGTGAGGACAATCAGTTTAAACGCGTATTTGTATATACGCCCATATCGAAAATAGAATTGTTACAAATGAAGAAAGTGGTACCCAGTCATGACAAAGACCCAGCGGGTTTTCACCGAGAAATTAAAGAAATGTTACTCATGGGAGAGTATACCTACCCCGACATTATGACAATATTAAAGGTATTGATGCCTGCTGGCATTTATGAAAAACTCAAGGAAAAAGAGTGGGAGGTAGGAGACCAAAAGATAGAATGGTCAGTGTTAGAAGCTGAAGAAAAGGCCCGAACTGCAGGAGCAGGGCTTGGGGACAAAACTAAGGCATTACCAGGATTACTAGTACAGGTACTGCCGCGTTTATTAACTACGAAAAAGGAAGATTGGGGTACAATTTCAGCCTGTAAGCAGAAGCAAGATGAAGACACTAGTGATTACTATGCCCGATTTGAAAAATGTTTTGGTATAAATAGTGGCATAAAAGCAAGTAGCGAATCATACCCACATCTGTTTGTAACAAAATTAGTAGAAAATGCTCTGCCCCCAGTAAAGAATAGAGTATTAAAATTCGAGAGTACCTGGCAAGGTAACACTCCATCACAAATGTTACAAATGTTACAGTACCATCACAATAGAATTAGAGAGGAACAAGAACATGAACACAGACGCATGAAAGACACGAAAATGAAAATGTTAGTTTCCCAGACAATTCCAGCTGAAGGGCATAAAAGGGGTATGACACATTCCGATTCAGCAGGACCTGTAAAAGGGACATGCAATTATTGTAAAAAGCCAGGCCATTACGTACACGATTGTCCAGTTTTAAAACATAATATCGCCATAGGTAAAACACAAGAAAGATCACGGCCACTCAGACAAGATCAGAATGAACAAGGAGCTATGCAGCATGCCCAGGCCATGCCAGCCGCACAACAGCCAATACAGTTTGTGCCAGCTGCACCCCCATTGCCTGTTGCTGCCACACAAACAACAACACGACAAATGTATCAGACCGCACAGTATGAATATCCCGAGTATCAGCGTTACGCATGAACAAGCCTAGAGAGGGAAGTTGACTTACCCCTTATTGAAATCCCAGTAGACCAAGAAGGACCTTATGTACATAGTGAATTATTAGGCCAAGATAGAAAATTTCTACTCGATACAGGGGCAAGTCGAACGACCATAAAACGTAGTGAAGTTCCAGGGGCACCCCTCTCAGGCTCACAGAATATTTCCCTTGGTTTTTCAGGAAAACCTATTGTTAATGAAGTGTCACAACCTCTGCCACTTACGATAGGACCTTTGACCCGAACTACAGATTTATTGCTTACTAAATCATGTCCAGAAAATCTATTAGGAATAAAAACGTTAAAAGCTCTAGGAGCTATAATATGTTGTTCTCCGGAAGGAGTAAGATTGTTTTTACGTGATTTTAAAGGTCACTATGTGTCTAGAGACATGGATCCCCGATTACAGATTTTACCTACACGTCTATGGGCACAAGGCCCTACTGATGTTGGATGCATGAATATTACACCATATCGAGTCACATTAAAGGCAGGAGTGGTGCTACCACGAATGCGACAATACAAGTTACCACCAGATGCTGTAGTGGCTTTACTACAAATCATTGACGAGCTCATTGCCCAAGGAGTAGTTGTGGAAACAGACTCCAATATATGTAATTCACCGATAATACCGATTCTTAAACGAACAGATCCGAAGGCCCCGCCAGTATATCGATTGGTTATTGATCTGCGCGAGTTAAACAAATGCATTGTGCCACAATTCCCTGTGGTCCCAGATATCTCGTCATTACTGACAGCTATTGATTCCGAAGCGACATTCTTCACTGTAATCGATCTCAAGAATGCCTTTTTCAGCGTCCCAATAGATCCGGAAAGCCAATATTTGTTCGGATTTAGTTTAAATGGACGTAGCTTTAAATTCTCACGCGCACCTCAAGGATTTACAGAAAGCCCCAGCATCTATAGCCAAGCACTGAAACGAGAACTTGACAGTATCCACATGCCAGTTAACACTGCTCTGCTTCAATACGTCGATGATCTGCTGATCACCGCCCGAAGCGAACCTGAATGTGAAAAAGCATCACTGACAGTTTTACAATTTCTAGCCGAAAAAGGGCACAAGGTGTCCCCTTCTAAGCTGCAATTCTGTGTCCAGCGAGTTATTTATCTTGGACACTCGCTGTCCAAGGAGGGAAGGCAGCTTACACCAGACCGCATTCAGTTAATAGCTAACATGCCAATACCCAAGACACAAAAGGAGGTGCGGGCTTTCATAGGCCTCACTTCATACTGTAGACAGTGGATCCCGCAATATGCATTTCTAGCAAAACCACTCATTCAGTTGACAACCCAGGAGGCAGCCACATCGACTGTTCTCCCTTGGACTCAAGAACATACACAAGCTTTTGAAAGCCTAAAGAAAACTTTATGTCAAGCACCTGTTTTAGCAACACCATGTTACAGAAAACAGTTTACACTCTTTGTTACAGAACGCGAAGGTACTGCTTTGTCAGTACTCACACAGGATCAAGCAGGAGCACACAAACCATGTGCTTATTTTTCTAGTACATTAGATCCCGTAGCTCAGGCTTTGCCTGCATGTCTGAAATCAGTGGCAGCGACAGCTTTAGCAATCAGACAAAGCGATGCCATAGTGTTAGGACATCCATTGACAGTTCAAGTACCACACGCAGTAGAGGTTCTTGTAAATAGAACACAAACACAACACTTGACCATAGCACGACTTACAGGGTATGAACTTACATTGTTTCAGCCACATATAGAAATAAGACGCTGTAACACATTGAATCCTGCCACACTTTTGCCAGTAACCGGAACAGACCCACTAGCCCATGACTGTATTGAAGTTATTACTGTAACGACAAAACCCAGACAAGACTTGACCGATGTTCCATTGTCAGATCCAGACTTGACATTTTATGTAGATGGTTCATGTATGAGAACAAGTACAGGAGAATTAGTGGCCGCTTATGCAGTCACAACAGATACTGAAGTCATTGAAACTAATCGTATAAATACTTTGTCAGCTCAAGCCGCAGAGCTCATCGCTCTGACACAAGCCTGTATTCAAGCCACGAATAAAAAAGTCAACATATACACTGATTCACGTTATGCATTCGGAGTTGTACATGACTTCGGCGTGCTGTGGCGAGAGAGAGGTTATTTAACTTCCCACGGTGCCCACATTCAGCACGGACCCCTCATTCATGCCTTATTAGATGCAATACATCTACCTACTGCAATATCAATTATGAAATGTAAAGCTCATACGAAAGTTACTGATATCATTTCCCAAGGCAATGATCTAGCCGACAGAACGGCTAAACAGACTGCTCAAACTCAAACTCCCGACATGACAAAGACAATAGTCCCGATGCCGACACATTGTATGACAGTTAAAGATCCTACTCTTGACGTAATTGACATACAGACACATGCTACACCAGACGAAATAAAGAAATGGACTGAATTAGGAGGGATCCAAACGGACCAAGGATGGATGATGAAGGAAAAGTCTGTATGGTTCCTTCCTGATTCAATGGTCCAAGTTATAATTAACACTATACATAGTCCGGCACATCTAGGAGAAAAAGCTATGCTAGACAGCATTCAACACATTTGGTTTAATAAACATTTACGAGCAGCGGCCAAACAAAAGGTCCGTACCTGTATGATCTGTTGCCAGTTCAACCCAGGAAAAAGTGTTCCCGTAGAACAGGGTGGATTTCATCCTCCTGATCACCCTTTTGAAGTCCTACAGATGGATTATATCCAGATGGAACGATGTCGAGGATTCAAATATGTTCTCGTAGTCGTCTGCGCTCTGTCCCGTTGGACAGAGGCGTACCCGGTTTCAGATTACACTGCCCCGACTACTGCCAAACAGTTGGTTCGAGAATTCTTCCCACGATACGGTTTACCACGTGTTGTTCACTCAGATAACGGCCAGCCGTTCTCATCCGAATTAATGAAACACGTTTCACTTCTGTTAGGTTATCAGTGGAAATTCCACTGTGTCCGACACCCCGAAGCAGCAGGTCTCGTAGAAAGACATAACCAGATACTGAAAATCAGAATGTCCAAAATATGCAGAGAAAAAGGTATCGACTGGGTAGTAGCGTTACCCGTTGCACTCTTTTACATGAGAATGGTAGCACATTCACGAACAGGGCTATCCCCGTTAGGCCTGGGCAAAAATTTCGTTCCGTTCGCGGAAATTGCGATAATTTGACATTTTTGCGTTCCGCGGAGAGCGTGAAAATGTCAAAAATTCCGGTTTCCGCAGCTTGGCGATAATTTGTTTCTTGCTCGCGCTGTAAAATGATACATTCTCGCGCGCGCGCGATCGCCTTACCTGAATCCCTGCGTTCGCTGACAAGTTTTCTTGATCCGGTCGCGTTCTCCATGAGATGTTGTATTGTTTTTAGCCATTTGCGCTGTCTCGCGACAGTTCGCGCCCGCAGTGACGTCATGCGTCGCGCGATCACGTCTTTCTTCTCGCGATCATGCACCGCGAGAACAACTCAAAACAAGATGGCCGCGCCCGCAAGCAACCACATGGGTAAGTTGGCGACCCGCAACCATGCAGAAAATCTCGCGAACGTGCCGGAAAAAAACTTCCGCATCTTCGCGATATTTCTGCTTGTTTGCGATAATTTTAAACATTCTCGCGATAATTTGCGAAGGTTAATTCCGCAAATTCCGCCCACCCCTAATCCCCGTATGAGGTGATCTTCGGTAGACCACCAAATATGTGGGGGACGCCTATACCACGCAAAATAACTGATATTGACTGTAATATGCTGACAGATTACTTGGCTTCCTTGATGTCTGCACTACAATCTTGTCGTTCACAGGTAGCTGCAGCCTTTCCTGACAACACTGAGGTGAAACCCCATGACGTAGTTCCGGGGGATCTCGTCTTTGTGAGGAATTTCGACCGAAAGACTCAGCTGGAGCCCAGGTGGAAGACACCCAAGTTGGTTCTGCTGACCACAAGAACAGCCGTGAAGATCGAGGGCCGCAAGGGCTGGATTCATTCAAGCCATATCAAAAAATTTCATGGACAATCCTCGGATATAGACATTGTGCCCTGCACTCCCTCACAGACTGATTCAAAACTTCCTTTGGTGGAAAAAACTGAAAGCGAACTTTACAAAGTTAAGTTAAGGCCTAGGACGTCAGACGGTTTGATTGTTTAAGTCCTCTCCTAGGTGAAGCGGTTGAATCTGTCTCTGACATGTATCCTCTAGACCTGAATCATGAACAGTCGCGAAAAATGATGAAACGACAGGCGTATTGTAAATCACTGCGTAGCCATTGTATAGGGACATTATTAATTTTGTTTTCCTTAAGTCTTTTAATAATTATTACCAGTATGTTGTTGCACATATATTACCCTATTGCCAGAAATGTTCACAATGTTATTGCAGAACATTCTTTTAGTGACTTACCCCCGCATGAATTGTCCTATAGACTTGCGCTGCGCAATAACACTTTCATTAGTATGTTACATCATTCCCATCAGACTAGTAATGCTACTAATTGTTGGGTGTGTGGCCGACTCCCTCCCTATCAGAATTATGAAGGAGTCCTGCCATTCTTTCCACACCCATTTACACACAATGGCTCCTGTGGAGCATGGTTCAGTTTAATCAATTCCATAGACTCAGACACAGCAGTTTACCAAGATCATTGGATATGGGGAAACCTGAACCTAGTTTTACTCAAAGTCTGCTACCCTGACAAGGAGGGTCGCCCCAAAAGAACAGGAACTGATCTAGAAAATGAAGTGTATGGATTAGGTAATTTTACACCTAATCTCATGATTCTAAATGTCGTATCCGAAGTTGAGCTAGTCTTACCCACCATGTCAGTATTCCCAGCAAAAGGTGAATTGTGTGTAAGAAAGGTTGGTTCCATACATATGGGCCATAGTCAATGCACTACTACAGTAGAATTCAGTGATCAAGGCAAATCTTCATTCAGAGCTTATCGCCACTCCTACTTTATATGTGGTCAGACTGCATATATGCGTCTACCTCTAGATTGGGATGGTACCTGCTACATAGCATTCCTTTTGCCACCTGTTTTCCTAGCTCCTCCTGATTATTATAGAAATATTCATTTAGTACACAATAGAGAGCGGAGAGATCTCCCAATTGTCGATTATACTGAGACGGCATGGGACAAGTATGTAGATTTCAATAAAGGCATCTTTCCCTATATAGGTACAGTTACCAATAGTAAGCTGATACGTAGATTAACTAGAACCCTTGAAGCAGTAGTGAATGAAACTATTTCCGCCTTAGGCAATTTAACAGAAGAGCAGTCTGCTATGCGGATTGTTGTGCTTCAAAATCGTCTTGTCCTTGACGTCATCCTGGCTGATAGAGGCGGAGCTTGTAGGGTCATCGGATCAAGCTGCTGCGTATTCATACCAGAAAATTCGCCATCTGTATATAAAGCTATAACTCGCCTTCACAAGATTGTAAGCCAGATGCACCAGAACCCAGGCACTTGGACTTGGTCCAGTTGGTTTTGGAATGTGATATCAGCCTGGGGATGGAGAGTTCTATCCTTCCTAGGTATTGGCCTTCTCCTACTATTCAGTTGCTGTCTATGTCTACAATGTGGACCAGCGATCTGTGGTCTGTGTGCCACATCGTGTATTCCACCACCAAGATTTCATTCGTCACGGAAGAAGAAAGAAGAACAAATGATGCTATATGAACAGATCAATGGATTAATGAAGATTGATATCTCTTAACGGGCAAGTAGGGGACAAGGAGGGAATGTGGAAATATGGATTTTTCTGGTCAGTTATGTCCCCTATCTTGGACCCCAACAGTTCTATGTGCATGTCACAAGTACCTGTGTGTTCCCTCCAGTTCCAGTTATAAAGACGCAAACACATGTGCGTCCACCGTCAACATGTCCTCTGTCAGATCCGCCATGAATAGGCCGGATATTCCATTCCTAAGTATGAAAAGCCACCGGCTTTATATGGTTCACTTATGCCATTTTACAGTCCAGGCAAGTAGGCCCTGATTCTGTCATCAAACTCTTCTTGCCTTCTGCCTCTGAAAGCTCCAGTCTGAGCCTGCATCTGTGACCATGAACTTTGTCTCATTCTCTGCGCGGCTCACGAAGCCTGACATCAGCCTATTCTCTGCCAAGAACTGTATTTCACCTTCGAATTATCTGCTTCCCCCTCAGCCGATGCATTCCTGCCTAGTAGCTTAAGTAAACATTCTTCCAGTTACCGAGCAAAAGGCCGGCTTCTCTGTCCTCATGCAAGTAATTCATAGCCTTGTTACCATGGAATATTCCTACCCCCTCGCATTTAGTGTAGACACTTAGACGCTTGTACATGCACGCACAGTCAGTGTAGAATAGATTCTGTCCGAGAGTCCTTCTTTTATGGATAACATAGTTCTTTAAACATAGGATGTTAGATATGATTTGGGATTAGGTTGACTTGACCCCCCAGACTTCTTGTCTCCACATGTAGAGCTAAATGTCAAGTCCCCTTCACCCCCTAGTTACACGTCAATTACACGTCAGACTGCTGCGCGCGCATCCATGCCAAGTATTATCTTATAGATCCACCTATACATGACATCACAACCAATTATGTTCCTTTTTTCGCCTTATTACACCCATTTCTGGTTAAGCAGAACAACTCGTCATTTTCCTTATCAATTGTTACGCCTACTGCATTTACTTCATTGTCATGTATGTACTATAAAAGTCATTTCTTGTCAATAAAGTGTGTGCTTCACTTCCTGAACCTTCGTGGTGACGGAACATTGGGAGCAACCGATTATAATCGAATTAATGGAATAAAGCCCATTCCGAACCTCTAATACCACGGATTCTGCCTCTCATTTTATTGAGCTATTTTACTATGTTCCTGTATCAAATTCAGTCCCGGTAAAGGAGAAATATTTACCACAGACTCGTACTCTGGCCTACTGGTTAAGGTCTTAACTCTTACTCTGGCCTACTGGTCAAGGTCTTAACTCTTACTCTGGCCTAATACCTAAGGTCTTAGACTCGTACTCTGGCCTAATGGTTAAGGTCTTAACTCTTACTCTGGACTAATAGCTAAGGTATTAGACTCATACTCTGGCCTAATGGTTAAGGTCTTAACTCTTACTCTGGCCTAATAGCTAAGGTCTTAACTCTTACTCTGGCCTAATAGCTTAGGACTTAGACTCGTACTCTGGCCTACTGGTTAAGGTCTTAACTCTTACTCTGGCATAATAGCTAAGGTCTTAACTCTTACTCTGGCCTACTGGTTAAGGTCTTAACTCTTACTCTGGCCTACTGGTTAAGGTCTTAACTCTTACTCTGATCTAATAGCTAAGGTCTTAGACTCGTACTCTGGCCTAATGGTTAAGGTCTTAACTCCTACTCTGACTCAATAGCTAAGGTCTTAGACTCGTATTCTGGCCTAATAGCTAATGTCTTAGATTCGTACTCTGGCCTAATGGTTAAGGTCTTAACTCTTACTCTGGCCTACTGGTTAAGGTCTTAACTATTACTCTGGCCTAATAGCTAAGGTCTTAGACTCGTACTCTGGCCTACTGGTTAAGGTCTTAACTCTTACTCTGGCCTACTGGTTAAGGTCTTAACTCTTACTCTGGCCTACTGGTTAAGGTCTTAACTCTTACTCTGGCCTAATAGCTAAGGTCTTAACTCTTACTCTGGCCTACTGGTTAAGGTCTTAACTCTTACTCTGGCCTACTGGTTAAGGTCTTAACTCTTACTCTGGCCTAATAGCTAAGGTCTTAGACTCGTATTCTGGCCTAATAGCTAATGTCTTAGTCTCGTACTCTGGCCTAATGGTTAAGGTCTTAACTCTTACTCTTGCCTAATAGAAAAGGTCTTAGATTCGTACTCTTGCCTAATAGCTAAGGTCTTAGACTCGTACTCTGGCCTAATAGCTAAGGTCTTAGACTCGTACTCTGGCCTACTGGTTAAGGTATTAACTCTTACTCTGGCCTAATAGCTAAGGTCTTAGACTCGTACTCTGGCCTAATAGCTAAGGTCTTAGACTCATACTCTGGCCTACTGGTTAAGGTCTTAACTCTTACTCTGGCCTAATAGCTAAGGTCTAAGACTCGTACTCTGGCCTAATAGCTAAGGTCTTAGACTCGTACTCTGGCCTACTGGTTAAGGTCTTAACTTTTACTCTGGCCTAATAGCTAAGGTCTTAGACTCGTACTCTGGCCTAATGGGTAAGGTCTTAACTCTTACTCTGGCCTAATAGCTAAGGTCTTAGACTCGTACTCTGGCCTAATGGTTAAGGTCTTAAGTCTTATTCTGGCCTAATAGCTAAGGTCTTAACTCTTACTCTGGCCTAAAAGGTAAGGTCTTAGACTCGTACTCTGGCCTACTGGTTAAGGTCTTAACTCTTACTCTGGCCTACTGGTCAAGGTCTTAACTCTTACTCTGGCCTAATACCTAAGGTCTTAGACTCGTACTCTGGCCTAATGGTTAAGGTCTTAACTCTTACTCTGGCCTAATAGCTAAGGTATTAGACTCATACTCTGGCCTAATGGTTAAGGTCTTAACTCTTACTCTGGCCTAATAGCTAAGGTCTTAACTCTTACTCTGGCCTAATAGCTTAGGACTTAGACTCATACTCTGGCCTACTGGTTAAGGTCTCAACTCTTACTCTGGCCTAATAGCTAAGGTCTTAACTCTTACTCTGGCCTACTGGTTAAGGTCTTAACTCTTACTCTGGCCTACTGGTTAAGGTCTTAACTCTTACTCTGGCCTAATAGCTAAGGTCTTAGACTCGTACTCTGGCCTAATAGCTAAGGTCTTAGACTCATACTCTGGCCTACTGGTTAAGGTCTTAACTCTTACTCTGGCCTAATAGCTAAGGTCTAAGACTCGTACTCTGGCCTAATAGCTAAGGTCTTAGACTCGTACTCTGGCCTACTGGTTAAGGTCTTAACTTTTACTCTGGCCTAATAGCTAAGGTCTTAGACTCGTACTCTGGCCTAATGGGTAAGGTCTTAACTCTTACTCTGACCTAATAGCTAAGGTCTTAGACTCGTATTTTGGCCTAATAGCTAATGTCTTAACTCTTACTCTGGCCTACTGGTTAAGGTCTTAACTCTTACTCTGGCCTACTGGTTAAGGTCTTAACTCTTACTCTGGCCTTATAGCTAAGGTCTTAACACTTACTCTGGCCTACTGGTTAAGGTCTTAACTCTTACTCTGGCCTACTGGTTAAGGTCTTAACTCTTACTCTGGCCTAATAGCTAAGGTCTTAGACTCGTACTCTGGCCTAATGGTTAAGGTCTTAACTCTTACTCTGGCCTTATAGCTAAGGTCTTAACACTTACTCTGGCCTAATAGCTAAGGTCTTAGACTCGTACTCTGGCCTAATGGTTAAGGTCTTAACTCTTACTCTTGCCTAATAGAAAAGGTCTTAGACTCGTACTCTTGCCTAATAGCTAAGGTCTTAGACTCGTACTCTGGCCTAATAGCTAAGGTCTTAGACTCGTACTCTGGCCTACTGGTTAAGGTCTTAACTTTTACTCTGGCCTAATAGCTAAGGTCTTAGACTCGTACTCTGGCCTACTGGTTAAGGTCTTAACTCTTACTCTGGCCTAATAGCTAAGGTCTTAGACTCGTACTCTGGCCTACTGGTTAAGGTCTTAACTCTTACTCTGGCCTAATAGCTAAGGTCTTAGACTCGAACCCTGGCCTAATGGGTAAGATCTTAACTCTTACTCTGGCCTAATAGCTAAGGTCTTAGACTCGTACTCTGGCCTAATGGTTAAGGTCTTAAGTCTTATTCTGGCCTAATAGCTAAGGTCTTAACTCTTACTCTGGCCTAATAGGTAAGGTCTTAGACTCATACTCTGGCCTACTGGTTAAGGTCTTAACTCTTACTCTGGCCTACTGGTCAAGGTCTTAACTCTTACTCTGGCCTAATACCTAAGATCTTAGACTCGTACTCTGGCATAATGGTTAAGGTCTTAACTCTTACTCTGGCCTAATAGCTAAGGTATTAGACTCATACTCTGGCCTAATGGTTAAGGTCTTAACTCTTACTCTGGCCTAATAGCTAAGGTCTTAACTCTTACTCTGGCCTAATAGCTTAGGACTTAGACTCGTACTCTGGCCTACTGGTTAAGGTCTCAACTCTTACTCTGGCCTAATAGCTAAGGTCTTAACTCTTACTCTGGCCTACTGATTAAGGTCTTAACTCTTACTCTGGCCTACTGGTTAAGGTCTTAACTCTTACTCTGGCCTAATAGCTAAGGTCTTAGACTCGTACTCTGGCCTAATGGTTAAGGTCTTAACTCTTACTCTGACCTAATAGCTAAGGTCTTAGACTCGTATTCTGGCCTAATAGCTAATGTCTTAGACTCGTACTCTGGCCTAATGGTTAAGGTCTTAACTCTTACTCTGGCCTAATAGCTAAGGTCTTAGACTCGTACTCTGGCCTAATGGTTAAGGTCTTAACTCTTACTCTGGCCTACTGGTTAAGGTCTTAGCTCTTTCTCTGGCCTACTGGTTAAGGTCTTAACTCTAACTCTGGCCTAATAGCTAAAGTCTTAACTCTTACTCTGGCCTAATAGCTAAGGTCTTAGACTCGTACTCTGGCTTAATGGTTAAGGTCTTAACTCTTACTCTGGCCTAATAGCTAAGGTCTTAACTCTTACTCTGGTCTTATAGCTAAGGTCTTAACTCTTACTCTGGCCTAATAGCTAAGGCCTTAGACTCGTACTCTGGCCTAATGGTTAAGGTCTTAACTCTTACTCTGGCCTAATAGAAAAGGTATTAGACTCGTACTCTTGCCTAATAGCTAAGGTCTTAGACTCGTACTCAGGCCTAATAGCTGAGGTCCTAGACTCGTACTCTGGCCTACTGGTTAAGGTCTTAACTCTTACTCTGGCCTAATAGCTAAGGTCTTAGACTCGTACTCTGGCAAAATAGCTAAGGTCTTAGACTCGTACTCTGGCCTACTGGTTAAGGTCTTAACTCTTACTCTGGCCTAATAGCTAAGGTCTTAGACTCGTACTCTGGCCTAATAGCTAAGGTCTTAGACTCATACTCTGGCCTACTGGTTAAGGTATTAACTCTTACTCTGGCCTAATAGCTAAGGTCTTAGACTCGTACTCTGGCCTAATAGCTAAGGTCTTAGACTCGTACTCTGGCCTACTGGTTAAGGTCTTAACTCTTACTCTGGCCTAATAGCTAAGGTCTTAGACTCGTACTCTGGCCTAATGGTTAAGGTCTTAACTCTTACTCTGGCCTAATAGCTAAGGTCTTAGACTCGTACTCTGGCCTAATGGTTAAGGTCTTAAGTCTTATTCTGGCCTAATAGCTAAGGTCTTAACTCTTACTCTCGCCTAATAGGTAAGGTCTTAGACTCGTACTCTGGCCTACTGGTTAAGGTCTTAACTCTTACTCTGGCCTACTGGTCAAGGTCTTAACTCTTACTCTGGCCTAATACCTAAGGTCTTAGACTCGTACTCTGGCCTAATGGTTAAGGTCTTAACTCTTACTCTGGACTAATAGCTAAGGTCTTAACTCTTACTCTGGCCTAATAGCTTAGGACTTAGACTCGTACTCTGGCCTACTGGTTAAGGTCTTAACTCTTACTCTGGCATAATAGCTAAGGTCTTAACTCTTACTCTGGCCTACTGGTTAAGGTCTTAACTCTTACTCTGGCCTACTGGTTAAGGTCTTAACTCTTACTCTGATCTAATAGCTAAGGTCTTAGACTCGTACTCTGGCCTAATGGTTAAGGTCTTAACTCCTACTCTGACTCAATAGCTAAGGTCTTAGACTCGTATTCTGGCCTAATAGCTAATGTCTTAGATTCGTACTCTGGCCTAATGGTTAAGGTCTTAACTCTTACTCTGGCCTACTGGTTAAGGTCTTAACTCTTACTCTGGCCTAATAGCTAAGGTCTTAACTCTTACTCTGGCCTAATAGCTTAGGACTTAGACTCTGTCTCTGGCCTACTGGTTAAGGTCTTAACTCTTACTCTGGCCTAATAGCTAAGGTCTTAACTCTTACTCTGGCCTACTGGTTAAGGTCTTAACTCTTACTCTGGCCTACTGGTTAAGGTCTTAACTCTTACTCTGGCCTAATAGCTAAGGTCTTAGACTCGTACTCTGGCCTAATGGTTAAGGTCATAACTCTTACTCTGACCTAATAGCTAAGGTCTTAGACTCGTACTCTGGCCTACTGGTTAAGGTCTTAACTCTTACTCTGGCCTAATACCTAAGGTCTTAGACTCGTACTCTGGCCTAATGGTTAAGGTCTTAACTCTTACTCTAGCCGAATAGCTAAGGTATTAGACTCGTACTCTGGCCTAATGGTTAAGGTCCTAACTCTTACTCTGGCCTAATAGCTATGGTCTTAACTCTTACTCTGGCCTAATAGCTTAGGTCTTAGACTCGTACTCTGGCCTACTGGTTAAGGTCTTAACTCTTACTCTGGCCTAATAGCTAAGGTCTTAACTCTTACTCTGGCCTACTGGTTAAGGTCTTAACTCTTACTCTGGCCTACTGGTTAAGGTCTTAACTCTTACTCTGGCCTAATAGCTAAGGTCTTAACTCTTACTCTGGCCTACTGGTTAAGGTCTTAACTCTTACTCTGGCCTAATAGCTAAGGTCTTAACTCTTACTCTGGCCTAATAGCTAAGGTCTTAGACTCGTACTCTGGCCTAATGGTTAAGGTCTTAACTCTTACTCTGGCCTTATAGCTAAGGTCTTAACACTTACTCTGGCCTACTGGTTAAGGTCTTAACTCTTACTCTGGCCTAATGGTTAAGGTATTACCTCTTACTCTGGCCTAATAGTTAAGGTCTTAGACTCGTACTATGGCCTAATGGTTAAGGTCTTAACTCTTACTCTGGCCTACTGGTTAAGGTCTTAACTCTGACTCTGGCCTAATAGCTAAGGTCTTAACTCTTACTCTGGCCTAATAGCTAAGGTCTTAGACTCGTACTCTGGCCTACTGGTTAAGGTCTTAACTCTTACTCTGGCCTACTGGTTAAGGTCTTAACTCTTACTCTGGCCTAATACCTAAGGTCTTAGACTCGTACTCTGGCCTAATGGTTAAGGTCTTAACTCTTACTCTGGCCGAATAGCTAAGGTATTAGACTCGTACTCTGGCCTAATGGTTAAGGTCTTAACTCTTACTCTGGCCTAATAGCTATGGTCTTAACTCTTACTCTGGCCTAATAGCTTAGGTCTTAGACTCGTACTCTGGCCTACTGGTTAAGGTCTTAACTCTTACTCTGGCCTAATCGCTAAGGTCTTAACTCTTACTCTGGCCTACTGGTTAAGGTCTTAACTCTTACTCTGGCCTACTGGTTAAGGTCTTAACTCTTACTCTGGCCTAATAGCTAAGGTCTTAACTCTTACTCTGGCCTACTGGTTAAGGTCTTAACTCTTACTCTGGCCTACTGGTTAAGGTCTTAACTCTTACTCTGGCCTAATAGCTAAGGTCTTAGACTCGTATTCTGGCCTAATAGCTAATGTCTTAGTCTCGTACTCTGGCCTAATGGTTAAGGTCTTAACTCTTACTCTTGCCTAATAGAAAAGGTCTTAGATTCGTACTCTTGCCTAATAGCTAAGGTCTTAGACTCGTACTCTGGCCTAATAGCTAAGGTCTTAGACTCGTACTCTGGCCTACTGGTTAAGGTATTAACTCTTACTCTGGCCTAATAGCTAAGGTCTTAGACTCGTACTCTGGCCTAATAGCTAAGGTCTTAGACTCATACTCTGGCCTACTGGTTAAGGTCTTAACTCTTACTCTGGCCTAATAGCTAAGGTCTAAGACTCGTACTCTGGCCTAATAGCTAAGGTCTTAGACTCGTACTCTGGCCTACTGGTTAAGGTCTTAACTTTTACTCTGGCCTAATAGCTAAGGTCTTAGACTCGTACTCTGGCCTAATGGGTAAGGTCTTAACTCTTACTCTGGCCTAATAGCTAAGGTCTTAGACTCGTACTCTGGCCTAATGGTTAAGGTCTTAAGTCTTATTCTGGCCTAATAGCTAAGGTCTTAACTCTTACTCTGGCCTAATAGGTAAGGTCTTAGACTCGTACTCTGGCCTACTGGTTAAGGTCTTAACTCTTACTCTGGCCTACTGGTCAAGGTCTTAACTCTTACTCTGGCCTAATACCTAAGGTCTTAGACTCGTACTCTGGCCTAATGGTTAAAGTCTTAACTCTTACTCTGGCCTAATAGCTAAGGTATTAGACTCATACTCTGGCCTAATGGTTAAGGTCTTAACTCTTACTCTGGCCTAATAGCTAAGGTCTTAACTCTTACTCTGGCCTAATAGCTTAGGACTTAGACTCATACTATGGCCTACTGGTTAAGGTCTCAACTCTTACTCTGGCCTACTGGTTAAGGTCTTAACTCTTACTCTGGCCTAATAGCTAAGGTCTTAACTCTTACTCTGGCCTACTGGTTAAGGTCTTAACTCTTACTCTGGCCTACTGGTTAAGGTCTTAACTCTTACTCTGGCCTAATAGCTAAGGTCTTAGACTCGTATTCTGGCCTAATAGCTAATGTCTTAGTCTCGTACTCTGGCCTAATGGTTAAGGTCTTAACTCTTACTCTTGCCTAATAGAAAAGGTCTTAGATTCGTACTCTTGCCTAATAGCTAAGGTCTTAGACTCGTACTCTGGCCTAATAGCTAAGGTCTTAGACTCGTACTCTGGCCTACTGGTTAAGGTATTAACTCTTACTCTGGCCTAATAGCTAAGGTCTTAGCCTCGTACACTGGCCTAATAGCTAAGGTCTTAAACTCATACTCTGGCCTACTGGTTAAGGTCTTAACTCTTACTCTGGCCTAATAGCTAAGGTCTAAGACTCGTACTCTGGCCTAATAGCTAAGGTCTTAGACTCGTACTCTGGCCTACTGGTTAAGGTCTTAACTTTTACTCTGGCCTAATAGCTAAGGTCTTAGACTCGTACTCTGGCCTAATAGGTAAGGTCTTAGACTCGTACTCTGGCCTACTGGTTAAGGTCTTAACTCTTACTCTGGCCTAAGAGCTAAGGTCTTAACTCTTACTCTGGCCTAATAGCTTAGGACTTAGACTCATACTATGGCCTACTGGTTAAGGTCTCAACTCTTACTCTGGCCTACTGGTTAAGGTCTTAACTCTTACTCTGGCCTAATAGCTAAGGTCTTAACTCTTACTCTGGCCTACTGGTTAAGGTCTTAACTCTTACTCTGGCCTACTGGTTAAGGTCTTATCTCTTACTCTGGCCTAATAGCTAAGGTCTTAGACTCGTATTCTGGCCTAATAGCTAATGTCTTAGTCTCGTACTCTGGCCTAATGGTTAAGGTCTTAACTCTTACTCTTGCCTAATAGAAAAGGTCTTAGATTCGTACTCTTGCCTAATAGCTAAGGTCTTAGACTCGTACTCTGGCCTAATAGCTAAGGTCTTAGACTCGTACTCTGGCCTACTGGTTAAGGTATTAACTCTTACTCTGGCCTAATAGCTAAGGTCTTAGCCTCGTACACTGGCCTAATAGCTAAGGTCTTAAACTCATACTCTGGCCTACTGGTTAAGGTCTTAACTCTTACTCTGGCCTAATAGCTAAGGTCTAAGACTCGTACTCTGGCCTAATAGCTAAGGTCTTAGACTCGTACTCTGGCCTACTGGTTAAGGTCTTAACTTTTACTCTGGCCTAATAGCTAAGGTCTTAGACTCGTACTCTGGCCTAATAGGTAAGGTCTTAGACTCGTACTCTGGCCTACTGGTTAAGGTCTTAACTCTTACTCTGGCCTACTGGTCAAGGTCTTAACTCTTACTCTGGCCTAATACCTAAGGTCTTAGACTCGTACTCTGGCCTAATGGTTAAGGTCTTAACTCTTACTCTGGCCTAATAGCTAAGGTATTAGACTCATACTCTGGCCTAATGGTTAAGGTCTTAACTCTTACTCTGGCCTAATAGCTAAGGTCTTAACTCTTACTCTGGCCTAATAGCTTAGGACTTAGACTCATACTCTGGCCTACTGGTTAAGGTCTCAACTCTTACTCTGGCCTAATAGCTAAGGTCTTAACTCTTACTCTGGCCTACTGGTTAAGGTCTTAACTCTTACTCTGGCCTACTGGTTAAGGTCTTAACTCTTACTCTGGCCTAATAGCTAAGGTCTTAGACTCGTACTCTGACCTAATGGTTAAGGTCTTAACTCTTACTCTGACCTAATAGCTAAGGTCTTAGACTCGTATTTTGGCCTAATAGCTAATGTCTTAACTCTTACTCTGGCCTACTGGTTAAGGTCTTAACTCTTACTCTGGCCTACTGGTTAAGGTCTTAACTCTTACTCTGGCCTTATAGCTAAGGTCTTAACACTTACTCTGGCCTACTGGTTAAGGTCTTAACTCTTACTCTGGCCTACTGGTTAAGGTCTTAACTCTTACTCTGGCCTAATAGCTAAGGTCTTAGACTCGTACTCTGGCCTAATGGTTAAGGTCTTAACTCTTACTCTGGCCTTATAGCTAAGGTCTTAACACTTACTCTGGCCTAATAGCTAAGGTCTTAGACTCGTACTCTGGCCTAATGGTTAAGGTCTTAACTCTTACTCTTGCCTAATAGAAAAGGTCTTAGACTCGTACTCTTGCCTAATAGCTAAGGTCTTAGACTCGTACTCTGGCCTAATAGCTAAGGTCTTAGACTCGTACTCTGGCCTACTGGTTAAGGTCTTAACTTTTACTCTGGCCTAATAGCTAAGGTCTTAGACTCGTACTCTGGCCTACTGGTTAAGGTCTTAACTCTTACTCTGGCCTAATAGCTAAGGTCTTAGACTCGTACTCTGGCCTACTGGTTAAGGTCTTAACTCTTACTCTGGCCTAATAGCTAAGGTCTTAGACTCGAACCCTGGCCTAATGGGTAAGATCTTAACTCTTACTCTGGCCTAATAGCTAAGGTCTTAGACTCGTACTCTGGCCTAATGGTTAAGGTCTTAAGTCTTATTCTGGCCTAATAGCTAAGGTCTTAACTCTTACTCTGGCCTAATAGGTAAGGTCTTAGACTCATACTCTGGCCTACTGGTTAAGGTCTTAACTCTTACTCTGGCCTACTGGTCAAGGTCTTAACTCTTACTCTGGCCTAATACCTAAGATCTTAGACTCGTACTCTGGCCTAATGGTTAAGGTCTTAACTCTTACTCTGGCCTAATAGCTAAGGTATTAGACTCATACTCTGGCCTAATGGTTAAGGTCTTAACTCTTACTCTGGCCTAATAGCTAAGGTCTTAACTCTTACTCTGGCCTAATAGCTTAGGACTTAGACTCGTACTCTGGCCTACTGGTTAAGGTCTCAACTCTTACTCTGGCCTAATAGCTAAGGTCTTAACTCTTACTCTGGCCTACTGATTAAGGTCTTAACTCTTACTCTGGCCTACTGGTTAAGGTCTTAACTCTTACTCTGGCCTAATAGCTAAGGTCTTAGACTCGTACTCTGGCCTAATGGTTAAGGTCTTAACTCTTACTCTGACCTAATAGCTAAGGTCTTAGACTCGTATTCTGGCCTAATAGCTAATGTCTTAGACTCGTACTCTGGCCTAATGGTTAAGGTCTTAACTCTTACTCTGGCCTAATAGCTAAGGTCTTAGACTCGTACTCTGGCCTAATGGTTAAGGTCTTAACTCTTACTCTGGCCTACTGGTTAAGGTCTTAGCTCTTTCTCTGGCCTACTGGTTAAGGTCTTAACTCTAACTCTGGCCTAATAGCTAAAGTCTTAACTCTTACTCTGGCCTAATAGCTAAGGTCTTAGACTCGTACTCTGGCTTAATGGTTAAGGTCTTAACTCTTACTCTGGCCTAATAGCTAAGGTCTTAACTCTTACTCTGGTCTTATAGCTAAGGTCTTAACTCTTACTCTGGCCTAATAGCTAAGGCCTTAGACTCGTACTCTGGCCTAATGGTTAAGGTCTTAACTCTTACTCTGGCCTAATAGAAAAGGTATTAGACTCGTACTCTTGCCTAATAGCTAAGGTCTTAGACTCGTACTCAGGCCTAATAGCTGAGGTCCTAGACTCGTACTCTGGCCTACTGGTTAAGGTCTTAACTCTTACTCTGGCCTAATAGCTAAGGTCTTAGACTCGTACTCTGGCAAAATAGCTAAGGTCTTAGACTCGTACTCTGGCCTACTGGTTAAGGTCTTAACTCTTACTCTGGCCTAATAGCTAAGGTCTTAGACTCGTACTCTGGCCTAATAGCTAAGGTCTTAGACTCATACTCTGGCCTACTGGTTAAGGTATTAACTCTTACTCTGGCCTAATAGCTAAGGTCTTAGACTCGTACTCTGGCCTAATAGCTAAGGTCTTAGACTCGTACTCTGGCCTAATGGTTAAGGTCTTAACTCTTACTCTGGCCTAATAGCTAAGGTCTTAGACTCGTACTCTGGCCTAATGGTTAAGGTCTTAAGTCTTATTCTGGCCTAATAGCTAAGGTCTTAACTCTTACTCTCGCCTAATAGGTAAGGTCTTAGACTCGTACTCTGGCCTACTGGTTAAGGTCTTAACTCTTACTCTGGCCTACTGGTCAAGGTCTTAACTCTTACTCTGGCCTAATACCTAAGGTCTTAGACTCGTACTCTGGCCTAATGGTTAAGGTCTTAACTCTTACTCTGGACTAATAGCTAAGGTATTAGACTCATACTCTGGCCTAATGGTTAAGGTCTTAACTCTTACTCTGGCCTAATAGCTAAGGTCTTAACTCTTACTCTGGCCTAATAGCTTAGGACTTAGACTCGTACTCTGGCCTACTGGTTAAGGTCTTAACTCTTACTCTGGCATAATAGCTAAGGTCTTAACTCTTACTCTGGCCTACTGGTTAAGGTCTTAACTCTTACTCTGGCCTACTGGTTAAGGTCTTAACTCTTACTCTGATCTAATAGCTAAGGTCTTAGACTCGTACTCTGGCCTAATGGTTAAGGTCTTAACTCCTACTCTGACTCAATAGCTAAGGTCTTAGACTCGTATTCTGGCCTAATAGCTAATGTCTTAGATTCGTACTCTGGCCTAATGGTTAAGGTCTTAACTCTTACTCTGGCCTACTGGTTAAGGTCTTAACTATTACTCTGGCCTAATAGCTAAGGTCTTAGACTCGTACTCTGGCCTACTGGTTAAGGTCTTAACTCTTACTCTGGCCTACTGGTTAAGGTCTTAGCTCTTTCTCTGGCCTACTGGTTAAGGTCTTAACTCTTACTCTGGCCTAATAGCTAAGGTCTTAACTCTTACTCTGGCCTAATAGCTAAGGTCTTAGACTCGTACTCTGGCTTAATGGTTAAGGTTTTAACTCTTACTCTGGCCTAATAGCTAAGGTCTTAACACTTACTCTGGCCTTATAGCTAAGGTCTTAACTCTTACTCTGGCCTAATAGCTAAGGTCTTAGACTCGTATTCTGGCCTAATAGCTAATGTCTTAGTCTCGTACTCTGGCCTAATGGTTAAGGTCTTAACTCTTACTCTTGCCTAATAGAAAAGGTCTTAGACTCGTACTCTTGCCTAATAGCTAAGGTCTTAGACTCGTACTCTGGCCTAATAGCTAAGGTCTTAGATTCGTACTCTGGCCTACTGGTTAAGGTCTTAACTCTTACTCTGGCCTAATAGCTAAGGTCTTAGACTCGTACTCTGGCCTAATAGCTAAGGTCTTAGACTCGTACTCTGGCCTACTGGTTAAGGTCTTAACTCTTACTCTGGCCTAATAGCTAAGGTCTAAGACTCGTACTCTGGCCTAATAGCTAAGGTCTTAGACTGGTACTCTGGCCTACTGGTTAAGGTCTTAACTCTTACTCTGGCCTAATAGCTAAGGTCTTAGACCCGTACTCTGGCCTAATGGTTAAGGTCTTAAGTCTTATTCTGGCCTAATAGCTAAGGTCTTAACTCTTACTCTGGCCTAATAGTTAAGGTCTTAGACTCGTACTATGGCCTAATGGTTAAGGTCTTAACTCTTACTCTGGCCTACTGGTTAAGGTCTTAACTCTGACTCTGGCCTAATAGCTAAGGTCTTAACTCTTACTCTGGCCTAATAGCTAAGGTATTAGACTCGTACTCTGGCCTACTGGTTAAGGTCTTAACTCTTACTCTGGCCTACTGGTTAAGGTCTTAACTCTTACTCTGGCCTAATACCTAAGGTCTTAGACTCGTACTCTGGCCTAATGGTTAAGGTCTTAACTCTTACTCTGGCCGAATAGCTAAGGTATTAGACTCGTACTCTGGCCTAATGGTTAAGGTCTTAACTCTTACTCTGGCCTAATAGCTATGGTCTTAACTCTTACTCTGGCCTAATAGCTTAGGTCTTAGACTCGTACTCTGGCCTACTGGTTAAGGTCTTAACTCTTACTCTGGCCTAATCGCTAAGGTCTTAACTCTTACTCTGGCCTACTGGTTAAGGTCTTAACTCTTACTCTGGCCTACTGGTTAAGGTCTTAACTCTTACTCTGGCCTAATAGCTAAGGTCTTAACTCTTACTCTGGCCTACTGGTTAAGGTCTTAACTCTTACTCTGGCCTACTGGTTAAGGTCTTAACTCTTACTCTGGCCTAATAGCTAAGGTCTTAGACTCGTATTCTGGCCTAATAGCTAATGTCTTAGTCTCGTACTCTGGCCTAATGGTTAAGGTCTTAACTCTTACTCTTGCCTAATAGAAAAGGTCTTAGATTCATACTCTTGCCTAATAGCTAAGGTCTTAGACTCGTACTCTGGCCTAATAGCTAAGGTCTTAGACTCGTACTCTGGCCTACTGGTTAAGGTATTAACTCTTACTCTGGCCTAATAGCTAAGGTCTTAGACTCGTACTCTGGCCTAATAGCTAAGGTCTTAGACTCATACTCTGGCCTACTGGTTAAGGTCTTAACTCTTACTCTGGCCTAATAGCTAAGGTCTAAGACTCGTACTCTGGCCTAATAGCTAAGGTCTTAGACTCGTACTCTGGCCTACTGGTTAAGGTCTTAACTTTTACTCTGGCCTAATAGCTAAGGTCTTAGACTCGTACTCTGGCCTAATGGGTAAGGTCTTAACTCTTACTCTGGCCTAATAGCTAAGGTCTTAGACTCGTACTCTGGCCTAATGGTTAAGGTCTTAAGTCTTATTCTGGCCTGATAGCTAAGGTCTTAACTCTTACTCTGGCCTAAAAGGTAAGGTCTTAGACTCGTACTCTGGCCTACTGGTTAAGGTCTTAACTCTTACTCTGGCCTACTGGTCAAGGTCTTAACTCTTACTCTGGCCTAATACCTAAGGTCTTAGACTCGTACTCTGGCCTAATGGTTAAGGTCTTAACTCTTACTCTGGCCTAATAGCTAAGGTATTAGACTCATACTCTGGCCTAATGGTTAAGGTCTTAACTCTTACTCTGGCCTAATAGCTAAGGTCTTAACTCTTACTCTGGCCTAATAGCTTAGGACTTAGACTCATACTCTGGCCTACTGGTTAAGGTCTCAACTCTTACTCTGGCCTAATAGCTAAGGTCTTAACTCTTACTCTGGCCTACTGGTTAAGGTCTTAACTCTTACTCTGGCCTACTGGTTAAGGTCTTAACTCTTACTCTGGCCTAATAGCTAAGGTCTTAGACTCGTACTCTGGCCTAATAGCTAAGGTCTTAGACTCATACTCTGGCCTACTGGTTAAGGTCTTAACTCTTACTCTGGCCTAATAGCTAAGGTCTAAGACTCGTACTCTGGCCTAATAGCTAAGGTCTTAGACTCGTACTCTGGCCTACTGGTTAAGGTCTTAACTTTTACTCTGGCCTAATAGCTAAGGTCTTAGACTCGTACTCTGGCCTAATGGGTAAGGTCTTAACTCTTACTCTGACCTAATAGCTAAGGTCTTAGACTCGTATTTTGGCCTAATAGCTAATGTCTTAACTCTTACTCTGGCCTACTGGTTAAGGTCTTAACTCTTACTCTGGCCTACTGGTTAAGGTCTTAACTCTTACTCTGGCCTTATAGCTAAGGTCTTAACACTTACTCTGGCCTACTGGTTAAGGTCTTAACTCTTACTCTGGCCTACTGGTTAAGGTCTTAACTCTTACTCTGGCCTAATAGCTAAGGTCTTAGACTCGTACTCTGGCCTAATGGTTAAGGTCTTAACTCTTACTCTGGCCTTATAGCTAAGGTCTTAACACTTACTCTGGCCTAATAGCTAAGGTCTTAGACTCGTACTCTGGCCTAATGGTTAAGGTCTTAACTCTTACTCTTGCCTAATAGAAAAGGTCTTAGACTCGTACTCTTGCCTAATAGCTAAGGTCTTAGACTCGTACTCTGGCCTAATAGCTAAGGTCTTAGACTCGTACTCTGGCCTACTGGTTAAGGTCTTAACTTTTACTCTGGCCTAATAGCTAAGGTCTTAGACTCGTACTCTGGCCTACTGGTTAAGGTCTTAACTCTTACTCTGGCCTAATAGCTAAGGTCTTAGACTCGTACTCTGGCCTACTGGTTAAGGTCTTAACTCTTACTCTGGCCTAATAGCTAAGGTCTTAGACTCGAACCCTGGCCTAATGGGTAAGATCTTAACTCTTACTCTGGCCTAATAGCTAAGGTCTTAGACTCGTACTCTGGCCTAATGGTTAAGGTCTTAAGTCTTATTCTGGCCTAATAGCTAAGGTCTTAACTCTTACTCTGGCCTAATAGGTAAGGTCTTAGACTCATACTCTGGCCTACTGGTTAAGGTCTTAACTCTTACTCTGGCCTACTGGTCAAGGTCTTAACTCTTACTCTGGCCTAATACCTAAGATCTTAGACTCGTACTCTGGCCTAATGGTTAAGGTCTTAACTCTTACTCTGGCCTAATAGCTAAGGTATTAGACTCATACTCTGGCCTAATGGTTAAGGTCTTAACTCTTACTCTGGCCTAATAGCTAAGGTCTTAACTCTTACTCTGGCCTAATAGCTTAGGACTTAGACTCGTACTCTGGCCTACTGGTTAAGGTCTCAACTCTTACTCTGGCCTAATAGCTAAGGTCTTAACTCTTACTCTGGCCTACTGATTAAGGTCTTAACTCTTACTCTGGCCTACTGGTTAAGGTCTTAACTCTTACTCTGGCCTAATAGCTAAGGTCTTAGACTCGTACTCTGGCCTAATGGTTAAGGTCTTAACTCTTACTCTGACCTAATAGCTAAGGTCTTAGACTCGTATTCTGGCCTAATAGCTAATGTCTTAGACTCGTACTCTTGCCTAATGGTTAAGGTCTTAACTCTTACTCTGGCCTAATAGCTAAGGTCTTAGACTCGTACTCTGGCCTAATGGTTAAGGTCTTAACTCTTACTCTGGCCTACTGGTTAAGGTCTTAGCTCTTTCTCTGGCCTACTGGTTAAGGTCTTAACTCTAACTCTGGCCTAATAGCTAAAGTCTTAACTCTTACTCTGGCCTAATAGCTAAGGTCTTAGACTCGTACTCTGGCTTAATGGTTAAGGTCTTAACTCTTACTCTGGCCTAATAGCTAAGGTCTTAACTCTTACTCTGGCCTAATGGTTAAGGTCTTAAGTCTTATTCTGGCCTAATAGCTAAGGTCTTAACTCTTACTCTCGCCTAATAGGTAAGGTCTTAGACTCGTACTCTGGCCTACTGGTTAAGGTCTTAACTCTTACTCTGGCCTACTGGTCAAGGTCTTAACTCTTACTCTGGCCTAATACCTAAGGTCTTAGACTCGTACTCTGGCCTAATGGTTAAGGTCTTAACTCTTACTCTGGACTAATAGCTAAGGTATTAGACTCATACTCTGGCCTAATGGTTAAGGTCTTAACTCTTACTCTGGCCTAATAGCTAAGGTCTTAACTCTTACTCTGGCCTAATAGCTTAGGACTTAGACTCGTACTCTGGCCTACTGGTTAAGGTCTTAACTCTTACTCTGGCATAATAGCTAAGGTCTTAACTCTTACTCTGGCCTACTGGTTAAGGTCTTAACTCTTACTCTGGCCTACTGGTTAAGGTCTTAACTCTTACTCTGATCTAATAGCTAAGGTCTTAGACTCGTACTCTGGCCTAATGGTTAAGGTCTTAACTCCTACTCTGACTCAATAGCTAAGGTCTTAGACTCGTATTCTGGCCTAATAGCTAATGTCTTAGATTCGTACTCTGGCCTAATGGTTAAGGTCTTAACTCTTACTCTGGCCTACTGGTTAAGGTCTTAACTATTACTCTGGCCTAATAGCTAAGGTCTTAGACTCGTACTCTGGCCTACTGGTTAAGGTCTTAACTCTTACTCTGGCCTACTGGTTAAGGTCTTAGCTCTTTCTCTGGCCTACTGGTTAAGGTCTTAACTCTTACTCTGGCCTAATAGCTAAGGTCTTAACTCTTACTCTGGCCTAATAGCTAAGGTCTTAGACTCGTACTCTGGCTTAATGGTTAAGGTTTTAACTCTTACTCTGGCCTAATA
Organism: Triturus cristatus; assembly: GCF_964204655.1. Lineage (NCBI taxonomy): Eukaryota > Metazoa > Chordata > Amphibia > Caudata > Salamandridae > Triturus > Triturus cristatus. Next base: position 559,375 of record NW_028187963.1, on the reverse strand, counting down.
GCTAAGGTCTTAACACTTACTCTGGCCTTATAGCTAAGGTCTTAACTCTTACTCTGGCCTAATAGCTAAGGTCTTAGACTCGTATTCTGGCCTAATAGCTAATGTCTTAGTCTCGTACTCTGGCCTAATGGTTAAGGTCTTAACTCTTACTCTTGCCTAATAGAAAAGGTCTTAGACTCGTACTCTTGCCTAATAGCTAAGGTCTTAGACTCGTACTCTGGCCTAATAGCTAAGGTCTTAGATTCGTACTCTGGCCTACTGGTTAAGGTCTTAACTCTTACTCTGGCCTAATAGCTAAGGTCTTAGACTCGTACTCTGGCCTAATAGCTAAGGTCTTAGACTCGTACTCTGGCCTACTGGTTAAGGTCTTAACTCTTACTCTGGCCTAATAGCTAAGGTCTAAGACTCGTACTCTGGCCTAATAGCTAAGGTCTTAGACCCGTACTCTGGCCTAATGGTTAAGGTCTTAAGTCTTATTCTGGCCTAATAGCTAAGGTCTTAACTCTTACTCTGGCCTAATAGTTAAGGTCTTAGACTCGTACTATGGCCTAATGGTTAAGGTCTTAACTCTTACTCTGGCCTACTGGTTAAGGTCTTAACTCTGACTCTGGCCTAATAGCTAAGGTCTTAACTCTTACTCTGGCCTAATAGCTAAGGTCTTAGACTCGTACTCTGGCCTACTGGTTAAGGTCTTAACTCTTACTCTGGCCTACTGGTTAAGGTCTTAACTCTTACTCTGGCCTAATACCTAAGGTCTTAGACTCGTACTCTGGCCTAATGGTTAAGGTCTTAACTCTTACTCTGGCCGAATAGCTAAGGTATTAGACTCGTACTCTGTCCTAATGGTTAAGGTCTTAACTCTTACTCTGGCCTAATAGCTATGGTCTTAACTCTTACTCTGGCCTAATAGCTTAGGTCTTAGACTCGTACTCTGGCCTACTGGTTAAGGTCTTAACTCTTACTCTGGCCTAATCGCTAAGGTCTTAACTCTTACTCTGGCCTACTGGTTAAGGTCTTAACTCTTACTCTGGCCTACTGGTTAAGGTCTTAACTCTTACTCTGGCCTAATAGCTAAGGTCTTAACTCTTACTCTGGCCTACTGGTTAAGGTCTTAACTCTTACTCTGGCCTACTGGTTAAGGTCTTAACTCTTACTCTGGCCTAATAGCTAAGGTCTTAGACTCGTATTCTGGCCTAATAGCTAATGTCTTAGTCTCGTACTCTGGCCTAATGGTTAAGGTCTTAACTCTTACTCTTGCCTAATAGAAAAGGTCTTAGATTCATACTCTTGCCTAATAGCTAAGGTCTTAGACTCGTACTCTGGCCTAATAGCTAAGGTCTTAGACTCGTACTCTGGCCTACTGGTTAAGGTATTAACTCTTACTCTGGCCTAATAGCTAAGGTCTTAGACTCGTACTCTGGCCTAATAGCTAAGGTCTTAGACTCATACTCTGGCCTACTGGTTAAGGTCTTAACTCTTACTCTGGCCTAATAGCTAAGGTCTAAGACTCGTACTCTGGCCTAATAGCTAAGGTCTTAGACTCGTACTCTGGCCTACTGGTTAAGGTCTTAACTTTTACTCTGGCCTAATAGCTAAGGTCTTAGACTCGTACTCTGGCCTAATGGGTAAGGTCTTAACTCTTACTCTGGCCTAATAGCTAAGGTCTTAGACTCGTACTCTGGCCTAATGGTTAAGGTCTTAAGTCTTATTCTGGCCTAATAGCTAAGGTCTTAACTCTTACTCTGGCCTAAAAGGTAAGGTCTTAGACTCGTACTCTGGCCTACTGGTTAAGGTCTTAACTCTTACTCTGGCCTACTGGTCAAGGTCTTAACTCTTACTCTGGCCTAATACCTAAGGTCTTAGACTCGTACTCTGGCCTAATGGTTAAGGTCTTAACTCTTACTCTGGCCTAATAGCTAAGGTATTAGACTCATACTCTGGCCTAATGGTTAAGGTCTTAACTCTTACTCTGGCCTAATAGCTAAGGTCTTAACTCTTACTCTGGCCTAATAGCTTAGGACTTAGACTCATACTCTGGCCTACTGGTTAAGGTCTCAACTCTTACTCTGGCCTAATAGCTAAGGTCTTAACTCTTACTCTGGCCTACTGGTTAAGGTCTTAACTCTTACTCTGGCCTACTGGTTAAGGTCTTAACTCTTACTCTGGCCTAATAGCTAAGGTCTTAGACTCGTACTCTGGCCTAATAGCTAAGGTCTTAGACTCATACTCTGGCCTACTGGTTAAGGTCTTAACTCTTACTCTGGCCTAATAGCTAAGGTCTAAGACTCGTACTCTGGCCTAATAGCTAAGGTCTTAGACTCGTACTCTGGCCTACTGGTTAAGGTCTTAACTTTTACTCTGGCCTAATAGCTAAGGTCTTAGACTCGTACTCTGGCCTAATGGGTAAGGTCTTAACTCTTACTCTGACCTAATAGCTAAGGTCTTAGACTCGTATTTTGGCCTAATAGCTAATGTCTTAACTCTTACACTGGCCTACTGGTTAAGGTCTTAACTCTTACTCTGGCCTACTGGTTAAGGTCTTAACTCTTACTCTGGCCTTATAGCTAAGGTCTTAACACTTACTCTGGCCTACTGGTTAAGGTCTTAACTCTTACTCTGGCCTACTGGTTAAGGTCTTAACTCTTACTCTGGCCTAATAGCTAAGGTCTTAGACTCGTACTCTGGCCTAATGGTTAAGGTCTTAACTCTTACTCTGGCCTTATAGCTAAGGTCTTAACACTTACTCTGGCCTAATAGCTAAGGTCTTAGACTCGTACTCTGGCCTAATGGTTAAGGTCTTAACTCTTACTCTTGCCTAATAGAAAAGGTCTTAGACTCGTACTCTTGCCTAATAGCTAAGGTCTTAGACTCGTACTCTGGCCTAATAGCTAAGGTCTTAGACTCGTACTCTGGCCTACTGGTTAAGGTCTTAACTTTTACTCTGGCCTAATAGCTAAGGTCTTAGACTCGTACTCTGGCCTACTGGTTAAGGTCTTAACTCTTACTCTGGCCTAATAGCTAAGGTCTTAGACTCGTACTCTGGCCTACTGGTTAAGGTCTTAACTCTTACTCTGGCCTAATAGCTAAGGTCTTAGACTCGAACCCTGGCCTAATGGGTAAGATCTTAACTCTTACTCTGGCCTAATAGCTAAGGTCTTAGACTCGTACTCTGGCCTAATGGTTAAGGTCTTAAGTCTTATTCTGGCCTAATAGCTAAGGTCTTAACTCTTACTCTGGCCTAATAGGTAAGGTCTTAGACTCATACTCTGGCCTACTGGTTAAGGTCTTAACTCTTACTCTGGCCTACTGGTCAAGGTCTTAACTCTTACTCTGGCCTAATACCTAAGATCTTAGACTCGTACTCTGGCCTAATGGTTAAGGTCTTAACTCTTACTCTGGCCTAATAGCTAAGGTATTAGACTCATACTCTGGCCTAATGGTTAAGGTCTTAACTCTTACTCTGGCCTAATAGCTAAGGTCTTAACTCTTACTCTGGCCTAATAGCTTAGGACTTAGACTCGTACTCTGGCCTACTGGTTAAGGTCTCAACTCTTACTCTGGCCTAATAGCTAAGGTCTTAACTCTTACTCTGGCCTACTGATTAAGGTCTTAACTCTTACTCTGGCCTACTGGTTAAGGTCTTAACTCTTACTCTGGCCTAATAGCTAAGGTCTTAGACTCGTACTCTGGCCTAATGGTTAAGGTCTTAACTCTTACTCTGACCTAATAGCTAAGGTCTTAGACTCGTATTCTAGCCTAATAGCTAATGTCTTAGACTCGTACTCTGGCCTAATGGTTAAGGTCTTAACTCTTACTCTGGCCTAATAGCTAAGGTCTTAGACTCGTACTCTGGCCTAATGGTTAAGGTCTTAACTCTTACTCTGGCCTACTGGTTAAGGTCTTAGCTCTTTCTCTGGCCTACTGGTTAAGGTCTTAACTCTAACTCTGGCCTAATAGCTAAAGTCTTAACTCTTACTCTGGCCTAATAGCTAAGGTCTTAGACTCGTACTCTGGCTTAATGGTTAAGGTCTTAACTCTTACTCTGGCCTAATAGCTAAGGTCTTAACTCTTACTCTGGTCTTATATCTAAGGTCTTAACTCTTACTCTGGCCTAATAGCTAAGGCCTTAGACTCGTACTCTGGCCTAATGGTTAAGGTCTTAACTCTTACTCTGGCCTAATAGAAAAGGTATTAGACTCGTACTCTTGCCTAATAGCTAAGGTCTTAGACTCGTACTCAGGCCTAATAGCTGAGGTCCTAGACTCGTACTCTGGCCTACTGGTTAAGGTCTTAACTCTTACTCTGGCCTAATAGCTAAGGTCTTAGACTCGTACTCTGGCAAAATAGCTAAGGTCTTAGACTCGTACTCTGGCCTACTGGTTAAGGTCTTAACTCTTACTCTGGCCTAATAGCTAAGGTCTTAGACTCGTACTCTGGCCTAATAGCTAAGGTCTTAGACTCATACTCTGGCCTACTGGTTAAGGTATTAACTCTTACTCTGGCCTAATAGCTAAGGTCTTAGACTCGTACTCTGGCCTAATAGCTAAGGTCTTAGACTCGTACTCTGGCCTACTGGTTAAGGTCTTAACTCTTACTCTGGCCTAATAGCTAAGGTCTTAGACTCGTACTCTGGCCTAATGGTTAAGGTCTTAACTCTTACTCTGGCCTAATAGCTAAGGTCTTAGACTCGTACTCTGGCCTAATGGTTAAGGTCTTAAGTCTTATTCTGGCCTAATAGCTAAGGTCTTAACTCTTACTCTCGCCTAATAGGTAAGGTCTTAGACTCGTACTCTGGCCTACTGGTTAAGGTCTTAACTCTTACTCTGGCCTACTGGTCAAGGTCTTAACTCTTACTCTGGCCTAATACCTAAGGTCTTAGACTCGTACTCTGGCCTAATGGTTAAGGTCTTAACTCTTACTCTGGACTAATAGCTAAGGTATTAGACTCATACTCTGGCCTAATGGTTAAGGTCTTAACTCTTACTCCGGCCTAATAGCTAAGGTCTTAACTCTTACTCTGGCCTAATAGCTTAGGACTTAGACTCGTACTCTGGCCTACTGGTTAAGGTCTTAACTCTTACTCTGGCATAATAGCTAAGGTCTTAACTCTTACTCTGGCCTACTGGTTAAGGTCTTAACTCTTACTCTGGCCTACTGGTTAAGGTCTTAACTCTTACTCTGATCTAATAGCTAAGGTCTTAGACTCGTACTCTGGCCTAATGGTTAAGGTCTTAACTCCTACTCTGACTCAATAGCTAAGGTCTTAGACTCGTATTCTGGCCTAATAGCTAATGTCTTAGATTCGTACTCTGGCCTAATGGTTAAGGTCTTAACTCTTACTCTGGCCTACTGGTTAAGGTCTTAACTATTACTCTGGCCTAATAGCTAAGGTCTTAGACTCGTACTCTGGCCTACTGGTTAAGGTCTTAACTCTTACTCTGGCCTACTGGTTAAGGTCTTAGCTCTTTCTCTGGCCTACTGGTTAAGGTCTTAACTCTTACTCTGGCCTAATAGCTAAGGTCTTAACTCTTACTCTGGCCTAATAGCTAAGGTCTTAGACTCGTACTCTGGCTTAATGGTTAAGGTTTTAACTCTTACTCTGGCCTAATAGCTAAGGTCTTAACACTTACTCTGGCCTTATAGCTAAGGTCTGAACTCTTACTCTGGCCTAATAGCTAAGGTCTTAGACTCGTATTCTGGCCTAATAGCTAATGTCTTAGTCTCGTACTCTGGCCTAATGGTTAAGGTCTTAACTCTTACTCTTGCCTAATAGAAAAGGTCTTAGACTCGTACTCTTGCCTAATAGCTAAGGTCTTAGACTCGTACTCTGGCCTAATAGCTAAGGTCTTAGATTCGTACTCTGGCCTACTGGTTAAGGTCATAACTCTTACTCTGGCCTAATAGCTAAGGTCTTAGACTCGTACTCTGGCCTAATAGCTAAGGTCTTAGACTCGTACTCTGGCCTACTGGTTAAGGTCTTAACTCTTACTCTGGCCTAATAGCTAAGGTCTAAGACTCGTACTCTGGCCTAATAGCTAAGGTCTTAGACTGGTACTCTGGCCTACTGGTTAAGGTCTTAACTCTTACTCTGGCCTAATAGCTAAGGTCTTAGACTCGTACTCTGGCCTAATGGTTAAGGTCTTAAGTCTTATTATGGCCTAATAGCTAAGGTCTTAACTCTTACTCTGGCCTAATAGGTAAGGTCTTAGACTCGTACTCTGGTCTACTGGTTAAGGTCTTAACTCTTACTCTGGCCTAATAGCTAAGGTCTTAACTCTTACTCTGGCCTACTGGTTAAGGTCTTAACTCTTACTCTGGCCTAATAGCTAAGGTCTTAGACTCGTACTCTGACCTAATGGTTAAGGTCTTAACTCTTACTCTGACCTAATAGCTAAGGTCTTAGACTCATATTCTGGCCTAATGGTTAAGGTCTTAACTCTTACTCTTGCCTAATAGAAAAGGTCTTAGACTCGTACTCTTGCCTAATAGCTAAGGTCTTAGACTCGTACTCTGGCCTAATAGCTAAGGTCTTAGACTCGTACTCTGGCCTACTGATTAAGGTCTTAACTCTTACTCTGGCCTAATAGCTAAGGTCTTAGACTCGTACTCTGGCCTACTGGTTAAGGTCTTAACTCTTACTCTGGCCTAATAGCTAAGGTCTTAGACTCGTACTCTGGCCTAATAGCTAAGGTCTTAGACTCGTACTCTGGCCTACTGGTTAAGGTCTTCAATCTTACTCTGGCCTAATAGCTAAGGTCTTAGACTCGAACTCTGGCCTAATGGGTAAGATCTTAACTCTTACTCTGGCCTAATAGCTAAGGTCTTAGACTCGTACTCTGGCCTAATGGTTAAGGTCTTAAGTCTTATTCTGGCCTAATAGCTAAGGTCTTAACTCTTACTCTGGCCTAATAGGTAAGGTCTTAGACTCATACTCTGGCCTACTGGTTAAGGTCTTAACTCTTACTCTGGCCTACTGGTCAAGGTCTTAACTCTTACTCTGGCCTAATACCTAAGATCTTAGACTCGTACTCTGGCCTAATGGTCAAGGTCTTAACTCTTACTCTGGCCTAATACCTAAGATCTTAGACTCGTACTCTGGCCTAATGGTTAAGGTCTTAACTCTTACTCTGGCTTAATAGCTAAGGTATTAGACTCATACTCTGGCCTAATGGTTAAGGTCTTAACTCTTACTCTGGCCTAATAGCTAAGGTCTTAACTCTTACTCTGGCCTAATAGCTTAGGACTTAGACTCTGTCTCTGGCCTACTGGTTAAGGTCTTAACTCTTACTCTGGCCTAATAGCTAAGGTCTTAACTCTTACTCTGGCCTACTGGTTAAGGTCTTAACTCTTACTCTGGCCTACTGGTTAAGGTCTTAACTCTTACTCTGGCCTAATAGCTAAGGTCTTAGACTCGTACTCTGGCCTAATGGTTAAGGTCTTAACTCTTACTCTGACCTAATAGCTAAGGTCTTAGACTCGTACTCTGGCCTACTGGTTAAGGTCTTAACTCTTACTCTGGCCTAATACCTAAGGTCTTAGACTCGTACTCTGGCCTAATGGTTAAGGTCTTAACTCTTACTCTGGCCTAATAGCTATGGTCTTAACTCTTACTCTGGCCTAATAGCTTAGGTCTTAGACTCGTACTCTGGCCTACTGGTTAAGGTCTTAACTCTTACTCTGGCCTAATCGCTAAGGTCTTAACTCTTACTCTGGCCTACTGGTTAAGGTCTTAACTCTTACTCTAGCCTACTGGTTAAGGTCTTAACTCTTACTCTGGCCTAATAGCTAAGGTCTTAACTCTTACTCTGGCCTACTGGTTAAGGTCTTAACTCTTACTCTGGCCTACTGGTTAAGGTCTTAACTCTTACTCTGGCCTAATAGCTAAGGTCTTAGACTCGTACTCTTGCCTAATAGCTAAGGTCTTAGACTCGTACTCTGGCCTAATAGCTAAGGTCTTAGACTCGTACTCTGGCCTACTGGTTAAGGTCTTAACTCTTACTCTGGCCTAATAGCTAAGGTCTTAGACTCGTACTCTGGCCTAATAGCTAAGGTCTTAGACTCGTACTCTGGCCTACTGGTTAAGGTCTTAACTCTTACTCTGGCCTAATAGCTAAGGTCTAAGACTCGTACTCTGGCCTAATAGCTAAGGTCTTAGACTCGTACTCTGGCCTACTGGTTAAGGTCTTAACTCTTACTCTGGCCTAATAGCTAAGGTCTTAGACTCGTACTCTGGCCTACTGGTTAAGGTCTTAACTCTTACTCCGGCCTAATTGCTAAGGTCTTAACTCTTACTCTGGCCTACTGGTTAAGGTCTTAACTCTTACTCTGGCCTACTGGTTAAGGTCTTAACTCTTACTCTGGCCTAATAGCTAAGGTCTTAACTCTTACTCTGGCCTACTGGTTAAGGTCTTAACTCTTACTCTGGCCTACTGGTTAAGGTCTTAACTCTTACTCTGGCCTAATAGCTAAGGTCTTAGACTCGTATTCTGGCCTAATAGCTAATGTCTTAGTCTTGTACTCTGGCCTAATGGTTAAGGTCTTAACTCTTACTCTTGCCTATTAGAAAAGGTCTTAGACTCGTACTCTTGCCTAATAGCTAAGGTCTTAGACTCGTACTCTGGCCTAATAGCTAAGGTCTTAGACTCGTACTCTGTCCTACTGGTTAAGGTCTTAACTCTTACTCTGGCCTAATAGCTAAGGTCTTAGACTCGTACTCTGGCTTAATGGTTAAGGTTTTAACTCTTACTCTGGCCTAATAGCTAAGGTCTTAACACTTACTCTGGCCTTATAGCTAAGGTCTGAACTCTTACTCTGGCCTAATAGCTAAGGTCTTAGACTCGTATTCTGGCCTAATAGCTAATGTCTTAGTCTCGTACTCTGGCCTAATGGTTAAGGTCTTAACTCTTACTCTTGCCTAATAGAAAAGGTCTTAGACTCGTACTCTTGCCTAATAGCTAAGGTCTTAGACTCGTACTCTGGCCTAATAGCTAAGGTCTTAGATTCGTACTCTGGCCTACTGGTTAAGGTCATAACTCTTACTCTGGCCTAATAGCTAAGGTCTTAGACTCGTACTCTGGCCTAATAGCTAAGGTCTTAGACTCGTACTCTGGCCTACTGGTTAAGGTCTTAACTCTTACTCTGGCCTAATAGCTAAGGTCTAAGACTCGTACTCTGGCCTAATAGCTAAGGTCTTAGACTGGTACTCTGGCCTACTGGTTAAGGTCTTAACTCTTACTCTGGCCTAATAGCTAAGGTCTTAGACTCGTACTCTGGCCTAATGGTTAAGGTCTTAAGTCTTATTCTGGCCTAATAGCTAAGGTCTTAACTCTTACTCTGGCCTAATAGGTAAGGTCTTAGACTCGTACTCTGGTCTACTGGTTAAGGTCTTAACTCTTACTCTGGCCTAATAGCTAAGGTCTTAACTCTTACTCTGGCCTACTGGTTAAGGTCTTAACTCTTACTCTGGCCTACTGGTTAAGGTCTTAACTCTTACTCTGGCCTAATAGCTAAGGTCTTAGACTCGTACTCTGACCTAATGGTTAAGGTCTTAACTCTTACTCTGACCTAATAGCTAAGGTCTTAGACTCATATTCTGGCCTAATGGTTAAGGTCTTAACTCTTACTCTTGCCTAATAGAAAAGGTCTTAGACTCGTACTCTTGCCTAATAGCTAAGGTCTTAGACTCGTACTCTGGCCTAATAGCTAAGGTCTTAGACTCGTACTCTGGCCTACTGATTAAGGTCTTAACTCTTACTCTGGCCTAATAGCTAAGGTCTTAGACTCGTACTCTGGCCTACTGGTTAAGGTCTTAACTCTTACTCTGGCCTAATAGCTAAGGTCTTAGACTCGTACTCTGGCCTAATAGCTAAGGTCTTAGACTCGTACTCTGGCCTACTGGTTAAGGTCTTAACTCTTACTCTGGCCTAATAGCTAAGGTCTTAGACTCGAACTCTGGCCTAATGGGTAAGATCTTAACTCTTACTCTGGCCTAATAGCTAAGGTCTTAGACTCGTACTCTGGCCTAATGGTTAAGGTCTTAAGTCTTATTCTGGCCTAATAGCTAAGGTCTTAACTCTTACTCTGGCCTAATAGGTAAGGTCTTAGACTCATACTCTGGCCTACTGGTTAAGGTCTTAACTCTTACTCTGGCCTACTGGTCAAGGTCTTAACTCTTACTCTGGCCTAATACCTAAGATCTTAGACTCGTACTCTGGCCTAATGGTCAAGGTCTTAACTCTTACTCTGGCCTAATACCTAAGATCTTAGACTCGTACTCTGGCCTAATGGTTAAGGTCTTAACTCTTACTCTGGCTTAATAGCTAAGGTATTAGACTCATTCTCTGGCCTAATGGTTAAGGTCTTAACTCTTACTCTGGCCTAATAGCTAAGGTCTTAACTCTTACTCTGGCCTAATAGCTTAGGACTTAGACTCTGTCTCTGGCCTACTGGTTAAGGTCTTAACTCTTACTCTGGCCTAATAGCTAAGGTCTTAACTCTTACTCTGGCCTACTGGTTAAGGTCTTAACTCTTACTCTGGCCTACTGGTTAAGGTCTTAACTCTTACTCTGGCCTAATAGCTAAGGTCTTAGACTCGTACTCTGGCCTAATGGTTAAGGTCTTAACTCTTACTCTGACCTAATAGCTAAGGTCTTAGACTCGTACTCTGGCCTACTGGTTAAGGTCTTAACTCTTACTCTGGCCTAATACCTAAGGTCTTAGACTCGTACTCTGGCCTAATGGTTAAGGTCTTAACTCTTACTCTGGCCGAATAGCTAAGGTATTAGACTCGTACTCTGGCCTAATGGTTAAGGTCTTAACTCTTACTCTGGCCTAATAGCTATGGTCTTAACTCTTACTCTGGCCTAATAGCTTAGGTCTTAGACTCGTACTCTGGCCTACTGGTTAAGGTCTTAACTCTTACTCTGGCCTAATCGCTAAGGTCTTAACTCTTACTCTGGCCTACTGGTTAAGGTCTTAACTCTTACTCTAGCCTACTGGTTAAGGTCTTAACTCTTACTCTGGCCTAATAGCTAAGGTCTTAACTCTTACTCTGGCCTACTGGTTAAGGTCTTAACTCTTACTCTGGCCTACTGGTTAAGGTCTTAACTCTTACTCTGGCCTAATAGCTAAGGTCTTAGACTCGTACTCTTGCCTAATAGCTAAGGTCTTAGACTCGTACTCTGGCCTAATAGCTAAGGTCTTAGACTCGTACTCTGGCCTACTGGTTAAGGTCTTAACTCTTACTCTGGCCTAATAGCTAAGGTCTTAGACTCGTACTCTGGCCTAATAGCTAAGGTCTTAGACTCGTACTCTGGCCTACTGGTTAAGGTCTTAACTCTTACTCTGGCCTAATAGCTAAGGTCTAAGACTCGTACTCTGGCCTAATAGCTAAGGTCTTAGACTCGTACTCTGGCCTACTGGTTAAGGTCTTAACTCTTACTCTGGCCTAATAGCTAAGGTCTTAGACTCGTACTCTGGCCTACTGGTTAAGGTCTTAACTCTTACTCCGGCCTAATTGCTAAGGTCTTAACTCTTACTCTGGCCTACTGGTTAAGGTCTTAACTCTTACTCTGGCCTACTGGTTAAGGTCTTAACTCTTACTCTGGCCTAATAGCTAAGGTCTTAACTCTTACTCTGGCCTACTGGTTAAGGTCTTAACTCTTACTCTGGCCTACTGGTTAAGGTCTTAACTCTTACTCTGGCCTAATAGCTAAGGTCTTAGACTCGTATTCTGGCCTAATAGCTAATGTCTTAGTCTTGTACTCTGGCCTAATGGTTAAGGTCTTAACTCTTACTCTTGCCTATTAGAAAAGGTCTTAGACTCGTACTCTTGCCTAATAGCTAAGGTCTTAGACTCGTACTCTGGCCTAATAGCTAAGGTCTTAGACTCGTACTCTGTCCTACTGGTTAAGGTCTTAACTCTTACTCTGGCCTAATAGCTAAGGTCTTAGACTCGTACTCTGGCCTAATAGCTAAGGTCTTAGACTCGTACTCTGGCCTACTGGTTAAGGTCTTAACACTTACTCTGGCCTAATAGCTAAGGTCTAAGACTCGTACTCTGGCCTAATAGCTAAGGTCTTAGACTCGTACTCTGGCCTACTGGTTAAGGTCTTAACTCTTACTCTGGCCTAATAGCTAAGGTCTTAGACTCGTACTCTGGTCTACTGGTTAAGGTCTTAACTCTTACTCTGGCCTAATAGCTAAGGTCTTAACTCTTACTCTGGCCTACTGGTTAAGGTCTTAACTCTTACTCTGGCCTACTGGTTAAGGTCTTAACTCTTACTCTGGCCTAATAGCTAAGGTCTTAGACTCGTACTCTGACCTAATGGTTAAGGTCTTAACTCTTACTCTGACCTAATAGCTAAGGTCTTAGACTCATATTCTGGCCTAATGGTTAAGGTCTTAACTCTTACTCTTGCCTAATAGAAAAGGTCTTAGACTCGTACTCTTGCCTAATAGCTAAGGTCTTAGACTCGTACTCTGGCCTAATAGCTAAGGTCTTAGACTCGTACTCTGGCCTACTGATTAAGGTCTTAACTCTTACTCTGGCCTAATAGCTAAGGTCTTAGACTCGTACTCTGGCCTACTGGTTAAGGTCTTAACTCTTACTCTGGCCTAATAGCTAAGGTCTTAGACTCGTACTCTGGCCTAATAGCTAAGGTCTTAGACTCGTACTCTGGCCTACTGGTTAAGGTCTTAACTCTTACTCTGGCCTAATAGCTAAGGTCTTAGACTCGAACTCTGGCCTAATGGGTAAGATCTTAACTCTTACTCTGGCCTAATAGCTAAGGTCTTAGACTCGTACTCTGGCCTAATGGTTAAGGTCTTAAGTCTTATTCTGGCCTAATAGCTAAGGTCTTAACTCTTACTCTGGCCTAATAGGTAAGGTCTTAGACTCATACTCTGGCCTACTGGTTAAGGTCTTAACTCTTACTCTGGCCTAATGGTCAAGGTCTTAACTCTTACTCTGGCCTAATACCTAAGATCTTAGACTCGTACTCTGGCCTAATGGTTAAGGTCTTAACTCTTACTCTGGCCTAATAGCTAAGGTATTAGACTCATACTCTGGCCTAATGGTTAAGGTCTTAACTCTTACTCTGGCCTAATAGCTAAGGTCTTAACTCTTACTCTGGCCTAATAGCTTAGGACTTAGACTCTGTCTCTGGCCTACTGGTTAAGGTCTTAACTCTTACTCTGGCCTAATAGCTAAGGTCTTAACTCTTACTCTGGCCTACTGGTTAAGGTCTTAACTCTTACTCTGGCCTACTGGTTAAGGTCTTAACTCTTACTCTGGCCTAATAGCTAAGGTCTTAGACTCGTACTCTGGCCTAATGGTTAAGGTCTTAACTCTTACTCTGACCTAATAGCTAAGGTCTTAGACTCGTACTCTGGCCTACTGGTTAAGGTCTTAACTCTTACTCTGGCCTAATACCTAAGGTCTTAGACTCGTACTCTGGCCTAATGGTTAAGGTCTTAACTCTTACTCTGGCCGAATAGCTAAGGTTTTAGACTCGTACTCTGGCCTAATGGTTAATGTCTTAACTCTTACTCTGGCCTAATAGCTATGGTCTTAACTCTTACTCTGGCCTAATAGCTTAGGTCTTAGACTCGTACTCTGGCCTACTGGTTAAGGTCTTAACTCTTACTCTGGCCTAATCGCTAAGGTCTTAACTCTTACTCTGGCCTACTGGTTAAGGTCTTAACTCTTACTCTGGCCTACTGGTTAAGGTCTTAACTCTTACTCTGGCCTAATAGCTAAGGTCTTAACTCTTACTCTGGCCTACTGGTTAAGGTCTTAACTCTTACTCTGGCCTACTGGTTAAGGTCTTAACTCTTACTCTGGCCTAATAGCTAAGGTCTTAGACTCGTACTCTTGCCTAATAGCTAAGGTCTTAGACTCGTACTCTGGCCTAATAGCTAAGGTCTTAGACTCGTACTCTGGCCTACTGGTTAAGGTCTTAACTCTTACTCTGGCCTAATAGCTAAGGTCTTAGACTCGTACTCTGGCCTAATAGCTAAGGTCTTAGACTCGTACTCTGGCCTACTGGTTAAGGTCTTAACTCTTACTCTGGCCTAATAGCTAAGGTCTAAGACTCGTACTCTGGCCTAATAGCTAAGGTCTTAGACTCGTACTCTGGCCTACTGGTTAAGGTCTTAACTCTTACTCTGGCCTAATAGCTAAGGTCTTAGACTCGTACTCTGGCCTACTGGTTAAGGTCTTAACTCTTACTCCGGCCTAATTGCTAAGGTCTTAACTCTTACTCTGGCCTACTGGTTAAGGTCTTAACTCTTACTCTGGCCTACTGGTTAAGGTCTTAACTCTTACTCTGGCCTAATAGCTAAGGTCTTAACTCTTACTCTGGCCTACTGGTTAAGGTCTTAACTCTTACTCTGGCCTACTGGTTAAGGTCTTAACTCTTACTCTGGCCTAATAGCTAAGGTCTTAGACTCGTATTCTGGCCTAATAGCTAATGTCTTAGTCTTGTACTCTGGCCTAATGGTTAAGGTCTTAACTCTTACTCTTGCCTATTAGAAAAGGTCTTAGACTCGTACTCTTGCCTAATAGCTAAGGTCTTAGACTCGTACTCTGGCCTAATAGCTAAGGTCTTAGACTCGTACTCTGTCCTACTGGTTAAGGTCTTAACTCTTACTCTGGCCTAATAGCTAAGGTCTTAGACTCGTACTCTGGCCTAATAGCTAAGGTCTTAGACTCGTACTCTGGCCTACTGGTTAAGGTCTTAACTCTTACTCTGGCCTAATAGCTAAGGTCTAAGACTCGTACTCTGGCCTAATAGCTAAGGTCTTAGACTCGTACTCTGGCCTACTGGTTAAGGTCTTAACTCTTACTCTGGCCTAATAGCTAAGGTCTTAGACTCGTACTCTGGCCTAATGGTTAAGGTCTTAATTCTTATTCTGGCCTAATAGCTAAGGTCTTAACTCTTACTCTGGCCTAATAGGTAAGGTCTTAGACTCGTACTCTGGTCTACTGGTTAAGGTCTTAACTCTTACTCTGGCCTAGTGGTCAAGGTCTTAACTCTTACTCTGGCCTAATACCTAAGGTCTTAGACTCGTACTCTGGCCTAATGGTTAAGGTCTTAACTCTTACTCTGGCCTAATAGCTAAGGTATTAACTCTTACTCTGGCCTAATAGCTTAGGACTTAGACTCATACTCTGGCCTACTGGTTAAGGTCTTAACTCTTACTCTGGCCTAATAGCTAAGGTCTTAACTCTTACTCTGGCCTACTGGTTAAGGTCTTAACTCTTACTCTGGCCTAATAGCTAAGGTCTTAGACTCGTACTCTGACCTAATGGTTAAGGTCTTAACTCTTACTCTGACCTAATAGCTAAGGTCTTAGACTCATATTCTGGCCTAATAGCTAATGTCTTAACTCTTACTCTGGCCTACTGGTTAAGGTCTTAACTCTTACTCTGGCCTACTGGTTAAGGTCTTAACTCTTACTCTGGCCTAATAGCTAAGGTCTTAGACTCGTACTCTGGCCTAATGGTTAAGGTCTTAACTCTTACTCTGGCCTTATAGCTAAGGTCTTAACACTTACTCTGGCCTACTGGTTAAGGTCTTAACTCTTACTCTGGCCTAATGGTTAAGGTCTTACCTCTTACTCTGGCCTAATAGTTAAGGTCTTAGACTCGTACTATGGCCTAATGGTTAAGGTCTTAACTCTTACTCTGGCCTACTGGTTAAGGTCTTAACTCTGACTCTGGCCTAATAGCTAAGGTCTTAACTCTTACTCTGGCCTAATAGCTAAGGTCTTAGACTCGTACTCTGGCCTACTGGTTAAGGTCTTAACTCTTACTCTGGCCTACTGGTTAAGGTCTTAACTCTTACTCTGGCCTAATACCTAAGGTCTTAGACTCGTACTCTGGCCTAATGGTTAAGGTCTTAACTCTTACTCTGGCCGAATAGCTAAGGTATTAGACTCGTACTCTGGCCTAATGGTTAAGGTCTTAACTCTTACTCTGGCCTAATAGCTATGGTCTTAACTCTTACTCTGGCCTAATAGCTTAGGTCTTAGACTCGTACTCTGGCCTACTGGTTAAGGTCTTAACTCTTACTCTGGCCTAATCGCTAAGGTCTTAACTCTTACTCTGGCCTACTGGTTAAGGTCTTAACTCTTACTCTGGCCTACTGGTTAAGGTCTTAACTCTTACTCTGGCCTAATAGCTAAGGTCTTAACTCTTACTCTGGCCTACTGGTTAAGGTCTTAACTCTTACTCTGGCCTACTGGTTAAGGTCTTAACTCTTACTCTGGCCTAATAGCTAAGGTCTTAGACTCGTATTCTGGCCTAATAGCTAATGTCTTAGTCTCGTACTCTGGCCTAATGGTTAAGGTCTTAACTCTTACTCTTGCCTAATAGAAAAGGTCTTAGATTCGTACTCTTGCCTAATAGCTAAGGTCTTAGACTCGTACTCTGGCCTAATAGCTAAGGTCTTAGACTCGTACTCTGGCCGACTGGTTAAGGTATTAACTCTTACTCTGGCCTAATAGCTAAGGTCTTAGACTCGTACTCTGGCCTAATAGCTAAGGTCTTAGACTCATACTCTGGCCTACTGGTTAAGGTCTTAACTCTTACTCTGGCCTAATAGCTAAGGTCTAAGACTCGTACTCTGGCCTAATAGCTAAGGTCTTAGACTCGTACTCTGGCCTACTGGTTAAGGTCTTAACTCTTACTCTGGCCTAATAGCTAAGGTCTTAGACTCGTACTCTGGCCTAATGGGTAAGGTCTTAACTCTTACTCTGGCCTAATAGCTAAGGTCTTAGACTCGTACTCAGGCCTAACGGTTAAGGTCTTAAGTCTTATTCTGGCCTAATAGCTAAGGTCTTAACTCTTACTCTGGCCTAATAGGTAAGGTCTTAGACTCGTACTCTGGCCTACTGGTTAAGGTCTTAACTCTTACTCTGGCCTACTGGTCAAGGTCTTAACTCTTACTCTGGCCTAATACCTAAGGTCTTAGACTCGTACTCTGGCCTAATAGTTAAGGTCTTAACTCTTACTCTGGCCTAATAGCTAAGGTATTAGACTCATACTCTGGCCTAATGGTTAAGGTCTTAACTCTTACTCTGGCCTAATAGCTAAGGTCTTAACTCTTACTCTGGCCTAATAGCTTAGGACTTAGACTCATACTCTGGCCTACTGGTTAAGGTCTTAACTCTTACTCTGGCCTAATAGCTAAGGTCTTAACTCTTACTCTGGCCTACTGGTTAAGGTCTTAACTCTTACTCTGGCCTACTGGTTAAGGTCTTAACTCTTACTCTGGCCTAATAGCTAAGGTCTTAGACTCGTACTCTGACCTAATGGTTAAGGTCTTAACTCTTACTCTGACCTAATAGCTAAGGTCTTAGACTCGTATTTTGGCCTAATAGCTAATGTCTTAACTCTTACTCTGGCCTACTGGTTAAGGTCTTAACTCTTACTCTGGCCTACTGGTTAAGGTCTTAACTCTTACTCTGGCCTTATAGCTAAGGTCTTAACACTTACTCTGGCCTACTGGTTAAGGTCTTAACTCTTACTCTGGCCTACTGGTTAATGTCTTAACTCTTACTCTGGCCTAATAGCTAAGGTCTTAGACTCGTACTCTGGCCTAATGGTTAAGGTCTTAACTCTTACTCTGGCCTTATAGCTAAGGTCTTAACACTTACTCTGGCCTAATAGCTAAGGTCTTAGACTCGTACTCTGGCCTAATGGTTAAGGTCTTAACTCTTACTCTTGCCTAATAGAAAAGGTCTTAGACTCGTACTCTTGCCTAATAGCTAAGGTCTTAGACTCGTACTCTGGCCTAATAGCTAAGGTCTTAGACTCGTACTCTGGCCTACTGGTTAAGGTCTTAACTTTTACTCTGGCCTAATAGCTAAGGTCTTAGACTCGTACTCTGGCCTACTGGTTAAGGTCTTAACTCTTACTCTGGCCTAATAGCTAAGGTCTTAGACTCGTACTCTGGCCTACTGGTTAAGGTCTTAACTCTTACTCTGGCCTAATAGCTAAGGTCTTAGACTCGAACTCTGGCCTAATGGGTAAGATCTTAACTCTTACTCTGGCCTAATAGCTAAGGTCTTAGACTCGTACTCTGGCCTAATGGTTAAGGTCTTAAGTCTTATTCTGGCCTAATAGCTAAGGTCTTAACTCTTACTCTGGCCTAATAGGTAAGGTCTTAGACTCATACTCTGGCCTACTGGTTAAGGTCTTAACTCTTACTCTGGCCTACTGGTCAAGGTCTTAACTCTTACTCTGGCCTAATACCTAAGATCTTAGACTCGTACTCTGGCCTAATGGTTAAGGTCTTAACTCTTACTCTGGCCTAATAGCTAAGGTATTAGACTCATACTCTGGCCTAATGGTTAAGGTCTTAACTCTTACTCTGGCCTAATAGCTAAGGTCTTAACTCTTACTCTGGCCTAATAGCTTAGGACTTAGACTTGTACTCTGGCCTACTGGTTAAGGTCTCAACTCTTACTCTGGCCTAATAGCTAAGGTCTTAACTCTTACTCTGGCCTACTGGTTAAGGTCTTAAATCTTACTCTGGCCTACTGGTTAAGGTCTTAACTCTTACTCTGGCCTAATAGCTAAGGTCTTAGACTCGTACTCTGGCCTAATGGTTAAGGTCTTAACTCTTACTCTGACCTAATAGCTAAGGTCTTAGACTCGTATTCTGGCCTAATAGCTAATGTCTTAGACTCGTACTCTGGCCTAATGGTTAAGGTCTTAACTCTTACTCTGGCCTAATAGCTAAGGTCTTAGACTCGTACTCTGGCCTAATGGTTAAGGTCTTAACTCTTACTCTGGCCTACTGGTTAAGGTCTTAGCTCTTTCTCTGGCCTACTGGTTAAGGTCTTAACTCTAACTCTGGCCTAATAGCTAAAGTCTTAACTCCTACTCTGGCCTAATAGCTAAGGTCTTAGACTCGTACTCTGGCTTAATGGTTAAGGTCTTAACTCTTACTCTGGCCTAATAGCTAAGGTCTTAACTCTTACTCTGGTCTTATAGCTAAGGTCTTAACTCTTACTCTGGCCTAATAGCTAAGGCCTTAGACTCGTACTCTGGCCTAATGGTTAAGGTCTTAACTCTTACTCTGGCCTAATAGAAAAGGTCTTAGACTCGTACTCTTGCCTAATAGCTAAGGTCTTAGACTCGTACTCAGGCCTAATAGCTGAGGTCCTAGACTCGTACTCTGGCCTACTGGTTAAGGTCTTAACTCTTACTCTGGCCTAATAGCTAAGGTCTTAGACTCGTACTCTGGCAAAATAGCTAAGGTCTTAGACTCGTACTCTGGCCTACTGGTTAAGGTCTTAACTCTTACTCTGGCCTAATAGCTAAGGTCTTAGACTCGTACTCTGGCCTAATAGCTAAGGTCTTAGACTCGTACTCTGGCCTACTGGTTAAGGTCTTAACTCTTACTCTGGCTTAATAGCTAAGGTCTTAGACTCGTACTCTGGCCTAATAGCTAAGGTCTTAGACTCGTACTCTGGCCTACTGGTTAAGGTCTTAACTCTTACTCTGGCCTAATAGCTAAGGTCTTAGACTGGTACTCTGGCCTAATGGTTAAGGTCTTAACTCTTACTCTGGCCTAATAGCTAAGGTCTTAGACTCGTACTCTGGCCTAATGGTTAAGGTCTGAAGTCTTATTCTGGCCTAATAGCTAAGGTCTTAACTCTTACTCTCGCCTAATAGGTAAGGTCTTAGACTCGTACTCTGGCCTACTGGTTAAGGTCTTAACTCTTACTCTGGCCTACTGGTCAAGGTCTTAACTCTTACTCTGGCCTAATACCTAAGGTCTTAGACTCATACTCTGGCCTAATGGTTAAGGTCTTAACTCTTACTCTGGACTAATAGCTAAGGTATTAGACTCATACTCTGGCCTAATGGTTAAGGTCTTAACTCTTACTCTGGCCTAATAGCTAAGGTCTTAACTCTTACTCTGGCCTAATAGCTTAGGACTTAGACTCGTACTCTGGCCTACTGGTTAAGGTCTTAACTCTTACTCTGGCATAATAGCTAAGGTCTTAACTCTTACTCTGGCCTACTGGTTAAGGTCTTAACTCTTACTCTGGCCTACTGGTTAAGGTCTTAACTCTTACTCTGATCTAATAGCTAAGGTCTTAGACTTGTACTCTGGCCTAATGGTTAACGTCTTAACTCTTACTCTGACTCAATAGCTAAGGTCTTAGACTCGTATTCTGGCCTAATAGCTAATGTCTTAGATTCGTACTCTGGCCTAATGGTTAAGGTCTTAACTCTTACTCTGGCCTACTGGTTAAGGTCTTAACTATTACTCTGGCCTAATAGCTAAGGTCTTAGACTCGTACTCTGGCATAATGGTTAAGGTCTTAACTCTTCCTCTGGCCTACTGGTTAAGGTCTTAGCTCTTTCTCTGGCCTACTGGTTAAGGTCTTAACTCTTACTCTGGCCTAATAGCTAAGGTCTTAACTCTTACTCTGGCCTAATAGCTAAGGTCTTAGACTCGTACTCTGGCTTAATGGTTAAGGTCTTAACTCTTACTCTGGCCTAATAGCTAAGGTCTTAACTCTTACTCTGGCCTTATAGCTAAGGTCTTAACTCTTACTCTGGCCTAATAGCTAAGGTCTTAGACTCGTACTCTGGCCTAATGGTTAAGGTCTTAACTCTTACTCTGGCCTAATAGAAAAGGTCTTAGACTCGTACTCTTGCCTAATACCTAAGGTCTTAGACTCGTACTCAGGCCTAATAGCTAAGGTCTTAGACTCGTACTCTGGCCTACTGGTTAAGGTCTTAACTCTTACTCTGGCCTAATAGCTAAGGTCTAAGACTCGTACTCTGGCCTAATAGCTAAGGTCTTAGACTCGTACTCTGGCCTACTGGTTAAGGTCTTAACTCTTACTCTGGCCTAATAGCTAAGGTCTTAGACTCGTACTCTGGCCTAATGGGTAAGGTCTTAACTCTTACTCTGGCCTAATAGCTAAGGTCTTAGACTCGTACTCTGGCCTAATGGTTAAGGTCTTAAGTCTTATTCTGGCCTAATAGCTAAGGTCTTAACTCTTACTCTGGCCTAATAGGTAAGATCTTAGACTCGTACTCTGGCCCACTGGTTAAGGTCTTAACTCTCACTCTGGCCTACTGGTCAAGGTCTTAACTCTTACTCTGGCCTAATACCTAAGGTCTTAGACTCGTACTCTGGCCTAATGGTTAAGGTCTTAACTCTTACTCTGGCCTAATAGCTAAGGTATTAGACTCATACTCTGGCCTAATGGTTAAGGTCTTAACTCTTACTCTGGCCTAATAGCTAAGATCTTAACTCTTACTCTGGCCTAATAGCTTAGGACTTAGACTCATACTCTGGCCTACTGGTTAAGGTCTTAACTCTTACTCTGGCCTAATAGCTAAGGTCTTAACTCTTACTCTGGCCTACTGATTAAGGTCTTAACTCTTACTCTGGTCTACTGGTTAAGGTCTTAACTCTTACTCTGGCCTAATAGCTAAGGTCTTAGACTCGTACTCTGACATAATGGTTAAGGTATTAACTCTTACTCTGACCTAATACCTAAGGTCTTAGACTCGTATTCTGGCCTAATAGCTAATGTCTTAACTCTTACTCTGGCCTACTGGTTAAGGTCTTAACTCTTACTCTGGCCTACTGGTTAAGGTCTTAACTCTTACTCTGGCCTAATAGCTAAGGTCTTAGACTCGTACTCTGGCCTAATGGTTAAGGTCTTAACTCTTGCTCTGGCCTTATAGCTAAGGTCTTAACACTTACTCTGGCCTACTGGTTAAGGTCTTAACTCTTACTCTGGCCTACTGGTTAAGGTCTTAACTCTTACTCTGGCCTAATAGCTAAGGTCTTAGACTCGTACTCTGGCCTAATGGTTAAGGTCTTAACTCTTACTCTGGCCTAATAGTTAAGGTCTTAGACTCGTACTGTGGCCTAATGGTTAAGGTCTTAACTCTTACTCTGGCCTAATAGCTAAGGTCTTAACTCTTACTCTGGCCTACTGGTTAAGGTCTTAACTCTTACTCTGGCCTACTGGTTAAGGTCTTAACTCTTACTCTGGCCTAATAGCTAAGGTCTTAGACTCGTACTCTGGCCTACTGGTTAAGGTCTTAACTCTTACTCTGGCCTAATAGCTAAGGTCTTAGACTCGTACTCTGGCCTACTGGTTAAGGTCTTAACTCTTACTCTGGCCTAATAGTTAAGGTCTTTACTCTTACTCTGGCCTTATAGCTAAGGTCTTAACACTTACTCTGGTCTACTGGTTAAGGTCTTAACTCTTACTCTGGCCTAATGGTTAAGGTCTTACCTCTTACTCTGGCCTA
Source organism: Triturus cristatus (assembly GCF_964204655.1). Classification (NCBI taxonomy): domain Eukaryota; kingdom Metazoa; phylum Chordata; class Amphibia; order Caudata; family Salamandridae; genus Triturus; species Triturus cristatus. Next base: position 537,072 of record NW_028187963.1, on the reverse strand, counting down.
ATAGTTAAGGTCTTAGACTCGTACTATGGCCTAATGGTTAAGGTCTTAACTCTTACTCTGGCCTACTGGTTAAGGTCTTAACTCTGACTCTGGCCTAATAGCTAAGGTCTTAACTCTTACTCTGGCCTAATAGCTAAGGTCTTAGACTCGTACTCTGGCCTACTGGTTAAGGTCTTAACTCTTACTCTGGCCTACTGGTTAAGGTCTTAACTCTTACTCTGGCCTAATACCTAAGGTCTTAGACTCGTACTTTGGCCTAATGGTTAAGGTCTTAACTCTTACTCTGGCCTAATAGCTATGGTCTTAACTCTTACTCTGGCCTAATAGCTTAGGTCTTAGACTCGTACTCTGGCCTACTGGTTAAGGTCTTAACTCTTACTCTGGCCTAATCGCTAAGGTCTTAACTCTTACTCTGGCCTACTGGTTAAGGTCTTATCTCTTACTCTGGCCTACTAATTAAGGTCTTAACTCTTACTCTGGCCTAATAGCTAAGGTCTTAACTCTTACTCTGGCCTACTGGTTAAGGTCTTAACTCTTACTCTGGCCTACTGGTTAAGGTCTTAACTCTTACTCTGGCCTAATAGCTAAGGTCTTAGACTCGTATTCTGGCCTAATAGCTAATGTCTTAGTCTCGTACTCTGGCCTAATGGTTAAGGTCTTAACTCTTACTCTTGCCTAATAGAAAAGGTCTTAGATTCGTACTCTTGCCTAATAGCTAAGGTCTTAGACTCGTACTCTGGCCTAATAGCTAAGGTCTTAGACTCGTACTCTGGCCGACTGGTTAAGGTATTAACTCTTACTCTGGCCTAATAGCTAAGGTCTTAGACTCGTACTCTGGCCTAATAGCTAAGGTCTTAGACTCATACTCTGGCCTACTGGTTAAGGTCTTAACTCTTACTCTGGCCTAATAGCTAAGGTCTAAGACTCGTACTCTGGCCTAATAGCTAAGGTCTTAGACTCGTACTCTGGCCTACTGGTTAAGGTCTTAACTCTTACTCTGGCCTAATAGCTAAGGTCTTAGACTCGTACTCTGGCCTAATGGGTAAGGTCTTACCTCTTACTCTGGCCTAATAGCTAAGGTCTTAGACTCGTACTCTGGCCTAACGGTTAAGGTCTTAAGTCTTATTCTGGCCTAATAGCTAAGGTCTTAACTCTTACTCTGGCCTAATAGGTAAGGTCTTAGACTCGTACTCTGGCCTACTGGTTAAGGTCTTAACTCGTACTCTGGCCTAATAGTTAAGGTCTTAACTCTTACTCTGGCCTAATAGCTAAGGTATTAGACTCATACTCTGGCCTAATGGTTAAGGTCTTAACTCTTACTCTGGCCTAATAGCTAAGGTCTTAACTCTTACTCTGGCCTACTGGTTAAGGTCTTAACTCTTACTCTGGCCTACTGGTTAAGGTCTTAACTCTTACTCTGGCCTAATAGCTAAGGTCTTAGACTCGTACTCTGACCTAATGGTTAAGGTCTTAACTCTTACTCTGACCTAATAGCTAAGGTCTTAGACTCGTATTTTGGCCTAATAGCTAATGTCTTAACTCTTACTCTGGCCTACTGGTTAAGGTCTTAACTCTTACTCTGGCCTACTGGTTAAGGTCTTAACTCTTACTCTGGCCTTATAGCTAAGGTCTTAACACTTACTCTGGCCTACTGGTTAAGGTCTTAACTCTTACTCTGGCCTACTGGTTAAGGTCTTAACTCTTACTCTGGCCTAATATCTAAGGTCTTAGACTCGTACTCTGGCCTAATGGTTAAGGTCTTAACTCTTACTCTGGCCTTATAGCTAAGGTCTTAACACTTACTCTGGCCTAATAGCTAAGGTCTTAGACTCGTACTCTGGCCTAATGGTTAAGGTCTTAACTCTTACTCTTGCCTAATAGAAAAGGTCTTAGACTCGTACTCTTGCCTAATAGCTAAGGTCTTAGACTCGTACTCTGGCCTAATAGCTAAGGTCTTAGACTCGTACTCTGGCCTACTGGTTAAGGTCTTAACTTTTACTCTGGCCTAATAGCTAAGGTCTTAGACTCGTACTCTGGCCTACTGGTTAAGGTCTTAACTCTTACTCTGGCCTAATAGCTAAGGTCTTAGACTCGTACTCTGGCCTACTGGTTAAGGTCTTAACTCTTACTCTGGCCTAATAGCTAAGGTCTTAGACTCGAACTCTGGCCTAATGGGTAAGATCTTAACTCTTACTCTGGCCTAATAGCTAAGGTCTTAGACTCGTACTCTGGCCTAATGGTTAAGGTCTTAAGTCTTATTCTGGCCTAATAGCTAATGTCTTAACTCTTACTCTGGCCTAATAGGTAAGATCTTAGACTCATACTCTGGCCTACTGGTTAAGGTCTTAACTCTTACTCTGGCCTACTGGTCAAGGTCTTAACTCTTACTCTGGCCTAATACCTAAGATCTTAGACTCGTACTCTGGCCTAATGGTTAAGGTCTTAACTCTTACTCTGGCCTAATAGCTAAGGTATTAGACTCATACTCAGGCCTAATGGTTAAGGTCTTAACTCTTACTCTGGCCTAATAGCTAAGGTCTTAACTCTTACTCTGGCCTAATAGCTTAGGACTTAGACTCATACTCTGGCCTACTGGTTAAGGTCTCAACTCTTACTCTGGCCTAATAGCTAAGGTCTTAACTCTTACTCTGGCCTACTGGTTAAGGTCTTAACTCTTACTCTGGCCTACTGGTTAAGGTCTTAACTCTTACTCTGGCCTAATAGCTAAGGTCTTAGACTCGTACTCTGGCCTAATGGTTAAGGTCTTAACTCTTACTCTGACCTAATAGCTAAGGTCTTAGACTCGTATTCTGGCCTAATAGCTAATGTCTTAGACTCGTACTCTGGCCTAATGGTTAAGGTCTTAACTCTTACTCTGGCCTAATAGCTAAGGTCTTAGACTCGTACTCTGGCCTAATGGTTAAGGTCTTAACTCTTACTCTGGCCTACTGGTTAAGGTCTTAGCTCTTTCTCTGGCCTACTGGTTAAGGTCTTAACTCTAACTCTGGCCTAATAGCTAAAGTCTTAACTCCTACTCTGGCCTAATAGCTAAGGTCTTAGACTCGTACTCTGGCTTAATGGTTAAGGTCTTAACTCTTACTCTGGCCTAATAGCTAAGGTCTTAACTCTTACTCTGGTCTTATAGCTAAGGTCTTAACTCTTACTCTGGCCTAATAGCTAAGGCCTTAGACTCGTACTCTGGCCAAATGGTTAAGGTCTTAACTCTTACTCTGGCCTAATAGAAAAGGTCTTAGACTCGTACTCTTGCCTAATAGCTAAGGTCTTAGACTCGTACTCAGGCCTAATAGCTGAGGTCCTAGACTCGTACTCTGGCCTACTGGTTAAGGTCTTAACACTTACTCTGGCCTAATAGCTAAGGTCTTAGACTCGTACTCTGGCAAAATAGCTAAGGTCTTAGACTCGTACTCTGGCCTACTGGTTAAGGTCTTAACTCTTACTCTGGCCTAATAGCTAAGGTCTTAGACTCGTACTCTGGCCTAATAGCTAAGGTCTTAGACTCGTACTCTGGCCTACTGGTTAAGGTCTTAACTCTTACTCTGGCTTAATAGCTAAGGTCTTAGACTCGTACTCTGGCCTACTGGTTAAGGTCTTAACTCTTACTCTGGCCTAATAGCTAAGGTCTTAGACTGGTACTCTGGCCTAATGGTTAAGGTCTTAACTCTTACTCTGGCCTAATAGCTAAGGTCTTAGACTCGTACTCTGGCCTAATGGTTAAGGTCTGAAGTCTTATTCTGGCCTAATAGCTAAGGTCTTAACTCTTACTCTCGCCTAATAGGTAAGGTCTTAGACTCGTACTCTGGCCTACTGGTTAAGGTCTTAACTCTTACTCTGGCCTACTGGTCAAGGTCTTAACTCTTACTCTGGCCTAATACCTAAGGTCTTAGACTCGTACTCTGGCCTAATGGTTAAGGTCTTAACTCTTACTCTGGACTAATAGCTAAGGTATTAGACTCAATCTCTGGCCTACTGGTTAAGGTCTTAACTCTAACTCTGGCCTAATAGCTAAAGTCTTAACTCCTACTCTGGCCTAATAGCTAAGGTCTTAGACTCGTACTCTGGCTTAATGGTTAAGGTCTTAACTCTTACTCTGGCCTAATAGCCAAGGTCTTAACTCTTACTCTGGTCTTATAGCTAAGGTCTTAACTCTTACTCTGGCCTAATAGCTAAGGCCTTAGACTCGTACTCTGGCCTAATGGTTAAGGTCTTAACTCTTACTCTGGCCTAATAGAAAAGGTCTTAGACTCGTACTCTTGCCTAATAGCTAAGGTCTTAGACTCGTACTCAGGCCTAATAGCTGAGGTCCTAGACTCGTACTCTGGCCTACTGGTTAAGGTCTTAACTCTTACTCTGGCCTAATAGCTAAGGTCTTAGACTCGTACTCTGGCAAAATAGCTAAGGTCTTAGACTCGTACTCTGGCCTACTGGTTAAGGTCTTAACTCTTACTCTGGCCTAATAGCTAAGGTCTTAGACTCATACTCTGGCCTAATAGCTAAGGTCTTAGACTCGTACTCTGGCCTACTGGTTAAGGTCTTAACTCTTACTCTGGCTTAATAGCTAAGGTCTTAGACTCGTACTCTGGCCTAATAGCTAAGGTCTTAGACTCGTACTCTGGCCTACTGGTTAAGGTCTTAACTCTTACTCTGGCCTAATAGCTAAGGTCTTAGACTGGTACTCTGGCCTAATGGTTAAGGTCTTAACTCTTACTCTGGCCTAATAGCTAAGGTCTTAGACTCGTACTCTGGCCTAATGGTTAAGGTCTGAAGTCTTATTCTGGCCTAATAGCTAAGGTCTTAACTCTTACTCTCGCCTAATAGGTAAGGTCTTAGACTCGTACTCTGGCCTACTGGTTAAGGTCTTAACTCTTACTCTGGCCTACTGGTCAAGGTCTTAACTCTTACTCTGGCCTAATACCTAAGGTCTTAGACTCGTACTCTGGCCTAATGGTTAAGGTCTTAACTCTTACTCTGGACTAATAGCTAAGGTATTAGACTCATACTCTGGCCTAATGGTTAAGGTCTTAACTCTTACTCTGGCCTAATAGCTAAGGTCTTAACTCTTACTCTGGCCTAATAGCTTAGGACTTAGACTCGTACTCTGGCCTACTGGTTAAGGTCTTAACTCTTACTCTGGCGTAATAGCTAAGGTCTTAACTCTTACTCTGGCCTACTGGTTAAGGTCTTAACTCTTACTCTGGCCTACTGGTTAAGGTCTTAACTCTTACTCTGATCTAATAGCTAAGGTCTTAGACTTGTACTCTGGCCTAATGGTTAACGTCTTAACTCTTACTCTGACTCAATAGCTAAGGTCTTAGACTCGTATTCTGGCCTAATAGCTAATGTCTTAGATTCGTACTCTGGCCTAATGGTTAAGGTCTTAACTCTTACTCTGGCCTACTGGTTAAGGTCTTAACTATTACTCTGGCCTAATAGCTAAGGTCTTAGACTCGTCCTCTGGCATAATGGTTAAGGTCTTAACTCTTCCTCTGGCCTACTGGTTAAGGTCTTAGCTCTTTCTCTGGCCTACTGGTTAAGGTCTTAACTCTTACTCTGGCCTAATAGCTAAGGTCTTAACTCTTACTCTGGCCTAATAGCTAAGGTCTTAGACTCGTACTCTGGCCTAATGGTTAAGGTCTTAACTCTTACTCTGGCCTAATAGAAAAGGTCTTAGACTCGTACTCTTGCCTAATACCTAAGGTCTTAGACTCGTACTCAGGCCTAATAGCTAAGGTCTTAGACTCGTACTCTGGCCTACTGGTTAAGGTCTTAACTCTTACTCTGGCCTAATAGCTAAGGTCTAAGACTCGTACTCTGGCCTAATAGCTAAGGTCTTAGACTCGTACTCTGGCCTACTGGTTAAGGTCTTAACTCTTACTCTGGCCTAATAGCTAAGGTCTTAGACTCGTACTCTGGCCTAATGGGTAAGGTCTTAACTCTTACTCTGGCCTAATAGCTAAGGTCTTAGACTCGTACTCTGGCCTAATGGTTAAGGTCTTAAGTCTTATTCTGGCCTAATAGCTAAGGTCTTAACTCTTACTCTGGCCTAATAGGTAAGATCTTAGACTCGTACTCTGGCCCACTGGTTAAGGTCTTAACTCTCACTCTGGCCTACTGGTCAAGGTCTTAACTCTTACTCTGGCCTAATACCTAAGGTCTTAGACTCGTACTCTGGCCTAATGGTTAAGGTCTTAACTCTTACTCTGGCCTAATAGCTAAGGTATTAGACTCATACTCTGGCCTAATGGTTAAGGTCTTAACTCTTACTCTGGCCTAATAGCTAAGGTCTTAACTCTTACTCTGGCCTAATAGCTTAGGACTTAGACTCATACTCTGGCCTACTGGTTAAGGTCTTAACTCTTACTCTGGCCTAATAGCTAAGGTCTTAACTCTTACTCTGGCCTACTGATTAAGGTCTTAACTATTACTCTGGTCTACTGGTTAAGGTCTTAACTCTTACTCTGGCCTAATAGCTAAGGTCTTAGACTCGTACTCTGACATAATGGTTAAGGTCTTAACTCTTACTCTGACCTAATAGCTAAGGTCTTAGACTCGTATTCTGGCCTAATAGCTAATGTCTTAACTCTTACTCTGGCCTACTGGTTAAGGTCTTAACTCTTACTCTGGCCTACTGGTTAAGGTCTTAACTCTTACTCTGGCCTAATAGCTAAGGTCTTAGACTCGTACTCTGGCCTAATGGTTAAGGTCTTAACTCTTGCTCTGGCCTTATAGCTAAGGTCTTAACACTTACCCTGGCCTACTGGTTAAGGTCTTAACTCTTACTCTGGCCTACTGGTTAAGGTCTTAACTCTTACTCTGGCCTAATAGCTAAGGTCTTAGACTCATACTCTGGCCTAATGGTTAAGGTCTTAACTCTTACTCTGGCCTAATAGTTAAGGTCTTAGACTCGTACTATGGCCTAATGGTTAAGGTCTTAACTCTTACTCTGGCCTAATAGCTAAGTTCTTAACTCTTACTCTGGCCTACTGGTTAAGGTCTTAACTCTTACTCTGGCCTACTGGTTAAGGTCTTAACTCTTACTCTGGCCTAATAGCTAAGGTCTTAGACTCGTACTCTGGCCTACTGGTTAAGGTCTTAACTCTTACTCTGGCCTAATAGCTAAGGTCTTAGACTCCTACTCTGGCCTACTGGTTAAGGTCTTAACTCTTACTCTGGCCTAATAGTTAAGGTCTTTACTCTTACTCTGGCCTAATAGCTAAGGTCTTAGACTCGAACTCTGGCCTAATGGGTAAGGTCTTAACTCTTACTCTGGCCTAATAGCTAAGGTCATAGACTCGTACTCTGGCCTAATGGTTAAGGTCTTAAGTCTTATTCTGGCCTAATAGCTAAGGTCTTAACTCTTACTCTGGCCTAATAGGTAAGGTCTTAGACTCGTACTCTGGCCTCCTGGTTAAGGTCTTAACTCTTACTCTGGCCTACTGGTCAAGGTCTTAACTCTTACTCTGGCCTAATACCTAAGGTCTTAGACTCGTACTCTTGCCTAATGGCTAAGGTCTTAACTCTTACTCTGGCCTAATAGCTAAGGTCTTAACTCTTACTCTGGCCTAATAGCTTAGGACTTAGACTCGTACTCTGGCCTACTGGTTAAGGTCTTAACTCTTACTCTGGCCTAATAGCTAAGGTCTTAACTCTTACTCTGGCCTACTGGTTAAGGTCTTAACTCTTACTCTGGCCTACTGGTTAAGGTCTTAACTCTTACTCTGGCCTAATAGCTAAGGTCTTAGACTCGTACTCTGGCCTAATGGTTAAGGTCTTAACTCTTACTCTGACCTAATAGCTAAGGTCTTAGACTCGTATTCTGGCCTAATAGCTAATGTCTTAGACTCGTACTCTGGCCTAATGGTTAAGGTCTTAACTCTTACTCTGGCCTAATAGCTAAGGTCTTAGACTCGTACTCTGGCCTAATAGTTAAGGTCTTAACTCTTACTCTGGCCTACTGGTTAAGGTCTTAGCTCTTTCTCTGGCCTACTGGTTAAGGTCTTAACTCTAACTCTGGCCTAATAGCTAAGGTCTTAACTCTTACTCTGGCCTAATAGCTAAGGTCTTAGACTCATACTCTGGCTTAATGGTTAAGGTCTTAACTCTTAGTCTGGCCTAATAGCTAAGGTCTTAACTCTTACTCTGGTCTTATAGCTAAGGTCTTAACTCTTACTCTGGCCTAATAGCTAAGGTCTTAGACTCGTACTCTGGCCTAATGGTTAAGGTCTTAACTCTTACTTTGGCCTAATAGAAAAGGTCTTAGACTCGTACTCTTGCCTAATAGCTAAGGTCTTAGACCCGTACTCAGGCCTAATAGCTGAGGTCCTAGACTCGTACTCTGGCCTACTGGTTAAGGTCTTAACTCTTACTCTGGCCTAATAGCCAAGGTCTTAGACTCATGCTCTGGCAAAATAGCTAAGGTCTTAGACTCGTACTCTGGCCTACTGGTTAAGGTCTTAACTCTTACTCTGGCCTAATAGCTAAGGTCTTAGACTCGTACTCTGGCCTAATAGCTAAGGTCTTAGACTCGTACTCTGGCCTACTGGTTAAGGTCTTAACTCTTACTCTGGCCTAATAGCTAAGGTCTTAGACTCGTACTCTGGCCTAATAGCTAAGGTCTTAGACTCGTACTCTGGCCTACTGGTTAAGGTCTTAACTCTTACTCTGGCCTAATAGCTAAGGTCTTAGACTCGTACTCTGGCCTAATGGTTAAGGTCTTAACTCTTACTCTGGCCTAATAGCTAAGGTCTTAGACTCATACTCTGGCCTAATGGTTAAGGTCTTAAGTCTTATTCTGGCCTAATAGCTAAGGTCTTAACTCTTACTCTGGCCTAATAGGTAAGGTCTTAGACTCGTACTCTGGCCTACTGGTTAAGGTCTTAACTCTTACTCTGGCCTAATAGCTAAGGTACTAGACTCATACTCTGGCCTAATGGTTAAGGTCTTAACTCTTACTCTGGCCTAATAGCTAAGGTCCTAACTCTTACTCTGGCCTACTGGTTAAGGTCTTAACTCTTACTCTGGCCTAATGGTTAAGGTCTTAACTCTTACTCTGACTTAATAGCTAAGGTCTTAGACTCGTATTCTGGCCTAATAGCTAATGTCTTAGATTCGTACTCTGGCCTAATGGTTAAGGTCTTAACTCTTACTCTGGCCTACTGGTTAAGGTCTTAACTCTTACTCTGGCCTAATAGCTAAGGTCTTAGACTCGTACTCTGGCCTAATGGTTAAGGTATTAACTCTTACTCTGGCCTACTGGTTAAGGTCTTAGCTCTTTCTCTGGCCTACTGGTTAAGGTCTTAACTCTTACTCTGGCCTAATAGCTAAGGTCTTAACTCTTACTCTGGCCTAATAGCTAAGGTCTTAGACTCGTACTCTGGCTTAATGGTTAAGGTCTTAACTCTTACTCTGGCCTAATAGCTAAGGTCTTAACTCTTACTCTGGCCTTATAGCTAAGGTCTTAACTCTTACTCTGGCCTAATAGCTAAGGTCTTAGACTCGTACTCTGGCCTAATGGTTAAGGTCTTAACTCTTACTCTGGCCTAATAGAAAAGGTCTTAGACTCGTACTCTTGCCTAATACCTAAGGTCTTAGACTCGTACTCATGCCTAATAGCTAAGGTCTTTGACTCGTACTCTGGCCTAATGGTTAAGGTCTTAACTCTTACTCTTGCCTAATAGAAAAGGTCTTAGACTCGTACTCTTGCCTAATAGCTAAGGTCTTAGACTCGTACTCTGGCCTAATAGCTAAGGTCTTAGACTCGTACTCTGGCCTACTGGTTACGGTCTTAACTCTTACTCTGGCCTAATAGCTAAGGTCTTAGACTCGTACTCTGGCCTAATAGCTAAGGTCTTAGACTCGTACTCTGGCCTACTGGTTAAGGTCTTAACTCTTACTCTGGCCTAATAGCTAAGGTCTAAGACTCGTACTCTGGCCTAATAGCTAAGGTCTTAGACTCGTACTCTGGCCTACTGGTTAAGGTCTTAACTCTAACTATGGCCTAATAGCTAAGGTCTTAGACTCGTACTCTGGCCTAATGGGTAAGGTCTTAACTCTTACTCTGGCCTAATAGCTAAGGTCTTAGACTCATACTCTGGCCTAATGGTTAAGGTCTAAAGTCTTATTCTGGCCTAATAGCTAAGGTCTTAACTCTTACTCTGGCCTAATAGGTAAGGTCTTAGACTCGTACTCTGGCCTACTGGTTAAGGTCTTAACTCTTACTCTGGCCTAATGGTTAAGGTCTTAACTCTTACTCTGGCCTACTGGTTAAGGTCTTAACTCTTACTCTGGCCTAATAGCTAAGGTCTTAGACTCGTACTCTGACCTAATGGTTAAGGTCTTAACTCTTACTCTGACCTAATAGCTAAGGTCTTAGACTCGTATTCTGGCCTAATAGCTAATGTCTTAACTCTTACTCTGGCCTACTGGTTAAGGTCTTAACTCTTACTCTGGCCTACTGGTTAAGGTCTTAACTCTTACTCTGGCCTAATAGCTAAGGTCTTAGACTCGTACTCTGGCCTAATGGTTAAGGTCTTAACTCTTACTCTGGCCTTATAGCTAAGGTCTTAACACTTACTCTGGCCTACTGGTTAAGGTCTTAACTCTTACTCTGGCCTACTGGTTAAGGTCTTAACTCTTACTCTGGCCTAATAGCTAAGGTCTTAGACTCGTACTCTGGCCTAATGGTTAAGGTCTTAACTCTTACTCTGGCCTAATAGTTAAGGTCTTAGACTCGTACTATGGCCTGATGGTTAAGGTATTAACTCTTACTCTGGCCTACTGGTTAAGGTCTTAACTCTGACTCTGGCCTAATAGCTAAGGTCTTAACTCTTACTCTGGCCTAATAGCTAAGGTCTTAGACTCGTACTCTGGCCTACTGGTTAAGGTCTTAACTCTTACTCTGGCCTACTGGTTAAGGTCTTAACTCTTACTCTGGCCTAATACCTAAGGTCTTAGACTCGTACTCTGGCCTAATGGTTAAGGTCTTAACTCTTACTCTGGCCGAATAGCTAAGGTATTAGACTCGTACTCTGGCCTAATGGTTAAGGTCTTAACTCTTACTCTGGCCTAATAGCTATGGTCTTAACTCTTGCTCTGGCCTAATAGCTTAGGTCTTAGACTCGTACTCTGGCCTACTGGTTAAGGTCTTAACTCTTACTCTGGCCTAATCGCTAAGGTCTTAACTCTTACTCTGGCCTACTGGTTAAGGTCTTAACTCTTACTCTGGCCTACTGGTTAAGGTCTTAACTCTTACTCTGGCCTAATAGCTAAGGTCTTAGACTCGTATTCTGGCCTAATAGCTAATGTCTTAGTCTCGTACTCTGGCCTAATGGTTAAGGTCTTAACTCTTACTCTTGCCTAATAGAAAAGGTCTTAGACTCGTACTCTTGCCTAATAGCTAAGGTCTTAGACTCGTACTCTGGCCTAATAGCTAAGGTCTTAGACTCGTACTCTGGCCTACTGGTTAAGGTCTTAACTCTTACTCTGGCCTAATAGCTAAGGTCTTAGACTCGTACTCTGGCCTAATAGCTAAGGTCTTAGACTCGTACTCTGGCCTACTGGTTAAGGTCTTAACTCTTACTCTGGCCTAATAGCTAAGGTCTAAGACTCGTACTCTGGCCTAATAGCTAAGGTCTTAGACTCGTACTCTGGCCTACTGGTTAAGGTCTTAACTCTTACTCTGGCCTAATAGCTAAGGTCTTAGACTCGTACTCTGGCCTAATGGGTAAGGTCTTAACTCTTACTCTGGCCTAATAGCTAAGGTCTTAGACTCGTACTCAGGCCTAATGGTTAAGGTCTTAAGTCTTATTCTGGCCTAATAGCTAAGGTCTTAACTCTTACTCTGGCCTAATAGGTAAGGTCTTAGACTCATACTCTGGCCTACTGGTTAAGGTCTTAACTCTTACTCTGGCCTACTGGTCAAGGTCTTAACTCTTACTCTGGCCTAATACCTAAGGTCTTAGACTCGTACTCTGGCCTAATGGTTAAGGTCTTAACTCTTACTCTGGCCTAATAGCTATGATCTTAACTCTTGCTCTTGCCTAATAGCTTAGGTCTTAGACTCGTACTCTGGCCTACTGGTTAAGGTCTTAACTCTTACTCTGGCCTAATCGCTAAGGTCTTAACTCTTACTCTGGCCTACTGGTTAAGGTCTTAACTCTTACTCTGGCCTACTGGTTAAGGTCTTAACTCTTAGTCTGGCCTAATAGCTAAGGTCTTAGACTCGTATTCTGGCCTAATAGCTAATGTCTTAGTCTCGTACTCTGGCCTAATGGTTAAGGTCTTAACTCTTACTCTTGCCTAATAGAAAAGGTCTTAGACTCGTACTCTTGCCTAATAGCTAAGGTCTTAGACTCGTACTCTGGCCTAATAGCTAAGGTCTTAGACTCGTACTCTGGCCTACTGGTTAAGGTCTTAACTCTTACTCTGGCCTAATAGCTAAGGTCTTAAACTCGTACTCTGGCCTAATAGCTAAGGTCTTAGACTCGTACTCTGGCCTACTGGTTAAGGTCTTAACTCTTACTCTGGCCTAATAGCTAAGGTCTAAGACTCGTACTCTGGCCTAATAGCTAAGGTCTTAGACTCGTACTCTGGCCTACTGGTTAAGGTCTTAACTCTTACTCTGGCCTAATAGCTAAGGTCTTAGACTCGTACTCTGGCCTAATGGGTAAGGTCTTAACTCTTACTCTGGCCTAATAGCTAAGGTCTTAGACTCGTACTCAGGCCTAATGGTTAAGGTCTTAAGTCTTATTCTGGCCTAATAGCTAAGGTCTTAACTCTTACTCTGGCCTAATAGGTAAGGTCTTAGACTCGTACTCTGGCCTACTGGTTAAGGTCTTAACTCTTACTCTGGCCTACTGGTCAAGGTCTTAACTCTTACTCTGGCCTAATACCTAAGGTCTTAGACTCGTACTCTGGCCTAATGGTTAAGGTCTTAACTCTTACTCTGGCCTAATAGCTAAGGTATTAGACTCATACTCTGGCCTAATGGTTAAGGTCTTAACTCTTACTCTGGCCTAATAGCTAAGGTCTTAACTCTTACTCTGGCCTAATAGCTTAGGACTTAGACTCATACTCTGGCCTACTGGTTAAGGTCTTAACTCTTACTCTGGCCTAATAGCTAAGGTCTTAACTCTTACTCTGGCCTACTGGTTAAGGTCTTAACTCTTACTCTGGCCTACTGGTTAAGGTCTTAACTCTTACTTCGGCCTAATAGCTAAGGTCTTAGACTCGTACTCTGACCTAATGGTTAAGGTCTTAACTCTTACTCTGACCTAATAGCTAAGGTCTTAGACTCATATTCTGGCCTAATAGCTAATGTCTTAACTCTTACTCTGGCCTACTGGTTAAGGTCTTAACTCTTACTCTGGCCTACTGGTTAAGGTCTTAACTCTTACTCTGGCCTAATAGCTAAGGTCTTAGACTCGTACTCTGGCCTAATGGTTAAGGTCTTAACTCTTACTCTGGCCTTATAGCTAAGGTCTTAACACTTACTCTGGCCTACTGGTTAAGGTCTTAACTCTTACTCTGGCCTACTGGTTATTGTCTTAACTCTTACTCTGGCCTAATAGCTAAGGTCTTAGACTCGTACTCTGGCCTAATGGTTAAGGTCTTAACTCTTACTCTGGCCTTATAGCTAAGGTCTTAACACTTACTCTGGCCTAATAGCTAAGGTCGTAGACTCGTACTCTGGCCTAATGGTTAAGGTCTTAACTCTTACTCTTGCCTAATAGAAAAGGTCTTAGACTTGTACTCTTGCCTAATAGCTAAGGTCTTAGACTCGTACTCTGGCCTAATAGCTAAGGTCTTAGACTCGTACTCTGGCCTACTGGTTACGGTCTTAACTCTTACTCTGGCCTAATAGCTAAGGTCTTAGACTCGTACTCTGGCCTAATAGCTAACGTCTTAGACTCGTACTCTGGCCTACTGGTTAAGGTCTTAACTCTTACTCTGGCCTAATAGCTAAGGTCTTAGACTCGTACTCTTGCCTAATAGCTAAGGTCTTAGACTCGTACTCTGGCCTACTGGTTAAGGTCTTAACTCTTACTCTGGCCTAATAGCTAAGGTCTTAGACTCGTACTCTGGCCTAATGGGTAAGGTCTTAACTCTTACTCTGGCCTAATAGCTAAGGTCTTAGACTCGTATTCTGGCCTAATGGTTAAGGTCTTAAGTCTTATTCTGGCCTAATAGCTAAGTTCTTAACTCTTACTCTGGCCTAATAGGTAAGGTCTTAGACTCATACTCTGGCCTACTGGTTAAGGTCTTAACTCTTACTCTGGCCTACTGGTTAAGGTCTTAACTCTTACTCTGGCCTAATAGCTAAGGTCTTAGACTCGTACTCTGGCCTAATGGTTAAGGTCTTAACTCTTACTCTGGCCTTATAGCTAAGGTCTTAACACTTACTCTAGCCTACTGGTTAAGGTCTTAACTCTTACTCTGGCCTACTGGTTATTGTCTTAACTCTTACTCTGGCCTAATAGCTAAGGTCTTAGACTCGTACTCTGGCCTAATGGTTAAGGTCTTAACTCTTACTCTGGCCTTATAGCTAAGGTCTTAACACTTACTCTGGCCTAATAGCTAAGGTCTTAGACTCGTACTCTGGCCTAATGGTTAAGGTCTTAACTCTTACTCTTGCCTAATAGAAAAGGTCTTAGACTCGTACTCTTGCCTAATAGCTAAGGTCTTAGACTCGTACTCTGGCCTAATAGCTAAGGTCTTAGACTCGTACTCTGGCCTACTGGTTACGGTCTTAACTCTTACTCTGGCCTAATAGCTAAGGTCTTAGACTCGTACTCTGGCCTAATAGCTAAGGTCTTAGACTCGTACTCTGGCCTACTGGTTAAGGTCTTAACTCTTACTCTGGCCTAATAGCTAAGGTCTTAGACTCGTACTCTGGCCTAATAGCTAAGGTCTTAGACTCGTACTCTGGCCTACTGGTTAAGGTCTTAACTCTTACTCTGGCCTAATAGCTAAGGTCTTAGACTCGTACTCTGGCCTAATGGGTAAGGTCTTAACTCTTACTCTGGCCTAATAGCTAAGGTCTTAGACTCGTACTCTGGCCTAATGGTTAAGGTCTTAAGTCTTATTCTGGCCTAATAGCTAAGTTCTTAACTCTTACTCTGGCCTAATAGGTAAGGTCTTAGACTCGTACTCTGGCCTACTGGTTAAGGTCTTAACTCTTACTCTGGCCTACTGGTTAAGGTCTTAACTCTTACTCTGGCCTAATAGCTAAGGTCTTAGACTCGTACTCTGGCCTAATAGCTAAGGTCTTAGACTCGTACTCTGGCCTAATGGTTAAGGTCTTAACTCTTACTCTGGCCTAATAGCTAAGGTATTAGACTCACACTCTGGCCTAATGGTTAAGGTCTTAACTCTTACTCTGGCCTAATAGCTAAGGTCTTAACTCTTACTCTGGCCTAATAGCTTAGGACTTAGACTCATACTCTGGCCTACTGGTTAAGGTCTTAACTCTTACTCTGGCTTAATAGCTAAGGTCTTAACTCTTACTCTGGCCTACTGGTTAAGGTCTTAACTCTTACTCTGGCCTACTGGTTAAGGTCTTAACTCTTACTCTGGCCTAATAGCTAAGGTCTTAGACTCGTACAAGGACCTAATGGTTAAGGTCTTAACTCTTACTCTGACCTAATAGCTAATGTCTTAGACTCATATTCTGGCCTAATAGCTAATGTCTTAACTCTTACTCTGGCCTACTGGTTAAGGTCTTAACTCTTACTCTGGCCTACTGGTTAAGGTCTTAACTCTTACTCTGGCCTAATAGCTAAGGTCTTAGACTCGTACTCTGGCCTAATGGTTAAGGTCTTAACTCTTACTCTGGCCTTATAGCTAAGGTCTTAACACTTACTCTGGCCTACTGGTTAAGGTCTTAACTCTTACTCTGGCCTACTGGTTAAGGTCTTAACTCTTACTCTGGCCTAATAGCTAAGGTCTTAGACTCGTACTCTGGCCTAATGGTTAAGGTCTTAACTCTTGCTCTGGCCTAATAGTTAAAGTCTTAGACTCGTACTATGGCCTAATGGTTAAGGTCTTAACTCTTACTCTAGCCTACTGGTTAAGGTCTTAACTCTGACTCTGGCCTAATAGCTAAGGTCTTAACTCTTACTCTGGCCTAATAGCTAAGGTCTTCGACTCGTACTCTGGCCTACTGGTTAAGGTCTTAACTCTTACTCTGGCCTACTGGTTAAGGTCTTAACTCTTACTCTGGCCTAATACCTAAGGTCTTAGACTCGTACTCTGGCCTAATGGTTAAGGTCTTAACTCTTACTCTGGCCGAATAGCTAAGGTATTAGACTCGTACTCTGGCCTAATGGTTAAGGTCTTAACTCTTACTCTGGCCTAATAGCTATGGTCTTAACTCTTACTCTGGCCTAATAGCTTAGGTCTTAGACTCGTACTCTGGCCTACTGGTTAAGGTCTTAACTCTTACTCTGGCCTAAACGCTAAGGTCTTAACTCTTACTCTGGCCTACTGGTTAAGGTCTTAACTCTTACTCTGGCCTACTGGTTAAGGTCTTAACTCTTACTCTGGCCTAATAGCTAAGGTCTAAGACTCGTACTCTGGCCTCATAGCTAAGGTCTTAGACTCGTACTCTGGCCTACTGGTTAAGGTCTTAACTCTTACTCTGGCCTAATAGGTAAGGTCTTAGACTCGTACTCTGGCCTACTGGTTAAGATCTTAACTCTTACTCTGGCCTACTGGTCAAGGTCTTAACTCTTACTCTGGCCTAATACCTAAGGTCTTAGACTCGTACTCTGGCCTAATGGTTAAGGTCTTAACTCTTACTCTGGCCTAATAGCTAAGGTATTAGACTCATACTCTGGCCTAATGGTTAAGGTCTTAACTCTTACTCTGGCCTAATAGCTAAGGTCTTAACTCTTACTCTGGCCTAATAGCTTAGGACTTAGACTCATACTCTGGCCTACTGGTTAAGGTCTTAACTCTTACTCTGGCCTAATAGCTAAGGTCTTAACTCTTACTCTGGCCTACTGGTTAAGGTCTTAACTCTTACTCTGGCCTACTGGTTAAGGTCTTAACTCTTACTCTGGCCTAATAGCTAAGGTCTTAGACTCGTACTCTGACCTAATGGTTAAGGTCTTAACTCTTACTCTGACCTAATAGCTAAGGTCTTAGACTCGTATTCTGGCCTAATAGCTAATGTCTTAACTCTTACTCTGGCCTACTGGTTAAGGTCTTAACTCTTACTCTGGCCTAATAGCTTAGGACTTAGACTCGTACTCTGGCCTACTGGTTAAGGTCTTAACTCTTACTCTGGCCTAATAGCTAAGGTCTTAACTCTTACTCTGGCCTACTGGTTAAGGTCTTAACTCTTACTCTGGCCTACTGGTTAAGGTCTTAACTCTTACTCTGGCCTAATAGCTAAGGTCTTAGACTCGTACTCTGGCCTAATGGTTAAGGTCTTAACTCTTACTCTGACCTAATAGCTAAGGTCTTAGACTCGTATTCTGGCCTAATAGCTAATGTCTTAGACTCGTACTCTGGCCTAATGGTTAAGGTCTTAACTCTTACTCTGGCCTAATAGCTAAGGTCTTAGACTCGTACTCTGGCCTAATAGTTAAGGTCTTAACTCTTACTCTGGCCTACTGGCTAAGGTCTTAGCTCTTTCTCTGGCCTACTGGTTAAGGTCTTAACTCTAACTCTGGCCTAATAGCTAAGGTCTTAACTCTTACTCTGGCCTAATAGCTAAGGTCTTAGACTCATACTCTGGCTTAATGGTTAAGGTCTTAACTCTTAGTCTGGCCTAATAGCTAAGGTCTTAACTCTTACTCTGGTCTTATAGCTAAGGTCTTAACTCTTACTCTGGCCTAATAGCTAAGGTCTTAGACTCGTACTCTGGCCTATTGGTTAAGGTCTTAACTCTTACTCTGGCCTAATAGAAAAGGTCTTAGACTCGTACTCTTGCCTAATAGCTAAGGTCTTAGACCTGTACTCAGGCCTAATAGCTGAGGTCCTAGACTCGTACTCTGGCCTACTGGTTAAGGTCTTAACTCTTACTCTGGCCTAATAGCCAAGGTCTTAGACTCATACTCTGGCAAAATAGCTAAGGTCTTAGACTCGTACTCTGACCTACTGGTTAAGGTCTTAACTCTTACTCTGGCCTAATAGCTAAGGTCTTAGACTCATACTCTGGCCTAATAGCTAAGGTCTTAGACTCGTACTCTGGCCTACTGGTTAAGGTCTTAACTCTTACTCTGGCCTAATAGCTAAGGTCTTAGACTCGTACTCTGGCCTAATAGCTAAGGTCTTAGACTCGTACTCTGGCCTACTGGTTAAGGTCTTAACTCTTACTCTGGCCTAATAGCTAAGGTCTTAGACTCGTACTCTGGCCTAATGGTTAAGGTCTTAACTCTTACTCTGGCCTAATAGCTAAGGTCTTAGACTCATACTCTGGCCTAATGGTTAAGGTCTTAAGTCTTATTCTGGCCTAATAGCTAAGGTCTTAACTCTTACTCTGGCCTAATAGGTAAGGTCTTAGACTCGTACTCTGGCCTACTGGTTAAGGTCTTAACTCTTACTCTGGCCTACTGGTCAGGGTCTTAACTCTTACTCTGGCCTAATACCTAAGGTCTTAGACTCGTACTCTGGCCTAATGGTTAAGGTCTTAACTCTTACTCTGGCCTAATAGCTAAGGTACTAGACTCATACTCTGGCCTAATGGTTAAGGTCTTAACTCTTACTCTGGCCTAATAGCTAAGGTCTTAACTCTTACTCTGGCATAATAGCTTAGGACTTAGACTCGTACTCTGGCCTACTGGTTAAGGTCTTAACTCTTACTCTGGCCTACTTGTTAAGGTCTTAACTCTTACTCTGGCCTAATGCCTAAGGTCTTAGACTCGTACTCTGGCCTAATGGTTAAGGTCTTAACTCTTACTCTGGCCGAATAGCTAAGGTATTAGACTCGTACTCTGGCCTAATGGTTAAGGTCTTAACTCTTACTCTGGCCTAATAGCTATGGTCTTAACTCTTGCTCTGGCCTAATAGCTTAGGTCTTAGACTCGTACTCTGGCCTACTTGTTAAGGTCTTAACTCTTACTCTGGCCTAATCGCTAAGGTCTTAACTCTTACTCTGGTCTACTGGTTAAGGTCTTAACTCTTACTCTGGCCTACTGGTTAAGGTCTTAACTCTTACTCTGGCCTAATAGCTAAGGTCTTAGACTCGTATTCTGGCCTAATAGCTAATGTCTTAGTCTCGTACTCTGGCCTAATGGTTAAGGTCTTAACTCTTACTCTTGCCTAATAGAAAAGGTCTTAGACTCGTACTCTTGCCTAATAGCTAAGGTCTTAGACTCGTACTCTGGCCTAATAGCTAAGGTCTTAGACTCGTACTCTGGCCTACTGGTTAAGGTCTTAACTCTTACTCTGGCCTAATAGCTAAGGTCTTAGACTCGTACTCTGGCCTAATAGCTAAGGTCTTAGACTCGTACTCTGGCCTACTGGTTAAGGTCTTAACTCTTACTCTGGCCTAATAGCTAAGGTCTAAGACTCGTACTCTGGCCTAATAGCTAAGGTCTTAGACTCGTACTCTGGCCTACTGGTTAAGGTCTTAACTCTTACTCTGGCCTAATAGCTAAGGTCTTAGACTCGTACTCTGGCCTAATGGGTAAGGTCTTAACTCTTACTCTGGCCTAATAGCTAAGGTCTTAGACTCGTACTCTGGCCTAATGGTTAAGGTCTTAAGTCTTATTCTGGCCTAATAGCTAAGGTCTTAACTCTTACTCTGGCCTAATAGGTAAGGTCTTAGACTCATACTCTGGCCTACTGGTTAAGGTCTTAACTCTTACTCTGGCCTACTGGTCAAGGTCTTAACTCTTACTCTGGCCTAATAACTAAGGTCTTAGACTTGTACTCTGGCCTAATGGTTAAGGTCTTAACTCTTACTCTGGCCTAATAGCTATGATCTTAACTCTTGCTCTGGCCTAATAGCTTAGGTCTTAGACTCGTACTCTGGCCTACTGGTTAAGGTCTTAACTCTTACTCTGGCCTAATCGCTAACGTCTTAACTCTTACTCTGGCCTACTGGTTAAGGTCTTAACTCTTACTCTGGCCTACTGGTTAAGGTCTTAACTCTTACTCTGGCCTAATAGCTAAGGTCTTAGACTCGTATTCTGGCCTAATAGCTAATGTCTTAGTCTCGTACTCTGGCCTAATGGTTAAGGTCTTAACTCTTACTCTTGCCTAATAGAAAGGGTCTTAGACTCGTACTCTTGCCTAATAGCTAAGGTCTTAGACTCGTACTCTGGCCTAATAGCTAAGGTCTTAGACTCGTACTCTGGCCTACTGGTTAAGGTCTTAACTCTTACTCTGGCCTAATAGCTAAGGTCTTAAACTCGTACTCTGGCCTAATAGCTAAGGTCTTAGACTCGTACTCTGGCCTACTGGTTAAGGTCTTAACTCTTACTCTGGCCTAATAGCTAAGGTCTAAGACTCGTACTCTGGCCTAATAGCTAAGGTCTTAGACTCGTACTCTGGCCTACTGGTTAAGGTCTTAACTCTTACTCTGGCCTAATAGCTAAGGTCTTAGACTCGTACTCTGGCGTAATGGGTAAGGTCTTAACTCTTACTCTGGCCTAATAGCTAAGGTCTTAGACTCGTACTCAGGCCTAATGGTTAAGGTCTTAAGTCTTATTCTGGCCTAATAGCTAAGGTCTTAACTCTTACTCTGGCCTAATAGGTAAGGTCTTAGACTCGTACTCTGGCCTACTGGTTAAGGTCTTAACTCTTACTCTGGCCTACTGGTCAAGGTCTTAGACTCGTATTCTGGCCTAATAGCTAATGTCTTAACTCTTACTCTGGCCTACTGGTTAAGGTCTTAACTCTTACTCTGGCCTAATAGCTTAGGACTTAGACTCGTACTCTGGCCTACTGGTTAAGGTCTTAACTCTTACTCTGGCCTAATAGCTAAGGTCTTAACTCTTACTCTGGCCTACTGGTTAAGGTCTTAACTCTTACTCTGGCCTACTGGTTAAGGTCTTAACTCTTACTCTGGCCTAATAGCTAAGGTCTTAGACTCGTACTCTGGCCTAATGGTTAAGGTCTTAACTCTTACTCTGACCTAATAGCTAAGGTCTTAGACTCGTATTCTGGCCTAATAGCTAATGTCTTAGACTCGTACTCTGGCCTAATGGTTAAGGTCTTAACTCTTACTCTGGCCTAATAGCTAAGGTCTTAGACTCGTACTCTGGCCTAATAGTTAAGGTCTTAACTCTTACTCTGGCCTACTGGTTAAGGTCTTAGCTCTTTCTCTGGCCTACTGGTTAAGGTCTTAACTCTAACTCTGGCCTAATAGCTAAGGTCTTAACTCTTACTCTGGCCTAATAGCTAAGGTCTTAGACTCATACTCTGGCTTAATGGTTAAGGTCTTAACTCTTAGTCTGGCCTAATAGCTAAGGTCTTAACTCTTACTCTGGTCTTATAGCTAAGGTCTTAACTCTTACTCTGGCCTAATAGCTAAGGTCTTAGACTCGTACTCTGGCCTATTGGTTAAGGTCTTAACTCTTACTCTGGCCTAATAGAAAAGGTCTTAGACTCGTACTCTTGCCTAATAGCTAAGGTCTTAGACCTGTACTCAGGCCTAATAGCTGAGGTCCTAGACTCGTACTCTGGCCTACTGGTTAAGGTCTTAACTCTTACTCTGGCCTAATAGCCAAGGTCTTAGACTCATACTCTGGCAAAATAGCTAAGGTCTTAGACTCGTACTCTGACCTACTGGTTAAGGTCTTAACTCTTACTCTGGCCTAATAGCTAAGGTCTTAGACTCATACTCTGGCCTAATAGCTAAGGTCTTAGACTCGTACTCTGGCCTACTGGTTAAGGTCTTAACTCTTACTCTGGCCTAATAGCTAAGGTCTTAGACTCGTACTCTGGCCTAATAGCTAAGGTCTTAGACTCGTACTCTGGCCTACTGGTTAAGGTCTTAACTCTTACTCTGGCCTAATAGCTAAGGTCTTAGACTCGTACTCTGGCCTAATGGTTAAGGTCTTAACTCTTACTCTGGCCTAATAGCTAAGGTCTTAGACTCATACTCTGGCCTAATGGTTAAGGTCTTAAGTCTTATTCTGGCCTAATAGCTAAGGTCTTAACTCTTACTCTGGCCTAATAGGTAAGGTCTTAGACTCGTACTCTGGCCTACTGGTTAAGGTCTTAACTCTTACTCTGGCCTACTGGTCAGGGTCTTAACTCTTACTCTGGCCTAATACCTAAGGTCTTAGACTCGTACTCTGGCCTAATGGTTAAGGTCTTAACTCTTACTCTGGCCTAATAGCTAAGGTACTAGACTCATACTCTGGCCTAATGGTTAAGGTCTTAACTCTTACTCTGGCCTAATAGCTAAGGTCTTAACTCTTACTCTGGCATAATAGCTTAGGACTTTGACTCGTACTCTGGCCTACTGGTTAAGGTCTTAACTCTTACTCTGGCCTACTTGTTAAGGTCTTAACTCTTACTCTGGCCTAATGCCTAAGGTCTTAGACTCGTACTCTGGCCTAATGGTTAAGGTCTTAACTCTTACTCTGGCCGAATAGCTAAGGTATTAGACTCGTACTCTGGCCTAATGGTTAAGGTCTTAACTCTTACTCTGGCCTAATAGCTATGGTCTTAACTCTTGCTCTGGCCTAATAGCTTAGGTCTTAGACTCGTACTCTGGCCTACTTGTTAAGGTCTTAACTCTTACTCTGGCCTAATCGCTAAGGTCTTAACTCTTACTCTGGTCTACTGGTTAAGGTCTTAACTCTTACTCTGGCCTACTGGTTAAGGTCTTAACTCTTACTCTGGCCTAATAGCTAAGGTCTTAGACTCGTATTCTGGCCTAATAGCTAATGTCTTAGTCTCGTACTCTGGCCTAATGGTTAAGGTCTTAACTCTTACTCTTGCCTAATAGAAAAGGTCTTAGACTCGTACTCTTGCCTAATAGCTAAGGTCTTAGACTCGTACTCTGGCCTAATAGCTAAGGTCTTAGACTCGTACTCTGGCCTACTGGTTAAGGTCTTAACTCTTACTCTGGCCTAATAGCTAAGGTCTTAGACTCGTACTCTGGCCTAATAGCTAAGGTCTTAGACTCGTACTCTGGCCTACTGGTTAAGGTCTTAACTCTTACTCTGGCCTAATAGCTAAGGTCTAAGACTCGTACTCTGGCCTAATAGCTAAGGTCTTAGACTCGTACTCTGGCCTACTGGTTAAGGTCTTAACTCTTACTCTGGCCTAATAGCTAAGGTCTTAGACTCGTACTCTGGCCTAATGGGTAAGGTCTTAACTCTTACTCTGGCCTAATAGCTAAGGTCTTAGACTCGTACTCTGGCCTAATGGTTAAGGTCTTAAGTCTTATTCTGGCCTAATAGCTAAGGTCTTAACTCTTACTCTGGCCTAATAGGTAAGGTCTTAGACTCATACTCTGGCCTACTGGTTAAGGTCTTAACTCTTACTCTGGCCTACTGGTCAAGGTCTTAACTCTTACTCTGGCCTAATAACTAAGGTCTTAGACTTGTACTCTGGCCTAATGGTTAAGGTCTTAACTCTTACTCTGGCCTAATAGCTATGATCTTAACTCTTGCTCTGGCCTAATAGCTTAGGTCTTAGACTCGTACTCTGGCCTACTGGTTAAGGTCTTAACTCTTACTCTGGCCTAATCGCTAACGTCTTAACTCTTACTCTGGCCTACTGGTTAAGGTCTTAACTCTTACTCTGGCCTACTGGTTAAGGTCTTAACTCTTACTCTGGCCTAATAGCTAAGGTCTTAGACTCGTATTCTGGCCTAATAGCTAATGTCTTAGTCTCGTACTCTGGCCTAATGGTTAAGGTCTTAACTCTTACTCTTGCCTAATAGAAAGGGTCTTAGACTCGTACTCTTGCCTAATAGCTAAGGTCTTAGACTCGTACTCTGGCCTAATAGCTAAGGTCTTAGACTCGTACTCTGGCCTACTGGTTAAGGTCTTAACTCTTACTCTGGCCTAATAGCTAAGGTCTTAAACTCGTACTCTGGCCTAATAGCTAAGGTCTTAGACTCGTACTCTGGCCTACTGGTTAAGGTCTTAACTCTTACTCTGGCCTAATAGCTAAGGTCTAAGACTCGTACTCTGGCCTAATAGCTAAGGTCTTAGACTCGTACTCTGGCCTACTGGTTAAGGTCTTAACTCTTACTCTGGCCTAATAGCTAAGGTCTTAGACTCGTACTCTGGCGTAATGGGTAAGGTCTTAACTCTTACTCTGGCCTAATAGCTAAGGTCTTAGACTCGTACTCAGGCCTAATGGTTAAGGTCTTAAGTCTTATTCTGGCCTAATAGCTAAGGTCTTAACTCTTACTCTGGCCTAATAGGTAAGGTCTTAGACTCGTACTCTGGCCTACTGGTTAAGGTCTTAACTCTTACTCTGGCCTACTGGTCAAGGTCTTAACTCTTACTCTGGCCTAATACCTAAGGTCTTAGACTCGTACTCTGGCCTAATGGTTAAGGTCTTAACTCTTACTCTGGCCTAATAGCTAAGGTATTAGACTCATACTCTGGCCTAATGGTTAAGGTCTTATCTCTTACTCTGGCCTAATAGCTAAGGTCTTAACTCTTACTCTGGCCTAATAGCTTAGGACTTAGACTCATACTCTGGCCTACTGGTTAAGGTCTTAACTCTTACTCTGGCCTAATAGCTAAGGTCTTAACTCTTACTCTGGCCTACTGGTTAAGGTCTTAACTCTTACTCTGGCCTACTGGTTAAGGTCTTAACTCTTACTTCGGCCTAATAGCTAAGGTCTTAGACTCGTACTCTGACCTAATGGTTAAGGTCTTAACTCTTACTCTGACCTAATAGCTAAGGTCTTAGACTCATATTCTGGCCTAATAGCTAATGTCTTAACTCTTACTCTGGCCTACTGGTTAAGGTCTTAACTCTTACTCTGGCCTACTGGTTAAGGTCTTAACTCTTACTCTGGCCTAATAGCTAAGGTCTTAGACTCGTACTCTGGCCTAATGGTTAAGGTCTTAACTCTTACTCTGGCCTTATAGCTAAGGTCTTAACACTTACTCTGGCCTACTGGTTAAGGTCTTAACTCTTACTCTGGCCTACTGGTTATTGTCTTAACTCTTACTCTGGCCTAATAGCTAAGGTCTTAGACTCGTACTCTGGCCTAATGGTTAAGGTCTTAACTCTTACTCTGGCCTTATAGCTAAGGTCTTAACACTTACTCTGGCCTAATAGCTAAGGTCTTAGACTCGTACTCTGGCCTAATGGTTAAGGTCTTAACTCTTACTCTTGCCTAATAGAAAAGGTTTTAGACTCGTACTCTTGCCTAATAGCTAAGGTCTTAGACTCGTACTCTGGCCTAATAGCTAAGGTCTTAGACTCGTACTCTGGCCTACTGGTTACGGTCTTAACTCTTACTCTGGCCTAATAGCTAAGGTCTTAGACTCGTACTCTGGCCTAATAGCTAAGGTCTTAGACTCGTACTCTGGCCTACTGGTTAAGGTCTTAACTCTTACTCTGGCCTAATAGCTAAGGTCTTAGACTCGTACTCTTGCCTAATAGCTAAGGTCTTAGACTCGTACTCTGGCCTACTGGTTAAGGTCTTAACTCTTACTCTGGCCTAATAGCTAAGGTCTTAGACTCGTACTCTGGCCTAATGGGTAAGGTCTTAACTCTTACTCTGGCCTAATAGCTAAGGTCTTAGACTCGTACTCTGGCCTAATGGTTAAGGTCTTAAGTCTTATTCTGGCCTAATAGCTAAGTTCTTAACTCTTACTCTGGCCTAATAGGTAAGGTCTTAGACTCGTACTCTGGCCTACTGGTTAAGGTCTTAACTCTTACTCTGGCCTACTGGTTAAGGTCTTAACTCTTACTCTGGCCTAATAGCTAAGGTCTTAGACTCATACTCTGGCCTAATGGTTAAGGTCTTAACTCTTACTCTGGCCTTATAGCTAAGGTCTTAACACTTACTCTGGCCTACTGGTTAAGGTCTTAACTCTTACTCTGGCCTACTGGTTAAGGTCTTAACTCTTACTCTGGCCTAATAGCTAAGGTCTTAGACTCGTACTCTGGCCTAATGGTTAAGGTCTTAACTCTTACTCTGGCCTTATAGCTAAGGTCTTAACACTTACTCTGGCCTAATAGCTAAGGTCTTAGACTCGTACTCTGGCCTAATGGTTAAGGTCTTAACTCTTACTCTTGCCTAATAGAAAAGGTCTTAGACTCGTACTCTTGCCTAATAGCTAAGGTCTTAGACTCGTACTCTGGCCTAATAGCTAAGGTCTTAGACTCGTACTCTGGCCTACTGGTTACGGTCTTAACTCTTACTCTGGCCTAATAGCTAAGGTCTTAGACTCGTACTCTGGCCTAATAGCTAAGGTCTTAGACTCGTACTCTGGCCTACTGGTTAAGGTCTTAACTCTTACTCTGGCCTAATAGCTAAGGTCTTAGACTCGTACTCTGGCCTAATAGCTAAGGTCTTAGACTCGTACTCTGGCCTACTGGTTAAGGTCTTAACTCTTACTCTGGCCTAATAGCTAAGGTCTTAGACTCGTACTCTGGCCTAATGGGTAAGGTCTTAACTCTTACTCTGGCCTAATAGCTAAGGTCTTAGACTCGTACTCTGGCCTAATGGTTAAGGTCTTAAGTCTTATTCTGGCCTAATAGCTAAGTTCTTAACTCTTACTCTGGCCTAATAGGTAAGGTCTTAGACTCGTACTCTGGCCTACTGGTTCAGGTCTTAATTCTTACTCTGGCCTACTGGTTAAGGTCTTAACTCTTACTCTGGCCTAATAGCTAAGGTCTTAGACTCGTACTCTGGCCTAATAGCTAAGGTCTTAGACTCGTACTCTGGCCTAATGGTTAAGGTCTTAACTCTTACTCTGGCCTAATAGCTAAGGTATTAGACTCACACTCTGGCCTAATGGTTAAGGTCTTAACTCTTACTCTGGCCTAATAGCTAAGGTCTTAACTCTTACTCTGGCCTAATAGCTTAGGACTTAGACTCATACTCTGGCCTACTGGTTAAGGTCTTAACTCTTACTCTGGCTTAATAGCTAAGGTCTTAACTCTTACTCTGGCCTACTGGTTAAGGTCTTAACTCTTACTCTGGCCTACTGGTTAAGGTCTTAACTCTTACTCTGGCCTACTGGTTAAGGTCTTAACTCTTACTCTGGCCTAATAGCTAAGTTCTTAGACTCGTACTCTGACCTAATGGTTAAGGTCTTAACTCTTACTCTGACCTAATAGCTAAGGTCTTAGACTCATATTCTGGCCTAATAGCTAATGTCTTAACTCTTACTCTGGCCTACTGGTTAAGGTCTTAACTCTTACTCTGGCCTACTGGTTAAGGTCTTAACTCTTACTCTGGCCTAATAGCTAAGGTCTTAGACTCGTACTCTGGCCTAATGGTTAAGGTCTTAACTCTTACTCTGGCCTTATAGCTAAGGTCTTAACACTTACTCTGGCCTACTGGTTAAGGTCTTAACTCTTACTCTAGCCTACTGGTTAAGGTCTTAACTCTTACTCTGGCCTAATAGCTAAGGTCTTAGACTCGTACTCTGGCCTAATGGTTAAGGTCTTAACTCTTACTCTGGCCTAATAGTTAAAGTCTTAGACTCGTACTATGGCCTAATGGTTAAGGTCTTAACTCTTACTCTAGCCTACTGGTTAAGGTCTTAACTCTGACTCTGGCCTAATAGCTAAGGTCTTAACTCTTACTCTGGCCTAATAGCTAAGGTCTTCGACTCGTACTCTGGCCTACTGGTTAAGGTCTTAACTCTTACTCTGGCCTACTGGTTAAGGTCTTAACTCTTACTCTGGCCTAATACCTAAGGTCTTAGACTCGTACTCTGGCCTAATGGTTAAGGTCTTAACTCTTACTCTGGCCGAATAGCTAAGGTATTAGACTCGTACTCTGGCCTAATGGTTAAGGTCTTAACTCTTACTCTGGCCTAATAGCTATGGTCTTAACTCTTACTCTGGCCTAATAGCTTAGGTCTTAGACTCGTACTCTGGCCTACTGGTTAAGGTCTTAACTCTTACTCTGGCCTAATCGCTAAGGTCTTAACTCTTACTCTGGCCTACTGGTTAAGGTCTTAACTCTTACTCTGGCCTACTGGTTAAGGTCTTAACTCTTACTCTGGCCTAATAGCTAAGGTCTTAACTCTTACTCTGGCCTACTGGTTAAGGTCTTAACTCTTACTCTGGCCTACTGGTTAAGGTCTTAACTCTTACTCTGGCCTAATAGCTAAGGTCTTAGACTCGTACTCTGGCCTAATGGGTAAGGTCTTAACTCTTACTCTGGCCTAATAGCTAAGGTCTTAGACTCGTACTCTGGCCTAATGGTTAAGGTCTTAAGTCTTATTCTGGCCTAATAGCTAAGTTCTTAACTCTTACTCTGGCCTAATAGGTAAGGTCTTAGACTCGTACTCTGGCCTACTGGTTAAGGTCTTAACTCTTACTCTGGCCTACTGGTTAAGGTCTTAACTCTTACTCTGGCCTAATAGCTAAGGTCTTAGACTCGTACTCTGGCCTAATAGCTAAGGTCTTAGACTCGTACTCTGGCCTAATGGTTAAGGTCTTAACTCTTACTCTGGCCTAATAGCTAAGGTATTAGACTCACACTCTGGCCTAATGGTTAAGGTCTTAACTCTTACTCTGGCCTAATAGCTAAGGTCTTAACTCTTACTCTGGCCTAATAGCTTAGGACTTAGACTCATACTCTGGCCTACTGGTTAAGGTCTTAACTCTTACTCTGGCTTAATAGCTAAGGTCTTAACTCTTACTCTGGCCTACTGGTTAAGGTCTTAACTCTTACTCTGGCCTACTGGTTAAGGTCTTAACTCTTACTCTGGCCTACTGGTTAAGGTCTTAACTCTTACTCTGGCCTAATAGCTAAGTTCTTAGACTCGTACTCTGACCTAATGGTTAAGGTCTTAACTCTTACTCTGACCTAATAGCTAAGGTCTTAGACTCATATTCTGGCCTAATAGCTAATGTCTTAACTCTTACTCTGGCCTACTGGTTAAGGTCTTAACTCTTACTCTGGCCTACTGGTTAAGGTCTTAACTCTTACTCTGGCCTAATAGCTAAGGTCTTAGACTCGTACTCTGGCCTAATGGTTAAGGTCTTAACTCTTACTCTGGCCTTATAGCTAAGGTCTTAACTCTTACTCTAGCCTACTGGTTAAGGTCTTAACTCTTACTCTGGCCTAATAGCTAAGGTCTTAGACTCGTACTCTGGCCTAATGGTTAAGGTCTTAACTCTTACTCTGGCCTAATAGTTAAAGTCTTAGACTCGTACTATGGCCTAATGGTTAAGGTCTTAACTCTTACTCTAGCCTACTGGTTAAGGTCTTAACTCTGACTCTGGCCTAATAGCTAAGGTCTTAACTCTTACTCTGGCCTAATAGCTAAGGTCTTCGACTCGTACTCTGGCCTACTGGTTAAGGTCTTAACTCTTACTCTGGCCTACTGGTTAAGGTCTTAACTCTTACTCTGGCCTAATACCTAAGGTCTTAGACTCGTACTCTGGCCTAATGGTTAAGGTCTTAACTCTTACTCTGGCCGAATAGCTAAGGTATTAGACTCGTACTCTGGCCTAATGGTTAAGGTCTTAACTCTTACTCTGGCCTAATAGCTATGGTCTTAACTCTTACTCTGGCCTAATAGCTTAGGTCTTAGACTCGTACTCTGGCCTACTGGTTAAGGTCTTAACTCTTACTCTGGCCTAATCGCTAAGGTCTTAACTCTTACTCTGGCCTACTGGTTAAGGTCTTAACTCTTACTCTGGCCTACTGGTTAAGGTCTTAACTCTTACTCTGGCCTAATAGCTAAGGTCTTAACTCTTACTCTGGCCTACTGGTTAAGGTCTTAACTCTTACTCTGGCCTACTGGTTAAGGTCTTAACTCTTACTCTGGCCTAATAGCTAAGGTCTTAGACTCGTATTCTGGCCTAATAGCTAATGTCTTAGTCTCGTACTCTGGCCTAATGGTTAAGGTCTTAACTCTTACTCTTGCCTAATAGAAAAGGTCTTAGACTCGTACTCTTGCCTAATAGCTAAGGTCTTAGACTCGTACTCTGGCCTAATAGCTAAGGTCTTAGACTCGTACTCTGGCCTACTGGTTAAGGTCTTAACTCTTACTCTGGACTAATAGCTAAGGTCTTAGACTCGTACTCTGGCCTAATAGCTAAGGTCTTAGACTCGTACTCTGGCCTACTGGTTAAGGTCTTAACTCTTACTCTGGCCTAATAGCTAAGGTCTAAGACTCGTACTCTGGCCTCATAGCTAAGGTCTTAGACTCGTACTCTGGCCTACTGGTTAAGGTCTTAACTCTTACTCTGGCCTAATAGCTAAGGTCTTAGACTCGTACTCTGGCCTAATGGGTAAGGTCTTAACTCTTACTCTGGCTCAATAGCTAAGGTCTTAGACTCGTACTCTGGCCTAATGGTTAAGGTCTTAAGTCTTATTCTGGCCTAATAGCTAAGGTCTTAACTCTTACTCTGGCCTAATAGGTAAGGTCTTAGACTCGTTCTCTGGCCTACTGGTTAAGGTCTTAACTCTTACTCTGGCCTACTGGTCAAGGTCTTAACTCTTACTCTGGCCTAATACCGAAGGTCTTAGACTCGTACTCTGGCCTAATGGTTAAGGTCTTAACTCTTACTCTGGCCTAATAGCTAAGGTATTAGACTCATACTCTGGCCTAATAGCTTAGGAATTAGACTCATACTCTGGCCTACTGGTTAAGGTCTTAACTCTTACTCTGGCCTAATAGCTAAGGTCTTAACTCTTACTCTGGCCTACTGGTTAAGGTCTTAACCCTTACTCTGGCCTACTGGTTAAGGTCTTAACTCTTACTCTGGCCTAATAGCTAAGGTCTTAGACTCGTACTCTGACCTAATGGTTAAGGTCTTAACTCTTACTCTGACCTAATAGCTAAGGTCTTAGACTCGTATTCTGGCCTAATAGCTAATGTCTTAACTCTTACTCTGGCCTACTGGTTAAGGTCTTAACTCTTACTCTGGCCTAATAGCTTAGGACTTAGACTCGTACTCTGGCCTACTGGTTAAGGTCTTAACTCTTACTCTGGCCTAATAGCTAAGGTCTTAACTCTTACTCTGGCCTACTGGTTAAGGTCTTAACTCTTACTCTGGCCTACTGGTTAAGGTCTTAACTCTTACTCTGGCCTAATAGCTAAGGTCTTAGACTCGTACTCTGGCCTAATGGTTAAGGTCTTAACTCTTACTCTGACCTAATAGCTAAGGTCTTAGACTCGTATTCTGGCCTAATAGCTAATGTCTTAGACTCGTACTCTGGCCTAATGGTTAAGGTCTTAACTCTTACTCTGGCCTAATAGCTAAGGTCTTAGACTCGTACTCTGGCCTAATAGTTAAGGTCTTAACTCTTACTCTGGCCTACTGGTTAAGGTCTTAGCTCTTTCTCTGGCCTACTGGTTAAGGTCTTAACTCTAACTCTGGCCTAATAGCTAAGGTCTTAACTCTTTCTCTGGCCTACTGGTTAAGGTCTTAACTCTAACTCTGGCCTAATAGCTAAGGTCTTAACTCTTACTCTGGCCTAATAGCTAATGTCTTAACTCTTACTCTGGCCTACTGGTTAAGGTCTTAACTCTTACTCTGGCCTAATAGCTTAGGACTTAGACTCGTACTCTGGCCTACTGGTTAAGGTCTTAACTCTTACTCTGGCCTAATAGCTAAGGTCTTAACTCTTACTCTGGCCTACTGGTTAAGGTCTTAACTCTTACTCTGGCCTACTGGTTAAGGTCTTAACTCTTACTCTGGCCTAATAGCTAAGGTCTTAGACTCGTACTCTGGCCTAATGGTTAAGGTCTTAACTCTTACTCTGACCTAATAGCTAAGGTCTTAGACTCGTATTCTGGCCTAATAGCTAATGTCTTAGACTCGTACTCTGGCCTAATGGTTAAGGTCTTAACTCTTACTCTGGCCTAATAGCTAAGGTCTTAGACTCGTACTCTGGCCTAATAGTTAAGGTCTTAACTCTTACTCTGGCCTACTGGTTAAGGTCTTAGCTCTTTCTCTGGCCTACTGGTTAAGGTCTTAACTCTAACTCTGGCCTAATAGCTAAGGTCTTAACTCTTACTCTGGCCTAATAGCTAAGGTCTTAGACTCATACTCTGGCTTAATGGTTAAGGTCTTAACTCTTAGTCTGGCCTAATAGCTAAGGTCTTAACTCTTACTCTGGTCTTATAGCTAAGGTCTTAACTCTTACTCTGGCCTAATAGCTAAGGTCTTAGACTCGTACTCTGGCCTAATAGCTAAGGTCTTAGACTCGTACTCTGGCCTACTGGTTAAGGTCTTAACTCTTACTCTGGCCTAATAGCTAAGGTCTTAGACTCGTACTCTGGCCTAATAGCTAAGGTCTTAGACTCGTACTCTGGCCTACTGGTTAAGGTCTTAACTCTTACTCTGGCCTAATAGCTAAGGTCTTAGACTCGTACTCTGGCCTAATAGCTAAGGTCTTAGACTCGTACTCTGGCCTACTGGTTAAGGTCTTAACTCTTACTCTGGCCTAATAGCTAAGGTCTAAGACTCGTACTCTGGCCTCATAGCTAAGGTCTTAGACTTGTACTCTGGCCTACTGGTTAAGGTCTTAACTCTTACTCTGGCCTAATAGCTAAGGTCTTAGACTCGTACTCTGGCCTAATGGGTAAGGTCTTAACTCTTACTCTGGCTCAATAGCTAAGGTCTTAGACTCGTACTCTGGCCTAATGGTTAAGGTCTTAAGTCTTATTCTGGCCTAATAGCTAAGGTCTTAACTCTTACTCTGGCCTAATAGGTAAGATCTTAGACTCGTACTCTGGCCTACTGGTTAAGGTCTTAACTCTTACTCTGGCCTACTGGTCAAGGTCTTAACTCTTACTCTGGCCTAATACCTAAGGTCTTAGACTCGTACTCTGGCCTAATGGTTAAGGTCTTAACTCTTACTCTGGCCTAATAGCTAAGGTCTTAACTCTTACTCTGGCCTAATAGCTTAGGACTTAGACTCATACTCTGGCCTACTGGTTAAGGTCTTAACTCTTACTCTGGCCTAATAGCTAAGGTCTTAACTCTTACTCTGGCCTACTGGTTAAGGTCTTAACTCTTACTCTGGCCTACTGGTTAAGGTCTTAACTCTTACTCTGGCCTAATAGCTAAGGTCTTAGACTCGTACTCTGACCTAATGGTTAAGGTCTTAACTCTTACTCTGACCTAATAGCTAAGGTCTTAGACTCGTATTCTGGCCTAATAGCTAATGTCTTAACTCTTACTCTGGCCTACTGGTTAAGGTCTTAACTCTTACTCTGGCCTAATAGCTTAGGACTTAGACTCGTACTCTGGCCTACTGGTTAAGGTCTTAACTCTTACTCTGGCCTAATAGCTAAGGTCTTAACTCTTACTCTGGCCTACTGGTTAAGGTCTTAACTCTTACTCTGGCCTACTGGTTAAGGTCTTAACTCTTACTCTGGCCTAATAGCTAAGGTCTTAGACTCGTACTCTGGCCTAATGGTTAAGGTCTTAGCTCTTTCTCTGGCCTACTGGTTAAGGTCTTAACTCTAACTCTGGCCTAATAGCTAAGGTCTTAACTCTTACTCTGGCCTAATAGCTAAGGTCTTAGACTCATACTCTGGCTTAATGGTTAAGGTCTTAACTCTTAGTCTGGCCTAATAGCTAAGGTCTTAACTCTTACTCTGGTCTTATAGCTAAGGTCTTAACTCTTACTCTGGCCTAATAGCTAAGGTCTTAGACTCGTACTCTGGCCTAATAGCTAAGGTCTTAGACTCGTACTCTGGCCTACTGGTTAAGGTCTTAACTCTTACTCTGGCCTAATAGCTAAGGTCTTAGACTCGTACTCTGGCCTAATAGCTAAGGTCTTAGACTCGTACTCTGGCCTACTGGTTAAGGTCTTAACTCTTACTCTGGCCTAATAGCTAAGGTCTAAGACTCGTACTCTGGCCTCATAGCTAAGGTCTTAGACTTGTACTCTGGCCTACTGGTTAAGGTCTTAACTCTTACTCTGGCCTAATAGCTAAGGTCTTAGACTCGTACTCTGGCCTAATGGGTAAGGTCTTAACTCTTACTCTGGCTCAATAGCTAAGGTCTTAGACTCGTACTCTGGCCTAATGGTTAAGGTCTTAAGTCTTATTCTGGCCTAATAGCTAAGGTCTTAACTCTTACTCTGGCCTAATAGGTAAGATCTTAGACTCGTACTCTGGCCTACTGGTTAAGGTCTTAACTCTTACTCTGGCCTACTGGTCAAGGTCTTAACTCTTACTCTGGCCTAATACCTAAGGTCTTAGACTCGTACTCTGGCCTAATGGTTAAGGTCTTAACTCTTACTCTGGCCTAATAGCTAAGGTCTTAACTCTTACTCTGGCCTAATAGCTTAGGACTTAGACTCATACTCTGGCCTACTGGTTAAGGTCTTAACTCTTACTCTGGCCTAATAGCTAAGGTCTTAACTCTTACTCTGGCCTACTGGTTAAGGTCTTAACTCTTACTCTGGCCTACTGGTTAAGGTCTTAACTCTTACTCTGGCCTAATAGCTAAGGTCTTAGACTCGTACTCTGACCTAATGGTTAAGGTCTTAACTCTTACTCTGACCTAATAGCTAAGGTCTTAGACTCGTATTCTGGCCTAATAGCTAATGTCTTAACTCTTACTCTGGCCTACTGGTTAAGGTCTTAACTCTTACTCTGGCCTAATAGCTTAGGACTTAGACTCGTACTCTGGCCTACTGGTTAAGGTCTTAACTCTTACTCTGGCCTAATAGCTAAGGTCTTAACTCTTACTCTGGCCTACTGGTTAAGGTCTTAACTCTTACTCTGGCCTACTGGTTAAGGTCTTAACTCTTACTCTGGCCTAATAGCTAAGGTCTTAGACTCGTACTCTGGCCTAATGGTTAAGGTCTTAACTCTTACTCTGACCTAATAGCTAAGGTCTTAGACTCGTATTCTGGCCTAATAGCTAATGTCTTAGACTCGTACTCTGGCCTAATGGTTAAGGTCTTAACTCTTACTCTGGCCTAATAGCTAAGGTCTTAGACTCGTACTCTGGCCTAATAGTTAAGGTCTTAACTCTTACTCTGGCCTACTGGTTAAGGTCTTAGCTCTTTCTCTGGCCTACTGGTTAAGGTCTTAACTCTAACTCTGGCCTAATAGCTAAGGTCTTAACTCTTACTCTGGCCTAATAGCTAAGGTCTTAGACTCATACTCTGGCTTAATGGTTAAGGTCTTAACTCTTAGTCTGGCCTAATAGCTAAGGTCTTAACTCTTACTCTGGTCTTATAGCTAAGGTCTTAACTCTTACTCTGGCCTAATAGCTAAGGTCTTAGACTCGTACTCTGGCCTAATGGTTAAGGTCTTAACTCTTACTCTGGCCTAATAGAAAAGGTCTTAGACTCGTACTCTTGCCTAATAGCTAAGGTCTTAGACCCGTACTCAGGCCTAATAGCTGAGGTCCTAGACTCGTACTCTGGCCTACTGGTTAAGGTCTTAACTCTTACTCTGGCCTAATAGCCAAGGTCTTAGACTCATACTCTGGCAAAATAGCTAAGGTCTTAGACTCGTACTCTGACCTACTGGTTAAGGTCTTAACTCTTACTCTGGCCTAATAGCTAAGGTCTTAGACTCGTACTCTGGCCTAATAGCTAAGGTCTTAGACTCGTACTCTGGCCTACTGGTTAAGGTCTTAACTCTTACTCTGGCCTAATAGCTAAGGTCTTAGACTCGTACTCTGGCCTAATAGCTAAGGTCTTAGACTCGTACTCTGGCCTACTGGTTAAGGTCTTAACTCTTACTCTGGCCTAATAGCTAAGGTCTTAGACTCGTACTCTGGCCTAATGGTTAAGGTCTTAACTCTTACTCTGGCCTAATAGCTAAGGTCTTAGACTCATACTCTGGCCTAATGGTTAAGGTCTTAAGTCTTATTCTGGCCTAATAGCTAAGGTCTTAACTCTTACTCTGGCCTAATAGGTAAGGTCTTAGACTCGTACTCTGGCCTACTGGTTAAGGTCTTAACTCTTACTCTGGCCTACTGGTCAGGGTCTTAACTCTTACTCTGGCCTAATACCTAAGATCTTAGACTCGTACTCTGGCCTAATGGTTAAGGTCTTAACTCTTACTCTGGCCTAATAGCTAAGGTACTAGACTCATACTCTGGCCTAATGGTTAAGGTCTTAACTCTTACTCTGGCCTAATAGCTAAGGTCTTAACTCTTACTCTGGCCTAATAGCTTAGGACTTAGACTCGTACTCTGGCCTACTGGTTAAGGTCTTAACTCTTACTCTGGCCTACTGGTTAAGGTCTTAACTCTTACTCTGGCCTAATACCTAAGGTCTTAGACTCGTACTCTGGCCTAATGGTTAAGGTCTTAACTCTTACTCTGGCCGAATAGCTAAGGTATTAGACTCGTACTGTGGCCTAATGGTTAAGGTCTTAACTCTTACTCTGGCCTAATAGCTATGGTCTTAACTCTTGCTCTGGCCTAATAGCTTAGGTCTTAGACTCGTACTCTGGCTAACTGGTTAAGGTCTTAACTCTTACTCTGGCCTAATCGCTAAGGTCTTAACTCTTACTCTGGCCTACTGGTTAAGGTCTTAACTCTTACTCTGGCCTACTGGTTAAGGTCTTAACTCTTACTCTGGCCTAATAGCTAAGGTCTTAGACTCGTATTCTGGCCTAATAGCTAATGTCTTAGTCTCGTACTCTGGCCTAATGGTTAAGGTCTTAACTCTTACTCTGGCCTAATAGCTAAGGTCTTAGACTCGTACTCTGGCCTAATAGCTAAGGTCTTAGACTCGTACTCTGGCCTACTGGTTAAGGTCTTAACTCTTACTCTGGCCTAATAGCTAAGGTCTAAGACTCGTACTCTGGCCTAATAGCTAAGGTCTTAGACTCGTACTCTGGCCTACTGGTTAAGGTCTTAACTCTTACTCTGGCCTAATAGCTAAGGTCTTATACTCGTACTCTGGCCTAATGGGTAAGGTCTTAACTCTTACTCTGGCCTAATAGCTAAGGTCTTAGACTCGTACTCAGGCCTAATGGTTAAGGTCTTAAGTCTTATTCTGGCCTAATAGCTAAGGTCTTAACTCTTACTCTGGCCTAATAGGTAAGGTCTTAGACTCATACTCTGGCCTACTGGTTAAGGTCTTAACTCTTACTCTGGCCTACTGGTCAAGGTCTTAACTCTTACTCTGGCCTAATACCTAAGGTCTTAGACTCGTACTCTGGCCTAATGGTTAAGGTCTTAACTCTTACTCTGGCCTAATAGCTATGATCTTAACTCTTGCTCTGGCCTAATAGCTTAGGTCTTAGACTCGTACTCTGGCCTACTGGTTAAGGTCTTAACTCTTACTCTGGCCTAATCGCTAAGGTCTTAACTCTTACTCTGGCCTACTGGTTAAGGTCTTAACTCTTACTCTGGCCTACTGGTTAAGGTCTTAACTCTTACTCTGGCCTAATAGCTAAGGTCTTAGACTCGTATTCTGGCCTAATAGCTAATGTCTTAGTCTCGTACTCTGGCCTAATGGTTAAGGTCTTAACTCTTACTCTTGCCTAATAGAAAAGGTCTTAGACTCGTACTCTTGCCTAATAGCTAAGGTCTTAGACTCATACTCTGGCCTAATAGCTAAGGTCTTAGACTCGTACTCTGGCCTACTGGTTAAGGTCTTAACTCTTACTCTGGCCTAATAGCTAAGGTCTTAAACTCGTACTCTGGCCTAATAGCTAAGGTCTTAGACTCGTACTCCGGCCTACTGGTTAAGGTCTTAACTCTTACTCTGGCCTAATAGCTAAGGTCTAAGACTCGTACTCTGGCCTAATAGCTAAGGTCTTAGACTCGTACTCTGGCCTACTGGTTAAGGTCTTAACTCTTACTCTGGCCTAATAGCTAAGGTCTTAGACTCGTACTCTGGCCTAATGGGTAAGGTCTTAACTCTTACTCTGGCCTAATAGCTAAGGTCTTAGACTCGTACTCAGGCCTAATGGTTAAGGTCTTAAGTCTTATTCTGGCCTAATAGCTAAGGTCTTAACTCTTACTCTGGCCTAATAGGTAAGGTCTTAACACTTACTCTGGCCTACTGGTTAAGGTCTTAACTCTTACTCTGGCCTACTGGTTATTGTCTTAACTCTTACTCTGGCCTAATAGCTAAGGTCTTAGACTCGTACTCTGGCCTAATGGTTAAGGTCTTAACTCTTACTCTGGCCTTATAGCTAAGGTCTTAACTCTTACTCTGGCCTTATAGCTAAGGTCTTAACACTTACTCTGGCCTACTGGTTAAGGTCTTAACTCTTACTCTGGCCTACTGGTTATTGTCTTAACTCTTACTCTGGCCTAATAGCTAAGGTCTTAGACTCGAACTCTGGCCTAATGGTTAAGGTCTTAACTCTTACTCTGGCCTTATAGCTAAGGTCTTAACACTTACTCTGGCCTAATAGCTAAGGTCTTAGACTCGTACTCTGGCCTAATGGTTAAGGTCTTAACTCTTACTCTTGCCTAATAGAAAAGGTCTTAGACTCGTACTCTTGCCTAATAGCTAAGGTCTTAGACTCGTACTCTGGCCTAATAGCTAAGGTCTTAGACTCGTACTCTGGCCTACTGGTTACGGTCTTAACTCTTACTCTGGCCTAATAGCTAAGGTCTTAGACTCGTACTCTGGCCTAATAGCTAAGGTCTTAGACTCGTACTCTGGCCTACTGGTTAAGGTCTTAACTCTTACTCTGGCCTAATAGCTAAGGTCTTAGACTCGTACTCTGGCCTAATAGCTAAGGTCTTAGACTCGTACTCTGGCCTACTGGTTAAGGTCTTAACTCTTACTCTGGCCTAATAGCTAAGGTCTTAGACTCGTACTCTGGCCTAATGGGTAAGGTCTTAACTCTTACTCTGGCCTAATAGCTAAGGTCTTAGACTCGTACTCTGGCCTAATGGTTAAGGTCTTAAGTCTTATTCTGGCCTATTAGCTAAGTTCTTAACTCTTACTCTGGCCTAATAGGTAAGGTCTTAGACTCGTACTCTGGCCTACTGGTTAAGGTCTTAACTCTTACTCTGGCCTACTGGTTAAGGTCTTAACTCTTACTCTGGCCTAATAGCTAAGGTCTTAGACTCGTACTCTGGCCTAATAGCTAAGGTCTTAGACTCGTACTCTGGCCTAATGGTTAAGGTCTTAACTCTTACTCTGGCCTAATAGCTAAGGTATTAGACTCACACTCTGGCCTAATGGTTAAGGTCTTAACTCTTACTCTGGCCTAATAGCTAAGGTCTTAACTCTTACTCTGGCCTAATAGCTTAGGACTTAGACTCATACTCTGGCCTACTGGTTAAGGTCTTAACTCTTACTCTGGCTTAATAGCTAAGGTCTTAACTCTTACTCTGGCCTACTGGTTAAGGTCTTAACTCTTACTCTGGCCTACTGGTTAAGGTCTTAACTCTTACTCTGGCCTAATAGCTAAGGTCTTAGACTCGTACTCTGACCTAATGGTTAAGGTCTTAACTCTTACTCTGACCTAATAGCTAAGGTCTTAGACTCATATTCTGGCCTAATAGCTAATGTCTTAACTCTTACTCTGGCCTACTGGTTAAGGTCTTAACTCTTACTCTGGCCTACTGGTTAAGGTCTTAACTCTTACTCTGGCCTAATAGCTAAGGTCTTAGACTCGTACTCTGGCCTAATGGTTAAGGTCTTAACTCTTACTCTGGCCTTATAGCTAAGGTCTTAACACTTACTCTGGCCTACTGGTTAAGGTCTTAACTCTTACTCTAGCCTACTGGTTAAGGTCTTAACTCTTACTCTGGCCTAATAGCTAAGGTCTTAGACTCGTACTCTGGCCTAATGGTTAAGGTCTTAACTCTTACTCTGGCCTAATAGTTAAAGTCTTAGACTCGTACTATGGCCTAATGGTTAAGGTCTTAACTCTTACTCTAGCCTACTGGTTAAGGTCTTAACTCTGACTCTGGCCTAATAGCTAAGGTCTTAACTCTTACTCTGGCCTAATAGCTAAGGTCTTCGACTCGTACTCTGGCCTACTGGTTAAGGTCTTAACTCTTACTCTGGCCTACTGGTTAAGGTCTTAACTCTTACTCTGGCCTAATACCTAAGGTCTTAGACTCGTACTCTGGCCTAATGGTTAAGGTCTTAACTCTTACTCTGGCCGAATAGCTAAGGTATTAGACTCGTACTCTGGCCTAATGGTTAAGGTCTTAACTCTTACTCTGGCCTAATAGCTATGGTCTTAATTCTTACTCTGGCCTAATAGCTTAGGTCTTAGACTCGTACTCTGGCCTACTGGTTAAGGTCTTAACTCTTACTCTGGCCTAATCGCTAAGGTCTTAACTCTTACTCTGGCCTACTGGTTAAGGTCTTAACTCTTACTCTGGCCTACTGGTTAAGGTCTTACCTCTTACTCTGGCCTAATAGCTAAGGTCTTAACTCTTACTCTGGCCTACTGGTTAAGGTCTTAACTCTTACTCTGGCCTACTGGTTAAGGTCTTAACTCTTACTCTGGCCTAATAGCTAAGGTCTTAGACTCGTATTCTGGCCTAATAGCTAATGTCTTAGTCTCGTACTCTGGCCTAATGGTTAAGGTCTTAACTCTTACTCTTGCCTAATAGAAAAGGTCTTAGACTCGTACTCTTGCCTAATAGCTAAGGTCTTAGACTCGTACTCTGGCCTAATAGCTAAGGTCTTAGACTCGTACTCTGGCCTACTGGTTAAGGTCTTAACTCTTACTCTGGCCTAATAGCTAAGGTCTTAGACTCGTACTCTGGCCTAATAGCTAAGGTCTTAGACTCGTACTCTGGCCTACTGGTTAAGGTCTTAACTCTTACTCTGGCCTAATAGCTAAGGTCTAAGACTCGTACTCTGGCCTCATAGCTAAGGTCTTAGACTCGTACTCTGGCCTACTGGTTAAGGTCTTAACTCTTACTCTGGCCTAATAGCTAAGGTCTTAGACTCGTACTCTGGCCTAATGGGTAAGGTCTTAACTCTTACTCTGGCTCAATAGCTAAGGTCTTAGACTCGTACTCTGGCCTAATGGTTAAGGTCTTAAGTCTTATTCTGGCCTAATAGCTAAGGTCTTAACTCTTACTCTGGCCTAATAGGTAAGGTCTTAGACTCGTACTCTGGCCTACTGGTTAAGGTCTTAACTCTTACTCTGGCCTACTGGTCAAGGTCTTAACTCTTACTCTGGCCTAATACCGAAGGTCTTAGTCTCGTACTCTGGCCTAATGGTTAAGGTCTTAACTCTTACTCTTGCCTAATAGAAAAGGTCTTAGACTCGTACTCTTGCCTAATAGCTAAGGTCTTAGACTCATACTCTGGCCTAATAGCTAAGGTCTTAGACTCGTACTCTGGCCTACTGGTTAAGGTCTTAACTCTTACTCTGGCCTAATAGCTAAGGTCTTAAACTCGTACTCTGGCCTAATAGCTAAGGTCTTAGACTCGTACTCCGGCCTACTGGTTAAGGTCTTAACTCTTACTCTGGCCTAATAGCTAAGGTCTAAGACTCGTACTCTGGCCTAATAGCTAAGGTCTTAGACTCGTACTCTGGCCTACTGGTTAAGGTCTTAACTCTTACTCTGGCCTAATAGCTAAGGTCTTAGACTCGTACTCTGGCCTAATGGGTAAGGTCTTAACTCTTACTCTGGCCTAATAGCTAAGGTCTTAGACTCGTACTCAGGCCTAATGGTTAAGGTCTTAAGTCTTATTCTGGCCTAATAGCTAAGGTCTTAACTCTTACTCTGGCCTAATAGGTAAGGTCTTAACACTTACTCTGGCCTACTGGTTAAGGTCTTAACTCTTACTCTGGCCTACAGGTTATTGTCTTAACTCTTACTCTGGCCTAATAGCTAAGGTCTTAGACTCGTACTCTGGCCTAATGGTTAAGGTCTTAACTCTTACTCTGGCCTTATAGCTAAGGTCTTAACTCTTACTCTGGCCTTATAGCTAAGGTCTTAACACTTACTCTGGCCTACTGGTTAAGGTCTTAACTCTTACTCTGGCCTACTGGTTATTGTCTTAACTCTTACTCTGGCCTAATAGCTAAGGTCTAAGACTCGAACTCTGGCCTAATGGTTAAGGTCTTAACTCTTACTCTGGCCTTATAGCTAAGGTCTTAACACTTACTCTGGCCTAATAGCTAAGGTCTTAGACTCGTACCCTGGCCTAATGGTTAAGGTCTTAACTCTTACTCTTGCCTAATAGAAAAGGTCTTAGACTCGTACTCTTGCCTAATAGCTAAGGTCTTAGACTCGTACTCTGGCCTAATAGCTAAGGTCTTAGACTCGTACTCTGGCCTACTGGTTACGGTCTTAACTCTTACTCTGGCCTAATAGCTAAGGTCTTAGACTCGTACTCTGGCCTAATAGCTAAGGTCTTAGACTCGTACTCTGGCCTACTGGTTAAGGTCTTAACTCTTACTCTGGCCTAATAGCTAAGGTCTTAGACTCGTACTCTGGCCTAATAGCTAAGGTCTTAGACTCGTACTCTGGCCTACTGGTTAAGGTCTTAACTCTTACTCTGGCCTAATAGCTAAGGTCTTAGACTCGTACTCTGGCCTAATGGGTAAGGTCTTAACTCTTACTCTGGCCTAATAGCTAAGGTCTTAGACTCGTACTCTGGCCTAATGGTTAAGGTCTTAAGTCTTATTCTGGCCTAATAGCTAAGTTCTTAACTCTTACTCTGGCCTAATAGGTAAGGTCTTAGACTCGTACTCTGGCCTACTGGTTAAGGTCTTAACTCTTACTCTGGCCTACTGGTTAAGGTCTTAACTCTTACTCTGGCCTAATAGCTAAGGTCTTAGACTCGTACTCTGGCCTAATAGCTAAGGTCTTAGACTCGTACTCTGGCCTAATGGTTAAGGTCTTAACTCTTACTCTGGCCTAATAGCTAAGGTATTAGACTCACACTCTGGCCTAATGGTTAAGGTCTTAACTCTTACTCTGGCCTAATAGCTAAGGTCTTAACTCTTACTCTGGCCTAATAGCTTAGGACTTAGACTCATACTCTGGCCTACTGGTTAAGGTCTTAACTCTTACTCTGGCTTAATAGCTAAGGTCTTAACTCTTACTCTGGCCTACTGGTTAAGGTCTTAACTCTTACTCTGGCCTACTGGTTAAGGTCTTAACTCTTACTCTGGCCTAATAGCTAAGGTCTTAGACTCGTACTCTGACCTAATGGTTAAGGTCTTAACTCTTACTCTGACCTAATAGCTAAGGTCTTAGACTCATATTCTGGCCTAATAGCTAATGTCTTAACTCTTACTCTGGCCTACTGGTTAAGGTCTTAACTCTTACTCTGGCCTACTGGTTAAGGTCTTAACTCTTACTCTGGCCTAATAGCTAAGGTCTTAGACTCGTACTCTGGCCTAATGGTTAAGGTCTTAACTCTTACTCTGGCCTTATAGCTAAGGTCTTAACACTTACTCTGGCCTACTGGTTAAGGTCTTAACTCTTACTCTAGCCTACTGGTTAAGGTCTTAACTCTTACTCTGGCCTAATAGCTAAGGTCTTAGACTCGTACTCTGGCCTAATGGTTAAGGTCTTAACTCTTACTCTGGCCTAATAGTTAAAGTCTTAGACTCGTACTATGGCCTAATGGTTAAGGTCTTAACTCTTACTCTAGCCTACTGGTTAAGGTCTTAACTCTGACTCTGGCCTAATAGCTAAGGTCTTAACTCTTACTCTGGCCTAATAGCTAAGGTCTTCGACTCGTACTCTGGCCTACTGGTTAAGGTCTTAACTCTTACTCTGGCCTACTGGTTAAGGTCTTAACTCTTACTCTGGCCTAATACCTAAGGTCTTAGACTCGTACTCTGGGCTAATGGTTAAGGTCTTAACTCTTACTCTGGCCGAATAGCTAAGGTATTAGACTCGTACTCTGGCCTAATGGTTAAGGTCTTAACTCTTACTCTGGCCTAATAGCTATGGTCTTAACTCTTACTCTGGCCTAATAGCTTAGGTCTTAGACTCGTACTCTGGCCTACTGGTTAAGGTCTTAACTCTTACTCTGGCCTAATCGCTAAGGTCTTAACTCTTACTCTGGCCTACTGGTTAAGGTCTTAACTCTTACTCTGGCCTACTGGTTAAGGTCTTAACTCTTACTCTGGCCTAATAGCTAAGGTCTTAACTCTTACTCTGGCCTACTGGTTAAGGTCTTAACTCTTACTCTGGCCTACTGGTTAAGGTCTTAACTCTTACTCTGGCCTAATAGCTAAGGTCTTAGACTCGTATTCTGGCCTAATAGCTAATGTCTTAGTCTCGTACTCTGGCCTAATGGTTAAGGTCTTAACTCTTACTCTTGCCTAATAGAAAAGGTCTTAGACTCGTACTCTTGCCTAATAGCTAAGGTCTTAGACTCGTACTCTGGCCTAATAGCTAAGGTCTTAGACTCGTACTCTGGCCTACTGGTTAAGGTCTTAACTCTTACTCTGGCCTAATAGCTAAGGTCTTAGACTCGTACTCTGGCCTAATAGCTAAGGTCTTACACTCGTACTCTGGCCTACTGGTTAAGGTCTTAACTCTTACTCTGGCCTAATAGCTAAGGTCTAAGACTCGTACTCTGGCCTCATAGCTAAGGTCTTAGACTCGTAC
The DNA here is from genome assembly GCF_964204655.1 of Triturus cristatus. Taxonomy (NCBI): domain Eukaryota; kingdom Metazoa; phylum Chordata; class Amphibia; order Caudata; family Salamandridae; genus Triturus; species Triturus cristatus. The sequence continues at coordinate 492,477 of NW_028187963.1, read as the reverse complement.
TCTGGCCTACTGGTTAAGGTCTTAACTCTTACTCTGGCCTAATAGCTAAGGTCTTAGACTCGTACTCTGGCCTAATGGGTAAGGTCTTAACTCTTACTCTGGCTCAATAGCTAAGGTCTTAGACTCGTACTCTGGCCTAATGGTTAAGGTCTTAAGTCTTATTCTGGCCTAATAGCTAAGGTCTTAACTCTTACTCTGGCCTAATAGGTAAGGTCTTAGACTCGTACTCTGGCCTACTGGTTAAGGTCTTAACTCTTACTCTGGCCTACTGGTCAAGGTCTTAACTCTTACTCTGGCCTAATACCGAAGGTCTTAGACTCGTACTCTGGCCTAATGGTTAAGGTCTTAACTCTTACTCTGGCCTAATAGCTAAGGTATTAGACTCATACTCTGGCCTAATAGCTTAGGAATTAGACTCATACTCTGGCCTACTGGTTAAGGTCTTAACTCTTACTCTGGCCTAATAGCTAAGGTCTTAACTCTCACTCTGGCCTACTGGTTAAGGTCTTAACTCTTACTCTGGCCTACTGGTTAAGGTCTTAACTCTTACTCTGGCCTAATAGCTAAGGTCTTAGACTCGTACTCTGACCTAATGGTTAAGGTCTTAACTCTTACTCTGACCTAATACCTAAGGTCTTAGACTCGTATTCTGGCCTAATAGCTAATGTCTTAACTCTTACTCTGGCCTACTGGTTAAGGTCTTAACTCTTACTCTGGCCTAATAGCTTAGGACTTAGACTCGTACTCTGGCCTACTGGTTAAGGTCTTAACTCTTACTCTGGCCTAATAGCTAAGGTCTTAACTCTTACTCTGGCCTACTGGTTAAGGTCTTAACTCTTACTCTGGCCTACTGGTTATTGTCTTAACTCTTACTCTGGCCTAATAGCTAAGGTCTTAGACTCGAACTCTGGCCTAATGGTTAAGGTCTTAACTCTTACTCTGGCCTTATAGCTAAGGTCTTAACACTTACTCTGGCCTAATAGCTAAGGTCTTAGACTCGTACTCTGGCCTAATGGTTAAGGTCTTAACTCTTACTCTTGCCTAATAGAAAAGGTCTTAGACTCGTACTCTTGCCTAATAGCTAAGGTCTTAGACTCGTACTCTGGCCTAATAGCTAAGGTCTTAGACTCGTACTCTGGCCTACTGGTTACGGTCTTAACTCTTACTCTGGCCTAATAGCTAAGGTCTTAGACTCGTACTCTGGCCTAATAGCTAAGGTCTTAGACTCGTACTCTGGCCTACTGGTTAAGGTCTTAACTCTTACTCTGGCCTAATAGCTAAGGTCTTAGACTCGTACTCTGGCCTAATAGCTAAGGTCTTAGACTCGTACTCTGGCCTACTGGTTAAGGTCTTAACTCTTACTCTGGCCTAATAGCTAAGGTCTTAGACTCGTACTCTGGCCTAATGGGTAAGGTCTTAACTCTTACTCTGGCCTAATAGCTAAGGTCTTAGACTCGTACTCTGGCCTAATGGTTAAGGTCTTAAGTCTTATTCTGGCCTAATAGCTAAGTTCTTAACTCTTACTCTGGCCTAATAGGTAAGGTCTTAGACTCGTACTCTGGCCTACTGGTTAAGGTCTTAACTCTTACTCTGGCCTACTGGTTAAGGTCTTAACTCTTACTCTGGCCTAATAGCTAAGGTCTTAGACTCGTACTCTGGCCTAATAGCTAAGGTCTTAGACTCGTACTCTGGCCTAATGGTTAAGGTCTTAACTCTTACTCTGGCCTAATAGCTAAGGTATTAGACTCACACTCTGGCCTAATGGTTAAGGTCTTAACTCTTACTCTGGCCTAATAGCTAAGGTCTTAACTCTTACTCTGGCCTAATAGCTTAGGACTTAGACTCATACTCTGGCCTACTGGTTAAGGTCTTAACTCTTACTCTGGCTTAATAGCTAAGGTCTTAACTCTTACTCTGGCCTACTGGTTAAGGTCTTAACTCTTACTCTGGCCTACTGGTTAAGGTCTTAACTCTTACTCTGGCCTAATAGCTAAGGTCTTAGACTCGTACTCTGACCTAATGGTTAAGGTCTTAACTCTTACTCTGACCTAATAGCTAAGGTCTTAGACTCATATTCTGGCCTAATAGCTAATGTCTTAACTCTTACTCTGGCCTACTGGTTAAGGTCTTAACTCTTACTCTGGCCTACTGGTTAAGGTCTTAACTCTTACTCTGGCCTAATAGCTAAGGTCTTAGACTCGTACTCTGGCCTAATGGTTAAGGTCTTAACTCTTACTCTGGCCTTATAGCTAAGGTCTTAACACTTACTCTGGCCTACTGGTTAAGGTCTTAACTCTTACTCTAGCCTACTGGTTAAGGTCTTAACTCTTACTCTGGCCTAATAGCTAAGGTCTTAGACTCGTACTCTGGCCTAATGGTTAAGGTCTTAACTCTTACTCTGGCCTAATAGTTAAAGTCTTAGACTCGTACTATGGCCTAATGGTTAAGGTCTTAACTCTTACTCTAGCCTACTGGTTAAGGTCTTAACTCTGACTCTGGCCTAATAGCTAAGGTCTTAACTCTTACTCTGGCCTAATAGCTAAGGTCTTCGACTCGTACTCTGGCCTACTGGTTAAGGTCTTAACTCTTACTCTGGCCTACTGGTTAAGGTCTTAACTCTTACTCTGGCCTAATACCTAAGGTCTTAGACTCGTACTCTGGCCTAATGGTTAAGGTCTTAACTCTTACTCTGGCCGAATAGCTAAGGTATTAGACTCGTACTCTGGCCTAATGGTTAAGGTCTTAACTCTTACTCTGGCCTAATAGCTATGGTCTTAATTCTTACTCTGGCCTAATAGCTTAGGTCTTAGACTCGTACTCTGGCCTACTGGTTAAGGTCTTAACTCTTACTCTGGCCTAATCGCTAAGGTCTTAACTCTTACTCTGGCCTACTGGTTAAGGTCTTAACTCTTACTCTGGCCTACTGGTTAAGGTCTTACCTCTTACTCTGGCCTAATAGCTAAGGTCTTAACTCTTACTCTGGCCTACTGGTTAAGGTCTTAACTCTTACTCTGGCCTACTGGTTAAGGTCTTAACTCTTACTCTGGCCTAATAGCTAAGGTCTTAGACTCGTATTCTGGCCTAATAGCTAATGTCTTAGTCTCGTACTCTGGCCTAATGGTTAAGGTCTTAACTCTTACTCTTGCCTAATAGAAAAGGTCTTAGACTCGTACTCTTGCCTAATAGCTAAGGTCTTAGACTCGTACTCTGGCCTAATAGCTAAGGTCTTAGACTCGTACTCTGGCCTACTGGTTAAGGTCTTAACTCTTACTCTGGCCTAATAGCTAAGGTCTTAGACTCGTACTCTGGCCTAATAGCTAAGGTCTTAGACTCGTACTCTGGCCTACTGGTTAAGGTCTTAACTCTTACTCTGGCCTAATAGCTAAGGTCTAAGACTCGTACTCTGGCCTCATAGCTAAGGTCTTAGACTCGTACTCTGGCCTACTGGTTAAGGTCTTAACTCTTACTCTGGCCTAATAGCTAAGGTCTTAGACTCGTACTCTGGCCTAATGGGTAAGGTCTTAACTCTTACTCTGGCTCAATAGCTAAGGTCTTAGACTCGTACTCTGGCCTAATGGTTAAGGTCTTAAGTCTTATTCTGGCCTAATAGCTAAGGTCTTAACTCTTACTCTGGCCTAATAGGTAAGGTCTTAGACTCGTACTCTGGCCTACTGGTTAAGGTCTTAACTCTTACTCTGGCCTACTGGTCAAGGTCTTAACTCTTACTCTGGCCTAATACCGAAGGTCTTAGACTCGTACTCTGGCCTAATGGTTAAGGTCTTAACTCTTACTCTTGCCTAATAGAAAAGGTCTTAGACTCGTACTCTTGCCTAATAGCTAAGGTCTTAGACTCATACTCTGGCCTAATAGCTAAGGTCTTAGACTCGTACTCTGGCCTACTGGTTAAGGTCTTAACTCTTACTCTGGCCTAATAGCTAAGGTCTTAAACTCGTACTCTGGCCTAATAGCTAAGGTCTTAGACTCGTACTCCGGCCTACTGGTTAAGGTCTTAACTCTTACTCTGGCCTAATAGCTAAGGTCTAAGACTCGTACTCTGGCCTAATAGCTAAGGTCTTAGACTCGTACTCTGGCCTACTGGTTAAGGTCTTAACTCTTACTCTGGCCTAATAGCTAAGGTCTTAGACTCGTACTCTGGCCTAATGGGTAAGGTCTTAACTCTTACTCTGGCCTAATAGCTAAGGTCTTAGACTCGTACTCAGGCCTAATGGTTAAGGTCTTAAGTCTTATTCTGGCCTAATAGCTAAGGTCTTAACTCTTACTCTGGCCTAATAGGTAAGGTCTTAACACTTACTCTGGCCTACTGGTTAAGGTCTTAACTCTTACTCTGGCCTACTGGTTATTGTCTTAACTCTTACTCTGGCCTAATAGCTAAGGTCTTAGACTCGTACTCTGGCCTAATGGTTAAGGTCTTAACTCTTACTCTGGCCTTATAGCTAAGGTCTTAACTCTTACTCTGGCCTTATAGCTAAGGTCTTAACACTTACTCTGGCCTACTGGTTAAGGTCTTAACTCTTACTCTGGCCTACTGGTTATTGTCTTAACTCTTACTCTGGCCTAATAGCTAAGGTCTAAGACTCGAACTCTGGCCTAATGGTTAAGGTCTTAACTCTTACTCTGGCCTTATAGCTAAGGTCTTAACACTTACTCTGGCCTAATAGCTAAGGTCTTAGACTCGTACCCTGGCCTAATGGTTAAGGTCTTAACTCTTACTCTTGCCTAATAGAAAAGGTCTTAGACTCGTACTCTTGCCTAATAGCTAAGGTCTTAGACTCGTACTCTGGCCTAATAGCTAAGGTCTTAGACTCGTACTCTGGCCTACTGGTTACGGTCTTAACTCTTACTCTGGCCTAATAGCTAAGGTCTTAGACTCGTACTCTGGCCTAATAGCTAAGGTCTTAGACTCGTACTCTGGCCTACTGGTTAAGGTCTTAACTCTTACTCTGGCCTAATAGCTAAGGTCTTAGACTCGTACTCTGGCCTAATAGCTAAGGTCTTAGACTCGTACTCTGGCCTACTGGTTAAGGTCTTAACTCTTACTCTGGCCTAATAGCTAAGGTCTTAGACTCGTACTCTGGCCTAATGGGTAAGGTCTTAACTCTTACTCTGGCCTAATAGCTAAGGTCTTAGACTCGTACTCTGGCCTAATGGTTAAGGTCTTAAGTCTTATTCTGGCCTAATAGCTAAGTTCTTAACTCTTACTCTGGCCTAATAGGTAAGGTCTTAGACTCGTACTCTGGCCTACTGGTTAAGGTCTTAACTCTTACTCTGGCCTACTGGTTAAGGTCTTAACTCTTACTCTGGCCTAATAGCTAAGGTCTTAGACTCGTACTCTGGCCTAATAGCTAAGGTCTTAGACTCGTACTCTGGCCTAATGGTTAAGGTCTTAACTCTTACTCTGGCCTAATAGCTAAGGTATTAGACTCACACTCTGGCCTAATGGTTAAGGTCTTAACTCTTACTCTGGCCTAATAGCTAAGGTCTTAACTCTTACTCTGGCCTAATAGCTTAGGACTTAGACTCATACTCTGGCCTACTGGTTAAGGTCTTAACTCTTACTCTGGCTTAATAGCTAAGGTCTTAACTCTTACTCTGGCCTACTGGTTAAGGTCTTAACTCTTACTCTGGCCTACTGGTTAAGGTCTTAACTCTTACTCTGGCCTAATAGCTAAGGTCTTAGACTCGTACTCTGACCTAATGGTTAAGGTCTTAACTCTTACTCTGACCTAATAGCTAAGGTCTTAGACTCATATTCTGGCCTAATAGCTAATGTCTTAACTCTTACTCTGGCCTACTGGTTAAGGTCTTAACTCTTACTCTGGCCTACTGGTTAAGGTCTTAACTCTTACTCTGGCCTAATAGCTAAGGTCTTAGACTCGTACTCTGGCCTAATGGTTAAGGTCTTAACTCTTACTCTGGCCTTATAGCTAAGGTCTTAACACTTACTCTGGCCTACTGGTTAAGGTCTTAACTCTTACTCTAGCCTACTGGTTAAGGTCTTAACTCTTACTCTGGCCTAATAGCTAAGGTCTTAGACTCGTACTCTGGCCTAATGGTTAAGGTCTTAACTCTTACTCTGGCCTAATAGTTAAAGTCTTAGACTCGTACTATGGCCTAATGGTTAAGGTCTTAACTCTTACTCTAGCCTACTGGTTAAGGTCTTAACTCTGACTCTGGCCTAATAGCTAAGGTCTTAACTCTTACTCTGGCCTAATAGCTAAGGTCTTCGACTCGTACTCTGGCCTACTGGTTAAGGTCTTAACTCTTACTCTGGCCTACTGGTTAAGGTCTTAACTCTTACTCTGGCCTAATACCTAAGGTCTTAGACTCGTACTCTGGCCTAATGGTTAAGGTCTTAACTCTTACTCTGGCCGAATAGCTAAGGTATTAGACTCGTACTCTGGCCTAATGGTTAAGGTCTTAACTCTTACTCTGGCCTAATAGCTATGGTCTTAACTCTTACTCAGTCCTAATAGCTTAGGTCTTAGACTCGTACTCTGGCCTACTGGTTAAGGTCTTAACTCTTACTCTGGCCTAATCGCTAAGGTCTTAACTCTTACTCTGGCCTACTGGTTAAGGTCTTAACTCTTACTCTGGCCTACTGGTTAAGGTCTTAACTCTTACTCTGGCCTAATAGCTAAGGTCTTAACTCTTACTCTGGCCTACTGGTTAAGGTCTTAACTCTTACTCTGGCCTACTGGTTAAGGTCTTAACTCTTACTCTGGCCTAATAGCTAAGGTCTTAGACTCGTATTCTGGCCTAATAGCTAATGTCTTAGTCTCGTACTCTGGCCTAATGGTTAAGGTCTTAACTCTTACTCTTGCCTAATAGAAAAGGTCTTAGACTCGTACTCTTGCCTAATAGCTAAGGTCTTAGACTCGTACTCTGGCCTAATAGCTAAGGTCTTAGACTCGTACTCTGGCCTACTGGTTAAGGTCTTAACTCTTACTCTGGCCTAATAGCTAAGGTCTTAGACTCGTACTCTGGCCTAATAGCTAAGGTCTTAGACTCGTACTCTGGCCTACTGGTTAAGGTCTTAACTCTTACTCTGGCCTAATAGCTAAGGTCTAAGACTCGTACTCTGGCCTCATAGCTAAGGTCTTAGACTCGTACTCTGGCCTACTGGTTAAGGTCTTAACTCTTACTCTGGCCTAATAGCTAAGGTCTTAGACTCGTACTCTGGCCTAATGGGTAAGGTCTTAACTCTTACTCTGGCTCAATAGCTAAGGTCTTAGACTCGTACTCTGGCCTAATGGTTAAGGTCTTAAGTCTTATTCTGGCCTAATAGCTAAGGTCTTAACTCTTACTCTGGCCTAATAGGTAAGGTCTTAGACTCGTACTCTGGCCTACTGGTTAAGGTCTTAACTCTTACTCTGGCCTACTGGTCAAGGTCTTAACTCTTACTCTGGCCTAATACCGAAGGTCTTAGACTCGTACTCTGGCCTAATGGTTAAGGTCTTAACTCTTACTCTGGCCTAATAGCTAAGGTATTAGACTCATACTCTGGCCTAATAGCTTAGGAATTAGACTCATACTCTGGCCTACTGGTTAAGGTCTTAACTCTTACTCTGGCCTAATAGCTAAGGTCTTAACTCTCACTCTGGCCTACTGGTTAAGGTCTTAACTCTTACTCTGGCCTACTGGTTAAGGTCTTAACTCTTACTCTGGCCTAATAGCTAAGGTCTTAGACTCGTACTCTGACCTAATGGTTAAGGTCTTAACTCTTACTCTGACCTAATACCTAAGGTCTTAGACTCGTATTCTGGCCTAATAGCTAATGTCTTAACTCTTACTCTGGCCTACTGGTTAAGGTCTTAACTCTTACTCTGGCCTAATAGCTTAGGACTTAGACTCGTACTCTGGCCTACTGGTTAAGGTCTTAACTCTTACTCTGGCCTAATAGCTAAGGTCTTAACTCTTACTCTGGCCTACTGGTTAAGGTCTTAACTCTTACTCTGGCCTACTGGTTAAGGTCTTAACTCTTACTCTGGCCTAATAGCTAAGGTCTTAGACTCGTACTCTGGCCTAATGGTTAAGGTCTTAACTCTTACTCTGAACTAATAGCTAAGGTCTTAGACTCGTATTCTGGCCTAATAGCTAATGTCTTAGACTCGTACTCTGGCCTAATGGTTAAGGTCTTAACTCTTACTCTGGCCTAATAGCTAAGGTCTTAGACTCGTACTCTGGCCTAATAGTTAAGGTCTTAACTCTTACTCTGGCCTACTGGTTAAGGTCTTAGCTCTTTCTCTGGCCTACTGGTTAAGGTCTTAACTCTAACTCTGGCCTAATAGCTAAGGTCTTAACTCTTACTCTGGCCTAATAGCTAAGGTCTTAGACTCATACTCTGGCTTAATGGTTAAGGTCTTAACTCTTAGTCTGGCCTAATAGCTAAGGTCTTAACTCTTACTCTGGTCTTATAGCTAAGGTCTTAACTCTTACTCTGGCCTAATAGCTAAGGTCTTAGACTCGTACTCTGGCCTAATAGCTAAGGTCTTAGACTCGTACTCTGGCCTACTGGTTAAGGTCTTAACTCTTACTCTGGCCTAATAGCTAAGGTCTTAGACTCGTACTCTGGCCTAATAGCTAAGGTCTTAGACTCGTACTCTGGCCTACTGGTTAAGGTCTTAACTCTTACTCTGGCCTAATAGCTAAGGTCTAAGACTCGTACTCTGGCCTCATAGCTAAGGTCTTAGACTCGTACTCTGGCCTACTGGTTAAGGTCTTAACTCTTACTCTGGCCTAATAGCTAAGGTCTTAGACTCGTACTCTGGCCTAATGGGTAAGGTCTTAACTCTTACTCTGGCTCAATAGCTAAGGTCTTAGACTCGTACTCTGGCCTAATGGTTAAGGTCTTAAGTCTTATTCTGGCCTAATAGCTAAGGTCTTGACTCTTACTCTGGCCTAATAGGTAAGGTCTTAGACTCGTACTCTGGCCTACTGGTTAAGGTCTTAACTCTTACTCTGGCCTACTGGTCAAGGTCTTAACTCTTACTCTGGCCTAATACCTAAGGTCTTAGACTCGTACTCTGGCCTAATGGTTAAGGTCTTAACTCTTACTCTGGCCTAATAGCTAAGGTCTTAACTCTTACTCTGGCCTAATAGCTTAGGACTTAGACTCATACTCTGGCCTACTGGTTAAGGTCTTAACTCTTACTCTGGCCTAATAGCTAAGGTCTTAACTCTTACTCTGGCCTACTGGTTAAGGTCTTAACTCTTACTCTGGCCTACTGGTTAAGGTCTTAACTCTTACTCTGGCCTAATAGCTAAGGTCTTAGACTCGTACTCTGACCTAATGGTTAAGGTCTTAACTCTTACTCTGACCTAATAGCTAAGGTCTTAGACTCGTATTCTGGCCTAATAGCTAATGTCTTAACTCTTACTCTGGCCTACTGGTTAAGGTCTTAACTCTTACTCTGGCCTAATAGCTTAGGACTTAGACTCGTACTCTGGCCTACTGGTTAAGGTCTTAACTCTTACTCTGGCCTAATAGCTAAGGTCTTAACTCTTACTCTGGCCTACTGGTTAAGGTCTTAACTCTTACTCTGGCCTACTGGTTAAGGTCTTAACTCTTACTCTGGCCTAATAGCTAAGGTCTTAGACTCGTACTCTGGCCTAATGGTTAAGGTCTTAACTCTTACTCTGACCTAATAGCTAAGGTCTTAGACTCGTATTCTGGCCTAATAGCTAATGTCTTAGACTCGTACTCTGGCCTAATGGTTAAGGTCTTAACTCTTACTCTGGCCTAATAGCTAAGGTCTTAGACTCGTACTCTGGCCTAATAGTTAAGGTCTTAACTCTTACTCTGGCCTACTGGTTAAGTCTTAGCTCTTTCTCTGGCCTACTGGTTAAGGTCTTAACTCTAACTCTGGCCTAATAGCTAAGGTCTTAACTCTTACTCTGGCCTAATAGCTAAGGTCTTAGACTCATACTCTGGCTTAATGGTTAAGGTCTTAACTCTTAGTCTGGCCTAATAGCTAAGGTCTTAACTCTTACTCTGGTCTTATAGCTAAGGTCTTAACTCTTACTCTGGCCTAATAGCTAAGGTCTTAGACTCGTACTCTGGCCTAATGGTTAAGGTCTTAACTCTTACTCTGGCCTAATAGAAAAGGTCTTAGACTCGTACTCTTGCCTAATAGCTAAGGTCTTAGACCCGTACTCAGGCCTAATAGCTGAGGTCCTAGACTCGTACTCTGGCCTACTGGTTAAGGTCTTAACTCTTACTCTGGCCTAATAGCCAAGGTCTTAGACTCATACTCTGGCAAAATAGCTAAGGTCTTAGACTCGTACTCTGACCTACTGGTTAAGGTCTTAACTCTTACTCTGGCCTAATAGCTAAGGTCTTAGACTCGTACTCTGGCCTAATAGCTAAGGTCTTAGACTCGTACTCTGGCCTACTGGTTAAGGTCTTAACTCTTACTCTGGCCTAATAGCTAAGGTCTTAGACTCGTACTCTGGCCTACTGGTTAAGGTCTTAACTCTTACTCTGGCCTAATAGCTAAGGTCTTAGACTCGTACTCTGGCCTAATGGTTAAGGTCTTAACTCTTACTCTGGCCTAATAGCTAAGGTCTTAGACTCATACTCTGGCCTAATGGTTAAGGTCTTAAGTCTTATTCTGGCCTAATAGCTAAGGTCTTAACTCTTACTCTGGCCTAATAGGTAAGGTCTTAGACTCGTACTCTGGCCTACTGGTTAAGGTCTTAACTCTTACTCTGGCCTACTGGTCAGGGTCTTAACTCTTACTCTGGCCTAATACCTAAGGTCTTAGACTCGTACTCTGGCCTAATGGTTAAGGTCTTAACTCTTACTCTGGCCTAATAGCTAAGGTACTAGACTCATACTCTGGCCTAATGGTTAAGGTCTTAACTCTTACTCTGGCCTAATAGCTAAGGTCTTAACTCTTACTCTGGCCTAATAGCTTAGGACTTAGACTCGTACTCTGGCCTACTGGTTAAGGTCTTAACTCTTACTCTGGCCTACTGGTTAAGGTCTTAACTCTTACTCTGGCCTAATACCTAAGGTCTTAGACTCGTACTCTGGCCTAATGGTTAAGGTCTTAACTCTTACTCTGGCCGAATAGCTAAGGTATTAGACTCGTACTCTGGCCTAATGGTTAAGGTCTTAACTCTTACTCTGGCCTAATAGCTATGGTCTTAACTCTTGCTCTGGCCTAATAGCTTAGGTCTTAGACTCGTACTCTGGCCTACTGGTTAAGGTCTTAACTCTTACTCTGGCCTAATCGCTAAGGTCTTAACTCTTACTCTGGCCCACTGGTTAAGGTCTTAACTCTTACTCTGGCCTACTGGTTAAGGTCTTAACTCTTACTCTGGCCTAATAGCTAAGGTCTTAGACTCGTATTCTGGCCTAATAGCTAATGTCTTAGTCTCGTACTCTGGCCTAATGGTTAAGGTCTTAACTCTTACTCTTGCCTAATAGAAAAGGTCTTAGACTCGTACTCTTGCCTAATAGCTAAGGTCTTAGACTCGTACTCTGGCCTAATAGCTAAGGTCTTAGACTCGTACTCTGGCCTACTGGTTAAGGTCTTAACTCTTACTCTGGCCTAATAGCTAAGGTCTTAGACTCGTACTCTGGCCTAATAGCTAAGGTCTTAGACTCGTACTCTGGCCTACTGGTTAAGGTCTTAACTCTTACTCTGGCCTAATAGCTAAGGTCTAAGACTCGTACTCTGGCCTAATAGCTAAGGTCTTAGACTCGTACTCTGGCCTACTGGTTAAGGTCTTAACTCTTACTCTGGCCTAATAGCTAAGGTCTTAGACTCGTACTCTGGCCTAATGGGTAAGGTCTTAACTCTTACTCTGGCCTAATAGCTAAGGTCTTAGACTCGTACTCAGGCCTAATGGTTAAGGTCTTAAGTCTTATTCTGGCCTAATAGCTAAGGTCTTAACTCTTACTCTGGCCTAATAGGTAAGGTCTTAGACTCATACTCTGGCCTACTGGTTAAGGTCTTAACTCTTACTCTGGCCTACTGGTCAAGGTCTTAACTCTTACTCTGGCCTAATACCTAAGGTCTTAGACTCGTACTCTGGCCTAATGGTTAAGGTCTTATCTCTTACTCTGGCCTAATAGCTATGATCTTAACTCTTGCTCTGGCCTAATAGCTTAGGTCTTAGACTCGTACTCTGGCCTACTGGTTAAGGTCTTAACTCTTACTCTGGCCTAATCGCTAAGGTCTTAACTCTTACTCTGGCCTACTGGTTAAGGTCTTAACTCTTACTCTGGCCTACTGGTTAAGGTCTTAACTCTTACTCTGGCCTAATAGCTAAGGTCTTAGACTCGTATTCTGGCCTAATAGCTAATGTCTTAGTCTCGTACTCTGGCCTAATGGTTAAGGTCTTAACTCTTACTCTTGCCTAATAGAAAAGGTCTTAGACTCGTACTCTTGCCTAATAGCTAAGGTCTTAGACTCGTACTCTGGCCTAATAGCTAAGGTCTTAGACTCGTACTCTGGCCTACTGGTTAAGGTCTTAACTCTTACTCTGGCCTAATAGCTAAGGTCTTCAACTCGTACTCTGGCCTAATAGCTAAGGTCTTAGACTCGTACTCCGGCCTACTGGTTAAGGTCTTAACTCTTACTCTGGCCTAATAGCTAAGGTCTAAGACTCGTACTCTGGCCTAATAGCTAAGGTCTTAGACTCGTACTCTGGCCTACTGGTTAAGGTCTTAACTCTTACTCTGGCCTAATAGCTAAGGTCTTAACTCTTACTCTGGCCTACTGGTCAAGGTCTTAACTCTTACTCTGGCCTAATAGCTAAGGTATTAGACTCATACTCTGGCCTAATGGTTAAGGTCTTAACTCTTACTCTGGCCTAATAGCTAAGGTCTTAACTCTTACTCTGGCCTAATAGCTTAGGACTTAGACTCATACTCTGGCCTACTGGTTAAGGTCTTAACTCTTACTCTGGCCTAATAGCTAAGGTCTTAACTCTTACTCTGGCCTAATAGGTAAGGTCTTAGACTCGTACTCTGGCCTACTGGTTAAGGTCTTAACTCTTACTCTGGCCTAATAGCTAAGGTCTTAACTCTTACTCTGGCCTACTGGTTAAGGTCTTAACTCTTACTCTGGCCTACTGGTTAAGGTCTTAACTCTTACTTCGGCCTAATAGCTAAGGTCTTAGACTCGTACTCTGACCTAATGGTTAAGGTCTTAACTCTTACTCTGACCTAATAGCTAAGGTCTTAGACTCATATTTTGGCCTAATAGCTAAGGTCTTAGACTCGTACTCCGGCCTACTGGTTAAGGTCTTAACTCTTACTCTGGCCTAATAGCTAAGGTCTAAGACTCGTACTCTGGCCTAATAGCTAAGGTCTTAGACTCGTACTCTGGCCTACTGGTTAAGGTCTTAACTCTTACTCTGGCCTAATAGCTAAGGTCTTAACTCTTACTCTGGCCTACTGGTCAAGGTCTTAACTCTTACTCTGGCCTAATAGGTAAGGTCTTAGACTCGTACTCTGGCCTACTGGTTAAGGTCTTAACTCTTACTCTGGCCTACTGGTCAAGGTCTTAACTCTTACTCTGGCCTAATAGCTAAGGTATTAGACTCATACTCTGGCCTAATGGTTAAGGTCTTAACTCTTACTCTGGCCTAATAGCTAAGGTCTTAACTCTTACTCTGGCCTAATAGCTTAGGACTTAGACTCATACTCTGGCCTACTGGTTAAGGTCTTAACTCTTACTCTGGCCTAATAGCTAAGGTCTTAACTCTTACTCTGGCCTACTGGTTAAGGTCTTAACTCTTACTCTGGCCTACTGGTTAAGGTCTTAACTCTTACTTCGGCCTAATAGCTAAGGTCTTAGACTCGTACTCTGACCTAATGGTTAAGGTCTTAACTCTTACTCTGACCTAATAGCTAAGGTCTTAGACTCATATTTTGGCCTAATAGCTAATGTCTTAACTCTTACTCTGGCCTACTGGTTAAGGTCTTAACTCTTACTCTGGCCTACTGGTTAAGGTCTTAACTCTTACTCTGGCCTAATAGCTAAGGTCTTAGACTCGTACTCTGGCCTAATGGTTAAGGTCTTAACTCTTACTCTGGCCTTATAGCTAAGGTCTTAACACTTACTCTGGCCTACTGGTTAAGGTCTTAACTCTTACTCTGGCCTACTGGTTAAGGTCTTAACTCTTACTCTGATCTAATAGCTAAGGTCTTAGACTTGTACTCTGGCCTAATGGTTAACGTCTTAACTCTTACTCTGACTCAATAGCTAAGGTCTTAGACTCGTATTCTGGCCTAATAGCTAATGTCTTAGATTCGTACTCTGGCCTAATGGTTAAGGTCTTAACTCTTACTCTGGCCTACTGGTTAAGGTCTTAACTATTACTCTGGCCTAATAGCTAAGGTCTTAGACTCGTCCTCTGGCATAATGGTTAAGGTCTTAACTCTTCCTCTGGACTACTGGTTAAGGTCTTAGCTCTTTCTCTGGCCTACTGGTTAAGGTCTTAACTCTTACTCTGGCCTAATAGCTAAGGTCTTAACTCTTACTCTGGCCTAATAGCTAAGGTCTTAGACTCGTACTCTGGCTTAATGGTTAAGGTCTTAACTCTTACTCTGGCCTAATAGCTAAGGTCTTAACTCTTACTCTGGCCTTATAGCTAAGGTCTTAACTCTTACTCTGGCCTAATAGCTAAGGTCTTAGACTCGTACTCTGGCCTAATGGTTAAGGTCTTAACTCTTACTCTGGCCTAATAGAAAAGGTCTTAGACTCGTACTCTTGCCTAATACCTAAGGTCTTAGACTCGTACTCAGGCCTAATAGCTAAGGTCTTAGACTCGTACTCTGGCCTACTGGTTAAGGTCTTAACTCTTACTCTGGCCTAATAGCTAAGGTCTAAGACTCGTACTCTGGCCTAATAGCTAAGGTCTTAGACTCGTACTCTGGCCTACTGGTTAAGGTCTTAACTCTTACTCTGGCCTAATAGCTAAGGTCTTAGACTCGTACTCTGGCCTAATGGGTAAGGTCTTAACTCTTACTCTGGCCTAATAGCTAAGGTCTTAGACTCGTACTCTGGCCTAATGGTTAAGGTCTTAAGTCTTATTCTGGCCTAATAGCTAAGGTCTTAACTCTTACTCTGGCCTAATAGGTAAGATCTTAGACTCGTACTCTGGCCCACTGGTTAAGGTCTTAACTCTCACTCTGGCCTACTGGTCAAGGTCTTAACTCTTACTCTGGCCTAATACCTAAGGTCTTAGACTCGTACTCTGGCCTAATGGTTAAGGTCTTAACTCTTACTCTGGCCTAATAGCTAAGGTATTAGACTCATACTCTGGCCTAATGGTTAAGGTCTTAACTCTTACTCTGGCCTAATAGCTAAGGTCTTAACTCTTACTCTGGCCTAATAGCTTAGGACTTAGACTCATACTCTGGCCTACTGGTTAAGGTCTTAACTCTTACTCTGGCCTAATAGCTAAGGTCTTAACTCTTACTCTGGCCTACTGATTAAGGTCTTAACTCTTACTCTGGTCTACTGGTTAAGGTCTTAACTCTTACTCTGGCCTAATAGCTAAGGTCTTAGACTCGTACTCTGACATAATGGTTAAGGTCTTAACTCTTACTCTGACCTAATAGCTAAGGTCTTAGACTCGTATTCTGGCCTAATAGCTAATGTCTTAACTCTTACTCTGGCCTACTGGTTAAGGTCTTAACTCTTACTCTGGCCTACTGGTTAAGGTCTTAACTCTTACTCTGGCCTAATAGCTAAGGTCTTAGACTCGTACTCTGGCCTAATGGTTAAGGTCTTAACTCTTGCTCTGGCCTTATAGCTAAGGTCTTAACACTTACTCTGGCCTACTGGTTAAGGTCTTAACTCTTACTCTGGCCTACTGGTTAAGGTCTTAACTCTTACTCTGGCCTAATAGCTAAGGTCTTAGACTCGTACTCTGGCCTAATGGTTAAGGTCTTAACTCTTACTCTGACCTAATAGCTAAGGTCTTAGACTTGTATTCTGGCCTAATAGCTAATGTCTTAGACTCGTACTCTGGCCTAATGGTTAAGGTCTTAACTCTTACTCTGGCCTAATAGCTAAGGTCTTAGACTCGTACTCTGGCCTAATGGTTAAGGTCTTAACTCTTACTCTGGCCTACTGGTTAAGGTCTTAGCTCTTTCTCTGGCCTACTGGTTAAGGTCTTAACTCTAACTCTGGCCTAATAGCTAAAGTCTTAACTCCTACTCTGGCCTAATAGCTAAGGTCTTAGACTCGTACTCTGGCTTAATGGTTAAGGTCTTAACTCTTACTCTGGCCTAATAGCCAAGGTCTTAACTCTTACTCTGGTCTTATAGCTAAGGTCTTAACTCTTACTCTGGCCTAATAGCTAAGGCCTTAGACTCGTACTCTGGCCTAATGGTTAAGGTCTTAACTCTTACTCTGGCCTAATAGAAAAGGTCTTAGACTCGTACTCTTGCCTAATAGCTAAGGTCTTAGACTCGTACTCAGGCCTAATAGCTGAGGTCCTAGACTCGTACTCTGGCCTACTGGTTAAGGTCTTAACTCTTACTCTGGCCTAATAGCTAAGGTCTTAGACTCGTACTCTGGCAAAATAGCTAAGGTCTTAGACTCGTACTCTGGCCTACTGGTTAAGGTCTTAACTCTTACTCTGGCCTAATAGCTAAGGTCTTAGACTCGTACTCTGGCCTAATAGCTAAGGTCTTAGACTCGTACTCTGGCCTACTGGTTAAGGTCTTAACTCTTACTCTGGCTTAATAGCTAAGGTCTTAGACTCGTACTCTGGCCTAATAGCTAAGGTCTTAGACTCGTACTCTGGCCTACTGGTTAAGGTCTTAACTCTTACTCTGGCCTAATAGCTAAGGTCTTAGACTGGTACTCTGGCCTAATGGTTAAGGTCTTAACTCTTACTCTGGCCTAATAGCTAAGGTCTTAGACTCGTACTCTGGCCTAATGGTTAAGGTCTGAAGTCTTATTCTGGCCTAATAGCTAAGGTCTTAACTCTTACTCTCGCCTAATAGGTAAGGTCTTAGACTCGTACTCTGGCCTACTGGTTAAGGTCTTAACTCTTACTCTGGCCTACTGGTCAAGGTCTTAACTCTTACTCTGGCCTAATACCTAAGGTCTTAGACTCGTACTCTGGCCTAATGGTTAAGGTCTTAACTCTTACTCTGGACTAATAGCTAAGGTATTAGACTCATACTCTGGCCTAATGGTTAAGGTCTTAACTCTTACTCTGGCCTAATAGCTAAGGTCTTAACTCTTACTCTGGCCTAATAGCTTAGGACTTAGACTCGTACTCTGGCCTACTGGTTAAGGTCTTAACTCTTACTCTGGCATAATAGCTAAGGTCTTAACTCTTACTCTGGCCTACTGGTTAAGGTCTTAACTCTTACTCTGGCCTACTGGTTAAGGTCTTAACTCTTACTCTGATCTAATAGCTAAGGTCTTAGACTTGTACTCTGGCCTAATGGTTAACGTCTTAACTCTTACTCTGACTCAATAGCTAAGGTCTTAGACTCGTATTCTGGCCTAATAGCTAATGTCTTAGATTCGTACTCTGGCCTAATGGTTAAGGTCTTAACTCTTACTCTGGCCTACTGGTTAAGGTCTTAACTATTACTCTGGCCTAATAGCTAAGGTCTTAGACTCGTCCTCTGGCATAATGGTTAAGGTCTTAACTCTTCCTCTGGCCTACTGGTTAAGGTCTTAGCTCTTTCTCTGGCCTACTGGTTAAGGTCTTAACTCTTACTCTGGCCTAATAGCTAAGGTCTTAACTCTTACTCTGGCCTAATAGCTAAGGTCTTAGACTCGTACTCTGGCCTAATGGTTAAGGTCTTAACTCTTACTCTGGCCTAATAGAAAAGGTCTTAGACTCGTACTCTTGCCTAATACCTAAGGTCTTAGACTCGTACTCAGGCCTAATAGCTAAGGTCTTAGACTCGTACTCTGGGCTACTGGTTAAGGTCTTAACTCTTACTCTGGCCTAATAGCTAAGGTCTAAGACTCGTACTCTGGCCTAATAGCTAAGGTCTTAGACTCGTACTCTGGCCTACTGGTTAAGGTCTTAACTCTTACTCTGGCCTAATAGCTAAGGTCTTAGACTCGTACTCTGGCCTAATGGGTAAGGTCTTAACTCTTACTCTGGCCTAATAGCTAAGGTCTTAGACTCGTACTCTGGCCTAATGGTTAAGGTCTTAAGTCTTATTCTGGCCTAATAGCTAAGGTCTTAACTCTTACTCTGGCCTAATAGGTAAGATCTTAGACTCGTACTCTGGCCCACTGGTTAAGGTCTTAACTCTCACTCTGGCCTACTGGTCAAGGTCTTAACTCTTACTCTGGCCTAATACCTAAGGTCTTAGACTCGTACTCTGGCCTAATGGTTAAGGTCTTAACTCTTACTCTGGCCTAATAGCTAAGGTATTAGACTCATACTCTGGCCTAATGGTTAAGGTCTTAACTCTTACTCTGGCCTAATAGCTAAGGTCTTAACTCTTACTCTGGCCTAATAGCTTAGGACTTAGACTCATACTCTGGCCTACTGGTTAAGGTCTTAACTCTTACTCTGGCCTAATAGCTAAGGTCTTAACTCTTACTCTGGCCTACTGATTAAGGTCTTAACTATTACTCTGGTCTACTGGTTAAGGTCTTAACTCTTACTCTGGCCTAATAGCTAAGGTCTTAGACTCGTACTCTGACATAATGGTTAAGGTCTTAACTCTTACTCTGACCTAATAGCTAAGGTCTTAGACTCGTATTCTGGCCTAATAGCTAATGTCTTAACTCTTACTCTGGCCTACTGGTTAAGGTCTTAACTCTTACTCTGGCCTACTGGTTAAGGTCTTAACTCTTACTCTGGCCTAATAGCTAAGGTCTTAGACTCGTACTCTGGCCTAATGGTTAAGGTCTTAACTCTTGCTCTGGCCTTATAGCTAAGGTCTTAACACTTACTCTGGCCTACTGGTTAAGGTCTTAACTCTTACTCTGGCCTACTGGTTAAGGTCTTAACTCTTACTCTGGCCTAATAGCTAAGGTCTTAGACTCGTACTCTGGCCTAATGGTTAAGGTCTTAACTCTTACTCTGGCCTAATAGTTAAGGTCTTAGACTCGTACTATGGCCTAATGGTTAAGGTCTTAACTCTTACTCTGGCCTAATAGCTAAGTTCTTAACTCTTACTCTGGCCTACTGGTTAAGGTCTTAACTCTTACTCTGGCCTAATGGTTAAGGTCTTAACTCTTACTCTGGCCTAATAGCTAAGGTCTTAGACTCGTACTCTGGCCTACTGGTTAAGGTCTTAACTCTTACTCTGGCCTAATAGCTAAGGTCTTAGACTCCTACTCTGGCCTACTGGTTAAGGTCTTAACTCTTACTCTGGCCTAATAGTTAAGGTCTTTACTCTTACTCTGGCCTAATAGCTAAGGTCTTAGACTCGAACTCTGGCCTAATGGGTAAGGTCTTAACTCTTACTCTGGCCTAATAGCTAAGGTCATAGACTCGTACTCTGGCCTAATGGTTAAGGTCTTAAGTCTTATTCTGGCCTAATAGCTAAGGTCTTAACTCTTACTCTGGCCTAATAGGTAAGGTCTTAGACTCGTACTCTGGCCTCCTGGTTAAGGTCTTAACTCTTACTCTGGCCTACTGGTCAAGGTCTTAACTCTTACTCTGGCCTAATACCTAAGGTCTTAGACTCGTACTCTTGCCTAATGGTTAAGGTCTTAACTCTTACTCTGGCCTAATAGCTAAGGTCTTAACTCTTACTCTGGCCTAATAGCTTAGGACTTAGACTCGTACTCTGGCCTACTGGTTAAGGTCTTAACTCTTACTCTGGCCTAATAGCTAAGGTCTTAACTCTTACTCTGGCCTACTGGTTAAGGTCTTAACTCTTACTCTGGCCTACTGGTTAAGGTCTTAACTCTTACTCTGGCCTAATAGCTAAGGTCTTAGACTCGTACTCTGGCCTAATAGTTAAGGTCTTAACTCTTACTCTGGCCTACTGGTTAAGGTCTTAGCTCTTTCTCTGGCCTACTGGTTAAGGTCTTAACTCTAACTCTGGCCTAATAGCTAAGGTCTTAACTCTTACTCTGGCCTAATAGCTAAGGTCTTAGACTCATACTCTGGCTTAATGGTTAAGGTCTTAACTCTTAGTCTGGCCTAATAGCTAAGGTCTTAACTCTTACTCTGGTCTTATAGCTAAGGTCTTAACTCTTACTCTGGCCTAATAGCTAAGGTCTTAGACTCGTACTCTGGCCTAATGGTTAAGGTCTTAACTCTTACTTTGGCCTAATAGAAAAGGTCTTAGACTCGTACTCTTGCCTAATAGCTAAGGTCTTAGACCCGTACTCAGGCCTAATAGCTGAGGTCCTAGACTCGTACTCTGGCCTACTGGTTAAGGTCTTAACTCTTACTCTGGCCTAATAGCCAAGGTCTTAGACTCATGCTCTGGCAAAATAGCTAAGGTCTTAGACTCGTACTCTGGCCTACAGGTTAAGGTCTTAACTCTTACTCTGGCCTAATAGCTAAGGTCTTAGACTCGTACTCTGGCCTAATAGCTAAGGTCTTAGACTCGTACTCTGGCCTACTGGTTAAGGTCTTAACTCTTACTCTGGCCTAATAGCTAAGGTCTTAGACTCGTACTCTGGCCTAATAGCTAAGGTCTTAGACTCGTACTCTGGCCTACTGGTTAAGGTCTTAACTCTTACTCTGGCCTAATAGCTAAGGTCTTAGACTCGTACTCTGGCCTAATGGTTAAGGTCTTAACTCTTACTCTGGCCTAATAGCTAAGGTCTTAGACTCATACTCTGGCCTAATGGTTAAGGTCTTAAGTCTTATTCTGGCCTAATAGCTAAGGTCTTAACTCTTACTCTGGCCTAATAGGTAAGGTCTTAGACTCGTACTCTGGCCTACTGGTTAAGGTCTTTACTCTTACTCTGGCCTAATAGCTAAGGTACTAGACTCATACTCTGGCCTAATGGTTAAGGTCTTAACTCTTACTCTGGCCTAATAGCTAAGGTCTTAACTCTTACTCTGGCCTACTGGTTAAGGTCTTAACTCTTACTCTGGCCTAATGGTTAAGGTCTTAACTCTTACTCTGACTTAATAGCTAAGGTCTTAGACTCGTATTCTGGCCTAATAGCTAATGTCTTAGATTCGTACTCTGGCCTAATGGTTAAGGTCTTAACTCTTACTCTGGCCTACTGGTTAAGGTCTTAACTCTTACTCTGGCCTAATAGCTAAGGTCTTAGACTCGTACTCTGGCCTAATGGTTAAGGTATTAACTCTTACTCTGGCCTACTGGTTAAGGTCTTAGCTCTTTCTCTGGCCTACTGGTTAAGGTCTTAACTCTTACTCTGGCCTAATAGCTAAGGTCTTAACTCTTACTCTGGCCTAATAGCTAAGGTCTTAGACTCGTACTCTGGCTTAATGGTTAAGGTCTTAACTCTTACTCTGGCCTAATTACTAAGGTCTTAACTCTTACTCTGGCCTTATAGCTAAGGTCTTAACTCTTACTCTGGCCTAATAGCTAAGGTCTTAGACTCGTACTCTGGCCTAATGGTTAAGGTCTTAACTCTTACTCTGGCCTAATAGAAAAGGTCTTAGACTCGTACTCTTGCCTAATACCTAAGGTCTTAGACTCATACTCATGCCTAATAGCTAAGGTCTTAGACTCGTACTCTGGCCTACTGGTTAAGGTCTTAACTCTTACTCTGGCCTAATAGCTAAGGTCTAAGACTCGTACTCTGGCCTAATAGCTAAGGTCTTAGACTCGTACTCTGGCCTACTGGTTAAGGTCTTAACTCTAACTATGACCTAATAGCTAAGGTCTTAGACTCGTACTCTGGCCTAAAAGGTCTTAACTCTTACTCTGGCCTAATAGCTAAGGTCTTAGACTCATACTCTGGCCTAATGGTTAAGGTCTAAAGTCTTATTCTGGCCTAATAGCTAAGGTCTTAACTCTTACTCTGGCCTAATAGGTAAGGTCTTAGACTCGTACTCTGGCCTACTGGTTAAGGTCTTAACTCTTACTCTGGCCTAATGGTTAAGGTCTTAACTCTTACTCTGGCCTACTGGTTAAGGTCTTAACTCTTACTCTGGCCTAATAGCTAAGGTCTTAGACTCGTACTCTGACCTAATGGTTAAGGTCTTAACTCTTACTCTGACCTAATAGCTAAGGTCTTAGACTCGTATTCTGGCCTAATAGCTAATGTCTTAACTCTTACTCTGGCCTACTGGTTAAGGTCTTAACTCTTACTCTGGCCTACTGGTTAAGGTCTTAACTCTTACTCTGGCCTAATAGCTAAGGTCTTAGACTCGTACTCTGGCCTAATGGTTAAGGTCTTAACTCTTACTCTGGCCTTATAGCTAAGGTCTTAACACTTACTCTGGCCTACTGGTTAAGGTCTTAACTCTTACTCTGGCCTACTGGTTAAGGTCTTAACTCTTACTCTGGCCTAATAGCTAAGGTCTTAGACTCGTACTCTGGCCTAATGGTTAAGGTCTTAACTCTTACTCTGGCCTAATAGTTAAGGTCTTAGACTCGTACTATGGCCTGATGGTTAAGGTATTAACTCTTACTCTGGCCTACTGGTTAAGGTCTTAACTCTGACTCTGGCCTAATAGCTAAGGTCTTAACTCTTACTCTGGCCTAATAGCTAAGGTCTTAGACTCGTACTCTGGCCTACTGGTTAAGGTCTTAACTCTTACTCTGGCCTACTGGTTAAGGTCTTAACTCTTACTCTGGCCTAATACCTAAGGTCTTAGACTCGTACTCTGGCCTAATGGTTAAGGTCTTAACTCTTACTCTGGCCGAATAGCTAAGGTATTAGACTCGTACTCTGGCCTAATGGTTAAGGTCTTAACTCTTACTCTGGCCTAATAGCTATGGTCTTAACTCTTGCTCTGGCCTAATAGCTTAGGTCTTAGACTCGTACTCTGGCCTACTGGTTAAGGTCTTAACTCTTACTCTGGCCTAATCGCTAAGGTCTTAACTCTTACTCTGGCCTACTGGTTAAGGTCTTAACTCTTACTCTGGCCTACTGGTTAAGGTCTTAACTCTTACTCTGGCCTAATAGCTAAGGTCTTAGACTCGTATTCTGGCCTAATAGCTAATGTCTTAGTCTCGTACTCTGGCCTAATGGTTAAGGTCTTAACTCTTACTCTTGCCTAATAGAAAAGGTCTTAGACTCGTACTCTTGCCTAATAGCTAAGGTCTTAGACTCGTACTCTGGCCTAATAGCTAAGGTCTTAGACTCGTACTCTGGCCTACTGGTTAAGGTCTTAACTCTTACTCTGGCCTAATAGCTAAGGTCTTAGACTCGTACTCTGGCCTAATAGCTAAGGTCTTAGACTCATACTCTGGCCTACTGGTTAAGGTCTTAACTCTTACTCTGGCCTAATAGCTAAGGTCTAAGACTCGTACTCTGGCCTAATAGCTAAGGTCTTAGACTCGTACTCTGGCCTACTGGTTAAGGTCTTAACTCTTACTCTGGCCTAATAGCTAAGGTCTTAGACTCGTACTCTGGCCTAATGGGTAAGGTCTTAACTCTTACTCTGGCCTAATAGCTAAGGTCTTAGACTCGTACTCAGGCCTAATGGTTAAGGTCTTAAGTCTTATTCTGGCCTAATAGCTAAGGTCTTAACTCTTACTCTGGCCTAATAGGTAAGGTCTTAGACTCATACTCTGGCCTACTGGTTAAGGTCTTAACTCTTACTCTGGCCTACTGGTCAAGGTCTTAACTCTTACTCTGGCCTAATACCTAAGGTCTTAGACTCGTACTCTGGCCTAATGGTTAAGGTCTTAACTCTTACTCTGGCCTAATAGCTATGATCTTAACTCTTGCTCTTGCCTAATAGCTTAGGTCTTAGACTCGTACTCTGGCCTACTGGTTAAGGTCTTAACTCTTACTCTGGCCTAATCGCTAAGGTCTTAACTCTTACTCTGGCCTACTGGTTAAGGTCTTAACTCTTACTCTGGCCTACTGGTTAAGGTCTTAACTCTTAGTCTGGCCTAATAGCTAAGGTCTTAGACTCGTATTCTGGCCTAATAGCTAATGTCTTAGTCTCGTACTCTGGCCTAATGGTTAAGGTCTTAACTCTTACTCTTGCCTAATAGAAAAGGTCTTAGACTCGTACTCTTGCCTAATAGCTAAGGTCTTAGACTCGTACTCTGGCCTAATAGCTAAGGTCTTAGACTCGTACTCTGGCCTACTGGTTAAGGTCTTAACTCTTACTCTGGCCTAATAGCTAAGGTCTTAAACTCGTACTCTGGCCTAATAGCTAAGGTCTTAGACTCGTACTCTGGCCTACTGGTTAAGGTCTTAACTCTTACTCTGGCCTAATAGCTAAGGTCTAAGACTCGTACTCTGGCCTAATAGCTAAGGTCTTAGACTCGTACTCTGGCCTACTGGTTAAGGTCTTAACTCTTACTCTGGCCTAGCCATCAAATGGATCGAATCCTTTCTCACAGGACGCACCTTTCAAGTGTGGGACAACAGCCATCATTCATCCATCCTCCCACTCACTAGCGGCGTCCCCCAGGGCTCCTCCCTAAGCCCGACGCTTTTTAATGTCTATATGGCCCCCCTAGAGGATGTGGTAACACCATTCAACATCAAAATGGTGAGCTACGCTGACGACACCCAACTAGTCGTCTCCTTGTCCCAGCTGATTGACCACCCTGAAAATCTAACTAACTGCCTCATAGACATTCACAGCTGGATGACTGCCTCATCACTGAAATTGAATGGGACTAAGACAGAGGTAATGCTACTCGGCAAGCAATGGACAACTATCCCGCCGACAATATGGCCCGATGTGTTCGGAGAAATTCCCCCCCCTAAATCTGAAATCAAGACACTCGGGGTGTGGCTTGAGCCACAGCTTACGATGAAAACCCAGGCAACCAAGACCTCAGGCACATGTTTTGGACTCATGCGCACGACCCGTAAAATCCTGCCATTACTCCCACCTATGTCCAGAAAGCTCCTTATCCAAGGCTTAGTGTTGTCCCGTTTGGACTACAGCAATCTGGTCTATCTGGGAGCCCCCGAGGCGACCATCACAAAACTCCAGCGGACTCAGAACGCGGCAGCACGCCTGATTACCAACACCCCCTCCAGAACATCCGCCAAGCCAGCCCTCAAAACCCTGCATTGGCTCCCTGTGCGCCAAAGGGTGCACTTTAAGGCAATGTGTACAACACACAAGCTTTACAACGGATCTGGTCCAGCGATCCTAAGTAAAATGATCACACCTTATACAGCAACCAGATCACTACGATCTCAAAAGGAGAATCTAGTCTGCATCCCCAGATTCAAAAAAGCCCGCAAGGGAGGTCGACAATTCTCCGTTCAGGCAGCTAAGGGCTGGAATGCACTGCCTCGCGCCCTCAGACTGGAATCCAACTACCTTGCTTTCCGCAAAAATCTTAAGACCCATCTGTTTCCCAAATAACACCCTTCTGCCACCTCCCCTCTCAATAGGAATTCAAGTTTTATAGCGCGGGGATGCCCATGGGTCACCAGGCGCTTTAGAAATCACTA
Source organism: Triturus cristatus (assembly GCF_964204655.1). Taxonomy (NCBI): domain Eukaryota; kingdom Metazoa; phylum Chordata; class Amphibia; order Caudata; family Salamandridae; genus Triturus; species Triturus cristatus. The sequence goes on along the minus strand of NW_028187963.1, from coordinate 466,963 downwards.
AAATAAATAAATAAATAATAGCTAAGGTCTTAGACTCGTACTCTGGCCTAATGGGTAAGGTCTTAACTCTTACTCTGGCCTAATAGCTAAGGTCTTAGACTCGTACTCAGGCCTAATGGTTAAGGTCTTAAGTCTTATTCTGGCCTAATAGCTAAGGTCTTAACTCTTACTCTGGCCTAATAGGTAAGGTCTTAGACTCGTACTCTGGCCTACTGGTTAAGGTCTTAACTCTTACTCTGGCCTACTGGTCAAGGTCTTAACTCTTACTCTGGCCTAATACCTAAGGTCTTAGACTCGTACTCTGGCCTAATGGTTAAGGTCTTAACTCTTACTCTGGCCTAATAGCTAAGGTATTAGACTCATACTCTGGCCTAATGGTTAAGGTCTTAACTCTTACTCTGGCCTAATAGCTAAGGTCTTAACTCTTACTCTGGCCTAATAGCTTAGGACTTAGACTCATACTCTGGCCTACTGGTTAAGGTCTTAACTCTTACTCTGGCCTAATAGCTAAGGTCTTAACTCTTACTCTGGCCTACTGGTTAAGGTCTTAACTCTTACTCTGGCCTACTGGTTAAGGTCTTAACTCTTACTTCGGCCTAATAGCTAAGGTCTTAGACTCGTACTCTGACCTAATGGTTAAGGTCTTAACTCTTACTCTGACCTAATAGCTAAGGTCTTAGACTCATATTCTGGCCTAATAGCTAATGTCTTCACTCTTACTCTGGCCTACTGGTTAAGGTCTTAACTCTTACTCTGGCCTACTGGTTAAGGTCTTAACTCTTACTCTGGCCTAATAGCTAAGGTCTTAGACTCGTACTCTGGCCTAATGGTTAAGGTCTTAACTCTTACTCTGGCCTTATAGCTAAGGTCTTAACACTTACTCTGGCCTACTGGTTAAGGTCTTAACTCTTACTCTGGCCTACTGGTTATTGTCTTAACTCTTACTCTGGCCTAATAGCTAAGGTCTTAGACTCGTACTCTGGCCTAATGGTTAAGGTCTTAACTCTTACTCTGGCCTTATAGCTAAGGTCTTAACACTTACTCTGGCCTAATAGCTAAGGTCGTAGACTCGTACTCTGGCCTAATGGTTAAGGTCTTAACTCTTACTCTTGCCTAATAGAAAAGGTCTTAGACTCGTACTCTTGCCTAATAGCTAAGGTCTTAGACTCGTACTCTGGCCTAATAGCTAAGGTCTTAGACTCGTACTCTGGCCTACTGGTTACGGTCTTAACTCTTACTCTGGCCTAATAGCTAAGGTCTTAGACTCGTACTCTGGCCTAATAGCTAAGGTCTTAGACTCGTACTCTGGCCTACTGGTTAAGGTCTTAACTCTTACTCTGGCCTAATAGCTAAGGTCTTAGACTCGTACTCTTGCCTAATAGCTAAGGTCTTAGACTCGTACTCTGGCCTACTGGTTAAGGTCTTAACTCTTACTCTGGCCTAATAGCTAAGGTCTTAGACTCGTACTCTGGCCTAATGGGTAAGGTCTTAACTCTTACTCTGGCCTAATAGCTAAGGTCTTAGACTCGTATTCTGGCCTAATGGTTAAGGTCTTAAGTCTTATTCTGGCCTAATAGCTAAGTTCTTAACTCTTACTCTGGCCTAATAGGTAAGGTCTTAGACTCATACTCTGGCCTACTGGTTAAGGTCTTAACTCTTACTCTGGCCTACTGGTTAAGGTCTTAACTCTTACTCTGGCCTAATAGCTAAGGTCTTAGACTCATACTCTGGCCTAATGGTTAAGGTCTTAACTCTTACTCTGGCCTTATAGCTAAGGTCTTAACACTTACTCTAGCCTACTGGTTAAGGTCTTAACTCTTACTCTGGCCTACTGGTTATTGTCTTAACTCTTACTCTGGCCTAATAGCTAAGGTCTTAGACTCGTACTCTGGCCTAATGGTTAAGGTCTTAACTCTTACTCTGGCCTTATAGCTAAGGTCTTAACACTTACTCTGGCCTAATAGCTAAGGTCTTAGACTCGTACTCTGGCCTAATGGTTAAGGTCTTAACTCTTACTCTTGCCTAATAGAAAAGGTCTTAGACTCGTACTCTTGCCTAATAGCTAAGGTCTTAGACTCGTACTCTGGCCTAATAGCTAAGGTCTTAGACTCGTACTCTGGCCTACTGGTTACGGTCTTAACTCTTACTCTGGCCTAATAGCTAAGGTCTTAGACTCGTACTCTGGCCTAATAGCTAAGGTCTTAGACTCGTACTCTGGCCTACTGGTTAAGGTCTTAACTCTTACTCTGGCCTAATAGCTAAGGTCTTAGACTCGTACTCTGGCCTAATAGCTAAGGTCTTAGACTCGTACTCTGGCCTACTGGTTAAGGTCTTAACTCTTACTCTGGCCTAATAGCTAAGGTCTTAGACTCGTACTCTGGCCTAATGGGTAAGGTCTTAACTCTTACTCTGGCCTAATAGCTAAGGTCTTAGACTCGTACTCTGGCCTAATGGTTAAGGTCTTAAGTCTTATTCTGGCCTAATAGCTAAGTTCTTAACTCTTACTCTGGCCTAATAGGTAAGGTCTTAGACTCGTACTCTGGCCTACTGGTTAAGGTCTTAACTCTTACTCTGGCCTACTGGTTAAGGTCTTAACTCTTACTCTGGCCTAATAGCTAAGGTCTTAGACTCGTACTCTGGCCTAATAGCTAAGGTCTTAGACTCGTACTCTGGCCTAATGGTTAAGGTCTTAACTCTTACTCTGGCCTAATAGCTAAGGTATTAGACTCACACTCTGGCCTAATGGTTAAGGTCTTAACTCTTACTCTGGCCTAATAGCTAAGGTCTTAACTCTTACTCTGGCCTAATAGCTAAGGTCTTAGACTCGTACTCTGGCCTAATGGTTAAGGTCTTAAGTCTTATTCTGGCCTAATAGCTAAGTTCTTAACTCTTACTCTGGCCTAATAGGTAAGGTCTTAGACTCGTACTCTGGCCTACTGGTTAAGGTCTTAACTCTTACTCTGGCCTACTGGTTAAGGTCTTAACTCTTACTCTGGCCTAATAGCTAAGGTCTTAGACTCGTACTCTGGCCTAATAGCTAAGGTCTTAGACTCGTACTCTGGCCTAATGGTTAAGGTCTTAACTCTTACTCTGGCCTAATAGCTAAGGTATTAGACTCACACTCTGGCCTACTGGTTAAGGTCTTAACTCTTACTCTGGCTTAATAGCTAAGGTCTTAACTCTTACTCTGGCCTACTGGTTAAGGTCTTAACTCTTACTCTGGCCTACTGGTTAAGGTCTTAACTCTTACTCTGGCCTAATAGCTAAGGTCTTAGACTCGTACTCTGACCTAATGGTTAAGGTCTTAACTCTTACTCTGACCTAATAGCTAAGGTCTTAGACTCATATTCTGGCCTAATAGCTAATGTCTTAACTCTTACTCTGGCCTACTGGTTAAGGTCTTAACTCTTACTCTGGCCTACTGGTTAAGGTCTTAACTCTTACTCTGGCCTAATAGCTAAGGTCTTAGACTCGTACTCTGGCCTAATGGTTAAGGTCTTAACTCTTACTCTGGCCTTATAGCTAAGGTCTTAACACTTACTCTGGCCTACTGGTTAAGGTCTTAACTCTTACTCTGGCCTACTGGTTAAGGTCTTAACTCTTACTCTGGCCTAATAGCTAAGGTCTTAGACTCGTACTCTGGCCTAATGGTTAAGGTCTTAACTCTTGCTCTGGCCTAATAGTTAAAGTCTTAGACTCGTACTATGGCCTAATGGTTAAGGTCTTAACTCTTACTCTAGCCTACTGGTTAAGGTCTTAACTCTGACTCTGGCCTAATAGCTAAGGTCTTAACTCTTACTCTGGCCTAATAGCTAAGGTCTTCGACTCGTACTCTGGCCTACTGGTTAAGGTCTTAACTCTTACTCTGGCCTACTGGTTAAGGTCTTAACTCTTACTCTGGCCTAATACCTAAGGTCTTAGACTCATACTCTGGCCTAATGGTTAAGGTCTTAACTCTTACTCTGGCCGAATAGCTAAGGTATTAGACTCGTACTCTGGCCTAATGGTTAAGGTCTTAACTCTTACTCTGGCCTAATAGCTATGGTCTTAACTCTTACTCTGGCCTAATAGCTTAGGTCTTAGACTCGTACTCTGGCCTACTGGTTAAGGTCTTAACTCTTACTCTGGCCTAAACGCTAAGGTCTTAACTCTTACTCTGGCCTACTGGTTAAGGTCTTAACTCTTACTCTGGCCTACTGGTTAAGGTCTTAACTCTTACTCTGGCCTAATAGCTAAGGTCTAAGACTCGTACTCTGGCCTCATAGCTAAGGTCTTAGACTCGTACTCTGGCCTACTGGTTAAGGTCTTAACTCTTACTCTGGCCTAATAGGTAAGGTCTTAGACTCGTACTCTGGCCTACTGGTTAAGGTCTTAACTCTTACTCTGGCCTACTGGTCAAGGTCTTAACTCTTACTCTGGCCTAATACCTAAGGTCTTAGACTCGTACTCTGGCCTAATGGTTAAGGTCTTAACTCTTACTCTGGCCTAATAGCTAAGGTATTAGACTCATACTCTGGCCTAATGGTTAAGGTCTTAACTCTTACACTGGCCTAATAGCTAAGGTCTTAACTCTTACTCTGGCCTAATAGCTTAGGACTTAGACTCATACTCTGGCCTACTGGTTAAGGTCTTAACTCTTACTCTGGCCTAATAGCTAAGGTCTTAACTCTTACTCTGGCCTACTGGTTAAGGTCTTAACTCTTACTCTGGCCTACTGGTTAAGGTCTTAACTCTTACTCTGGCCTAATAGCTAAGGTCTTAGACTCGTACTCTGACCTAATGGTTAAGGTCTTAACTCTTACTCTGACCTAATAGCTAAGGTCTTAGACTCGTATTCTGGCCTAATAGCTAATGTCTTAACTCTTACTCTGGCCTACTGGTTAAGGTCTTAACTCTTACTCTGGCCTAATAGCTTAGGACTTAGACTCGTACTCTGGCCTACTGGTTAAGGTCTTAACTCTTACTCTGGCCTAATAGCTAAGGTCTTAACTCTTACTCTGGCCTACTGGTTAAGGTCTTAACTCTTACTCTGGCCTACTGGTTAAGGTCTTAACTCTTACTCTGGCCTAATAGCTAAGGTCTTAGACTCGTACTCTGGCCTAATGGTTAAGGTCTTAACTCTTACTCTGACCTAATAGCTAAGGTCTTAGACTCGTATTCTGGCCTAATAGCTAATGTCTTAGACTCGTACTCTGGCCTAATGGTTAAGGTCTTAACTCTTACTCTGGCCTAATAGCTAAGGTCTTAGACTCGTACTCTGGCCTAATAGTTAAGGTCTTAACTCTTACTCTGGCCTACTGGTTAAGGTCTTAGCTCTTTCTCTGGCCTACTGGTTAAGGTCTTAACTCTAACTCTGGCCTAATAGCTAAGGTCTTAACTCTTACTCTGGCCTAATAGCTAAGGTCTTAGACTCATACTCTGGCTTAATGGTTAAGGTCTTAACTCTTAGTCTGGCCTAATAGCTAAGGTCTTAACTCTTACTCTGGTCTTATAGCTAAGGTCTTAACTCTTACTCTGGCCTAATAGCTAAGGTCTTAGACTCGTACTCTGGCCTAATGGTTAAGGTCTTAACTCTTACTCTGGCCTAATAGAAAAGGTCTTAGACTCGTACTCTTGCCTAATAGCTAAGGTCTTAGACCTGTACTCAGGCCTAATAGCTGAGGTCCTAGACTCGTACTCTGGCCTACTGGTTAAGGTCTTAACTCTTACTCTGGCCTAATAGCCAAGGTCTTAGACTCATACTCTGGCAAAATAGCTAAGGTCTTAGACTCGTACTCTGACCTACTGGTTAAGGTCTTAACTCTTACTCTGGCCTAATAGCTAAGGTCTTAGACTCGTACTCTGGCCTAATAGCTAAGGTCTTAGACTCGTACTCTGGCCTACTGGTTAAGGTCTTAACTCTTACTCTGGCCTAATAGCTAAGGTCTTAGACTCGTACTCTGGCCTAATAGCTAAGGTCTTAGACTCGTACTCTGGCCTACTGGTTAAGGTCTTAACTCTTACTCTGGCCTAATAGCTAAGGTCTTAGACTCGTACTCTGGCCTAATGGTTAAGGTCTTAACTCTTACTCTGGCCTAATAGCTAAGGTCTTAGACTCATACTCTGGCCTAATGGTTAAGGTCTTAAGTCTTATTCTGGCCTAATAGCTAAGGTCTTAACTCTTACTCTGGCCTAATAGGTAAGGTCTTAGACTCGTACTCTGGCCTACTGGTTAAGGTCTTAACTCTTACTCTGGCCTACTGGTCAGGGTCTTAACTCTTACTCTGGCCTAATACCTAAGGTCTTAGACTCGTACTCTGGCCTAATGGTTAAGGTCTTAACTCTTACTCTGGCCTAATAGCTAAGGTACTAGACTCATACTCTGGCCTAATGGTTAAGGTCTTAACTCTTACTCTGGCCTAATAGCTAAGGTCTTAACTCTTACTCTGGCATAATAGCTTAGGACTTAGACTCGTACTCTGGCCTACTGGTTAAGGTCTTAACTCTTACTCTGGCCTACTTGTTAAGGTCTTAACTCTTACTCTGGCCTAATGCCTAAGGTCTTAGACTCGTACTCTGGCCTAATGGTTAAGGTCTTAACTCTTACTCTGGCCGAATAGCTAAGGTATTAGACTCATACTCTGGCCTAATGGTTAAGGTCTTAACTCTTACTCTGGCCTAATAGCTATGGTCTTAACTCTTGCTCTGGCCTAATAGCTTAGGTCTTAGACTCGTACTCTGGCCTACTTGTTAAGGTCTTAACTCTTACTCTGGCCTAATCGCTAAGGTCTTAACTCTTACTCTGGCCTACTGGTTAAGGTCTTAACTCTTACTCTGGCCTACTGGTTAAGGTCTTAACTCTTACTCTGGCCTAATAGCTAAGGTCTTAGACTCGTATTCTGGCCTAATAGCTAATGTCTTAGTCTCGTACTCTGGCCTAATGGTTAAGGTCTTAACTCTTACTCTTGCCTAATAGAAAAGGTCTTAGACTCGTACTCTTGCCTAATAGCTAAGGTCTTAGACTCGTACTCTGGCCTAATAGCTAAGGTCTTAGACTCGTACTCTGGCCTACTGGTTAAGGTCTTAACTCTTACTCTGGCCTAATAGCTAAGGTCTTAGACTCGTACTCTGGCCTAATAGCTAAGGTCTTAGACTCGTACTCTGGCCTACTGGTTAAGGTCTTAACTCTTACTCTGGCCTAATAGCTAAGGTCTAAGACTCGTACTCTGGCCTAATAGCTAAGGTCTTAGACTCGTACTCTGGCCTACTGGTTAAGGTCTTAACTCTTACTCTGGCCTAATAGCTAAGGTCTTAGACTCGTACTCTGGCCTAATGGGTAAGGTCTTAACTCTTACTCTGGCCTAATAGCTAAGGTCTTAGACTCGTACTCTGGCCTAATGGTTAAGGTCTTAAGTCTTATTCTGGCCTAATAGCTAAGGTCTTAACTCTTACTCTGGCCTAATAGGTAAGGTCTTAGACTCATACTCTGGCCTACTGGTTAAGGTCTTAACTCTTACTCTGGCCTACTGGTCAAGGTCTTAACTCTTACTCTGGCCTAATACCTAAGGTCTTAGACTCGTACTCTGGCCTAATGGTTAAGGTCTTAACTCTTACTCTGGCCTAATAGCTATGATCTTAACTCTTGCTCTGGCCTAATAGCTTAGGTCTTAGACTCGTACTCTGGCCTACTGGTTAAGGTCTTAACTCTTACTCTGGCCTAATCGCTAACGTCTTAACTCTTACTCTGGCCTACTGGTTAAGGTCTTAACTCTTACTCTGGCCTACTGGTTAAGGTCTTAACTCTTACTCTGGCCTAATAGCTAAGGTCTTAGACTCGTATTCTGGCCTAATAGCTAATGTCTTAGTCTCGTACTCTGGCCTAATGGTTAAGGTCTTAACTCTTACTCTTGCCTAATAGAAAGGGTCTTAGACTCGTACTCTTGCCTAATAGCTAAGGTCTTAGACTCGTACTCTGGCCTAATAGCTAAGGTCTTAGACTCGTACTCTGGCCTACTGGTTAAGGTCTTAACTCTTACTCTGGCCTAATAGCTAAGGTCTTAAACTCGTACTCTGGCCTAATAGCTAAGGTCTTAGACTCGTACTCTGGCCTACTGGTTAAGGTCTTAACTCTTACTCTGGCCTAATAGCTAAGGTCTAAGACTCGTACTCTGGCCTAATAGCTAAGGTCTTAGACTCGTACTCTGGCCTACTGGTTAAGGTCTTAACTCTTACTCTGGCCTAATAGCTAAGGTCTTAGACTCGTACTCTGGCGTAATGGGTAAGGTCTTAACTCTTACTCTGGCCTAATAGCTAAGGTCTTAGACTCGTACTCAGGCCTAATGGTTAAGGTCTTAAGTCTTATTCTGGCCTAATAGCTAAGGTCTTAACTCTTACTCTGGCCTAATAGGTAAGGTCTTAGACTCGTACTCTGGCCTACTGGTTAAGGTCTTAACTCTTACTCTGGCCTACTGGTCAAGGTCTTAACTCTTACTCTGGCCTAATACCTAAGGTCTTAGACTCGTACTCTGGCCTAATGGTTAAGGTCTTAACTCTTACTCTGGCCTAATAGCTAAGGTATTAGACTCATACTCTGGCCTAATGGTTAAGGTCTTATCTCTTACTCTGGCCTAATAGCTAAGGTCTTAACTCTTACTCTGGCCTAATAGCTTAGGACTTAGACTCATACTCTGGCCTACTGGTTAAGGTCTTAACTCTTACTCTGGCCTAATAGCTAAGGTCTTAACTCTTACTCTGGCCTACTGGTTAAGGTCTTAACTCTTACTCTGGCCTACTGGTTAAGGTCTTAACTCTTACTTCAGCCTAATAGCTAAGGTCTTAGACTCGTACTCTGACCTAATGGTTAAGGTCTTAACTCTTACTCTGACCTAATAGCTAAGGTCTTAGACTCATATTCTGGCCTAATAGCTAATGTCTTAACTCTTACTCTGGCCTACTGGTTAAGGTCTTAACTCTTACTCTGGCCTACTGGTTAAGGTCTTAACTCTTACTCTGGCCTAATAGCTAAGGTCTTAGACTCGTACTCTGGCCTAATGGTTAAGGTCTTAACTCTTACTCTGGCCTTATAGCTAAGGTCTTAACACTTACTCTGGCCTACTGGTTAAGGTCTTAACTCTTACTCTGGCCTACTGGTTATTGTCTTAACTCTTACTCTGGCCTAATAGCTAAGGTCTTAGACTCGTACTCTGGCCTAATGGTTAAGGTCTTAACTCTTACTCTGGCCTTATAGCTAAGGTCTTAACACTTACTCTGGCCTAATAGCTAAGGTCTTAGACTCGTACTCTGGCCTAATGGTTAAGGTCTTAACTCTTACTCTTGCCTAATAGAAAAGGTTTTAGACTCGTACTCTTGCCTAATAGCTAAGGTCTTAGACTCGTACTCTGGCCTAATAGCTAAGGTCTTAGACTCGTACTCTGGCCTACTGGTTACGGTCTTAACTCTTACTCTGGCCTAATAGCTAAGGTCTTAGACTCGTACTCTGGCCTAATAGCTAAGGTCTTAGACTCGTACTCTGGCCTACTGGTTAAGGTCTTAACTCTTACTCTGGCCTAATAGCTAAGGTCTTAGACTCGTACTCTTGCCTAATAGCTAAGGTCTTAGATTCGTACTCTGGCCTACTGGTTAAGGTCTTAACTCTTACTCTGGCCTAATAGCTAAGGTCTTAGACTCGTACTCTGGCCTAATGGGTAAGGTCTTAACTCTTACTCTGGCCTAATAGCTAAGGTCTTAGACTCGTACTCTGGCCTAATGGTTAAGGTCTTAAGTCTTATTCTGGCCTAATAGCTAAGTTCTTAACTCTTACTCTGGCCTAATAGGTAAGGTCTTAGACTCGTACTCTGGCCTACTGGTTAAGGTCTTAACTCTTACTCTGGCCTACTGGTTAAGGTCTTAACTCTTACTCTGGCCTAATAGCTAAGGTCTTAGACTCATACTCTGGCCTAATGATTAAGGTCTTAACTCTTACTCTGGCCTTATAGCTAAGGTCTTAACACTTACTCTGGCCTACTGGTTAAGGTTTTAACTCTTACTCTGGCCTACTGGTTATTGTCTTAACTCTTACTCTGGCCTAATAGCTAAGGTCTTAGACTCGTACTCTGGCCTAATGGTTAAGGTCTTAACTCTTACTCTGGCCTTATAGCTAAGGTCTTAACACTTACTCTGGCCTAATAGCTAAGGTCTTAGACTCGTACTCTGGCCTAATGGTTAAGGTCTTAACTCTTACTCTTGCCTAATAGAAAAGGTCTTAGACTCGTACTCTTGCCTAATAGCTAAGGTCTTAGACTCGTACTCTGGCCTAATAGCTAAGGTCTTAGACTCGTACTCTGGCCTACTGGTTACGGTCTTAACTCTTACTCTGGCCTAATAGCTAAGGTCTTAGACTCGTACTCTGGCCTAATAGCTAAGGTCTTAGACTCGTACTCTGGCCTACTGGTTAAGGTCTTAACTCTTACTCTGGCCTAATAGCTAAGGTCTTAGACTCGTACTCTGGCCTAATAGCTAAGGTCTTAGACTCGTACTCTGGCCTACTGGTTAAGGTCTTAACTCTTACTCTGGCCTAATAGCTAAGGTCTTAGACTCGTACTCTGGCCTAATGGGTAAGGTCTTAACTCTTACTCTGGCCTAATAGCTAAGGTCTTAGACTCGTACTCTGGCCTAATGGTTAAGGTCTTAAGTCTTATTCTGGCCTAATAGCTAAGTTCTTAACTCTTACTCTGGCCTAATAGGTAAGGTCTTAGACTCGTACTCTGGCCTACTGGTTAAGGTCTTAACTCTTACTCTGGCCTACTGGTTAAGGTCTTAACTCTTACTCTGGCCTAATAGCTAAGGTCTTAGACTCGTACTCTGGCCTAATAGCTAAGGTCTTAGACTCGTACTCTGGCCTAATGGTTAAGGTCTTAACTCTTACTCTGGCCTAATAGCTAAGGTATTAGACTCACACTCTGGCCTAATGGTTAAGGTCTTAACTCTTACTCTGGCCTAATAGCTAAGGTCTTAACTCTTACTCTGGCCTAATAGCTTAGGACTTAGACTCATACTCTGGCCTACTGGTTAAGGTCTTAACTCTTACTCTGGCTTAATAGCTAAGGTCTTAACTCTTACTCTGGCCTACTGGTTAAGGTCTTAACTCTTACTCTGGCCTACTGGTTAAGGTCTTAACTCTTACTCTGGCCTACTGGTTAAGGTCTTAACTCTTACTCTGGCCTAATAGCTAAGTTCTTAGACTCGTACTCTGATCTAATGGTTAAGGTCTTAACTCTTACTCTGACCTAATAGCTAAGGTCTTAGACTCATATTCTGGCCTAATAGCTAATGTCTTAACTCTTACTCTGGCCTACTGGTTAAGGTCTTAACTCTTACTCTGGCCTACTGGTTAAGGTCTTAACTCTTACTCTGGCCTAATAGCTAAGGTCTTAGACTCGTACTCTGGCCTAATGGTTAAGGTCTTAACTCTTACTCTGGCCTTATAGCTAAGGTCTTAACACTTACTCTGGCCTACTGGTTAAGGTCTTAACTCTTACTCTAGCCTACTGGTTAAGGTCTTAACTCTTACTCTGGCCTAATAGCTAAGGTCTTAGACTCGTACTCTGGCCTAATGGTTAAGGTCTTAACTCTTACTCTGGCCTAATAGTTAAAGTCTTAGACTCGTACTATGGCCTAATGGTTAAGGTCTTAACTCTTACTCTAGCCTACTGGTTAAGGTCTTAACTCTGACTCTGGCCTAATAGCTAAGGTCTTAACTCTTACTCTGGCCTAATAGCTAAGGTCTTCGACTCGTACTCTGGCCTACTGGTTAAGGTCTTAACTCTTACTCTGGCCTACTGGTTAAGGTCTTAACTCTTACTCTGGCCTAATACCTAAGGTCTTAGACTCGTACTCTGGCCTAATGGTTAAGGTCTTAACTCTTACTCTGGCCGAATAGCTAAGGTATTAGACTCGTACTCTGGCCTAATGGTTAAGGTCTTAACTCTTACTCTGGCCTAATAGCTATGGTCTTAACTCTTACTCTGGCCTAATAGCTTAGGTCTTAGACTCGTACTCTGGCCTACTGGTTAAGGTCTTAACTCTTACTCTGGCCTAATCGCTAAGGTCTTAACTCTTACTCTGGCCTACTGGTTAAGGTCTTAACTCTTACTCTGGCCTACTGGTTAAGGTCTTAACTCTTACTCTGGCCTAATAGCTAAGGTCTTAACTCTTACTCTGGCCTACTGGTTAAGGTCTTAACTCTTACTCTGGCCTACTGGTTAAGGTCTTAACTCGTACTCTGGCCTAATAGCTAAGGTCTTAGACTCGTACTCTGGCCTACTGGTTAAGGTCTTAACTCTTACTCTGGCCTAATAGCTAAGGTCTTAGACTCGTACTCTGGCCTAATGGGTAAGGTCTTAACTCTTACTCTGGCCTAATAGCTAAGGTCTTAGACTCGTACTCTGGCCTAATGGTTAAGGTCTTAAGTCTTATTCTGGCCTAATAGCTAAGTTCTTAACTCTTACTCTGGCCTAATAGGTAAGGTCTTAGACTCGTACTCTGGCCTACTGGTTAAGGTCTTAACTCTTACTCTGGCCTACTGGTTAAGGTCTTAACTCTTACTCTGGCCTAATAGCTAAGGTCTTAGACTCGTACTCTGGCCTAATAGCTAAGGTCTTAGACTCGTACTCTGGCCTAATGGTTAAGGTCTTAACTCTTACTCTGGCCTAATAGCTAAGGTATTAGACTCACACTCTGGCCTAATGGTTAAGGTCTTAACTCTTACTCTGGCCTAATAGCTAAGGTCTTAACTCTTACTCTGGCCTAATAGCTTAGGACTTAGACTCATACTCTGGCCTACTGGTTAAGGTCTTAACTCTTACTCTGGCTTAATAGCTAAGGTCTTAACTCTTACTCTGGCCTACTGGTTAAGGTCTTAACTCTTACTCTGGCCTACTGGTTAAGGTCTTAACTCTTACTCTGGCCTACTGGTTAAGGTCTTAACTCTTACTCTGGCCTAATAGCTAAGTTCTTAGACTCGTACTCTGACCTAATGGTTAAGGTCTTAACTCTTACTCTGACCTAATAGCTAAGGTCTTAGACTCATATTCTGGCCTAATAGCTAATGTCTTAACTCTTACTCTGGCCTACTGGTTAAGGTCTTAACTCTTACTCTGGCCTACTGGTTAAGGTCTTAACTCTTACTCTGGCCTAATAGCTAAGGTCTTAGACTCGTACTCTGGCCTAATGGTTAAGGTCTTAACTCTTACTCTGGCCTTATAGCTAAGGTCTTAACACTTACTCTGGCCTACTGGTTAAGGTCTTAACTCTTACTCTAGCCTACTGGTTAAGGTCTTAACTCTTACTCTGGTCTAATAGCTAAGGTCTTAGACTCGTACTCTGGCCTAATGGTTAAGGTCTTAACTCTTACTCTGGCCTAATAGTTAAAGTCTTAGACTCGTACTATGGCCTAATGGTTAAGGTCTTAACTCTTACTCTAGCCTACTGGTTAAGGTCTTAACTCTGACTCTGGCCTAATAGCTAAGGTCTTAACTCTTACTCTGGCCTAATAGCTAAGGTCTTCGACTCGTACTCTGGCCTACTGGTTAAGGTCTTAACTCTTACTCTGGCCTACTGGTTAAGGTCTTAACTCTTACTCTGGCCTAATACCTAAGGTCTTAGACTCGTACTCTGGCCTAATGGTTAAGGTCTTAACTCTTACTCTGGCCGAATAGCTAAGGTATTAGACTCGTACTCTGGCCTAATGGTTAAGGTCTTAACTCTTACTCTGGCCTAATAGCTATGGTCTTAACTCTTACTCTGGCCTAATAGCTTAGGTCTTAGACTCGTACTCTGGCCTACTGGTTAAGGTCTTAACTCTTACTCTGGCCTAATCGCTAAGGTCTTAACTCTTACTCTGGCCTACTGGTTAAGGTCTTAACTCTTACTCTGGCCTACTGGTTAAGGTCTTAACTCTTACTCTGGCCTAATAGCTAAGGTCTTAACTCTTACTCTGGCCTACTGGTTAGGTCTTAACTCTTACTCTGGCCTACTGGTTAAGGTCTTAACTCTTACTCTGGCCTAATAGCTAAGGTCTTAGACTCGTATTCTGGCCTAATAGCTAATGTCTTAGTCTCGTACTCTGGCCTAATGGTTAAGGTCTTAACTCTTACTCTTGCCTAATAGAAAAGGTCTTAGACTCGTACTCTTGCCTAATAGCTAAGGTCTTAGACTCGTACTCTGGCCTAATAGCTAAGGTCTTAGACTCGTACTCTGGCCTACTGGTTAAGGTCTTAACTCTTACTCTGGCCTAATAGCTAAGGTCTTAGACTCGTACTCTGGCCTAATAGCTAAGGTCTTAGACTCGTACTCTGGCCTACTGGTTAAGGTCTTAACTCTTACTCTGGCCTAATAGCTAAGGTCTAAGACTCGTACTCTGGCCTCATAGCTAAGGTCTTAGACTCGTACTCTGGCCTACTGGTTAAGGTCTTAACTCTTACTCTGGCCTAATAGCTAAGGTCTTAGACTCGTACTCTGGCCTAATGGGTAAGGTCTTAACTCTTACTCTGGCTCAATAGCTAAGGTCTTAGACTCGTACTCTGGCCTAATGGTTAAGGTCTTAAGTCTTATTCTGGCCTAATAGCTAAGGTCTTAACTCTTACTCTGGCCTAATAGGTAAGGTCTTAGACTCGTACTCTGGCCTACTGGTTAAGGTCTTAACTCTTACTCTGGCCTACTGGTCAAGGTCTTAACTCTTACTCTGGCCTAATACCGAAGGTCTTAGACTCGTACTCTGGCCTAATGGTTAAGGTCTTAACTCTTACTCTGGCCTAATAGCTAAGGTATTAGACTCATACTCTGGCCTAATAGCTTAGGAATTAGACTCATACTCTGGCCTACTGGTTAAGGTCTTAACTCTTACTCTGGCCTAATAGCTAAGGTCTTAACTCTTACTCTGGCCTACTGGTTAAGGTCTTAACCCTTACTCTGGCCTACTGGTTAAGGTCTTAACTCTTACTCTGGCCTAATAGCTAAGGTCTTAGACTCGTACTCTGACCTAATGGTTAAGGTCTTAACTCTTACTCTGACCTAATAGCTAAGGTCTTAGACTCGTATTCTGGCCTAATAGCTAATGTCTTAACTCTTACTCTGGCCTACTGGTTAAGGTCTTAACTCTTACTCTGGCCTAATAGCTTAGGACTTAGACTCGTACTCTGGCCTACTGGTTAAGGTCTTAACTCTTACTCTGGCCTAATAGCTAAGGTCTTAACTCTTACTCTGGCCTACTGGTTAAGGTCTTAACTCTTACTCTGGCCTACTGGTTAAGGTCTTAACTCTTACTCTGGCCTAATAGCTAAGGTCTTAGACTCGTACTCTGGCCTAATGGTTAAGGTCTTAACTCTTACTCTGACCTAATAGCTAAGGTCTTAGACTCGTATTCTGGCCTAATAGCTAATGTCTTAGACTCGTACTCTGGCCTAATGGTTAAGGTCTTAACTCTTACTCTGGCCTAATAGCTAAGGTCTTAGACTCGTACTCTGGCCTAATAGTTAAGGTCTTAACTCTTACTCTGGCCTACTGGTTAAGGTCTTAGCTCTTTCTCTGGCCTACTGGTTAAGGTCTTAACTCTAACTCTGGCCTAATAGCTAAGGTCTTAACTCTTACTCTGGCCTAATAGCTAAGGTCTTAGACTCATACTCTGGCTTAATGGTTAAGGTCTTAACTCTTAGTCTGGCCTAATAGCTAAGGTCTTAACTCTTACTCTGGTCTTATAGCTAAGGTCTTAACTCTTACTCTGGCCTAATAGCTAAGGTCTTAGACTCGTACTCTGGCCTAATAGCTAAGGTCTTAGACTCGTACTCTGGCCTACTGGTTAAGGTCTTAACTCTTACTCTGGCCTAATAGCTAAGGTCTTAGACTCGTACTCTGGCCTAATAGCTAAGGTCTTAGACTCGTACTCTGGCCTACTGGTTAAGGTCTTAACTCTTACTCTGGCCTAATAGCTAAGGTCTAAGACTCGTACTCTGGCCTCATAGCTAAGGTCTTAGACTTGTACTCTGGCCTACTGGTTAAGGTCTTAACTCTTACTCTGGCCTAATAGCTAAGGTTTTAGACTCGTACTCTGGCCTAATGGGTAAGGTCTTAACTCTTACTCTGGCTCAATAGCTAAGGTCTTAGACTCGTACTCTGGCCTAATGGTTAAGGTCTTAAGTCTTATTCTGGCCTAATAGCTAAGGTCTTAACTCTTACTCTGGCCTAATAGGTAAGGTCTTAGACTCGTACTCTGGCCTACTGGTTAAGGTCTTAACTCTTACTCTGGCCTACTGGTCAAGGTCTTAACTCTTACTCTGGCCTAATACCTAAGGTCTTAGACTCGTACTCTGGCCTAATGGTTAAGGTCTTAACTCTTACTCTGGCCTAATAGCTAAGGTCTTAACTCTTACTCTGGCCTAATAGCTTAGGACTTAGACTCATACTCTGGCCTACTGGTTAAGGTCTTAACTCTTACTCTGGCCTAATAGCTAAGGTCTTAACTCTTACTCTGGCCTACTGGTTAAGGTCTTAACTCTTACTCTGGCCTACTGGTTAAGGTCTTAACTCTTACTCTGGCCTAATAGCTAAGGTCTTAGACTCGTACTCTGACCTAATGGTTAAGGTCTTAACTCTTACTCTGACCTAATAGCTAAGGTCTTAGACTCGTATTCTGGCCTAATAGCTAATGTCTTAACTCTTACTCTGGCCTACTGGTTAAGGTCTTAACTCTTACTCTGGCCTAATAGCTTAGGACTTAGACTCGTACTCTGGCCTACTGGTTAAGGTCTTAACTCTTACTCTGGCCTAATAGCTAAGGTCTTAACTCTTACTCTGGCCTACTGGTTAAGGTCTTAACTCTTACTCTGGCCTACTGGTTAAGGTCTTAACTCTTACTCTGGCCTAATAGCTAAGGTCTTAGACTCGTACTCTGGCCTAATGGTTAAGGTCTTAACTCTTACTCTGACCTAATAGCTAAGGTCTTAGACTCGTATTCTGGCCTAATAGCTAATGTCTTAGACTCGTACTCTGGCCTAATAGTTAAGGTCTTAACTCTTACTCTGGCCTAATAGCTAAGGTCTTAGACTCGTACTCTGGCCTAATAGTTAAGGTCTTAACTCTTACTCTGGCCTACTGGTTAAGGTCTTAGCTCTTTCTCTGGCCTACTGGTTAAGGTCTTAACTCTAACTCTGGCCTAATAGCTAAGGTCTTAACTCTTACTCTGGCCTAATAGCTAAGGTCTTAGACTCATACTCTGGCTTAATGGTTAAGGTCTTAACTCTTAGTCTGGCCTAATAGCTAAGGTCTTAACTCTTACTCTGGTCTTATAGCTAAGGTCTTAACTCTTACTCTGGCCTAATAGCTAAGGTCTTAGACTCGTACTCTGGCCTAATGGTTAAGGTCTTAACTCTTACTCTGGCCTAATAGAAAAGGTCTTAGACTCGTACTCTTGCCTAATAGCTAAGGTCTTAGACCCGTACTCAGGCCTAATAGCTGAGGTCCTAGACTCGTACTCTGGCCTACTGGTTAAGGTCTTAACTCTTACTCTGGCCTAATAGCCAAGGTCTTAGACTCATACTCTGGCAAAATAGCTAAGGTCTTAGACTCGTACTCTGACCTACTGGTTAAGGTCTTAACTCTTACTCTGGCCTAATAGCTAAGGTCTTAGACTTGTACTCTGGCCTAATAGCTAAGGTCTTAGACTCGTACTCTGGCCTACTGGTTAAGGTCTTAACTCTTACTCTGGCCTAATAGCTAAGGTCTTAGACTCGTACTCTGGCCTAATAGCTAAGGTCTTAGACTCGTACTCTGGCCTACTGGTTAAGGTCTTAACTCTTACTCTGGCCTAATAGCTAAGGTCTTAGACTCGTACTCTGGCCTAATGGTTAAGGTCTTAACTCTTACTCTGGCCTAATAGCTAAGGTCTTAGACTCATACTCTGGCCTAATGGTTAAGGTCTTAAGTCTTATTCTGGCCTAATAGCTAAGTTCTTAACTCTTACTCTGGCCTAATAGGTAAGGTCTTAGACTCATACTCTGGCCTACTGGTTAAGGTCTTAACTCTTACTCTGGCCTACTGGTTAAGGTCTTAACTCTTACTCTGGCCTAATAGCTAAGGTCTTAGACTCGTACTCTGGCCTAATGGTTAAGGTCTTAACTCTTACTCTGGCCTTATAGCTAAGGTCTTAACACTTACTCTAGCCTACTGGTTAAGGTCTTAACTCTTACTCTGGCCTACTGGTTATTGTCTTAACTCTTACTCTGGCCTAAGGTCTTAACTCTTACTCTGGCCTAATAGCTATGGTCTTAACTCTTGCTCTGGCCTAATAGCTTAGGTCTTAGACTCGTACTCTGGCCTACTGGTTAAGGTCTTAACTCTTACTCTGGCCTAATCGCTAAGGTCTTAACTCTTACTCTGGCCCACTGGTTAAGGTCTTAACTCTTACTCTGGCCTACTGGTTAAGGTCTTAACTCTTACTCTGGCCTAATAGCTAAGGTCTTAGACTCGTATTCTGGCCTAATAGCTAATGTCTTAGTCTCGTACTCTGGCCTAATGGTTAAGGTCTTAACTCTTACTCTTGCCTAATAGAAAAGGTCTTAGACTCGTACTCTTGCCTAATAGCTAAGGTCTTAGACTCGTACTCTGGCCTAATAGCTAAGGTCTTAGACTCGTACTCTGGCCTACTGGTTAAGGTCTTAACTCTTACTCTGGCCTAATAGCTAAGGTCTTAGACTCGTACTCTGGCCTAATAGCTAAGGTCTTAGACTCGTACTCTGGCCTACTGGTTAAGGTCTTAACTCTTACTCTGGCCTAATAGCTAAGGTCTAAGACTCGTACTCTGGCCTAATAGCTAAGGTCTTAGACTCGTACTCTGGCCTACTGGTTAAGGTCTTAACTCTTACTCTGGCCTAATAGCTAAGGTCTTAGACTCGTACTCTGGCCTAATGGGTAAGGTCTTAACTCTTACTCTGGCCTAATAGCTAAGGTCTTAGACTCGTACTCAGGCCTAATGGTTAAGGTCTTAAGTCTTATTCTGGCCTAATAGCTAAGGTCTTAACTCTTACTCTGGCCTAATAGGTAAGGTCTTAGACTCATACTCTGGCCTACTGGTTAAGGTCTTAACTCTTACTCTGGCCTACTGGTCAAGGTCTTAACTCTTACTCTGGCCTAATACCTAAGGTCTTAGACTCGTACTCTGGCCTAATGGTTAAGGTCTTAACTCTTACTCTGGCCTAATAGCTATGATCTTAACTCTTGCTCTGGACTAATAGCTTAGGGTCTTAACTCTTACTCTGGCCTAATAGCTAAGGTCTTAGACTCGTACTCTGGCCTAATGGTTAAGGTCTTAACTCTTACTCTGGCCCTATAGCTAAGGTCTTAACACTTACTCTGGCCTACTGGTTAAGGTCTTAACTCTTACTCTGGCCTACTGGTTATTGTCTTAACTCTTACTCTGGCCTAATAGCTAAGGTCTTAGACTCGTACTCTGGCCTAATGGTTAAGGTCTTAACTCTTACTCTGGCCTTATAGCTAAGGTCTTAACACTTACTCTGGCCTAATAGCTAAGGTCTTAGACTCGTACTCTGGCCTAATGGTTAAGGTCTTAACTCTTACTCTTGCCTAATAGAAAAGGTCTTAGACTCGTACTCTTGCCTAATAGCTAAGGTCTTAGACTCGTACTCTGGCCTAATAGCTAAGGTCTTAGACTCGTACTCTGGCCTACTGGTTACGGTCTTAACTCTTACTCTGGCCTAATAGCTAAGGTCTTAGACTCGTACTCTGGCCTAATAGCTAAGGTCTTAGACTCGTACTCTGGCCTACTGGTTAAGGTCTTAACTCTTACTCTGGCCTAATAGCTAAGGTCTTAGACTCGTACTCTTGCCTAATAGCTAAGGTCTTAGACTCGTACTCTGGCCTACTGGTTTAGGTCTTAACTCTTACTCTGGCCTAATAGCTAAGGTCTTAGACTCGTACTCTGGCCTAATGGGTAAGGTCTTAACTCTTACTCTGGCCTAATAGCTAAGGTCTTAGACTCGTACTCTGGCCTAATGGTTAAGGTCTTAAGTCTTATTCTGGCCTAATAGCTAAGTTCTTAACTCTTACTCTGGCCTAATAGGTAAGGTCTTAGACTCGTACTCTGGCCTACTGGTTAAGGTCTTAACTCTTACTCTGGCCTACTGGTTAAGGTCTTAACTCTTACTCTGGCCTAATAGCTAAGGTCTTAGACTCGTACTCTGGCCTAATGGTTAAGGTCTTAACTCTTACTCTGGCCTTATAGCTAAGGTCTTAACACTTACTCTGGCCTACTGGTTAAGGTCTTAACTCTTACTCTGGCCTACTGGTTATTGTCTTAACTCTTACTCTGGCCTAATAGCTAAGGTCTTAGACTCGTACTCTGGCCTAATGGTTAAGGTCTTAACTCTTACTCTGGCCTTATAGCTAAGGTCTTAACACTTACTCTGGCCTAATAGCTAAGGTCTTAGACTCGTACTCTGGCCTAATGGTTAAGGTCTTAACTCTTACTCTTGCCTAATAGAAAAGGTCTTAGACTCGTACTCTTGCCTAATAGCTAAGGTCTTAGACTCGTACTCTGGCCTAATAGCTAAGGTCTTAGACTCGTACTCTGGCCTACTGGTTACGGTCTTAACTCTTACTCTGGCCTAATAGCTAAGGTCTTAGACTCGTACTCTGGCCTAATAGCTAAGGTCTTAGACTCGTACTCTGGCCTACTGGTTAAGGTCTTAACTCTTACTCTGGCCTCATAGCTAAGGTCTTAGACTCGTACTCTGGCCTAATAGCTAAGGTCTTAGACTCGTACTCTGGCCTACTGGTTAAGGTCTTAACTCTTACTCTGGCCTAATAGCTAAGGTCTTAGACTCGTACTCTGGCCTAATGGGTAAGGTCTTAACTCTTACTCTGGCCTAATAGCTAAGGTCTTAGACTCGTACTCTGGCCTAATGGTTAAGGTCTTAAGTCTTATTCTGGCCTAATAGCTAAGTTCTTAACTCTTACTCTGGCCTAATAGGTAAGGTCTTAGACTCGTACTCTGGCCTACTGGTTAAGGTCTTAACTCTTACTCTGGCCTACTGGTTAAGGTCTTAACTCTTACTCTGGCCTAATAGCTAAGGTCTTAGACTCGTACTCTGGCCTAATAGCTAAGGTCTTAGACTCGTACTCTGGCCTAATGGTTAAGGTCTTAACTCTTACTCTGGCCTAATAGCTAAGGTATTAGACTCACACTCTGGCCTAATGGTTAAGGTCTTAACTCTTACTCTGGCCTAATAGCTAAGGTCTTAACTCTTACTCTTGCCTACTGGTTAAGGTCTTAACTCTTACTCTGGCCTAATAGCTAAGGTCTTGGACTCATACTCTGGCCTAATGGTTAAGGTCTTAACTCTTACTCTGGCCTTATAGCTAAGGTCTTAACACTTACTCTGGCCTACTGGTTAAGGTCTTAACTCCCACTCTGGCCTACTGGTTAAGGTCTTAACTCTTACTCTGGCCTAATAGCTAAGGTCTTAGACTCGTACTCTGGCCTAATGGTTAAGGTCTTAACACTTACTCTGGCCTAATAGTTAAAGTCTTAGACTCGTACTATGGCCTAATGGTTAAGGTCTTAACTCTTACTCTAGCCTACTGGTTAAGGTCTTAACTCTGACTCTGGCCTAATAGCTAAGGTCTTAACTCTTACTCTGGCCTAATAACTAAGGTCTTAACTCTTACTCTGGCCTACTGGTTAAGGTCTTAACTCTTACTCTGGCCTAATAGCTAAGGTATTAGACTCACACTCTGGCCTAATGGTTAAGGTCTTAACTCTTACTCTGGCCTAATAGCTTAGGACTTAGACTCATACTCTGGCCTACTGGTTAAGGTCTTAACTCTTACTCTAGCCTAATAACTAAGGTCTTAACTCTTACTCTGGCCTACTGGTTAAGGTCTTAACTCTTACTCTGGCCTACTGGTTAAGGTCTTAACTCTTACTCTGGCCTAATAGCTAAGGTCTTAGACTCGTACTCTGACCTAATGGTTAAGGTCTTAACTCTTACTCTGACCTAATAGCTAAGGTCTTAGACTCGTATTCTGGCCTAATAGCTAATGTCTTAACTCTTACTCTGGCCTACTGGTTAAGGTCTTAACTCTTACTCTGGCCTAATAGCTTAGGACTTAGACTCGTACTCTGGCCTACTGGTTAAGGTCTTAACTCTTACTCTGGCCTAATAGCTAAGGTCTTAACTCTTACTCTGGCCTACTGGTTAAGGTCTTAACTCTTACTCTGGCCTACTGGTTAAGGTCTTAACTCTTACTCTGGCCTAATAGCTAAGGTCTTAGACTCGTACTCTGGCCTAATGGTTAAGGTCTTAACTCTTACTCTGACCTAATAGCTAAGGTCTTAGACTCGTATTCTGGCCTAATAGCTAATGTCTTAGACTCGTACTCTGGCCTAATGGTTAAGGTCTTAACTCTTACTCTGGCCTAATAGCTAAGGTCTTAGACTCGTACTCTGGCCTAATAGTTAAGGTCTTAACTCTTACTATGGCCTACTGGTTAAGGTCTTAGCTCTTTCTCTGGCCTACTGGTTAAGGTCTTAACTCTAACTCCGGCCTAATAGCTAAGGTCTTAACTCTTACTCTGGCCTAATAGCTAAGGTCTTAGACTCATACTCTGGCTTAATGGTTAAGGTCTTAAATCTTAGTCTGGCCTAATAGCTAAGGTCTTAACTCTTACTCTGGTCTTATAGCTAAGGTCTTAACTCTTACTCTGGCCTAATAGCTAAGGTCTTAGACTCGTACTCTGGCCTAATGGTTAAGGTCTTAACTCTTACTCTGGCCTAATAGAAAAGGTCTTAGACTCGTACTCTTGCCTAATAGCTAAGGTCTTAGACCCGTACTCAGGCCTAATAGCTGAGGTCCTAGACTCGTACTCTGGCCTACTGGTTAAGGTCTTAACTCTTACTCTGGCCTAATAGCCAAGGTCTTAGACTCATACTCTGGCAAAATAGCTAAGGTCTTAGACTCGTACTCTGGCCTACTGGTTAAGGTCTTAACTCTTACTCTGGCCTAATAGCTAAGGTCCTAGACTCGTACTCTGGCCTAATAGCTAAGGTCTTAGACTCGTACTCTGGCCTACTGGTTAAGGTCTTAACTCTTACTCTGGCCTAATAGCTAAGGTCTTAGACTCGTACTCTGGCCTAATAGCTAAGGTCTTAGACTCGTACTCTGGCCTACTGGTTAAGGTCTTAACTCTTACTCTGGCCTAATAGCTAAGGTCTTAGACTCGTACTCTGGCCTAATGGTTAAGGTCTTAACTCTTACTCTGGCCTAATAGCTAAGGTCTTAGACTCATACTCTGGCCTAATGGTTAAGGTCTTAAGTCTTATTCTGGCCTAATAGCTAAGGTCTTAACTCTTACTCTGGCCTACTGGTTAGGTCTTAACTCTTACTCTGGCCTACTGGTTAAGGTCTTAACTCTTACTCTGGCCTAATAGCTAAGGTCTTAGACTCGTATTCTGGCCTAATAGCTAATGTCTTAGTCTCGTACTCTGGCCTAATGGTTAAGGTCTTAACTCTTACTCTTGCCTAATAGAAAAGGTCTTAGACTCGTACTCTTGCCTAATAGCTAAGGTCTTAGACTCGTACTCTGGCCTAATAGCTAAGGTCTTAGACTCGTACTCTGGCCTACTGGTTAAGGTCTTAACTCTTACTCTGGCCTAATAGCTAAGGTCTTAGACTCGTACTCTGGCCTAATAGCTAAGGTCTTAGACTCGTACTCTGGCCTACTGGTTAAGGTCTTAACTCTTACTCTGGCCTAATAGCTAAGGTCTAAGACTCGTACTCTGGCCTCATAGCTAAGGTCTTAGACTCGTACTCTGGCCTACTGGTTAAGGTCTTAACTCTTACTCTGGCCTAATAGCTAAGGTCTTAGACTCGTACTCTGGCCTAATGGGTAAGGTCTTAACTCTTACTCTGGCTCAATAGCTAAGGTCTTAGAATCGTACTCTGGCCTAATGGTTAAGGTCTTAAGTCTTATTCTGGCCTAATAGCTAAGGTCTTAACTCTTACTCTGGCCTAATAGGTAAGGTCTTAGACTCGTACTCTGGCCTACTGGTTAAGGTCTTAACTCTTACTCTGGCCTACTGGTCAAGGTCTTAACTCTTACTCTGGCCTAATACCGAAGGTCTTAGACTCGTACTCTGGCCTAATGGTTAAGGTCTTAACTCTTACTCTGGCCTAATAGCTAAGGTATTAGACTCATACTCTGGCCTAATAGCTTAGGAATTAGACTCATACTCTGGCCTACTGGTTAAGGTCTTAACTCTTACTCTGGCCTAATAGCTAAGGTCTTAACTCTTACTCTGGCCTACTGGTTAAGGTCTTAACCCTTACTCTGGCCTACTGGTTAAGGTCTTAACTCTTACTCTGGCCTAATAGCTAAGGTCTTAGACTCGTACTCTGACCTAATGGTTAAGGTCTTAACTCTTACTCTGACCTAATAGCTAAGGTCTTAGACTCGTATTCTGGCCTAATAGCTAATGTCTTAACTCTTACTCTGGCCTACTGGTTAAGGTCTTAACTCTTACTCTGGCCTAATAGCTTAGGACTTAGACTCGTACTCTGGCCTACTGGTTAAGGTCTTAACTCTTACTCTGGCCTAATAGCTAAGGTCTTAACTCTTACTCTGGCCTACTGGTTAAGGTCTTAACTCTTACTCTGGCCTACTGGTTAAGGTCTTAACTCTTACTCTGGCCTAATAGCTAAGGTCTTAGACTCGTACTCTGGCCTAATGGTTAAGGTCTTAACTCTTACTCTGACCTAATAGCTAAGGTCTTAGACTCGTATTCTGGCCTAATAGCTAATGTCTTAGACTCGTACTCTGGCCTAATGGTTAAGGTCTTAACTCTTACTCTGGCCTAATAGCTAAGGTCTTAGACTCGTACTCTGGCCTAATAGTTAAGGTCTTAACTCTTACTCTGGCCTACTGGTTAAGGTCTTAGCTCTTTCTCTGGCCTACTGGTTAAGGTCTTAACTCTAACTCTGGCCTAATAGCTAAGGTCTTAACTCTTACTCTGGCCTAATAGCTAAGGTCTTAGACTCATACTCTGGCTTAATGGTTAAGGTCTTAACTCTTAGTCTGGCCTAATAGCTAAGGTCTTAACTCTTACTCTGGTCTTATAGCTAAGGTCTTAACTCTTACTCTGGCCTAATAGCTAAGGTCTTAGACTCGTACTCTGGCCTAATGGTTAAGGTCTTAACTCTTACTCTGGCCTAATAGAAAAGGTCTTAGACTCGTACTCTTGCCTAATAGCTAAGGTCTTAGACCCGTACTCAGGCCTAATAGCTGAGGTCCTAGACTCGTACTCTGGCCTACTGGTTAAGGTCTTAACTCTTACTCTGGCCTAATAGCCAAGGTCTTAGACTCATACTCTGGCAAAATAGCTAAGGTCTTAGACTCGTACTCTGACCTACTGGTTAAGGTCTTAACTCTTACTCTGGCCTAATAGCTAAGGTCTTAGACTTGTACTCTGGCCTAATAGCTAAGGTCTTAGACTCGTACTCTGGCCTACTGGTTAAGGTCTTAACTCTTACTCTGGCCTAATAGCTAAGGTCTTAGACTCGTACTCTGGCCTAATAGCTAAGGTCTTAGACTCGTACTCTGGCCTACTGGTTAAGGTCTTAACTCTTACTCTGGCCTAATAGCTAAGGTCTTAGACTCGTACTCTGGCCTAATGGTTAAGGTCTTAACTCTTACTCTGGCCTAATAGCTAAGGTCTTAGACTCATACTCTGGCCTAATGGTTAAGGTCTTAAGTCTTATTCTGGCCTAATAGCTAAGTTCTTAACTCTTACTCTGGCCTAATAGGTAAGGTCTTAGACTCATACTCTGGCCTACTGGTTAAGGTCTTAACTCTTACTCTGGCCTACTGGTTAAGGTCTTAACTCTTACTCTGGCCTAATAGCTAAGGTCTTAGACTCGTACTCTGGCCTAATGGTTAAGGTCTTAACTCTTACTCTGGCCTTATAGCTAAGGTCTTAACACTTACTCTAGCCTACTGGTTAAGGTCTTAACTCTTACTCTGGCCTACTGGTTATTGTCTTAACTCTTACTCTGGCCTAAGGTCTTAACTCTTACTCTGGCCTAATAGCTATGGTCTTAACTCTTGCTCTGGCCTAATAGCTTAGGTCTTAGACTCGTACTCTGGCCTACTGGTTAAGGTCTTAACTCTTACTCTGGCCTAATCGCTAAGGTCTTAACTCTTACTCTGGCCCACTGGTTAAGGTCTTAACTCTTACTCTGGCCTACTGGTTAAGGTCTTAACTCTTACTCTGGCCTAATAGCTAAGGTCTTAGACTCGTATTCTGGCCTAATAGCTAATGTCTTAGTCTCGTACTCTGGCCTAATGGTTAAGGTCTTAACTCTTACTCTTGCCTAATAGAAAAGGTCTTAGACTCGTACTCTTGCCTAATAGCTAAGGTCTTAGACTCGTACTCTGGCCTAATAGCTAAGGTCTTAGACTCGTACTCTGGCCTACTGGTTAAGGTCTTAACTCTTACTCTGGCCTAATAGCTAAGGTCTTAGACTCGTACTCTGGCCTAATAGCTAAGGTCTTAGACTCGTACTCTGGCCTACTGGTTAAGGTCTTAACTCTTACTCTGGCCTAATAGCTAAGGTCTAAGACTCGTACTCTGGCCTAATAGCTAAGGTCTTAGACTCGTACTCTGGCCTACTGGTTAAGGTCTTAACTCTTACTCTGGCCTAATAGCTAAGGTCTTAGACTCGTACTCTGGCCTAATGGGTAAGGTCTTAACTCTTACTCTGGCCTAATAGCTAAGGTCTTAGACTCGTACTCAGGCCTAATGGTTAAGGTCTTAAGTCTTATTCTGGCCTAATAGCTAAGGTCTTAACTCTTACTCTGGCCTAATAGGTAAGGTCTTAGACTCATACTCTGGCCTACTGGTTAAGGTCTTAACTCTTACTCTGGCCTACTGGTCAAGGTCTTAACTCTTACTCTGGCCTAATACCTAAGGTCTTAGACTCGTACTCTGGCCTAATGGTTAAGGTCTTAACTCTTACTCTGGCCTAATAGCTATGATCTTAACTCTTGCTCTGGCCTAATAGCTTAGGGTCTTAACTCTTACTCTGGCCTAATAGCTAAGGTCTTAGACTCGTACTCTGGCCTAATGGTTAAGGTCTTAACTCTTACTCTGGCCCTATAGCTAAGGTCTTAACACTTACTCTGGCCTACTGGTTAAGGTCTTAACTCTTACTCTGGCCTACTGGTTATTGTCTTAACTCTTACTCTGGCCTAATAGCTAAGGTCTTAGACTCGTACTCTGGCCTAATGGTTAAGGTCTTAACTCTTACTCTGGCCTTATAGCTAAGGTCTTAACACTTACTCTGGCCTAATAGCTAAGGTCTTAGACTCGTACTCTGGCCTAATGGTTAAGGTCTTAACTCTTACTCTTGCCTAATAGAAAAGGTCTTAGACTCGTACTCTTGCCTAATAGCTAAGGTCTTAGACTCGTACTCTGGCCTAATAGCTAAGGTCTTAGACTCGTACTCTGGCCTACTGGTTACGGTCTTAACTCTTACTCTGGCCTAATAGCTAAGGTCTTAGACTCGTACTCTGGCCTAATAGCTAAGGTCTTAGACTCGTACTCTGGCCTACTGGTTAAGGTCTTAACTCTTACTCTGGCCTAATAGCTAAGGTCTTAGACTCGTACTCTTGCCTAATAGCTAAGGTCTTAGACTCGTACTCTGGCCTACTGGTTTAGGTCTTAACTCTTACTCTGGCCTAATAGCTAAGGTCTTAGACTCGTACTCTGGCCTAATGGGTAAGGTCTTAACTCTTACTCTGGCCTAATAGCTAAGGTCTTAGACTCGTACTCTGGCCTAATGGTTAAGGTCTTAAGTCTTATTCTGGCCTAATAGCTAAGTTCTTAACTCTTACTCTGGCCTAATAGGTAAGGTCTTAGACTCGTACTCTGGCCTACTGGTTAAGGTCTTAACTCTTACTCTGGCCTACTGGTTAAGGTCTTAACTCTTACTCTGGCCTAATAGCTAAGGTCTTAGACTCGTACTCTGGCCTAATGGTTAAGGTCTTAACTCTTACTCTGGCCTTATAGCTAAGGTCTTAACACTTACTCTGGCCTACTGGTTAAGGTCTTAACTCTTACTCTGGCCTACTGGTTATTGTCTTAACTCTTACTCTGGCCTAATAGCTAAGGTCTTAGACTCGTACTCTGGCCTAATGGTTAAGGTCTTAACTCTTACTCTGGCCTTATAGCTAAGGTCTTAACACTTACTCTGGCCTAATAGCTAAGGTCTTAGACTCGTACTCTGGCCTAATGGTTAAGGTCTTAACTCTTACTCTTGCCTAATAGAAAAGGTCTTAGACTCGTACTCTTGCCTAATAGCTAAGGTCTTAGACTCGTACTCTGGCCTAATAGCTAAGGTCTTAGACTCGTACTCTGGCCTACTGGTTACGGTCTTAACTCTTACTCTGGCCTAATAGCTAAGGTCTTAGACTCGTACTCTGGCCTAATAGCTAAGGTCTTAGACTCGTACTCTGGCCTACTGGTTAAGGTCTTAACTCTTACTCTGGCCTCATAGCTAAGGTCTTAGACTCGTACTCTGGCCTAATAGCTAAGGTCTTAGACTCGTACTCTGGCCTACTGGTTAAGGTCTTAACTCTTACTCTGGCCTAATAGCTAAGGTCTTAGACTCGTACTCTGGCCTAATGGGTAAGGTCTTAACTCTTACTCTGGCCTAATAGCTAAGGTCTTAGACTCGTACTCTGGCCTAATGGTTAAGGTCTTAAGTCTTATTCTGGCCTAATAGCTAAGTTCTTAACTCTTACTCTGGCCTAATAGGTAAGGTCTTAGACTCGTACTCTGGCCTACTGGTTAAGGTCTTAACTCTTACTCTGGCCTACTGGTTAAGGTCTTAACTCTTACTCTGGCCTAATAGCTAAGGTCTTAGACTCGTACTCTGGCCTAATAGCTAAGGTCTTAGACTCGTACTCTGGCCTAATGGTTAAGGTCTTAACTCTTACTCTGGCCTAATAGCTAAGGTATTAGACTCACACTCTGGCCTAATGGTTAAGGTCTTAACTCTTACTCTGGCCTAATAGCTAAGGTCTTAACTCTTACTCTTGCCTACTGGTTAAGGTCTTAACTCTTACTCTGGCCTAATAGCTAAGGTCTTGGACTCATACTCTGGCCTAATGGTTAAGGTCTTAACTCTTACTCTGGCCTTATAGCTAAGGTCTTAACACTTACTCTGGCCTACTGGTTAAGGTCTTAACTCCCACTCTGGCCTACTGGTTAAGGTCTTAACTCTTACTCTGGCCTAATAGCTAAGGTCTTAGACTCGTACTCTGGCCTAATGGTTAAGGTCTTAACTCTTACTCTGGCCTAATAGTTAAAGTCTTAGACTCGTACTATGGCCTAATGGTTAAGGTCTTAACTCTTACTCTAGCCTACTGGTTAAGGTCTTAACTCTGACTCTGGCCTAATAGCTAAGGTCTTAACTCTTACTCTGGCCTAATAGCTAAGGTCTTCGACTCGTACTCTGGCCTACTGGTTAAGGTCTTAACTCTTACTCTGGCCTACTGGTTAAGGTCTTAACTCTTACTCTGGCCTAATACTTAAGGTCTTAGACTCGTACTCTGGCCTAATGGTTAAGGTCTTAACTCTTACTCTGGCCGAATAGCTAAGGTATTAGACTCGTACTCTGGCCTAATGGTTAAGGTCTTAACTCTTACTCTGGCCTAATAGCTATGGTCTTAACTCTTACTCTGGCCTAATAGCTTAGGTCTTAGACTCGTACTCTGGCCTACTGGTTAAGGTCTTAACTCTTACTCTGGCCTAATTGCTAAGGTCTTAACTCTTACTCTGGCCTACTGGTTAAGGTCTTAACTCTTACTCTGGCCTACTGGTTAAGGTCTTAACTCTTACTCTGGCCTAATAGCTAAGGTCTTAACTCTTACTCTGGCCTACTGGTTAAGGTCTTAACTCTTACTCTGGCCTAATAGCTAAGGTCTTAGACTCGTATTCTGGCCTAATAGCTAATGTCTTAGTCTCGTACTCTGGCCTAATGGTTAAGGTCTTAACTCTTACTCTTGCCTAATAGAAAAGGTCTTAGACTCGTACTCTTGCCTAATAGCTAAGGTCTTAGACTCGTACTCTGGCCTAATAGCTAAGGTCTTAGACTCGTACTCTGGCCTACTGGTTAAGGTCTTAACTCTTACTCTGGCCTAATAGCTAAGGTCTTAGACTCGTACTCTGGCCTAATAGCTAAGGTCTTAGACTCGTACTCTGGCCTACTGGTTAAGGTCTTAACTCTTACTCTGGCCTAATAGCTAAGGTCTAAGACTCGTACTCTGGCCTCATAGCTAAGGTCTTAGACTCGTACTCTGGCCTACTGGTTAAGGTCTTAACTCTTACTCTGGCCTAATAGCTAAGGTCTTAGACTCGTACTCTGGCCTAATGGGTAAGGTCTTAACTCTTACTCTGGCTCAATAGCTAAGGTCTTAGACTCGTACTCTCTCCTAATGGTTAAGGTCTTAAGTCTTATTCTGGCCTAATAGCTAAGGTCTTAACTCTTACTCTGGCCTAATAGGTAAGGTCTTAGACTCGTACTCTGGCCTACTGGTTAAGGTCTTAACTCTTACTCTGGCCTACTGGTCAAGGTCTTAACTCTTACTCTGGCCTAATACCTAAGGTCTTAGACTCGTACTCTGGCCTAATGGTTAAGGTCTTAACTCTTACTCTGGCCTAATAGCTAAGGTATTAGACTCATACTCTGGCCTAATGGTTAAGGTCTTAACTCTTACTCTGGCCTAATAGCTAAGGTCTTAACTCTTACTCTGGCCTAATAGCTTAGGACTTAGACTCATACTCTGGCCTACTGGTTAAGGTCTTAACTCTTACTCTAGCCTAATAACTAAGGTCTTAACTCTTACTCTGGCCTACTGGTTAAGGTCTTAACTCTTACTCTGGCCTACTGGTTAAGGTCTTAACTCTTACTCTGGCCTAATAGCTAAGGTCTTAGACTCGTACTCTGACCTAATGGTTAAGGTCTTAACTCTTACTCTGACCTAATAGCTAAGGTCTTAGACTCGTATTCTGGCCTAATAGCTAATGTCTTAACTCTTACTCTGGCCTACTGGTTAAGGTCTTAACTCTTACTCTGGCCTAATAGCTTAGGACTTAGACTCGTACTCTGGCCTACTGGTTAAGGTCTTAACTCTTACTCTGGCCTAATAGCTAAGGTCTTAACTCTTACTCTGGCCTACTGGTTAAGGTCTTAACTCTTACTCTGGCCTACTGGTTAAGGTCTTAACTCTTACTCTGGCCTAATAGCTAAGGTCTTAGACTCGTACTCTGGCCTAATGGTTAAGGTCTTAACTCTTACTCTGACCTAATAGCTAAGGTCTTAGACTCGTATTCTGGCCTAATAGCTAATGTCTTAGACTCGTACTCTGGCCTAATGGTTAAGGTCTTAACTCTTACTCTGGCCTAATAGCTAAGGTCTTAGACTCGTACTCTGGCCTAATAGTTAAGGTCTTAACTCTTACTATGGCCTACTGGTTAAGGTCTTAGCTCTTTCTCTGGCCTACTGGTTAAGGTCTTAACTCTAACTCCGGCCTAATAGCTAAGGTCTTAACTCTTACTCTGGCCTAATAGCTAAGGTCTTAGACTCATACTCTGGCTTAATGGTTAAGGTCTTAAATCTTAGTCTGGCCTAATAGCTAAGGTCTTAACTCTTACTCTGGTCTTATAGCTAAGGTCTTAACTCTTACTCTGGCCTAATAGCTAAGGTCTTAGACTCGTACTCTGGCCT
Organism: Triturus cristatus; assembly: GCF_964204655.1. Lineage (NCBI taxonomy): Eukaryota > Metazoa > Chordata > Amphibia > Caudata > Salamandridae > Triturus > Triturus cristatus. The sequence continues at coordinate 435,131 of NW_028187963.1, read as the reverse complement.
AATGGTTAAGGTCTTAACTCTTACTCTGGCCTAATAGAAAAGGTCTTAGACTCGTACTCTTGCCTAATAGCTAAGGTCTTAGACCCGTACTCAGGCCTAATAGCTGAGGTCCTAGACTCGTACTCTGGCCTACTGGTTAAGGTCTTAACTCTTACTCTGGCCTAATAGCCAAGGTCTTAGACTCATACTCTGGCAAAATAGCTAAGGTCTTAGACTCGTACTCTGGCCTACTGGTTAAGGTCTTAACTCTTACTCTGGCCTAATAGCTAAGGTCTTAGACTCGTACTCTGGCCTAATAGCTAAGGTCTTAGACTCGTACTCTGGCCTACTGGTTAAGGTCTTAACTCTTACTCTGGCCTAATAGCTAAGGTCTTAGACTCGTACTCTGGCCTAATAGCTAAGGTCTTAGACTCGTACTCTGGCCTACTGGTTAAGGTCTTAACTCTTACTCTGGCCTAATAGCTAAGGTCTTAGACTCGTACTCTGGCCTAATGGTTAAGGTCTTAACTCTTACTCTGGCCTAATAGCTAAGGTCTTAGACTCATACTCTGGCCTAATGGTTAAGGTCTTAAGTCTTATTCTGGCCTAATAGCTAAGGTCTTAACTCTTACTCTGGCCAATAGGTAAGGTCTTAGACTCGTACTCTGGCCTACTGGTTAAGGTCTTAACTCTTACTCTGGCCTACTGGTCAGGGTCTTAACTCTTACTCTGGCCTAATACCTAAGGTCTTAGACTCGTACTCTGACCTAATGGTTAAGGTCTTAACTCTTACTCTGGCCTAATAGCTAAGGTACTAGACTCATACTCTGGCCTAATGGTTAAGGTCTTAACTCTTACTCTGGCCTAATAGCTAAGGTCTTAACTCTTACTCTGGCCTAATAGCTTAGGACTTAGACTCGTACTCTGGCCTACTGGTTAAGGTCTTAACTCTTACTCTGGCATAATAGCTAAGGTCTTAACTCTTACTCTGGCCTACTGGTTAAGGTCTTAACTCTTACTCTGGCCTAATGGTTAAGGTCTTAACTCTTACTCTGACTTAATAGCTAAGGTCTTAGACTCGTATTCTGGCCTAATAGCTAATGTCTTAGATTCGTACTCTGGCCTAATGGTTAAGGTCTTAACTCTTACTCTGGCCTACTGGTTAAGGTCTTAACTCTTACTCTGGCCTAATAGCTAAGGTCTTAGACTCGTACTCTGGCCTAATGGTTAAGGTATTAACTCTTACTCTGGCCTACTGGTTAAGGTCTTAGCTCTTTCTCTGGCCTACTGGTTAAGGTCTTAACTCTTACTCTGGCCTAATAGCTAAGGTCTTAACTCTTACTCTGGCCTAATAGCTAAGGTCTTAGACTCGTACTCTGGCTTAATGGTTAAGGTCTTAACTCTTACTCTGGCCTAATAGCTAAGGTCTTAACTCTTACTCTGGCCTTATAGCTAAGGTCTTAACTCTTACTCTGGCCTAATAGCTAAAGTCTTAGACTCGTACTCTGGCCTAATGGTTAAGGTCTTAACTCTTACTCTGGCCTAATAGAAAAGGTCTTAGACTCGTACTCTTGCCTAATACCTAAGGTCTTAGACTCGTACTCATGCCTAATAGCTAAGGTCTTAGACTCGTACTCTGGCCTACTGGTTAAGGTCTTAACTCTTACTCTGGCCTAAAAGCTAAGGTCTAAGACTCGTACTCTGGCCTAATAGCTAAGGTCTTAGACTCGTACTCTGGCCTACTGGTTAAGGTCTTAACTCTAACTATGGCCTAATAGCTAAGGTCTTAGACTCGTACTCTGGCCTAATGGGTAAGGTCTTAACTCTTACTCTGGCCTAATAGCTAAGGTCTTAGACTCATACTCTGGCCTAATGGTTAAGGTCTAAAGTCTTATTCTGGCCTAATAGCTAAGGTCTTAACTCTTACTCTGGCCTAATAGGTAAGGTCTTAGACTCGTACTCTGGCCTACTGGTTAAGGTCTTAACTCTTACTCTGGCCTAATGGTTAAGGTCTTAACTCTTACTCTGGCCTACTGGTTAAGGTCTTAACTCTTACTCTGGCCTAATAGCTAAGGTCTTAGACTCGTACTCTGACCTAATGGTTAAGGTCTTAACTCTTACTCTGACCTAATAGCTAAGGTCTTAGACTCGTATTCTGGCCTAATAGCTAATGTCTTAACTCTTACTCTGGCCTACTGGTTAAGGTCTTAACTCTTACTCTGGCCTACTGGTTAAGGTCTTAACTCTTACTCTGGCCTAATAGCTAAGGTCTTAGACTCGTACTCTGGCCTAATGGTTAAGGTCTTAACTCTTACTCTGGCCTTATAGCTAAGGTCTTAACACTTACTCTGGCCTACTGGTTAAGGTCTTAACTCTTACTCTGGCCTACTGGTTAAGGTCTTAACTCTTACTCTGGCCTAATAGCTAAGGTCTTAGACTCGTACTCTGGCCTACTGGTTAAGGTCTTAACTCTTACTCTGGCCTAATAGCTAAGGTATTAGACTCGTACTCTGGCCTAATAGTTAAGGTCTTAACTCTTACTCTGGCCTACTGGTTAAGGTCTTAGCTCTTTCTCTGGCCTACTGGTTAAGGTCTTAACTCTAACTCTGGCCTAATAGCTAAGGTCTTAACTCTTACTCTGGCTTAATGGTTAAGGTCTTAACTCTTAGTCTGGCCTAATAGCTAAGGTCTTAACTCTTACTCTGGTCTTATAGCTAAGGTCTTAACTCTTACTCTGGCCTAATAGCTAAGGTCTTAGACTCGTACTCTGGCCTAATGGTTAAGGTCTTAACTCTTACTCTGGCCTAATAGAAAAGGTCTTAGACTCGTACTCTTGCCTAATAGCTAAGGTCTTAGACCCGTACTCAGGCCTAATAGCTGAGGTCCTAGACTCGTACTCTGGCCTACTGGTTAAGGTCTTAACTCTTACTCTGGCCTAATAGCCAAGGTCCTAGACTCATACTCTGGCAAAATAGCTAAGGTCTTAGACTCGTACTCTGACCTACTGGTTAAGGTCTTAACTCTTACTCTGGCCTAATAGCTAAGGTCTTAGACTCGTACTCTGGCCTAATAGCTAAGGTCTTAGACTCGTACTCTGGCCTACTGGTTAAGGTCTTAACTCTTACTCTGGCCTAATAGCTAAGGTCTTAGACTCGTACTCTGGCCTACTGGTTAAGGTCTTAACTCTTACTCTGGCCTAATAGCTAAGGTCTTAGACTCGTACTCTGGCCTAATGGTTAAGGTCTTAACTCTTACTCTGGCCTAATAGCTAAGGTCTTAGACTCATACTCTGGCCTAATGGTTAAGGTCTTAAGTCTTATTCTGGCCTAATAGCTAAGGTCTTAACTCTTACTCTGGCCTAATAGGTAAGGTCTTAGACTCGTACTCTGGCCTACTGGTTAAGGTCTTAACTCTTACTCTGGCCTACTGGTCAGGGTCTTAACTCTTACTCTGGCCTAATACCTAAGGTCTTAGACTCGTACTCTGGCCTAATGGTTAAGGTCTTAACTCTTACTCTGGCCTAATAGCTAAGGTACTAGACTCATACTCTGGCCTAATGGTTAAGGTCTTAACTCTTACTCTGGCCTAATAGCTAAGGTCTTAACTCTTACTCTGGCCTAATAGCTTAGGACTTAGACTCGTACTCTGGCCTACTGGTTAAGGTCTTAACTCTTACTCTGGCCTACTGGTTAAGGTCTTAACTCTTACTCTGGCCTAATACCTAAGGTCTTAGACTCGTACTCTGGCCTAATGGTTAAGGTCTTAACTCTTACTCTGGCCGAATAGCTAAGGTATTAGACTCGTACTCTGGCCTAATGGTTAAGGTCTTAACTCTTACTCTGGCCTAATAGCTATGGTCTTAACTCTTGCTCTGGCCTAATAGCTTAGGTCTTAGACTCGTACTCTGGCCTACTGGTTAAGGTCTTAACTCTTACTCTGTTCTAATCGCTAAGGTCTTAACTCTTACTCTGGCCCACTGGTTAAGGTCTTAACTCTTACTCTGGCCTACTGGTTAAGGTCTTAACTCTTACTCTGGCCTAATAGCTAAGGTCTTAGACTCGTATTCTGGCCTAATAGCTAATGTCTTAGTCTCGTACTCTGGCCTAATGGTTAAGGTCTTAACTCTTACTCTTGCCTAATAGAAAAGGTCTTAGACTCGTACTCTTGCCTAATAGCTAAGGTCTTAGACTCGTACTCTGGCCTAATAGCTAAGGTCTTAGACTCGTACTCTGGCCTACTGGTTAAGGTCTTAACTCTTACTCTGGCCTAATAGCTAAGGTCTTAGACTCGTACTCTGGCCTAATAGCTAAGGTCTTAGACTCGTACTCTGGCCTACTGGTTAAGGTCTTAACTCTTACTCTGGCCTAATAGCTAAGGTCTAAGACTCGTACTCTGGCCTAATAGCTAAGGTCTTAGACTCGTACTCTGGCCTACTGGTTAAGGTCTTAACTCTTACTCTGGCCTAATAGCTAAGGTCTTAGACTCGTACTCTGGCCTAATGGGTAAGGTCTTAACTCTTACTCTGGACTAATAGCTAAGGTCTTAGACTCGTACTCAGGCCTAATGGTTAAGGTCTTAAGTCTTATTCTGGCCTAATAGCTAAGGTCTTAACTCTTACTCTGGCCTAATAGGTAAGGTCTTAGACTCATACTCTGGCCTACTGGTTAAGGTCTTAACTCTTACTCTGGCCTACTGGTCAAGGTCTTAACTCTTACTCTGGCCTAATACCTAAGGTCTTAGACTCGTACTCTGGCCTAATGGTTAAGGTCTTAACTCTTACTCTGGCCTAATAGCTATGATCTTAACTCTTGCTCTGGCCTAATAGCTTAGGTCTTAGACTCGTACTCTGGCCTACTGGTTAAGGTCTTAACTCTTACTCTGGCCTAATCGCCAAGGTCTTAACTCTTACTCTGGCCTACTGGTTAAGGTCTTAACTCTTACTCTGGCCTACTGGTTAAGGTCTTAACTCTTACTCTGGCCTAATAGCTAAGGTCTTAGACTCGTATTCTGGCCTAATAGCTAATGTCTTAGTCTCGTACTCTGGCCTAATGGTTAAGGTCTTAACTCTTACTCTTGCCTAATAGAAAAGGTCTTAGACTCGTACTCTTGCCTAATAGCTAAGGTCTTAGACTCGTACTCTGGCCTAATAGCTAAGGTCTTAGACTCGTACTCTGGCCTACTGGTTAAGGTCTTAACTCTTACTCTGGCCTAATAGCTAAGGTCTTAAACTCGTACTCTGGCCTAATAGCTAAGGTCTTAGACTCGTACTCCGGCCTACTGGTTAAGGTCTTAACTCTTACTCTGGCCTAATAGCTAAGGTCTAAGACTCGTACTCTGGCCTAATAGCTAAGGTCTTAGACTCGTACTCTGGCCTACTGGTTAAGGTCTTAACTCTTACTCTGGCCTAATAGCTAAGGTCTTAGACTCGTACTCTGGCCTAATGGGTAAGGTCTTAACTCTTACTCTGGCCTAATAGCTAAGGTCTTAGACTCGTACTCAGGCCTAATGGTTAAGGTCTTAAGTCTTATTCTGGCCTAATAGCTAAGGTCTTAACTCTTACTCTGGCCTAATAGGTAAGGTCTTAGACTCGTACTCTGGCCTACTGGTTAAGGTCTTAACTCTTACTCTGGCCTACTGGTCAAGGTCTTAACTCTTACTCTGGCCTAATAGCTAAGGTATTAGACTCATACTCTGGCCTAATGGATAAGGTCTTAACTCTTACTCTGGCCTAATAGCTAAGGTCTTAACTCTTACTCTGGCCTAATAGCTTAGGACTTAGACTCATACTCTGGCCTACTGGTTAAGGTCTTAACTCTTACTCTGGCCTAATAGCTAAGGTCTTAACTCTTACTCTGGCCTAATAGGTAAGGTCTTAGACTCGTACTCTGGCCTACTGGTTAAGGTCTTAACTCTTACTCTGGCCTACTGGTCAAGGTCTTAACTCTTACTCTGGCCTAATAGCTAAGGTATTAGACTCATACTCTGGCCTAATGGTTAAGGTCTTAACTCTTACTCTGGCCTAATAGCTAAGGTCTTAACTCTTACTCTGGCCTAATAGCTTAGGACTTAGACTCATACTCTGGCCTACTGGTTAAGGTCTTAACTCTTACTCTGGCCTAATAGCTAAGGTCTTAACTCTTACTCTGGCCTACTGGTTAAGGTCTTAACTCTTACTCTGGCCTACTGGTTAAGGTCTTAACTCTTACTTCGGCCTAATAGCTAAGGTCTTAGACTCGTACTCTGACCTAATGGTTAAGGTCTTAACTCTTACTCTGACCTAATAGCTAAGGTCTTAGACTCATATTCTGGCCTAATAGCTAATGTCTTAACTCTTACTCTGGCCTACTGGTTAAGGTCTTAACTCTTACTCTGGCCTACTGGTTAAGGTCTTAACTCTTACTCTGGCCTAATAGCTAAGGTCTTAGACTCGTACTCTGGCCTAATGGTTAAGGTCTTAACTCTTACTCTGGCCTTATAGCTAAGGTCTTAACACTTACTCTGGCCTACTGGTTAAGGTCTTAACTCTTACTCTGGCCTACTGGTTATTGTCTTAACTCTTACTCTGGCCTAATAGCTAAGGTCTTAGACTCGTACTCTGGCCTAATGGTTAAGGTCTTAACTCTTACTCTGGCCTTATAGCTAAGGTCTTAACACTTACTCTGGCCTAATAGCTAAGGTCTTAGACTCGTACTCTGGCCTAATGGTTAAGGTCTTAACTCTTACTCTTGCCTAATAGAAAAGGTCTTAGACTCGTACTCTTGCCTAATAGCTAAGGTCTTAGACTCGTACTCTGGCCTAATAGCTAAGGTCTTAGACTCGTACTTTGGCCTACTGGTTACGGTCTTAACTCTTACTCTGGCCTAATAGCTAAGGTCTTAGACTCGTACTCTGGCCTAATAGCTAAGGTCTTAGACTCGTACTCTGGCCTACTGGTTAAGGTCTTAACTCTTACTCTGGCCTAATAACTAAGGTCTTAGACTCGTACTCTTGCCTAATAGCTAAGGTCTTAGACTCATATTCTGGCCTAATAGCTAATGTCTTAACTCTTACTCTGGCCTACTGGTTAAGGTCTTAACTCTTACTCTGGCCTACTGGTTAAGGTCTTAACTCTTACTCTGGCCTAATAGCTAAGGTCTTAGACTCGTACTCTGGCCTAATGGTTAAGGTCTTAACTCTTACTCTGGCCCTATAGCTAAGGTCTTAACACTTACTCTGGCCTACTGGTTAAGGTCTTAACTCTTACTCTGGCCTACTGGTTATTGTCTTAACTCTTACTCTGGCCTAATAGCTAAGGTCTTAGACTCGTACTCTGGCCTAATGGTTAAGGTCTTAACTCTTACTCTGGCCTTATAGCTAAGGTCTTAACACTTACTCTGGCCTAATAGCTAAGGTCTTAGACTCGTACTCTGGCCTAATGGTTAAGGTCTTAACTCTTACTCTTGCCTAATAGAAAAGGTCTTAGACTCGTACTCTTGCCTAATAGCTAAGGTCTTAGACTCGTACTCTGGCCTAATAGCTAAGGTCTTAGACTCGTATTCTGGCCTACTGGTTACGGTCTTAACTCTTACTCTGGCCTAATAGCTAAGGTCTTAGACTCGTACTCTGGCCTAATAGCTAAGGTCTTAGACTCGTACTCTGGCCTACTGGTTAAGGTCTTAACTCTTACTCTGGCCTAATAGCTAAGGTCTTAGACTCGTACTCTTGCCTAATAGCTAAGGTCTTAGACTCGTACTCTGGCCTACTGGTTTAGGTCTTAACTCTTACTCTGGCCTAATAGCTAAGGTCTTAGACTCGTACTCTGGCCTAATGGGTAAGGTCTTAACTCTTACTCTGGCCTAATAGCTAAGGTCTTAGACTCGTACTCTGGCCTAATGGTTAAGGTCTTAAGTCTTATTCTGGCCTAATAGCTAAGTTCTTAACTCTTACTCTGGCCTAATAGGTAAGGTCTTAGACTCGTACTCTGGCCTACTGGTTAAGGTCTTAACTCTTACTCTGGCCTACTGGTTAAGGTCTTAACTCTTACTCTGGCCTAATAGCTAAGGTCTTAGACTCGTACTCTGGCCTAATGGTTAAGGTCTTAACTCTTACTCTGGCCTTATAGCAAAGGTCTTAACACTTACTCTGGCCTACTGGTTAAGGTCTTAACTCTTACTCTGGCCTACTGGTTATTGTCTTAACTCTTACTCTGGCCTAATAGCTAAGGTCTTAGACTCGTACTCTGGCCTAATGGTTAAGGTCTTAACTCTTACTCTGGCCTTATAGCTAAGGTCTTAACACTTACTCTGGCCTAATAGCTAAGGTCTTAGACTCGTACTCTGGCCTAATGGTTAAGGTCTTAACTCTTACTCTTGCCTAATAGAAAAGGTCTTAGACTCGTACTCTTGCCTAATAGCTAAGGTCTTAGACTCGTACTCTGGCCTAATAGCTAAGGTCTTAGACTCGTACTCTGGCCTACTGGTTACGGTCTTAACTCTTACTCTGGCCTAATAGCTAAGGTCTTAGACTCGTACTCTGGCCTAATAGCTAAGGTCTTAGACTCGTACTCTGGCCTACTGGTTAAGGTCTTAACTCTTACTCTGGCCTCATAGCTAAGGTCTTAGACTCGTACTCTGGCCTAATAGCGAAGGTCTTAGACTCGTACTCTGGCCTACTGGTTAAGGTCTTAACTCTTACTCTGGCCTAATAGCTAAGGTCTTAGACTCGTACTCTGGCCTAATGGGTAAGGTCTTAACTCTTACTCTGGCCTAATAGCTAAGGTCTTAGACTCGTTCTCTGGCCTACTGGTTAAGGTCTTAACTCTTACTCCGGCCTACTGGTTAAGGTCTTAACTCTTACTCTGGCCTAATAGCTAAGGTCTTAGACTCGTACTCTGGCCTAATAGCTAAGGTCTTAGACTCGTACTCTGGCCTAATGGTTAAGGTCTTAACTCTTACTCTGGCCTAATAGCTAAGGTATTAGACTCACACTCTGGCCTAATGGTTAAGGTCTTAACTCTTACTCTGGCCTAATAGCTAAGGTCTTAACTCTTACTCTTGCCTAATAGCTTAGGACTTAGACTCATACTCTGGTCTACTGGTTAAGGTCTTAACTCTTACTCTGGCTTAATAGCTAAGGTCTTAACTCTTACTCTGGCCTACTGGTTAAGGTCTTAACTCTTACTCTGGCCTACTGGTTAAGGTCTTAACTCTTACTCTGGCCTAATAGCTAAGGTCTTAGACTCGTACTCTGACCTAATGGTTAAGGTCTTAACTCTTACTCTGACCTAATAGCTAAGGTCTTAGACTCATATTCTGGCCTAATAGCTAATGTCTTAACTCTTACTCTGGCCTACTGGTTAAGGTCTTAACTCTTACTCTGGCCTACTGGTTAAGGTCTTAACTCTTACTCTGGCCTAATAGCTAAGGTCTTGGACTCGTACTCTGGCCTAATGGTTAAGGTCTTAACTCTTACTCTGGCCTTATAGCTAAGGTCTTAACACTTACTCTGGCCTACTGGTTAAGGTCTTAACTCCCACTCTGGCCTACTGGTTAAGGTCTTAACTCTTACTCTGGCCTAATAGCTAAGGTCTTAGACTCGTACTCTGGCCTAATGGTTAAGGTCTTAACTCTTACTCTGGCCTAATAGTTAAAGTCTTAGACTCGTACTATGGCCTAATGGTTAAGGTCTTAACTCTTACTCTAGCCTACTGGTTAAGGTCTTAACTCTGACTCTGGCCTAATAGCTAAGGTCTTAACTCTTACTCTGGCCTAATAGCTAAGGTCTTCGACTCGTACTCTGGCCTACTGGTTAAGGTCTTAACTCTTACTCTGGCCTACTGGTTAAGGTCTTAACTCTTACTCTGGCCTAATACCTAAGGTCTTAGACTCGTACTCTGGCCTAATGGTTAAGGTCTTAACTCTTACTCTGGCCGAATAGCTAAGGTATTAGACTCGTACTCTGGCCTAATGGTTAAGGTCTTAACTCTTACTCTGGCCTAATAGCTATGGTCTTAACTCTTACTCTGGCCTAATAGCTTAGGTCTTAGACTCGTACTCTGGCCTACTGGTTAAGGTCTTAACTCTTACTCTGGCCTAATCGCTAAGGTCTTAACTCTTACTCTGGCCTACTGGTTAAGGTCTTAAATCTTACTCTGGCCTACTGGTTAAGGTCTTAACTCTTACTCTGGCCTAATAGCTAAGGTCTTAACTCTTACTCTGGCCTACTGGTTAAGGTCTTAACTCTTACTCTGGCCTAATAGCTAAGGTCTTAGACTCGTATTCTGGCCTAATAGCTAATGTCTTAGTCTCGTACTCTGGCCTAATGGTTAAGGTCTTAACTCTTACTCTTGCCTAATAGAAAAGGTCTTAGACTCGTACTCTTGCCTAATAGCTAAGGTCTTAGACTCGTACTCTGGCCTAATAGCTAAGGTCTTAGACTCGTACTCTGGCCTACTGGTTAAGGTCTTAACTCTTACTCTGGCCTAATAGCTAAGGTCTTAGACTCGTACTCTGGCCTAATAGCTAAGGTCTTAGACTCGTACTCTGGCCTACTGGTTAAGGTCTTAACTCTTACTCTGGCCTAATAGCTAAGGTCTAAGACTCGTACTCTGGCCTCATAGCTAAGGTCTTAGACTCGTACTCTGGCCTACTGGTTAAGGTCTTAACTCTTACTCTGGCCTAATAGCTAAGGTCTTAGACTCGTACTCTGGCCTAATGGGTAAGGTCTTAACTCTTACTCTGGCTCAATAGCTAAGGTCTTAGACTCGTACTCTGGCCTAATGGTTAAGGTCTTAAGTCTTATTCTGGCCTAATAGCTAAGGTCTTAACTCTTACTCTGGCCTAATAGGTAAGGTCTTAGACTCGTACTCTGGCCTACTGGTTAAGGTCTTAACTCTTACTCTGGCCTACTGGTCAAGGTCTTAACTCTTACTCTGGCCTAATACCTAAGGTCTTAGACTCGTACTCTGGCCTAATGGTTAAGGTCTTAACTCTTACTCTGGCCTAATAGCTAAGGTATTAGACTCATACTCTGGCCTAATGGTTAAGGTCTTAACTCTTACTCTGGCCTAATAGCTAAGGTCTTAACTCTTACTCTGGCCTAATAGCTTAGGACTTAGACTCATACTCTGGCCTACTGGTTAAGGTCTTAACTCTTACTCTAGCCTAATAACTAAGGTCTTAACTCTTACTCTGGCCTACTGGTTAAGGTCTTAACTCTTACTCTGGCCTACTGGTTAAGGTCTTAACTCTTACTCTGGCCTAATAGCTAAGGTCTTAGACTCGTACTCTGACCTAATGGTTAAGGTCTTAACTCTTACTCTGACCTAATAGCTAAGGTCTTAGACTCGTATTCTGGCCTAATAGCTAATGTCTTAACTCTTACTCTGGCCTACTGGTTAAGGTCTTAACTCTTACTCTGGCCTAATAGCTTAGGACTTAGACTCGTACTCTGGCCTACTGGTTAAGGTCTTAACTCTTACTCTGGCCTAATAGCTAAGGTCTTAACTCTTACTCTGGCCTAATGGTTAAGGTCTTAACTCTTACTCTGACCTAATATCTAAGGTCTTAGACTCGTATTCTGGCCTAATAGCTAATGTCTTAGACTCGTACTCTGGCCTAATGGTTAAGGTCTTAACTCTTACTCTGGCCTAATAGCTAAGGTCTTAACTCTTACTCTGGCCTAATAGCTAAGGTCTTAGACTCGTACTCTGGCCTAATGGTTAAGGTCTTAACTCTTACTCTGACCTAATATCTAAGGTCTTAGACTCGTATTCTGGCCTAATAGCTAATGTCTTAGACTCGTACTCTGGCCTAATGGTTAAGGTCTTAACTCTTACTCTGGCCTAATAGCTAAGGTCTTAGACTCGTACTCTGGCCTAATAGTTAAGGTCTTAACTCTTACTCTGGCCTACTGGTTAAGGTCTTAGCTCTTTCTCTGGCCTACTGGTTAAGGTCTTAACTCTAACTCTGGCCTAATAGCTAAGGTCTTAACTCGTACTCTGGCCTAATAGCTAAGGTCTTAGACTCATACTCTGGCTTAATGGTTAAGGTCTTAAATCTTAGTCTGGCCTAATAGCTAAGGTCTTAACTCTTACTCTGGTCTTATAGCTAAGGTCTTAACTCTTACTCTGGCCTAATAGCTAAGGTCTTAGACTCGTACTCTGGCCTAATGGTTAAGGTCTTAACTCTTACTCTGGCCTAATAGAAAAGGTCTTAGACTCGTACTCTTGCCTAATAGCTAAGGTCTTAGACCCGTACTCAGGCCTAATAGCTGAGGTCCTAGACTCGTACTCTGGCCTACTGGTTAAGGTCTTAACTCTTACTCTGGCCTAATAGCCAAGGTCTTAGACTCATACTCTGGCAAAATAGCTAAGGTCTTAGACTCGTACTCTGGCCTACTGGTTAAGGTCTTAACTCTTACTCTGGCCTAATAGCTAAGGTCTTAGACTCGTACTCTGGCCTAATAGCTAAGGTCTTAGACTCGTACTCTGGCCTACTGGTTAAGGTCTTAACTCTTACTCTGGCCTAATAGCTAAGGTCTTAACTCTTACTCTGGCCTACTGGTTAAGGTCTTAACTCTTACTCTGGCCTACTGGTTAAGGTCTTAACTCTTACTCTGGCCTAATAGCTAAGGTCTTAGACTCGTACTCTGGCCTAATGGTTAAGGTCTTAACTCTTACTCTGACCTAATATCTAAGGTCTTAGACTCGTATTCTGGCCTAATAGCTAATGTCTTAGACTCGTACTCTGGCCTAATGGTTAAGGTCTTAACTCTTACTCTGGCCTAATAGCTAAGGTCTTAGACTCATACTCTGGCCTAATAGTTAAGGTCTTAACTCTTACTCTGGCCTACTGGTTAAGGTCTTAGCTCTTTCTCTGGCCTACTGGTTAAGGTCTTAACTCTAACTCTGGCCTAATAGCTAAGGTCTTAACTCTTACTCTGGCCTAATAGCTAAGGTCTTAGACTCATACTCTGGCTTAATGGTTAAGGTCTTAAATCTTAGTCTGGCCTAATAGCTAAGGTCTTAACTCTTACTCTGGTCTTATAGCTAAGGTCTTAGACTCGTACTCTGGCCTAATGGTTACGGTCTTAACTCTTACTCTGGCCTAATAGCTAAGGTCTTAGACTCGTACTCTGGCCTAATAGCTAAGGTCTTAGACTCGTACTCTGGCCTACTGGTTAAGGTCTTAACTCTTACTCTGGCCTAATAACTAAGGTCTTAGACTCGTACTCTTGCCTAATAGCTAAGGTCTTAGACTCATATTCTGGCCTAATAGCTAATGTCTTAACTCTTACTCTGGCCTACTGGTTAAGGTCTTAACTCTTACTCTGGCCTACTGGTTAAGGTCTTAACTCTTACTCTGGCCTAATAGCTAAGGTCTTAGACTCGTACTCTGGCCTAATGGTTAAGGTCTTAACTCTTACTCTGGCCCTATAGCTAAGGTCTTAACACTTACTCTGGCCTACTGGTTAAGGTCTTAACTCTTACTCTGGCCTACTGGTTATTGTCTTAACTCTTACTCTGGCCTAATAGCTAAGGTCTTAGACTCGTACTCTGGCCTAATGGTTAAGGTCTTAACTCTTACTCTGGCCTTATAGCTAAGGTCTTAACACTTACTCTGGCCTAATAGCTAAGGTCTTAGACTCGTACTCTGGCCTAATGGTTAAGGTCTTAACTCTTACTCTTGCCTAATAGAAAAGGTCTTAGACTCGTACTCTTGCCTAATAGCTAAGGTCTTAGACTCGTACTCTGGCCTAATAGCTAAGGTCTTAGACTCGTATTCTGGCCTACTGGTTACGGTCTTAACTCTTACTCTGGCCTAATAGCTAAGGTCTTAGACTCGTACTCTGGCCTAATAGCTAAGGTCTTAGACTCGTACTCTGGCCTACTGGTTAAGGTCTTAACTCTTACTCTGGCCTAATAGCTAAGGTCTTAGACTCGTACTCTTGCCTAATAGCTAAGGTCTTAGACTCGTACTCTGGCCTACTGGTTTAGGTCTTAACTCTTACTCTGGCCTAATAGCTAAGGTCTTAGACTCGTACTCTGGCCTAATGGGTAAGGTCTTAACTCTTACTCTGGCCTAATAGCTAAGGTCTTAGACTCGTACTCTGGCCTAATGGTTAAGGTCTTAAGTCTTATTCTGGCCTAATAGCTAAGTTCTTAACTCTTACTCTGGCCTAATAGGTAAGGTCTTAGACTCGTACTCTGGCCTACTGGTTAAGGTCTTAACTCTTACTCTGGCCTACTGGTTAAGGTCTTAACTCTTACTCTGGCCTAATAGCTAAGGTCTTAGACTCGTACTCTGGCCTAATGGTTAAGGTCTTAACTCTTACTCTGGCCTTATAGCAAAGGTCTTAACACTTACTCTGGCCTACTGGTTAAGGTCTTAACTCTTACTCTGGCCTACTGGTTATTGTCTTAACTCTTACTCTGGCCTAATAGCTAAGGTCTTAGACTCGTACTCTGGCCTAATGGTTAAGGTCTTAACTCTTACTCTGGCCTTATAGCTAAGGTCTTAACACTTACTCTGGCCTAATAGCTAAGGTCTTAGACTCGTACTCTGGCCTAATGGTTAAGGTCTTAACTCTTACTCTTGCCTAATAGAAAAGGTCTTAGACTCGTACTCTTGCCTAATAGCTAAGGTCTTAGACTCGTACTCTGGCCTAATAGCTAAGGTCTTAGACTCGTACTCTGGCCTACTGGTTACGGTCTTAACTCTTACTCTGGCCTAATAGCTAAGGTCTTAGACTCGTACTCTGGCCTAATAGCTAAGGTCTTAGACTCGTACTCTGGCCTACTGGTTAAGGTCTTAACTCTTACTCTGGCCTCATAGCTAAGGTCTTAGACTCGTACTCTGGCCTAATAGCGAAGGTCTTAGACTCGTACTCTGGCCTACTGGTTAAGGTCTTAACTCTTACTCTGGCCTAATAGCTAAGGTCTTAGACTCGTACTCTGGCCTAATGGGTAAGGTCTTAACTCTTACTCTGGCCTAATAGCTAAGGTCTTAGACTCGTTCTCTGGCCTACTGGTTAAGGTCTTAACTCTTACTCCGGCCTACTGGTTAAGGTCTTAACTCTTACTCTGGCCTAATAGCTAAGGTCTTAGACTCGTACTCTGGCCTAATAGCTAAGGTCTTAGACTCGTACTCTGGCCTAATGGTTAAGGTCTTAACTCTTACTCTGGCCTAATAGCTAAGGTATTAGACTCACACTCTGGCCTAATGGTTAAGGTCTTAACTCTTA
Source organism: Triturus cristatus (assembly GCF_964204655.1). Taxonomy (NCBI): domain Eukaryota; kingdom Metazoa; phylum Chordata; class Amphibia; order Caudata; family Salamandridae; genus Triturus; species Triturus cristatus. Next base: position 419,930 of record NW_028187963.1, on the reverse strand, counting down.
CTCTGGCCTAATAGCTAAGGTCTTAACTCTTACTCTTGCCTAATAGCTTAGGACTTAGACTCATACTCTGGCCTACTGGTTAAGGTCTTAACTCTTACTCTGGCTTAATAGCTAAGGTCTTAACTCTTACTCTGGCCTACTGGTTAAGGTCTTAACTCTTACTCTGGCCTACTGGTTAAGGTCTTAACTCTTACTCTGGCCTAATAGCTAAGGTCTTAGACTCGTACTCTGACCTAATGGTTAAGGTCTTAACTCTTACTCTGACCTAATAGCTAAGGTCTTAGACTCATATTCTGGCCTAATAGCTAATGTCTTAACTCTTACTCTGGCCTACTGGTTAAGGTCTTAACTCTTACTCTGGCCTACTGGTTAAGGTCTTAACTCTTACTCTGGCCTAATAGCTAAGGTCTTGGACTCGTACTCTGGCCTAATGGTTAAGGTCTTAACTCTTACTCTGGCCTTATAGCTAAGGTCTTAACACTTACTCTGGCCTACTGGTTAAGGTCTTAACTCCCACTCTGGCCTACTGGTTAAGGTCTTAACTCTTACTCTGGCCTAATAGCTAAGGTCTTAGACTCGTACTCTGGCCTAATGGTTAAGGTCTTAACTCTTACTCTGGCCTAATAGTTAAAGTCTTAGACTCGTACTATGGCCTAATGGTTAAGGTCTTAACTCTTACTCTAGCCTACTGGTTAAGGTCTTAACTCTGACTCTGGCCTAATAGCTAAGGTCTTAACTCTTACTCTGGCCTAATAGCTAAGGTCTTCGACTCGTACTCTGGCCTACTGGTTAAGGTCTTAACTCTTACTCTGGCCTACTGGTTAAGGTCTTAACTCTTACTCTGGCCTAATACCTAAGGTCTTAGACTCGTACTCTGGCCTAATGGTTAAGGTCTTAACTCTTACTCTGGCCGAATAGCTAAGGTATTAGACTCGTACTCTGGCCTAATGGTTAAGGTCTTAACTCTTACTCTGGCCGAATAGCTAAGGTATTAGACTCGTACTCTGGCCTAATGGTTAAGGTCTTAACTCTTACTCTGGCCTAATAGCTATGGTCTTAACTCTTACTCTGGCCTAATAGCTTAGGTCTTAGACTCGTACTCTGGCCTACTGGTTAAGGTCTTAACTCTTACTCTGGCCTAATCGCTAAGGTCTTAACTCTTACTCTGGCCTACTGGTTAAGGTCTTAACTCTTACTCTGGCCTACTGGTTAAGGTCTTAACTCTTACTCTGGCCTAATAGCTAAGGTCTTAACTCTTACTCTGGCCTACTGGTTAAGGTCTTAACTCTTACTCTGGCCTAATAGCTAAGGTCTTAGACTCGTATTCTGGCCTAATAGCTAATGTCTTAGTCTCGTACTCTGGCCTAATGGTTAAGGTCTTAACTCTTACTCTTGCCTAATAGAAAAGGTCTTAGACTCGTACTCTTGCCTAATAGCTAAGGTCTTAGACTCGTACTCTGGCCTAATAGCTAAGGTCTTAGACTCGTACTCTGGCCTACTGGTTAAGGTCTTAACTCTTACTCTGGCCTAATAGCTAAGGTCTTAGACTCGTACTCTGGCCTAATAGCTAAGGTCTTAGACTCGTACTCTGGCCTACTGGTTAAGGTCTTAACTCTTACTCTGGCCTAATAGCTAAGGTCTAAGACTCGTACTCTGGCCTCATAGCTAAGGTCTTAGACTCGTACTCTGGCCTACTGGTTAAGGTCTTAACTCTTACTCTGGCCTAATAGCTAAGGTCTTAGACTCGTACTCTGGCCTAATGGGTAAGGTCTTAACTCTTACTCTGGCTCAATAGCTAAGGTCTTAGACTCGTACTCTGGCCTAATGGTTAAGGTCTTAAGTCTTATTCTGGCCTAATAGCTAAGGTCTTAACTCTTACTCTGGCCTAATAGGTAAGGTCTTAGACTCGTACTCTGGCCTACTGGTTAAGGTCTTAACTCTTACTCTGGCCTACTGGTCAAGGTCTTAACTCTTACTCTGGCCTAATACCTAAGGTCTTAGACTCGTACTCTGGCCTAATGGTTAAGGTCTTAACTCTTACTCTGGCCTAATAGCTAAGGTATTAGACTCATACTCTGGCCTAATGGTTAAGGTCTTAACTCTTACTCTGGCCTAATAGCTAAGGTCTTAACTCTTACTCTGGCCTAATAGCTTAGGACTTAGACTCATACTCTGGCCTACTGGTTAAGGTCTTAACTCTTACTCTAGCCTAATAACTAAGGTCTTAACTCTTACTCTGGCCTACTGGTTAAGGTCTTAACTCTTACTCTGGCCTACTGGTTAAGGTCTTAACTCTTACTCTGGCCTAATAGCTAAGGTCTTAGACTCGTACTCTGACCTAATGGTTAAGGTCTTAACTCTTACTCTGACCTAATAGCTAAGGTCTTAGACTCGTATTCTGGCCTAATAGCTAATGTCTTAACTCTTACTCTGGCCTACTGGTTAAGGTCTTAACTCTTACTCTGGCCTAATAGCTTAGGACTTAGACTCGTACTCTGGCCTACTGGTTAAGGTCTTAACTCTTACTCTGGCCTAATAGCTAAGGTCTTAACTCTTACTCTGGCCTAATGGTTAAGGTCTTAACTCTTACTCTGACCTAATATCTAAGGTCTTAGACTCGTATTCTGGCCTAATAGCTAATGTCTTAGACTCGTACTCTGGCCTAATGGTTAAGGTCTTAACTCTTACTCTGGCCTAATAGCTAAGGTCTTAACTCTTACTCTGGCCTAATAGCTAAGGTCTTAGACTCGTACTCTGGCCTAATGGTTAAGGTCTTAACTCTTACTCTGACCTAATATCTAAGGTCTTAGACTCGTATTCTGGCCTAATAGCTAATGTCTTAGACTCGTACTCTGGCCTAATGGTTAAGGTCTTAACTCTTACTATGGCCTAATAGCTAAGGTCTTAACTCTTACTCTGGCCTAATAGCTAAGGTCTTAGACTCGTACTCTGGCCTAATGGTTAAGGTCTTAACTCTTACTCTGACCTAATATCTAAGGTCTTAGACTCGTATTCTGGCCTAATAGCTAATGTCTTAGACTCGTACTCTGGCCTAATGGTTAAGGTCTTAACTCTTACTCTGGCCTAATAGCTAAGGTCTTAGACTCGTACTCTGGCCTAATAGTTAAGGTCTTAACTCTTACTCTGGCCTACTGGTTAAGGTCTTAGCTCTTTCTCTGGCCTACTGGTTAAGGTCTTAACTCTAACTCTGGCCTAATAGCTAAGGTCTTAACTCTTACTCTGGCCTAATAGCTAAGGTCTTAGACTCATACTCTGGCTTAATGGTTAAGGTCTTAAATCTTAGTCTGGCCTAATAGCTAAGGTCTTAACTCTTACTCTGGTCTTATAGCTAAGGTCTTAACTCCTACTCTGGCCTAATAGCTAAGGTCTTAGACTCGTACTCTGGCCTAATGGTTAAGGTCTTAACTCTTACTCTGGCCTAATAGAAAAGGTCTTAGACTCGTACTCTTGCCTAATAGCTAAGGTCTTAGACCCGTACTCAGGCCTAATAGCTGAGGTCCTAGACTCGTACTCTGGCCTACTGGTTAAGGTCTTAACTCTTACTCTGGCCTAATAGCCAAGGTCTTAGACTCATACTCTGGCAAAATAGCTAAGGTCTTAGACTCGTACTCTGGCCTACTGGTTAAGGTCTTAACTCTTACTCTGGCCTAATAGCTAAGGTCTTAGACTCGTACTCTGGCCTAATAGCTAAGGTCTTAGACTCGTACTCTGGCCTACTGGTTAAGGTCTTAACTCTTACTCTGGCCTAATAGCTAAGGTCTTAACTCTTACTCTGGCCTACTGGTTAAGGTCTTAACTCTTACTCTGGCCTACTGGTTAAGGTCTTAACTCTTACTCTGGCCTAATAGCTAAGGTCTTAGACTCGTACTCTGGCCTAATGGTTAAGGTCTTAACTCTTACTCTGACCTAATATCTAAGGTCTTAGACTCGTATTCTGGCCTAATAGCTAATGTCTTAGACTCGTACTCTGGCCTAATGGTTAAGGTCTTAACTCTTACTCTGGCCTAATAGCTAAGGTCTTAGACTCATACTCTGGCCTAATAGTTAAGGTCTTAACTCTTACTCTGGCCTACTGGTTAAGGTCTTAGCTCTTTCTCTGGCCTACTGGTTAAGGTCTTAACTCTAACTCTGGCCTAATAGCTAAGGTCTTAACTCTTACTCTGGCCTAATAGCTAAGGTCTTAGACTCATACTCTGGCTTAATGGTTAAGGTCTTAAATCTTAGTCTGGCCTAATAGCTAAGGTCTTAACTCTTACTCTGGTCTTATAGCTAAGGTCTTAGACTCGTACTCTGGCCTAATGGTTACGGTCTTAACTCTTACTCTGGCCTAATAGCTAAGGTCTTAGACTCGTACTCTGGCCTAATAGCTAAGGTCTTAGACTCGTACTCTGGCCTACTGGTTAAGGTCTTAACTCTTACTCTGGCCTAATAACTAAGGTCTTAGACTCGTACTCTTGCCTAATAGCTAAGGTCTTAGACTCATATTCTGGCCTAATAGCTAATGTCTTAACTCTTACTCTGGCCTACTGGTTAAGGTCTTAACTCTTACTCTGGCCTACTGGTTAAGGTCTTAACTCTTACTCTGGCCTAATAGCTAAGGTCTTAGACTCGTACTCTGGCCTAATGGTTAAGGTCTTAACTCTTACTCTGGCCCTATAGCTAAGGTCTTAACACTTACTCTGGCCTACTGGTTAAGGTCTTAACTCTTACTCTGGCCTACTGGTTATTGTCTTAACTCTTACTCTGGCCTAATAGCTAAGGTCTTAGACTCGTACTCTGGCCTAATGGTTAAGGTCTTAACTCTTACTCTGGCCTTATAGCTAAGGTCTTAACACTTACTCTGGCCTAATAGCTAAGGTCTTAGACTCGTACTCTGGCCTAATGGTTAAGGTCTTAACTCTTACTCTTGCCTAATAGAAAAGGTCTTAGACTCGTACTCTTGCCTAATAGCTAAGGTCTTAGACTCGTACTCTGGCCTAATAGCTAAGGTCTTAGACTCGTATTCTGGCCTACTGGTTACGGTCTTAACTCTTACTCTGGCCTAATAGCTAAGGTCTTAGACTCGTACTCTGGCCTAATAGCTAAGGTCTTAGACTCGTACTCTGGCCTACTGGTTAAGGTCTTAACTCTTACTCTGGCCTAATAGCTAAGGTCTTAGACTCGTACTCTTGCCTAATAGCTAAGGTCTTAGACTCGTACTCTGGCCTACTGGTTTAGGTCTTAACTCTTACTCTGGCCTAATAGCTAAGGTCTTAGACTCGTACTCTGGCCTAATGGGTAAGGTCTTAACTCTTACTCTGGCCTAATAGCTAAGGTCTTAGACTCGTACTCTGGCCTAATGGTTAAGGTCTTAAGTCTTATTCTGGCCTAATAGCTAAGTTCTTAACTCTTACTCTGGCCTAATAGGTAAGGTCTTAGACTCGTACTCTGGCCTACTGGTTAAGGTCTTAACTCTTACTCTGGCCTACTGGTTAAGGTCTTAACTCTTACTCTGGCCTAATAGCTAAGGTCTTAGACTCGTACTCTGGCCTAATGGTTAAGGTCTTAACTCTTACTCTGGCCTTATAGCAAAGGTCTTAACACTTACTCTGGCCTACTGGTTAAGGTCTTAACTCTTACTCTGGCCTACTGGTTATTGTCTTAACTCTTACTCTGGCCTAATAGCTAAGGTCTTAGACTCGTACTCTGGCCTAATGGTTAAGGTCTTAACTCTTACTCTGGCCTTATAGCTAAGGTCTTAACACTTACTCTGGCCTAATAGCTAAGGTCTTAGACTCGTACTCTGGCCTAATGGTTAAGGTCTTAACTCTTACTCTTGCCTAATAGAAAAGGTCTTAGACTCGTACTCTTGCCTAATAGCTAAGGTCTTAGACTCGTACTCTGGCCTAATAGCTAAGGTCTTAGACTCGTACTCTGGCCTACTGGTTACGGTCTTAACTCTTACTCTGGCCTAATAGCTAAGGTCTTAGACTCGTACTCTGGCCTAATAGCTAAGGTCTTAGACTCGTACTCTGGCCTACTGGTTAAGGTCTTAACTCTTACTCTGGCCTCATAGCTAAGGTCTTAGACTCGTACTCTGGCCTAATAGCGAAGGTCTTAGACTCGTACTCTGGCCTACTGGTTAAGGTCTTAACTCTTACTCTGGCCTAATAGCTAAGGTCTTAGACTCGTACTCTGGCCTAATGGGTAAGGTCTTAACTCTTACTCTGGCCTAATAGCTAAGGTCTTAGACTCGTTCTCTGGCCTACTGGTTAAGGTCTTAACTCTTACTCCGGCCTACTGGTTAAGGTCTTAACTCTTACTCTGGCCTAATAGCTAAGGTCTTAGACTCGTACTCTGGCCTAATAGCTAAGGTCTTAGACTCGTACTCTGGCCTAATGGTTAAGGTCTTAACTCTTACTCTGGCCTAATAGCTAAGGTATTAGACTCACACTCTGGCCTAATGGTTAAGGTCTTAACTCTTACTCTGGCCTAATAGCTAAGGTCTTAACTCTTACTCTTGCCTAATAGCTTAGGACTTAGACTCATACTCTGGCCTACTGGTTAAGGTCTTAACTCTTACTCTGGCTTAATAGCTAAGGTCTTAACTCTTACTCTGGCCTACTGGTTAAGGTCTTAACTCTTACTCTGGCCTACTGGTTAAGGTCTTAACTCTTACTCTGGCCTAATAGCTAAGGTCTTAGACTCGTACTCTGACCTAATGGTTAAGGTCTTAACTCTTACTCTGACCTAATAGCTAAGGTCTTAGACTCATATTCTGGCCTAATAGCTAATGTCTTAACTCTTACTCTGGCCTACTGGTTAAGGTCTTAACTCTTACTCTGGCCTACTGGTTAAGGTCTTAACTCTTACTCTGGCCTAATAGCTAAGGTCTTGGACTCGTACTCTGGCCTAATGGTTAAGGTCTTAACTCTTACTCTGGCCTTATAGCTAAGGTCTTAACACTTACTCTGGCCTACTGGTTAAGGTCTTAACTCCCACTCTGGCCTACTGGTTAAGGTCTTAACTCTTACTCTGGCCTAATAGCTAAGGTCTTAGACTCGTACTCTGGCCTAATGGTTAAGGTCTTAACTCTTACTCTGGCCTAATAGTTAAAGTCTTAGACTCGTACTATGGCCTAATGGTTAAGGTCTTAACTCTTACTCTAGCCTACTGGTTAAGGTCTTAACTCTGACTCTGGCCTAATAGCTAAGGTCTTAACTCTTACTCTGGCCTAATAGCTAAGGTCTTCGACTCGTACTCTGGCCTACTGGTTAAGGTCTTAACTCTTACTCTGGCCTACTGGTTAAGGTCTTAACTCTTACTCTGGCCTAATACCTAAGGTCTTAGACTCGTACTCTGGCCTAATGGTTAAGGTCTTAACTCTTACTCTGGCCGAATAGCTAAGGTATTAGACTCGTACTCTGGCCTAATGGTTAAGGTCTTAACTCTTACTCTGGCCTAATAGCTATGGTCTTAACTCTTACTCTGGCCTAATAGCTTAGGTCTTAGACTCGTACTCTGGCCTACTGGTTAAGGTCTTAACTCTTACTCTGGCCTAATCGCTAAGGTCTTAACTCTTACTCTGGCCTACTGGTTAAGGTCTTAACTCTTACTCTGGCCTACTGGTTAAGGTCTTAACTCTTACTCTGGCCTAATAGCTAAGGTCTTAACTCTTACTCTGGCCTACTGGTTAAGGTCTTAACTCTTACTCTGGCCTAATAGCTAAGGTCTTAGACTCGTATTCTGGCCTAATAGCTAATGTCTTAGTCTCGTACTCTGGCCTAATGGTTAAGGTCTTAACTCTTACTCTTGCCTAATAGAAAAGGTCTTAGACTCGTACTCTTGCCTAATAGCTAAGGTCTTAGACTCGTACTCTGGCCTAATAGCTAAGGTCTTAGACTCGTACTCTGGCCTACTGGTTAAGGTCTTAACTCTTACTCTGGCCTAATAGCTAAGGTCTTAGACTCGTACTCTGGCCTAATAGCTAAGGTCTTAGACTCGTACTCTGGCCTACTGGTTAAGGTCTTAACTCTTACTCTGGCCTAATAGCTAAGGTCTAAGACTCGTACTCTGGCCTCATAGCTAAGGTCTTAGACTCGTACTCTGGCCTACTGGTTAAGGTCTTAACTCTTACTCTGGCCTAATAGCTAAGGTCTTAGACTCGTACTCTGGCCTAATGGGTAAGGTCTTAACTCTTACTCTGGCTCAATAGCTAAGGTCTTAGACTCGTACTCTGGCCTAATGGTTAAGGTCTTAAGTCTTATTCTGGCCTAATAGCTAAGGTCTTAACTCTTACTCTGGCCTAATAGGTAAGGTCTTAGACTCGTACTCTGGCCTACTGGTTAAGGTCTTAACTCTTACTCTGGCCTACTGGTCAAGGTCTTAACTCTTACTCTGGCCTAATACCTAAGGTCTTAGACTCGTACTCTGGCCTAATGGTTAAGGTCTTAACTCTTACTCTGGCCTAATAGCTAAGGTATTAGACTCATACTCTGGCCTAATGGTTAAGGTCTTAACTCTTACTCTGGCCTAATAGCTAAGGTCTTAACTCTTACTCTGGCCTAATAGCTTAGGACTTAGACTCATACTCTGGCCTACTGGTTAAGGTCTTAACTCTTACTCTAGCCTAATAACTAAGGTCTTAACTCTTACTCTGGCCTACTGGTTAAGGTCTTAACTCTTACTCTGGCCTACTGGTTAAGGTCTTAACTCTTACTCTGGCCTAATAGCTAAGGTCTTAGACTCGTACTCTGACCTAATGGTTAAGGTCTTAACTCTTACTCTGACCTAATAGCTAAGGTCTTAGACTCGTATTCTGGCCTAATAGCTAATGTCTTAACTCTTACTCTGGCCTACTGGTTAAGGTCTTAACTCTTACTCTGGCCTAATAGCTTAGGACTTAGACTCGTACTCTGGCCTACTGGTTAAGGTCTTAACTCTTACTCTGGCCTAATAGCTAAGGTCTTAACTCTTACTCTGGCCTAATGGTTAAGGTCTTAACTCTTACTCTGACCTAATATCTAAGGTCTTAGACTCGTATTCTGGCCTAATAGCTAATGTCTTAGACTCGTACTCTGGCCTAATGGTTAAGGTCTTAACTCTTACTCTGGCCTAATAGCTAAGGTCTTAACTCTTACTCTGGCCTAATAGCTAAGGTCTTAGACTCGTACTCTGGCCTAATGGTTAAGGTCTTAACTCTTACTCTGACCTAATATCTAAGGTCTTAGACTCGTATTCTGGCCTAATAGCTAATGTCTTAGACTCGTACTCTGGCCTAATGGTTAAGGTCTTAACTCTTACTCTGGCCTAATAGCTAAGGTCTTAGACTCATACTCTGGCCTAATAGTTAAGGTCTTAACTCTTACTCTGGCCTACTGGTTAAGGTCTTAGCTCTTTCTCTGGCCTACTGGTTAAGGTCTTAACTCTAACTCTGGCCTAATAGCTAAGGTCTTAACTCTTACTCTGGCCTAATAGCTAAGGTCTTAGACTCATACTCTGGCTTAATGGTTAAGGTCTTAAATCTTAGTCTGGCCTAATAGCTAAGGTCTTAACTCTTACTCTGGTCTTATAGCTAAGGTCTTAGACTCGTACTCTGGCCTAATGGTTACGGTCTTAACTCTTACTCTGGCCTAATAGCTAAGGTCTTAGACTCGTACTCTGGCCTAATAGCTAAGGTCTTAGACTCGTACTCTGGCCTACTGGTTAAGGTCTTAACTCTTACTCTGGCCTAATAACTAAGGTCTTAGACTCGTACTCTTGCCTAATAGCTAAGGTCTTAGACTCATATTCTGGCCTAATAGCTAATGTCTTAACTCTTACTCTGGCCTACTGGTTAAGGTCTTAACTCTTACTCTGGCCTACTGGTTAAGGTCTTAACTCTTACTCTGGCCTAATAGCTAAGGTCTTAGACTCGTACTCTGGCCTAATGGTTAAGGTCTTAACTCTTACTCTGGCCCTATAGCTAAGGTCTTAACACTTACTCTGGCCTACTGGTTAAGGTCTTAACTCTTACTCTGGCCTACTGGTTATTGTCTTAACTCTTACTCTGGCCTAATAGCTAAGGTCTTAGACTCGTACTCTGGCCTAATGGTTAAGGTCTTAACTCTTACTCTGGCCTTATAGCTAAGGTCTTAACACTTACTCTGGCCTAATAGCTAAGGTCTTAGACTCGTACTCTGGCCTAATGGTTAAGGTCTTAACTCTTACTCTTGCCTAATAGAAAAGGTCTTAGACTCGTACTCTTGCCTAATAGCTAAGGTCTTAGACTCGTACTCTGGCCTAATAGCTAAGGTCTTAGACTCGTATTCTGGCCTACTGGTTACGGTCTTAACTCTTACTCTGGCCTAATAGCTAAGGTCTTAGACTCGTACTCTGGCCTAATAGCTAAGGTCTTAGACTCGTACTCTGGCCTACTGGTTAAGGTCTTAACTCTTACTCTGGCCTAATAGCTAAGGTCTTAGACTCGTACTCTTGCCTAATAGCTAAGGTCTTAGACTCGTACTCTGGCCTACTGGTTTAGGTCTTAACTCTTACTCTGGCCTAATAGCTAAGGTCTTAGACTCGTACTCTGGCCTAATGGGTAAGGTCTTAACTCTTACTCTGGCCTAATAGCTAAGGTCTTAGACTCGTACTCTGGCCTAATGGTTAAGGTCTTAAGTCTTATTCTGGCCTAATAGCTAAGTTCTTAACTCTTACTCTGGCCTAATAGGTAAGGTCTTAGACTCGTACTCTGGCCTACTGGTTAAGGTCTTAACTCTTACTCTGGCCTACTGGTTAAGGTCTTAACTCTTACTCTGGCCTAATAGCTAAGGTCTTAGACTCGTACTCTGGCCTAATGGTTAAGGTCTTAACTCTTACTCTGGCCTTATAGCAAAGGTCTTAACACTTACTCTGGCCTACTGGTTAAGGTCTTAACTCTTACTCTGGCCTACTGGTTATTGTCTTAACTCTTACTCTGGCCTAATAGCTAAGGTCTTAGACTCGTACTCTGGCCTAATGGTTAAGGTCTTAACTCTTACTCTGGCCTTATAGCTAAGGTCTTAACACTTACTCTGGCCTAATAGCTAAGGTCTTAGACTCGTACTCTGGCCTAATGGTTAAGGTCTTAACTCTTACTCTTGCCTAATAGAAAAGGTCTTAGACTCGTACTCTTGCCTAATAGCTAAGGTCTTAGACTCGTACTCTGGCCTAATAGCTAAGGTCTTAGACTCGTACTCTGGCCTACTGGTTACGGTCTTAACTCTTACTCTGGCCTAATAGCTAAGGTCTTAGACTCGTACTCTGGCCTAATAGCTAAGGTCTTAGACTCGTACTCTGGCCTACTGGTTAAGGTCTTAACTCTTACTCTGGCCTCATAGCTAAGGTCTTAGACTCGTACTCTGGCCTAATAGCGAAGGTCTTAGACTCGTACTCTGGCCTACTGGTTAAGGTCTTAACTCTTACTCTGGCCTAATAGCTAAGGTCTTAGACTCGTACTCTGGCCTAATGGGTAAGGTCTTAACTCTTACTCTGGCCTAATAGCTAAGGTCTTAGACTCGTTCTCTGGCCTACTGGTTAAGGTCTTAACTCTTACTCCGGCCTACTGGTTAAGGTCTTAACTCTTACTCTGGCCTAATAGCTAAGGTCTTAGACTCGTACTCTGGCCTAATAGCTAAGGTCTTAGACTCGTACTCTGGCCTAATGGTTAAGGTCTTAACTCTTACTCTGGCCTAATAGCTAAGGTATTAGACTCACACTCTGGCCTAATGGTTAAGGTCTTAACTCTTACTCTGGCCTAATAGCTAAGGTCTTAACTCTTACTCTTGCCTAATAGCTTAGGACTTAGACTCATACTCTGGCCTACTGGTTAAGGTCTTAACTCTTACTCTGGCTTAATAGCTAAGGTCTTAACTCTTACTCTGGCCTACTGGTTAAGGTCTTAACTCTTACTCTGGCCTACTGGTTAAGGTCTTAACTCTTACTCTGGCCTAATAGCTAAGGTCTTAGACTCGTACTCTGACCTAATGGTTAAGGTCTTAACTCTTACTCTGACCTAATAGCTAAGGTCTTAGACTCATATTCTGGCCTAATAGCTAATGTCTTAACTCTTACTCTGGCCTACTGGTTAAGGTCTTAACTCTTACTCTGGCCTACTGGTTAAGGTCTTAACTCTTACTCTGGCCTAATAGCTAAGGTCTTGGACTCGTACTCTGGCCTAATGGTTAAGGTCTTAACTCTTACTCTGGCCTTATAGCTAAGGTCTTAACACTTACTCTGGCCTACTGGTTAAGGTCTTAACTCCCACTCTGGCCTACTGGTTAAGGTCTTAACTCTTACTCTGGCCTAATAGCTAAGGTCTTAGACTCGTACTCTGGCCTAATGGTTAAGGTCTTAACTCTTACTCTGGCCTAATAGTTAAAGTCTTAGACTCGTACTATGGCCTAATGGTTAAGGTCTTAACTCTTACTCTAGCCTACTGGTTAAGGTCTTAACTCTGACTCTGGCCTAATAGCTAAGGTCTTAACTCTTACTCTGGCCTAATAGCTAAGGTCTTCGACTCGTACTCTGGCCTACTGGTTAAGGTCTTAACTCTTACTCTGGCCTACTGGTTAAGGTCTTAACTCTTACTCTGGCCTAATACCTAAGGTCTTAGACTCGTACTCTGGCCTAATGGTTAAGGTCTTAACTCTTACTCTGGCCGAATAGCTAAGGTATTAGACTCGTACTCTGGCCTAATGGTTAAGGTCTTAACTCTTACTCTGGCCTAATAGCTATGGTCTTAACTCTTACTCTGGCCTAATAGCTTAGGTCTTAGACTCGTACTCTGGCCTACTGGTTAAGGTCTTAACTCTTACTCTGGCCTAATCGCTAAGGTCTTAACTCTTACTCTGGCCTACTGGTTAAGGTCTTAACTCTTACTCTGGCCTACTGGTTAAGGTCTTAACTCTTACTCTGGCCTAATAGCTAAGGTCTTAACTCTTACTCTGGCCTACTGGTTAAGGTCTTAACTCTTACTCTGGCCTAATAGCTAAGGTCTTAGACTCGTATTCTGGCCTAATAGCTAATGTCTTAGTCTCGTACTCTGGCCTAATGGTTAAGGTCTTAACTCTTACTCTTGCCTAATAGAAAAGGTCTTAGACTCGTACTCTTGCCTAATAGCTAAGGTCTTAGACTCGTACTCTGGCCTAATAGCTAAGGTCTTAGACTCGTACTCTGGCCTACTGGTTAAGGTCTTAACTCTTACTCTGGCCTAATAGCTAAGGTCTTAGACTCGTACTCTGGCCTAATAGCTAAGGTCTTAGACTCGTACTCTGGCCTACTGGTTAAGGTCTTAACTCTTACTCTGGCCTAATAGCTAAGGTCTAAGACTCGTACTCTGGCCTCATAGCTAAGGTCTTAGACTCGTACTCTGGCCTACTGGTTAAGGTCTTAACTCTTACTCTGGCCTAATAGCTAAGGTCTTAGACTCGTACTCTGGCCTAATGGGTAAGGTCTTAACTCTTACTCTGGCTCAATAGCTAAGGTCTTAGACTCGTACTCTGGCCTAATGGTTAAGGTCTTAAGTCTTATTCTGGCCTAATAGCTAAGGTCTTAACTCTTACTCTGGCCTAATAGGTAAGGTCTTAGACTCGTACTCTGGCCTACTGGTTAAGGTCTTAACTCTTACTCTGGCCTACTGGTCAAGGTCTTAACTCTTACTCTGGCCTAATACCTAAGGTCTTAGACTCGTACTCTGGCCTAATGGTTAAGGTCTTAACTCTTACTCTGGCCTAATAGCTAAGGTATTAGACTCATACTCTGGCCTAATGGTTAAGGTCTTAACTCTTACTCTGGCCTAATAGCTAAGGTCTTAACTCTTACTCTGGCCTAATAGCTTAGGACTTAGACTCATACTCTGGCCTACTGGTTAAGGTCTTAACTCTTACTCTAGCCTAATAACTAAGGTCTTAACTCTTACTCTGGCCTACTGGTTAAGGTCTTAACTCTTACTCTGGCCTACTGGTTAAGGTCTTAACTCTTACTCTGGCCTAATAGCTAAGGTCTTAGACTCGTACTCTGACCTAATGGTTAAGGTCTTAACTCTTACTCTGACCTAATAGCTAAGGTCTTAGACTCGTATTCTGGCCTAATAGCTAATGTCTTAACTCTTACTCTGGCCTACTGGTTAAGGTCTTAACTCTTACTCTGGCCTAATAGCTTAGGACTTAGACTCGTACTCTGGCCTACTGGTTAAGGTCTTAACTCTTACTCTGGCCTAATAGCTAAGGTCTTAACTCTTACTCTGGCCTAATGGTTAAGGTCTTAACTCTTACTCTGACCTAATATCTAAGGTCTTAGACTCGTATTCTGGCCTAATAGCTAATGTCTTAGACTCGTACTCTGGCCTAATGGTTAAGGTCTTAACTCTTACTCTGGCCTAATAGCTAAGGTCTTAACTCTTACTCTGGCCTAATAGCTAAGGTCTTAGACTCGTACTCTGGCCTAATGGTTAAGGTCTTAACTCTTACTCTGACCTAATATCTAAGGTCTTAGACTCGTATTCTGGCCTAATAGCTAATGTCTTAGACTCGTACTCTGGCCTAATGGTTAAGGTCTTAACTCTTACTCTGGCCTAATAGCTAAGGTCTTAGACTCGTACTCTGGCCTAATAGTTAAGGTCTTAACTCTTACTCTGGCCTACTGGTTAAGGTCTTAGCTCTTTCTCTGGCCTACTGGTTAAGGTCTTAACTCTAACTCTGGCCTAATAGCTAAGGTCTTAACTCTTACTCTGGCCTAATAGCTAAGGTCTTAGACTCATACTCTGGCTTAATGGTTAAGGTCTTAAATCTTAGTCTGGCCTAATAGCTAAGGTCTTAACTCTTACTCTGGTCTTATAGCTAAGGTCTTAACTCTTACTCTGGCCTAATAGCTAAGGTCTTAGACTCGTACTCTGGCCTAATGGTTAAGGTCTTAACTCTTACTCTGGCCTAATAGAAAAGGTCTTAGACTCGTACTCTTGCCTAATAGCTAAGGTCTTAGACCCGTACTCAGGCCTAATAGCTGAGGTCCTAGACTCGTACTCTGGCCTACTGGTTAAGGTCTTAACTCTTACTCTGGCCTAATAGCCAAGGTCTTAGACTCATACTCTGGCAAAATAGCTAAGGTCTTAGACTCGTACTCTGGCCTACTGGTTAAGGTCTTAACTCTTACTCTGGCCTAATAGCTAAGGTCTTAGACTCGTACTCTGGCCTAATAGCTAAGGTCTTAGACTCGTACTCTGGCCTACTGGTTAAGGTCTTAACTCTTACTCTGGCCTAATAGCTAAGGTCTTAACTCTTACTCTGGCCTACTGGTTAAGGTCTTAACTCTTACTCTGGCCTACTGGTTAAGGTCTTAACTCTTACTCTGGCCTAATAGCTAAGGTCTTAGACTCGTACTCTGGCCTAATGGTTAAGGTCTTAACTCTTACTCTGACCTAATATCTAAGGTCTTAGACTCGTATTCTGGCCTAATAGCTAATGTCTTAGACTCGTACTCTGGCCTAATGGTTAAGGTCTTAACTCTTACTCTGGCCTAATAGCTAAGGTCTTAGACTCATACTCTGGCCTAATAGTTAAGGTCTTAACTCTTACTCTGGCCTACTGGTTAAGGTCTTAGCTCTTTCTCTGGCCTACTGGTTAAGGTCTTAACTCTAACTCTGGCCTAATAGCTAAGGTCTTAACTCTTACTCTGGCCTAATAGCTAAGGTCTTAGACTCATACTCTGGCTTAATGGTTAAGGTCTTAAATCTTAGTCTGGCCTAATAGCTAAGGTCTTAACTCTTACTCTGGTCTTATAGCTAAGGTCTTAGACTCGTACTCTGGCCTAATGGTTAAGGTCTTAACTCTTACTCTGGCCTAATAGAAAAGGTCTTAGACTCGTACTCTTGCCTAATAGCTAAGGTCTTAGACCCGTACTCAGGCCTAATAGCTGAGGTCCTAGACTCGTACTCTGGCCTACTGGTTAAGGTCTTAACTCTTACTCTGGCCTAATAGCCAAGGTCTTAGACTCATACTCTGGCAAAATAGCTAAGGTCTTAGACTCGTACTCTGGCCTACTGGTTAAGGTCTTAACTCTTACTCTGGCCTAATAGCTAAGGTCTTAGACTCGTACTCTGGCCTAATAGCTAAGGTCTTAGACTCGTACTCTGGCCTACTGGTTAAGGTCTTAACTCTTACTCTGGCCTAATAGCTAAGGTCTTAGACTCGTACTCTGGCCTAATAGCTAAGGTCTTAGACTCGTACTCTGGCCTACTGGTTAAGGTCTTAACTCTTACTCTGGCCTAATAGCTAAGGTCTTAGACTCGTACTCTGGCCTAATGGTTAAGGTCTTAACTCTTACTCTGGCCTAATAGCTAAGGTCTTAGACTCATACTCTGGCCTAATGGTTAAGGTCTTAAGTCTTATTCTGGCCTAATAGCTAAGGTCTTAACTCTTACTCTGGCCAATAGGTAAGGTCTAAGACTCGTACTCTGGCCTACTGGTTAAGGTCTTAACTCTTACTCTGGCCTACTGGTCAGGGTCTTAACTCTTACTCTGGCCTAATACCTAAGGTCTTAGACTCGTACTCTGGCCTAATGGTTAAGGTCTTAACTCTTACTCTGGCCTAATAGCTAAGGTACTAGACTCATACTCTGGCCTAATGGTTAAGGTCTTAACTCTTACTCTGGCCTAATAGCTAAGGTCTTAACTCTTACTCTGGCCTAATAGCTTAGGACTTAGACTCGTACTCTGGCCTACTGGTTAAGGTCTTAACTCTTACTCTGGCATAATAGCTAAGGTCTTAACTCTTACTCTGGCCTACTGGTTAAGGTCTTAACTCTTACTCTGGCCTAATGGTTAAGGTCTTAACTCTTACTCTGACTTAATAGCTAAGGTCTTAGACTCGTATTCTGGCCTAATAGCTAATGTCTTAGATTCGTACTCTGGCCTAATGGTTAAGGTCTTAACTCTTACTCTGGCCTACTGGTTAAGGTCTTAACTCTTACTCTGGCCTAATAGCTAAGGTCTTAGACTCGTACTCTGGCCTAATGGTTAAGGTATTAACTCTTACTCTGGCCTACTGGTTAAGGTCTTAGCTCTTTCTCTGGCCTACTGGTTAAGGTCTTAACTCTTACTCTGGCCTAATAGCTAAGGTCTTAACTCTTACTCTGGCCTAATAGCTAAGGTCTTAGACTCGTACTCTGGCTTAATGGTTAAGGTCTTAACTCTTACTCTGGCCTAATAGCTAAGGTCTTAACTCTTACTCTGGCCTTATAGCTAAGGTCTTAACTCTTACTCTGGCCTAATAGCTAAAGTCTTAGACTCGTACTCTGGCCTAATGGTTAAGGTCTTAACTCTTACTCTGGCCTAATAGAAAAGGTCTTAGACTCGTACTCTTGCCTAATACCTAAGGTCTTAGACTCGTACTCATGCCTAATAGCTAAGGTCTTAGACTCGTACTCTGGCCTACTGGTTAAGGTCTTAACTCTTACTCTGGCCTAATAGCTAAGGTCTAAGACTCGTACTCTGGCCTAATAGCTAAGGTCTTAGACTCGTACTCTGGCCTACTGGTTAAGGTCTTAACTCTAACTATGGCCTAATAGCTAAGGTCTTAGACTCGTACTCTGGCCTAATGGGTAAGGTCTTAACTCTTACTCTGGCCTAATAGCTAAGGTCTTAGACTCATACTCTGGCATAATGGTTAAGGTCTAAAGTCTTATTCTGGCCTAATAGCTAAGGTCTTAACTCTTACTCTGGCCTAATAGGTAAGGTCTTAGACTCGTACTCTGGCCTACTGGTTAAGGTCTTAACTCTTACTCTGGCCTAATGGTTAAGGTCTTAACTCTTACTCTGGCCTACTGGTTAAGGTCTTAACTCTTACTCTGGCCTAATAGCTAAGGTCTTAGACTCGTACTCTGACCTAATGGTTAAGGTCTTAACTCTTACTCTGACCTAATAGCTAAGGTCTTAGACTCGTATTCTGGCCTAATAGCTAATGTCTTAACTCTTACTCTGGCCTACTGGTTAAGGTCTTAACTCTTACTCTGGCCTACTGGTTAAGGTCTTAACTCTTACTCTGGCCTAATAGCTAAGGTCTTAGACTCGTACTCTGGCCTAATGGTTAAGGTCTTAACTCTTACTCTGGCCTTATAGCTAAGGTCTTAACACTTACTCTGGCCTACTGGTTAAGGTCTTAACTCTTACTCTGGCCTACTGGTTAAGGTCTTAACTCTTACTCTGGCCTAATAGCTAAGGTCTTAGACTCGTACTCTGGCCTAATGGTTAAGGTCTTAACTCTTACTCTGGCCTAATAGTTAAGGTCTTAGACTCGTACTATGGCCTAATGGTTAAGGTCTTAACTCTTACTCTGGCCTACTGGTTAAGGTCTTAACTCTGACTCTGGCCTAATAGCTAAGGTCTTAACTTTTACTCTGGCCTAATAGCTAAGGTCTTAGACTCGTACTCTGGCCTACTGGTTAAGGTCTTAACTCTTACTCTGGCCTACTGGTTAAGGTCTTAACTCCTACTCTGGCCTAATACCTAAGGTCTTAGACTCGTACTCTGGCCTAATGGTTAAGGTCTTAACTCTTACTCTGGCCGAATAGCTAAGGTATTAGACTCGTACTCTGGCCTAATGGTTAAGGTCTTAACTCTTACTCTGGCCTAATAGCTATGGTCTTAACTCTTGCTCTGGCCTAATAGCTTAGGTCTTAGACTCGTACTCTGGCCTACTGGTTAAGGTCTTAACTCTTACTCTGGCCTAATCGCTAAGGTCTTAACTCTTACTCTGGCCTACTGGTTAAGGTCTTAACTCTTACTCTGGCCTACTGGTTAAGGTCTTAACTC
Source organism: Triturus cristatus (assembly GCF_964204655.1). Taxonomy (NCBI): domain Eukaryota; kingdom Metazoa; phylum Chordata; class Amphibia; order Caudata; family Salamandridae; genus Triturus; species Triturus cristatus. Next base: position 401,103 of record NW_028187963.1, on the reverse strand, counting down.
TTACTCTGGCCTAATAGCTAAGGTCTTAGACTCGTATTCTGGCCTAATAGCTAATGTCTTAGTCTCGTACTCTGGCCTAATGGTTAAGGTCTTAACTCTTACTCTTGCCTAATAGAAAAGGTCTTAGACTCGTACTCTTGCCTAATAGCTAAGGTCTTAGACTCGTACTCTGGCCTAATAGCTAAGGTCTTAGACTCGTACTCTGGCCTACTGGTTAAGGTCTTAACTCTTACTCTGGCCTAATAGCTAAGGTCTTAGACTCGTACTCTGGCCTAATAGCTAAGGTCTTAGACTCGTACTCTGGCCTACTGGTTAAGGTCTTAACTCTTACTCTGGCCTAATAGCTAAGGTCTAAGACTCGTACTCTGGCCTAATAGCTAAGGTCTTAGACTCGTACTCTGGCCTACTGGTTAAGGTCTTAACTCTTACTCTGGCCTAATAGCTAAGGTCTTAGACTCGTACTCTGGCCTAATGGGTAAGGTCTTAACTCTTACTCTGGCCTAATAGCTAAGGTCTTAGACTCGTACTCAGGCCTAATGGTTAAGGTCTTAAGTCTTATTCTGGCCTAATAGCTAAGGTCTTAACTCTTACTCTGGCCTAATAGGTAAGGTCTTAGACTCATACTCTGGCCTACTGGTTAAGGTCTTAACTCTTACTCTGGCCTACTGGTCAAGGTCTTAACTCTTACTCTGGCCTAATACCTAAGGTCTTAGACTCGTACTCTGGCCTAATGGTTAAGGTCTTAACTCTTACTCTGGCCTAATAGCTATGATCTTAACTCTTGCTCTGGCCTAATAGCTTAGGTCTTAGACTCGTACTCTGGCCTACTGGTTAAGGTCTTAACTCTTACTCTGGCCTAATCGCTAAGGTCTTAACTCTTACTCTGGCCTACTGGTTAAGGTCTTAACTCTTACTCTGGCCTACTGGTTAAGGTCTTAACTCTTACTCTGGCCTAATAGCTAAGGTCTTAGACTCGTATTCTGGCCTAATAGCTAATGTCTTAGTCTCGTACTCTGGCCTAATGGTTAAGGTCTTAACTCTTACTCTTGCCTAATAGAAAAGGTCTTAGACTCGTACTCTTGCCTAATAGCTAAGGTCTTAGACTCGTACTCTGGCCTAATAGCTAAGGTCTTAGACTCGTACTCTGGCCTACTGGTTAAGGTCTTAACTCTTACTCTGGCCTAATAGCTAAGGTCTTAAACTCGTACTCTGGCCTAATAGCTAAGGTCTTAGACTCGTACTCTGGCCTACTGGTTAAGGTCTTAACTCTTACTCTGGCCTAATAGCTAAGGTCTTAAACTCGTACTCTGGCCTAATAGCTAAGGTCTTAGACTCGTACTCCGGCCTACTGGTTAAGGTCTTAACTCTTACTCTGGCCTAAACGTTATGGTATTAGACTCATACTCTGGCCTAATGGTTAAGGTCTTAACTCTTACTCTGGCCTACTGGTTAAGGTCTTAGCTCTTTCTCTGGCCTACTGGTTAAGGTCTTAACTCTTACTCTGGCCTAATAGCTAAGGTCTTAACTCTTACTCTGGCCTAATAGCTAAGGTCTTAGACTCGTACTCTGGCCTAATGGGTAAGGTCTTAACTCTTACTCTGGCCTAATAGCTAAGGTCTTAGACTCGTACTCTGGCCTAATGGGTAAGGTCTTAACTCTTACTCTGGCCTAATAGCTAAGGTCTTAGACTCGTACTCAGGCCTAATGGTTAAGGTCTTAAGTCTTATTCTGGCCTAATAGCTAAGGTCTTAACTCTTACTCTGGCCTAATAGGTAAGGTCTTAGACTCGTACTCTGGCCTACTGGTTAAGGTCTTAACTCTTACTCTGGCCTACTGGTCAAGGTCTTAACTCTTACTCTGGCCTAATAGCTAAGGTTTTAGACTCATACTCTGGCCTAATGGTTAAGGTCTTAACTCTTACTCTGGCCTAATAGCTAAGGTCTTAACTCTTACTCTGGCCTAATAGCTTAGGACTTAGACTCATACTCTGGCCTACTGGTTAAGGTCTTAACTCTTACTCTGGCCTAATAGCTAAGGTCTTAACTCTTACTCTGGCCTAATAGGTAAGGTCTTAGACTCGTACTCTGGCCTACTGGTTAAGGTCTTAACTCTTACTCTGGCCTACTGGTCAAGGTCTTAACTCTTACTCTGGCCTAATAGCTAAGGTATTAGACTCATACTCTGGCCTAATGGTTAAGGTCTTAACTCTTACTCTGGCCTAATAGCTAAGGTCTTAACTCTTACTCTGGCCTAATAGCTTAGGACTTAGACTCATACTCTGGCCTACTGGTTAAGGTCTTAACTCTTACTCTGGCCTAATAGCTAAGGTCTTAACTCTTACTCTGGCCTACTGGTTAAGGTCTTAACTCTTACTCTGGCCTACTGGTTAAGGTCTTAACTCTTACTTCGGCCTAATAGCTAAGGTCTTAGACTCGTACTCTGACCTAATGGTTAAGGTCTTAACTCTTACTCTGGCCTACTGGTTAAGGTCTTAACTCTTACTCTGGCCTACTGGTTAAGGTCTTAACTCTTACTCTGGCCTAATAGCTAAGGTCTTAGACTCGTACTCTGGCCTAATGGTTAAGGTCTTAACTCTTACTCTGGCCTTATAGCTAAGGTCTTAACACTTACTCTGGCCTACTGGTTAAGGTCTTAACTCTTACTCTGGCCTACTGGTTATTGTCTTAACTCTTACTCTGGCCTAATAGCTAAGGTCTTAGACTCGTACTCTGGCCTAATGGTTAAGGTCTTAACTCTTACTCTGGCCTTATAGCTAAGGTCTTAACACTTACTCTGGCCTAATAGCTAAGGTCTTAGACTCGTACTCTGGCCTAATGGTTAAGGTCTTAACTCTTACTCTTGCCTAATAGAAAAGGTCTTAGACTCGTACTCTTGCCTAATAGCTAAGGTCTTAGACTCGTACTCTGGCCTAATAGCTAAGGTCTTAGACTCGTACTTTGGCCTACTGGTTACGGTCTTAACTCTTACTCTGGCCTAATAGCTAAGGTCTTAGACTCGTACTCTGGCCTAATAGCTAAGGTCTTAGACTCGTACTCTGGCCTACTGGTTAAGGTCTTAACTCTTACTCTGGCCTAATAACTAAGGTCTTAGACTCGTACTCTTGCCTAATAGCTAAGGTCTTAGACTCATATTCTGGCCTAATAGCTAATGTCTTAACTCTTACTCTGGCCTACTGGTTAAGGTCTTACCTCTTACTCTGGCCTACTGGTTAAGGTCTTAACTCTTACTCTGGCCTAATAGCTAAGGTCTTAGACTCGTACTCTGGCCTAATGGTTAAGGTCTTAACTCTTACTCTGGCCCTATAGCTAAGGTCTTAACACTTACTCTGGCCTACTGGTTAAGGTCTTAACTCTTACTCTGGCCTACTGGTTATTGTCTTAACTCTTACTCTGGCCTAATAGCTAAGGTCTTAGACTCGTACTCTGGCCTAATGGTTAAGGTCTTAACTCTTACTCTGGCCTTATAGCTAAGGTCTTAACACTTACTCTGGCCTAATAGTTAAGGTCTTAGACTCGTACTCTGGCCTAATGGTTAAGGTCTTAACTCTTACTCTTGCCTAATAGAAAAGGTCTTAGACTCGTACTCTTGCCTAATAGCTAAGGTCTTAGACTCGTACTCTGGCCTAATAGCTAAGGTCTTAGACTCGTACTCTGGCCTACTGGTTACGGTCTTAACTCTTACTCTGGCCTAATAGCTAAGGTCTTAGACTCGTACTCTGGCCTAATAGCTAAGGTCTTAGACTCGTACTCTGGCCTACTGGTTAAGGTCTTAACTCTTACTCTGGCCTAATAGCTAAGGTCTTAGACTCGTACTCTTGCCTAATAGCTAAGGTCTTAGACTCGTACTCTGGCCTACTGGTTTAGGTCTTAACTCTTACTCTGGCCTAATAGCTAAGGTCTTAGACTCGTACTCTGGCCTAATGGGTAAGGTCTTAACTCTTACTCTGGCCTAATAGCTAAGGTCTTAGACTCGTACTCTGGCCTAATGGTTAAGGTCTTAAGTCTTATTCTGGCCTAATAGCTAAGTTCTTAACTCTTACTCTGGCCTAATAGGTAAGGTCTTAGACTCGTACTCTGGCCTACTGGTTAAGGTCTTAACTCTTACTCTGGCCTACTGGTTAAGGTCTTAACTCTTACTCTGGCCTAATAGCTAAGGTCTTAGACTCGTACTCTGGCCTAATGGTTAAGGTCTTAACTCTTACTCTGGCCTTATAGCAAAGGTCTTAACACTTACTCTGGCCTACTGGTTAAGGTCTTAACTCTTACTCTGGCCTACTGGTTATTGTCTTAACTCTTACTCTGGCCTAATAGCTAAGGTCTTAGACTCGTACTCTGGCCTAATGGTTAAGGTCTTAACTCTTACTCTGGCCTTATAGCTAAGGTCTTAACACTTACTCTGGCCTAATAGCTAAGGTCTTAGACTCGTACTCTGGCCTAATGGTTAAGGTCTTAACTCTTACTCTTGCCTAATAGAAAAGGTCTTAGACTCGTACTCTTGCCTAATAGCTAAGGTCTTAGACTCGTACTCTGGCCTAATAGCTAAGGTCTTAGACTCGTACTCTGGCCTACTGGTTACGGTCTTAACTCTTACTCTGGCCTAATAGCTAAGGTCTTAGACTCGTACTCTGGCCTAATAGCTAAGGTCTTAGACTCGTACTCTGGCCTACTGGTTAAGGTCTTAACTCTTACTCTGGCCTAATCGCTAAGGTCTTAACTCTTACTCTGGCCTACTGGTTAAGGTCTTAACTCTTACTCTGGCCTACTGGTTAAGGTCTTAACTCTTACTCTGGCCTAATAGCTAAGGTCTTAGACTCGTATTCTGGCCTAATAGCTAATGTCTTAGTCTCGTACTCTGGCCTAATGGTTAAGGTCTTAACTCTTACTCTTGCCTAATAGAAAAGGTCTTAGACTCGTACTCTTGCCTAATAGCTAAGGTCTTAGACTCGTACTCTGGCCTAATAGCTAAGGTCTTAGACTCGTACTCTGGCCTACTGGTTAAGGTCTTAACTCTTACTCTGGCCTAATAGCTAAGGTCTTAAACTCGTACTCTGGCCTAATAGCTAAGGTCTTAGACTCGTACTCTGGCCTACTGGTTAAGGTCTTAACTCTTACTCTGGCCTAATAGCTAAGGTCTTAAACTCGTACTCTGGCCTAATAGCTAAGGTCTTAGACTCGTACTCCGGCCTACTGGTTAAGGTCTTAACTCTTACTCTGGCCTAAACGTTATGGTATTAGACTCATACTCTGGCCTAATGGTTAAGGTCTTAACTCTTACTCTGGCCTACTGGTTAAGGTCTTAGCTCTTTCTCTGGCCTACTGGTTAAGGTCTTAACTCTTACTCTGGCCTAATAGCTAAGGTCTTAACTCTTACTCTGGCCTAATAGCTAAGGTCTTAGACTCGTACTCTGGCCTAATGGGTAAGGTCTTAACTCTTACTCTGGCCTAATAGCTAAGGTCTTAGACTCGTACTCTGGCCTAATGGGTAAGGTCTTAACTCTTACTCTGGCCTAATAGCTAAGGTCTTAGACTCGTACTCAGGCCTAATGGTTAAGGTCTTAAGTCTTATTCTGGCCTAATAGCTAAGGTCTTAACTCTTACTCTGGCCTAATAGGTAAGGTCTTAGACTCGTACTCTGGCCTACTGGTTAAGGTCTTAACTCTTACTCTGGCCTACTGGTCAAGGTCTTAACTCTTACTCTGGCCTAATAGCTAAGGTTTTAGACTCATACTCTGGCCTAATGGTTAAGGTCTTAACTCTTACTCTGGCCTAATAGCTAAGGTCTTAACTCTTACTCTGGCCTAATAGCTTAGGACTTAGACTCATACTCTGGCCTACTGGTTAAGGTCTTAACTCTTACTCTGGCCTAATAGCTAAGGTCTTAACTCTTACTCTGGCCTAATAGGTAAGGTCTTAGACTCGTACTCTGGCCTACTGGTTAAGGTCTTAACTCTTACTCTGGCCTACTGGTCAAGGTCTTAACTCTTACTCTGGCCTAATAGCTAAGGTATTAGACTCATACTCTGGCCTAATGGTTAAGGTCTTAACTCTTACTCTGGCCTAATAGCTAAGGTCTTAACTCTTACTCTGGCCTAATAGCTTAGGACTTAGACTCATACTCTGGCCTACTGGTTAAGGTCTTAACTCTTACTCTGGCCTAATAGCTAAGGTCTTAACTCTTACTCTGGCCTACTGGTTAAGGTCTTAACTCTTACTCTGGCCTACTGGTTAAGGTCTTAACTCTTACTTCGGCCTAATAGCTAAGGTCTTAGACTCGTACTCTGACCTAATGGTTAAGGTCTTAACTCTTACTCTGGCCTACTGGTTAAGGTCTTAACTCTTACTCTGGCCTACTGGTTAAGGTCTTAACTCTTACTCTGGCCTAATAGCTAAGGTCTTAGACTCGTACTCTGGCCTAATGGTTAAGGTCTTAACTCTTACTCTGGCCTTATAGCTAAGGTCTTAACACTTACTCTGGCCTACTGGTTAAGGTCTTAACTCTTACTCTGGCCTACTGGTTATTGTCTTAACTCTTACTCTGGCCTAATAGCTAAGGTCTTAGACTCGTACTCTGGCCTAATGGTTAAGGTCTTAACTCTTACTCTGGCCTTATAGCTAAGGTCTTAACACTTACTCTGGCCTAATAGCTAAGGTCTTAGACTCGTACTCTGGCCTAATGGTTAAGGTCTTAACTCTTACTCTTGCCTAATAGAAAAGGTCTTAGACTCGTACTCTTGCCTAATAGCTAAGGTCTTAGACTCGTACTCTGGCCTAATAGCTAAGGTCTTAGACTCGTACTTTGGCCTACTGGTTACGGTCTTAACTCTTACTCTGGCCTAATAGCTAAGGTCTTAGACTCGTACTCTGGCCTAATAGCTAAGGTCTTAGACTCGTACTCTGGCCTACTGGTTAAGGTCTTAACTCTTACTCTGGCCTAATAACTAAGGTCTTAGACTCGTACTCTTGCCTAATAGCTAAGGTCTTAGACTCATATTCTGGCCTAATAGCTAATGTCTTAACTCTTACTCTGGCCTACTGGTTAAGGTCTTACCTCTTACTCTGGCCTACTGGTTAAGGTCTTAACTCTTACTCTGGCCTAATAGCTAAGGTCTTAGACTCGTACTCTGGCCTAATGGTTAAGGTCTTAACTCTTACTCTGGCCCTATAGCTAAGGTCTTAACACTTACTCTGGCCTACTGGTTAAGGTCTTAACTCTTACTCTGGCCTACTGGTTATTGTCTTAACTCTTACTCTGGCCTAATAGCTAAGGTCTTAGACTCGTACTCTGGCCTAATGGTTAAGGTCTTAACTCTTACTCTGGCCTTATAGCTAAGGTCTTAACACTTACTCTGGCCTAATAGTTAAGGTCTTAGACTCGTACTCTGGCCTAATGGTTAAGGTCTTAACTCTTACTCTTGCCTAATAGAAAAGGTCTTAGACTCGTACTCTTGCCTAATAGCTAAGGTCTTAGACTCGTACTCTGGCCTAATAGCTAAGGTCTTAGACTCGTACTCTGGCCTACTGGTTACGGTCTTAACTCTTACTCTGGCCTAATAGCTAAGGTCTTAGACTCGTACTCTGGCCTAATAGCTAAGGTCTTAGACTCGTACTCTGGCCTACTGGTTAAGGTCTTAACTCTTACTCTGGCCTAATAGCTAAGGTCTTAGACTCGTACTCTTGCCTAATAGCTAAGGTCTTAGACTCGTACTCTGGCCTACTGGTTTAGGTCTTAACTCTTACTCTGGCCTAATAGCTAAGGTCTTAGACTCGTACTCTGGCCTAATGGGTAAGGTCTTAACTCTTACTCTGGCCTAATAGCTAAGGTCTTAGACTCGTACTCTGGCCTAATGGTTAAGGTCTTAAGTCTTATTCTGGCCTAATAGCTAAGTTCTTAACTCTTACTCTGGCCTAATAGGTAAGGTCTTAGACTCGTACTCTGGCCTACTGGTTAAGGTCTTAACTCTTACTCTGGCCTACTGGTTAAGGTCTTAACTCTTACTCTGGCCTAATAGCTAAGGTCTTAGACTCGTACTCTGGCCTAATGGTTAAGGTCTTAACTCTTACTCTGGCCTTATAGCAAAGGTCTTAACACTTACTCTGGCCTACTGGTTAAGGTCTTAACTCTTACTCTGGCCTACTGGTTATTGTCTTAACTCTTACTCTGGCCTAATAGCTAAGGTCTTAGACTCGTACTCTGGCCTAATGGTTAAGGTCTTAACTCTTACTCTGGCCTTATAGCTAAGGTCTTAACACTTACTCTGGCCTAATAGCTAAGGTCTTAGACTCGTACTCTGGCCTAATGGTTAAGGTCTTAACTCTTACTCTTGCCTAATAGAAAAGGTCTTAGACTCGTACTCTTGCCTAATAGCTAAGGTCTTAGACTCGTACTCTGGCCTAATAGCTAAGGTCTTAGACTCGTACTCTGGCCTACTGGTTACGGTCTTAACTCTTACTCTGGCCTAATAGCTAAGGTCTTAGACTCGTACTCTGGCCTAATAGCTAAGGTCTTAGACTCGTACTCTGGCCTACTGGTTAAGGTCTTAACTCTTACTCTGGCCTCATAGCTAAGGTCTTAGACTCGTACTCTGGCCTAATAGCGAAGGTCTTAGACTCGTACTCTGGCCTACTGGTTAAGGTCTTAACTCTTACTCTGGCCTAATAGCTAAGGTCTTAGACTCGTACTCTGGCCTAATGGGTAAGGTCTTAACTCTTACTCTGGCCTAATAGCTAAGGTCTTAGACTCGTACTCTGGCCTAATGGTTAAGGTCTTAAGTCTTATTCTGGCCTAATAGCTAAGTTCTTAACTCTTACTCTGGCCTAATAGGTAAGGTCTTAGACTCGTACTCTGGCCTACTGGTTAAGGTCTTAACTCTTACTCCGGCCTACTGGTTAAGGTCTTAACTCTTACTCTGGCCTAATAGCTAAGGTCTTAGACTCGTACTCTGGCCTAATAGCTAAGGTCTTAGACTCGTACTCTGGCCTAATGGTTAAGGTCTTAACTCTTACTCTGGCCTAATAGCTAAGGTATTAGACTCACACTCTGGCCTAATGGTTAAGGTCTTAACTCTTACTCTGGCCTAATAGCTAAGGTCTTAACTCTTACTCTTGCCTAATAGCTTAGGACTTAGACTCATACTCTGGCCTACTGGTTAAGGTCTTAACTCTTACTCTGGCTTAATAGCTAAGGTCTTAACTCTTACTCTGGCCTACTGGTTAAGGTCTTAACTCTTACTCTGGCCTAATAGCTAAGGTCTTAGACTCGTACTCTGACCTAATGGTTAAGGTCTTAACTCTTACTCTGACCTAATAGCTAAGGTCTTAGACTCATATTCTGGCCTAATAGCTAATGTCTTAACTCTTACTCTGGCCTACTGGTTAAGGTCTTAACTCTTACTCTGGCCTACTGGTTAAGGTCTTAACTCTTACTCTGGCCTAATAGCTAAGGTCTTGGACTCGTACTCTGGCCTAATGGTTAAGGTCTTAACTCTTACTCTGGCCTTATAGCTAAGGTCTTAACACTTACTCTGGCCTACTGGTTAAGGTCTTAACTCCCACTCTGGCCTACTGGTTAAGGTCTTAACTCTTACTGTGGCCTAATAGCTAAGGTCTTAGACTCGTACTCTGGCCTAATGGTTAAGGTCTTAACTCTTACTCTGGCCTAATAGTTAAAGTCTTAGACTCGTACTATGGCCTAATGGTTAAGGTCTTAACTCTTACTCTAGCCTACTGGTTAAGGTCTTAACTCTGACTCTGGCCTAATAGCTAAGGTCTTAACTCTTACTCTGGCCTAATAGCTAAGGTCTTCGACTCGTACTCTGGCCTACTGGTTAAGGTCTTAACTCTTACTCTGGCCTACTGGTTAAGGTCTTAACTCTTACTCTGGCCTAATACCTAAGGTCTTAGACTCGTACTCTGGCCTAATGGTTAAGGTCTTAACTCTTACTCTGGCCGAATAGCTAAGGTATTAGACTCGTACTCTGGCCTAATGGTTAAGGTCTTAACTCTTACTCTGGCCTAATAGCTATGGTCTTAACTCTTACTCTGGCCTAATAGCTTAGGTCTTAGACTCGTACTCTGGCCTACTGGTTAAGGTCTTAACTCTTACTCTGGCCTAATCGCTAAGGTCTTAACTCTTACTCTGGCCTACTGGTTAAGGTCTTAACTCTTACTCTGGCCTACTGGTTAAGGTCTTAACTCTTACTCTGGCCTAATAGCTAAGGTCTTAACTCTTACTCTGGCCTACTGGTTAAGGTCTTAACTCTTACTCTGGCCTAATAGCTAAGGTCTTAGACTCGTATTCTGGCCTAATAGCTAATGTCTTAGTCTCGTACTCTGGCCTAATGGTTAAGGTCTTAACTCTTACTCTTGCCTAATAGAAAAGGTCTTAGACTCGTACTCTTGCCTAATAGCTAAGGTCTTAGACTCGTACTCTGGCCTAATAGCTAAGGTCTTAGACTCGTACTCTGGCCTACTGGTTAAGGTCTTAACTCTTACTCTGGCCTAATATCTTAGGTCTTAGACTCGTACTCTGGCCTAATAGCTAAGGTCTTAGACTCGTACTCTGGCCTACTGGTTAAGGTCTTAACTCTTACTCTGGCCTAATAGCTAAGGTCTAAGACTCGTACTCTGGCCTCATAGCTAAGGTCTTAGACTCGTACTCTGGCCTACTGGTTAAGGTCTTAACTCTTACTCTGGCCTAATAGCTAAGGTCTTAGACTCGTACTCTGGCCTAACGGGTAAGGTCTTAACTCTTACTCTGGCTCAATAGCTAAGGTCTTAGACTCGTACTCTGGCCTAATGGTTAAGGTCTTAAGTCTTATTCTGGCCTAATAGCTAAGGTCTTAACTCTTACTCTGGCCTAATAGGTAAGGTCTTAGACTCGTACTCTGGCCTACTGGTTAAGGTCTCAACTCTTACTCTGGCCTACTGGTCAAGGTCTTAACTCTTACTCTGGCCTAATACCTAAGGTCTTAGACTCGTACTCTGGCCTAATGGTTAAGGTCTTAACTCTTACTCTGGCCTAATAGCTAAGGTATTAGACTCATACTCTGGCCTAATGGTTAAGGTCTTAACTCTTACTCTGGCCTAATAGCTAAGGTCTTAACTCTTACTCTGGCCTAATAGCTTAGGACTTAGACTCATACTCTGGCCTACTGGTTAAGGTCTTAACTCTTACTCTAGCCTAATAACTAAGGTCTTAACTCTTACTCTGGCCTACTGGTTAAGGTCTTAACTCTTACTCTGGCCTACTGGTTAAGGTCTTAACTCTTACTCTGGCCTAATAGCTAAGGTCTTAGACTCGTACTCTGACCTAATGGTTAAGGTCTTAACTCTTACTCTGACCTAATAGCTAAGGTCTTAGACTCGTATTCTGGCCTAATAGCTAATGTCTTAACTCTTACTCTGGCCTACTGGTTAAGGTCTTAACTCTTACTCTGGCCTAATAGCTTAGGACTTAGACTCGTACTCTGGCCTACTGGTTAAGGTCTTAACTCTTACTCTGGCCTAATAGCTAAGGTCTTAACTCTTACTCTGGCCTACTGGTTAAGGTCTTAACTCTTACTCTGGCCTACTGGTTAAGGTCTTAACTCTTACTCTGGCCTAATAGCTAAGGTCTTAGACTCGTACTCTGGCCTAATGGTTAAGGTCTTAACTCTTACTCTGACCTAATATCTAAGGTCTTAGACTCGTATTCTGGCCTAATAGCTAATGTCTTAGACTCGTACTCTGGCCTAATGGTTAAGGTCTTAACTCTTACTCTGGCCTAATAGCTAAGGTCTTAGACTCGTACTCTGGCCTAATGGTTAAGGTCTTAACTCTTACTCTGACCTAATATCTAAGGTCTTAGACTCGTATTCTGGCCTAATAGCTAATGTCTTAGACTCGTACTCTGGCCTAATGGTTAAGGTCTTAACTCTTACTCTGGCCTAATAGCTAAGGTCTTAGACTCGTACTCTGGCCTAATAGTTAAGGTCTTAACTCTTACTCTGGCCTACTGGTTAAGGTCTTAGCTCTTTCTCTGGCCTACTGGTTAAGGTCTTAACTCTAACTCTGGCCTAATAGCTAAGGTCTTAACTCTTACTCTGGCCTAATAGCTAAGGTCTTAGACTCATACTCTGGCTTAATGGTTAAGGTCTTAAATCTTAGTCTGGCCTAATAGCTAAGGTCTTAACTCTTACTCTGGTCTTATAGCTAAGGTCTTAACTCTTACTCTGGCCTAATAGCTAAGGTCTTAGACTCGTACTCTGGCCTAATGGTTAAGGTCTTAACTCTTACTCTGGCCTAATAGAAAAGGTCTTAGACTCGTACTCTTGCCTAATAGCTAAGGTCTTAGACCCGTACTCAGGCCTAATAGCTGAGGTCCTAGACTCGTACTCTGGCCTACTGGTTAAGGTCTTAACTCTTACTCTGGCCTAATAGCCAAGGTCTTAGACTCATACTCTGGCAAAATAGCTAAGGTCTTAGACTCGTACTCTGGCCTACTGGTTAAGGTCTTAACTCTTACTCTGGCCTAATAGCTAAGGTCTTAGACTCGTACTCTGGCCTAATAGCTAAGGTCTTAGACTCGTACTCTGGCCTACTGGTTAAGGTCTTAACTCTTACTCTGGCCTAATAGCTAAGGTCTTAACTCTTACTCTGGCCTACTGGTTAAGGTCTTAACTCTTACTCTGGCCTACTGGTTAAGGTCTTAACTCTTACTCTGGCCTAATAGCTAAGGTCTTAGACTCGTACTCTGGCCTAATGGTTAAGGTCTTAACTCTTACTCTGACCTAATATCTAAGGTCTTAGACTCGTATTCTGGCCTAATAGCTAATGTCTTAGACTCGTACTCTGGCCTAATGGTTAAGGTCTTAACTCTTACTCTGGCCTAATAGCTAAGGTCTTAGACTCGTACTCTGGCCTAATAGTTAAGGTCTTAACTCTTACTCTGGCCTACTGGTTAAGGTCTTAGCTCTTTCTCTGGCCTACTGGTTAAGGTCTTAACTCTAACTCTGGCCTAATAGCTAAGGTCTTAACTCTTACTCTGGCCTAATAGCTAAGGTCTTAGACTCATACTCTGGCTTAATGGTTAAGGTCTTAAATCTTAGTCTGGCCTAATAGCTAAGGTCTTAACTCTTACTCTGGTCTTATAGCTAAGGTCTTAACTCTTACTCTGGCCTAATAGCTAAGGTCTTAGACTCGTACTCTGGCCTAATGGTTAAGGTCTTAACTCTTACTCTGGCCTAATAGAAAAGGTCTTAGACTCGTACTCTTGCCTAATAGCTAAGGTCTTAGACCCGTACTCAGGCCTAATAGCTGAGGTCCTAGACTCGTACTCTGGCCTACTGGTTAAGGTCTTAACTCTTACTCTGGCCTAATAGCCAAGGTCTTAGACTCATACTCTGGCAAAATAGCTAAGGTCTTAGACTCGTACTCTGGCCTACTGGTTAAGGTCTTAACTCTTACTCTGGCCTAATAGCTAAGGTCTTAGACTCGTACTCTGGCCTAATAGCTAAGGTCTTAGACTCGTACTCTGGCCTACTGGTTAAGGTCTTAACTCTTACTCTGGCCTAATAGCTAAGGTCTTAGACTCGTACTCTGGCCTAATAGCTAAGGTCTTAGACTCGTACTCTGGCCTACTGGTTAAGGTCTTAACTCTTACTCTGGCCTAATAGCTAAGGTCTTAGACTCGTACTCTGGCCTAATGGTTAAGGTCTTAACTCTTACTCTGGCCTAATAGCTAACGTCTTAGACTCATACTCTGGCCTAATGGTTAAGGTCTTAAGTCTTATTCTGGCCTAATAGCTAAGGTCTTAACTCTTACTCTGGCCAATAGGTAAGGTCTTAGACTCGTACTCTGGCCTACTGGTTAAGGTCTTAACTCTTACTCTGGCCTACTGGTCAGGGTCTTAACTCTTACTCTGGCCTAATACCTAAGGTCTTAGACTCGTACTCTGGCCTAATGGTTAAGGTCTTAACTCTTACTCTGGCCTAATAGCTAAGGTACTAGACTCATACTCTGGCCTAATGGTTAAGGTCTTAACTCTTACTCTGGCCTAATAGCTAAGGTCTTAACTCTTACTCTGGCCTAATAGCTTAGGACTTAGACTCGTACTCTGGCCTACTGGTTAAGGTCTTAACTCTTACTCTGGCATAATAGCTAAGGTCTTAACTCTTACTCTGGCCTACTGGTTAAGGTCTTAACTCTTACTCTGGCCTAATGGTTAAGGTCTTAACTCTTACTCTGACTTAATAGCTAAGGTCTTAGACTCGTATTCTGGCCTAATAGCTAATGTCTTAGATTCGTACTCTGGCCTAATGGTTAAGGTCTTAACTCTTACTCTGGCCTACTGGTTAAGGTCTTAACTCTTACTCTGGCCTAATAGCTAAGGTCTTAGACTCGTACTCTGGCCTAATGGTTAAGGTATTAACTCTTACTCTGGCCTACTGGTTAAGGTCTTAGCTCTTTCTCTGGCCTACTGGTTAAGGTCTTAACTCTTACTCTGGCCTAATAGCTAAGGTCTTAACTCTTACTCTGGCCTAATAGCTAAGGTCTTAGACTCGTACTCTGGCTTAATGGTTAAGGTCTTAACTCTTACTCTGGCCTAATAGCTAAGGTCTTAACTCTTACTCTGGCCTTATAGCTAAGGTCTTAACTCTTACTCTGGCCTAATAGCTAAAGTCTTAGACTCGTACTCTGGCCTAATGGTTAAGGTCTTAACTCTTACTCTGGCCTAATAGAAAAGGTCTTAGACTCGTACTCTTGCCTAATACCTAAGGTCTTAGACTCGTACTCATGCCTAATAGCTAAGGTCTTAGACTCGTACTCTGGCCTACTGGTTAAGGTCTTAACTCTTACTCTGGCCTAATAGCTAAGGTCTAAGACTCGTACTCTGGCCTAATAGCTAAGGTCTTAGACTCGTACTCTGGCCTACTGGTTAAGGTCTTAACTCTAACTATGGCCTAATAGCTAAGGTCTTAGACTCGTACTCTGGCCTAATGGGTAAGGTCTTAACTCTTACTCTGGCCTAATAGCTAAGGTCTTAGACTCATACTCTGGCATAATGGTTAAGGTCTAAAGTCTTATTCTGGCCTAATAGCTAAGGTCTTAACTCTTACTCTGGCCTAATAGGTAAGGTCTTAGACTCGTACTCTGGCCTACTGGTTAAGGTCTTAACTCTTACTCTGGCCTAATGGTTAAGGTCTTAACTCTTACTCTGGCCTACTGGTTAAGGTCTTAACTCTTACTCTGGCCTAATAGCTAAGGTCTTAGACTCGTACTCTGACCTAATGGTTAAGGTCTTAACTCTTACTCTGACCTAATAGCTAAGGTCTTAGACTCGTATTCTGGCCTAATAGCTAATGTCTTAACTCTTACTCTGGCCTACTGGTTAAGGTCTTAACTCTTACTCTGGCCTACTGGTTAAGGTCTTAACTCTTACTCTGGCCTAATAGCTAAGGTCTTAGACTCGTACTCTGGCCTAATGGTTAAGGTCTTAACTCTTACTCTGGCCTTATAGCTAAGGTCTTAACACTTACTCTGGCCTACTGGTTAAGGTCTTAACTCTTACTCTGGCCTACTGGTTAAGGTCTTAACTCTTACTCTGGCCTAATAGCTAAGGTCTTAGACTCGTACTCTGGCCTAATGGTTAAGGTCTTAACTCTTACTCTGGCCTAATAGTTAAGGTCTTAGACTCGTACTATGGCCTAATGGTTAAGGTCTTAACTCTTACTCTGGCCTACTGGTTAAGGTCTTAACTCTTACTCTGGCCTAATAGCTAAGGTCTTAGACTCGTACTCTGGCCTAATGGTTAAGGTCTTAACTCTTACTCTGGCCTAATAGTTAAGGTCTTAGACTCGTACTATGGCCTAATGGTTAAGGTCTTAACTCTTACTCTGGCCTACTGGTTAAGGTCTTAACTCTGACTCTGGCCTAATAGCTAAGGTCTTAACTTTTACTCTGGCCTAATAGCTAAGGTCTTAGACTCGTACTCTGGCCTACTGGTTAAGGTCTTAACTCTTACTCTGGCCTACTGGTTAAGGTCTTAACTCTTACTCTGGCCTAATACCTAAGGTCTTAGACTCGTACTCTGGCCTAATGGTTAAGGTCTTAACTCTTACTCTGGCCGAATAGCTAAGGTATTAGACTCGTACTCTGGCCTAATGGTTAAGGTCTTAACTCTTACTCTGGCCTAATAGCTATGGTCTTAACTCTTGCTCTGGCCTAATAGCTTAGGTCTTAGACTCGTACTCTGGCCTACTGGTTAAGGTCTTAACTCTTACTCTGGCCTAATCGCTAAGGTCTTAACTCTTACTCTGGCCTACTGGTTAAGGTCTTAACTCTTACTCTGGCCTACTGGTTAAGGTCTTAACTCTTACTCTGGCCTAATAGCTAAGGTCTTAGACTCGTATTCTGGCCTAATAGCTAATGTCTTAGTCTCGTACTCTGGCCTAATGGTTAAGGTCTTAACTCTTACTCTTGCCTAATAGAAAAGGTCTTAGACTCGTACTCTTGCCTAATAGCTAAGGTCTTAGACTCGTACTCTGGCCTAATAGCTAAGGTCTTAGACTCGTACTCTGGCCTACTGGTTAAGGTCTTAACTCTTACTCTGGCCTAATAGCTAAGGTCTTAGACTCGTACTCTGGCCTAATAGCTAAGGTCTTAGACTCGTACTCTGGCCTACTGGTTAAGGTCTTAACTCTTACTCTGGCCTAATAGCTAAGGTCTAAGACTCGTACTCTGGCCTAATAGCTAAGGTCTTAGACTCGTACTCTGGCCTACTGGTTAAGGTCTTAACTCTTACTCTGGCCTAATAGCTAAGGTCTTAGACTCGTACTCTGGCCTAATGGGTAAGGTCTTAACTCTTACTCTGGCCTAATAGCTAAGGTCTTAGACTCGTACTCAGGCCTAATGGTTAAGGTCTTAAGTCTTATTCTGGCCTAATAGCTAAGGTCTTAACTCTTACTCTGGCCTAATAGGTAAGGTCTTAGACTCATACTCTGGCCTACTGGTTAAGGTCTTAACTCTTACTCTGGCCTACTGGTCAAGGTCTTAACTCTTACTCTGGCCTAATACCTAAGGTCTTAGACTCGTACTCTGGCCTAATGGTTAAGGTCTTAACTCTTACTCTGGCCTAATAGCTATGATCTTAACTCTTGCTCTGGCCTAATAGCTTAGGTCTTAGACTCGTACTCTGGCCTACTGGTTAAGGTCTTAACTCTTACTCTGGCCTAATCGCTAAGGTCTTAACTCTTACTCTGGCCTACTGGTTAAGGTCTTAACTCTTACTCTGGCCTACTGGTTAAGGTCTTAACTCTTACTCTGGCCTAATAGCTAAGGTCTTAGACTCGTATTCTGGCCTAATAGCTAATGTCTTAGTCTCGTACTCTGGCCTAATGGTTAAGGTCTTAACTCTTACTCTTGCCTAATAGAAAAGGTCTTAGACTCGTACTCTTGCCTAATAGCTAAGGTCTTAGACTCGTACTCTGGCCTAATAGCTAAGGTCTTAGACTCGTACTCTGGCCTACTGGTTAAGGTCTTAACTCTTACTCTGGCCTAATAGCTAAGGTCTTAAACTCGTACTCTGGCCTAATAGCTAAGGTCTTAGACTCGTACTCTGGCCTACTGGTTAAGGTCTTAACTCTTACTCTGGCCTAATAGCTAAGGTCTTAAACTCGTACTCTGGCCTAATAGCTAAGGTCTTAGACTCGTACTCCGGCCTACTGGTTAAGGTCTTAACTCTTACTCTGGCCTAAACGTTATGGTATTAGACTCATACTCTGGCCTAATGGTTAAGGTCTTAACTCTTACTCTGGCCTACTGGTTAAGGTCTTAGCTCTTTCTCTGGCCTACTGGTTAAGGTCTTAACTCTTACTCTGGCCTAATAGCTAAGGTCTTAACTCTTACTCTGGCCTAATAGCTAAGGTCTTAGACTCGTACTCTGGCTTAATGGTTAAGGTCTTAACTCTTACTCTGGCCTAATAGCTAAGGTCTTAACTCTTACTCTGGCCTTATAGCTAAGGTCTTAACTCTTACTCTGGCCTAATAGCTAAGGTGTTAGACTCGTACTCTGGCCTAATGGTTAAGGTCTTAACTCTTACTCTGGCCTAATAGCTAAGGTCATAGACTCGTACTCTGGCCTAATGGTTAAGGTCTTAAGTCTTATTCTGGCCTAATAGCTAAGGTCTTAACTCTTACTCTGGCCTAATAGGTAAGGTCTTAGACTCGTACTCTGGCCTACTGGTTAAGGTCTTAACTCTTACTCTGGCCTACTGGTCAAGGTCTTAACTCTTACTCTGGCCTAATACCTAAGGTCTTAGACTCGTACACTGGCCTAATGGTTAAGGTCTTAACTCTTACTCTGGCCTAATAGCTAAGGTGTTAGACTCGTACTCTGGCAAAATAGCTAAGGTCTTAGACTCGTACTCTGGCCTACTGGTTAAGGTCTTAACTCTTACTCTGGCCTAATAGCTAAGGTATTAGACTCGTACTCTGGCCTAATGGTTAAGGTCTTAACTCTTACTCTGGCCTAATAGCTAAGGTCTTAGACTCGTACTCTGGCCTAATGGTTAAGGTCTTAAGTCTTATTCTGGCCTAATAGCTAAGGTCTTAACTCTTACTCTGGCCTAATAGGTAAGGTGTTAGACTCGTACTCTGGCCTACTGGTTAAGGTCTTAACTCTTACTCTGGCCTACTGGTCAAGGTCTTAACTTTTACTCTGGCCTAATAGCTAAGGTCTTAGACTCGTACTCTGGCCTAATGGTTAAGGTCTTAACTCTTACTCTGGCCTAATAGCTAAGGTATTAGACTCATACTCTGGCCTAATGGTTAAGGTCTTAACTCTTACTCTGGCCTAATAGCTAAGGTCTTAACTCTTACTCTGGCCTAATAGCTTAGGACTTAGACTCGTACTCTGGCCTACTGGTTAAGGTCTTAACTCTTACTCTGGCCTAATAGCTAAGGTATTAGACTCATACTCTGGCCTAATGGTTAAGGTCTTAACTCTTACTCTGGCCTAATAGCTAAGGTCTTAACTCTTACTCTGGCCTAATAGCTTAGGACTTAGACTCGTACTCTGGCCTACTGGTTAAGGTCTTAACTCTTACTCTGGCCTAATAGCTAAGGTCTTAACTCTTACTCTGGCCTACTGGTTAAGGTCTTAACTCTTACTCTGGCCTACTGGTTAAGGTCTTAACTCTTACTCTGGCCTAATAGCTAAGGTCTTAGACTCGTACTCTGGCCTAATGGTTAAGGTCTTAACTCTTACTCTGACCTAATAGCTAAGGTCTTAGACTCGTATTCTGGCCTAATAGCTAATGTCTTAGACACGTACTCTGGCCTAATGGTTAAGGTCTTAACTCTTACTCTGGCCTACTGGTTAAGGTCTTAACTCTTACTCTAGCCTAATAGCTAAGGTCTTAGACTCGTACTCTGGCCTAATGGTTAAGGTCTTAACTCTTACTCTGGCCTACTGGTTAAGGTCTTAGCTCTTTCTCTGGCCTACTGGTTAAGGTCTTAACTCTTACTCTGGCCTAATAGCTAAGGTCTTAACTCTTACTCTGGCCTAATAGCTAAGGTCTTAGACTCGTACTCTGGCTTAATGGTTAAGGTCTTAACTCTTACTCTGGCCTAATAGCTAAGGTCTTAACTCTTACTCTGGCCTTGTAGCTAAGGTCTTAACTCTTACTCTGGCCTAATAGCTAAGGTCTTAGACTCGTACTCTGGCCTAATGGTTAAGGTCTTAACTCTTACTCTGGCCTAATAGAAAAGGTCTTAGACTCGTACTCTTGTCTAATAGCTAAGGTCTTAGACTCGTACTCAGGCCTAATAACTAAGGTCTTAGACTCGTACTCTGGCCTACTGGTTAAGGTCTTAACTCTTACTCTGGCCTAATAGCTAAGGTCTTAGACTCGTACTCTGGCCTAATAGCTAAGGTCTTAGACTCGTACTCTGGCCTACTGGTTAAGGTCTTAACTCTTACTCTGGCCTAATAGCTAAGGTCTTAGACTCGTACTCTGGCCTAATAGCTAAGGTCTTAGACTCGTACTCTGGCCTACTGGTTAAGGTCTTAACTCTTACACTGGCCTACTGGTCAAGGTCTTAACTCTTACTCTGGCCTAATAGCTAAGGTATTAGACTCATACTCTGGCCTAATGGTTAAGGTCTTAACTCTTACTCTGGCCTAATAGCTAAGGTCTTAACTCTTACTCTGGCCTAATAGCTTAGGTCTTCGACTCATACTCTGGCCTACTGGTTAAGGTCTTAACTCTTACTCTGGCCTAATACCTAAGGTCTTAGACTCGTACTCTGGCCTATTGGTTAAGGTCCTAACTCTTACTCTGGCCTAAAAGTTACGGTATTAGACTCATACTCTGGCCTAATGGTTAAGGTCTTAACTCTTACTCTGGCCTAATAGCTAAGGTCTTAGACTCGTACTCCGGCCTAATGGTTAAGGTCTTAACTCTTACTCTGGCCTACTGGTTAAGGTCTTAGCTCTTTCTCTGGCCTACTGGGTAAGGTCTTAACTCTTACTCTGGCCTTATAGCTAAGGTCTTAACTCTTACTCTGGCCTACTGGTTAAGGTCTTAACTCTTACTCTGGCCTACTGGTTAAGGTCTTAACTCTTACTCTGGCCTAATAGCTAAGGTCTTAGACTCGTACTCTGGCCTAATGGTTAAGGTCTTAACTCTTACTCTGACCTAATATCTAAGGTCTTAGACTCGTATTCTGGCCTAATAGCTAATGTCTTAGACTCGTACTCTGGCCTAATGGTTAAGGTCTTAACTCTTACTCTGGCCTAATAGCTAAGGTCTTAGACTCGTACTCTGGCCTAATAGTTAAGGTCTTAACTCTTACTCTGGCCTACTGGTTAAGGTCTTAGCTCTTTCTCTGGCCTACTGGTTAAGGTCTTAACTCTAACTCTGGCCTAATAGCTAAGGTCTTAACTCTTACTCTGGCCTAATAGCTAAGGTCTTAGACTCATACTCTGGCTTAATGGTTAAGGTCTTAAATCTTAGTCTGGCCTAATAGCTAAGGTCTTAACTCTTACTCTGGTCTTATAGCTAAGGTCTTAACTCTTACTCTGGCCTAATAGCTAAGGTCTTAGACTCGTACTCTGGCCTAATGGTTAAGGTCTTAACTCTTACTCTGGCCTAATAGAAAAGGTCTTAGACTCGTACTCTTGCCTAATAGCTAAGGTCTTAGACCCGTACTCAGGCCTAATAGCTGAGGTCCTAGACTCGTACTCTGGCCTACTGGTTAAGGTCTTAACTCTTACTCTGGCCTAATAGCCAAGGTCTTAGACTCATACTCTGGCAAAATAGTTAAGGTCTTAGACTCGTACTCTGGCCTACTGGTTAAGGTCTTAACTCTTACTCTGGCCTAATAGCTAAGGTCTTAGACTCGTACTCTGGCCTAATAGCTAAGGTCTTAGACTCGTACTCTGGCCTACTGGTTAAGGTCTTAACTCTTACTCTGGCCTAATAGCTAAGGTCTTAACTCTTACTCTGGCCTACTGGTTAAGGTCTTAACTCTTACTCTGGCCTACTGGTTAAGGTCTTAACTCTTACTCTGGCCTAATAGCTAAGGTCTTAGACTCGTACTCTGGCCTAATGGTTAAGGTCTTAACTCTTACTCTGACCTAATATCTAAGGTCTTAGACTCGTATTCTGGCCTAATAGCTAATGTCTTAGACTCGTACTCTGGCCTAATGGTTAAGGTCTTAACTCTTACTCTGGCCTAATAGCTAAGGTCTTAGACTCGTACTCTGGCCTAATAGTTAAGGTCTTAACTCTTACTCTGGCCTACTGGTTAAGGTCTTAGCTCTTTCTCTGGCCTACTGGTTAAGGTCTTAACTCTAACTCTGGCCTAATAGCTAAGGTCTTAACTCTTACTCTGGCCTAATAGCTAAGGTCTTAGACTCATACTCTGGCTTAATGGTTAAGGTCTTAAATCTTAGTCTGGCCTAATAGCTAAGGTCTTAACTCTTACTCTGGTCTTATAGCTAAGGTCTTAACTCTTACTCTGGCCTAATAGCTAAGGTCTTAGACTCGTACTCTGGCCTAATGGTTAAGGTCTTAACTCTTACTCTGGCCTAATAGAAAAGGTCTTAGACTCGTACTCTTGCCTAATAGCTAAGGTCTTAGACCCGTACTCAGGCCTAATAGCTGAGGTCCTAGACTCGTACTCTGGCCTACTGGTTAAGGTCTTAACTCTTACTCTGGCCTAATAGCCAAGGTCTTAGACTCATACTCTGGCAAAATAGCTAAGGTCTTAGACTCGTACTCTGGCCTACTGGTTAAGGTCTTAACTCTTACTCTGGCCTAATAGCTAAGGTCTTAGACTCGTACTCTGGCCTAATAGCTAAGGTCTTAGACTCGTACTCTGGCCTACTGGTTAAGGTCTTAACTCTTACTCTGGCCTAATAGCTAAGGTCTTAGACTCGTACTCTGGCCTAATAGCTAAGGTCTTAGACTCGTACTCTGGCCTACTGGTTAAGGTCTTAACTCTTACTCTGGCCTAATAGCTAAGGTCTTAGACTTGTACTCTGGCCTAATGGTTAAGGTCTTAACTCTTACTCTGGCCTAATAGCTAAGGTCTTAGACTCATACTCTGGCCTAATGGTTAAGGTCTTAAGTCTTATTCTGGCCTAATAGCTAAGGTCTTAACTCTTACTCTGGCCAATAGGTAAGGTCTTAGACTCGTACTCTGGCCTACTGGTTAAGGTCTTAACTCTTACTCTGGCCTACTGGTCAGGGTCTTAACTCTTACTCTGGCCTAATACCTAAGGTCTTAGACTCGTACTCTGGCCTAATGGTTAAGGTCTTAACTCTTACTCTGGCCTAATAGCTAAGGTACTAGACTCATACTCTGGCCTAATGGTTAAGGTCTTAACTCTTACTCTGGCCTAATAGCTAAGGTCTTAACTCTTACTCTGGCCTAATAGCTTAGGACTTAGACTCGTACTCTGGCCTACTGGTTAAGGTCTTAACTCTTACTCTGGCATAATAGCTAAGGTCTTAACTCTTACTCTGGCCTACTGGTTAAGGTCTTAACTCTTACTCTGGCCTAATGGTTAAGGTCTTAACTCTTACTCTGACTTAATAGCTAAGGTCTTAGACTCGTATTCTGGCCTAATAGCTAATGTCTTAGATTCGTACTCTGGCCTAATGGTTAAGGTCTTAACTCTTACTCTGGCCTACTGGTTAAGGTCTTAACTCTTACTCTGGCCTAATAGCTAAGGTCTTAGACTCGTACTCTGGCCTAATGGTTAAGGTATTAACTCTTACTCTGGCCTACTGGTTAAGGTCTTAGCTCTTTCTCTGGCCTACTGGTTAAGGTCTTAACTCTTACTCTGGCCTAATAGCTAAGGTCTTAACTCTTACTCTGGCCTAATAGCTAAGGTCTTAGACTCGTACTCTGGCTTAATGGTTAAGGTCTTAACTCTTACTCTGGCCTAATAGCTAAGGTCTTAACTCTTACTCTGGCCTTATAGCTAAGGTCTTAACTCTTACTCTGGCCTAATAGCTAAAGTCTTAGACTCGTACTCTGGCCTAATGGTTAAGGTCTTAACTCTTACTCTGGCCTAATAGAAAAGGTCTTAGACTCGTACTCTTGCCTAATACCTAAGGTCTTAGACTCGTACTCATGCCTAATAGCTAAGGTCTTAGACTCGTACTCTGGCCTACTGGTTAAGGTCTTAACTCTTACTCTGGCCTAATAGCTAAGGTCTAAGACTCGTACTCTGGCCTAATAGCTAAGGTCTTAGACTCGTACTCTGGCCTACTGGTTAAGGTCTTAACTCTAACTATGGCCTAATAGCTAAGGTCTTAGACTCGTACTCTGGCCTAATGGGTAAGGTCTTAACTCTTACTCTGGCCTAATAGCTAAGGTCTTAGACTCATACTCTGGCATAATGGTTAAGGTCTAAAGTCTTATTCTGGCCTAATAGCTAAGGTCTTAACTCTTACTCTGGCCTAATAGGTAAGGTCTTAGACTCGTACTCTGGCCTACTGGTTAAGGTCTTAACTCTTACTCTGGCCTAATGGTTAAGGTCTTAACTCTTACTCTGGCCTACTGGTTAAGGTCTTAACTCTTACTCTGGCCTAATAGCTAAGGTCTTAGACTCGTACTCTGACCTAATGGTTAAGGTCTTAACTCTTACTCTGACCTAATAGCTAAGGTCTTAGACTCGTATTCTGGCCTAATAGCTAATGTCTTAACTCTTACTCTGGCCTACTGGTTAAGGTCTTAACTCTTACTCTGGCCTACTGGTTAAGGTCTTAACTCTTACTCTGGCCTAATAGCTAAGGTCTTAGACTCGTACTCTGGCCTAATGGTTAAGGTCTTAATTCTTACTCTGGCCTTATAGCTAAGGTCTTAACACTTACTCTGGCCTACTGGTTAAGGTCTTAACTCTTACTCTGGCCTACTGGTTAAGGTCTTAACTCTTACTCTGGCCTAATAGCTAAGGTTTTAGACTCGTACTCTGGCCTAATGGTTAAGGTCTTAGACTCGTACTATGGCCTAATGGTTAAGGTCTTAACTCTTACTCTGGCCTACTGGTTAAGGTCTTAACTCTGACTCTGGCCTAATAGCTAAGGTCTTAACTTTTACTCTGGCCTAATAGCTAAGGTCTTAGACTCGTACTCTGGCCTACTGGTTAAGGTCTTAACTCTTACTCTGGCCTACTGGTTAAGGTCTTAACTCTTACTCTGGCCTAATACCTAAGGTCTTAGACTCGTACTCTGGCCTAATGGTTAAGGTCTTAACTCTTACTCTGGCCGAATAGCTAAGGTATTAGACTCGTACTCTGGCCTAATGGTTAAGGTCTTAACTCTTACTCTGGCCTAATAGCTAAGGTCTTAGACTCGTACTATGGCCTACAGGTTAAGTTCTTAACTCTTACTCTGGCCTACTGGTTAAGGTCTTAACTCTTTCTCTGGCCTAATAGCTAAGGTCTTAGACTCGTACTCTGGCCTACTGGTTGAGGTCTTAACTCTTACTCTGGCCTAATAGCTAAGGTCTAAGACTCGTACTCTGGCCTAATAGCTAAGGTCTTAGACTCGTACTCTGGCCTAATAGCTAAGGTCTTAGACTCGTACTCTGGCCTACTGGTTACGGTCTTAACTCTTACTCTGGCCTAATAGCTAAGGTCTTAGACTCGTACTCTGGCCTAATAGCTAAGGTCTCAGACTCGTACTCTGGCCTACTGGTTAAGGTCTTAACTCTTACTCTGGCCTAATAGCTAAGGTCTTAGACTCGTACTCTTGCCTAATAGCTAAGGTCTTAGACTCGTACTCTGGCCTACTGGTTTAGGTCTTAACTCTTACTCTGGCCTAATAGCTAAGGTCTTAGACTCGTACTCTGGCCTAATGGGTAAGGTCTTAACTCTTACTCTGGCCTAATAGCTAAGGTCTTAGACTCGTACTCTGGCCTAATGGTTAAGGTCTTAAGTCTTATTCTGGCCTAATAGCTAAGTTCTTAACTGTTACTCTGGCCTAATAGGTAAGGTCTTAGACTCGTACTCTGGCCTACTGGTTAAGGTCTTAACTCTTACTCTGGCCTACTGGTTAAGGTCTTAACTCTTACTCTGGCCTAATAGCTAAGGTCTTAGACTCGTACTCTGGCCTAATGGTTAAGGTCTTAACTCTTACTCTGGCCTTATAGCTAAGGTCTTAACACTTACTCTGGCCTACTGGTTAAGGTCTTAACTCTTACTCTGGCCTACTGGTTATTGTCTTAACTCTTACTCTGGCCTAATAGCTAAGGTCTTAGACTCGTACTCTGGCTTAATGGTTAAGGTCTTAACTCTTACTCTGGCCTAATAGCTAAGGTCTTAACTCTTACTCTGGCCTTATAGCTAAGGTCTTAACTCTTACTCTGGCCTAATAGCTAAGGTGTTAGACTCGTACTCTGGCCTAATGGTTAAGGTCTTAACTCTTACTCTGGCCTAATAGCTAAGGTCATAGACTCGTACTCTGGCCTAATGGTTAAGGTCTTAAGTCTTATTCTGGCCTAATAGCTAAGGTCTTAACTCTTACTCTGGCCTAATAGGTAAGGTCTTAGACTCGTACTCTGGCCTACTGGTTAAGGTCTTAACTCTTACTCTGGCCTACTGGTCAAGGTCTTAACTCTTACTCTGGCCTAATACCTAAGGTCTTAGACTCGTACTCTGGCCTAATGGTTAAGGTCTTAACTCTTACTCTGGCCTAATAGCTAAGGTGTTAGACTCGTACTCTGGCAAAATAGCTAAGGTCTTAGACTCGTACTCTGGCCTACTGGTTAAGGTCTTAACTCTTACTCTGGCCTAATAGCTAAGGTATTAGACTCGTACTCTGGCCTAATGGTTAAGGTCTTAACTCTTACTCTGGCCTAATAGCTAAGGTCTTAGACTCGTACTCTGGCCTAATGGTTAAGGTCTTAAGTCTTATTCTGGCCTAATAGCTAAGGTCTTAACTCTTACTCTGGCCTAATAGGTAAGGTGTTAGACTCGTACTCTGGCCTACTGGTTAAGGTCTTAACTCTTACTCTGGCCTACTGGTCAAGGTCTTAACTTTTACTCTGGCCTAATAGCTAAGGTCTTAGACTCGTACTCTGGCCTAATGGTTAAGGTCTTAACTCTTACTCTGGCCTAATAGCTAAGGTATTAGACTCATACTCTGGCCTAATGGTTAAGGTCTTAACTCTTACTCTGGCCTAATAGCTAAGGTCTTAACTCTTACTCTGGCCTAATAGCTTAGGACTTAGACTCGTACTCTGGCCTACTGGTTAAGGTCTTAACTCTTACTCTGGCCTAATAGCTAAGGTATTAGACTCATACTCTGGCCTAATGGTTAAGGTCTTAACTCTTACTCTGGCCTAATAGCTAAGGTCTTAACTCTTACTCTGGCCTAATAGCTTAGGACTTAGACTCGTACTCTGGCCTACTGGTTAAGGTCTTAACTCTTACTCTGGCCTAATAGCTAAGGTCTTAACTCTTACTCTGGCCTACTGGTTAAGGTCTTAACTCTTACTCTGGCCTACTGGTTAAGGTCTTAACTCTTACTCTGGCCTAATAGCTAAGGTCTTAGACTCGTACTCTGGCCTAATGGTTAAGGTCTTAACTCTTACTCTGACCTAATAGCTAAGGTCTTAGACTCGTATTCTGGCCTAATAGCTAATGTCTTAGACACGTACTCTGGCCTAATGGTTAAGGTCTTAACTCTTACTCTGGCCTACTGGTTAAGGTCTTAACTCTTACTCTAGCCTAATAGCTAAGGTCTTAGACTCGTACTCTGGCCTAATGGTTAAGGTCTTAACTCTTACTCTGGCCTACTGGTTAAGGTCTTAGCTCTTTCTCTGGCCTACTGGTTAAGGTCTTAACTCTTACTCTGGCCTAATAGCTAAGGTCTTAACTCTTACTCTGGCCTAATAGCTAAGGTCTTAGACTCGTACTCTGGCTTAATGGTTAAGGTCTTAACTCTTACTCTGGCCTAATAGCTAAGGTCTTAACTCTTACTCTGGCCTTGTAGCTAAGGTCTTAACTCTTACTCTGGCCTAATAGCTAAGGTCTTAGACTCGTACTCTGGCCTAATGGTTAAGGTCTTAACTCTTACTCTGGCCTAATAGAAAAGGTCTTAGACTCGTACTCTTGTCTAATAGCTAAGGTCTTAGACTCGTACTCAGGCCTAATAGCTAAGGTCTTAGACTCGTACTCTGGCCTACTGGTTAAGGTCTTAACTCTTACTCTGGCCTAATAGCTAAGGTCTTAGACTCGTACTCTGGCCTAATAGCTAAGGTCTTAGACTCGTACTCTGGCCTACTGGTTAAGGTCTTAACTCTTACTCTGGCCTAATAGCTAAGGTCTTAGACTCGTACTCTGGCCTAATAGCTAAGGTCTTAGACTCGTACTCTGGCCTACTGGTTAAGGTCTTAACTCTTACACTGGCCTACTGGTCAAGGTCTTAACTCTTACTCTGGCCTAATAGCTAAGGTATTAGACTCATACTCTGGCCTAATGGTTAAGGTCTTAACTCTTACTCTGGCCTAATAGCTAAGGTCTTAACTCTTACTCTGGCCTAATAGCTTAGGTCTTCGACTCATACTCTGGCCTACTGGTTAACGTCTTAACTCTTACTCTGGCCTAATACCTAAGGTCTTAGACTCGTACTCTGGCCTAATGGTTAAGGTCCTAACTCTTACTCTGGCCTAAAAGTTACGGTATTAGACTCATACTCTGGCCTAATGGTTAAGGTCTTAACTCTTACTCTGGCCTAATAGCTAAGGTCTTAGACTCGTACTCCGGCCTAATGGTTAAGGTCTTAACTCTTACTCTGGCCTACTGGTTAAGGTCTTAGCTCTTTCTCTGGCCTACTGGGTAAGGTCTTAACTCTTACTCTGGCCTTATAGCTAAGGTCTTAACTCTTACTCTGGCCTTATAGCTAAGGTCTTAACTCTTACTCTGGCCTAATAGCTAAGGTCTTAGACTCGTACTCTGGCCTAATGGTTAAGGTCTTAACTCTTACTCTGGCCTAATAGAAAAGGTCTTAGACTCGTACTCTTGCCTAATAGCTAAGGTCTTAGACTCGTACTCAGGCCTAATAGCTAAGGTCTTAGACTCGTACTCTGGCCTACTGGTTAAGGTCTTAACTCTTACTCTGGCCTAATAGCTAAGGTCTTAGACTCATACTCTGGCAAAATAGCTAAGGTCTTACACTCGTACTCTGGCCTACTGGTTAAGGTCTTAACTCTTACTCTGGCCTAATACCTAAGGTATTAGACTCGTACTCTGGCCTAATGGTTAAGGTCTTAACTCTTACTCTGGCCTAATAGCTAAGGTCTTAGACTCGTACTATGGCCTACAGGTTAAGTTCCTGACTCTTACTCTGGCCTACTGGTTAAGGTCTTAACTCTTTCTCTGGCCTAATAGCTAAGGTCTTAGACTCGTACTCTGGCCTACTGGTTAAGGTCTTAACTCTTACTCTGGCCTAATAGCTAAGGTCTAAGACTCGTACTCTGGCCTAATAGCTAAGGTCTTAGACTCGTACTCTGGCCTAATAGCTAAGGTCTTAGACTCGTACTCTGGCCTACTGGTTACGGTCTTAACTCTTACTCTGGCCTAATAGCTAAGGTCTTAGACTCGTACTCTGGCCTAATAGCTAAGGTCTCAGACTCGTACTCTGGCCTACTGGTTAAGGTCTTAACTCTTACTCTGGCCTAATAGCTAAGGTCTTAGACTCGTACTCTTGCCTAATAGCTAAGGTCTTAGACTCGTACTCTGGCCTACTGGTTTAGGTCTTAACTCTTACTCTGGCCTAATAGCTAAGGTCTTAGACTCGTACTCTGGCCTAATGGGTAAGGTCTTAACTCTTACTCTGGCCTAATAGCTAAGGTCTTAGACTCGTACTCTGGCCTAATGGTTAAGGTCTTAAGTCTTATTCTGGCCTAATAGCTAAGTTCTTAACTCTTACTCTGGCCTAATAGGTAAGGTCTTAGACTCGTACTCTGGCCTACTGGTTAAGGTCTTAACTCTTACTCTGGCCTACTGGTTAAGGTCTTAACTCTTACTCTGGCCTAATAGCTAAGGTCTTAGACTCGTACTCTGGCCTAATGGTTAAGGTCTTAACTCTTACTCTGGCCTTATAGCTAAGGTCTTAACACTTACTCTGGCCTACTGGTTAAGGTCTTAACTCTTACTCTGGCCTACTGGTTATTGTCTTAACTCTTACTCTGGCCTAATAGCTAAGGTCTTAGACTCGTACTCTGGCCTAATGGTTAAGGTCTTAACTCTTACTCTGGCCTTATAGCTAAGGTCTTAACACTTACTCTGGCCTAATAGCTAAGGTCTTAGACTCGTACTCTGGCCTAATGGTTAAGGTCTTAACTCTTACTCTTGCCTAATAGAAAAGGTCTTAGACTCGTACTCTTGCCTAATAGCTAAGGTCTTAGACTCGTACTCTGGCCTAATAGCTAAGGTCTTAGACTCGTACTCTGGCCTACTGGTTACGGTCTTAACTCTTACTCTGGCCTAATAGCTAAGGTCTTAGACTCGTACTCTGGCCTAATAGCTAAGGTCTTAGACTCGTACTCTGGCCTACTGGTTAAGGTCTTAACTCTTACTCTGGCCTCATAGCTAAGGTCTTAGACTCGTACTCTGGCCTAATAGCGAAGGTCTTAGACTCGTACTCTGGCCTACTGGTTAAGGTCTTAACTCTTACTCTGGCCTAATAGCTAAGGTCTTAGACTCGTACTCTGGCCTAATGGGTAAGGTCTTAACTCTTACTCTGGCCTAATAGCTAAGGTCTTAGACTCGTACTCTGGCCTAATGGTTAAGGTCTTAAGTCTTATTCTGGCCTAATAGCTAAGTTCTTAACTCTTACTCTGGCCTAATAGGTAAGGTCTTAGACTCGTACTCTGGCCTACTGGTTAAGGTCTTAACTCTTACTCTGGCCTACTGGTTAAGGTCTTAACTCTTACTCTGGCCTAATAGCTAAGGTCTTAGACTCGTACTCTGGCCTAATAGCTAAGGTCTTAGACTCGTACTCTGGCCTAATGGTTAAGGTCTTAACTCTTACTCTGGCCTAATAGCTAAGGTATTAGACTCACACTCTGGCCTAATGGTTAAGGTCTTAACTCTTACTCTGGCCTAATAGCTAAGGTCTTAACTCTTACTCTTGCCTAATAGCTTAGGACTTAGACTCATACTCTGGCCTACTGGTTAAGGTCTTAACTCTTACTCTGGCTTAATAGCTAAGGTCTTAACTCTTACTCTGGCCTACTGGTTAAGGTCTTAACTCTTACTCTGGCCTACTGGTTAAGGTCTTAACTCTTACTCTGGCCTAATAGCTAAGGTCTTAGACTCGTACTCTGACCTAATGGTTAAGGTCTTAACTCTTACTCTGACCTAATAGCTAAGGTCTTAGACTCATATTCTGGCCTAATAGCTAATGTCTTAACTCTTACTCTGGCCTACTGGTTAAGGTCTTAACTCTTACTCTGGCCTACTGGTTAAGGTCTTAACTCTTACTCTGGCCTAATAGCTAAGGTCTTGGACTCGTACTCTGGCCTAATGGTTAAGGTCTTAACTCTTACTCTGGCCTTATAGCTAAGGTCTTAACACTTACTCTGGCCTACTGGTTAAGGTCTTAACTCCCACTCTGGCCTACTGGTTAAGGTCTTAACTCTTACTCTGGCCTAATAGCTAAGGTCTTAGACTCGTACTCTGGCCTAATGGTTAAGGTCTTAACTCTTACTCTGGCCTAATAGTTAAAGTCTTAGACTCGTACTATGGCCTAATGGTTAAGGTCTTAACTCTTACTCTAGCCTACTGGTTAAGGTCTTAACTCTGACTCTGGCCTAATAGCTAAGGTCTTAACTCTTACTCTGGCCTAATAGCTAAGGTCTTCGACTCGTACTCTGGCCTACTGGTTAAGGTCTTAACTCTTACTCTGGCCTACTGGTTAAGGTCTTAACTCTTACTCTGGCCTAATACCTAAGGTCTTAGACTCGTACTCTGGCCTAATGGTTAAGGTCTTAACTCTTACTCTGGCCGAATAGCTAAGGTATTAGACTCGTACTCTGGCCTAATGGTTAAGGTCTTAACTCTTACTCTGGCCTAATAGCTATGGTCTTAACTCTTACTCTGGCCTAATAGCTTAGGTCTTAGACTCGTACTCTGGCCTACTGGTTAAGGTCTTAACTCTTACTCTGGCCTAATCGCTAAGGTCTTAACTCTTACTCTGGCCTACTGGTTAAGGTCTTAACTCTTACTCTGGCCTACTGGTTAAGGTCTTAACTCTTACTCTGGCCTAATAGCTAAGGTCTTAACTCTTACTCTGGCCTACTGGTTAAGGTCTTAACTCTTACTCTGGCCTAATAGCTAAGGTCTTAGACTCGTATTCTGGCCTAATAGCTAATGTCTTAGTCTCGTACTCTGGCCTAATGGTTAAGGTCTTAACTCTTACTCTTGCCTAATAGAAAAGGTCTTAGACTCGTACTCTTGCCTAATAGCTAAGGTCTTAGACTCGTACTCTGGCCTAATAGCTAAGGTCTTTGACTCGTACTCTGGCCTACTGGTTAAGGTCTTAACTCTTACTCTGGCCTAATAGCTAAGGTCTTAGACTCGTACTCTGGCCTAATAGCTAAGGTCTTAGACTCGTACTCTGGCCTACTGGTTAAGGTCTTAACTCTTACTCTGGCCTAATAGCTAAGGTCTAAGACTCGTACTCTGGCCTCATAGCTAAGGTCTTAGACTCGTACTCTGGCCTACTGGTTAAGGTCTTAACTCTTACTCTGGCCTAATAGCTAAGGTCTTAGACTCGTACTCTGGCCTAATGGGTAAGGTCTTAACTCTTACTCTGGCTCAATAGCTAAGGTCTTAGACTCGTACTCTGGCCTAATGGTTAAGGTCTTAAGTCTTATTCTGGCCTAATAGCTAAGGTCTTAACTCTTACTCTGGCCTAATAGGTAAGGTCTTAGACTCGTACTCTGGCCTACTGGTTAAGGTCTTAACTCTTACTCTGGCCTACTGGTCAAGGTCTTAACTCTTACTCTGGCCTAATACCTAAGGTCTTAGACTCGTACTCTGGCCTAATGGTTAAGGTCTTAACTCTTACTCTGGCCTAATAGCTAAGGTATTAGACTCATACTCTGGCCTAATGGTTAAGGTCTTAACTCTTACTCTGGCCTAATAGCTAAGGTCTTAACTCTTACTCTGGCCTAATAGCTTAGGACTTAGACTCATACTCTGGCCTACTGGTTAAGGTCTTAACTCTTACTCTAGCCTAATAACTAAGGTCTTAACTCTTACTCTGGCCTACTGGTTAAGGTCTTAACTCTTACTCTGGCCTACTGGTTAAGGTCTTAACTCTTACTCTGGCCTAATAGCTAAGGTCTTAGACTCGTACTCTGACCTAATGGTTAAGGTCTTAACTCTTACTCTGACCTAATAGCTAAGGTCTTAGACTCGTATTCTGGCCTAATAGCTAATGTCTTAACTCTTACTCTGGCCTACTGGTTAAGGTCTTAACTCTTACTCTGGCCTAATAGCTTAGGACTTAGACTCGTACTCTGGCCTACTGGTTAAGGTCTTAACTCTTACTCTGGCCTAATAGCTAAGGTCTTAACTCTTACTCTGGCCTACTGGTTAAGGTCTTAACTCTTACTCTGGCCTACTGGTTAAGGTCTTAACTCTTACTCTGGCCTAATAGCTAAGGTCTTAGACTCGTACTCTGGCCTAATGGTTAAGGTCTTAACTCTTACTCTGACCTAATATCTAAGGTCTTAGACTCGTATTCTGGCCTAATAGCTAATGTCTTAGACTCGTACTCTGGCCTAATGGTTAAGGTCTTAACTCTTACTCTGGCCTAATAGCTAAGGTCTTAGACTCGTACTCTGGCCTAATAGTTAAGGTCTTAACTCTTACTCTGGCCTACTGGTTAAGGTCTTAGCTCTTTCTCTGGCCTACTGGTTAAGGTCTTAACTCTAACTCTGGCCTAATAGCTAAGGTCTTAACTCTTACTCTGGCCTAATAGCTAAGGTCTTAGACTCATACTCTGGCTTAATGGTTAAGGTCTTAAATCTTAGTCTGGCCTAATAGCTAAGGTCTTAACTCTTACTCTGGTCTTATAGCTAAGGTCTTAACTCTTACTCTGGCCTAATAGCTAAGGTCTTAGACTCGTACTCTGGCCTAATGGTTAAGGTCTTAACTCTTACTCTGGCCTAATAGAAAAGGTCTTAGACTCGTACTCTTGCCTAATAGCTAAGGTCTTAGACCCGTACTCAGGCCTAATAGCTGAGGTCCTAGACTCGTACTCTGGCCTACTGGTTAAGGTCTTAACTCTTACTCTGGCCTAATAGCCAAGGTCTTAGACTCATACTCTGGCAAAATAGTTAAGGTCTTAGACTCGTACTCTGGCCTACTGGTTAAGGTCTTAACTCTTACTCTGGCCTAATAGCTAAGGTCTTAGACTCGTACTCTGGCCTAATAGCTAAGGTCTTAGACTCGTACTCTGGCCTACTGGTTAAGGTCTTAACTCTTACTCTGGCCTAATAGCTAAGGTCTTAACTCTTACTCTGGCCTACTGGTTAAGGTCTTAACTCTTACTCTGGCCTACTGGTTAAGGTCTTAACTCTTACTCTGGCCTAATAGCTAAGGTCTTAGACTCGTACTCTGGCCTAATGGTTAAGGTCTTAACTCTTACTCTGACCTAATATCTAAGGTCTTAGACTCGTATTCTGGCCTAATAGCTAATGTCTTAGACTCGTACTCTGGCCTAATGGTTAAGGTCTTAACTCTTACTCTGGCCTAATAGCTAAGGTCTTAGACTCGTACTCTGGCCTAATAGTTAAGGTCTTAACTCTTACTCTGGCCTACTGGTTAAGGTCTTAGCTCTTTCTCTGGCCTACTGGTTAAGGTCTTAACTCTAACTCTGGCCTAATAGCTAAGGTCTTAACTCTTACTCTGGCCTAATAGCTAAGGTCTTAGACTCATACTCTGGCTTAATGGTTAAGGTCTTAAATCTTAGTCTGGCCTAATAGCTAAGGTCTTAACTCTTACTCTGGTCTTATAGCTAAGGTCTTAACTCTTACTCTGGCCTAATAGCTAAGGTCTTAGACTCGTACTCTGGCCTAATGGTTAAGGTCTTAACTCTTACTCTGGCCTAATAGAAAAGGTCTTAGACTCGTACTCTTGCCTAATAGCTAAGGTCTTAGACCCGTACTCAGGCCTAATAGCTGAGGTCCTAGACTCGTACTCTGGCCTACTGGTTAAGGTCTTAACTCTTACTCTGGCCTAATAGCCAAGGTCTTAGACTCATACTCTGGCAAAATAGCTAAGGTCTTAGACTCGTACTCTGGCCTACTGGTTAAGGTCTTAACTCTTACTCTGGCCTAATAGCTAAGGTCTTAGACTCGTACTCTGGCCTAATAGCTAAGGTCTTAGACTCGTACTCTGGCCTACTGGTTAAGGTCTTAACTCTTACTCTGGCCTAATAGCTAAGGTCTTAGACTCGTACTCTGGCCTAATAGCTAAGGTCTTAGACTCGTACTCTGGCCTACTGGTTAAGGTCTTAACTCTTACTCTGGCCTAATAGCTAAGGTCTTAGACTCGTACTCTGGCCTAATGGTTAAGGTCTTAACTCTTACTCTGGCCTAATAGCTAAGGTCTTAGACTCATACTCTGGCCTAATGGTTAAGGTCTTAAGTCTTATTCTGGCCTAATAGCTAAGGTCTTAACTCTTACTCTGGCCAATAGGTAAGGTCTTAGACTCGTACTCTGGCCTACTGGTTAAGGTCTTAACTCTTACTCTGGCCTACTGGTCAGGGTCTTAACTCTTACTCTGGCCTAATACCTAAGGTCTTAGACTCGTACTCTGGCCTAATGGTTAAGGTCTTAACTCTTACTCTGGCCTAATAGCTAAGGTACTAGACTCATACTCTGGCCTAATGGTTAAGGTCTTAACTCTTACTCTGGCCTAATAGCTAAGGTCTTAACTCTTACTCTGGCCTAATAGCTTAGGACTTAGACTCGTACTCTGGCCTACTGGTTAAGGTCTTAACTCTTACTCTGGCATAATAGCTAAGGTCTTAACTCTTACTCTGGCCTACTGGTTAAGGTCTTAACTCTTACTCTGGCCTAATGGTTAAGGTCTTAACTCTTACTCTGACTTAATAGCTAAGGTCTTAGACTCGTATTCTGGCCTAATAGCTAATGTCTTAGATTCGTACTCTGGCCTAATGGTTAAGGTCTTAACTCTTACTCTGGCCTACTGGTTAAGGTCTTAACTCTTACTCTGGCCTAATAGCTAAGGTCTTAGACTCGTACTCTGGCCTAATGGTTAAGGTATTAACTCTTACTCTGGCCTACTGGTTAAGGTCTTAGCTCTTTCTCTGGCCTACTGGTTAAGGTCTTAACTCTTACTCTGGCCTAATAGCTAAGGTCTTAACTCTTACTCTGGCCTAATAGCTAAGGTCTTAGACTCGTACTCTGGCTTAATGGTTAAGGTCTTAACTCTTACTCTGGCCTAATAGCTAAGGTCTTAACTCTTACTCTGGCCTTATAGCTAAGGTCTTAACTCTTACTCTGGCCTAATAGCTAAAGTCTTAGACTCGTACTCTGGCCTAATGGTTAAGGTCTTAACTCTTACTCTGGCCTAATAGAAAAGGTCTTAGACTCGTACTCTTGCCTAATACCTAAGGTCTTAGACTCGTACTCATGCCTAATAGCTAAGGTCTTAGACTCGTGCTCTGGCCTACTGGTTAAGGTCTTAACTCTTACTCTGGCCTAATAGCTAAGGTCTAAGACTCGTACTCTGGCCTAATAGCTAAGGTCTTAGACTCGTACTCTGGCCTACTGGTTAAGGTCTTAACTCTAACTATGGCCTAATAGCTAAGGTCTTAGACTCGTACTCTGGCCTAATGGGTAAGGTCTTAACTCTTACTCTGGCCTAATAGCTAAGGTCTTAGACTCATACTCTGGCATAATGGTTAAGGTCTAAAGTCTTATTCTGGCCTAATAGCTAAGGTCTTAACTCTTACTCTGGCCTAATAGGTAAGGTCTTAGACTCGTACTCTGGCCTACTGGTTAAGGTCTTAACTCTTACTCTGGCCTAATGGTTAAGGTCTTAACTCTTACTCTGGCCTACTGGTTAAGGTCTTAACTCTTACTCTGGCCTAATAGCTAAGGTCTTAGACTCGTACTCTGACCTAATGGTTAAGGTCTTAACTCTTACTCTGACCTAATAGCTAAGGTCTTAGACTCGTATTCTGGCCTAATAGCTAATGTCTTAACTCTTACTCTGGCCTACTGGTTAAGGTCTTAACTCTTACTCTGGCCTACTGGTTAAGGTCTTAACTCTAACTATGGCCTAATAGCTAAGGTCTTAGACTCGTACTCTGGCCTAATGGGTAAGGTCTTAACTCTTACTCTGGCCTAATAGCTAAGGTCTTAGACTCATACTCTGGCATAATGGTTAAGGTCTAAAGTCTTATTCTGGCCTAATAGCTAAGGTCTTAACTCTTACTCTGGCCTAATAGGTAAGGTCTTAGACTCGTACTCTGGCCTACTGGTTAAGGTCTTAACTCTTACTCTGGCCTAATGGTTAAGGTCTTAACTCTTACTCTGGCCTACTGGTTAAGGTCTTAACTCTTACTCTGGCCTAATAGCTAAGGTCTTAGACTCGTACTCTGACCTAATGGTTAAGGTCTTAACTCTTACTCTGACCTAATAGCTAAGGTCTTAGACTCGTATTCTGGCCTAATAGCTAAGGTCTTAGACTCGTACTCTGGCCTAATGGTTAAGGTCTTAACTCTTACTCTGGCCTTATAGCTAAGGTCTTAACACTTACTCTGGCCTACTGGTTAAGGTCTTAATTCTTACTCTGGCCTAATAGCTAAGGTCTTAGACTCGTACTCTGGCCTAATGGTTAAGGTCTTAGACTCGTACTATGGCCTAATGGTTAAGGTCTTAACTCTTACTCTGGCCTACTGGTTAAGGTCTTAACTCTGACTCTGGCCTAATAGCTAAGGTCTTAACTTTTACTCTGGCCTAATAGCTAAGGTCTTAGACTCGTACTCTGGCATACTGGTTAAGGTCTTAACTCTTACTCTGGCCTACTGGTTAAGGTCTTAACTCTTACTCTGGCCTAATACCTAAGGTCTTAGACTCGTACTCTGGCCTAAT
Source organism: Triturus cristatus (assembly GCF_964204655.1). Lineage (NCBI taxonomy): Eukaryota > Metazoa > Chordata > Amphibia > Caudata > Salamandridae > Triturus > Triturus cristatus. Next base: position 363,446 of record NW_028187963.1, on the reverse strand, counting down.
GGTTAAGGTCTTAACTCTTACTCTGGCCGAATAGCTAAGGTATTAGACTCGTACTCTGGCCTAATGGTTAAGGTCTTAACTCTTACTCTGGCCTAATAGCTATGGTCTTAACTCTTGCTCTGGCCTAATAGCTTAGGTCTTAGACTCGTACTCTGGCCTACTGGTTAAGGTCTTAACTCTTACTCTGGCCTAATCGCTAAGGTCTTAACTCTTACTCTGGCCTACTGGTTAAGGTCTTAACTCTTACTCTGGCCTACTGGTTAAGGTCTTAACTCTTACTCTGGCCTAATAGCTAAGGTCTTAGACTTGTATTCTGGCCTAATAGCTAATGTCTTAGTCTCGTACTCTGGCCTAATGGTTAAGGTCTTAACTCTTACTCTTGCCTAATAGAAAAGGTCTTAGACTCGTACTCTTGCCTAATAGCTAAGGTCTTAGACTCGTACTCTGGCCTAATAGCTAAGGTCTTAGACTCGTACTCTGGCCTACTGGTTAAGGTCTTAACTCTTACTCTGGCCTAATAGCTAAGGTCTTAGACTCGTACTCTGGCCTAATAGCTAAGGTCTTAGACTCGTACTCTGGCCTACCGGTTAAGGTCTTAACTCTTACTCTGGCCTAATAGCTAAGGTCTAAGACTCGTACTCTGGCCTAATAGCTAAGGTCTTAGACTCGTACTCTGGCCTACTGGTTAAGGTCTTAACTCTTACTCTGGCCTAATAGCTAAGGTCTTAGACTCGTACTCTGGCCTAATGGGTAAGGTCTTAACTCTTACTCTGGCCTAATAGCTAAGGTCTTAGACTCGTACTCAGGCCTAATGGTTAAGGTCTTAAGTCTTATTCTGGCCTAATAGCTAAGGTCTTAACTCTTACTCTGGCCTAATAGGTAAGGTCTTAGACTCATACTCTGGCCTACTGGTTAAGGTCTTAACTCTTACTCTGGCCTACTGGTCAAGGTCTTAACTCTTACTCTGGCCTAATACCTAAGGTCTTAGACTCGTACTCTGGCCTAATGGTTAAGGTCTTAACTCTTACTCTGGCCTAATAGCTATGATCTTAACTCTTGCTCTGGCCTAATAGCTTAGGTCTTAGACTCGTACTCTGGCCTACTGGTTAAGGTCTTAACTCTTACTCTGGCCTAATCGCTAAGGTCTTAACTCTTACTCTGGCCTACTGGTTAAGGTCTTAACTCTTACTCTGGCCTACTGGTTAAGGTCTTAACTCTTACTCTGGCCTAATAGCTAAGGTCTTAGACTCGTATTCTGGCCTAATAGCTAATGTCTTAGTCTCGTACTCTGGCCTAATGGTTAAGGTCTTAACTCTTACTCTTGCCTAATAGAAAAGGTCTTAGACTCGTACTCTTGCCTAATAGCTAAGGTCTTAGACTCGTACTCTGGCCTAATAGCTAAGGTCTTAGACTCGTACTCTGGCCTACTGGTTAAGGTCTTAACTCTTACTCTGGCCTAATAGCTAAGGTCTTAAACTCGTACTCTGGCCTAATAGCTAAGGTCTTAGACTCGTACTCTGGCCTACTGGTTAAGGTCTTAACTCTTACTCTGGCCTAATAGCTAAGGTCTTAAACTCGTACTCTGGCCTAATAGCTAAGGTCTTAGACTCGTACTCCGGCCTACTGGTTAAGGTCTTAACTCTTACTCTGGCCTAAAAGTTATGGTATTAGACTCATACTCTGGCCTAATGGTTAAGGTCTTAACTCTTACTCTGGCCTACTGGTTAAGGTCTTAGCTCTTTCTCTGGCCTACTGGTTAAGGTCTTAACTCTTACTCTGGCCTAATAGCTAAGGTCTTAACTCTTACTCTGGCCTAATAGCTTAGGTCTTAGACTCGTACTCTGGCTTAATGGTTAAGGTCTTAACTCTTACTCTGGCCTAATAGCTAAGGTCTTAACTCTTACTCTGGCCTTATAGCTAAGGTCTTAACTCTTACTCTGGCCTAATAGCTAAGGTGTTAGACTCGTACTCTGGCCTAATGGTTAAGGTCTTAACTCTTACTCTGGCCTAATAGCTAAGGTCATAGACTCGTACTCTGGCCTAATGGTTAAGGTCTTAAGTCTTATTCTGGCCTAATAGCTAAGGTCTTAACTCTTACTCTGGCCTAATAGGTAAGGTCTTAGACTCGTACTCTGGCCTACTGGTTAAGGTCTTAACTCTTACTCTGGCCTACTGGTCAAGGTCTTAACTCTTACTCTGGCCTAATACCTAAGGTCTTAGACTCGTACTCTGGCCTAATGGTTAAGGTCTTAACTCTTACTCTGGCCTAATAGCTAAGGTGTTAGACTCGTACTCTGGCAAAATAGCTAAGGTCTTAGACTCGTACTCTGGCCTACTGGTTAAGGTCTTAACTCTTACTCTGGCCTAATAGCTAAGGTATTAGACTCGTACTCTGGCCTAATGGTTAAGGTCTTAACTCTTACTCTGGCCTAATAGCTAAGGTCTTAGACTCGTACTCTGGCCTAATGGTTAAGGTCTTAAGTCTTATTCTGGCCTAATAGCTAAGGTCTTAACTCTTACTCTGGCCTAATAGGTAAGGTGTTAGACTCGTACTCTGGCCTACTGGTTAAGGTCTTAACTCTTACTCTGGCCTACTGGTCAAGGTCTTAACTTTTACTCTGGCCTAATAGCTAAGGTCTTAGACTCGTACTCTGGCCTAATGGTTAAGGTCTTAACTCTTACTCTGGCCTAATAGCTAAGGTATTAGACTCATACTCTGGCCTAATGGTTAAGGTCTTAACTCTTACTCTGGCCTAATAGCTAAGGTCTTAACTCTTACTCTGGCCTAATAGCTTAGGACTTAGACTCGTACTCTGGCCTACTGGTTAAGGTCTTAACTCTTACTCTGGCCTAATAGCTAAGGTATTAGACTCATACTCTGGCCTAATGGTTAAGGTCTTAACTCTTACTCTGGCCTAATAGCTAAGGTCTTAACTCTTACTCTGGCCTAATAGCTTAGGACTTAGACTCGTACTCTGGCCTACTGGTTAAGGTCTTAACTCTTACTCTGGCCTAATAGCTAAGGTCTTAACTCTTACTCTGGCCTACTGGTTAAGGTCTTAACTCTTACTCTGGCCTACTGGTTAAGGTCTTAACTCTTACTCTGGCCTAATAGCTAAGGTCTTAGACTCGTACTCTGGCCTAATGGTTAAGGTCTTAACTCTTACTCTGACCTAATAGCTAAGGTCTTAGACTCGTATTCTGGCCTAATAGCTAATGTCTTAGACACGTACTCTGGCCTAATGGTTAAGGTCTTAACTCTTACTCTGGCCTACTGGTTAAGGTCTTAACTCTTACTCTAGCCTAATAGCTAAGGTCTTAGACTCGTACTCTGGCCTAATGGTTAAGGTCTTAACTCTTACTCTGGCCTACTGGTTAAGGTCTTAGCTCTTTCTCTGGTCTACTGGTTAAGGTCTTAACTCTTACTCTGGCCTAATAGCTAAGGTCTTAACTCTTACTCTGGCCTAATAGCTAAGGTCTTAGACTCGTACTCTGGCTTAATGGTTAAGGTCTTAACTCTTACTCTGGCCTAATAGCTAAGGTCTTAACTCTTACTCTGGCCTTATAGCTAAGGTCTTAACTCTTACTCTGGCCTAATAGCTAAGGTCTTAGACTCGTACTCTGGCCTAATGGTTAAGGTCTTAACTCTTACTCTGGCCTAATAGAAAAGGTCTTAGACTCGTACTCTTGTCTAATAGCTAAGGTCTTAGACTCGTACTCAGGCCTAATAGCTAAGGTCTTAGACTCGTACTCTGGCCTACTGGTTAAGGTCTTAACTCTTACTCTGGCCTAATAGCTAAGGTCTTAGACTCGTACTCTGGCCTAATAGCTAAGGTCTTAGACTCGTACTCTGGCCTACTGGTTAAGGTCTTAACTCTTACTCTGGCCTAATAGCTAAGGTCTTAGACTCGTACTCTGGCCTAATAGCTAAGGTCTTAGACTCGTACTCTGGCCTACTGGTTAAGGTCCTAACTCTTACACTGGCCTACTGGTCAAGGTCTTAACTCTTACTCTGGCCTAATAGCTAAGGTATTAGACTCATACTCTGGCCTAATGGTTAAGGTCTTAACTCTTACTCTGGCCTAATAGCTAAGGTCTTAACTCTTACTCTGGCCTAATAGCTTAGGTCTTCGACTCATACTCTGGCCTACTGGTTAAGGTCTTAACTCTTACTCTGGCCTAATTCCTAAGGTCTTAGACTCGTACTCTGGCCTAATGGTTAAGGTCCTAACTCTTACTCTGGCCTAAAAGTTACGGTATTAGACTCATACTCTGGCCTAATGGTTAAGGTCTTAACTCTTACTCTGGCCTAATAGCTAAGGTCTTAGACTCGTACTCCGGCCTAATGGTTAAGGTCTTAACTCTTACTCTGGCCTACTGGTTAAGGTCTTAGCTCTTTCTCTGGCCTACTGGGTAAGGTCTTAACTCTTACTCTGGCCTTATAGCTAAGGTCTTAACTCTTACTCTGGCCTTATAGCTAAGGTCTTAACTCTTACTCTGGCCTAATAGCTAAGGTCTTAGACTCGTACTCTGGCCTAATGGTTAAGGTCTTAACTCTTACTCTGGCCTAATAGAAAAGGTCTTAGACTCGTACTCTTGCCTAATAGCTAAGGTCTTAGACTCGTACTCAGGCCTAATAGCTAAGGTCTTAGACTCGTACTCTGGCCTACTGGTTAAGGTCTTAACTCTTACTCTGGCCTAATAGCTAAGGTCTTAGACTCATACTCTGGCAAAATAGCTAAGGTCTTACACTCGTACTCTGGCCTACTGGTTAAGGTCTTAACTCTTACTCTGGCCTAATACCTAAGGTATTAGACTCGTACTCTGGCCTAATGGTTAAGGTCTTAACTCTTACTCTGGCCTAATAGCTAAGGTCTTAGACTCGTACTATGGCCTACAGGTTAAGTTCTTAACTCTTACTCTGGCCTACTGGTTAAGGTCTTAACTCTTTCTCTGGCCTAATAGCTAAGGTCTTAGACTCGTACTCTGGCCTACTGGTTAAGGTCTTAACTCTTACTCTGGCCTAATAGCTAAGGTCTAAGACTCGTACTCTGGCCTAATAGCTAAGGTCTTAGACTCGTACTCTGGCCTAATAGCTAAGGTCTTAGACTCGTACTCTGGCCTACTGGTTACGGTCTTAACTCTTACTCTGGCCTAATAGCTAAGGTCTTAGACTCGTACTCTGGCCTAATAGCTAAGGTCTCAGACTCGTACTCTGGCCTACTGGTTAAGGTCTTAACTCTTACTCTGGCCTAATAGCTAAGGTCTTAGACTCGTACTCTTGCCTAATAGCTAAGGTCTTAGACTCGTACTCTGGCCTACTGGTTTAGGTCTTAACTCTTACTCTGGCCTAATAGCTAAGGTCTTAGACTCGTACTCTGGCCTAATGGGTAAGGTCTTAACTCTTACTCTGGCCTAATAGCTAAGGTCTTAGACTCGTACTCTGGCCTAATGGTTAAGGTCTTAAGTCTTATTCTGGCCTAATAGCTAAGTTCTTAACTCTTACTCTGGCCTAATAGGTAAGGTCTTAGACTCGTACTCTGGCCTACTGGTTAAGGTCTTAACTCTTACTCTGGCCTACTGGTTAAGGTCTTAACTCTTACTCTGGCCTAATAGCTAAGGTCTTAGACTCGTACTCTGGCCTAATGGTTAAGGTCTTAACTCTTACTCTGGCCTTATAGCTAAGGTCTTAACACTTACTCTGGCCTACTGGTTAAGGTCTTAACTCTTACTCTGGCCTACTGGTTATTGTCTTAACTCTTACTCTGGCCTAATAGCTAAGGTCTTAGACTCGTACTCTGGCCTAATGGTTAAGGTCTTAACTCTTACTCTGGCCTTATAGCTAAGGTCTTAACACTTACTCTGGCCTAATAGCTAAGGTCTTAGACTCGTACTCTGGCCTAATGGTTAAGGTCTTAACTCTTACTCTTGCCTAATAGAAAAGGTCTTAGACTCGTACTCTTGCCTAATAGCTAAGGTCTTAGACTCGTACTCTGGCCTAATAGCTAAGGTCTTAGACTCGTACTCTGGCCTACTGGTTACGGTCTTAACTCTTACTCTGGCCTAATAGCTAAGGTCTTAGACTCGTACTCTGGCCTAATAGCTAAGGTCTTAGACTCGTACTCTGGCCTACTGGTTAAGGTCTTAACTCTTACTCTGGCCTCATAGCTAAGGTCTTAGACTCGTACTCTGGCCTAATAGCGAAGGTCTTAGACTCGTACTCTGGCCTACTGGTTAAGGTCTTAACTCTTACTCTGGCCTAATAGCTAAGGTCTTAGACTCGTACTCTGGCCTAATGGGTAAGGTCTTAACTCTTACTCTGGCCTAATAGCTAAGGTCTTAGACTCGTACTCTGGCCTAATGGTTAAGGTCTTAAGTCTTATTCTGGCCTAATAGCTAAGTTCTTAACTCTTACTCTGGCCTAATAGGTAAGGTCTTAGACTCGTACTCTGGCCTACTGGTTAAGGTCTTAACTCTTACTCTGGCCTACTGGTTAAGGTCTTAACTCTTACTCTGGCCTAATAGCTAAGGTCTTAGACTCGTACTCTGGCCTAATAGCTAAGGTCTTAGACTCGTACTCTGGCCTAATGGTTAAGGTCTTAACTCTTACTCTGGCCTAATAGCTAAGGTATTAGACTCACACTCTGGCCTAATGGTTAAGGTCTTAACTCTTACTCTGGCCTAATAGCTAAGGTCTTAACTCTTACTCTTGCCTAATAGCTTAGGACTTAGACTCATACTCTGGCCTACTGGTTAAGGTCTTAACTCTTACTCTGGCTTAATAGCTAAGGTCTTAACTCTTACTCTGGCCTACTGGTTAAGGTCTTAACTCTTACTCTGGCCTAATAGCTAAGGTCTTACACTCGTACTCTGACCTAATGGTTAAGGTCTTAACTCTTACTCTGACCTAATAGCTAAGGTCTTAGACTCATATTCTGGCCTAATAGCTAATGTCTTAACTCTTACTCTGGCCTACTGGTTAAGGTCTTAACTCTTACTCTGGCCTACTGGTTAAGGTCTTAACTCTTACTCTGGCCTAATAGCTAAGGTCTTGGACTTGTACTCTGGCCTAATGGTTAAGGTCTTAACTCTTACTCTGGCCTTATAGCTAAGGTCTTAACACTTACTCTGGCCTACTGGTTAAGGTCTTAACTCCCACTCTGGCCTACTGGTTAAGGTCTTAACTCTTACTCTGGCCTAATAGCTAAGGTCTTAGACTCGTACTCTGGCCTAATGGTTAAGGTCTTAACTCTTACTCTGGCCTAATAGTTAAAGTCTTAGACTCGTACTATGGCCTAATGGTTAAGGTCTTAACTCTTACTCTAGCCTACTGGTTAAGGTCTTAACTCTGACTCTGGCCTAATAGCTAAGGTCTTAACTCTTACTCTGGCCTAATAGCTAAGGTCTTCGACTCGTACTCTGGCCTACTGGTTAAGGTCTTAACTCTTACTCTGGCCTACTGGTTAAGGTCTTAACTCTTACTCTGGCCTAATACCTAAGGTCTTAGACTCGTACTCTGGCCTAATGGTTAAGGTCTTAACTCTTACTCTGGCCGAATAGCTAAGGTATTAGACTCGTACTCTGGCCTAATGGTTAAGGTCTTAACTCTTACTCTGGCCTAATAGCTAAGGTCTTAGACTCGTACTCTGGCCTAATAGTTAAGGTCTTAACTCTTACTCTGGCCTACTGGTTAAGGTCTTAGCTCTTTCTCTGGCCTACTGGTTAAGGTCTTAACTCTAACTCTGGCCTAATAGCTAAGGTCTTAACTCTTACTCTGGCCTAATAGCTAAGGTCTTAGACTCATACTCTGGCTTAATGGTTAAGGTCTTAAATCTTAGTCTGGCCTAATAGCTAAGGTCTTAACTCTTACTCTGGTCTTATAGCTAAGGTCTTAACTCTTACTCTGGCCTAATAGCTAAGGTCTTAGACTCGTACTCTGGCCTAATGGTTAAGGTCTTAACTCTTACTCTGGCCTAATAGAAAAGGTCTTAGACTCGTACTCTTGCCTAATTGCTAAGGTCTTAGACCCGTACTCAGGCCTAATAGCTGAGGTCCTAGACTCGTACTCTGGCCTACTGGTTAAGGTCTTAACTCTTACTCTGGCCTAATAGCCAAGGTCTTAGACTCATACTCTGGCAAAATAGTTAAGGTCTTAGACTCGTACTCTGGCCTACTGGTTAAGGTCTTAACTCTTACTCTGGCCTAATAGCTAAGGTCTTAGACTCGTACTCTGGCCTAATAGCTAAGGTCTTAGACTCGTACTCTGGCCTACTGGTTAAGGTCTTAACTCTTACTCTGGCCTAATCGCTAAGGTCTTAACTCTTACTCTGGCCTACTGGTTAAGGTCTTAACTCTTACTCTGGCCTACTGGTTAAGGTCTTAACTCTTACTCTGGCCTAATAGCTAAGGTCTTAACTCTTACTCTGGCCTACTGGTTAAGGTCTTAACTCTTACTCTGGCCTAATAGCTAAGGTCTTAGACTCGTATTCTGGCCTAATAGCTAATGTCTTAGTCTCGTACTCTGGCCTAATGGTTAAGGTCTTAACTCTTACTCTTGCCTAATAGAAAAGGTCTTAGACTCGTACTCTTGCCTAATAGCTAAGGTCTTAGACTCGTACTCTGGCCTAATAGCTAAGGTCTTAGACTCGTACTCTGGCCTACTGGTTAAGGTCTTAACTCTTACTCTGGCCTAATAGCTAAGGTCTTAGACTCGTACTCTGGCCTAATAGCTAAGGTCTTAGACTCGTACTCTGGCCTACTGGTTAAGGTCTTAACTCTTACTCTGGCCTAATAGCTAAGGTCTAAGACTCGTACTCTGGCCTCATAGCTAAGGTCTTAGACTCGTACTCTGGCCTACTGGTTAAGGTCTTAACTCTTACTCTGGCCTAATAGCTAAGGTCTTAGACTCGTACTCTGGCCTAATGGGTAAGGTCTTAACTCTTACTCTGGCTCAATAGCTAAGGTCTTAGACTCGTACTCTGGCCTAATGGTTAAGGTCTTAAGTCTTATTCTGGCCTAATAGCTAAGGTCTTAACTCTTACTCTGGCCTAATAGGTAAGGTCTTAGACTCGTACTCTGGCCTACTGGTTAAGGTCTTAACTCTTACTCTGGCCTACTGGTCAAGGTCTTAACTCTTACTCTGGCCTAATACCTAAGGTCTTAGACTCGTACTCTGGCCTAATGGTTAAGGTCTTAACTCTTACTCTGGCCTAATAGCTAAGGTATTAGACTCATACTCTGGCCTAATGGTTAAGGTCTTAACTCTTACTCTGGCCTAATAGCTAAGGTCTTAACTCTTACTCTGGCCTAATAGCTTAGGACTTAGACTCATACTCTGGCCTACTGGTTAAGGTCTTAACTCTTACTCTAGCCTAATAACTAAGGTCTTAACTCTTACTCTGGCCTACTGGTTAAGGTCTTAACTCTTACTCTGGCCTACTGGTTAAGGTCTTAACTCTTACTCTGGCCTAATAGCTAAGGTCTTAGACTCGTACTCTGACCTAATGGTTAAGGTCTTAACTCTTACTCTGACCTAATAGCTAAGGTCTTAGACTCGTATTCTGGCCTAATAGCTAATGTCTTAACTCTTACTCTGGCCTACTGGTTAAGGTCTTAACTCTTACTCTGGCCTAATAGCTTAGGACTTAGACTCGTACTCTGGCCTACTGGTTAAGGTCTTAACTCTTACTCTGGCCTAATAGCTAAGGTCTTAACTCTTACTCTGGCCTACTGGTTAAGGTCTTAACTCTTACTCTGGCCTACTGGTTAAGGTCTTAACTCTTACTCTGGCCTAATAGCTAAGGTCTTAGACTCGTACTCTGGCCTAATGGTTAAGGTCTTAACTCTTACTCTGACCTAATATCTAAGGTCTTAGACTCGTATTCTGGCCTAATAGCTAATGTCTTAGACTCGTACTCTGGCCTAATGGTTAAGGTCTTAACTCTTACTCTGGCCTAATAGCTAAGGTCTTAGACTCGTACTCTGGCCTAATAGTTAAGGTCTTAACTCTTACTCTGGCCTACTGGTTAAGGTCTTAGCTCTTTCTCTGGCCTACTGGTTAAGGTCTTAACTCTAACTCTGGCCTAATAGCTAAGGTCTTAACTCTTACTCTGGCCTAATAGCTAAGGTCTTAGACTCATACTCTGGCTTAATGGTTAAGGTCTTAAATCTTAGTCTGGCCTAATAGCTAAGGTCTTAACTCTTACTCTGGTCTTATAGCTAAGGTCTTAACTCTTACTCTGGCCTAATAGCTAAGGTCTTAGACTCATACTCTGGCCTAATGGTTAAGGTCTTAACTCTTACTCTGGCCTAATAGAAAAGGTCTTAGACTCGTACTCTTGCCTAATAGCTAAGGTCTTAGACCCGTACTCAGGCCTAATAGCTGAGGTCCTAGACTCGTACTCTGGCCTACTGGTTAAGGTCTTAACTCTTACTCTGGCCTAATAGCCAAGGTCTTAGACTCATACTCTGGCAAAATAGTTAAGGTCTTAGACTCGTACTCTGGCCTACTGGTTAAGGTCTTAACTCTTACTCTGGCCTAATAGCTAAGGTCTTAGACTCGTACTCTGGCCTAATAGCTAAGGTCTTAGACTCGTACTCTGGCCTACTGGTTAAGGTCTTAACTCTTACTCTGGCCTAATAGCTAAGGTCTTAACTCTTACTCTGGCCTACTGGTTAAGGTCTTAACTCTTACTCTGGCCTACTGGTTAAGGTCTTAACTCTTACTCTGGCCTAATAGCTAAGGTCTTAGACTCGTACTCTGGCCTAATGGTTAAGGTCTTAACTCTTACTCTGACCTAATATCTAAGGTCTTAGACTCGTATTCTGGCCTAATAGCTAATGTCTTAGACTCGTACTCTGGCCTAATGGTTAAGGTCTTAACTCTTACTCTGGCCTAATAGCTAAGGTCTTAGACTCGTACTCTGGCCTAATAGTTAAGGTCTTAACTCTTACTCTGGCCTACTGGTTAAGGTCTTAGCTCTTTCTCTGGCCTACTGGTTAAGGTCTTAACTCTAACTCTGGCCTAATAGCTAAGGTCTTAACTCTTACTCTGGCCTAATAGCTAAGGTCTTAGACTCATACTCTGGCTTAATGGTTAAGGTCTTAAATCTTAGTCTGGCCTAATAGCTAAGGTCTTAACTCTTACTCTGGTCTTATAGCTAAGGTCTTAACTCTTACTCTGGCCTAATAGCTAAGGTCTTAGACTCGTACTCTGGCCTAATGGTTAAGGTCTTAACTCTTACTCTGGCCTAATAGAAAAGGTCTTAGACTCGTACTCTTGCCTAATAGCTAAGGTCTTAGACCCGTACTCAGGCCTAATAGCTGAGGTCCTAGACTCGTACTCTGGCTTACTGGTTAAGGTCTTAACTCTTACTCTGGCCTAATAGCCAAGGTCTTAGACTCATACTCTGGCAAAATAGCTAAGGTCTTAGACTCGTACTCTGGCCTACTGGTTAAGGTCTTAACTCTTACTCTGGCCTAATAGCTAAGGTCTTAGACTCGTACTCTGGCCTAATAGCTAAGGTCTTAGACTCGTACTCTGGCCTACTGGTTAAGGTCTTAACTCTTACTCTGGCCTAATAGCTAAGGTCTTAGACTCGTACTCTGGCCTAATAGCTAAGGTCTTAGACTCGTACTCTGGCCTACTGGTTAAGGTCTTAACTCTTACTCTGGCCTAATAGCTAAGGTCTTAGACTCGTACTCTGGCCTAATGGTTAAGGTCTTAACTCTTACTCTGGCCTAATAGCTAAGGTCTTAGACTCATACTCTGGCCTAATGGTTAAGGTCTTAAGTCTTATTCTGGCCTAATAGCTAAGGTCTTAACTCTTACTCTGGCCAATAGGTAAGGTCTTAGACTCGTACTCTGGCCTACTGGTTAAGGTCTTAACTCTTACTCTGGCCTACTGGTCAGGGTCTTAACTCTTACTCTGGCCTAATACCTAAGGTCTTAGACTCGTACTCTGGCCTAATGGTTAAGGTCTTAACTCTTACTCTGGCCTAATAGCTAAGGTACTAGACTCATACTCTGGCCTAATGGTTAAGGTCTTAACTCTTACTCTGGCCTAATAGCTAAGGTCTTAACTCTTACTCTGGCCTAATAGCTTAGGACTTAGACTCGTACTCTGGCCTACTGGTTAAGGTCTTAACTCTTACTCTGGCATAATAGCTAAGGTCTTAACTCTTACTCTGGCCTACTGGTTAAGGTCTTAACTCTTACTCTGGCCTAATGGTTAAGGTCTTAACTCTTACTCTGACTTAATAGCTAAGGTCTTAGACTCGTATTCTGGCCTAATAGCTAATGTCTTAGATTCGTACTCTGGCCTAATGGTTAAGGTCTTAACTCTTACTCTGGCCTACTGGTTAAGGTCTTAACTCTTACTCTGGCCTAATAGCTAAGGCCTCGTACTTTGGCCTAATGGTCAAGGTCTTAACTCTTACTCTGGCCTAATAGCTAAGGTCTTAGACTCGTACTCTGGCCTAATGGTTAAGGTCTTAACTCTTACTCTGGCCTAATAGCTAAGGTCTTAGACTCGTACTCTGGCCGAATAGCTAAGGTCTTAGACTCGTACTCTGGCCTAATGGTTAAGGTCTTAAGTCTTATTCTGGCCTAATAGCTAAGGTCTTAGACTCGTACTCTGGCCTAATAGCTAAGGTCTTAGACTCGTACTCTGGCCTAATGGTTAAGGTCTTAACTCTTACTCTGGCCTAATAGCTAAGGTATTAGACTCACACTCTGGCCTAATGGTTAAGGTCTTAACTCTTACTCTGGCCTAATAGCTAAGGTCTTAACTCTTACTCTTGCCTAATAGCTTAGGACTTAGACTCATACTCTGGCCTACTGGTTAAGGTCTTAACTCTTACTCTGGCTTAATAGCTAAGGTCTTAACTCTTACTCTGGCCTACTGGTTAAGGTCTTAACTCTTACTCTGGCCTAATAGCTAAAGTCTTAGACTCGTACTCTGACCTAATGGTTAAGGTCTTAACTCTTACTCTGACCTAATAGCTAAGGTCTTAGACTCATATTCTGGCCTAATAGCTAATGTCTTAACTCTTACTCTGGCCTACTGGTTAAGGTCTTAACTCTTACTCTGGCCTACTGGTTAAGGTCTTAACTCTTACTCTGGCCTAATAGCTAAGGTCTTGGACTCGTACTCTGGCCTAATGGTTAAGGTCTTAACTCTTACTCTGGCCTTATAGCTAAGGTCTTAACACTTACTCTGGCCTACTGGTTAAGGTCTTAACTCCCACTCTGGCCTACTGGTTAAGGTCTTAACTCTTACTCTGGCCTAATAGCTAAGGTCTTAGACTCCTACTCTGGCCTAATGGTTAAGGTCTTAACTCTTACTCTGGCCTAATAGTTAAAGTCTTAGACTCGTACTATGGCCTAATGGTTAAGGTCTTAACTCTTACTCTAGCCTACTGGTTAAGGTCTTAACTCTGACTCTGGCCTAATAGCTAAGGTCTTAACTCTTACTCTGGCCTAATAGCTAAGGTCTTCGACTCGTACTCTGGCCTACTGGTTAAGGTCTTAACTCTTACTCTGGCCTACTGGTTAAGGTCTTAACTCTTACTCTGGCCTAATACCTAAGGTCTTAGACTCGTACTCTGGCCTAATGGTTAAGGTCTTAACTCTTACTCTGGCCGAATAGCTAAGGTATTAGACTCGTACTCTGGCCTAATGGTTAAGGTCTTAACTCTTACTCTGGCCTAATAGCTATGGTCTTAACTCTTACTCTGGCCTAATAGCTTAGTTCTTAGACTCGTACTCTGGCCTACTGGTTAAGGTCTTAACTCTTACTCTGGCCTAATCGCTAAGGTCTTAACTCTTACTCTGGCCTACTGGTTAAGGTCTTAACTCTTACTCTGGCCTACTGGTTAAGGTCTTAACTCTTACTCTGGCCTAATAGCTAAGGTCTTAACTCTTACTCTGGCCTACTGGTTAAGGTCTTAACTCTTACTCTGGCCTAATAGCTAAGGTCTTAGACTCGTATTCTGGCCTAATAGCTAATGTCTTAGTCTCGTACTCTGGCCTAATGGTTAAGGTCTTAACTCTTACTCTTGCCTAATAGAAAAGGTCTTAGACTCGTACTCTTGCCTAATAGCTAAGGTCTTAGACTCGTACTCTGGCCTAATAGCTAAGGTCTTAGACTCGTACTCTGGCCTACTGGTTAAGGTCTTAACTCTTACTCTGGCCTAATAGCTAAGGTCTTAGACTCGTACTCTGGCCTAATAGCTAAGGTCTTAGACTCGTACTCTGGCCTACTGGTTAAGGTCTTAACTCTTACTCTGGCCTAATAGCTAAGGTCTAAGACTCGTACTCTGGCCTCATAGCTAAGGTCTTAGACTCGTACTCTGGCCTACTGGTTAAGGTCTTAACTCTTACTCTGGCCTAATAGCTAAGGTCTTAGACTCGTACTCTGGCCTAATGGGTAAGGTCTTAACTCTTACTCTGGCTCAATAGCTAAGGTCTTAGACTCGTACTCTGGCCTAATGGTTAAGGTCTTAAGTCTTATTCTGGCCTAATAGCTAAGGTCTTAACTCTTACTCTGGCCTAATAGGTAAGGTCTTAGACTCGTACTCTGGCCTACTGGTTAAGGTCTTAACTCTTACTCTGGCCTACTGGTCAAGGTCTTAACTCTTACTCTGGCCTAATACCTAAGGTCTTAGACTCGTACTCTGGCCTAATGGTTAAGGTCTTAACTCTTACTCTGGCCTAATAGCTAAGGTATTAGACTCATACTCTGGCCTAATGGTTAAGGTCTTAACTCTTACTCTGGCCTAATAGCTAAGGTCTTAACTCTTACTCTGGCCTAATAGCTTAGGACTTAGACTCATACTCTGGCCTACTGGTTAAGGTCTTAACTCTTACTCTAGCCTAATAACTAAGGTCTTAACTCTTACTTTGGCCTACTGGTTAAGGTCTTAACTCTTACTCTGGCCTACTGGTTAAGGTCTTAACTCTTACTCTGGCCTAATAGCTAAGGTCTTAGACTCGTACTCTGACCTAATGGTTAAGGTCTTAACTCTTACTCTGACCTAATAGCTAAGGTCTTAGACTCGTATTCTGGCCTAATAGCTAATGTCTTAACTCTTACTCTGGCCTACTGGTTAAGGTCTTAACTCTTACTCTGGCCTAATAGCTTAGGACTTAGACTCGTACTCTGGCCTACTGGTTAAGGTCTTAACTCTTACTCTGGCCTAATAGCTAAGGTCTTAACTCTTACTCTGGCCTACTGGTTAAGGTCTTAACTCTTACTCTGGCCTACTGGTTAAGGTCTTAACTCTTACTCTGGCCTAATAGCTAAGGTCTTAGACTCGTACTCTGGCCTAATGGTTAAGGTCTTAACTCTTACTCTGACCTAATATCTAAGGTCTTAGACTCGTATTCTGGCCTAATAGCTAATGTCTTAGACTCGTACTCTGGCCTAATGGTTAAGGTCTTAACTCTTACTCTGGCCTAATAGCTAAGGTCTTAGACTCGTACTCTGGCCTAATAGTTAAGGTCTTAACTCTTACTCTGGCCTACTGGTTAAGGTCTTAGCTCTTTCTCTGGCCTACTGGTTAAGGTCTTAACTCTAACTCTGGCCTAATAGCTAAGGTCTTAACTCTTACTCTGGCCTAATAGCTAAGGTCTTAGACTCATACTCTGGCTTAATGGTTAAGGTCTTAAATCTTAGTCTGGCCTAATAGCTAAGGTCTTAACTCTTACTCTGGTCTTATAGCTAAGGTCTTAACTCTTACTCTGGCCTAATAGCTAAGGTCTTAGACTCGTACTCTGGCCTAATGGTTAAGGTCTTAACTCTTACTCTGGCCTAATAGAAAAGGTCTTAGACTCGTACTCTTGCCTAATTGCTAAGGTCTTAGACCCGTACTCAGGCCTAATAGCTGAGGTCCTAGACTCGTACTCTGGCCTACTGGTTAAGGTCTTAACTCTTACTCTGGCCTAATAGCCAAGGTCTTAGACTCATACTCTGGCAAAATAGTTAAGGTCTTAGACTCGTACTCTGGCCTACTGGTTAAGGTCTTAACTCTTACTCTGGCCTAATAGCTAAGGTCTTAGACTCGTACTCTGGCCTAATAGCTAAGGTCTTAGACTCGTACTCTGGCCTACTGGTTAAGGTCTTAACTCTTACTCTGGCCTAATAGCTAAGGTCTTAACTCTTACTCTGGCCTACTGGTTAAGGTCTTAACTCTTACTCTGGCCTACTGGTTAAGGTCTTAACTCTTACTCTGGCCTAATAGCTAAGGTCTTAGACTCGTACTCTGGCCTAATGGTTAAGGTCTTAACTCTTACTCTGACCTAATATCTAAGGTCTTAGACTCGTATTCTGGCCTAATAGCTAATGTCTTAGACTCGTACTCTGGCCTAATGGTTAAGGTCTTAACTCTTACTCTGGCCTAATAGCTAAGGTCTTAGACTCGTACTCTGGCCTAATAGTTAAGGTCTTAACTCTTACTCTGGCCTACTGGTTAAGGTCTTAGCTCTTTCTCTGGCCTACTGGTTAAGGTCTTAACTCTAACTCTGGCCTAATAGCTAAGGTCTTAACTCTTACTCTGGCCTAATAGCTAAGGTCTTAGACTCATACTCTGGCTTAATGGTTAAGGTCTTAAATCTTAGTCTGGCCTAATAGCTAAGGTCTTAACTCTTACTCTGGTCTTATAGCTAAGGTCTTAACTCTTACTCTGGCCTAATAGCTAAGGTCTTAGACTCGTACTCTGGCCTAATGGTTAAGGTCTTAACTCTTACTCTGGCCTAATAGAAAAGGTCTTAGACTCGTACTCTTGCCTAATAGCTAAGGTCTTAGACCCGTACTCAGGCCTAATAGCTGAGGTCCTAGACTCGTACTCTGGCTTACTGGTTAAGGTCTTAACTCTTACTCTGGCCTAATAGCCAAGGTCTTAGACTCATACTCTGGCAAAATAGCTAAGGTCTTAGACTCGTACTCTGGCCTACTGGTTAAGGTCTTAACTCTTACTCTGGCCTAATAGCTAAGGTCTTAGACTCGTACTCTGGCCTAATAGCTAAGGTCTTAGACTCGTACTCTGGCCTACTGGTTAAGGTCTTAACTCTTACTCTGGCCTAATAGCTAAGGTCTTAGACTCGTACTCTGGCCTAATAGCTAAGGTCTTAGACTCGTACTCTGGCCTACTGGTTAAGGTCTTAACTCTTACTCTGGCCTAATAGCTAAGGTCTTAGACTCGTACTCTGGCCTAATGGTTAAGGTCTTAACTCTTACTCTGGCCTAATAGCTAAGGTCTTAGACTCATACTCTGGCCTAATGGTTAAGGTCTTAAGTCTTATTCTGGCCTAATAGCTAAGGTCTTAACTCTTACTCTGGCCAATAGGTAAGGTCTTAGACTCGTACTCTGGCCTACTGGTTAAGGTCTTAACTCTTACTCTGGCCTACTGGTCAGGGTCTTAACTCTTACTCTGGCCTAATACCTAAGGTCTTAGACTCGTACTCTGGCCTAATGGTTAAGGTCTTAACTCTTACTCTGGCCTAATAGCTAAGGTACTAGACTCATACTCTGGCCTAATGGTTAAGGTCTTAACTCTTACTCTGGCCTAATAGCTAAGGTCTTAACTCTTACTCTGGCCTAATAGCTTAGGACTTAGACTCGTACTCTGGCCTACTGGTTAAGGTCTTAACTCTTACTCTGGCATAATAGCTAAGGTCTTAACTCTTACTCTGGCCTACTGGTTAAGGTCTTAACTCTTACTCTGGCCTAATGGTTAAGGTCTTAACTCTTACTCTGACTTAATAGCTAAGGTCTTAGACTCGTATTCTGGCCTAATAGCTAATGTCTTAGATTCGTACTCTGGCCTAATGGTTAAGGTCTTAACTCTTACTCTGGCCTACTGGTTAAGGTCTTAACTCTTACTCTGGCCTAATAGCTAAGGCCTCGTACTTTGGCCTAATGGTCAAGGTCTTAACTCTTACTCTGGCCTAATAGCTAAGGTCTTAGACTCGTACTCTGGCCTAATGGTTAAGGTCTTAACTCTTACTCTGGCCTAATAGCTAAGGTCTTAGACTCGTACTCTGGCCGAATAGCTAAGGTCTTAGACTCGTACTCTGGCCTAATGGTTAAGGTCTTAAGTCTTATTCTGGCCTAATAGCTAAGGTCTTAACTCTTACTCTGGCCTAATAGCTAAGGTCTAAGACTCGTACTCTGGCAAAATAGCTAAGGTCTTAGACTTGTACTCTGGCCTACTGGTTAAGGTCTTAACTCTTACTCTGGCCTAATAGCTAAGGTCTTAGACTCGTACTCTGGCCCAATAGCTAAGGTCTTAGACTCATACTCTGGCCTAATGGTTAAGGTCTTAACTCTTACTCTGGCCTACTGGTTAAGGTCTTAACTCTTACTCTGGCCTAATAGCTAAGGTGTTAGACTCGTACTCTGGCAAAATAGCTAAGGTCTTAGACTCGTACTCTGGCCTACTGGTTAAGGTCTTAACTCTTACTCTGGCCTAATAGCTAAGGTATTAGACTCGTACTCTGGCCTAATGGTTAAGGTCTTAACTCTTACTCTGGCCTAATAGCTAAGGTCTTAGACTCGTACTCTGGCCTAATGGTTAAGGTCTTAACTCTTACTCTGGCCTAATAGCTAAGGTCTTAGACTCGTACTCTGGCCGAATAGCTAAGGTCTTAGACTCGTACTCTGGCCTAATGGTTAAGGTCTTAACTCTTACTCTGGCCTAATAGCTAAGGTCTTAACTCTTACTCTGGCCTAATAGCTAAGGTCTTAGACTCATACTCTGGCTTAATGGTTAAGGTCTTAACTCTTACTCTGGCCTAATAGCTAAGGTCTTAACTCTTACTCTGGCCTTATAGCTAAGGTCTTAACACTTACTCTGGCCTAATAGCTAAGGTCTTAGACTCGTACTCTGGCCTAATGGTTAAGATCTTAACTCTTACTCTGGCCTACTGGTTAAGGTCTTAGACTCGTACTCTTGCCTAATAGCTAAGGTCTTAGACTCGTACTCTGGCAAAATAGCTAAGGTCTTAGACTCGTACTCTGGCCTAATAGCTAAGGTCTTAGACTCGTACTCTGGCCTACTGGTTAAGGTCTTAACTCTTACTCTGGCCTAATAGCTAAGGTCTTAGACTCGTACTCTGGCCTAATGGTTAAGGTCTTAACTCTTACTCTGGCCCAATAGCTAAGGTCTTAGACTCGTACTCTGGCCTAATGGTTAAGGTCTTAAGTCTTATTCTGGCCTAATAGCTAAGGTCTCAACTCTTACTCTGGCCTAATAGGTAAGGTCTTAGACTCGTACTCTGGCCTACTGGTTAAGGTCTTAACTCTTACTCTGGCCTACTGGTCAAGGTCTTAACTCTTACTCTGGCCCAATACCTAAGGTCTTAGACTCGTACTCTGGCCTAATGGTTAAGGTCTTAACTCTTACTCTGGCCTAATAGCTAAGGTATTAGACTCATACTCTGGCCTAATGGTTAAGGTCTTAACTCTTACTCTGGCCTAATAGCTAAGGTCTTAACTCTTACTCTGGCCTAATAGCTAAGGTATTAGACTCGTACTCTGGCCTACTGGTTAAGGTCTTAACTCTTACACTGGCCTAATAGCTAAGGTCTTAACTCTTACTCTGGCCTACTGGTTAAGGTCTTAATTCTTACTCTGGCCTACTGGTTAAGGTCTTAACTCTTACTCTGGCCTAATAGCTAAGGTCTTAGACTCGTACTCTGGCCTAATGGTTAATGTCTTAACTCTTACTCTGACCTAATAGCTAAGGTCTTAGACTTGTATTCTGGCCTAATAGCTAATGTCTTAGACTCTTACTCTGGCCTAATGGTTAAGGTCTTAACTCTTACTCTGGCCTACTGGTTAAGGTCTTAACTCTTACTCTGGCCTAATAGCTAAGGTCTTAGACTCGTACTCTGGCCTAATGGTTAAGGTCTTAACTCTTACTCTGGCCTACTGGTTATGGTCTTAGCTCTTTCTCTGGCCTACTGGTTAAGGTCTTAACTCTTACTCTGGCCTAATAGCTAAGGTCTTAACTCTTACTCTGGCCTAATAGCTAAGGTCTTAGACTCGTACTCTGGCTTAATGGTTAAGGTCTTAACTCTTACTCTGGCCTAATAGCTAAGGTCTTAACTCTTACTCTGGCCTTATAGCTAAGGTCTTAACTCTTACTCTGGCCTAATAGCTAAGGTCTTAGACTCGTACTCTGGCCTAATGGTTAAGGTCTTAACTCTTACTCTGGCCTAATAGAAAAGGTCTTAGACTCGTACTCTTGCCTAATAGCTAAGGTCTTAGACTCGTACTCAGGCCTAATAGCTAAGTTCTTAGACTCGTACTCTGGCCTAATGGTTAAGGTCTTAACTCTTACTCTGACCTAACAGCTAAGGTCTTAGACTCGTATTCTGGCCTAATAGCTAATGTCTTAGACTCGTACTCTGGCCTAATGGTTAAGGTCTTAACTCTTACTCTGGCCTACTGGTTAAGGTCTTAACTCTTACTCTGGCCTAATAGCTAAGGTCTTAGACTCGTACTCTGGCCTAATGGTTAAGGTCTTAACTCTTACTCTGGCCTACTGGTTAAGGTCTTAGCTCTTTCTCTGGCCTACTGGTTAAGGTCTTAACTCTTACTCTGGCCTAATAGCTAAGGTCTTATCTCTTACTCTGGCCTTATAGCTAAGGTCTTAACTCTTACTCTGGCCGAATAGCTAAGGTCTTAGACTCGTACTCTGGCCTAATGGTTAAGGTCTTAACTCTTACTCTGGCCTAATAGAAAAGGTCTAAGACTCGTACTCTTGCCTAATAGCTAAGGTCTTAGACTCGTACTCAGGCCTAATAGCTAAGGTCTTAGACTCGTACTCTGGCCTACTGGTTAAGGTCTTAACTCTTACTCTGGCCTAATAGCTAATGTCTTAGACTCGTACTCTGGCAAAATTGCTAAGGTCTTAGACTCGTACTCTGGCCTACTGGTTAAGGTCTTAACTCTTACTCTGGCCTAATAGCTAAGGTCTTAGACTCGTACTCTGGCCTAATAGCTAAGGTCTTAGACTCGTACTCTGGCCTACTGGTTAAGGTCTTAACTCTTACTCTGGCCTAATAGCTAAGGTCTTAGACTCGTACTCTGGCCTAATAGCTAAGGTCTTAGACTCGTAATCTGGCCTACTGGTTAAGGTCTTAACTCTTACTCTGGCCTAATAGCTAAGGTCTTAGACTAGTACTCTGGCCTAATGGTTAAGGTCTTAACTCTTACTCTGGCCTAATAGCTAAGGTCTTAGACTCGTACTCTGGCCTAATGGTTAAAGTCTTAAGTCTTGTTCTGGCTCAATAGCTAAGGTCTTAACTCTTACTCTGGCCTTATAGGTAAGGTCTTATACCCGTACTCTGGCCTACTGGTTGAGGTCTTAACTCTTACTCTGGCCTACTGGTCAAGGTCTTAACTCTTACTCTGGCCTAATACCTAAGGTCTTAGACTCGTACTCTGGCCTATTGGTTAAGGTCTTAACTCTCACTCTGGCCTAATAGCTAAGGTATTAGACTCATACTCTGGCCTAATGGTTAAGGTCTTAACTCTTACTCTGGCCTAATAGCTAAGGTCTTAACTCTTACTCTGGCCTAATAGCTTAGGACTTAGACTCGTACTCTGACCTACTGGTTAAGGTCTTAACTCTTACTCTGGCCTAATAGCTAAGGTCTTAACTCTTACTCTGGCCTACTGGTTAAGGTCTTAACTCTTACTCTGGCCTAATAGCTAAGGTCTTAGACTCGTACTCTGGCCTAATGGTTAAGGTCTTAACTCTTACTCTGGCCTACTGGTTAATGTCTTAGCTCTTTCTCTGGCCTACTCGTTAAGGTCTTAACTCTTACTCTGGCCTAATAGCTAAGGTCTTAACTCTTACTCTGGCCTAATAGAAAAGGTCTTAGACTCGTACTCTTGCCTAATAGCTAAGGTCTTAGACTCGTACTCAGGCCTAATAGCTAAGGTCTTAGACTCGTACTCTGGCCTACTGGTTAAGGTCTTAACTCTTACTCTGGCCTAATAGCTAAGGTCTTAGACTCGTACTCTGGCAAAATAGCTAAGGTCTTAGACTCGTACTCTGGCCTACTGGTTAAGGTCTTAACTCTTACTCTGGCCTAATAGCTAAGGTCTTAGACTCGTACTCTGGCCTAATAGCTAAGGTCTTAGACTCGTACTCTGGCCTACTGGTTAAGGTCTTAACTCTTACTCTGGCCTAATAGCTAAGGTCTTAGACTCGTACTCTGGCCTAATGGTTAAAGTCTTAAGTCTTGTTCTGGCTCAATAGCTAAGGTCTTAACTCTTACTCTGGCCTTATAGGTAAGGTCTTATACCCGTACTCTGGCCTACTGGTTGAGGTCTTAACTCTTACTCTGGCCTACTGGTCAAGGTCTTAACTCTTACTCTGGCCTAATACCTAAGGTCTTAGACTCGTACTCTGGCCTATTGGTTAAGGTCTTAACTCTCACTCTGGCCTAATAGCTAAGGTATTAGACTCATACTCTGGCCTAATGGTTAAGGTCTTAACTCTTACTCTGGCCTAATAGCTAAGGTCTTAACTCTTACTCTGGCCTAATAGCTTAGGACTTAGACTCGTACTCTGACCTACTGGTTAAGGTCTTAACTCTTACTCTGGCCTAATAGCTAAGGTCTTAACTCTTACTCTGGCCTACTGGTTAAGGTCTTAACTCTTACTCTGGCCTAATAGCTAAGGTCTTAGACTCGTACTCTGGCCTAATGGTTAAGGTCTTAACTCTTACTCTGGCCTACTGGTTAAGGTCTTAGCTCTTTCTCTGGCCTACTCGTTAAGGTCTTAACTCTTACTCTGGCCTAATAGCTAAGGTCTTAACTCTTACTCTGGCCTAATAGAAAAGGTCTTAGACTCGTACTCTTGCCTAATAGCTAATGTCTTAGACTCGTACTCAGGCCTAATAGCTAAGGTCTTAGACTCGTACTCTGGCCTACTGGTTAAGGTCTTAACTCTTACTCTGGCCTAATAGCTAAGGTCTTAGACTCTTACTCTGGCCTAATAGCTAAGGTCTTAGACTAGTACTCTGGCCTAATGGTTAAGGTCTTAACTCTTACTCTGGCCTAATAGCTAAGGTCTTCGACTCGTACTCTGGCCTAATGGTTAAAGTCTTAAGTCTTATTCTGGCCCAATAGCTAAGGTCTTAACTCTTACTCTGGCCTCATAGGTAAGGTCTTAGACCCGTACTCTGGCCTACTGGTTAAGGTCTTAACTCTAACTCTGGCCTACTGGTCAAGGTCTTAACTCTTACTCTGGCCTAATACCTAAGGTCTTAGACTCGCACTCTGGCCTATTGGTAAAGGTCTTAACTCTTACTCTGGCCTAATAGCTAAGGTATTAGACTCATACTCTGGCCTAATGGTTAAGGTCTTAACTCTTACTCTGGCCTAATAGCTAAGGTCTTAACTCTTACTCTGGCCTACTGGTTAAGGTCTTAACTCTTACTCTGGCCTACTGGTTAAGGTCTTAACTCTTACTCTGGCCTAATAGCTAAGGTCTTAGACTCGTACTCTGGCCTAATGGTTAAGGTCTTAACTCTTACTCTGACCTAATAGCTAAGGTCTTAGACTCGTATTCTGGCCTCATAGCTAATGTCTTAGACTCGTACTCTGGCCTAATGGTTAAGGTCTTAACTCTTACTCTGACCTACTGGTTAAGGTCTTAACTCTTACTCTGGCCTAATAGGTAAGGTCTTAGACTCGTACTCTGGCCTAATGGTTAAGGTCTTAACTCTTACTCTGGCCTACTGGTTAAGGTCTTAGCTCTTTCTCTGGCCTACTGGTTAAGGTCTTAACTCTTACTATGGCCTAATAGCTAAGGTCTTAACTCTTACTCTGGCCTAATAGCTAAGGTCTTAGACTCGTACTCTGGCTTAATGGTTAAGGTCTTAACTCTTACTCTTGCCTAATAGCTAAGGTCTTAATTCTTACTCTGGCCTTATAGCTAAGGTCTTAACTCTTACTCTGGCCTAATAGCTAAGGTCTTAGACTCGTACTCTGGCCTAATGGTTAAGGTCTTAACTCTTACTCTGGCCTGATAGAAAAGGTCTTAGACTCGTACTCTTGCCTAATAGCTAAGGTCTTAGACTCGTACTCAGGCCTAATAGCTAAGGTCTTAGACTCGTACTCTGGCCTACTGGTTAAGGTCTTAACTCTTACTCTGGCCTAATAGCTAAGGTCTTAGACTCGTACTCTGGCAAAATAGCTAAGGTCTTAGGCTCGTACTCTGGCCTACTGGTTAAGGTCTTAACTCTTACTCTGGCCTAATAGCTAAGGTCTTAGACTCGTACTCTGGCCTAATAGCTAAGGTCTTAGACTCGTACTCTGGCCTACTGGTTAAGGTCTTAACTCTTACTCTGGCCTAATAGCTAAGGTCTTAGACTCGTACTCTGGCCTAATGGTTAAGGTCTTAACTCTTACTCTGGCCTAATAGCTAAGGTCTTAGACTCGTACTCTGGCCCAATAGCTAAGGTCTTAGACTCGTACTCTGGCCTAATGGTTAAGGTCTTAAGTCTTATTCTGGCCTAATAGCTAAGGTCTTAACTCTTACTCTTGCCTAATAGCTAAGGTCTTAGACTCGTACTCTGGCAAAATAGCTAAGGTCTTAGACTTGTACTCTGGCCTACTGGTTAAGGTCTTAACTCTTACTCTGGCCTAATAGCTAAGGTCTTAGACTCGTACTCTGGCCTAATGGTTAAGGTCTTAACTCTTACTCTGGCCTAATAGCTAAGGTATTAGACTCATACTCTGGCCTAATGGTTAAGGTCTTAACTCTTACTCTGGCCTAATAGCTAAGGTCTTAACTCTTACTCTGGCCTAATAGCTTAGGTCTTAGACTCGTACTCTGGCCTACTGGTTAAGGTCTTAACTCTTACTCTGGCCTAATAGCTAAGGTCTTAACTCTTACTCTGGCCTACTGGTTAAGGTATTAACTCTTACTCTGGCCTACTGGTTAAGGTCTTAACTCTTACTCTGGCCTAATAGCTAAGGTCTTAGACTCGTACTCTGGCCTAATGGTTAAGGTCTTAACTCTTACTCTGACCTAATAGCTAAGGTCTTAGACTCGTATTCTGGCCTAATAGCTAATGTCTTAGACTCGTACTCTGGCCTAATGGTTAAGGTCTTAACTCTTACTCTGGCCTACTGGTTAAGGTCTTAACTCTAACTCTGGCCTAATAGCTAAGGTCTTAGACTCGTACTTTGGCCTAATGGTCAAGGTCTTAACTCTTACTCTGGCCTACTGGTTAAGGTCTTAGCTCTTTCTCTGGCCTAATAGCTAAGGTCTTAGACTCGTACTCTGGCCTAATAGCTAAGGTCTTGGACTCGTACTCTGGCCTACTGGTTAAGGTCTTAACTCTTACTCTGGCCTAATAGCTAAGGTCTTAGACTCGTACTCTGGCAAAATAGCTAAGGTCTTAGGCTCGTACTCTGGCCTACTGGTTAAGGTCTTAACTCTTACTCTGGCCTAATAGCTAAGGTCTTAGACTCGTACTCTGGCCTAATAGCTAAGGTCTTAGACTCGTACTCTGGCCTACTGGTTAAGGTCTTAACTCTTACTCTGGCCTAATAGCTAAGGTCTTAGACTCGTACTCTGGCCTAATGGTTAAGGTCTTAACTCTTACTCTGGCCTAATAGCTAAGGTATTAGACTCATACTCTGGCCTAATGGTTAAGGTCTTAACTCTTACTCTGGCCTAATAGCTAAGGTCTTAACTCTTACTCTGGCCTACTGGTTAAGGTCTTAACTCTTACTCTGGCCTAATAGCTAAGGTCTAAGACTCGTACTCTGGCAAAATAGCTAAGGTCTTAGACTTGTACTCTGGCCTATTGGTTAAGGTCTTAACTCTTACTCTGGCCTAATAGCTAAGGTCTTAGACTCGTATTCTGGCCCAATAGCTAAGGTCTTAGACTCGTACTCTGGCCTACTGGTTAAGGTCTTAACTCTTACTCTGGCCTACTGGTCAAGGTCTTAACTCTTACTCTGGCCTAATACCTAAGGTCTTAGACTCGTACTCTGGCCTAATGGTTAAGGTCTTAACTCTTACTCTGGCCTAATAGCTAAGGTATTAGACTCATACTCTGGCCTAATGGTTAAGGGCTTAACTCTTACTCTGGCCTAATAGCTAAGGTCTTAACTCTTACTCTGGCCTAATAGCTTAGGTCTTAGACTCGTACTCTGGCCTACTGGTTAAGGTCTTAACTCTTACTCTGGCCTAATAGCTAAGGTCTTAACTCTTACTCTGGCCTACTGGTTAAGGTCTTAACTCTTACTCTGGCCTACTGGTTAAGGTCTTAACTCTTACTCTGGCCTAATAGCTAAGGTCTTAGACTCGTATTCTGGCCTACTAGCTAATGTCTTAGACTCGTACTCTGGCCTAATGGTTAAGGTCTTAACTCTTACTCTGGCCTACTGGTTAAGGTCTTAACTCTAACTCTGGCCTAATAGCTAAGGTCTTAGACTCGTACTCTGGCCTAATGGTTAAGGTCTTAACTCTTACTCTGGCCTAATAGCTAAGATCTTAGACTCGTACTCTGGCCGAATAGCTAAGGTCTTAGACTCGTACTCTGGCCTAATGGTTAAGGTCTTAAGTCTTATTCTGGCCTAATAGCTAAGGTCTTAACTCTTACTCTGGCCTAATAGCTAAGGTCTAAGACTCGTACTCTGGCAAAATAGCTAAGGTCTTAGACTTGTACTCTGGCCTACTGGTTAAGGTCTTAACTCTTACTCTGGCCTAATAGCTAAGGTCTTAGACTCGTACTCTGGCCCAATAGCTAAGGTCTTAGACTCGTACTCTGGCCTACTGGGTAAGGTCTTAACTCTTACTCTGGCCTACTGGTCAAGGTCTTAACTCTTACTCTGGCCTAATACCTAAGGTCTTAGACTCGTACTCTGGCCTAATGGTTAAGGTCTTAACTCTTACTCTGGCCTAATAGCTAAGGTATTAGACTCATACTCTGGCCTAATGGTTAAGGGCTTAACTCTTACTCTGGCCTAATAGCTAAGGTCTTAACTCTTACTCTGGCCTAATAGCTTAGGTCTTAGACTCGTACTCTGGCCTACTGATTAAGGTCTTAACTCTTACTCTGGCCTAATAGCTAAGGTCTTAACTCTTACTCTGGCCTAATAGCTAAGGTCTTAGACTCGTACTCTGGCCTAATGGTTAAGGTTGTAACTCTTACTCTGGCCTAATAGCTAAGGTCTTAACTCTTACTCTGGCCTAATAGCTAAGGTCTTATACTCGTACTCTGGCCTAATGGTTAAGGTCTTAACTCTTACTCTGGCCTACTGGTTAAGGTCTTAACTCTTACTCTGGCCTAATGGCTAAGGTCTTAACTCTCACTCTGGCCTAATAGCTAAGGTCTTAACTCTTACTCTGGCCTAATAGCTAAGGTCTTAACTCTTACTCTGGCCTAATAGCTAAGGTCTTAGACTCGTACTCTGGCCTACTGGTTAACGTCTTAACTCTTACTCTGGCCTACTGGTTAATGTCTTAACTCTTACTCTGGCCTAATAGCTAAGGTCTTTGACTCGTACTCTGGCCTAATTGTTAAGGTCTTAACTCTTACTCTGGCCTAATAGCTAAGGTCTTAGACACGTACTCTGGCCTAATGGTTAAGGTCTTAACTCTTACTCTGGCCTAATAGCTAAGGTCTTAGACTCATACTATGGCCTACAAGTTAAGGTCTTAACTCTTACTCTGGCCTACTGGTTAAGGTCTTAATTCTTACTATGGCCTACAGGTTAAGGTCTTAACTCTACTCTGGCCTAATAGCTAAGGTCTTAGACTCGAACTCCGGCCTAATGTTTAAGGTCTTAACTCTTACTCTGGCCTAATAGCTAAGGTCTTAGACTCGTTCTCTGGCCTACTGGTTAAGGTCTTAACTCTTGCTCTGGCCTACTGGTTAAGGTCTTAACTCTTACTCTGGCCTAATAGCTAAGGTCTTAGACTCGTTCTCTGGCCTACTGGTTAAGGTCTTAACTCTTGCTCTGGCCTACTGGTTAAGGTCTTAACTCTTACTCTGGCCTAATAGCTAAGGTCTTAGACTCGTACTCTGGCCTAATGGTTAAGGTCTTAACTCTTACTCTGGCCTAATAGCGAAGGTCTTAGACTTGTACTCTGGCCTACTGGTTAAGGTCTTAACTCTTACTCTGGCCTAATAGCTAAGGTCTTAGACTCTTACTCTGGCCTACTGGTTAATGTCTTAACTCTTACTCTGGCCTAATAGCTAAGGTCTTAGACTCATACTCTGGCCTACTGGTTAAGGTCTTAACTCTTACTCTGGCCTAATAGCTAAGGTCTTAACTCTTACTCTGGCCTAATAGCTAAGGTCTTAGACTCGTACTCTGGCCTAATGGTTAAGGTTGTAACTCTTACTCTGGCCTAATAGCTAAGGTCTTAACTCTTACTCTGGCCTAATAGCTAAGGTCTTATACTCGTACTCTGGCCTAATGGTTAAGGTCTTAACTCTTACTCTGGCCTACTATTTAAGGTCTTAACTCTTACTCTGGCCTAATGGCTAAGGTCTTAACTCTCACTCTGGCCTAATAGCTAAGGTCTTAACTCTTACTCTGGCCTAATAGCTAAGGTCTTAACTCTTACTCTGGCCTAATAGCTAAGGTCTTAGACTTGTACTCTGGCCTAATGGTTAAGGTCTTAACTCTTACTCTGGCCTACTGGTTAAGGTCTTAACTCTTACTCTGGCCTAATGGCTAAGGTCTTAACTCGTACTCTAGCCTAATAGCTAAGGTCTTAGACTTATACTCTGACCTAATGGTTAAGGTCTTAACTCTTACTCTGGCCTACTGGTTCAGGTCTTAACTCTTACTCTGGCCTACTGGTTAAGGTCTTAACTCTTACTCTGGCCTAATAGCTAAGGTCTTAACTCTTACTCTGGCCTAATAGCTAAGGTCTTAGACTCGTACTCTGGCCTAATGGTTAAGGTTGTAACTCTTACTCTGGCCTAATAGCTAAGGTCTTAACTCTTACTCTGGCCTAATAGCTAAGGTCTTATACTCGTACTCTGGCCTAATGGTTAAGGTCTTAACTCTTACTCTGGCCTACTGGTTAAGGTCTTAACTCTTACTCTGGCCTAATGGCTAAGGTCTTAACTCTCACTCTGGCCTAATAGCTAAGGTCTTAACTCTTACTCTGGCCTAATAGCTAAGGTCTTAACTCTTACTCTGGCCTAATAGCTAAGGTCTTAGACTCGTACTCTGGCCTACTGGTTAACGTCTTAACTCTTACTCTGGCCTACTGGTTAATGTCTTAACTCTTACTCTGGCCTAATAGCTAAGGTCTTTGACTCGTACTCTGGCCTAATTGTTAAGGTCTTAACTCTTACTCTGGCCTAATAGCTAAGGTCTTAGACACGTACTCTGGCCTAATGGTTAAGGTCTTAACTCTTACTCTGGCCTAATAGCTAAGGTCTTAGACTCATACTATGGCCTACAAGTTAAGGTCTTAACTCTTACTCTGGCCTACTGGTTAAGGTCTTAATTCTTACTATGGCCTACAGGTTAAGGTCTTAACTCTACTCTGGCCTAATAGCTAAGGTCTTAGACTCGAACTCCGGCCTAATGTTTAAGGTCTTAACTCTTACTCTGGCCTAATAGCTAAGGTCTTAGACTCGTTCTCTGGCCTACTGGTTAAGGTCTTAACTCTTGCTCTGGCCTACTGGTTAAAGTCTTAACTCTTACTCTGGCCTAATAGCTAAGGTCTTAGACTCGTTCTCTGGCCTACTGGTTAAGGTCTTAACTCTTGCTCTGGCCTACTGGTTAAGGTCTTAACTCTTACTCTGGCCTAATAGCTAAGGTCTTAGACTCGTACTCTGGCCTAATGGTTAAGGTCTTAACTCTTACTCTGGCCTAATAGCGAAGGTCTTAGACTTGTACTCTGGCCTACTGGTTAAGGTCTTAACTCTTACTCTGGCCTAATAGCTAAGGTCTTAGACTCTTACTCTGGCCTACTGGTTAATGTCTTAACTCTTACTCTGGCCTAATAGCTAAGGTCTTAGACTCATACTCTGGCCTACTGGTTAAGGTCTTAACTCTTACTCTGGCCTAATAACTAAGGTCTTAGACTCGTACTCTGGCCTAATAGCTAAGGTCTTAGACTCGTACTCTGGCCTACTGGTTAATGTCTTAACTCTTACTCTGGCCTAATAGCTAAGGTCTTAGACTCGTAATCTGGCCTACTGGTTAAGGTCTTAACTCTTACTCTGGCCTACTGGTTAAGGTCTTAACTCTTACTCTGGCCTAATGGCTAAGTTCTTAACTCTTATTCTAGCCTAATAGCTAAGGTCTTAAACTTATACTCTGACCTAATGGTTAAGGTCTTAACTCTTACTCTGGCCTACTGGTTCAGGTCTTAACTCTTACTCTGGCCTACTGGTTAAGGTCTTAACTCTTACTCTGGCCTATTAGCTAAGGTCTTAACTCTTACTCTGGCCTAATAGCTAAGGTCTTAGACTCGTACTCTGGCCTAATGGTTAAGGTTGTAACTCTTACACTGGCCTAATAGCTAAGGTCTTAACTCTTACTCTGGCCTAATAGCTAAGGTCTTATACTCGTACTCTGGCCTAATGGTTAAGGTCTTAACTCTTACTCTGGCCTACTGGTTAAGGTCTTAACTCTTACTCTGGCCTAATGGCTAAGGTCTTAACTCTCACTCTGGCCTAATAGCTAAGGTCTTAACTCTTACTCTGGCCTAATAGCTAAGGTCTTAACTCTTACTCTGGCCTAATAGCTAAGGTCTTAGACTCGTACTCTGGCCTACTGGTTAACGTCTTACCTCTTACTCTGGCCTACTGGTTAATGTCTTAACTCTTACTCTGGCCTAATAGCTAAGGTCTTTGACTCGTACTCTGGCCTAATTGTTAAGGTCTTAACTCTTACTCTGGCCTAATAGCTAAGGTCTTAGACACGTACTCTGGCCTAATGGTTAAGGTCTTAACTCTTACTCTGGCCTAATAGCTAAGGTCTTAGACTCATACTATGGCCTACAAGTTAAGGTCTTAACTCTTACTCTGGCCTACTGGTTAAGGTCTTAATTCTCACTATGGCCTACAGGTTAAGGTCTTAACTCTACTATGGCCTAATAGCTAAGGTCTTAGACTCGAACTCCGGCCTAATGTTTAAGGTCTTAACTCTTACTCTGGCCTAATAGCTAAGGTCTTAGACTTGTTCTCTGGCCTACTGGTTAAGGTCTTAACTCTTGCTCTGGCCTACTGGTTAAGGTCTTAACTCTTACTCTGGCCTAATAGCTAAGGTCTTAGACTCGTTCTCTGGCCTACTGGTTAAGGTCTTAACTCTTGCTCTGGCCTACTGGTTAAGGTCTTAACTCTTACTCTGGCCTAATAGCTAAGGTCTTAGACTCGTACTCTGGCCTAATGGTTAAGGTCTTAACTCTTACTCTGGCCTAATAGCGAAGGTCTTAGACTTGTACTCTGGCCTACTGGTTAAGGTCTTAACTCTTACTCTGGCCTTATAGCTAAGGTCTTAGACTCTTACTCTGGCCTACTGGTTAATGTCTTAACTCTTACTCTGGCCTAATAGCTAAGGTCTTAGACTCATACTCTGGCCTACTGGTTAAGGTCTTAACTCTTACTCTGGCCTAATAACTAAGGTCTTAGACTCGTACTCTGGCCTAATAGCTAAGGTCTTAGACTCGTACTCTGGCCTACTGGTTAATGTCTTAACTCTTACTCTGGCCTAATAGCTAAGGTCTTAGACTCGTAATCTGGCCTACTGGTTAAGGTCTTAACTCTTACTCTGGCCTACTGGTTAAGGTCTTAACTCTTACTCTGGCCTAATAGCTAAGGTCTTAGACTTGTACTCTGACCAAATGGTTAAGGTCTTAACTCTTACTCTGGCCTACTGGTTAAGGTCTTAACTCTTACTCTGGCCTAATGGCTAAGGTCTTAACTCTTACTCTGGCCTAATAGCTAAGGTCTTAACTCTTACTCTGGCCTAATAGCTAAGGTCTTAGACTCGTACTCTGGCCTAATGGTTAAGGTTGTAACTCTTACTCTGGCCTAATAGCTAAGGTCTTAAGTCTTACTCTGGCCTAATAGCTAAGGTCTTATACTCGTACTCTGGCCTAATGGTTAAGGTCTTAACTCTTACTCTGGCCTACTGGTTAAGGTCTTAACTCTTACTCTGGCCTAATGGCTAAGGTCTTAACTCTTACTCAGCCCTAATAGCTAAGGTCTTAGACTCGTACTCTGGCCTAATGGTTAAGGTCTTAACTCTTACTCTGGCCTAATAGCTAAGGTCTTAGACTCGTACTATGGCCTACAAGTTAAGGTCTTAACTCTTACTCTGGCCTACTGGTTAAGGTCTTAATTCTTACTATGGCCTACAGGTTAAGGTCTTAACTCTACTCTGGCCTAATAGCTAAGGTCTTAGACTCGTAGTCTGGCCTAATGGTTAAGGTCTTAACTCTTACTCTGGCCTAATAGCTAAGGTCTTAACTCTCACTCTGGCCTAATAGCTAAGGTCTTAACTCTTACTCTGGCCTAATAGCTAAGGTCTTAACTCTTACTCTGGCCTAATAGCTAAGGTCTTAGACACGTACTCTGGCCTAATGGTTAAGGTCTTAACTCTTACTCTGGCCTAATAGATAAGGTCTTAGACTCGTACTATGGCCTACAGGTTAAGGTCTTAACTCTTACTCTGGCCTAATAGATAAGGTCTTAGACTCGTACTATGGCCTACAGGTTAAGGTCTTAACTCTTACTCTGCCCTAATAGCTAAGGTCTTAGACTCGTACTCTGGCCTAATGGTTAAGGTCTTAACTCTTACTCTGGCCTAATAGCTAAGGTCTAAGACTCGTACTATGGCATAATGGTTAAGGTCTTATCACTTACTCTGGCCTAATAGCTAAGGTCTTAGACACGTACTCTGGCCTAATTGTTAAGGTCTTAACTCTTACTCTGGCCTAATAGCTAAGGTCTTTGACTCGTACTCTGGCCTAATTGTTAAGGTCTTAACTCTTACTCTGGCCTAATAGCTAAGGTCTTAGACACGTACTCTGGCCTAATGGTTAAGGTCTTAACTCTTACTCTGGCCTAATAGCTAAGGTCTTAGACTCGTACTATGGCCTACAAGTTAAGGTCTTAACTCTTACTCTGGCCTACTGGTTAAGGTCTTAATTCTTACTATGGCCTACAGGTTAAGGTCTTAACTCTACTCTGGCCTAATAGCTAAGGTCTTAGACTCGAACTCCGGCCTAATGTTTAAGGTCTTAACTCTTACTCTGGCCTAATAGCTAAGGTCTTAGACTCGTTCTCTGGCCTACTGGTTAAGGTCTTAACTCTTACTCTGGCCTAATAGCTAAGGTCTTAGACTCGTTCTCTGGCCTACTGGTTAAGGTCTTAACTCTTGCTCTGGCCTACTGGTTAAGGTCTTAACTCTTACTCTGGCCTAATAGCTAAGGTCTTAGACTCGTACTCTGGCCTAATGGTTAAGGTCTTAACTCTTACTCTGGCCTAATAGCGAAGGTCTTAGACTTGTACTCTGGCCTACTGGTTAAGGTCTTAACTCTTACTCTGGCCTAATAGCTAAGGTCTTAGACTCTTACTCTGGCCTACTGGTTAATGTCTTAACTCTTACTCTGGCCTAATAGCTAAGGTCTTAGACTCATACTCTGGCCTACTGGTTAAGGTCTTAACTCTTACTCTGGCCTACTGGTTAAGGTCTTAACTCTTACTCTGGCCTAATAGCTAAGGTCTTAGACTTGTACTTTGGCCTAATGGTTAAGGTCTTAACTCTTACTCTGGCCTAATAGCTAAGGTCTTAGACTCGTTCTCTGGCCTACTGGATAAGGTCTTAACTCTTGCTCTGGCCTACTGGTTAAGGTCTTAACTCTTACTCTGGCCTAATAGCTAAGGTCTTAGACTCGTACTCTGTCCTAATGGTTAAGGTCCTAACTCTTACTCTGGCCTAATAGCTAAGGTCTTAGACTCGTACTCTTGCCTAATAGCTAAGGTCTTAGACTCATACTCTGGCCTACTGGTTAAGGTCTTAACTCTTACTCTGGCCTAATAACTAAGGTCTTAGACTCGTACTCTGGCCTAATAGCTAAGGTCTTAGACTCGTACTCTGGCCTAATAGCTAAGGTCTTAGACTCGTACTCTGGCCTACTGGGTAAAGTCTTAACTCTTACTCTGGCCTAATAGCTAAGGTCTTAGACTCATAATCTGGCCTACTGGTTAAGGTCTTAACTCTTACTCTGGCCTACTGGTTAAGGTCTTAACTCTTACTCTGGCCTAATAGCTAAGGTCTTAGACTTGTACTCTGACCTAATGGTTAAGATCTTAACTCTTACTCTGGCCTACCGGTTAAGGTCTTAACTCTTACTCTGGCCTAATGGCTAAGGTCTTAACTCTTACTCTAGCCTAATAGCTAAGGTCTTAGACTCGTAGTCTGGCCTAATGGTTAAGGTCTTAACTCTTACTCAGGCCTAATAGCTAAGGTCTTAACTCTCACTCTGGCCTAATAGCTAAGGTCTTGGCCTACTGGTTAAGGTCTTAACTCTTACTCTGGCCTAATAGCTAAGGTCTTAGACTCGTACTCTGGCCTACTGGTTAACGTCTTAACTCTTACTCTGGCCTACTGGTTAATGTCTTAACTCTTACTCTGGCCTAATAGCTAAGGTCTTTGACTCGTACTCTGGCCTAATTGTTAAGGTCTTAACTCTTACTCTGGCCTAATAGCTAAGGTCTTAGACACGTACTCTGGCCTAATGGTTAAGGTCTTAACTCTTACTCTGGCCTAATAGCTAAGGTCTTAGGCTTGTACTATGGCCTAATGTTTAAGGTTTTAACTCTTACTCTGGCCTAATAGCTAAGGTCTTAGACTTGTTCTCTGGCCTACTGGTTAACGTCTTAACTCTTGCTCTGGCCTACTGGTTAAGGTCTTAACTCTTACTCTGGCCTAATAGCTAAGGTCTTAGACTTGTACTCTGGCCTAATGGTTAAGGTCTTAACTCTTACTCTGGCCTAATAGATAAGGTCTTAGACTCGTACTATGGCCTACAGGTTAAGGTCTTAACTCTTACTCTGGCCTAATAGCTAAGGTCTTAGACTCGTACTCTGGCCTAATGGTTAAGGTCTTAACTCTTACTCTGGCCTAATAGCTAAGGTCTAAGACTCGTTCTATGGCATAATGGTTAAGGTCTTATCACTTACTCTGGCCTAATAGCTAAGGTCTTAGACTCGTACTCTGGCCTACTAGCTAAGGTCTTAGACGTGTACTCTGGCCTAATGGTTAAGGTCTTAACTCTTACTCTGGCCTAATAGCTAAGGTCTTAGACTCGTACTCTGGCCTACTGGTTAAGGTCTTAACTCTTACTCTGGGCTACTGGTTAAGGTCTTAGACTCGTACTCTGGCCTAATGTTTAAGGTCTTAACTCTTACTCTGGCCTACTGGTTAAGGTCTTAACTCTTACTCTGGCCTAATGGCTAAGGTCTTAACTCTTACTCTAGCCTAATAGCTAAGGTCTTAGACTCGTAGTCTGGCCTAATGGTTAAGGTCTTAACTCTTACTCTGGCCTAATAGCTAAGGTCTTAACTCTCACTCTGGCCTAATAGCTAAGGTCTTAACTCTTACTCTGGCCTAATAGCTAAGGTCTTAACTCTTACTCTGGCCTAATAGCTAAGGTCTTAACTTTTACTCTGGCCTAATAGCTAAGGTCTTAGACTCGTACTTTGGCCTACTGGTTAACGTCTTAACTCTTACTCTGGCCTACTGGTTAATGTCTTAACTCTTACTCTGGCCTAATAGCTAAGGTCTTTGACTCGTACTCTGGCCTAATTGTTAAGCTCTTAACTCTTACTCTGGCCTAATAGCTAAGGTCTTAGACACGTACTCTGGCCTAATGGTTAAGGTCTTAACTCTTACTCTGGTCTAATAGCTAAGGTCTTAGACTCGTACTATGGCCTACTAGTTAAGGTCTTAACTCTTACTCTGGCCTACTGGTTAAGGTCTTAATTCTTACTATGGCCTACAGGTTAAGGTCTTAACTCTACTCTGGCCTAATAGCTAAGGTCTTAGACTCAAACTCCGGCCTAATGTTTAAGGTCTTAACTCTTACTCTGGCCTAATAGCTAAGGTCTTAGACTCGTTCTCTGGCCTACTGGTTAAGGTCTTAACTCTTGCTCTGGCCTACTGGTTAAGGACTTAACTCTTACTCTGGCCTAATAGCTAAGGTCTTAGACTCGTACTCTGGCCTAATGGTTAAGGTCTTAACTCTTACTCTGGCCTAATAGCTAAGGTCTTAGACTCGTACTATGGCCTACAGGTTAAGGTCTTAACTCTTACTCTGGCCTAATAACTAAGGTCTTAGACTCTTACTCTGGCCTAACAGCTAAGGTCTTAGACTCATACTCTGGCCTACTGGTTAATGTCTTAACTCTTACTCTGGCCTAATAGCTAAGGTCTTAGACTTGTACTGTGGCCTAATGGTTAAGGTCTTAACTCTTACTCTGGCCTACTGGTTAAGGTCTTAACTCTTACTCTGGCCTAATGGCTAAGGTCTTAACTCTTACTCTAGCCTAATAGCTAAGGTCTTAGACTCATACTCTGACCTAATGGTTAAGGTCTTAACTCTTACTCTGGCCTACTGGTTCAGGTCTTAACTCTTACTCTGGCCTACCGGTTAAGGTCTTAACTCTTACTCTGGCCTAATAGCTAAGGTCTTAACTCTTACTCTGGCCTAATAGCTAAGGTCTTAGACTCGTACTCTGGCCTAATGGTTAAGGTTGTAACTCTTACTCTGGCCTAATAGCTAAGGTCTTAACTCTTACTCTGGCCTAATAGCTAAGGTCTTATACTCATACTCTGGCCTAATGGTTAAGGTCTTAACTCTTACTCTGGCCTACTGGTTAAGGTCTTAACTCTTACTCTGGCCTAATGGCTAAGGTCTTAACTCTTACTCTGGCCTAATAGCTAAGGTCTTAGACTCGTAGTCTGGCCTAATGGTTAAGGTCTTAACTCTTACTCTGGCCTAATAGCTAAGGTCTTAACTCTCACTCTGGCCTAATAGCTAAGGTCTTAACTCTTACTCTGGCCTAATAGCTAAGGTCTTAACTCTTACTCTGGCCTAATAGCTAAGGTCTTAGACTCGTACTCTGGCCTACTGGTTAACGTCTTAACTCTTACTCTGGCCTACTGGTTAATGTCTTAACTCTTACTCTGGCCTAATAGCTAAGGTCTTTGACTCGTACTCTGGCCTAATTGTTAAGGTCTTAACTCTTACTCTGGCCTAATAGCTAAGGTCTTAGACACGTACTCTGGCCTAATGGTTAAGGTCTTAACTCTTACTCTGGCCTAATAGCTAAGGTCTTAGACTCGTACTATGGCCTACAAGTTAAGGTCTTAACTCTTACTCTGGCCTACTGGTTAAGGTCTTAATTCCTACTATGGCCTACAGGTTAAGGTCTTAACTCTACTCTGGCCTAATAGCTAAGGTCTTAGACTCGAACTCCGGCCTAATGTTTAAGGTCTTAACTCTTACTCTGGCCTAATAGCTAAGGTCTTAGACTCGTTCTCTGGCCCACTGGTTAAGGTCTTAACTCTTGCTCTGGCCTACTGGTTAAGGTCTTAACTCTTACTCTGGCCTAATAGCTAAGGTCTTAGACTCGTACTCTGGCCTAATGGTTAAGGTCTTAACTCTTACTCTGGCCTCATAGCGAAGGTCTTAGACTTGTACTCTGGCCTACTGGTTAAGGTCTTAACTCTTACTCTGGCCTAATAGCTAAGGTCTTAACTCTTACTCTGGCCTAATAGCTAAGGTCTTAGACTTGTACTTTGGCCTAATGGTTAAGGTCTTAACTCTTACTCTGGCCTAATAGCTAAGGTCTTAGACTCATACTCTGGCCTACTGGTTAAGGTCTTAACTCTTGCTCTGGCCTACTGGTTAAGGTCTTTACTCTTACTCTGGCCTAATAGCTAAGGTCTTAGACTCGTACTCTGTCCTAATGGTTAAGGTCCTAACTCTTACTCTGGCCTAATAGCTAAGGTCTTAGACTCGTACTCTTGCCTAATAGCTAAGGTCTTAGACTCATACTCTGGCCACTGGTTAAGGTCTTAACTCTTACTCTGGCCTAATAACTAAGGTCTTAGACTCGTACTCTGGCCTAATAGCTAAGGTCTTAGACTCGTACTCAGGCCTACTGGTTAATGTCTTAACTCTTACTCTGGCCTAATAGCTAAGGTCTTAGACTCGTAATCTGGCCTACTGGTTAAGGTCTTAACTCTTACTCTGGCCTACTGGTTAAGGTCTTAACTCTTACTCTGGCCTAATAGCTAAGGTCTCAGACTTGTACTCTGACCTAATGGTTAAGGTCTTAACTCTTACTCTGGCCTACTGGTTAAGGTCTTAACTCTTACTCTGGCCTAATGGCTAAGGTCTTAACTCTTACTCTAGCCTAATAGCTAAGGTCTTAGACTCGTAGTCTGGCTTAATGGTTAAGGTCTTAACTCTTACTCTGGCCTAATAGCTAAGGTCTTAACTCTCACTCTGGCCTAATAGCTAAGGTCTTAACTCTTACTCTGGCCTAATAGCTAAGGTCTTAACTCTTACTCTGGCCTAATAGCTAAGGTCTTAGACTCGTACTCTGGCCTACTGGTTAACGTCTTAACTCTTACTCTGGCCTAATAGCTAAGGTCTTAACTCTTACTCTGGCCTAATAGCTAAGGTCTTAACTCTTACTCTGGCCTAATAGCTAAGGTCTTAGACTCGTACTCTGGCCTACTGGTTAAGGTCTTAACTCTTACTCTGGCCTAATAGCTAAGGTCTTAGACTCGTTCTCTGGCCTACTGGTTAAGGTCTTAACTCTTGCTCTGGCCTTCTGGTTAAGGTCTTAACTCTTACTCTGGCCTAATAGCTAAGGTCTTAGACTCGTACTCTGGCCTAATGGTTAAGGTCTTAACTCTTACTCTGGCCTAATAGCGAAGGTCTTAGACTTGTACTCTGGCCTACTGGTTAAGGTCTTAACTCTTACTCTGGCCTAATAGCTAAGGTCTTAGACTCTTACTCTGGCCTACTGGTTAATGTCTTAACTCTTACTCTGGCCTAATAGCTAAGGTCTTAGACTCATACTCTGGCCTACTGGTTAAGGTCTTAACTCTTACTCTGGCCTACTGGTTAAGGTCTTAACTCTTACTCTGGCCTAATAGCTAAGGTCTTAGACTTGTACTTTGGCCTAATGGTTAAGGTCTTAACTCTTACTCTGGCCTAATAGCTAAGGTCTTAGACTCGTTCTCTGGCCTACTGGATAAGGTCTTAACTCTTGCTCTGGCCTACTGGTTAAGGTCTTAACTCTTACTCTGGCCTAATAGCTAAGGTCTTAGACTCGTACTCTGTCCTAATGGTTAAGGTCCTAACTCTTACTCTGGCCTAATAGCTAAGGTCTTAGACTCGTACTCTTGCCTAATAGCTAAGGTCTTAGACTCATACTCTGGCCTACTGGTTAAGGTCTTAACTCTTACTCTGGCCTAATAACTAAGGTCTTAGACTCGTACTCTGGCCCTAATAGCTAAGGTCTTAGACTCGTACTCTGGCCTACTGGTTAATGTCTTAACTCTTACTCTGGCCTAATAGCTAAGGTATTAGACTCGTAATCTGGCCTACTGGTTAAGGTCTTAACTCTTACTCTGGCCTACTGGTTAAGGTCTTAACTCTTACTCTGGCCTAATAGCTAAGGTCTTAGACTTGTACTCTGACCTAATGGTTAAGGTCTTAACTCTTACTCTGGCCTACCGGTTAAGGTCTTAACTCTTACTCTGGCCTAATGGCTAAGGTCTTAACTCTTACTCTAGCCTAATAGCTAAGGTCTTAGACTCGTAGTCTGGCCTAATGGTTAAGGTCTTAACTCTTACTCAGGCCTAATAGCTAAGGTCTTAACTCTCACTCTGGCCTAATAGCTAAGGTCTTAACTCTTACTCTGGCCTAATAGCTAAGGTCTTAACTCTTACTCTGGCCTAATAGCTAAGGTCTTAGACTCGTACTCTGGCCTACTGGTTAACATCTTAACTCTTACTCTGGCCTACTGGTTAATGTCTTAACTCCTACTCTGGCCTAATAGCTAAGGTCTTTGACTCGTACTCTGGCCTAATTGTTAAGGTCTTAACTCTTACTCTGGCCTAATAGCTAAGGTCTTAGACACGTACTCTGGCCTAATGGTTAAGGTCTTAACTCTTACTCTGGCCTAATAGCTAAGGTCTTAGGCTCGTACTATGGCCTAATGTTTAAGGTTTTAACTCTTACTCTCGCCTAATAGCTAAGGTCTTAGACTCGTTCTCTGGCCTACTGGTTAACGTCTTAACTCTTGCTCTGGCCTAATGGTTAAGGTCTTAACTCTTACTCTGGCCTAATAGATAAGGTCTTAGACTCGTACTATGGCCTACAGGTTAAGGTCTTAACTCTTACTCTGGCCTAATAGCTAAGGTCTTAGACTTGTACTCTGGCCTAATGGTTAAGGTCTTAACTCTTACTCTGGCCTAATAGCTAAGGTCTAAGACTCGTACTATGGCATGATGGTTAAGGTCTTATCACTTATTCTGGCCTAATAGCTAAGGTCTTAGACTCGTACTCTGGCCTACTAGCTAAGGTCTTAGACGTGTACTCTGGCCTAATGGTTAAGGTCTTAACTCTTACTCTGGCCTAATAGCTAAGGTCTTAGGCTCGTACTATGGCCTAATGTTTAAGGTTTTAACTCTTACTCTCGCCTAATAGCTAAGGTCTTAGACTCGTTCTCTGGCCTACTGGTTAACGTCTTAACTCTTGCTCTGGCCTAATGGTTAAGGTCTTAACTCTTACTCTGGCCTAATAGATAAGGTCTTAGACTCGTACTATGGCCTACAGGTTAAGGTCTTAACTCTTACTCTGGCCTAATAGCTAAGGTCTTAGACTTGTACTCTGGCCTAATGGTTAAGGTCTTAACTCTTACTCTGGCCTAATAGCTAAGGTCTAAGACTCGTACTATGGCATGATGGTTAAGGTCTTATCACTTATTCTGGCCTAATAGCTAAGGTCTTAGACTCGTACTCTGGCCTACTAGCTAAGGTCTTAGACGTGTACTCTGGCCTAATGGTTAAGGTCTTAACTCTTACTCTGGCCTAATAGCTAAGGTCTTAGACTCGTACTCTGGCCTAATGTTTAAGGTCTTAACTCTTACTCTGGCCTACTGGTTAAGGTCTTAACTCTTACTCTGGGCTACTGGTTAAGGTCTTAGACTCGTACTCTGGCCTAATGTTTAAGGTCTTAACTCTTACTCTGGCCTACTGGTTAAGGTCTTAACTCTTACTCTGGCCTAATGGCGAAGGTCTTAACTCTTACTCTAGCCTAATAGCTAAGGTCTTAGACTCGTAGTCTGGCCTAATGGTTAAGGTCTTAACTCTTACTCTGGC
This sequence comes from Triturus cristatus, assembly GCF_964204655.1. Lineage (NCBI taxonomy): Eukaryota > Metazoa > Chordata > Amphibia > Caudata > Salamandridae > Triturus > Triturus cristatus. Next base: position 322,022 of record NW_028187963.1, on the reverse strand, counting down.
CTAATAGCTAAGGTCTTAACTCTCACTCTGGCCTAATAGCTAAGGTCTTAACTCCTACTCTGGCCTAATAGCTAAGGTCTTAACTCTTACTCTGGCCTAATAGCTAAGGTCTTAACTTTTACTCTGGCCTAATAGCTAAGGTCTTAGACTCGTACTCTGGCCTACTGGTTAACGTCTTAACTCTTACTCTGGCATACTGGTTAATGTCTTAACTCTTACTCTGGCCTAATAGCTAAGGTCTTTGACTCGTACTCTGGCCTAATTGTTAAGGTCTTAACTCTTACTCTGGCCTAATAGCTAAGGTCTTAGACACATACTCTGGCCTAATGGTTAAGGTCTTAACTCTTACTCTGGTCTAATAGCTAAGGTCTTAGACTCGTACTATGGCCTACTAGTTAAGGTCTTAACTCTTACTCTGGCCTACTGGTTAAGGTCTTAATTCTTACTATGGCCTACAGGTTAAGGTCTTAACTCTACTCTGGCCTAATAGCTAAGGTCTTAGACTCAAACTCCGGCCTAATGTTTAAGGTCTTAACTCTTACTCTGGCCTAATAGCTAAGGTCTTAGACTCGTTCTCTGGCCTACTGGTTAAGGTCTTAACTCTTGCTCTGGCCTACTGGTTAAGGACTTAACTCTTACTCTGGCCTAATAGCTAAGGTCTTAGACTCGTACTCTGGCCTAATGGTTAAGGTCTTAACTCTTACTCTGGCCTAATAGCTAAGGTCTTAGACTCGTACTATGGCCTACAGGTTAAGGTCTTAACTCTTACTCTGGCCTAATAACTAAGGTCTTAGACTCTTACTCTGGCCTAACAGCTAAGGTCTTAGACTCATACTCTGGCCTACTGGTTAATGTCTTAACTCTTACTCTGGCCTAATAGGTAAGGTCTTAGACTTGTACTGTGGCCTAATGGTTAAGGTCTTAACTTTTACTCTGACCTACTGGTTAAGGTCTTAACTATTACTCTGGCCTAATGGCTAAGGTCTTAACTCTTACTCTAGCCTAATAGCTAAGGTCTTAGACTCATACTCTGACCTAATGGTTAAGGTCTTAACTCTTACTCTGGCCTACTGGTTCAGGTCTTAACTCTTACTCTGGCCTACCGGTTAAGGTCTTAACTCTTACTCTGGCCTAATAGCTAAGGTCTTAACTCTTACTCTGGCCTAATAGCTAAGGTCTTAGACTCGTACTCTGGCCTAATGGTTAAGGTTGTAACTCTTACTCTGGCCTAATAGCTAAGGTCTTAACTCTTACTCTGGCCTAATAGCTAAGGTCTTATACTCATACTCTGGCCTAATGGTTAAGGTCTTAACTCTTACTCTGGCCTACTGGTTAAGGTCTTAACTCTTACTCTGGCCTAATGGCTAAGGTCTTAACTCTTACTCTAGCCTAATAGCTAAGGTCTTAGACTCGTAGTCTGGCCTAATGGTTAAGGTCTTAACTCTTACTCTGGCCTAATAGCTAAGGTCTTAACTCTCACTCTGGCCTAATAGCTAAGGTCTTAACTCTTACTCTGGCCTAATAGCTAAGGTCTTAACTCTTACTCTGGCCTAATAGCTAAGGTCTTAGACTCGTACTCTGGCCTACTGGTTAACGTCTTAACTCTTACTCTGGCCTACTGGTTAATGTCTTAACTCTTACTCTGGCCTAATAGCTAAGGTCTTTGACTCGTACTCTGGCCTAATTGTTAAGGTCTTAACTCTTACTCTGGCCTAATAGCTAAGGTCTTAGACACGTACTCTGGCCTAATGGTTAAGGTCTTAACTCTTACTCTGGCCTAATAGCTAAGGTCTTAGACTCGTACTATGGCCTACAAGTTAAGGTCTTAACTCTTACTCTGGCCTACTGGTTAAGGTCTTAATTCCTACTATGGCCTACAGGTTAAGGTCTTAACTCTACTCTGGCCTAATAGCTAAGGTCTTAGACTCGAACTCCGGCCTAATGTTTAAGGTCTTAACTCTTACTCTGGCCTAATAGCTAAGGTCTTAGACTCGTTCTCTGGCCTACTGGTTAAGGTCTTAACTCTTGCTCTGGCCTACTGGTTAAGGTCTTAACTCTTACTCTGGCCTAATAGCTAAGGTCTTAGACTCGTACTCTGGCCTAATGGTTAAGGTCTTAACTCTTACTCTGGCCTAATAGCGAAGGTCTTAGACTTGTACTCTGGCCTACTGGTTAAGGTCTTAACTCTTACTCTGGCCTAATAGCTAAGGTCTTAACTCTTACTCTGGCCTAATAGCTAAGGTCTTAGACTCTTACTCTGGCCTACTGGTTAATGTCTTAACTCTTACTCTGGCCTAATAGCTAAGGTCTTAGACTCATACTCTGGCCTACTGGTTAAGGTCTTAACTCTTACTCTGGCCTACTGGTTAAGGTCTTAACTCTTACTCTGGCCTAATAGCTAAGGTCTTAGACTTGTACTTTGGCCTAATGGTTAAGGTCTTAACTCTTACTCTGGCCTAATAGCTAAGGTCTTAGACTCGTTCTCTGGCCTACTGGATAAGGTCTTAACTCTTGCTCTGGCCTACTGGTTAAGGTCTTAACTCTTACTCTGGCCTAATAGCTAAGGTCTTAGACTCGTACTCTGTCCTAATGGTTAAGGTCCTAACTCTTACTCTGGCCTAATAGCTAAGGTCTTAGACTCGTACTCTTGCCTAATAGCTAAGGTCTTAGACTCATACTCTGGCCACTGGTTAAGGTCTTAACTCTTACTCTGGCCTAATAACTAAGGTCTTAGACTCGTACTCTGGCCTAATAGCTAAGGTCTTAGACTCGTACTCAGGCCTACTGGTTAATGTCTTAACTCTTACTCTGGCCTAATAGCTAAGGTCTTAGACTCGTAATCTGGCCTACTGGTTAAGGTCTTAACTCTTACTCTGGCCTACTGGTTAAGGTCTTAACTCTTACTCTGGCCTAATAGCTAAGGTCTCAGACTTGTACTCTGACCTAATGGTTAAGGTCTTAACTCTTACTCTGGCCTACTGGTTAAGGTCTTAACTCTTACTCTGGCCTAATGGCTAAGGTCTTAACTCTTACTCTAGCCTAATAGCTAAGGTCTTAGACTCGTAGTCTGGCCTAAAGGTTAAGGTCTTAACTCTTACTCTGGCCTAATAGCTAAGGTCTTAACTCTCACTCTGGCCTAATAGCTAAGGTCTTAACTCTTACTCTGGCCTAATAGCTAAGGTCTTAGACTCGTACTCTGGCCTACTGGTTAACGTCTTAACTCTTACTCTGGCCTAATAGCTAAGGTCTTAACTCTCACTCTGGCCTAATAGCTAAGGTCTTAACTCTTACTCTGGCCTAATAGCTAAGGTCTTAGACTCGTACTCTGGCCTACTGGTTAACGTCTTAACTCTTACTCTGGCCTAATAGCTAAGGTCTTTGACTCGTACTCTGGCCTAATTGTTAAGGTCTTAACTCTTACTCTGGCCTAATAGTTAAGGTCTTAGACACGTACTCTGGCCTAATGGTTAAGGTCTTAACTCTTACTCTGGCCTAATAGCTAAGGTCTTAGGCTCGTACTATGGCCTAATGTTTAAGGTCTTAACTCTTACTCTGGCCTAATAGCTAAGGTCTTAGACTCGTTCTCTGGCCTACTGGTTAAGGTCTTAACTCTTGCTCTGGCCTACTGGTTAAGGTCTTAACTCATACTCTGGCCTAATAGCTAAGGTCTTAGACTTGTACTCTGGCCTAATGGTTAAGGTCTTAACTCTTACTCTGGCCTAATAGATAAGGTCTTAGACTCGTACTATGGCCTACAGGTTAAGGTGTTAACTCTTACTCTGGCCTAATAGCTAAGGTCTTAGACTCGTACTCTGGCCTAATGGTTAAGGTCTTAACTCTTACTCTGGCCTAATAGCTAAGGTCTAAGACTCGTACTGTGGCATAATGGTTAAGGTCTTATTACTTACTCTGGCCTAATAGCTAAGGTCTTTGACTCGTACTCTGGCCTAATTGTTAAGGTCTTAACTCTTAATCTGGCCTAATAGCTAAGGTCTTAGACACGTACTCTGGCCTAATGGTTAAGGTCTTAACTCTTACTCTGGCCTAATAGCGAAGGTCTTAGACTTGTACTCTGGCCTACTGGTTAAGGTCTTAACTCTTACTCTGGCCTAATAGCTAAGGTCTTATACTCTTACTCTGGCCTACTGGTTAATGTCTTAACTCTTACTCTGGCCTAATAGCTAAGGTCTTAGACTCATACTCTGGCCTACTGGTTAAGGTCTTAACTCTTACTCTGGCCTACTGGTTAAGGTCTTAACTCTTACTCTGGCCTAATAGCTAAGGTCTTAGACTTGTACTTTGGCCTAATGGTTAAGGTCTTAACTCTTACTCTGGCCTAATAGCTAAGGTCTTAGACTCGTTCTCTGGCCTACTGGATAAGGTCTTAACTCTTGCTCTGGCCTACTGGTTAAGGTCTTAACTCTTACTCTGGCCTAATAGCTAAGGTCTTAGACTCGTACTCTGTCCTAATGGTTAAGGTCCTAACTCTTACTCTGGCCTAATAGCTAAGGTCTTAGACTCGTACTCTTGCCTAATAGCTAAGGTCTTAGACTCATACTCTGGCCTACTGGTTAAGGACTTAACTCTTACTCTGGCCTAATAACTAAGGTCTTAGACTCGTACTCTGGCCTAATAGCTAAGGTCTTAGACTCGTACTCTGGCCTACTGGTTAATGTCTTAACTCTTACTCTGGCCTAATAGCTAAGGTCTTAGACTCGTAATCTGGCCTACTGGTTAAGGTCTTAACTCTTACTCTGGCCTACTGGTTAAGGTCTTAACTCTTACTCTGGCCTAATAGCTAAGGTCTTAGACTTGTACTCTGACCTAATGGTTAAGGTCTTAACTCTTACTCTGGCCTACCGGTTAAGGTCTTAACTCTTACTCTGGCCTAATGGCTAAGGTCTTAACTCTTACTCTAGCCTAATAGCTAAGGTCTTAGACTCGTAGTCTGGCCTAATGGTTAAGGTCTTAACTCTTACTCAGGCCTAATAGCTAAGGTCTTAACTCTCACTCTGGCCTAATAGCTAAGGTCTTAACTCTTACTCTGGCCTAATAGCTAAGGTCTTAACTCTTACTCTGGCCTAATAGCTAAGGTCTTAGACTCGTACTCTGGCCTACTGGTTAACGTCTTAACTCTTACTCTGGCCTACTGGTTAATGTCTTAACTCTTACTCTGGCCTAATAGCTAAGGTCTTTGACTCGTACTCTGGCCTAATTGTTAAGGTCTTAACTCTTACTCTGGCCTAATAGCTAAGGTCTTAGACACGTACTCTGGCCTAATGGTTAAGGTCTTAACTCTTACTCTGGCCTAATAGCTAAGGTCTTAGGCTCGTACTATGGCCTAATGTTTAAGGTTTTAACTCTTACTCTGGCCTAATAGCTAAGGTCTTAGACTCGTTCTCTGGCCTACTGGTTAACGTCTTAACTCTTGCTCTGGCCTACTGGTTAAGGTCTTAACTCTTACTCTGGCCTAATAGCTAAGGTCTTAGACTTGTACTCTGGCCTAATGGTTAAGGTCTTAACTCTTACTCTGGCCTAATAGATAAGGTCTTAGACTCGTACTATGGCCTACAGGTTAAGGTCTTAACTCTTACTCTGGCCTAATAGCTAAGGTCTTAGACTCGTACTCTGGCCTAATGGTTAAGGTCTTAACTCTTACTCTGGCCTAATAGCTAAGGTCTAAGACTCGTACTATGGCATAATGGTTAAGGTCTTATCACTTACTCTGGCCTAATAGCTAAGGTCATAGACTCGTACTCTGGCCTACTAGCTAAGGTCTTAGACGTGTACTCTGGCCTAATGGTTAAGGTCTTAACTCTTACTCTGGCCTAATAGCTAAGGTCTTAGACTCGTACTCTGGCCTACTGGTTAAGGTCTTAACTCTTACTCTGGCCTACTGGTTAAGGTCTTAATTCTTACTATGGCCTACAGGTTAAGGTCTTAACTCTACTCTGGCCTAATAGCTAAGGTCTTAGACTCAAACTCCGGCCTAATGTTTAAGGTCTTAACTCTTACTCTGGCCTAATAGCTAAGGTCTTAGACTCGTTCTCTGGCCTACTGGTTAAGGTCTTAACTCTTGCTCTGGCCTACTGGTTAAGGTCTTAACTCTTACTCTGGCCTAATAGCTAAGGTCTTAGACTCGTACTATGGCCTACAGGTTAAGGTCTTAACTCTTACTCTGGCCCAATACCTAAGGTCTTAGACTCTTACTCTGGCCTAACAGCTAAGGTCTTAGACTCATACTCTGGCCTACTGGTTAATGTCTTAACTCTTACTCTGGCCTAATAGCTAAGGTCTTAGACTTGTACTGTGGCCTAATGGTTAAGGTCTTAACTCTTACTCTGGCCTACTGGTTAAGGTCTTAACTCTTACTCTGGCCTAATGGCTAAGGTCTTAACTCTTACTCTAGCCTAATAGCTAAGGTCTTAGACTCATACTCTGACCTAATGGTTAAGGTCTTAACTCTTACTCTGGCCTACTGGTTCAGGTCTTAACTCTTACTCTGGCCTACCGGTTAAGGTCTTAACTCTTACTCTGGCCTAATAGCTAAGGTCTTAACTCTTACTCTGGCCTAATAGCTAAGGTCTTAGACTCGTACTCTGGCCTAATGGTTAAGGTTGTAACTCTTACTCTGGCCTAATAGCTAAGGTCTTAACTCTTACTCTGGCCTAATAGCTAAGGTCTTATACTCATACTCTGGCCTAATGGTTAAGGTCTTAACTCTTACTCTGGCCTACTGGTTAAGGTCTTAACTCTTACTCTGGCCTAATGGCTAAGGTCTTAACTCTTACTCTAGCCTAATAGCTAAGGTCTTAGACTCGTAGTCTGGCCTAATGGTTAAGGTCTTAACTCTTACTCTGGCCTAATAGCTAAGGTCTTAACTCTCACTCTGGCCTAATAGCTAAGGTCTTAACTCTTACTCTGGCCTAATAGCTAAGGTCTTAACTCTTACTCTGGCCTAATAGCTAAGGTCTTAGACTCGTACTCTGGCCTACTGGTTAACGTCTTAACTCTTACTCTGGCCTACTGGTTAATGTCTTAACTCTTACTCTGGCCTAATAGCTAAGGTCTTTGACTCGTACTCTGGCCTAATTGTTAAGGTCTTAACTCTTACTCTGGCCTAATAGCTAAGGTCTTAGACACGTACTCTGGCCTAATGGTTAAGGTCTTAACTCTTACTCTGGCCTAATAGCTAAGGTCTTAGACTCGTACTATGGCCTACAAGTTAAGGTCTTAACTCTTACTCTGGCCTACTGGTTAAGGTCTTAATTCCTACTATGGCCTACAGGTTAAGGTCTTAACTCTACTCTGGCCTAATAGCTAAGGTCTTAGACTCGAACTCCGGCCTAATGTTTAAGGTCTTAACTCTTACTCTGGCCTAATAGCTAAGGTCTTAGACTCGTTCTCTGGCCTACTGGTTAAGGTCTTAACTCTTGCTCTGGCCTACTGGTTAAGGTCTTAACTCTTACTCTGGCCTAATAGCTAAGGTCTTAGACTCGTACTCTGGCCTAATGGTTAAGGTCTTAACTCTTACTCTGGCCTAATAGCGAAGGTCTTAGACTTGTACTCTGGCCTACTGGTTAAGGTCTTAACTCTTACTCTGGCCTAATAGCTAAGGTCTTAACTCTTACTCTGGCCTAATAGCTAAGGTCTTAGACTCTTACTCTGGCCTACTGGTTAATGTCTTAACTCTTACTCTGGCCTAATAGCTAAGGTCTTAGACTCATACTCTGGCCTACTGGTTAAGGTCTTAACTCTTACTCTGGCCTACTGGTTAAGGTCTTAACTCTTACTCTGGCCTAATAGCTAAGGTCTTAGACTTGTACTTTGGCCTAATGGTTAAGGTCTTAACTCTTACTCTGGCCTAATAGCTAAGGTCTTAGACTCGTTCTCTGGCCTACTGGATAAGGTCTTAACTCTTGCTCTGGCCTACTGGTTAAGGTCTTAACTCTTACTCTGGCCTAATAACTAAGGTCTTAGACTCGTACTCTGGCCTAATAGCTAAGGTCTTAGACTCGTACTCAGGCCTACTGGTTAATGTCTTAACTCTTACTCTGGCCTAATAGCTAAGGTCTTAGACTCGTAATCTGGCCTACTGGTTAAGGTCTTAACTCTTACTCTGGCCTACTGGTTAAGGTCTTAACTCTTACTCTGGCCTAATAGCTAAGGTCTCAGACTTGTACTCTGACCTAATGGTTAAGGTCTTAACTCTTACTCTGGCCTACTGGTTAAGGTCTTAACTCTTACTCTGGCCTACTGGTTAAGGTCTTAATTCCTACTATGGCCTACAGGTTAAGGTCTTAACTCTACTCTGGCCTAATAGCTAAGGTCTTAGACTCGAACTCCGGCCTAATGTTTAAGGTCTTAACTCTTACTCTGGCCTAATAGCTAAGGTCTTAGACTCGTTCTCTGGCCCACTGGTTAAGGTCTTAACTCTTGCTCTGGCCTACTGGTTAAGGTCTTAACTCTTACTCTGGCCTAATAGCTAAGGTCTTAGACTCGTACTCTGGCCTAATGGTTAAGGTCTTAACTCTTACTCTGGCCTCATAGCGAAGGTCTTAGACTTGTACTCTGGCCTACTGGTTAAGGTCTTAACTCTTACTCTGGCCTAATAGCTAAGGTCTTAACTCTTACTCTGGCCTAATAGCTAAGGTCTTAAACTTGTACTTTGGCCTAATGGTTAAGGTCTTAACTCTTACTCTGGCCTAATAGCTAAGGTCTTAGACTCATACTCTGGCCTACTGGTTAAGGTCTTAACTCTTGCTCTGGCCTACTGGTTAAGGTCTTTACTCTTACTCTGGCCTAATAGCTAAGGTCTTAGACTCGTACTCTGTCCTAATGGTTAAGGTCCTAACTCTTACTCTGGCCTAATAGCTAAGGTCTTAGACTCGTACTCTTGCCTAATAGCTAAGGTCTTAGACTCATACTCTGGCCACTGGTTAAGGTCTTAACTCTTACTCTGGCCTAATAACTAAGGTCTTAGACTCGTACTCTGGCCTAATAGCTAAGGTCTTAGACTCGTACTCAGGCCTACTGGTTAATGTCTTAACTCTTACTCTGGCCTAATAGCTAAGGTCTTAGACTCGTAATCTGGCCTACTGGTTAAGGTCTTAACTCTTACTCTGGCCTACTGGTTAAGGTCTTAACTCTTACTCTGGCCTAATAGCTAAGGTCTCAGACTTGTACTCTGACCTAATGGTTAAGGTCTTAACTCTTACTCTGGCCTACTGGTTAAGGTCTTAACTCTTACTCTGGCCTAATGGCTAAGGTCTTAACTCTTACTCTAGCCTAATAGCTAAGGTCTTAGACTCGTAGTCTGGCCTAATGGTTAAGGTCTTAACTCTTACTCTGGCCTAATAGCTAAGGTCTTAACTCTCACTCTGGCCTAATAGCTAAGGTCTTAACTCTTACTCTGGCCTAATAGCTAAGGTCTTAGACTCGTACTCTGGCCTACTGGTTAACGTCTTAACTCTTACTCTGGCCTAATAGCTAAGGTCTTAACTCTTACTCTGGCCTAATAGCTAAGGTCTTAACTCTTACTCTGGCCTAATAGCTAAGGTCTTAGACTCGTACTCTGGCCTACTGGTTAAGGTCTTAACTCTTACTCTGGCCTAATAGCTAAGGTCTTAGACTCGTTCTCTGGCCTACTGGTTAAGGTCTTAACTCTTGCTCTGGCCTACTGGTTAAGGTCTTAACTCTTACTCTGGCCTAATAGCTAAGGTCTTAGACTCGTACTCTGGCCTAATGGTTAAGGTCTTAACTCTTACTCTGGCCTAATAGCGAAGGTCTTAGACTTGTACTCTGGCCTACTGGTTAAGGTCTTAACTCTTACTCTGGCCTAATAGCTAAGGTCTTAGACTCTTACTCTGGCCTACTGGTTAATGTCTTAACTCTTACTCTGGCCTAATAGCTAAGGTCTTAGACTCATACTCTGGCCTACTGGTTAAGGTCTTAACTCTTACTCTGGCCTACTGGTTAAGGTCTTAACTCTTACTCTGGCCTAATAGCTAAGGTCTTAGACTTGTACTTTGGCCTAATGGTTAAGGTCTTAACTCTTACTCTGGCCTAATAGCTAAGGTCTTAGACTCGTTCTCTGGCCTACTGGATAAGGTCTTAACTCTTGCTCTGGCCTACTGGTTAAGGTCTTAACTCTTACTCTGGCCTAATAGCTAAGGTCTTAGACTCGTACTCTGTCCTAATGGTTAAGGTCCTAACTCTTACTCTGGCCTAATAGCTAAGGTCTTAGACTCGTACTCTTGCCTAATAGCTAAGGTCTTAGACTCATACTCTGGCCTACTGGTTAAGGTCTTAACTCTTACTCTGGCCTAATAACTAAGGTCTTAGACTCGTACTCTGGCCTAATAGCTAAGGTCTTAGACTCGTACTCTGGCCTACTGGTTAATGTCTTAACTCTTACTCTGGCCTAATAGCTAAGGTATTAGACTCGTAATCTGGCCTACTGGTTAAGGTCTTAACTCTTACTCTGGCCTACTGGTTAAGGTCTTAACTCTTACTCTGGCCTAATAGCTAAGGTCTTAGACTTGTACTCTGACCTAATGGTTAAGGTCTTAACTCTTACTCTGGCCTACCGGTTAAGGTCTTAACTCTTACTCTGGCCTAATGGCTAAGGTCTTAACTCTTACTCTAGCCTAATAGCTAAGGTCTTAGACTCGTAGTCTGGCCTAATGGTTAAGGTCTTAACTCTTACTCAGGCCTAATAGCTAAGGTCTTAACTCTCACTCTGGCCTAATAGCTAAGGTCTTAACTCTTACTCTGGCCTAATAGCTAAGGTCTTAACTCTTACTCTGGCCTAATAGCTAAGGTCTTAGACTCGTACTCTGGCCTACTGGTTAACATCTTAACTCTTACTCTGGCCTACTGGTTAATGTCTTAACTCCTACTCTGGCCTAATAGCTAAGGTCTTTGACTCGTACTCTGGCCTAATTGTTAAGGTCTTAACTCTTACTCTGGCCTAATAGCTAAGGTCTTAGACACGTACTCTGGCCTAATGGTTAAGGTCTTAACTCTTACTCTGGCCTAATAGCTAAGGTCTTAGGCTCGTACTATGGCCTAATGTTTAAGGTTTTAACTCTTACTCTCGCCTAATAGCTAAGGTCTTAGACTCGTTCTCTGGCCTACTGGTTAACGTCTTAACTCTTGCTCTGGCCTACTGGTTAAGGTCTTAACTCTTACTCTGGCCTAATAGCTAAGGTCTTAGACTTGTACTCTGGCCTAATGGTTAAGGTCTTAACTCTTACTCTGGCCTAATAGATAAGGTCTTAGACTCGTACTATGGCCTACAGGTTAAGGTCTTAACTCTTACTCTGGCCTAATAGCTAAGGTCTTAGACTTGTACTCTGGCCTAATGGTTAAGGTCTTAACTCTTACTCTGGCCTAATAGCTAAGGTCTAAGACTCGTACTATGGCATGATGGTTAAGGTCTTATCACTTATTCTGGCCTAATAGCTAAGGTCTTAGACTCGTACTCTGGCCTACTAGCTAAGGTCTTAGACGTGTACTCTGGCCTAATGGTTAAGGTCTTAACTCTTACTCTGGCCTAATAGCTAAGGTCTTAGACTCGTACTCTGGCCTACTGGTTAAGGTCTTAACTCTTACTCTGGGCTACTGGTTAAGGTCTTAGACTCGTACTCTGGCCTAATGTTTAAGGTCTTAACTCTTACTCTGGCCTACTGGTTAAGGTCTTAACTCTTACTCTGGCCTAATGGCGAAGGTCTTAACTCTTACTCTAGCCTAATAGCTAAGGTCTTAGACTCGTAGTCTGGCCTAATGGTTAAGGTCTTAACTCTTACTCTGGCCTAATAGCTAAGGTCTTAACTCTCACTCTGGCCTAATAGCTAAGGTCTTAACTCTTACTCTGGCCTAATAGCTAAGGTCTTAACTCTTACTCTGGCCTAATAGCTAAGGTCTTAACTTTTACTCTGGCCTAATAGCTAAGGTCTTAGACTCGTACTCTGGCCTACTGGTTAACGTCTTAACTCTTACTCTGGCATACTGGTTAATGTCTTAACTCTTACTCTGGCCTAATAGCTAAGGTCTTTGACTCGTACTCTGGCCTAATTGTTAAGGTCTTAACTCTTACTCTGGCCTAATAGCTAAGGTCTTAGACACATACTCTGGCCTAATGGTTAAGGTCTTAACTCTTACTCTGGTCTAATAGCTAAGGTCTTAGACTCGTACTATGGCCTACTAGTTAAGGTCTTAACTCTTACTCTGGCCTACTGGTTAAGGTCTTAATTCTTACTATGGCCTACAGGTTAAGGTCTTAACTCTACTCTGGCCTAATAGCTAAGGTCTTAGACTCAAACTCCGGCCTAATGTTTAAGGTCTTAACTCTTACTCTGGCCTAATAGCTAAGGTCTTAGACTCGTTCTCTGGCCTACTGGTTAAGGTCTTAACTCTTGCTCTGGCCTACTGGTTAAGGACTTAACTCTTACTCTGGCCTAATAGCTAAGGTCTTAGACTCGTACTCTGGCCTAATGGTTAAGGTCTTAACTCTTACTCTGGCCTAATAGCTAAGGTCTTAGACTCGTACTATGGCCTACAGGTTAAGGTCTTAACTCTTACTCTGGCCTAATAACTAAGGTCTTAGACTCTTACTCTGGCCTAACAGCTAAGGTCTTAGACTCATACTCTGGCCTACTGGTTAATGTCTTAACTCTTACTCTGGCCTAATAGGTAAGGTCTTAGACTTGTACTGTGGCCTAATGGTTAAGGTCTTAACTTTTACTCTGACCTACTGGTTAAGGTCTTAACTCTTACTCTGGCCTAATGGCTAAGGTCTTAACTCCTACTCTAGCCTAATAGCTAAGGTCTTAGACTCATACTCTGACCTAATGGTTAAGGTCTTAACTCTTACTCTGGCCTACTGGTTCAGGTCTTAACTCTTACTCTGGCCTACCGGTTAAGGTCTTAACTCTTACTCTGGCCTAATAGCTAAGGTCTTAACTCTTACTCTGGCCTAATAGCTAAGGTCTTAGACTCGTACTCTGGCCTAATGGTTAAGGTTGTAACTCTTACTCTGGCCTAATAGCTAAGGTCTTAACTCTTACTCTGGCCTAATAGCTAAGGTCTTATACTCATACTCTGGCCTAATGGTTAAGGTCTTAACTCTTACTCTGGCCTACTGGTTAAGGTCTTAACTCTTACTCTGGCCTAATGGCTAAGGTCTTAACTCTTACTCTAGCCTAATAGCTAAGGTCTTAGACTCGTAGTCTGGCCTAATGGTTAAGGTCTTAACTCTTACTCTGGCCTAATAGCTAAGGTCTTAACTCTCACTCTGGCCTAATAGCTAAGGTCTTAACTCTTACTCTGGCCTAATAGCTAAGGTCTTAACTCTTACTCTGGCCTAATAGCTAAGGTCTTAGACTCGTACTCTGGCCTACTGGTTAACGTCTTAACTCTTACTCTGGCCTACTGGTTAATGTCTTAACTCTTACTCTGGCCTAATAGCTAAGGTCTTTGACTCGTACTCTGGCCTAATTGTTAAGGTCTTAACTCTTACTCTGGCCTAATAGCTAAGGTCTTAGACACGTACTCTGGCCTAATGGTTAAGGTCTTAACTCTTACTCTGGCCTAATAGCTAAGGTCTTAGACTCGTACTATGGCCTACAAGTTAAGGTCTTAACTCTTACTCTGGCCTACTGGTTAAGGTCTTAATTCCTACTATGGCCTACAGGTTAAGGTCTTAACTCTACTCTGGCCTAATAGCTAAGGTCTTAGACTCGAACTCCGGCCTAATGTTTAAGGTCTTAACTCTTACTCTGGCCTAATAGCTAAGGTCTTAGACTCGTTCTCTGGCCTACTGGTTAAGGTCTTAACTCTTGCTCTGGCCTACTGGTTAAGGTCTTAACTCTTACTCTGGCCTAATAGCTAAGGTCTTAGACTCGTACTCTGGCCTAATGGTTAAGGTCTTAACTCTTACTCTGGCCTAATAGCGAAGGTCTTAGACTTGTACTCTGGCCTACTGGTTAAGGTCTTAACTCTTACTCTGGCCTAATAGCTAAGGTCTTAACTCTTACTCTGGCCTAATAGCTAAGGTCTTAGACTCTTACTCTGGCCTACTGGTTAATGTCTTAACTCTTACTCTGGCCTAATAGCTAAGGTCTTAGACTCATACTCTGGCCTACTGGTTAAGGTCTTAACTCTTACTCTGGCCTACTGGTTAAGGTCTTAACTCTTACTCTGGCCTAATAGCTAAGGTCTTAGACTTGTACTTTGGCCTAATGGTTAAGGTCTTAACTCTTACTCTGGCCTAATAGCTAAGGTCTTAGACTCGTTCTCTGGCCTACTGGATAAGGTCTTAACTCTTGCTCTGGCCTACTGGTTAAGGTCTTAACTCTTACTCTGGCCTAATAGCTAAGGTCTTAGACTCGTACTCTGTCCTAATGGTTAAGGTCCTAACTCTTACTCTGGCCTAATAGCTAAGGTCTTAGACTCGTACTCTTGCCTAATAGCTAAGGTCTTAGACTCATACTCTGGCCACTGGTTAAGGTCTTAACTCTTACTCTGGCCTAATAACTAAGGTCTTAGACTCGTACTCTGGCCTAATAGCTAAGGTCTTAGACTCGTACTCAGGCCTACTGGTTAATGTCTTAACTCTTACTCTGGCCTAATAGCTAAGGTCTTAGACTCGTAATCTGGCCTACTGGTTAAGGTCTTAACTCTTACTCTGGCCTACTGGTTAAGGTCTTAACTCTTACTCTGGCCTAATAGCTAAGGTCTCAGACTTGTACTCTGACCTAATGGTTAAGGTCTTAACTCTTACTCTGGCCTACTGGTTAAGGTCTTAACTCTTACTCTGGCCTAATGGCTAAGGTCTTAACTCTTACTCTAGCCTAATAGCTAAGGTCTTAGACTCGTAGTCTGGCCTAATGGTTAAGGTCTTAACTCTTACTCTGGCCTAATAGCTAAGGTCTTAACTCTCACTCTGGCCTAATAGCTAAGGTCTTAACTCTTACTCTGGCCTAATAGCTAAGGTCTTAACTCTTACTCTGGCCTAATAGCTAAGGTCTTAGACTCGTACTCTGGCCTACTGGTTAACGTCTTAACTCTTACTCTGGCCTAATAGCTAAGGTCTTAACTCTCACTCTGGCCTAATAGCTAAGGTCTTAACTCTTACTCTGGCCTAATAGCTAAGGTCTTAACTCTTACTCTGGCCTAATAGCTAAGGTCTTAGACTCGTACTCTGGCCTACTGGTTAACGTCTTAACTCTTACTCTGGCCTAATAGCTACGGTCTTTGACTCGTACTCTGGCCTAATTGTTAAGGTCTTAACTCTTACTCTGGCCTAATAGTTAAGGTCTTAGACACGTACTCTGGCCTAATGGTTAAGGTCTTAACTCTTACTCTGGCCTAATAGCTAAGGTCTTAGGCTCGTACTATGGCCTAATGTTTAAGGTCTTAACTCTTACTCTGGCCTAATAGCTAAGGTCTTAGACTCGTTCTCTGGCCTACTGGTTAAGGTCTTAACTCTTGCTCTGGCCTACTGGTTAAGGTCTTAACTCATACTCTGGCCTAATAGCTAAGGTCTTAGACTTGTACTCTGGCCTAATGGTTAAGGTCTTAACTCTTACTCTGGCCTAATAGATAAGGTCTTAGACTCGTACTATGGCCTACAGGTTAAGGTCTTAACTCTTACTCTGGCCTAATAGCTAAGGTCTTAGACTCGTACTCTGGCCTAATGGTTAAGGTCTTAACTCTTACTCTGGCCTAATAGCTAAGGTCTAAGACTCGTACTGTGGCATAATGGTTAAGGTCTTATTACTTACTCTGGCCTAATAGCTAAGGTCTTTGACTCGTACTCTGGCCTAATTGTTAAGGTCTTAACTCTTAATCTGGCCTAATAGCTAAGGTCTTAGACACGTACTCTGGCCTAATGGTTAAGGTCTTAACTCTTACTCTGGCCTAATAGCGAAGGTCTTAGACTTGTACTCTGGCCTACTGGTTAAGGTCTTAACTCTTACTCTGGCCTAATAGCTAAGGTCTTATACTCTTACTCTGGCCTACTGGTTAATGTCTTAACTCTTACTCTGGCCTAATAGCTAAGGTCTTAGACTCATACTCTGGCCTACTGGTTAAGGTCTTAACTCTTACTCTGGCCTACTGGTTAAGGTCTTAACTCTTACTCTGGCCTAATAGCTAAGGTCTTAGACTTGTACTTTGGCCTAATGGTTAAGGTCTTAACTCTTACTCTGGCCTAATAGCTAAGGTCTTAGACTCGTTCTCTGGCCTACTGGATAAGGTCTTAACTCTTGCTCTGGCCTACTGGTTAAGGTCTTAACTCTTACTCTGGCCTAATAGCTAAGGTCTTAGACTCGTACTCTGTCCTAATGGTTAAGGTCCTAACTCTTACTCTGGCCTAATAGCTAAGGTCTTAGACTCGTACTCTTGCCTAATAGCTAAGGTCTTAGACTCATACTCTGGCCTACTGGTTAAGGACTTAACTCTTACTCTGGCCTAATAACTAAGGTCTTAGACTCGTACTCTGGCCTAATAGCTAAGGTCTTAGACTCGTACTCTGGCCTACTGGTTAATGTCTTAACTCTTACTCTGGCCTAATAGCTAAGGTCTTAGACTCGTAATCTGGCCTACTGGTTAAGGTCTTAACTCTTACTCTGGCCTACTGGTTAAGGTCTTAACTCTTACTCTGGCCTAATAGCTAAGGTCTTAGACTTGTACTCTGACCTAATGGTTAAGGTCTTAACTCTTACTCTGGCCTACCGGTTAAGGTCTTAACTCTTACTCTGGCCTAATGGCTAAGGTCTTAACTCTTACTCTAGCCTAATAGCTAAGGTCTTAGACTCGTAGTCTGGCCTAATGGTTAAGGTCTTAACTCTTACTCAGGCCTAATAGCTAAGGTCTTAACTCTCACTCTGGCCTAATAGCTAAGGTCTTAACTCTTACTCTGGCCTAATAGCTAAGGTCTTAACTCTTACTCTGGCCTAATAGCTAAGGTCTTAGACTCGTACTCTGGCCTACTGGTTAACGTCTTAACTCTTACTCTGGCCTACTGGTTAATGTCTTAACTCTTACTCTGGCCTAATAGCTAAGGTCTTTGACTCGTACTCTGGCCTAATTGTTAAGGTCTTAACTCTTACTCTGGCCTAATAGCTAAGGTCTTAGACACGTACTCTGGCCTAATGGTTAAGGTCTTAACTCTTACTCTGGCCTAATAGCTAAGGTCTTAGGCTCGTACTATGGCCTAATGTTTAAGGTTTTAACTCTTACTCTGGCCTAATAGCTAAGGTCTTAGACTCGTTCTCTGGCCTACTGGTTAACGTCTTAACTCTTGCTCTGGCCTACTGGTTAAGGTCTTAACTCTTACTCTGGCCTAATAGCTAAGGTCTTAGACTTGTACTCTGGCCTAATGGTTAAGGTCTTAACTCTTACTCTGGCCTAATAGATAAGGTCTTAGACTCGTACTATGGCCTACAGGTTAAGGTCTTAACTCTTACTCTGGCCTAATAGCTAAGGTCTTAGACTCGTACTCTGGCCTAATGGTTAAGGTCTTAACTCTTACTCTGGCCTAATAGCTAAGGTCTAAGACTCGTACTATGGCATAATGGTTAAGGTCTTATCACTTACTCTGGCCTAATAGCTAAGGTCATAGACTCGTACTCTGGCCTACTAGCTAAGGTCTTAGACGTGTACTCTGGCCTAATGGTTAAGGTCTTAACTCTTACTCTGGCCTAATAGCTAAGGTCTTAGACTCGTACTCTGGCCTACTGGTTAAGGTCTTAACTCTTACTCTGGCCTACTGGTTAAGGTCTTAATTCTTACTATGGCCTACAGGTTAAGGTCTTAACTCTACTCTGGCCTAATAGCTAAGGTCTTAGACTCAAACTCCGGCCTAATGTTTAAGGTCTTAACTCTTACTCTGGCCTAATAGCTAAGGTCTTAGACTCGTTCTCTGGCCTACTGGTTAAGGTCTTAACTCTTGCTCTGGCCTACTGGTTAAGGTCTTAACTCTTACTCTGGCCTAATAGCTAAGGTCTTAGACTCGTACTATGGCCTACAGGTTAAGGTCTTAACTCTTACTCTGGCCCAATAACTAAGGTCTTAGACTCTTACTCTGGCCTAACAGCTAAGGTCTTAGACTCATACTCTGGCCTACTGGTTAATGTCTTAACTCTTACTCTGGCCTAATAGCTAAGGTCTTAGACTTGTACTGTGGCCTAATGGTTAAGGTCTTAACTCTTACTCTGGCCTACTGGTTAAGGTCTTAACTCTTACTCTGGCCTAATGGCTAAGGTCTTAACTCTTACTCTAGCCTAATAGCTAAGGTCTTAGACTCATACTCTGACCTAATGGTTAAGGTCTTAACTCTTACTCTGGCCTACTGGTTCAGGTCTTAACTCTTACTCTGGCCTACCGGTTAAGGTCTTAACTCTTACTCTGGCCTAATAGCTAAGGTCTTAACTCTTACTCTGGCCTAATAGCTAAGGTCTTAGACTCGTACTCTGGCCTAATGGTTAAGGTTGTAACTCTTACTCTGGCCTAATAGCTAAGGTCTTAACTCTTACTCTGGCCTAATAGCTAAGGTCTTATACTCATACTCTGGCCTAATGGTTAAGGTCTTAACTCTTACTCTGGCCTACTGGTTAAGGTCTTAACTCTTACTCTGGCCTAATGGCTAAGGTCTTAACTCTTACTCTAGCCTAATAGCTAAGGTCTTAGACTCGTAGTCTGGCCTAATGGTTAAGGTCTTAACTCTTACTCTGGCCTAATAGCTAAGGTCTTAACTCTCACTCTGGCCTAATAGCTAAGGTCTTAACTCTTACTCTGGCCTAATAGCTAAGGTCTTAACTCTTACTCTGGCCTAATAGCTAAGGTCTTAGACTCGTACTCTGGCCTACTGGTTAACGTCTTAACTCTTACTCTGGCCTACTGGTTAATGTCTTAACTCTTACTCTGGCCTAATAGCTAAGGTCTTTGACTCGTACTCTGGCCTAATTGTTAAGGTCTTAACTCTTACTCTGGCCTAATAGCTAAGGTCTTAGACACGTACTCTGGCCTAATGGTTAAGGTCTTAACTCTTACTCTGGCCTAATAGCTAAGGTCTTAGACTCGTACTATGGCCTACAAGTTAAGGTCTTAACTCTTACTCTGGCCTACTGGTTAAGGTCTTAATTCCTACTATGGCCTACAGGTTAAGGTCTTAACTCTACTCTGGCCTAATAGCTAAGGTCTTAGACTCGAACTCCGGCCTAATGTTTAAGGTCTTAACTCTTACTCTGGCCTAATAGCTAAGGTCTTAGACTCGTTCTCTGGCCTACTGGTTAAGGTCTTAACTCTTGCTCTGGCCTACTGGTTAAGGTCTTAACTCTTACTCTGGCCTAATAGCTAAGGTCTTAGACTCGTACTCTGGCCTAATGGTTAAGGTCTTAACTCTTACTCTGGCCTAATAGCGAAGGTCTTAGACTTGTACTCTGGCCTACTGGTTAAGGTCTTAACTCTTACTCTGGCCTAATAGCTAAGGTCTTAACTCTTACTCTGGCCTAATAGCTAAGGTCTTAGACTCTTACTCTGGCCTACTGGTTAATGTCTTAACTCTTACTCTGGCCTAATAGCTAAGGTCTTAGACTCATACTCTGGCCTACTGGTTAAGGTCTTAACTCTTACTCTGGCCTACTGGTTAAGGTCTTAACTCTTACTCTGGCCTAATAGCTAAGGTCTTAGACTTGTACTTTGGCCTAATGGTTAAGGTCTTAACTCTTACTCTGGCCTAATAGCTAAGGTCTTAGACTCGTTCTCTGGCCTACTGGATAAGGTCTTAACTCTTGCTCTGGCCTACTGGTTAAGGTCTTAACTCTTACTCTGGCCTAATAACTAAGGTCTTAGACTCGTACTCTGGCCTAATAGCTAAGGTCTTAGACTCGTACTCAGGCCTACTGGTTAATGTCTTAACTCTTACTCTGGCCTAATAGCTAAGGTCTTAGACTCGTAATCTGGCCTACTGGTTAAGGTCTTAACTCTTACTCTGGCCTACTGGTTAAGGTCTTAACTCTTACTCTGGCCTAATAGCTAAGGTCTCAGACTTGTACTCTGACCTAATGGTTAAGGTCTTAACTCTTACTCTGGCCTACTGGTTAAGGTCTTAACTCTTACTCTGGCCTACTGGTTAAGGTCTTAATTCCTACTATGGCCTACAGGTTATGTTCTTAACTCTACTCTGGCCTAATAGCTAAGGTCTTAGACTCGAACTCCGGCCTAATGTTTAAGGTCTTAACTCTTACTCTGGCCTAATAGCTAAGGTCTTAGACTCGTTCTCTGGCCCACTGGTTAAGGTCTTAACTCTTGCTCTGGCCTACTGGTTAAGGTCTTAACTCTTACTCTGGCCTAATAGCTAAGGTCTTAGACTCGTACTCTGGCCTAATGGTTAAGGTCTTAACTCTTACTCTGGCCTCATAGCGAAGGTCTTAGACTTGTACTCTGGCCTACTGGTTAAGGTCTTAACTCTTACTCTGGCCTAATAGCTAAGGTCTTAACTCTTACTCTGGCCTAATAGCTAAGGTCTTAAACTTGTACTTTGGCCTAATGGTTAAGGTCTTAACTCTTACTCTGGCCTAATAGCTAAGGTCTTAGACTCATACTCTGGCCTACTGGTTAAGGTGTTAACTCTTGCTCTGGCCTACTGGTTAAGGTCTTTACTCTTACTCTGGCCTAATAGCTAAGGTCTTAGACTCGTACTCTGTCCTAATGGTTAAGGTCCTAACTCTTACTCTGGCCTAATAGCTAAGGTCTTAGACTCGTACTCTTGCCTAATAGCTAAGGTCTTAGACTCATACTCTGGCCACTGGTTAAGGTCTTAACTCTTACTCTGGCCTAATAACTAAGGTCTTAGACTCGTACTCTGACCTAATAGCTAAGGTCTTAGACTCGTACTCAGGCCTACTGGTTAATGTCTTAACTCTTACTCTGGCCTAATAGCTAAGGTCTTAGACTCGTAATCTGGCCTACTGGTTAAGGTCTTAACTCTTACTCTGGCCTACTGGTTAAGGTCTTAACTCTTACTCTGGCCTAATAGCTAAGGTCTCAGACTTGTACTCTGACCTAATGGTTAAGGTCTTAACTCTTACTCTGGCCTACTGGTTAAGGTCTTAACTCTTACTCTGGCCTAATGGCTAAGGTCTTAACTCTTACTCTAGCCTAATAGCTAAGGTCTTAGACTCGTAGTCTGGCCTAATGGTTAAGGTCTTAACTCTTACTCTGGCCTAATAGCTAAGGTCTTAACTCTCACTCTGGCCTAATAGCTAAGGTCTTAACTCTTACTCTGGCCTAATAGCTAAGGTCTTAACTCTTACTCTGGCCTAATAGCTAAGGTCTTAGACTCGTACTCTGGCCTACTGGTTAACGTCTTAACTCTTACTCTGGCCTAATAGCTAAGGTCTTAACTCTTACTCTGGCCTAATAGCTAAGGTCTTAACTCTTACTCTGGCCTAATAGCTAAGGTCTTAGACTCGTACTCTGGCCTACTGGTTAAGGTCTTAACTCTTACTCTGGCCTAATAGCTAAGGTCTTAGACTCGTTCTCTGGCCTACTGGTTAAGGTCTTAACTCTTGCTCTGGCCTACTGGTTAAGGTCTTAACTCTTACTCTGGCCTAATAGCTAAGGTCTTAGACTCGTACTCTGGCCTAATGGTTAAGGTCTTAACTCTTACTCTGGCCTAATAGCGAAGGTCTTAGACTTGTACTCTGGCCTACTGGTTAAGGTCTTAACTCTTACTCTGGCCTAATAGCTAAGGTCTTAGACTCTTACTCTGGCCTACTGGTTAATGTCTTAACTCTTACTCTGGCCTAATAGCTAAGGTCTTAGACTCATACTCTGGCCTACTGGTTAAGGTCTTAACTCTTACTCTGGCCTACTGGTTAAGGTCTTAACTCTTACTCTGGCCTAATAGCTAAGGTCTTAGACTTGTACTTTGGCCTAATGGTTAAGGTCTTAACTCTTACTCTGGCCTAATAGCTATGGTCTTAGACTCGTTCTCTGGCCTACTGGATAAGGTCTTAACTCTTGCTCTGGCCTACTGGTTAAGGTCTTAACTCTTACTCTGGCCTAATAGCTAAGGTCTTAGACTCGTACTCTGTCCTAATGGTTAAGGTCCTAACTCTTACTCTGGCCTAATAGCTAAGGTCTTAGACTCGTACTCTTGCCTAATAGCTAATGTCTTAGACTCATACTCTGGCCTACTGGTTAAGGTCTTAACTCTTACTCTGGCCTAATAACTAAGGTCTTAGACTCGTACTCTGGCCTAATAGCTAAGGTCTTAGACTCGTACTCTGGCCTACTGGTTAATGTCTTAACTCTTACTCTGGCCTAATAGCTAAGGTATTAGACTCGTAATCTGGCCTACTGGTTAAGGTCTTAACTCTTACTCTGGCCTACTGGTTAAGGTCTTAACTCTTACTCTGGCCTAATAGCTAAGGTCTTAGACTTGTACTCTGACCTAATGGTTAAGGTCTTAACTCTTACTCTGGCCTACCGGTTAAGGTCTTAACTCTTACTCTGGCCTAATGGCTAAGGTCTTAACTCTTACTCTAGCCTAATAGCTAAGGTCTTAGACTCGTAGTCTGGCCTAATGGTTAAGGTCTTAACTCTTACTCAGGCCTAATAGCTAAGGTCTTAACTCTCACTCTGGCCTAATAGCTAAGGTCTTAACTCTTACTCTGGCCTAATAGCTAAGGTCTTAACTCTTACTCTGGCCTAATAGCTAAGGTCTTAGACTCGTACTCTGGCCTACTGGTTAACATCTTAACTCTTACTCTGGCCTACTGGTTAATGTCTTAACTCCTACTCTGGCCTAATAGCTAAGGTCTTTGACTCGTACTCTGGCCTAATTGTTAAGGTCTTAACTCTTACTCTGGCCTAATAGCTAAGGTCTTAGACACGTACTCTGGCCTAATGGTTAAGGTCTTAACTCTTACTCTGGCCTAATAGCTAAGGTCTTAGGCTCGTACTATGGCCTAATGTTTAAGGTTTTAACTCTTACTCTCGCCTAATAGCTAAGGTCTTAGACTCGTTCTCTGGCCTACTGGTTAACGTCTTAACTCTTGCTCTGGCCTACTGGTTAAGGTCTTAACTCTTACTCTGGCCTAATAGCTAAGGTCTTAGACTTGTACTCTGGCCTAATGGTTAAGGTCTTAACTCTTACTCTGGCCTAATAGATAAGGTCTTAGACTCGTACTATGGCCTACAGGTTAAGGTCTTAACTCTTACTCTGGCCTAATAGCTAAGGTCTTAGACTTGTACTCTGGCCTAATGGTTAAGGTCTTAACTCTTACTCTGGCCTAATAGCTAAGGTCTAAGACTCGTACTATGGCATGATGGTTAAGGTCTTATCACTTATTCTGGCCTAATAGCTAAGGTCTTAGACTCGTACTCTGGCCTACTAGCTAAGGTCTTAGACGTGTACTCTGGCCTAATGGTTAAGGTCTTAACTCTTACTCTGGCCTAATAGCTAAGGTCTTAGACTCGTACTCTGGCCTACTGGTTAAGGTCTTAACTCTTACTCTGGGCTACTGGTTAAGGTCTTAGACTCGTACTCTGGCCTAATGTTTAAGGTCTTAACTCTTACTCTGGCCTACTGGTTAAGGTCTTAACTCTTACTCTGGCCTAATGGCGAAGGTCTTAACTCTTACTCTAGCCTAATAGCTAAGGTCTTAGACTCGTAGTCTGGCCTAATGGTTAAGGTCTTAACTCTTACTCTGGCCTAATAGCTAAGGTCTTAACTCTCACTCTGGCCTAATAGCTAAGGTCTTAACTCTTACTCTGGCCTAATAGCTAAGGTCTTAACTCTTACTCTGGCCTAATAGCTAAGGTCTTAACTTTTACTCTGGCCTAATAGCTAAGGTCTTAGACTCGTACTCTGGCCTACTGGTTAACGTCTTAACTCTTACTCTGGCAAACTGGTTAATGTCTTAACTCTTACTCTGGCCTAATAGCTAAGGTCTTTGACTCGTACTCTGGCCTAATTGTTAAGGTCTTAACTCTTACTCTGGCCTAATAGCTAAGGTCTTAGACACATACTCTGGCCTAATGGTTAAGGTCTTAACTCTTACTCTGGTCTAATAGCTAAGGTCTTAGACTCGTACTATGGCCTACTAGTTAAGGTCTTAACTCTTACTCTGGCCTACTGGTTAAGGTCTTAATTCTTACTATGGCCTACAGGTTAAGGTCTTAACTCTACTCTGGCCTAATAGCTAAGGTCTTAGACTCAAACTCCGGCCTAATGTTTAAGGTCTTAACTCTTACTCTGGCCTAATAGCTAAGGTCTTAGACTCGTTCTCTGGCCTACTGGTTAAGGTCTTAACTCTTGCTCTGGCCTACTGGTTAAGGACTTAACTCTTACTCTGGCCTAATAGCTAAGGTCTTAGACTCGTACTCTGGCCTAATGGTTAAGGTCTTAACTCTTACTCTGGCCTAATAGCTAAGGTCTTAGACTCGTACTATGGCCTACAGGTTAAGGTCTTAACTCTTACTCTGGCCTAATAACTAAGGTCTTAGACTCTTACTCTGGCCTAACAGCTAAGGTCTTAGACTCATACTCTGGCCTACTGGTTAATGTCTTAACTCTTACTCTGGCCTAATAGGTAAGGTCTTAGACTTGTACTGTGGCCTAATGGTTAAGGTCTTAACTTTTACTCTGACCTACTGGTTAAGGTCTTAACTCTTACTCTGGCCTAATGGCTAAGGTCTTAACTCTTACTCTAGCCTAATAGCTAAGGTCTTAGACTCATACTCTGACCTAATGGTTAAGGTCTTAACTCTTACTCTGGCCTACTGGTTCAGGTCTTAACTCTTACTCTGGCCTACCGGTTAAGGTCTTAACTCTTACTCTGGCCTAATAGCTAAGGTCTTAACTCTTACTCTGGCCTAATAGCTAAGGTCTTAGACTCGTACTCTGGCCTAATGGTTAAGGTTGTAACTCTTACTCTGGCCTAATAGCTAAGGTCTTAACTCTTACTCTGGCCTAATAGCTAAGGTCTTATACTCATACTCTGGCCTAATGGTTAAGGTCTTAACTCTTACTCTGGCCTACTGGTTAAGGTCTTAACTCTTACTCTGGCCTAATGGCTAAGGTCTTAACTCTTACTCTAGCCTAATAGCTAAGGTCTTAGACTCGTAGTCTGGCCTAATGGTTAAGGTCTTAACTCTTACTCTGGCCTAATAGCTAAGGTCTTAACTCTCACTCTGGCCTAATAGCTAAGGTCTTAACTCTTACTCTGGCCTAATAGCTAAGGTCTTAACTCTTACTCTGGCCTAATAGCTAAGGTCTTAGACTCGTACTCTGGCCTACTGGTTAACGTCTTAACTCTTACTCTGGCCTACTGGTTAATGTCTTAACTCTTACTCTGGCCTAATAGCTAAGGTCTTTGACTCGTACTCTGGCCTAATTGTTAAGGTCTTAACTCTTACTCTGGCCTAATAGCTAAGGTCTTAGACACGTACTCTGGCCTAATGGTTAAGGTCTTAACTCTTACTCTGGCCTAATAGCTAAGGTCTTAGACTCGTACTATGGCCTACAAGTTAAGGTCTTAACTCTTACTCTGGCCTACTGGTTAAGGTCTTAATTCCTACTATGGCCTACAGGTTAAGGTCTTAACTCTACTCTGGCCTAATAGCTAAGGTCTTAGACTCGAACTCCGGCCTAATGTTTAAGGTCTTAACTCTTACTCTGGCCTAATAGCTAAGGTCTTAGACTCGTTCTCTGGCCTACTGGTTAAGGTCTTAACTCTTGCTCTGGCCTACTGGTTAAGGTCTTAACTCTTACTCTGGCCTAATAGCTAAGGTCTTAGACTCGTACTCTGGCCTAATGGTTAAGGTCTTAACTCTTACTCTGGCCTAATAGCGAAGGTCTTAGACTTGTACTCTGGCCTACTGGTTAAGGTCTTAACTCTTACTCTGGCCTAATAGCTAAGGTCTTAACTCTTACTCTGGCCTAATAGCTAAGGTCTTAGACTCTTACTCTGGCCTACTGGTTAATGTCTTAACTCTTACTCTGGCCTAATAGCTAAGGTCTTAGACTCATACTCTGGCCTACTGGTTAAGGTCTTAACTCTTACTCTGGCCTACTGGTTAAGGTCTTAACTCTTACTCTGGCCTAATAGCTAAGGTCTTAGACTTGTACTTTGGCCTAATGGTTAAGGTCTTAACTCTTACTCTGGCCTAATAGCTAAGGTCTTAGACTCGTTCTCTGGCCTACTGGATAAGGTCTTAACTCTTGCTCTGGCCTACTGGTTAAGGTCTTAACTCTTACTCTGGCCTAATAGCTAAGGTCTTAGACTCGTACTCTGTCCTAATGGTTAAGGTCCTAACTCTTACTCTGGCCTAATAGCTAAGGTCTTAGACTCGTACTCTTGCCTAATAGCTAAGGTCTTAGACTCATACTCTGGCCACTGGTTAAGGTCTTAACTCTTACTCTGGCCTAATAACTAAGGTCTTAGACTCGTACTCTGGCCTAATAGCTAAGGTCTTAGACTCGTACTCAGGCCTACTGGTTAATGTCTTAACTCTTACTCTGGCCTAATAGCTAAGGTCTTAGACTCGTAATCTGGCCTACTGGTTAAGGTCTTAACTCTTACTCTGGCCTACTGGTTAAGGTCTTAACTCTTACTCTGGCCTAATAGCTAAGGTCTCAGACTTGTACTCTGACCTAATGGTTAAGGTCTTAACTCTTACTCTGGCCTACTGGTTAAGGTCTTAACTCTTACTCTGGCCTAATGGCTAAGGTCTTAACTCTTACTCTAGCCTAATAGCTAAGGTCTTAGACTCGTAGTCTGGCCTAATGGTTAAGGTCTTAACTCTTACTCTGGCCTAATAGCTAAGGTCTTAACTCTCACTCTGGCCTAATAGCTAAGGTCTTAACTCTTACTCTGGCCTAATAGCTAAGGTCTTAACTCTTACTCTGGCCTAATAGCTAAGGTCTTAGACTCGTACTCTGGCCTACTGGTTAACGTCTTAACTCTTACTCTGGCCTAATAGCTAAGGTCTTAACTCTCACTCTGGCCTAATAGCTAAGGTCTTAACTCTTACTCTGGCCTAATAGCTAAGGTCTTAACTCTTACTCTGGCCTAATAGCTAAGGTCTTAGACTCGTACTCTGGCCTACTGGTTAACGTCTTAACTCTTACTCTGGCCTAATAGCTAAGGTCTTTGACTCGTACTCTGGCCTAATTGTTAAGGTCTTAACTCTTACTCTGGCCTAATAGTTAAGGTCTTAGACACGTACTCTGGCCTAATGGTTAAGGTCTTAACTCTTACTCTGGCCTAATAGCTAAGGTCTTAGGCTCGTACTATGGCCTAATGTTTAAGGTCTTAACTCTTACTCTGGCCTAATAGCTAAGGTCTTAGACTCGTTCTCTGGCCTACTGGTTAAGGTCTTAACTCTTGCTCTGGCCTACTGGTTAAGGTCTTAACTCATACTCTGGCCTAATAGCTAAGGTCTTAGACTTGTACTCTGGCCTAATGGTTAAGGTCTTAACTCTTACTCTGGCCTAATAGATAAGGTCTTAGACTCGTACTATGGCCTACAGGTTAAGGTCTTAACTCTTACTCTGGCCTAATAGCTAAGGTCTTAGACTCGTACTCTGGCCTAATGGTTAAGGTCTTAACTCTTACTCTGGCCTAATAGCTAAGGTCTAAGACTCGTACTGTGGCATAATGGTTAAGGTCTTATTACTTACTCTGGCCTAATAGCTAAGGTCTTTGACTCGTACTCTGGCCTAATTGTTAAGGTCTTAACTCTTAATCTGGCCTAATAGCTAAGGTCTTAGACACGTACTCTGGCCTAATGGTTAAGGTCTTAACTCTTACTCTGGCCTAATAGCGAAGGTCTTAGACTTGTACTCTGGCCTACTGGTTAAGGTCTTAACTCTTACTCTGGCCTAATAGCTAAGGTCTTATACTCTTACTCTGGCCTACTGGTTAATGTCTTAACTCTTACTCTGGCCTAATAGCTAAGGTCTTAGACTCATACTCTGGCCTACTGGTTAAGGTCTTAACTCTTACTCTGGCCTACTGGTTAAGGTCTTAACTCTTACTCTGGCCTAATAGCTAAGGTCTTAGACTTGTACTTTGGCCTAATGGTTAAGGTCTTAACTCTTACTCTGGCCTAATAGCTAAGGTCTTAGACTCGTTCTCTGGCCTACTGGATAAGGTCTTAACTCTTGCTCTGGCCTACTGGTTAAGGTCTTAACTCTTACTCTGGCCTAATAGCTAAGGTCTTAGACTCGTACTCTGTCCTAATGGTTAAGGTCCTAACTCTTACTCTGGCCTAATAGCTAAGGTCTTAGACTCGTACTCTTGCCTAATAGCTAAGGTCTTAGACTCATACTCTGGCCTACTGGTTAAGGACTTAACTCTTACTCTGGCCTAATAACTAAGGTCTTAGACTCGTACTCTGGCCTAATAGCTAAGGTCTTAGACTCGTACTCTGGCCTACTGGTTAATGTCTTAACTCTTACTCTGGCCTAATAGCTAAGGTCTTAGACTCGTAATCTGGCCTACTGGTTAAGGTCTTAACTCTTACTCTGGCCTACTGGTTAAGGTCTTAACTCTTACTCTGGCCTAATAGCTAAGGTCTTAGACTTGTACTCTGACCTAATGGTTAAGGTCTTAACTCTTACTCTGGCCTACCGGTTAAGGTCTTAACTCTTACTCTGGCCTAATGGCTAAGGTCTTAACTCTTACTCTAGCCTAATAGCTAAGGTCTTAGACTCGTAGTCTGGCCTAATGGTTAAGGTCTTAACTCTTACTCAGGCCTAATAGCTAAGGTCTTAACTCTCACTCTGGCCTAATAGCTAAGGTCTTAACTCTTACTCTGGCCTAATAGCTAAGGTCTTAACTCTTACTCTGGCCTAATAGCTAAGGTCTTAGACTCGTACTCTGGCCTACTGGTTAACGTCTTAACTCTTACTCTGGCCTACTGGTTAATGTCTTAACTCTTACTCTGGCCTAATAGCTAAGGTCTTTGACTCGTACTCTGGCCTAATTGTTAAGGTCTTAACTCTTACTCTGGCCTAATAGCTAAGGTCTTAGACACGTACTCTGGCCTAATGGTTAAGGTCTTAACTCTTACTCTGGCCTAATAGCTAAGGTCTTAGGCTCGTACTATGGCCTAATGTTTAAGGTTTTAACTCTTACTCTGGCCTAATAGCTAAGGTCTTAGACTCGTTCTCTGGCCTACTGGTTAACGTCTTAACTCTTGCTCTGGACTACTGGTTAAGGTCTTAACTCTTACTCTGGCCTAATAGCTAAGGTCTTAGACTTGTACTCTGGCCTAATGGTTAAGGTCTTAACTCTTACTCTGGCCTAATAGATAAGGTCTTAGACTCGTACTATGGCCTACAGGTTAAGGTCTTAACTCTTACTCTGGCCTAATAGCTAAGGTCTTAGACTCGTACTCTGGCCTAATGGTTAAGGTCTTAACTCTTACTCTGGCCTAATAGCTAAGGTCTAAGACTCGTACTATGGCATAATGGTTAAGGTCTTATCACTTACTCTGGCCTAATAGCTAAGGTCATAGACTCGTACTCTGGCCTACTAGCTAAGGTCTTAGACGTGTACTCTGGCCTAATGGTTAAGGTCTTAACTCTTACTCTGGCCTAATAGCTAAGGTCTTAGACTCGTACTCTGGCCTACTGGTTAAGGTCTTAACTCTTACTCTGGCCTACTGGTTAAGGTCTTAATTCTTACTATGGCCTACAGGTTAAGGTCTTAACTCTACTCTGGCCTAATAGCTAAGGTCTTAGACTCAAACTCCGGCCTAATGTTTAAGGTCTTAACTCTTACTCTGGCCTAATAGCTAAGGTCTTAGACTCGTTCTCTGGCCTACTGGTTAAGGTCTTAACTCTTGCTCTGGCCTACTGGTTAAGGTCTTAACTCTTACTCTGGCCTAATAGCTAAGGTCTTAGACTCGTACTATGGCCTACAGGTTAAGGTCTTAACTCTTACTCTGGCCTAATAACTAAGGTCTTAGACTCTTACTCTGGCCTAACAGCTAAGGTCTTAGACTCATACTCTGGCCTACTGGTTAATGTCTTAACTCTTACTCTGGCCTAATAGCTAAGGTCTTAGACTTGTACTGTGGCCTAATGGTTAAGGTCTTAACTCTTACTCTGGCCTACTGGTTAAGGTCTTAACTCTTACTCTGGCCTAATGGCTAAGGTCTTAACTCTTACTCTAGCCTAATAGCTAAGGTCTTAGACTCATACTCTGACCTAATGGTTAAGGTCTTAACTCTTACTCTGGCCTACTGGTTCAGGTCTTAACTCTTACTCTGGCCTACCGGTTAAGGTCTTAACTCTTACTCTGGCCTAATAGCTAAGGTCTTAACTCTTACTCTGGCCTAATAGCTAAGGTCTTAGACTCGTACTCTGGCCTAATGGTTAAGGTTGTAACTCTTACTCTGGCCTAATAGCTAAGGTCTTAACTCTTACTCTGGCCTAATAGCTAAGGTCCTATACTCATACTCTGGCCTAATGGTTAAGGTCTTAACTCTTACTCTGGCCTACTGGTTAAGGTCTTAACTCTTACTCTGGCCTAATGGCTAAGGTCTTAACTCTTACTCTAGCCTAATAGCTAAGGTCTTAGACTCGTAGTCTGGCCTAATGGTTAAGGTCTTAACTCTTACTCTGGCCTAATAGCTAAGGTCTTAACTCTCACTCTGGCCTAATAGCTAAGGTCTTAACTCTTACTCTGGCCTAATAGCTAAGGTCTTAACTCTTACTCTGGCCTAATAGCTAAGGTCTTAGACTCGTACTCTGGCCTACTGGTTAACGTCTTAACTCTTACTCTGGCCTACTGGTTAATGTCTTAACTCTTACTCTGGCCTAATAGCTAAGGTCTTTGACTCGTACTCTGGCCTAATTGTTAAGGTCTTAACTCTTACTCTGGCCTAATAGCTAAGGTCTTAGACACGTACTCTGGCCTAATGGTTAAGGTCTTAACTCTTACTCTGGCCTAATAGCTAAGGTCTTAGACTCGTACTATGGCCTACAAGTTAAGGTCTTAACTCTTACTCTGGCCTACTGGTTAAGGTCTTAATTCCTACTATGGCCTACAGGTTAAGGTCTTAACTCTACTCTGGCCTAATAGCTAAGGTCTTAGACTCGAACTCCGGCCTAATGTTTAAGGTCTTAACTCTTACTCTGGCCTAATAGCTAAGGTCTTAGACTCGTTCTCTGGCCTACTGGTTAAGGTCTTAACTCTTGCTCTGGCCTACTGGTTAAGGTCTTAACTCTTACTCTGGCCTAATAGCTAAGGTCTTAGACTCGTACTCTGGCCTAATGGTTAAGGTCTTAACTCTTACTCTGGCCTAATAGCGAAGGTCTTAGACTTGTACTCTGGCCTACTGGTTAAGGTCTTAACTCTTACTCTGGCCTAATAGCTAAGGTCTTAACTCTTACTCTGGCCTAATAGCTAAGGTCTTAGACTCTTACTCTGGCCTACTGGTTAATGTCTTAACTCTTACTCTGGCCTAATAGCTAAGGTCTTAGACTCATACTCTGGCCTACTGGTTAAGGTCTTAACTCTTACTCTGGCCTACTGGTTAAGGTCTTAACTCTTACTCTGGCCTAATAGCTAAGGTCTTAACTCTTACTCTGGCCTAATAGCTAAGGTCTTAGACTCTTACTCTGGCCTACTGGTTAATGTCTTAACTCTTACTCTGGCCTAATAGCTAAGGTCTTAGACTCGTTCTCTGGCCTACTGGATAAGGTCTTAACTCTTGCTCTGGCCTACTGGTTAAGGTCTTAACTCTTACTCTGGCCTAATAACTAAGGTCTTAGACTCGTACTCTGGCCTAATAGCTAAGGTCTTAGACTCGTACTCAGGCCTACTGGTTAATGTCTTAACTCTTACTCTGGCCTAATAGCTAAGGTCTTAGACTCGTAATCTGGCCTACTGGTTAAGGTCTTAACTCTTACTCTGGCCTACTGGTTAAGGTCTTAACTCTTACTCTGGCCTAATAGCTAAGGTCTCAGACTTGTACTCTGACCTAATGGTTAAGGTCTTAACTCTTACTCTGGCCTACTGGTTAAGGTCTTAACTCTTACTCTGGCCTAATGGCTAAGGTCTTAACTCTTACTCTAGCCTAATAGCTAAGGTCTTAGACTCGTAGTCTGGCCTAATGGTTAAGGTCTTAACTCTTACTCTGGC
Source organism: Triturus cristatus (assembly GCF_964204655.1). Lineage (NCBI taxonomy): Eukaryota > Metazoa > Chordata > Amphibia > Caudata > Salamandridae > Triturus > Triturus cristatus. Next base: position 289,848 of record NW_028187963.1, on the reverse strand, counting down.
CTAATAGCTAAGGTCTTAACTCTCACTCTGGCCTAATAGCTAAGGTCTTAAATCTTACTCTGGCCTAATAGCTAAGGTCTTAACTCTTACTCTGGCCTAATAGCTAAGGTCTTAGACTCGTACTCTGGCCTACTGGTTAACGTCTTAACTCTTACTCTGGCCTAATAGCTAAGGTCTTAACTCTCACTCTGGCCTAATAGCTAAGGTCTTAACTCTTACTCTGGTCTAATAGCTAAGGTCTTAACTCTTACTCTGGCCTAATAGCTAAGGTCTTAGACTCGTACTCTGGCCTACTGGTTAACGTCTTAACTCTTACTCTGGCCTAATAGCTAAGGTCTTTGACTCGTACTCTGGCCTAATTGTTAAGGTCTTAACTCTTACTCTGGCCTAATAGTTAAGGTCTTAGACACGTACTCTGGCCTAATGGTTAAGGTCTTAACTCTTACTCTGGCCTAATAGCTAAGGTCTTAGGCTCGTACTATGGCCTAATGTTTAAGGTCTTAACTCTTACTCTGGCCTAATAGCTAAGGTCTTAGACTCGTTCTCTGGCCTACTGGTTAAGGTCTTAACTCTTGCTCTGGCCTACTGGTTAAGGTCTTAACTCATACTCTGGCCTAATAGCTAAGGTCTTAGACTTGTACTCTGGCCTAATGGTTAAGGTCTTAACTCTTACTCTGGCCTAATAGATAAGGTCTTAGACTCGTACTATGGCCTACAGGTTAAGGTCTTAACTCTTACTCTGGCCTAATAGCTAAGGTCTTAGACTCGTACTCTGGCCTAATGGTTAAGGTCTTAACTCTTGCTCTGGCCTAATAGCTAAGGTCTAAGACTCGTACTATGGCATAATGGTTAAGGTCTTATCACTTACTCTGGCCTAATAGCTAAGGTCTTTGACTCGTACTCTGGCCTAATTGTTAAGGTCTTAACTCTTAATCTGGCCTAATAGCTAAGGTCTTAGACACGTACTCTGGCCTAATGGTTAAGGTCTTAACTCTTACTCTGGCCTAATAGCGAAGGTCTTAGACTTGTACTCTGGCCTACTGGTTAAGGTCTTAACTCTTACTCTGGCCTAATAGCTAAGGTCTTATACTCTTACTCTGGCCTACTGGTTAATGTCTTAACTCTTACTCTGGCCTAATAGCTAAGGTCTTAGACTCATACTCTGGCCTACTGGTTAAGGTCTTAACTCTTACTCTGGCCTACTGGTTAAGGTCTTAACTCTTACTCTGGCCTAATAGCTAAGGTCTTAGACTTGTACTTTGGCCTAATGGTTAAGGTCTTAACTCTTACTCTGGCCTAATAGCTAAGGTCTTAGACTCGTTCTCTGGCCTACTGGATAAGGTCTTAACTCTTGCTCTGGCCTACTGGTTAAGGTCTTAACTCTTACTCTGGCCTAATAGCTAAGGTCTTAGACTCGTACTCTGTCCTAATGGTTAAGGTCCTAACTCTTACTCTGGCCTAATAGCTAAGGTCTTAGACTCGTACTCTTGCCTAATAGCTAAGGTCTTAGACTCATACTCTGGCCTACTGGTTAAGGACTTAACTCTTACTCTGGCCTAATAACTAAGGTCTTAGACTCGTACTCTGGCCTAATAGCTAAGGTCTTAGACTCGTACTCTGGCCTACTGGTTAATGTCTTAACTCTTACTCTGGCCTAATAGCTAAGGTCTTAGACTCGTAATCTGGCCTACTGGTTAAGGTCTTAACTCTTACTCTGGCCTACTGGTTAAGGTCTTAACTCTTACTCTGGCCTAATAGCTAAGGTCTTAGACTTGTACTCTGACCTAATGGTTAAGGTCTTAACTCTTACTCTGGCCTACCGGTTAAGGTCTTAACTCTTACTCTGGCCTAATGGCTAAGGTCTTAACTCTTACTCTAGCCTAATAGCTAAGGTCTTAGACTCGTAGTCTGGCCTAATGGTTAAGGTCTTAACTCTTACTCAGGCCTAATAGCTAAGGTCTTAACTCTCACTCTGGCCTAATAGCTAAGGTCTTAACTCTTACTCTGGCCTAATAGCTAAGGTCTTAACTCTTACTCTGGCCTAATAGCTAAGGTCTTAGACTCGTACTCTGGCCTACTGGTTAACGTCTTAACTCTTACTCTGGCCTACTGGTTAATGTCTTAACTCTTACTCTGGCCTAATAGCTAAGGTCTTTGACTCGTACTCTGGCCTAATTGTTAAGGTCTTAACTCTTACTCTGGCCTAATAGCTAAGGTCTTAGACACGTACTCTGGCCTAATGGTTAAGGTCTTAACTCTTACTCTGGCCTAATAGCTAAGGTCTTCGGCTCGTACTATGGCCTAATGTTTAAGGTTTTAACTCTTACTCTGGCCTAATAGCTAAGGTCTTAGACTCGTTCTCTGGCCTACTGGTTAACGTCTTAACTCTTGCTCTGGCCTACTGGTTAAGGTCTTAACTCTTACTCTGGCCTAATAGCTAAGGTCTTAGACTTGTACTCTGGCCTAATGGTTAAGGTCTTAACTCTTACTCTGGCCTAATAGATAAGGTCTTAGACTCGTACTATGGCCTACAGGTTAAGGTCTTAACTCTTACTCTGGCCTAATAGCTAAGGTCTTAGACTCGTACTCTGGCCTAATGGTTAAGGTCTTAACTCTTACTCTGGCCTAATAGCTAAGGTCTAAGACTCGTACTATGGCATAATGGTTAAGGTCTTATCACTTACTCTGGCCTAATAGCTAAGGTCATAGACTCGTACTTTGGCCTACTAGCTAAGGTCTTAGACGTGTACTCTGGCCTAATGGTTAAGGTCTTAACTCTTACTCTGGCCTAATAGCTAAGGTCTTAGACTCGTACTCTGGCCTACTGGTTAAGGTCTTAACTCTTACTCTGGCCTACTGGTTAAGGTCTTAATTCTTACTATGGCCTACAGGTTAAGGTCTTAACTCTACTCTGGCCTAATAGCTAAGGTCTTAGACTCAAACTCCGGCCTAATGTTTAAGGTCTTAACTCTTACTCTGGCCTAATAGCTAAGGTCTTAGACTCGTTCTCTGGCCTACTGGTTAAGGTCTTAACTCTTGCTCTGGCCTACTGGTTAAGGTCTTAACTCTTACTCTGGCCTAATAGCTAAGGTCTTAGACTCGTACTATGGCCTACAGGTTAAGGTCTTAACTCTTACTCTGGCCTAATAACTAAGGTCTTAGACTCTTACTCTGGCCTAACAGCTAAGGTCTTAGACTCATACTCTGGCCTACTGGTTAATGTCTTAACTCTTACTCTGGCCTAATAGCTAAGGTCTTAGACTTGTACTGTGGCCTAATGGTTAAGGTCTTAACTCTTACTCTGGCCTACTGGTTAAGGTCTTAACTCTTACTCTGGCCTAATGGCTAAGGTCTTAACTCTTACTCTAGCCTAATAGCTAAGGTCTTAGACTCATACTCTGACCTAATGGTTAAGGTCTTAACTCTTACTCTGGCCTACTGGTTCAGGTCTTAACTCTTACTCTGGCCTACCGGTTAAGGTCTTAACTCTTACTCTGGCCTAATAGCTAAGGTCTTAACTCTTACTCTGGCCTAATAGCTAAGGTCTTAGACTCGTACTCTGGCCTAATGGTTAAGGTTGTAACTCTTACTCTGGCCTAATAGCTAAGGTCTTAACTCTTACTCTGGCCTAATAGCTAAGGTCTTATACTCATACTCTGGCCTAATGGTTAAGGTCTTAACTCTTACTCTGGCCTACTGGTTAAGGTCTTAACTCTTACTCTGGCCTAATGGCTAAGGTTTTAACTCTTACTCTAGCCTAATAGCTAAGGTCTTAGACTCGTAGTCTGGCCTAATGGTTAAGGTCTTAACTCTTACTCTGGTCTAATAGCTAAGGTCTTAACTCTCACTCTGGCCTAATAGCTAAGGTCTTAACTCTTACTCTGGCCTAATAGCTAAGGTCTTAACTCTTACTCTGGCCTAATAGCTAAGGTCTTAGACTCGTACTCTGGCCTACTGGTTAACGTCTTAACTCTTACTCTGGCCTACTGGTTAATGTCTTAACTCTTACTCTGGCCTAATAGCTAAGGTCTTTGACTCGTACTCTGGCCTAATTGTTAAGGTCTTAACTCTTACTCTGGCCTAATAGCTAAGGTCTTAGACACGTACTCTGGCCTAATGGTTAAGGTCTTAACTCTTACTCTGGCCTAATAGCTAAGGTCTTAGACTCGTACTATGGCCTACAAGTTAAGGTCTTAACTCTTACTCTGGCCTACTGGTTAAGGTCTTAATTCCTACTATGGCCTACAGGTTAAGGTCTTAACTCTACTCTGGCCTAATAGCTAAGGTCTTAGACTCGAACTCCGGCCTAATGTTTAAGGTCTTAACTCTTACTCTGGCCTAATAGCTAAGGTCTTAGACTCGTTCTCTGGCCTACTGGTTAAGGTCTTAACTCTTGCTCTGGCCTACTGGTTAAGGTCTTAACTCTTACTCTGGCCTAATAGCTAAGGTCTTAGACTCGTACTCTGGCCTAATGGTTAAGGTCTTAACTCTTACTCTGGCCTAATAGCGAAGGTCTTAGACTTGTACTCTGGCCTACTGGTTAAGGTCTTAACTCTTACTCTGGCCTAATAGCTAAGGTCTTAACTCTTACTCTGGCCTAATAGCTAAGGTCTTAGACTCTTACTCTGGCCTACTGGTTAATGTCTTAACTCTTACTCTGGCCTAATAGCTAAGGTCTTAGACTCATACTCTGGCCTACTGGTTAAGGTCTTAACTCTTACTCTGGCCTACTGGTTAAGGTCTTAACTCTTACTCTGGCCTAATAGCTAAGGTCTTAGACTTGTACTTTGGCCTAATGGTTAAGGTCTTAACTCTTACTCTGGCCTAATAGCTAAGGTCTTAGACTCGTTCTCTGGCCTACTGGATAAGGTCTTAACTCTTGCTCTGGCCTACTGGTTAAGGTCTTAACTCTTACTCTGGCCTAATAACTAAGGTCTTAGACTCGTACTCTGGCCTAATAGCTAAGGTCTTAGACTCGTACTCAGGCCTACTGGTTAATGTCTTAACTCTTACTCTGGCCTAATAGCTAAGGTCTTAGACTCGTAATCTGGCCTACTGGTTAAGGTCTTAACTCTTACTCTGGCCTACTGGTTAAGGTCTTAACTCTTACTCTGGCCTAATAGCTAAGGTCTCAGACTTGTACTCTGACCTAATGGTTAAGGTCTTAACTCTTACTCTGGCCTACTGGTTAAGGTCTTAACTCTTACTCTGGCCTAATGGCTAAGGTCTTAACTCTTACTCTAGCCTAATAGCTAAGGTCTTAGACTCGTAGTCTGGCCTAATGGTTAAGGTCTTAACTCTTACTCTGGCCTAATAGCTAAGGTCTTAACTCTCACTCTGGCCTAATAGCTAAGGTCTTAAATCTTACTCTGGCCTAATAGCTCAGGTCTTAACTCTTACTCTGGCCTAATAGCTAAGGTCTTAGACTCGTACTCTGGCCTACTGGTTAACGTCTTAACTCTTACTCTGGCCTAATAGCTAAGGTCTTAACTCTCACTCTGGCCTAATAGCTAAGGTCTTAACTCTTACTCTGGCCTAATAGCTAAGGTCTTAACTCTTACTCTGGCCTAATAGCTAAGGTCTTAGACTCGTACTCTGGCCTACTGGTTAACGTCTTAACTCTTACTCTGGCCTAATAGCTAAGGTCTTTGACTCGTACTCTGGCCTAATTGTTAAGGTCTTAACTCTTACTCTGGCCTAATAGCTAAGGTCTTAGACACGTACTCTGGCCTAATGGTTAAGGTCTTAACTCTTACTCTGGCCTAATAGCTAAGGTCTTAGGCTCGTACTATGGCCTAATGTTTAAGGTCTTAACTCTTACTCTGGCCTAATAGCTAAGGTCTTAGACTCGTTCTCTGGCCTACTGGTTAAGGTCTTAACTCTTGCTCTGGCCTACTGGTTAAGGTCTTAACTCATACTCTGGCCTAATAGCTAAGGTCTTAGACTTGTACTCTGGCCTAATGGTTAAGGTCTTAACTCTTACTCTGGCCTAATAGATAAGGTCTTAGACTCGTACTATGGCCTACAGGTTAAGGTCTTAACTCTTACTCTGGCCTAATAGCTAAGGTCTTAGACTCGTACTCTGGCCTAATGGTTAAGGTCTTAACTCTTACTCTGGCCTAATAGCTAAGGTCTAAGACTCGTACTATGGCATAATGGTTAAGGTCTTATCACTTACTTTGGCCTAATAGCTAAGGTCTTAGACTCGTACTCTGGCCTACTGGTTAACGTCTTAACTCTTACTCTGGCCTACTGGTTAATGTCTTAACTCTTACTCTGGCCTAATAGCTAAGGTCTTTGACTCGTACTCTGGCCTAATTGTTAAGGTCTTAACTCTTACTCTGGCCTAATAGCTAAGGTCTTAGACACGTACTCTGGCCTAATGTTTAAGGTCTTAACTCTTACTCTGGCCTAATAGCTAAGGTCTTAGGCTCGTACTATGGCCTAATGTTTAAGGTCTTAACTCTTACTCTGGCCTAATAGCTAAGGTCTTAGACTCGTTCTCTGGCCTACTGGTTAACGTCTTAACTCTTGCTCTGGCCTACTGGTTAAGGTCTTCACTCTTACTCTGGCCTAATAGCTAAGGTCTTAGACTTGTACTCTGGCCTAATGGTTAAGGTCTTAACTCTTACTCTGGCCTAATAGATAAGGTCTTAGACTCGTACTATGGCCTACAGGTTAAGGTCTTAACTCTTACTCTGGCCTAATAGCTAAGGTCTTAGACTCGTACTCTGGCCTAATGGTTAAGGTCTTAACTCTTACTCTGGCCTAATAGCTAAGGTCTAAGACTCGTACTATGGCATAATGGTTAAGGTCTTATCACTTACTCTGGCCTAATAGCTAAGGTCTTAGACTCGTACTCTGGCCTACTAGCTAAGGTCTTAGACGTGTACTCTGGCCTAATGGTTAAGGTCTTAACTCTTACTCTGGCCTAATAGCTAAGGTCTTAGACTCGTACTCTGGCCTACTGGTTAAGGTCTTAACTCTTACTCTGGGCTACTGGTTAAGGTCTTAGACTCGTACTCTGGCCTAATGTTTAAGGTCTTAACTCTTACTCTGGCCTACTGGTTAAGGTCTTAACTCTTACTCTGGCCTAATGGCTAAGGTCTTAACTCTTACTCTAGCCTAATAGCTAAGGTCTTAGACTCGTAGTCTGGCCTAATGGTTAAGGTCTTAACTCTTACTCTGGCCTAATAGCTAAGGTCTTAACTCTCACTCTGGCCTAATAGCTAAGGTCTTAACTCTTACTCTGGCCTAATAGCTAAGGTCTTAACTCTTACTCTGGCCTAATAGCTAAGGTCTTAACTCTTACTCTGGCCTAATAGCTAAGGTCTTAGACTCGTACTCTGGCCTACTGGTTAACGTCTTAACTCTTACTCTGGCCTACTGGTTAATGTCTTAACTCTTACTCTGGCCTAATAGCTAAGGTCTTTGACTCGTACTCTGGCCTAATTGTTAAGGTCTTAACTCTTACTCTGGCCTAATAGCTAAGGTCTTAGACACGTACTCTGGCCTAATGGTTAAGGTCTTAACTCTTACTCTGGTCTAATAGCTAAGGTCTTAGACTCGTACTATGGCCTACTAGTTAAGGTCTTAACTCTTACTCTGGCCTACTGGATAAGGTCTTAACTCTTGCTCTGGCCTACTGGTTAAGGTCTTAACTCTTACTCTGGCCTAATAGCTAAGGTCTTAGACTCGTACTCTGTCCTAATGGTTAAGGTCCTAACTCTTACTCTGGCCTAATAGCTAAGGTCTTAGACTCGTACTCTTGCCTAATAGCTAAGGTCTTAGACTCATACTCTGGCCACTGGTTAAGGTCTTAACTCTTACTCTGGCCTAATAACTAAGGTCTTAGACTCGTACTCTGGCCTAATAGCTAAGGTCTTAGACTTGTACTCAGGCCTACTGGTTAATGTCTTAACTCTTACTCTGGCCTAATAGCTAAGGTCTTAGACTCGTAATCTGGCCTACTGGTTAAGGTCTTAACTCTTACTCTGGCCTACTGGTTAAGGTCTTAACTCTTACTCTGGCCTAATAGCTAAGGTCTTAGACTTGTACTCTGACCTAATGGTTAAGGTCTTAACTCTTACTCTGGCCTACTGGTTAAGGTCTTAACGCTTACTCTGGCCTAATGGCTAAGGTCTTAACTCTTACTCTAGCCTAATAGCTAAGGTCTTAGACTCGTAGTCTGGCCTAATGGTTAAGGTCTTAACTCTTACTCTGGCCTAATAGCTAAGGTCTTAACTCTCACTCTGGCCTAATAGCTAAGGTCTTAACTCTTACTCTGGCCTAATAGCTAAGGTCTTAACTCTTACTCTGGCCTAATAGCTAAGGTCTTAGACTCGTACTCTGGCCTACTGGTTAACGTCTTAACTCTTACTCTGGCCTAATAGCTAAGGTCTTTGACTCGTACTCTGGCCTAATTGTTAAGGTCTTAACTCTTACTCTGGCCTAATAGCTAAGGTCTTAGACACGTACTCTGGCCTAATGGTTAAGGTCTTAACTCTTACTCTGGCCTAATAGCTAAGGTCTTCGGCTCGTACTATGGCCTAATGTTTAAGGTCTTAACTCTTACTCTGGCCTAATAGCTAAGGTCTTAGACTCGTTCTCTGGCCTACTGGTTAAGGTCTTAACTCTTGCTCTGGCCTACTGGTTAAGGTCTTAACTCTTACTCTGGCCTAATAGCTAAGGTCTTAGACTTGTACTCTGGCCTAATGGTTAAGGTCTTAACTCTTACTCTGGCCTAATAGATAAGGTCTTAGACTCGTACTATGGCCTACAGGTTAAGGTCTTAACTCTTACTCTGGCCTAATAGCTAAGGTCTTAGACTCGTACTCTGGCCTAATGGTTAAGGTCTTAACTCTTACTCTGGCCTAATAGCTAAGGTCTAAGACTCGTACTATGGCATAATGGTTAAGGTCTTATCACTTACTCTGGCCTAATAGCTAAGGTCTTAGACTCGTACTCTGGCCTACTAGCTAAGGTCTTAGACGTGTACTCTGGCCTAATGGTTAAGGTCTTAACTCTTGCTCTGGCCTACTGGTTAAGGTCTTAACTCTTACTCTGGCCTAATAGCTAAGGTCTTAGACTCGTACTCTGTCCTAATGGTTAAGGTCCTAACTCTTACTCTGGCCTAATAGCTAAGGTCTTAGACTCGTACTCTTGCCTAATAGCTAAGGTCTTAGACTCATACTCTGGCCTACTGGTTAAGGACTTAACTCTTACTCTGGCCTAATAACTAAGGTCTTAGACTCGTACTCTGGCCTAATAGCTAAGGTCTTAGACTCGTACTCTGGCCTACTGGTTAATGTCTTAACTCTTACTCTGGCCTAATAGCTAAGGTCTTAGACTCGTAATCTGGCCTACTGGTTAAGGTCTTAACTCTTACTCTGGCCTACTGGTTAAGGTCTTAACTCTTACTCTGGCCTAATAGCTAAGGTCTTAGACTTGTACTCTGACCTAATGGTTAAGGTCTTAACTCTTACTCTGGCCTACCGGTTAAGGTCTTAACTCTTACTCTGGCCTAATGGCTAAGGTCTTAACTCTTACTCTAGCCTAATAGCTAAGGTCTTAGACTCATAGTCTGGCCTAATGGTTAAGGTCTTAACTCTTACTCAGGCCTAATAGCTAAGGTCTTAACTCTCACTCTGGCCTAATAGCTAAGGTCTTAACTCTTACTCTGGCCTAATAGCTAAGGTCTTAACTCTTACTCTGGCCTAATAGCTAAGGTCTTAGACTCGTACTCTGGCCTACTGGTTAACGTCTTAACTCTTACTCTGGCCTACTGGTTAATGTCTTAACTCTTACTCTGGCCTAATAGCTAAGGTCTTTGACTCGTACTCTGGCCTAATTGTTAAGGTCTTAACTCTTACTCTGGCCTAATAGCTAAGGTCTTAGACACGTACTCTGGCCTAATGGTTAAGGTCTTAACTCTTACTCTGGCCTAATAGCTAAGTTCTTCGGCTCGTACTATGGCCTAATGTTTAAGGTTTTAACTCTTACTCTGGCCTAATAGCTAAGGTCTTAGACTCGTTCTCTGGCCTACTGGTTAACGTCTTAACTCTTGCTCTGGCCTACTGGTTATGGTCTTAACTCTTACTCTGGCCTAATAGCTAAGGTCTTAGACTTGTACTCTGGCCTAATGGTTAAGGTCTTAACTCTTACTCTGGCCTAATAGATAAGGTCTTAGACTCGTACTATGGCCTACAGGTTAAGGTCTTAACTCTTACTCTGGCCTAATAGCTAAGGTCTTAGACTCGTACTCTGGCCTAATGGTTAAGGTCTTAACTCTTACTCTGGCCTAACAGCTAAGGTCTTAGACTCATACTCTGGCCTACTGGTTAATGTCTTAACTCTTACTCTGGCCTAATAGCTAAGGTCTTAGACTTGTACTGTGGCCTAATGGTTAAGGTCTTAACTCTTACTCTGGCCTACTGGTTAAGGTCTTAACTCTTACTCTGGCCTAATGGCTAAGGTCTTAACTCTTACTCTAGCCTAATAGCTAAGGTCTTAGACTCATACTCTGACCTAATGGTTAAGGTCTTAACTCTTACTCTGGCCTACTGGTTCAGGTCTTAACTCTTACTCTGGCCTACCGGTTAAGGTCTTAACTCTTACTCTGGCCTAATAGCTAAGGTCTTAACTCTTACTCTGGCCTAATAGCTAAGGTCTTAGACTCGTACTCTGGCCTAATGGTTAAGGTTGTAACTCTTACTCTGGCCTAATAGCTAAGGTCTTAACTCTTACTCTGGCCTAATAGCTAAGGTCTTATACTCATACTCTGGCCTAATGGTTAAGGTCTTAACTCTTACTCTGGCCTACTGGTTAAGGTCTTAACTCTTACTCTGGCCTAATGGCTAAGGTTTTAACTCTTACTCTAGCCTAATAGCTAAGGTCTTAGACTCGTAGTCTGGCCTAATGGTTAAGGTCTTAACTCTTACTCTGGTCTAATAGCTAAGGTCTTAACTCTCACTCTGGCCTAATAGCTAAGGTCTTAACTCTTACTCTGGCCTAATAGCTAAGGTCTTAACTCTTACTCTGGCCTAATAGCTAAGGTCTTAGACTCGTACTCTGGCCTACTGGTTAACGTCTTAACTCTTACTCTGGCCTACTGGTTAATGTCTTAACTCTTACTCTGGCCTAATAGCTAAGGTCTTTGACTCGTACTCTGGCCTAATTGTTAAGGTCTTAACTCTTACTCTGGCCTAATAGCTAAGGTCTTAGACACGTACTCTGGCCTAATGGTTAAGGTCTTAACTCTTACTCTGGCCTAATAGCTAAGGTCTTAGACTCGTACTATGGCCTACAAGTTAAGGTCTTAACTCTTACTCTGGCCTACTGGTTAAGGTCTTAATTCCTACTATGGCCTACAGGTTAAGGTCTTAACTCTACTCTGGCCTAATAGCTAAGGTCTTAGACTCGAACTCCGGCCTAATGTTTAAGGTCTTAACTCTTACTCTGGCCTAATAGCTAAGGTCTTAGACTCGTTCTCTGGCCTACTGGTTAAGGTCTTAACTCTTGCTCTGGCCTACTGGTTAAGGTCTTAACTCTTACTCTGGCCTAATAGCTAAGGTCTTAGACTCGTACTCTGGCCTAATGGTTAAGGTCTTAACTCTTACTCTGGCCTAATAGCGAAGGTCTTAGACTTGTACTCTGGCCTACTGGTTAAGGTCTTAACTCTTACTCTGGCCTAATAGCTAAGGTCTTAACTCTTACTCTGGCCTAATAGCTAAGGTCTTAGACTCTTACTCTGGCCTACTGGTTAATGTCTTAACTCTTACTCTGGCCTAATAGCTAAGGTCTTAGACTCATACTCTGGCCTACTGGTTAAGGTCTTAACTCTTACTCTGGCCTACTGGTTAAGGTCTTAACTCTTACTCTGGCCTAATAGCTAAGGTCTTAGACTTGTACTTTGGCCTAATGGTTAAGGTCTTAACTCTTACTCTGGCCTAATAGCTAAGGTCTTAGACTCGTTCTCTGGCCTACTGGATAAGGTCTTAACTCTTGCTCTGGCCTACTGGTTAAGGTCTTAACTCTTACTCTGGCCTAATAACTAAGGTCTTAGACTCGTACTCTGGCCTAATAGCTAAGGTCTTAGACTCGTACTCAGGCCTACTGGTTAATGTCTTAACTCTTACTCTGGCCTAATAGCTAAGGTCTTAGACTCGTAATCTGGCCTACTGGTTAAGGTCTTAACTCTTACTCTGGCCTACTGGTTAAGGTCTTAACTCTTACTCTGGCCTAATAGCTAAGGTCTCAGACTTGTACTCTGACCTAATGGTTAAGGTCTTAACTCTTACTCTGGCCTACTGGTTAAGGTCTTAACTCTTACTCTGGCCTAATGGCTAAGGTCTTAACTCTTACTCTAGCCTAATAGCTAAGGTCTTAGACTCGTAGTCTGGCCTAATGGTTAAGGTCTTAACTCTTACTCTGGCCTAATAGCTAAGGTCTTAACTCTCACTCTGGCCTAATAGCTAAGGTCTTAAATCTTACTCTGGCCTAATAGCTCAGGTCTTAACTCTTACTCTGGCCTAATAGCTAAGGTCTTAGACTCGTACTCTGGCCTACTGGTTAACGTCTTAACTCTTACTCTGGCCTAATAGCTAAGGTCTTAACTCTCACTCTGGCCTAATAGCTAAGGTCTTAACTCTTACTCTGGCCTAATAGCTAAGGTCTTAACTCTTACTCTGGCCTAATAGCTAAGGTCTTAGACTCGTACTCTGGCCTACTGGTTAACGTCTTAACTCTTACTCTGGCCTAATAGCTAAGGTCTTTGACTCGTACTCTGGCCTAATTGTTAAGGTCTTAACTCTTACTCTGGCCTAATAGCTAAGGTCTTAGACACGTACTCTGGCCTAATGGTTAAGGTCTTAACTCTTACTCTGGCCTAATAGCTAAGGTCTTAGGCTCGTACTATGGCCTAATGTTTAAGGTCTTAACTCTTACTCTGGCCTAATAGCTAAGGTCTTAGACTCGTTCTCTGGCCTACTGGTTAAGGTCTTAACTCTTGCTCTGGCCTACTGGTTAAGGTCTTAACTCATACTCTGGCCTAATAGCTAAGGTCTTAGACTTGTACTCTGGCCTAATGGTTAAGGTCTTAACTCTTACTCTGGCCTAATAGATAAGGTCTTAGACTCGTACTATGGCCTACAGGTTAAGGTCTTAACTCTTACTCTGGCCTAATAGCTAAGGTCTTAGACTCGTACTCTGGCCTAATGGTTAAGGTCTTAACTCTTACTCTGGCCTAATAGCTAAGGTCTAAGACTCGTACTATGGCATAATGGTTAAGGTCTTATCACTTACTTTGGCCTAATAGCTAAGGTCTTAGACTCGTACTCTGGCCTACTGGTTAACGTCTTAACTCTTACTCTGGCCTACTGGTTAATGTCTTAACTCTTACTCTGGCCTAATAGCTAAGGTCTTTGACTCGTACTCTGGCCTAATTGTTAAGGTCTTAACTCTTACTCTGGCCTAATAGCTAAGGTCTTAGACACGTACTCTGGCCTAATGTTTAAGGTCTTAACTCTTACTCTGGCCTAATAGCTAAGGTCTTAGGCTCGTACTATGGCCTAATGTTTAAGGTCTTAACTCTTACTCTGGCCTAATAGCTAAGGTCTTAGACTCGTTCTCTGGCCTACTGGTTAACGTCTTAACTCTTGCTCTGGCCTACTGGTTAAGGTCTTCACTCTTACTCTGGCCTAATAGCTAAGGTCTTAGACTTGTACTCTGGCCTAATGGTTAAGGTCTTAACTCTTACTCTGGCCTAATAGATAAGGTCTTAGACTCGTACTATGGCCTACAGGTTAAGGTCTTAACTCTTACTCTGGCCTAATAGCTAAGGTCTTAGACTCGTACTCTGGCCTAATGGTTAAGGTCTTAACTCTTACTCTGGCCTAATAGCTAAGGTCTAAGACTCGTACTATGGCATAATGGTTAAGGTCTTATCACTTACTCTGGCCTAATAGCTAAGGTCTTAGACTCGTACTCTGGCCTACTAGCTAAGGTCTTAGACGTGTACTCTGGCCTAATGGTTAAGGTCTTAACTCTTACTCTGGCCTAATAGCTAAGGTCTTAGACTCGTACTCTGGCCTACTGGTTAAGGTCTTAACTCTTACTCTGGGCTACTGGTTAAGGTCTTAGACTCGTACTCTGGCCTAATGTTTAAGGTCTTAACTCTTACTCTGGCCTACTGGTTAAGGTCTTAACTCTTACTCTGGCCTAATGGCTAAGGTCTTAACTCTTACTCTAGCCTAATAGCTAAGGTCTTAGACTCGTAGTCTGGCCTAATGGTTAAGGTCTTAACTCTTACTCTGGCCTAATAGCTAAGGTCTTAACTCTCACTCTGGCCTAATAGCTAAGGTCTTAACTCTTACTCTGGCCTAATAGCTAAGGTCTTAACTCTTACTCTGGCCTAATAGCTAAGGTCTTAACTCTTACTCTGGCCTAATAGCTAAGGTCTTAGACTCGTACTCTGGCCTACTGGTTAACGTCTTAACTCTTACTCTGGCCTACTGGTTAATGTCTTAACTCTTACTCTGGCCTAATAGCTAAGGTCTTTGACTCGTACTCTGGCCTAATTGTTAAGGTCTTAACTCTTACTCTGGCCTAATAGCTAAGGTCTTAGACACGTACTCTGGCCTAATGGTTAAGGTCTTAACTCTTACTCTGGTCTAATAGCTAAGGTCTTAGACTCGTACTATGGCCTACTAGTTAAGGTCTTAACTCTTACTCTGGCCTACTGGATAAGGTCTTAACTCTTGCTCTGGCCTACTGGTTAAGGTCTTAACTCTTACTCTGGCCTAATAGCTAAGGTCTTAGACTCGTACTCTGTCCTAATGGTTAAGGTCCTAACTCTTACTCTGGCCTAATAGCTAAGGTCTTAGACTCGTACTCTTGCCTAATAGCTAAGGTCTTAGACTCATACTCTGGCCACTGGTTAAGGTCTTAACTCTTACTCTGGCCTAATAACTAAGGTCTTAGACTCGTACTCTGGCCTAATAGCTAAGGTCTTAGACTTGTACTCAGGCCTACTGGTTAATGTCTTAACTCTTACTCTGGCCTAATAGCTAAGGTCTTAGACTCGTAATCTGGCCTACTGGTTAAGGTCTTAACTCTTACTCTGGCCTACTGGTTAAGGTCTTAACTCTTACTCTGGCCTAATAGCTAAGGTCTTAGACTTGTACTCTGACCTAATGGTTAAGGTCTTAACTCTTACTCTGGCCTACTGGTTAAGGTCTTAACGCTTACTCTGGCCTAATGGCTAAGGTCTTAACTCTTACTCTAGCCTAATAGCTAAGGTCTTAGACTCGTAGTCTGGCCTAATGGTTAAGGTCTTAACTCTTACTCTGGCCTAATAGCTAAGGTCTTAACTCTCACTCTGGCCTAATAGCTAAGGTCTTAACTCTTACTCTGGCCTAATAGCTAAGGTCTTAACTCTTACTCTGGCCTAATAGCTAAGGTCTTAGACTCGTACTCTGGCCTACTGGTTAACGTCTTAACTCTTACTCTGGCCTAATAGCTAAGGTCTTTGACTCGTACTCTGGCCTAATTGTTAAGGTCTTAACTCTTACTCTGGCCTAATAGCTAAGGTCTTAGACACGTACTCTGGCCTAATGGTTAAGGTCTTAACTCTTACTCTGGCCTAATAGCTAAGGTCTTCGGCTCGTACTATGGCCTAATGTTTAAGGTCTTAACTCTTACTCTGGCCTAATAGCTAAGGTCTTAGACTCGTTCTCTGGCCTACTGGTTAAGGTCTTAACTCTTGCTCTGGCCTACTGGTTAAGGTCTTAACTCTTACTCTGGCCTAATAGCTAAGGTCTTAGACTTGTACTCTGGCCTAATGGTTAAGGTCTTAACTCTTACTCTGGCCTAATAGATAAGGTCTTAGACTCGTACTATGGCCTACAGGTTAAGGTCTTAACTCTTACTCTGGCCTAATAGCTAAGGTCTTAGACTCGTACTCTGGCCTAATGGTTAAGGTCTTAACTCTTACTCTGGCCTAATAGCTAAGGTCTAAGACTCGTACTATGGCATAATGGTTAAGGTCTTATCACTTACTCTGGCCTAATAGCTAAGGTCTTAGACTCGTACTCTGGCCTACTAGCTAAGGTCTTAGACGTGTACTCTGGCCTAATGGTTAAGGTCTTAACTCTTGCTCTGGCCTACTGGTTAAGGTCTTAACTCTTACTCTGGCCTAATAGCTAAGGTCTTAGACTCGTACTCTGTCCTAATGGTTAAGGTCCTAACTCTTACTCTGGCCTAATAGCTAAGGTCTTAGACTTGTACTCTTGCCTAATAGCTAAGGTCTTAGACTCATACTCTGGCCTACTGGTTAAGGACTTAACTCTTACTCTGGCCTAATAACTAAGGTCTTAGACTCGTACTCTGGCCTAATAGCTAAGGTCTTAGACTCGTACTCTGGCCTACTGGTTAATGTCTTAACTCTTACTCTGGCCTAATAGCTAAGGTCTTAGACTCGTAATCTGGCCTACTGGTTAAGGTCTTAACTCTTACTCTGGCCTACTGGTTAAGGTCTTAACTCTTACTCTGGCCTAATAGCTAAGGTCTTAGACTTGTACTCTGACCTAATGGTTAAGGTCTTAACTCTTACTCTGGCCTACCGGTTAAGGTCTTAACTCTTACTCTGGCCTAATGGCTAAGGTCTTAACTCTTACTCTAGCCTAATAGCTAAGGTCTTAGACTCGTAGTCTGGCCTAATGGTTAAGGTCTTAACTCTTACTCAGGCCTAATAGCTAAGGTCTTAACTCTCACTCTGGCCTAATAGCTAAGGTCTTAACTCTTACTCTGGCCTAATAGCTAAGGTCTTAACTCTTACTCTGGCCTAATAGCTAAGGTCTTAGACTCGTACTCTGGCCTACTGGTTAACGTCTTAACTCTTACTCTGGCCTACTGGTTAATGTCTTAACTCTTACTCTGGCCTAATAGCTAAGGTCTTTGACTCGTACTCTGGCCTAATTGTTAAGGTCTTAACTCTTACTCTGGCCTAATAGCTAAGGTCTTAGACACGTACTCTGGCCTAATGGTTAAGGTCTTAACTCTTACTCTGGCCTAATAGCTAAGTTCTTCGGCTCGTACTATGGCCTAATGTTTAAGGTTTTAACTCTTACTCTGGCCTAATAGCTAAGGTCTTAGACTCGTTCTCTGGCCTACTGGTTAACGTCTTAACTCTTGCTCTGGCCTACTGGTTATGGTCTTAACTCTTACTCTGGCCTAATAGCTAAGGTCTTAGACTTGTACTCTGGCCTAATGGTTAAGGTCTTAACTCTTACTCTGGCCTAATAGATAAGGTCTTAGACTCGTACTATGGCCTACAGGTTAAGGTCTTAACTCTTACTCTGGCCTAATAGCTAAGGTCTTAGACTCGTACTCTGGCCTAATGGTTAAGGTCTTAACTCTTACTCTGGCCTAATAGCTAAGGTCTAAGACTCGTACTATGGCATAATGGTTAAGGTCTTATCACTTACTCTGGCCTAATAGCTAAGGTCATAGACTCGTACTTTGGCCTACTAGATAAGGTCTTAGACGTGTACTCTGGCCTAATGGTTAAGGTCTTAACTCTTACTCTGGCCTAATAGCTAAGGTCTTAGACTCGTACTCTGGCCTACTGGTTAAGGTCTTAACTCTTACTCTGGCCTACTGGTTAAGGTCTTAATTCTTACTATGGCCTACAGGTTAAGGTCTTAACTCTACTCTGGCCTAATAGCTAAGGTCTTAGACTCAAACTCCGGCCTAATGTTTAAGGTCTTAACTCTTACTCTGGCCTAATAGCTAAGGTCTTAGACTCGTTCTCTGGCCTACTGGTTAAGGTCTTAACTCTTGCTCTGGCCTACTGGTTAAGGTCTTAACTCTTACTCTGGCCTAATAGCTAAGGTCTTAGACTCGTACTATGGCCTACAGGTTAAGGTCTTAACTCTTACTCTGGCCTAATAACTAAGGTCTTAGACTCTTACTCTGGCCTAACAGCTAAGGTCTTAGACTCATACTCTGGCCTACTGGTTAATGTCTTAACTCTTACTCTGGCCTAATAGCTAAGGTCTTAGACTTGTACTGTGGCCTAATGGTTAAGGTCTTAACTCTTACTCTGGCCTACTGGTTAAGGTCTTAACTCTTACTCTGGCCTAATGGCTAAGGTCTTAACTCTTACTCTAGCCTAATAGCTAAGGTCTTAGACTCATACTCTGACCTAATGGTTAAGGTCTTAACTCTTACTCTGGCCTACTGGTTCAGGTCTTAACTCTTACTCTGGCCTACCGGTTAAGGTCTTAACTCTTACTCTGGCCTAATAGCTAAGGTCTTAACTCTTACTCTGGCCTAATAGCTAAGGTCTTAGACTCGTACTCTGGCCTAATGGTTAAGGTTGTAACTCTTACTCTGGCCTAATAGCTAAGGTCTTAACTCTTACTCTGGCCTAATAGCTAAGGTCTTATACTCATACTCTGGCCTAATGGTTAAGGTCTTAACTCTTACTCTGGCCTACTGGTTAAGGTCTTAACTCTTACTCTGGCCTAATGGCTAAGGTTTTAACTCTTACTCTAGCCTAATAGCTAAGGTCTTAGACTCGTACTCTGGCCTACTGGTTAACGTCTTAACTCTTACTCTGGCCTACTGGTTAATGTCTTAACTCTTACTCTGGCCTAATAGCTAAGGTCTTTGACTCGTTCTCTGGCCTAATTGTTAAGGTCTTAACTCTTACTCTGGCCTAATAGCTAAGGTCTTAGACACGTACTCTGGCCTAATGGTTAAGGTCTTAACTCTTACTCTGGCCTAATAGCTAAGGTCTTAGACTCGTACTATGGCCTACAAGTTAAGGTCTTAACTCTTACTCTGGCCTACTGGTTAAGGTCTTAATTCCTACTATGGCCTACAGGTTAAGGTCTTAACTCTACTCTGGCCTAATAGCTAAGGTCTTAGACTCGAACTCCGGCCTAATGTTTAAGGTCTTAACTCTTACTCTGGCCTAATAGCTAAGGTCTTAGACTCGTTCTCTGGCCTACTGGTTAAGGTCTTAACTCTTGCTCTGGCCTACTGGTTAAGGTCTTAACTCTTACTCTGGCCTAATAGCTAAGGTCTTAGACTCGTACTCTGGCCTAATGGTTAAGGTCTTAACTCTTACTCTGGCCTAATAGCGAAGGTCTTAGACTTGTACTCTGGCCTACTGGTTAAGGTCTTAACTCTTACTCTGGCCTAATAGCTAAGGTCTTAACTCTTACTCTGGCCTAATAGCTAAGGTCTTAGACTCTTACTCTGGCCTACTGGTTAATGTCTTAACTCTTACTCTGGCCTAATAGCTAAGGTCTTAGACTCATACTCTGGCCTACTGGTTAAGGTCTTAACTCTTACTCTGGCCTACTGGTTAAGGTCTTAACTCTTACTCTGGCCTAATAGCTAAGGTCTTAGACTTGTACTTTGGCCTAATGGTTAAGGTCTTAACTCTTACTCTGGCCTAATAGCTAAGGTCTTAGACTCGTTCTCTGGCCTACTGGATAAGGTCTTAACTCTTGCTCTGGCCTACTGGTTAAGGTCTTAACTCTTACTCTGGCCTAATAACTAAGGTCTTAGACTCGTACTCTGGCCTAATAGCTAAGGTCTTAGACTCGTACTCAGGCCTACTGGTTAATGTCTTAACTCTTACTCTGGCCTAATAGCTAAGGTCTTAGACTCGTAATCTGGCCTACTGGTTAAGGTCTTAACTCTTACTCTGGCCTACTGGTTAAGGTCTTAACTCTTACTCTGGCCTAATAGCTAAGGTCTCAGACTTGTACTCTGACCTAATGGTTAAGGTCTTAACTCTTACTCTGGCCTACTGGTTAAGGTCTTAACTCTTACTCTGGCCTAATGGCTAAGGTCTTAACTCTTTCTCTAGCCTAATAGCTAAGGTCTTAGACTCGTAGTCTGGCCTAATGGTTAAGGTCTTAACTCTTACTCTGGCCTAATAGCTAAGGTCTTAACTCTCACTCTGGCCTAATAGCTAAGGTCTTAAATCTTACTCTGGCCTAATAGCTCAGGTCTTAACTCTTACTCTGGCCTAATAGCTAAGGTCTTAGACTCGTACTCTGGCCTACTGGTTAACGTCTTAACTCTTACTCTGGCCTAATAGCTAAGGTCTTAACTCTCACTCTGGCCTAATAGCTAAGGTCTTAACTCTTACTCTGGCCTAATAGCTAAGGTCTTAACTCTTACTCTGGCCTAATAGCTAAGGTCTTAGACTCGTACTCTGGCCTACTGGTTAACGTCTTAACTCTTACTCTGGCCTAATAGCTAAGGTCTTTGACTCGTACTCTGGCCTAATTGTTAAGGTCTTAACTCTTACTCTGGCCTAATAGCTAAGGTCTTAGACACGTACTCTGGCCTAATGGTTAAGGTCTTAACTCTTACTCTGGCCTAATAGCTAAGGTCTTAGGCTCGTACTATGGCCTAATGTTTAAGGTCTTAACTCTTACTCTGGCCTAATAGCTAAGGTCTTAGACTCGTTCTCTGGCCTACTGGTTAAGGTCTTAACTCTTGCTCTGGCCTACTGGTTAAGGTCTTAACTCATACTCTGGCCTAATAGCTAAGGTCTTAGACTTGTACTCTGGCCTAATGGTTAAGGTCTTAACTCTTACTCTGGCCTAATAGATAAGGTCTTAGACTCGTACTATGGCCTACAGGTTAAGGTCTTAACTCTTACTCTGGCCTAATAGCTAAGGTCTTAGACTCGTACTCTGGCCTAATGGTTAAGGTCTTAACTCTTACTCTGGCCTAATAGCTAAGGTCTAAGACTCGTACTATGGCATAATGGTTAAGGTCTTATCACTTACTTTGGCCTAATAGCTAAGGTCTTAGACTCGTACTCTGGCCTACTGGTTAACGTCTTAACTCTTACTCTGGCCTACTGGTTAATGTCTTAACTCTTACTCTGGCCTAATAGCTAAGGTCTTTGACTCGTACTCTGGCCTAATTGTTAAGGTCTTAACTCTTACTCTGGCCTAATAGCTAAGGTCTTAGACACGTACTCTGGCCTAATGTTTAAGGTCTTAACTCTTACTCTGGCCTAATAGCTAAGGTCTTAGGCTCGTACTATGGCCTAATGTTTAAGGTCTTAACTCTTACTCTGGCCTAATAGCTAAGGTCTTAGACTCGTTCTCTGGCCTACTGGTTAACGTCTTAACTCTTGCTCTGGCCTACTGGTTAAGGTCTTCACTCTTACTCTGGCCTAATAGCTAAGGTCTTAGACTTGTACTCTGGCCTAATGGTTAAGGTCTTAACTCTTACTCTGGCCTAATAGATAAGGTCTTAGACTCGTACTATGGCCTACAGGTTAAGGTCTTAACTCTTACTCTGGCCTAATAGCTAAGGTCTTAGACTCGTACTCTGGCCTAATGGTTAAGGTCTTAACTCTTACTCTGGCCTAATAGCTAAGGTCTAAGACTCGTACTATGGCATAATGGTTAAGGTCTTATCACTTACTCTGGCCTAATAGCTAAGGTCTTAGACTCGTACTCTGGCCTACTAGCTAAGGTCTTAGACGTGTACTCTGGCCTAATGGTTAAGGTCTTAACTCTTACTCTGGCCTAATAGCTAAGGTCTTAGACTCGTACTCTGGCCTACTGGTTAAGGTCTTAACTCTTACTCTGGGCTACTGGTTAAGGTCTTAGACTCGTACTCTGGCCTAATGTTTAAGGTCTTAACTCTTACTCTGGCCTACTGGTTAAGGTCTTAACTCTTACTCTGGCCTAATGGCTAAGGTCTTAACTCTTACTCTAGCCTAATAGCTAAGGTCTTAGACTCGTAGTCTGGCCTAATGGTTAAGGTCTTAACTCTTACTCTGGCCTAATAGCTAAGGTCTTAGACTCGTACTCTGGCCTACTGGTTAAGGTCTTAACTCTTACTCTGGGCTACTGGTTAAGGTGTTAGACTCGTACTCTGGCCTAATGTTTAAGGTCTTAACTCTTACTCTGGCCTACTGGTTAAGGTCTTAACTCTTACTCTGGCCTAATGGCTAAGGTCTTAACTCTTACTCTAGCCTAATAGCTAAGGTCTTAGACTCGTAGTCTGGCCTAATGGTTAAGGTCTTAACTCTTACTCTGGCCTAATAGCTAAGGTCTTAACTCTCACTCTGGCCTAATAGCTAAGGTCTTAACTCTTACTCTGGCCTAATAGCTAAGGTCTTAACTCTTACTCTGGCCTAATAGCTAAGGTCTTAACTCTTACTCTGGCCTAATAGCTAAGGTCTTAGACTCGTACTCTGGCCTACTGGTTAACGTCTTAACTCTTACTCTGGCCTACTGGTTAATGTCTTAACTCTTACTCTGGCCTAATAGCTAAGGTCTTTGACTCGTACTCTGGCCTAATTGTTAAGGTCTTAACTCTTACTCTGGCCTAATAGCTAAGGTCTTAGACACGTACTCTGGCCTAATGGTTAAGGTCTTAACTCTTACTCTGGTCTAATAGCTAAGGTCTTAGACTCGTACTATGGCCTACTAGTTAAGGTCTTAACTCTTACTCTGGCCTACTGGATAAGGTCTTAACTCTTGCTCTGGCCTACTGGTTAAGGTCTTAACTCTTACTCTGGCCTAATAGCTAAGGTCTTAGACTCGTACTCTGTCCTAATGGTTAAGGTCCTAACTCTTACTCTGGCCTAATAGCTAAGGTCTTAGACTCGTACTCTTGCCTAATAGCTAAGGTCTTAGACTCATACTCTGGCCACTGGTTAAGGTCTTAACTCTTACTCTGGCCTAATAACTAAGGTCTTAGACTCGTACTCTGGCCTAATAGCTAAGGTCTTAGACTCGTACTCAGGCCTACTGGTTAATGTCTTAACTCTTACTCTGGCCTAATAGCTAAGGTCTTAGACTCGTAATCTGGCCTACTGGTTAAGGTCTTAACTCTTACTCTGGCCTACTGGTTAAGGTCTTAACTCTTACTCTGGCCTAATAGCTAAGGTCTTAGACTTGTACTCTGACCTAATGGTTAAGGTCTTAACTCTTACTCTGGCCTACTGGTTAAGGTCTTAACTCTTACTCTGGCCTAATGGCTAAGGTCTTAACTCTTACTCTAGCCTAATAGCTAAGGTCTTAGACTCGTAGTCTGGCCTAATGGTTAAGGTCTTAACTCTTACTCTGGCCTAATAGCTAAGGTCTTAACTCTCACTCTGGCCTAATAGCTAAGGTCTTAACTCTTACTCTGGCCTAATAGCTAAGGTCTTAACTCTCACTCCGGCCTAATAGCTAAGGTCTTAACTCTTACTCTGGCCTAATAGCTAAGGTCTTAGACTCGTACTCTGGCCTACTGGTTAACGTCTTAACTCTTACTCTGGCCTAATAGCTAAGGTCTTTGACTCGTACTCTGGCCTAATTGTTAAGGTCTTAACTCTTACTCTGGCCTAATAGCTAAGGTCTTAGACACGTACTCTGGCCTAATGGTTAAGGTCTTAACTCTTACTCTGGCCTAATAGCTAAGGTCTTAGGCTCGTACTATGGCCTAATGTTTAAGGTCTTAACTCTTACTCTGGCCTAATAGCTAAGGTCTTAGACTCGTTCTCTGGCCTACTGGTTAAGGTTTTAACTCTTGCTCTGGCCTACTGGTTAAGGTCTTAACTCTTACTCTGGCCTAATAGCTAAGGTCTTAGACTTGTACTCTGGCCTAATGGTTAAGGTCTTAACTCTTACTCTGGCCTAATAGATAAGGTCTTAGACTCGTACTATGGCCTACAGGTTAAGGTCTTAACTCTTACTCTGGCCTAATAGCTAAGGTCTTAGACTCGTACTCTGGCCTAATGGTTAAGGTCTTAACTCTTACTCTGGCCTAATAGCTAAGGTCTAAGACTCATACTATGGCATAATGGTTAAGGTCTTATCACTTACTCTGGCCTAATAGCTAAGGTCTTAGACTCGTACTCTGGCCTACTAGCTAAGGTCTTAGACGTGTACTCTGGCCTAATGGTTAAGGTCTTAACTCTTACTCTGGCCTAATAGCTAAGGTCTTAGACTCGTACTCTGGCCTACTGGTTAAGGTCTTAACTCTTACTCTGGGCTACTGGTTAAGGTCTTAGACTCGTACTCTGGCCTAATGTTTAAGGTCTTAACTCTTACTCTGGCCTACTGGTTAAGGTCTTAACTCTTACTCTGGCCTAATGGCTAAGGTCTTAACTCTTACTCTAGCCTAATAGCTAAGGTCTTGGACACGTACTCTGGCCTAATGTTTAAGGTCTTAACTCTTACTCTGGCCTAATAGCTAAGGTCTTAGGCTCGTACTATGGCCTAATGTTTAAGGTCTTAACTCTTACTCTGGCCTAATAGCTAAGGTCTTAGACTCGTTCTCTGGCCTACTGGTTAACGTCTTAACTCTTGCTCTGGCCTACTGGTTAAGGTCTTCACTCTTACTCTGGCCTAATAGCTAAGGTCTTAGACTTGTACTCTGGCCTAATGGTTAAGGTCTTAACTCTTACTCTGGCCTAATAGATAAGGTCTTAGACTCGTACTATGGCCTACAGGTTAAGGTCTTAACTCTTACTCTGGCCTAATAGCTAAGGTCTTAGACTCGTACTCTGGCCTAATGGTTAAGGTCTTAACTCTTACTCTGGCCTAATAGCTAAGGTCTAAGACTCGTACTATGGCATAATGGTTAAGGTCTTATCACTTACTCTGGCCTAATAGCTAAGGTCTTAGACTCGTACTCTGGCCTACTAGCTAAGGTCTTAGACGTGTACTCTGGCCTAATGGTTAAGGTCTTAACTCTTACTCTGGCCTAATAGCTAAGGTCTTAGACTCGTACTCTGGCCTACTGGTTAAGGTCTTAACTCTTACTCTGGGCTACTGGTTAAGGTCTTAGACTCGTACTCTGGCCTAATGTTTAAGGTCTTAACTCTTACTCTGGCCTACTGGTTAAGGTCTTAACTCTTACTCTGGCCTAATGGCTAAGGTCTTAACTCTTACTCTAGCCTAATAGCTAAGGTCTTAGACTCGTAGTCTGGCCTAATGGTTAAGGTCTTAACTCTTACTCTGGCCTAATAGCTAAGGTCTTAACTCTCACTCTGGCCTAATAGCTAAGGTCTTAACTCTTACTCTGGCCTAATAGCTAAGGTCTTAACTCTTACTCTGGCCTAATAGCTAAGGTCTTAACTCTTACTCTGGCCTAATAGCTAAGGTCTTAGACTCGTACTCTGGCCTACTGGTTAACGTCTTAACTCTTACTCTGGCCTACTGGTTAATGTCTTAACTCTTACTCTGGCCTAATAGCTAAGGTCTTTGACTCGTACTCTGGCCTAATTGTTAAGGTCTTAACTCTTACTCTGGCCTAATAGCTAAGGTCTTAGACACGTACTCTGGCCTAATGGTTAAGGTCTTAACTCTTACTCTGGTCTAATAGCTAAGGTCTTAGACTCGTACTATGGCCTACTAGTTAAGGTCTTAACTCTTACTCTGGCCTACTGGATAAGGTCTTAACTCTTGCTCTGGCCTACTGGTTAAGGTCTTAACTCTTACTCTGGCCTAATAGCTAAGGTCTTAGACTCGTACTCTGTCCTAATGGTTAAGGTCCTAACTCTTACTCTGGCCTAATAGCTAAGGTCTTAGACTCGTACTCTTGCCTAATAGCTAAGGTCTTAGACTCATACTCTGGCCACTGGTTAAGGTCTTAACTCTTACTCTGGCCTAATAACTAAGGTCTTAGACTCGTACTCTGGCCTAATAGCTAAGGTCTTAGACTTGTACTCAGGCCTACTGGTTAATGTCTTAACTCTTACTCTGGCCTAATAGCTAAGGTCTTAGACTCGTAATCTGGCCTACTGGTTAAGGTCTTAACTCTTACTCTGGCCTACTGGTTAAGGTCTTAACTCTTACTCTGGCCTAATAGCTAAGGTCTTAGACTTGTACTCTGACCTAATGGTTAAGGTCTTAACTCTTACTCTGGCCTACTGGTTAAGGTCTTAACGCTTACTCTGGCCTAATGGCTAAGGTCTTAACTCTTACTCTAGCCTAATAGCTAAGGTCTTAGACTCGTAGTCTGGCCTAATGGTTAAGGTCTTAACTCTTACTCTGGCCTAATAGCTAAGGTCTTAACTCTCACTCTGGCCTAATAGCTAAGGTCTTAACTCTTACTCTGGCCTAATAGCTAAGGTCTTAACTCTTACTCTGGCCTAATAGCTAAGGTCTTAGACTCGTACTCTGGCCTACTGGTTAACGTCTTAACTCTTACTCTGGCCTAATAGCTAAGGTCTTTGACTCGTACTCTGGCCTAATTGTTAAGGTCTTAACTCTTACTCTGGCCTAATAGCTAAGGTCTTAGACACGTACTCTGGCCTAATGGTTAAGGTCTTAACTCTTACTCTGGCCTAATAGCTAAGGTCTTCGGCTCGTACTATGGCCTAATGTTTAAGGTCTTAACTCTTACTCTGGCCTAATAGCTAAGGTCTTAGACTCGTTCTCTGGCCTACTGGTTAAGGTCTTAACTCTTGCTCTGGCCTACTGGTTAAGGTCTTAACTCTTACTCTGGCCTAATAGCTAAGGTCTTAGACTTGTACTCTGGCCTAATGGTTAAGGTCTTAACTCTTACTCTGGCCTAATAGATAAGGTCTTAGACTCGTACTATGGCCTACAGGTTAAGGTCTTAACTCTTACTCTGGCCTAATAGCTAAGGTCTTAGACTCGTACTCTGGCCTAATGGTTAAGGTCTTAACTCTTACTCTGGCCTAATAGCTAAGGTCTAAGACTCGTACTATGGCATAATGGTTAAGGTCTTATCACTTACTCTGGCCTAATAGCTAAGGTCTTAGACTCGTACTCTGGCCTACTAGCTAAGGTCTTAGACGTGTACTCTGGCCTAATGGTTAAGGTCTTAACTCTTACTCTGGCCTAATAGCTAAGGTCTTAGACTCGTACTCTGGCCTACTGGTTAAGGTCTTAACTCTTACTCTGGGCTACTGGTTAAGGTGTTAGACTCGTACTCTGGCCTAATGTTTAAGGTCTTAACTCTTACTCTGGCCTACTGGTTAAGGTCTTAACTCTTACTCTGGCCTAATGGCTAAGGTCTTAACTCTTACTCTAGCCTAATAGCTAAGGTCTTAGACTCGTAGTCTGGCCTAATGGTTAAGGTCTTAACTCTTACTCTGGCCTAATAGCTAAGGTCTTAACTCTCACTCTGGCCTAATAGCTAAGGTCTTAACTCTTACTCTGGCCTAATAGCTAAGGTCTTAACTCTTACTCTGGCCTAATAGCTAAGGTCTTAACTCTTACTCTGGCCTAATAGCTAAGGTCTTAGACTCGTACTCTGGCCTACTGGTTAACGTCTTAACTCTTACTCTGGCCTACTGGTTAATGTCTTAACTCTTACTCTGGCCTAATAGCTAAGGTCTTTGACTCGTACTCTGGCCTAATTGTTAAGGTCTTAACTCTTACTCTGGCCTAATAGCTAAGGTCTTAGACACGTACTCTGGCCTAATGGTTAAGGTCTTAACTCTTACTCTGGTCTAATAGCTAAGGTCTTAGACTCGTACTATGGCCTACTAGTTAAGGTCTTAACTCTTACTCTGGCCTACTGGATAAGGTCTTAACTCTTGCTCTGGCCTACTGGTTAAGGTCTTAACTCTTACTCTGGCCTAATAGCTAAGGTCTTAGACTCGTACTCTGTCCTAATGGTTAAGGTCCTAACTCTTACTCTGGCCTAATAGCTAAGGTCTTAGACTCGTACTCTTGCCTAATAGCTAAGGTCTTAGACTCATACTCTGGCCACTGGTTAAGGTCTTAACTCTTACTCTGGCCTAATAACTAAGGTCTTAGACTCGTACTCTGGCCTAATAGCTAAGGTCTTAGACTCGTACTCAGGCCTACTGGTTAATGTCTTAACTCTTACTCTGGCCTAATAGCTAAGGTCTTAGACTCGTAATCTGGCCTACTGGTTAAGGTCTTAACTCTTACTCTGGCCTACTGGTTAAGGTCTTAACTCTTACTCTGGCCTAATAGCTAAGGTCTTAGACTTGTACTCTGACCTAATGGTTAAGGTCTTAACTCTTACTCTGGCCTACTGGTTAAGGTCTTAACTCTTACTCTGGCCTAATGGCTAAGGTCTTAACTCTTACTCTAGCCTAATAGCTAAGGTCTTAGACTCGTAGTCTGGCCTAATGGTTAAGGTCTTAACTCTTACTCTGGCCTAATAGCTAAGGTCTTAACTCTCACTCTGGCCTAATAGCTAAGGTCTTAACTCTTACTCTGGCCTAATAGCTAAGGTCTTAACTCTCACTCTGGCCTAATAGCTAAGGTCTTAACTCTTACTCTGGCCTAATAGCTAAGGTCTTAGACTCGTACTCTGGCCTACTGGTTAACGTCTTAACTCTTACTCTGGCCTAATAGCTAAGGTCTTTGACTCGTACTCTGGCCTAATTGTTAAGGTCTTAACTCTTACTCTGGCCTAATAGCTAAGGTCTTAGACACGTACTCTGGCCTAATGGTTAAGGTCTTAACTCTTACTCTGGCCTAATAGCTAAGGTCTTAGGCTCGTACTATGGCCTAATGTTTAAGGTCTTAACTCTTACTCTGGCCTAATAGCTAAGGTCTTAGACTCGTTCTCTGGCCTACTGGTTAAGGTTTTAACTCTTGCTCTGGCCTACTGGTTAAGGTCTTAACTCTTACTCTGGCCTAATAGCTAAGGTCTTAGACTTGTACTCTGGCCTAATGGTTAAGGTCTTAACTCTTACTCTGGCCTAATAGATAAGGTCTTAGACTCGTACTATGGCCTACAGGTTAAGGTCTTAACTCTTACTCTGGCCTAATAGCTAAGGTCTTAGACTCGTACTCTGGCCTAATGGTTAAGGTCTTAACTCTTACTCTGGCCTAATAGCTAAGGTCTAAGACTCATACTATGGCATAATGGTTAAGGTCTTATCACTTACTCTGGCCTAATAGCTAAGGTCTTAGACTCGTACTCTGGCCTACTAGCTAAGGTCTTAGACGTGTACTCTGGCCTAATGGTTAAGGTCTTAACTCTTACTCTGGCCTAATAGCTAAGGTCTTAGACTCGTACTCTGGCCTACTGGTTAAGGTCTTAACTCTTACTCTGGGCTACTGGTTAAGGTCTTAGACTCGTACTCTGGCCTAATGTTTAAGGTCTTAACTCTTACTCTGGCCTACTGGTTAAGGTCTTAACTCTTACTCTGGCCTAATGGCTAAGGTCTTAACTCTTACTCTAGCCTAATAGCTAAGGTCTTAGACTCGTAGTCTGGCCTAATGGTTAAGGTCTTAACTCTTACTCTGGCCTAATAGCTAAGGTCTTAACTCTCACTCTGGCCTAATAGCTAAGGTCTTAACTCTTACTCTGGCCTAATAGCTAAGGTCTTAACTCTTACTCTGGCCTAATAGCTAAGGTCTTAACTCTTACTCTGGCCTAATAGCTAAGGTCTTAGACTCGTACTCTGGCCTACTGGTTAACGTCTTAACTCTTACTCTGGCCTACTGGTTAATGTCTTAACTCTTACTCTGGCCTAATAGCTAAGGTCTTTGACTCGTACTCTGGCCTAATTGTTAAGGTCTTAACTCTTACTCTGGCCTAATAGCTAAGGTCTTAGACACGTACTCTGGCCTAATGGTTAAGGTCTTAACTCTTACTCTGGTCTAATAGCTAAGGTCTTAGACTCGTACTATGGCCTACTAGTTAAGGTCTTAACTCTTACTCTGGCCTACTGGATAAGGTCTTAACTCTTGCTCTGGCCTACTGGTTAAGGTCTTAACTCTTACTCTGGCCTAATAGCTAAGGTCTTAGACTCGTACTCTGTCCTAATGGTTAAGGTCCTAACTCTTACTCTGGCCTAATAGCTAAGGTCTTAGACTCGTACTCTTGCCTAATAGCTAAGGTCTTAGACTCATACTCTGGCCACTGGTTAAGGTCTTAACTCTTACTCTGGCCTAATAACTAAGGTCTTAGACTCGTACTCTGGCCTAATAGCTAAGGTCTTAGACTCGTACTCAGGCCTACTGGTTAATGTCTTAACTCTTACTCTGGCCTAATAGCTAAGGTCTTAGACTCGTAATCTGGCCTACTGGTTAAGGTCTTAACTCTTACTCTGGCCTACTGGTTAAGGTCTTAACTCTTACTCTGGCCTAATAGCTAAGGTCTTAGACTTGTACTCTGACCTAATGGTTAAGGTCTTAACTCTTACTCTGGCCTACTGGTTAAGGTCTTAACGCTTACTCTGGCCTAATGGCTAAGGTCTTAACTCTTACTCTAGCCTAATAGCTAAGGTCTTAGACTCGTAGTCTGGCCTAATGGTTAAGGTCTTAACTCTTACTCTGGCCTAATAGCTAAGGTCTTAACTCTCACTCTGGCCTAATAGCTAAGGTCTTAACTCTTACTCTGGCCTAATAGCTAAGGTCTTAACTCTTACTCTGGCCTAATAGCTAAGGTCTTAGACTCGTACTCTGGCCTACTGGTTAACGTCTTAACTCTTACTCTGGCCTAATAGCTAAGGTCTTTGACTCGTACTCTGGCCTAATTGTTAAGGTCTTAACTCTTACTCTGGCCTAATAGCTAAGGTCTTAGACACGTACTCTGGCCTAATGGTTAAGGTCTTAACTCTTACTCTGGCCTAATAGCTAAGGTCTTCGGCTCGTACTATGGCCTAATGTTTAAGGTCTTAACTCTTACTCTGGCCTAATAGCTAAGGTCTTAGACTCGTTCTCTGGCCTACTGGTTAAGGTCTTAACTCTTGCTCTGGCCTACTGGTTAAGGTCTTAACTCTTACTCTGGCCTAATAGCTAAGGTCTTAGACTTGTACTCTGGCCTAATGGTTAAGGTCTTAACTCTTACTCTGGCCTAATAGATAAGGTCTTAGACTCGTACTATGGCCTACAGGTTAAGGTCTTAACTCTTACTCTGGCCTAATAGCTAAGGTCTTAGACTCGTACTCTGGCCTAATGGTTAAGGTCTTAACTCTTACTCTGGCCTAATAGCTAAGGTCTAAGACTCGTACTATGGCATAATGGTTAAGGTCTTATCACTTACTCTGGCCTAATAGCTAAGGTCTTAGACTCGTACTCTGGCCTACTAGCTAAGGTCTTAGACGTGTACTCTGGCCTAATGGTTAAGGTCTTAACTCTTACTCTGGCCTAATAGCTAAGGTCTTAGACTCGTACTCTGGCCTACTGGTTAAGGTCTTAACTCTTACTCTGGGCTACTGGTTAAGGTGTTAGACTCGTACTCTGGCCTAATGTTTAAGGTCTTAACTCTTACTCTGGCCTACTGGTTAAGGTCTTAACTCTTACTCTGGCCTAATGGCTAAGGTCTTAACTCTTACTCTAGCCTAATAGCTAAGGTCTTAGACTCGTAGTCTGGCCTAATGGTTAAGGTCTTAACTCTTACTCTGGCCTAATAGCTAAGGTCTTAACTCTCACTCTGGCCTAATAGCTAAGGTCTTAACTCTTACTCTGGCCTAATAGCTAAGGTCTTAACTCTTACTCTGGCCTAATAGCTAAGGTCTTAACTCTTACTCTGGCCTAATAGCTAAGGTCTTAGACTCGGACTCTGGCCTACTGGTTAACGTCTTAACTCTTACTCTGGCCTACTGGTTAATGTCTTAACTCTTACTCTGGCCTAATAGCTAAGGTCTTTGACTCGTACTCTGGCCTAATTGTTAAGGTCTTAACTCTTACTCTGGCCTAATAGCTAAGGTCTTAGACACGTACTCTGGCCTAATGGTTAAGGTCTTAACTCTTACTCTGGTCTAATAGCTAAGGTCTTAGACTCGTACTATGGCCTACTAGTTAAGGTCTTAACTCTTACTCTGGCCTACTGGATAAGGTCTTAACTCTTGCTCTGGCCTACTGGTTAAGGTCTTAACTCTTACTCTGGCCTAATAGCTAAGGTCTTAGACTCGTACTCTGTCCTAATGGTTAAGGTCCTAACTCTTACTCTGGCCTAATAGCTAAGGTCTTAGACTCGTACTCTTGCCTAATAGCTAAGGTCTTAGACTCATACTCTGGCCACTGGTTAAGGTCTTAACTCTTACTCTGGCCTAATAACTAAGGTCTTAGACTCGTACTCTGGCCTAATAGCTAAGGTCTTAGACTCGTACTCAGGCCTACTGGTTAATGTCTTAACTCTTACTCTGGCCTAATAGCTAAGGTCTTAGACTCGTAACCTGGCCTACTGGTTAAGGTCTTAACTCTTACTCTGGCCTACTGGTTAAGGTCTTAACTCTTACTCTGGCCTAATAGCTAAGGTCTTAGACTTGTACTCTGACCTAATGGTTAAGGTCTTAACTCTTACTCTGGCCTACTGGTTAAGGTCTTAACTCTTACTCTGGCCTAATGGCTAAGGTCTTAACTCTTACTCTAGCCTAATAGCTAAGGTCTTAGACTCGTAGTCTGGCCTAATGGTTAAGGTCTTAACTCTTACTCTGGCCTAATAGCTAAGGTCTTAACTCTCACTCTGGCCTAATAGCTAAGGTCTTAACTCTTACTCTGGCCTAATAGCTAAGGTCTTAACTCTCACTCTGGCCTAATAGCTAAGGTCTTAACTCTTACTCTGGCCTAATAGCTAAGGTCTTAGACTCGTACTCTGGCCTACTGGTTAACGTCTTAACTCTTACTCTGGCCTAATAGCTAAGGTCTTTGACTCGTACTCTGGCCTAATTGTTAAGGTCTTAACTCTTACTCTGGCCTAATAGCTAAGGTCTTAGACACGTACTCTGGCCTAATGGTTAAGGTCTTAACTCTTACTCTGGCCTAATAGCTAAGGTCTTAGGCTCGTACTATGGCCTAATGTTTAAGGTCTTAACTCTTACTCTGGCCTAATAGCTAAGGTCTTAGACTCGTTCTCTGGCCTACTGGTTAAGGTTTTAACTCTTGCTCTGGCCTACTGGTTAAGGTCTTAACTCTTACTCTGGCCTAATAGCTAAGGTCTTAGACTTGTACTCTGGCCTAATGGTTAAGGTCTTAACTCTTACTCTGGCCTAATAGATAAGGTCTTAGACTCGTACTATGGCCTACAGGTTAAGGTCTTAACTCTTACTCTGGCCTAATAGCTAAGGTCTTAGACTCGTACTCTGGCCTAATGGTTAAGGTCTTAACTCTTACTCTGGCCTAATAGCTAAGGTCTAAGACTCATACTATGGCATAATGGTTAAGGTCTTATCACTTACTCTGGCCTAATAGCTAAGGTCTTAGACTCGTACTCTGGCCTACTAGCTAAGGTCTTAGACGTGTACTCTGGCCTAATGGTTAAGGTCTTAACTCTTACTCTGGCCTAATAGCTAAGGTCTTAGACTCGTACTCTGGCCTACTGGTTAAGGTCTTAACTCTTACTCTGGGCTACTGGTTAAGGTCTTAGACTCGTACTCTGGCCTAATGTTTAGGTCTTAACTCTTACTCTGGCCTACTGGTTAAGGTCTTAACTCTTACTCTGGCCTAATGGCTAAGGTCTTAACTCTTACTCTAGCCTAATAGCTAAGGTCTTAGACTCGTAGTCTGGCCTAATGGTTAAGGTCTTAACTCTTACTCTGGCCTAATAGCTAAGGTCTTAACTCTCACTCTGGCCTAATAGCTAAGGTCTTAACTCTTACTCTGGCCTAATACCTAAGGTCTTAACTCTTACTCTGGCCTAATAGCTAAGGTCTTAACTCTTACTCTGTCCTAATAGCTAAGGTCTTAGACTCGTACTCTGGCCTACTGGTTAACGTCTTAACTCTTACTCTGGCCTACTGGTTAATGTCTTAACTCTTACTCTGGCCTAATAGCTAAGGTCTTTGACTCGTACTCTGGCCTAATTGTTAAGGTCTTAACTCTTACTCTGGCCTAATAGCTAAGGTCTTAGACAAGTACTCTGGCCTAATGGTTAAGGTCTTAACTCTTACTCTGGCCTAATAGCTAAGGTCTTAGACTCGTACTATGGCCTACTAGTTAAGGTCTTAACTCTTACTCTGGCCTACTGGTTAAGGTCTTAACTCTTACTCTGGCCTAATAACTAAGGTCTTAGACTCGTACTCTGGCCTAATGTTTAAGGTCTTATCTCTTACTCTGGCCTAATAGCTAAGGTCTAAGACTCCTACTATGGCATAATGGTTAAGGTCTTAACACTTACTCTGGCCTAATAGCTAAGGTCTTAGACTCGTACTCTGGCCTACTAGATAAGGTCTTAGACGTGTACTCTGGCCTAATGGTTAAGGTCTTAACTCTTACTCTGGCCTAATAGCTATGGTCTTAGACTCGTACTCTGGCCTACTGGTTAAGGTCTTAACTCTTACTCTGGGCTACTGGTTAAGGTC
This sequence comes from Triturus cristatus, assembly GCF_964204655.1. Lineage (NCBI taxonomy): Eukaryota > Metazoa > Chordata > Amphibia > Caudata > Salamandridae > Triturus > Triturus cristatus. Next base: position 255,602 of record NW_028187963.1, on the reverse strand, counting down.
TTAGACTCGTACTCTGGCCTAATGTTTAAGGTCTTAACTCTTACTCTGGCCTAATAGCTAAGGTCTTAGACTCGTACTCTGGCCTACTGGTTAATGTCTTAACTCTTACTCTGGCCTAATAGCTAAGGTCTTAGACTTGTACTCTGGCCTAATGGTTAAGGTCTTAACTATTACTCTGGCCTACTGGTTAAGGTCTTATCTCTTACTCTGGCCTAATAGATAAGGTCTTAACTCTAACTCTAGCCTAATATCTAAGGTCTTAAACTCGTACACTGGCCTAATGGTTAAGGTCTTAACTCTTACTCTGGCCTAATAGATAAGGTCTTAACTCTTACTCTGGCCTAATAGCTAAGGTCTTAGACTCGTACTCTGGCCTAATGGTTAAGGTCTTAACTCTTAATCTGGCCTACTGGTTAAGGTCTTAACTCTTACTCTGGCCAATCTGGTTAAGGTCTTAACTCTTACTCTGACCTAATAGCTAAGGTCTTAACTCTTACTCTGGCCTAATAGCTAAGGTCTTAACTCTTTCTCTGGCCTAATAGCTAAGGTCTTAGACTCATACTCTGGCCTAATGGTTAAGGTCTTAACTCTTACTCTGGCCTAATAGCTAAGGTCTTAACTCTTACCCTGGCCTAATAGCTAAGGTCTTAGACTCGTACTCTGGTCTAATGGTTAAGGTCTTAACTCTTACTCTGGCCTACTGGTTAAGGTCTTAACTCTTACTCTGGCCTAATAGCTAAGGCCTTAACTCTTACTCTGGCCTAATAGCTAAGGTCTTAGACTCGTACTCTGGCCTAATGGTTAACGTCTTAACTCTTACTCTGGCCTAATAGCTAAGGTCTTTGACTCGTACTCTGGCCTAATTGTTAAGGTCTTAACTCTTACTCTGGCCTAATAGCTAAGGTCTTAGACACGTACTCTGGCCTAATGGTTAAGGTCTTAACTCTTACTCTGGCCTAATAGCTAAGGTCTTAGGCTCGTACTATGGCCTAATGTTTAAGGTCTTAACTCTTACTCTGGCCTAATAGCTAAGGTCTTAGACTCGTTCTCTGGCCTACTGGTTAAGGTCTTAACTCTTGCTCTGGCCTACTGGTTAAGGTCTTAACTCTTACTCTGGCCTAATAGCTAAGGTCTTAGACTTGTACTCTGGTCTAATGGTTAAGGTCTTAACTCTTACTCTGGCCTAATAGATAAGGTCTTAGACTCGTACTATGGCCTACAGGTTAAGGTCTTAACTCTTACTCTGGCCTAATAGCTAAGGTCTTAGACTCATACTCTGGCCTAATGGTTAAGGTCTTAATTCTTACTCTGGCCTAATAGCTAAGGTCTAAGACTCGTACTATGGCATAATGGTTAAGGTCTTATCACTTACTCTGGCCTAATAGCTAAGGTCTTAGACTCGTACTCTGGCCTACTGGTTAACGTCTTAACTCTTACTCTGGCCTACTGGTTAATGTCTTAACTCTTACTCTGGCCTAATAGCTAAGGTCTTTGACTCGTACTCTGGCCTAATTGTTAAGGTCTTAACTCTTACTCTGGCCTAATAGCTAAGGTCTTAGACACGTACTCTGGCCTAATGGTTAAGGTCTTAACTCTTACTCTGGTCTAATAGCTAAGGTCTTAGACTCGTACTATGGCCTACTAGTTAAGGTCTTAACTCTTACTCTGGCCTACTGGATAAGGTCTTAACTCTTGCTCTGGCCTACTGGTTAAGGTCTTAACTCTTACTCTGGCCTAATAGCTAAGGTCTTAGACTCGTACTCTGTCCTAATGGTTAAGGTCCTAACTCCTACTCTGGCCTAATAGCTAAGGTCTTAGACTCGTACTCTTGCCTAATAGCTAAGGTCTTAGACTCATACTCTGGCCACTGGTTAAGGTCTTAACTCTTACTCTGGCCTAATAACTAAGGTCTTAGACTCGTACTCTGGCCTAATAGCTAAGGTCTTAGACTCGTACTCAGGCCTACTGGTTAATGTCTTAACTCTTACTCTGGCCTAATAGCTAAGGTCTTAGACTCGTAATCTGGCCTACTGGTTAAGGTCTTAACTCTTACTCTGGCCTACTGGTTAAGGTCTTAACTCTTACTCTGGCCTAATAGCTAAGGTCTTAGACTTGTACTCTGACCTAATGGTTAAGGTCTTAACTCTTACTCTGGCTTACTGGTTAATGTCTTAACTCTTACTCTGGCCTAATGGCTAAGGTCTTAACTCTTACTCTAGCCTAATAGCTAAGGTCTTAGACTCGTAGTCTGGCCTAATGGTTAAGGTCTTAACTCTTACTCTGGCCTAATAGCTAAGGTCTTAACTCTCACTCTGGCCTAATAGCTAAGGTCTTAACTCTTACTCTGGCCTAATAGCTAAGGTCTTAACTCTTACTCTGGCCTAATAGCTAAGGTCTTAGACTCGTACTCTGGCCTACTGGTTAACGTCTTAACTCTTACTCTGGCCTAATAGCTAAGGTCTTTGACTCGTACTCTGGCCTAATTGTTAAGGTCTTAACTCTTACTCTGGCCTAATAGCTAAGGTCTTAGACACGTACTCTGGCCTAATGGTTAAGGTCTTAACTCTTACTCTGGCCTAATAGCTAAGGTCTTAGGCTCGTACTATGGCCTAATGTTTAAGGTCTTAACTCTTACTCTGGCCTAATAGCTAAGGTATTAGACTCGTTCTCTGGCCTACTGGTTAAGGTCTTAACTCTTGCTCTGGCCTACTGGTTAAGGTCTTAACTCTTACTCTGGCCTAATAGCTAAGGTCTTAGACTTGTACTCTGGCCTAATGGTTAAGGTCTTAACTCTTACTCTGGCCTAATAGATAAGGTCTTAGACTCGTACTATGGCCTACAGGTTAAGGTCTTAACTCTTACTCTGGCCTAATAGCTAAGGTCTTAGACTCGTACTCTGGCCTAATGATTAAGGTCTTAACTCTTACTCTGGCCTAATAGCTAAGGTCTAAGACTCGTACTATGGCATAATGGTTAAGGTCTTATCACTTACTCTGGCCTAATAGCTAAGGTCTTAGACTCGTACTCTGGCCTACTAGCTAAGGTCTTAGACGTGTACTCTGGCCTAATGGTTAAGGTCTTAACTCTTACTCTGGCCTAATAGCTAAGGTCTTAGACTCGTACTCTGGCCTACTGGTTAAGGTCTTAACTCTTTCTCTGGGCTACTGGTTAAGGTCTTAGACTCGTACTCTGGCCTAATGTTTAAGGTCTTAACTCTTACTCTGGCCTACTGGTTAAGGTCTTAACTCTTACTCTGGCCTAATGGCTAAGGTCTTAACTCTTACTCTAGCCTAATAGCTAAGGTCTTAGACTCGTAGTCTGGCCTAATGGTTAAGGTCTTAACTCTTACTCTGGCCTAATAGCTAAGGTCTTAACTCTCACTCTGGCCTAATAGCTAAGGTCTTAACTCTTACTCTGGCCTAATAGCTAAGGTCTTAACTCTTACTCTGGCCTAATAGCTAAGGTCTTAGACTCGTACTCTGGCCTACTGGTTAACGTCTTAACTCTTACTCTGGCCTACTGGTTAATGTCTTAACTCTTACTCTGGCCTAATAGCTAAGGTCTTTGACTCGTACTCTGGCCTAATTGTTAAGGTCTTAACTCTTACTCTGGCCTAATAGCTAAGGTCTTAGACAAGTACTCTGGCCTAATGGTTAAGGTCTTAACTCTTACTCTGGCCTAATAGCTAAGGTCTTAGACTCGTACTATGGCCTACTAGTTAAGGTCTTAACTCTTACTCTGGCCTACTGGTTAAGGTCTTAACTCTTACTCTGGCCTAATAACTAAGGTCTTAGACTCGTACTCTGGCCTAATGTTTAAGGTCTTAACTCTTACTCTGGCCTAATAGCTAAGGTCTAAGACTCGTACTATGGCATAATGGTTAAGGTCTTAACACTTACTCTGGCCTAATAGCTAAGGTCTTAGACTCGTACTCTGGCCTACTAGCTAAGGTCTTAGACGTGTACTCTGGCCTAATGGTTAAGGTCTTAACTCTTACTCTGGCCTAATAGCTAAGGTCTTAGACTCGTACTCTGGCCTACTGGTTAAGGTCTTAACTCTTACTCTGGGCTACTGGTTAAGGTCTTAGACTCGTACTCTGGCCTAATGTTTAAGGTCTTAACTCTTACTCTGGCCTAATAGCTAAGGTCTTAGACTCGTACTCTGGCCTACTGGTTAATGTCTTAACTCTTACTCTGGCCTAATAGCTAAGGTCTTAGACTTGTACTCTGGCCTAATGGTTAAGGTCTTAACTATTACTCTGGCCTACTGGTTAAGGTCTTATCTCTTACTCTGGCCTAATAGATAAGGTCTTAACTCTAACTCTAGCCTAATATCTAAGGTCTTAAACTCGTACACTGGCCTAATGGTTAAGGTCTTATCTCTTACTCTGGCCTAATAGCTAAGGTCTTAACTCTTACTCTGGCCTAATAGCTAAGGTCTTAGACTCGTACTCTGGCCTAATGGTTAAGGTCTTAACTCTTACTCTGGCCTACTGGTTAAGGTCTTAACTCTTACTCTGGCCAATCTGGTTAAGGTCTTAACTCTTACTCTGACCTAATAGCTAAGGTCTTAACTCTTACTCTGGCCTAATAGCTAAGGTCTTAACTCTTACTCTGGCCTAATAGCTAAGGTCTTAGACTCATACTCTGGCCTAATGGTTAAGGTCTTAACTCTTACTCTGGCCTAATAGCTAAGGTCTTAACTCTTACCCTGGCCTAATAGCTTAGGTCTTAGACTCGTACTCTGGCCTAATGGTTAAGGTCTTAACTCTTACTCTGGCCTACTGGTTAAGGTCTTAACTCTTACTCTGGCCTAATAGCTAAGGCCTTAACTCTTACTCTGGCCTAATAGCTAAGGTCTTAGACTCGTACTCTGGCCTAATGTTTAACGTCTTAACTCTTACTCTGGCCTAATAGCTAAGGTCTTAGACTCGTTCTCTGGCCTACTGGTTAAGGTCTTAACTCTTGCTCTGGCCTACTGGTTAAGGTCTTAACTCTTACTCTGGCCTAATAGCTAAGGTCTTAGACTCGTACTCTGGCCTAATGGTTAAGGTCTTAACTTTTACTCTGGCCTAATAGATAAGGTCTTAGACTCGTACTATGGCCTACAGGTTAAGGTCTTAACTCTTACTCTGGCCTAATAGCTAAGGTCTAAGACTCGTACTATGGCATAATGGTTAAGGTCTTATCACTTACTCTGGCCTAATAGCTAAGGTCTTAGACTCGTACTCTGGCCTACTAGCTAAGGTCTTAGACGTGTACTCTGGCCTAATGGTTAAGGTCTTAACTCTTACTCTGGCCTAATAGCTAAGGTCTTAGACTCGTACTCTGGCCTACTGGTTAAGGTCTTAACTCTTACTCTGGGCTACTGGTTAAGGTCTTAGACTCGTACTCTGGCCTAATGTTTAAGGTCTTAACTCTTACTCTGGCCTACTGGTTAAGGTCTTAACTCTTACTCTGGCCTAATGGCTAAGGTCTTAACTCTTACTCTAGCCTAATATCTAAGGTCTTAGACTCGTAGTCTGGCCTAATGGTTAAGGTCTTAACTCTTACTCTGGCCTAATAGCTAAGGTCTTAACTCTCACTCTGGCCTAATAGCTAAGGTTTTAACTCTTACTCTGGCCTAATAGCTAAGGTCTTAACTCTTACTCTGGCCTAATAGCTAAGGTCTTAACTCTTACTCTGGCCTAATAGCTAAGGTCTTAGACTCGTACTCCGGCCTACTGGTTAACGTCTTAACTCTTACTCTGGCCTACTGGTTAATGTCTTAACTCTTACTCTGGCTGTAGGAGAGTGGAATCTGACTAATGGTTGCCCCCAACTTTTTGCCTGGTATTTAAGTGGTTTTTGACTAGTCTGGCTGGGATCCTGCTATCCAGGACCCCAGCCTATCTGCTTTCTCCCTAAAACTGTTGTGAGTACTCTAGGTACAAACATAATTGGATGCTGGGCATGCCCTACCAGTCCCTTGTAGATGGTACCCTAGGTACCCAGGGCATGGGTCCCCCAGTAGGCCTACCAGGGCTGCAGCACTTATTGTGCCACCCTGGGACAGCCACCCAAACTGACACCACCAGGCCACTACTGTAGCCTGGGTAAGGTGGTGCTAGCACCCCTTACAAGGATGTAGGTACCCTATGTCCCATACCATACAACACATATACTCTCATAGGTCACCCCTATGGCAGGCCCTGGTAATCCTACAGGGCTGGGTGCTGAGGTATGTGTGAGGGGGGACCCCTACGTGAGTAGGACCTCTCTGCAACCTTCGTAAAATCGTTACTGGGTTGTTTGTAGTGTAGCCATACCATATACTCTTAACCGCATTATAAGTTATTGCGTCATCGCTGTAACTTAGGAATGGCTACACAGAACCATATCGTGTTTGGTGTCAAACATGAAGGAATCATACCCCCAGTCCAGCCATGGGCATGGGGGCACGATTCCCCCTTGCTAGGAGGGTGATATGGGAAAAGCGGTAGAATTTGGACACCAATTTAAAAGTGCACATGTACCACAAAATGGCTACTGTTCTCCACCTACACGACTCTGGCTGGCTGTTGCTGGGGAAAACCCCAGCCTCGCCATCTGGACAATAGGGCTCCTGTGGCAGGGAGGTGCCAGCACCTCCCCAGACAGGATATGTGGATTGGAACAGGGTGGGTGCACCAAATGTCCTTTCAGAGTTGCACGTAGGCAGCTGCAGAGCCTCAATTCTGCATACACCGCCTGGAACCGGTTCAGGGGCGTCCTGCCCCTCGCCCAGGCGGGAAACACACAAAGGGGAGTGGGTGTAGCCACCCTTTCCCGCCTCTACTCTGATTGGTAGGCTCTCTTTTGGACCATCCCCTAATCTTGGGGATATATGGGAATAACTTTGCCCTAGAGCCTTAGATTCGTACAGGACTTCACAGAACTGACCTTCGACGAGCTGCTGCCCAGCTGACTGAAGAAATCTCCCTTGGGATAAAGGAGTTATCCCCCTGCTTGGCAGGCACCTAAAAGACTACAAGATACCCGGTTGGAACTTCGTTGCTCTCACGACCTTCGACGCCTTCCAGCAACCTCGAGGTGGGTCTCCAGTGCATCACAGCGTCCTGCGAGTGTGCCCAGCAAGTCTGAGCACCCTGGACCACGTGGGTGCCGAGATCCCCGCATACCCCGAGACACCGGCCACCTCTTGTCCAGCCCACGACCCCGACCAGTGGGGAAGTTGTGCTTTGGCCCATTCTTGAGCCAACCTTCAAGCAGCAATTGTGCCGACCCTCAGCTCCCTGGCCCGCTCCGGTGGCCCGTGGGAGCCCTTTTACGCACTCCATTTTGCTGCCTTCTGCGGTCCCTTGTCTCTCGACTTGTGGGCCCTGACGGAGGACAATCTTCTTTTCTAAGAGTTCCCCTGGTTGCTCCCGGCCTGCTCTACACTCCCTGCAAAGGAGAGCACCCTCAGACCACGTGGGTCTGCACCAGCAGCTGCTTAGTTCTTCTTGCGTGGGTTGCGGTTGCCAATGCTTAGTGGATCCAATCGGGACACTAACACCGCAGCGACCTTCAGCCGACGTGGGACTGTCGCCCTCCAGAAGCTGGCCTTCCTTGAAGCCTCCCGGAGCCCGTGACTGCAGAGCCCAGCTGTACCTTCCACACCTGAAGCACCCGACATCCACGAGCTCCTTCCTGTGAGCTCCCTGGTCACTGTGCTGTGACCCAGACTCTGTCCCCTCTGCTTTCAGGTTCACCTTTGTCTTTTCTTCAACTTTAATCTTCACGACTTCAGCGACACTTCCAGCTAGCAGCAATTTGGACTCCTTTTCCATAGAAAATCAGCCCGCGACCCGACACCAGAATCGACCTATGCACCCGGCTTCCCTGGGGCAGGTAACAGTGGTACTTCGGTACTCCCGTGGTGGTGGGCTCTCCAAAGCCTTAAGTCTCAAGCCTTAACTTTGTACTGTTGTTAGAAGTGTCCTTAAACCTTAATTATTCAACCGCGACATTCTCCATAGGCTAACATTGCGATCCCGATAGCAACTTCTCGCACTGCACACGCCTCCCGTGGGTCCCCTTCCTCTTATCTGTGGGTGGATTCTTAAGGGGCCAGTGATCCTGAATGCCCTAGGCATTGCCTGTAGAATTGTCGTGGTTCTTATACCACTATTTTAGTATATGGTTTGGTCCCCCCCTGGGGCCCATTGATTTCTGTGCTATTTATTGTGTTTATAAATGCTTGTTTGAAGTGTAACTTTGCCACTAGCCACATAAAGTGACTGTGGGATTCTGTCTAGAATAAATACATATATTTTATATATATACCTGTGTGGGCTACTCTTTCATTTGGTTATTCAAGAGGTTATTATGGTAAAACAATAAGCTTAACACTCCTTCAAGACTTAGCCTGAAGGCTGCTCTCCACAGCTACCACTAGGATAGCTTTCTTTAAAGGTTGTCTTAAGCCTATCATCAATAGGAGTCGAATTGGACTGGTGCAAGGTGTCCCTATAACTAGGAACAGCATATGCCAGGCCAACTTCTCACACTGGCCTAATAGCTAAGGTCTTTGACTCGTACTCTGGCCTAATTGTTAAGGTCTTAACTCTTACTCTGGCCTAATAGCTAAGGTCTTAGACACGTACTCTGGCCTAATGGTTAAGGTCTTAGCTCTTACTCTGGCCTAATAGCTAAGGTCTTAGACTCGTACTATGGCCTACTAGTTAAGGTCTTAACTCTTACTCTGGCCTACTGGTTAAGGTCTTAATTCTTACTATGGCCTACAGGTTAAGGTCTTAACTCTACTCTGGCCTAATAGCTAAGGTCTTGGACTCAAACTCCGGCCTAATGTTTAAGGTCTTAACTCTTACTCTGGCCTAATAGCTAAGGTCTTAGACTCGTTCTCTGGCCTACTGGTTAAGGTCTTAACTCTTGCTCTGGCATACTGGTTAAGGGCTTAACTCTTACTCTGGCCTAATAGCTAAGGTCTTAGACTCGTACTCTGGCCTAATGGTTAAGGTCTTAACTCTTACTCTGGCCTAATAGCTAAGGTCTTAGACTCGTACTATGGCCTACAGGTTAAGGTCTTAACTCTTACTCTGGCCTAATAGCTAAGGTCTTAGACTCGTACTCTGGCCTAATGGTTAAGGTCTTAACTCTTACTCTGGCCTAATAGCTAAGGTCTAAGACTCGTACTATGGCATAATGGTTAAGGTCTTAACACTTACTCTGGCCTAATAGCTAAGGTCTAAGACTCGTACTCTGGCCTACTAGCTAAGGTCTTAGACGTGAACTCTGGCCTAATGGTTAAGGTCTTAACTCTTACTCTGGCCTAATAGCTAAGGTCTTAGACTCGTACTCTGGCCTACTGGTTAAGGTCTTAACTCTTACTCTGGGCTACTGGTTAAGGTCTTAGACTCGTACTCTGGCCTAATGTTTAAGGTCTTAACTCTTACTCTGGCCTAATAGCTAAGGTCTTAGACTCGTACTCTGGCCTACTGGTTAATGTCTTAACTCTTACTCTGGCCTAATAGCTAAGGTCTTAGACTTGTACTCTGGCCTAATGGTTAAGGTCTTAACTATTACTCTGGCCTACTGGTTAAGGTCTTATCTCTTACTCTGGCCTAATAGATAAGGTCTTAACTCTAACTCTAGCCTAATATCTAAGGTCTTAAACTCGTACACTGGCCTAATGGTTAAGGTCTTAACTCTTACTCTGGCCTAATAGCTAAGGTCTTAACTCTCACTCTGGCCTAATAGCTAAGGTTTTAACTCTTACTCTGGCCTAATAGCTAAGGTCTTAACTCTTACTCTGGCCTAATAGCTAAGGTCTTAACTCTTACTCTGGCCTAATAGCTAAGGTCTTAGACTCGTACTCCGGCCTACTGGTTAACGTCTTAACTCTTACTCTGGCCTACTGGTTAATGTCTTAACTCTTACTCTGGCTGTAGGAGAGTGGAATCTGACTAATGGTTGCCCCCAACTTTTTGCCTGGTATTTAAGTGGTTTTTGACTAGTCTGGCTGGGATCCTGCTATCCAGGACCCCAGCCTATCTGCTTTCTCCCTAAAACTGTTGTGAGTACTCTAGGTACAAACATAATTGGATGCTGGGCATGCCCTACCAGTCCCTTGTAGATGGTACCCTAGGTACCCAGGGCATGGGTCCCCCAGTAGGCCTACCAGGGCTGCAGCACTTATTGTGCCACCCTGGGACAGCCACCCAAACTGACACCACCAGGCCACTACTGTAGCCTGGGTAAGGTGGTGCTAGCACCCCTTACAAGGATGTAGGTACCCTATGTCCCATACCATACAACACATATACTCTCATAGGTCACCCCTATGGCAGGCCCTGGTAATCCTACAGGGCTGGGTGCTGAGGTATGTGTGAGGGGGGACCCCTACGTGAGTAGGACCTCTCTGCAACCTTCGTAAAATCGTTACTGGGTTGTTTGTAGTGTAGCCATACCATATACTCTTAACCGCATTATAAGTTATTGCGTCATCGCTGTAACTTAGACATGGCTACACAGAACCATATCGTGTTTGGTGTCAAACATGAAGGAATCATACCCCCAGTCCAGCCATGGGCATGGGGGCACGATTCCCCCTTGCTAGGAGGGTGATATGGGAAAAGCGGTAGAATTTGGACACCAATTTAAAAGTGCACATGTACCACAAAATGGCTACTGTTCTCCACCTACACGACTCTGGCTGGCTGTTGCTGGGGAAAACCCCAGCCTCGCCATCTGGACAATAGGGCTCCTGTGGCAGGGAGGTGCCAGCACCTCCCCAGACAGGATATGTGGATTGGAACAGGGTGGGTGCACCAAATGTCCTTTCAGAGTTGCACGTAGGCAGCTGCAGAGCCTCAATTCTGCATACACCGCCTGGAACCGGTTCAGGGGCGTCCTGCCCCTCGCCCAGGCGGGAAACACACAAAGGGGAGTGGGTGTAGCCACCCTTTCCCGCCTCTACTCTGATTGGTAGGCTCTCTTTTGGACCATCCCCTAATCTTGGGGATATATGGGAATAACTTTGCCCTAGAGCCTTAGATTCGTACAGGACTTCACAGAACTGACCTTCGACGAGCTGCTGCCCAGCTGACTGAAGAAATCTCCCTTGGGATAAAGGAGTTATCCCCCTGCTTGGCAGGCACCTAAAAGACTACAAGATACCCGGTTGGAACTTCGTTGCTCTCACGACCTTCGACGCCTTCCAGCAACCTCGAGGTGGGTCTCCAGTGCATCACAGCGTCCTGCGAGTGTGCCCAGCAAGTCTGAGCACCCTGGACCACGTGGGTGCCGAGATCCCCGCATACCCCGAGACACCGGCCACCTCTTGTCCAGCCCACGACCCCGACCAGTGGGGAAGTTGTGCTTTGGCCCATTCTTGAGCCAACCTTCAAGCAGCAATTGTGCCGACCCTCAGCTCCCTGGCCCGCTCCGGTGGCCCGTGGGAGCCCTTTTACGCACTCCATTTTGCTGCCTTCTGCGGTCCCTTGTCTCTCGACTTGTGGGCCCTGACGGAGGACAATCTTCTTTTCTAAGAGTTCCCCTGGTTGCTCCCGGCCTGCTCTACACTCCCTGCAAAGGAGAGCACCCTCAGACCACGTGGGTCTGCACCAGCAGCTGCTTAGTTCTTCTTGCGTGGGTTGCGGTTGCCAATGCTTAGTGGATCCAATCGGGACACTAACACCGCAGCGACCTTCAGCCGACGTGGGACTGTCGCCCTCCAGAAGCTGGCCTTCCTTGAAGCCTCCCGGAGCCCGTGACTGCAGAGCCCAGCTGTACCTTCCACACCTGAAGCACCCGACATCCACGAGCTCCTTCCTGTGAGCTCCCTGGTCACTGTGCTGTGACCCAGACTCTGTCCCCTCTGCTTTCAGGTTCACCTTTGTCTTTTCTTCAACTTTAATCTTCACGACTTCAGCGACACTTCCAGCTAGCAGCAATTTGGACTCCTTTTCCATAGAAAATCAGCCCGCGACCCGACACCAGAATCGACCTATGCACCCGGCTTCCCTGGGGCAGGTAACAGTGGTACTTCGGTACTCCCGTGGTGGTGGGCTCTCCAAAGCCTTAAGTCTCAAGCCTTAACTTTGTACTGTTGTTAGAAGTGTCCTTAAACCTTAATTATTCAACCGCGACATTCTCCATAGGCTAACATTGCGATCCCGATAGCAACTTCTCGCACTGCACACGCCTCCCGTGGGTCCCCTTCCTCTTATCTGTGGGTGGATTCTTAAGGGGCCAGCGATCCTGAATGCCCTAGGCATTGCCTGTAGAATTGTCGTGGTTCTTATACCACTATTTTAGTATATGGTTTGGTCCCCCCCTGGGGCCCATTGATTTCTGTGCTATTTATTGTGTTTATAAATGCTTGTTTGAAGTGTAACTTTGCCACTAGCCACATAAAGTGACTGTGGGATTCTGTCTAGAATAAATACATATATTTTATATATATACCTGTGTGGGCTACTCTTTCATTTGGTTATTCAAGAGGTTATTATGGTAAAACAATAAGCTTAACACTCCTTCAAGACTTAGCCTGAAGGCTGCTCTCCACAGCTACCACTAGGATAGCTTTCTTTAAAGGTTGTCTTAAGCCTATCATCAATAGGAGTCGAATTGGACTGGTGCAAGGTGTCCCTATAACTAGGAACAGCATATGCCAGGCCAACTTCTCACACTGGCCTAATAGCTAAGGTCTTTGACTCGTACTCTGGCCTAATTGTTAAGGTCTTAACTCTTACTCTGGCCTAATAGCTAAGGTCTTAGACACGTACTCTGGCCTAATGGTTAAGGTCTTAGCTCTTACTCTGGCCTAATAGCTAAGGTCTTAGACTCGTACTATGGCCTACTAGTTAAGGTCTTAACTCTTACTCTGGCCTACTGGTTAAGGTCTTAATTCTTACTATGGCCTACAGGTTAAGGTCTTAACTCTACTCTGGCCTAATAGCTAAGGTCTTGGACTCAAACTCCGGCCTAATGTTTAAGGTCTTAACTCTTACTCTGGCCTAATAGCTAAGGTCTTAGACTCGTTCTCTGGCCTACTGGTTAAGGTCTTAACTCTTGCTCTGGCATACTGGTTAAGGGCTTAACTCTTACTCTGGCCTAATAGCTAAGGTCTTAGACTCGTACTCTGGCCTAATGGTTAAGGTCTTAACTCTTACTCTGGCCTAATAGCTAAGGTCTTAGACTCGTACTATGGCCTACAGGTTAAGGTCTTAACTCTTACTCTGGCCTAATAGCTAAGGTCTTAGACTCGTACTCTGGCCTAATGGTTAAGGTCTTAACTCTTACTCTGGCCTAATAGCTAAGGTCTAAGACTCGTACTATGGCATAATGGTTAAGGTCTTAACACTTACTCTGGCCTAATAGCTAAGGTCTAAGACTCGTACTCTGGCCTACTAGCTAAGGTCTTAGACGTGAACTCTGGCCTAATGGTTAAGGTCTTAACTCTTACTCTGGCCTAATAGCTAAGGTCTTAGACTCGTACTCTGGCCTACTGGTTAAGGTCTTAACTCTTACTCTGGGCTACTGGTTAAGGTCTTAGACTCGTACTCTGGCCTAATGTTTAAGGTCTTAACTCTTACTCTGGCCTAATAGCTAAGGTCTTAGACTCGTACTCTGGCCTACTGGTTAATGTCTTAACTCTTACTCTGGCCTAATAGCTAAGGTCTTAGACTTGTACTCTGGCCTAATGGTTAAGGTCTTAACTATTACTCTGGCCTACTGGTTAAGGTCTTATCTCTTACTCTGGCCTAATAGATAAGGTCTTAACTCTAACTCTAGCCTAATATCTAAGGTCTTAAACTCGTACACTGGCCTAATGGTTAAGGTCTTAACTCTTACTCTGGCCTAATAGCTAAGGTCTTAACTCTCACTCTGGCCTAATAGCTAAGGTTTTAACTCTTACTCTGGCCTAATAGCTAAGGTCTTAACTCTTACTCTGGCCTAATAGCTAAGGTCTTAACTCTTACTCTGGCCTAATAGCTAAGGTCTTAGACTCGTACTCCGGCCTACTGGTTAACGTCTTAACTCTTACTCTGGCCTACTGGTTAATGTCTTAACTCTTACTCTGGCTGTAGGAGAGTGGAATCTGACTAATGGTTGCCCCCAACTTTTTGCCTGGTATTTAAGTGGTTTTTGACTAGTCTGGCTGGGATCCTGCTATCCAGGACCCCAGCCTATCTGCTTTCTCCCTAAAACTGTTGTGAGTACTCTAGGTACAAACATAATTGGATGCTGGGCATGCCCTACCAGTCCCTTGTAGATGGTACCCTAGGTACCCAGGGCATGGGTCCCCCAGTAGGCCTACCAGGGCTGCAGCACTTATTGTGCCACCCTGGGACAGCCACCCAAACTGACACCACCAGGCCACTACTGTAGCCTGGGTAAGGTGGTGCTAGCACCCCTTACAAGGATGTAGGTACCCTATGTCCCATACCATACAACACATATACTCTCATAGGTCACCCCTATGGCAGGCCCTGGTAATCCTACAGGGCTGGGTGCTGAGGTATGTGTGAGGGGGGACCCCTACGTGAGTAGGACCTCTCTGCAACCTTCGTAAAATCGTTACTGGGTTGTTTGTAGTGTAGCCATACCATATACTCTTAACCGCATTATAAGTTATTGCGTCATCGCTGTAACTTAGGAATGGCTACACAGAACCATATCGTGTTTGGTGTCAAACATGAAGGAATCATACCCCCAGTCCAGCCATGGGCATGGGGGCACGATTCCCCCTTGCTAGGAGGGTGATATGGGAAAAGCGGTAGAATTTGGACACCAATTTAAAAGTGCACATGTACCACAAAATGGCTACTGTTCTCCACCTACACGACTCTGGCTGGCTGTTGCTGGGGAAAACCCCAGCCTCGCCATCTGGACAATAGGGCTCCTGTGGCAGGGAGGTGCCAGCACCTCCCCAGACAGGATATGTGGATTGGAACAGGGTGGGTGCACCAAATGTCCTTTCAGAGTTGCACGTAGGCAGCTGCAGAGCCTCAATTCTGCATACACCGCCTGGAACCGGTTCAGGGGCGTCCTGCCCCTCGCCCAGGCGGGAAACACACAAAGGGGAGTGGGTGTAGCCACCCTTTCCCGCCTCTACTCTGATTGGTAGGCTCTCTTTTGGACCATCCCCTAATCTTGGGGATATATGGGAATAACTTTGCCCTAGAGCCTTAGATTCGTACAGGACTTCACAGAACTGACCTTCGACAAGCTGCTGCCCAGCTGACTGAAGAAATCTCCCTTGAGATAAAGGAGTTATCCCCCTGCTTGGCAGGCACCTAAAAGACTACAAGATACCCGGTTGGAACTTCGTTGCTCTCACGACCTTCGACGCCTTCCAGCAACCTCGAGGTGGGTCTCCAGTGCATCACAGCGTCCTGCGAGTGTGCCCAGCAAGTCTGAGCACCCTGGACCACGTGGGTGCCGAGATCCCCGCATACCCCGAGACACCGGCCACCTCTTGTCCAGCCCACGACCCCGACCAGTGGGGAAGTTGTGCTTTGGCCCATTCTTGAGCCAACCTTCAAGCAGCAATTGTGCCGACCCTCAGCTCCCTGGCCCGCTCCGGTGGCCCGTGGGAGCCCTTTTACGCACTCCATTTTGCTGCCTTCTGCGGTCCCTTGTCTCTCGACTTGTGGGCCCTGACGGAGGACAATCTTCTTTTCTAAGAGTTCCCCTGGTTGCTCCCGGCCTGCTCTACACTCCCTGCAAAGGAGAGCACCCTCAGACCACGTGGGTCTGCACCAGCAGCTGCTTAGTTCTTCTTGCGTGGGTTGCGGTTGCCAATGCTTAGTGGATCCAATCGGGACACTAACACCGCAGCGACCTTCAGCCGACGTGGGACTGTCGCCCTCCAGAAGCTGGCCTTCCTTGAAGCCTCCCGGAGCCCGTGACTGCAGAGCCCAGCTGTACCTTCCACACCTGAAGCACCCGACATCCACGAGCTCCTTCCTGTGAGCTCCCTGGTCACTGTGCTGTGACCCAGACTCTGTCCCCTCTGCTTTCAGGTTCACCTTTGTCTTTTCTTCAACTTTAATCTTCACGACTTCAGCGACACTTCCAGCTAGCAGCAATTTGGACTCCTTTTCCATAGAAAATCAGCCCGCGACCCGACACCAGAATCGACCTATGCACCCGGCTTCCCTGGGGCAGGTAACAGTGGTACTTCGGTACTCCCGTGGTGGTGGGCTCTCCAAAGCCTTAAGTCTCAAGCCTTAACTTTGTACTGTTGTTAGAAGTGTCCTTAAACCTTAATTATTCAACCGCGACATTCTCCATAGGCTAACATTGCGATCCCGATAGCAACTTCTCGCACTGCACACGCCTCCCGTGGGTCCCCTTCCTCTTATCTGTGGGTGGATTCTTAAGGGGCCAGCGATCCTGAATGCCCTAGGCATTGCCTGTAGAATTGTCGTGGTTCTTATACCACTATTTTAGTATATGGTTTGGTCCCCCCCTGGGGCCCATTGATTTCTGTGCTATTTATTGTGTTTATAAATGCTTGTTTGAAGTGTAACTTTGCCACTAGCCACATAAAGTGACTGTGGGATTCTGTCTAGAATAAATACATATATTTTATATATATACCTGTGTGGGCTACTCTTTCATTTGGTTATTCAAGAGGTTATTATGGTAAAACAATAAGCTTAACACTCCTTCAAGACTTAGCCTGAAGGCTGCTCTCCACAGCTACCACTAGGATAGCTTTCTTTAAAGGTTGTCTTAAGCCTATCATCAATAGGAGTCGAATTGGACTGGTGCAAGGTGTCCCTATAACTAGGAACAGCATATGCCAGGCCAACTTCTCACACTGGCCTAATAGCTAAGGTCTTTGACTCGTACTCTGGCCTAATTGTTAAGGTCTTAACTCTTACTCTGGCCTAATAGCTAAGGTCTTAGACACGTACTCTGGCCTAATGGTTAAGGTCTTAGCTCTTACTCTGGCCTAATAGCTAAGGTCTTAGACTCGTACTATGGCCTACTAGTTAAGGTCTTAACTCTTACTCTGGCCTACTGGTTAAGGTCTTAATTCTTACTATGGCCTACAGGTTAAGGTCTTAACTCTACTCTGGCCTAATAGCTAAGGTCTTGGACTCAAACTCCGGCCTAATGTTTAAGGTCTTAACTCTTACTCTGGCCTAATAGCTAAGGTCTTAGACTCGTTCTCTGGCCTACTGGTTAAGGTCTTAACTCTTGCTCTGGCATACTGGTTAAGGGCTTAACTCTTACTCTGGCCTAATAGCTAAGGTCTTAGACTCGTACTCTGGCCTAATGGTTAAGGTCTTAACTCTTACTCTGGCCTAATAGCTAAGGTCTTAGACTCGTACTATGGCCTACAGGTTAAGGTCTTAACTCTTACTCTGGCCTAATAGCTAAGGTCTTAGACTCGTACTCTGGCCTAATGGTTAAGGTCTTAACTCTTACTCTGGCCTAATAGCTAAGGTCTAAGACTCGTACTATGGCATAATGGTTAAGGTCTTAACACTTACTCTGGCCTAATAGCTAAGGTCTAAGACTCGTACTCTGGCCTACTAGCTAAGGTCTTAGACGTGAACTCTGGCCTAATGGTTAAGGTCTTAACTCTTACTCTGGCCTAATAGCTAAGGTCTTAGACTCGTACTCTGGCCTACTGGTTAAGGTCTTAACTCTTTCTCTGGGCTACTGGTTAAGGTCTTAGACTCGTACTCTGGCCTAATGTTTAAGGTCTTAACTCTTACTCTGGCCTAATAGCTAAGGTCTTAGACTCGTACTCTGGCCTACTGGTTAATGTCTTAACTCTTACTCTGGCCTAATAGCTAAGGTCTTAGACTTGTACTCTGGCCTAATGGTTAAGGTCTTAACTATTACTCTGGCCTACTGGTTAAGGTCTTATCTCTTACTCTGGCCTAATAGATAAGGTCTTAACTCTAACTCTAGCCTAATATCTAAGGTCTTAAACTCGTACACTGGCCTAATGGTTAAGGTCTTAACTCTTACTCTGGCCTAATAGCTAAGGTCTTAACTCTTACTCTGGCCTAATAGCTAAGGTCTTAGACTCGTACTCTGGCCTAATGGTTAAGGTCTTAACTCTTACTCTGGCCTACTGGTTAAGGTCTTAACTCTTACTCTGGCCAATCTGGTTAAGGTCTTAACTCTTACTCTGACCTAATAGCTAAGGTCTTAACTCTTACTCTGGCCTAATAGCTAAGGTCTTAACTCTTACTCTGGCCTAATAGCTAAGGTCTTAGACTCATACTCTGGCCTAATGGTTAAGGTCTTAACTCTTACTCTGGCCTAATAGCTAAGGTCTTAACTCTTACCCTGGCCTAATAGCTAAGGTCTTAGACTCGTACTCTGGCCTAATGGTTAAGGTCTTAACTCTTACTCTGGCCTACTGGTTAAGGTCTTAACTCTTACTCTGGCCTAATAGCTAAGGTCTTAGACTCGTATTCTGGCCTAGTACGTAAGGTCTTAGACTCGTACTCTGGCCTAATAGCTAAGGTCTTAGACTCATACTCTGGCCTACTGGTTAAGGTCTTAACTCTTACTCTGGCCTAATAGCTAAGGTCTTAGACTCGTACTCTGGCCTAATAGCTAAGGTCTTAGACTCGTACTCTGGCCTAATAGCTAAGGTCTTAGACTCATACGCTGGCCTACTGGTTAAGGTCTTAACTCTTACTCTGGCCTACTGGTTAAGGTCCTAACTCTTACTCTGGCCTAACAGCTAAGGTCTTAGACTCGTACTCTGGCCTACTGGTTAAGGTCTTAACTCTTACTCTGGCCTATTGGTTAAGGTCTTAACTCTTACTCTGGCCTACTGCTTAAGGTCCTAACTCTTACTCTGGCCTAATAGCTAAGGTCTTAGACTCGTACTCTGGCTTAATTGTTAAGGTCTTAACCCTTACTCTGGCCTAATAGCGAAGGTCTTAGACTCGTACCCTGTCCTACAGGTTAAGGTCGTAACTCTTACTCTGGCCTAATAGTTAAGGTCTTAACTCTTACTCTGGCCTAATAGCTAAGGTCTTAGACTCGTACTATGGCCTACAAGTTAAGGTCTTAACTCTTACTCTGGCCGAATAGCTAAGGTCTTAGACTCGTACTCTGGCCTAATGGTTAAGGTCTTAACTCTTACTCTGGCCTAATAGCTATGGTCTTAGACTCGTACTCTTGCCTAATAGCTAAGGTCTTAGACTCGTACTCTGGCCTACCGGTTAATGTCTTAACTCTTACTCTGGCCTAATAGCTAAGGTCTTAGACTCGTAATCTGGCCTACTGGTTAAGGTCTTAACTCTTACTCTGGCCTACTGGTTAAGGTCTTAACTCTTACTCTGGCCTAATAGCTAAGGTCTTAGACTTGTACTCTGACCTAATGGTTAAGGTCTTAACTCTTACTCTGGCCTACTGGTTAAGGTCTTAACTCTTACTCTGGCCTAATGGCTAAGGTCTTAACTCTTACTCTAGCCTAATAGCTAAGGTCTTAGACTCGTAGTCTGGCCTAATGGTTAAGGTCTTAACTCTTACTCTGGCCTAATAGCTAAGGTCTTAACTCTCACTCTGGCCTAATAGCTAAGGTCTTAACTCTTACTCTGGCCTAATAGCTAAGGTCTTAACTCTTACTCTGGCCTAATAGCTAAGGTCTTAGACTCGTACTCTGGCCTACTGGTTAACGTCTTAACTCTTACTCTGGCCTACTGGTTAATGTCTTAACTCTTACTCTGGCCTAATAGCTAAGGTCTTAGACTCGTTCTCTGGCCTACTGGTTAAGGTCTTAACTCTTGCTCTTGCCTACTGGTTAAGGTCTTAACTCTTACTCTGGCCTAATAGCTAAGGTCTTAGACTCGTACTCTGTCCTAATGGTTAACGTCCTAACTCTTACTCTGGCCTAATAGCTAAGGTCTTAGACTCGTACTCTTGCCTAATAGCTAAGGTCTTAGACTCATACTCTGGCCTACTGGTTAAGGTCTTAACTCTTACTCTGGCCTAATAACTAAGGTCTTAGACTCGTACTCTGGCCTAATAGCTAAGGTCTTAGACTCGTACTCTGGCCTACTGGTTAATGTCTTAACTCTTACTCTGGCCTAATAGCTAAGGTCTTAGACTCGTAATCTGGCCTACTGGTTAAGGTCTTAACTCTTACTCTGGCCTACTGGTTAAGGTCTTAACTCTTACTCTGGCCTAATAGCTAAGGTCTTAGACTTGTACTCTGACCTAATGGTTAAGGTCTTAACTTCTACTCTGGCCTACTGGTTAAGGTCTTAACTCTTACTCTGGCCTAATAGATAAGGTCTTAGACTCGTACTATGGCCTACAGGTTAAGGTCTTAACTCTTACTCTGGCCTAATAGCTAAGGTCTTTGACTCGTACTCTGGCCTAATTGTTAAGGTCTTAACTCTTACACTGGCCTCATAGCTAAGGTCTTAGACTCGTACTATGGCCTACTAGTTAAGGTCTTAACTCTTACTCTGGCCTACTGGTTAAGGTCTTAATTCTTACTATGGCCTACAGGTTAAGGTCTTAACTCTACTCTGGCCTAATAGCTAAGGTCTTGGACTCAAACTCCGGCCTAATGTTTAAGGTCTTAACTCTTACTCTGGCCTAATAGCTAAGGTCTTAGACTCGTTCTCTGGCCTACTGGTTAAGGTCTTAACTCTTGCTCTGGCATACTGGTTAAGGGCTTAACTCTTACTCTGGCCTAATAGCTAAGGTCTTAGACTCGTACTCTGGCCTAATGGTTAAGGTCTTAACTCTTACTCTGGCCTAATAGCTAAGGTCTTAGACTCGTACTATGGCCTACAGGTTAAGGTCTTAACTCTTACTCTGGCCTAATAGCTAAGGTCTTAGACTCGTACTCTGGCCTAATGGTTAAGGTCTTAACTCTTACTCTGGCCTAATAGCTAAGGTCTAAGACTCGTACTATGGCATAATGGTTAAGGTCTTAACACTTACTCTGGCCTAATAGCTAAGGTCTTAGACTCGTACTCTGGCCTACTAGCTAAGGTCTTAGACGTGTACTCTGGCCTAATGGTTAAGGTCTTAACTCTTACTCTGGCCTAATAGCTAAGGTCTTAGACTCGTACTCTGGCCTACTGGTTAAGGTCTTAACTCTTACTCTGGGCTACTGGTTAAGGTCTTAGACTCGTACTCTGGCCTAATGTTTAAGGTCTTAACTCTTACTCTGGCCTAATAGCTAAGGTCTTAGACTCGTACTCTGGCCTACTGGTTAATGTCTTAACTCTTACTCTGGCCTAATAGCTAAGGTCTTAGACTTGTACTCTGGCCTAATGGTTAAGGTCTTAACTATTACTCTGGCCTACTGGTTAAGGTCTTATCTCTTACTCTGGCCTAATAGATAAGGTCTTAACTCTAACTCTAGCCTAATATCTAAGGTCTTAAACTCGTACACTGGCCTAACGGTTAAGGTCTTAACTCTTACTCTGGCCTAATAGCTAAGGTCTTAACTCTTACTCTGGCCTAATAGCTAAGGTCTTAGACTCGTACTCTGGCCTAATGGTTAAGGTCTTAACTCTTACTCTGGCCTACTGGTTAAGGTCTTAACTCTTACTCTGGCCAATCTGGTTAAGGTCTTAACTCTTACTCTGACCTAATAGCTAAGGTCTTAACTCTTACTCTGGCCTAATAGCTAAGGTCTTAACTCTTACTCTGGCCTAATAGCTAAGGTCTTAGACTCATACTCTGGCCTAATGGTTAAGGTCTTAACTCTTACTCTGGCCTAATAGCTAAGGTCTTAACTCTTACCCTGGCCTAATAGCTAAGGTCTTAGACTCGTACTCTGGCCTAATGGTTAAGGTCTTAACTCTTACTCTGGCCTACTGGTTAAGGTCTTAACTCTTACTCTGGCCTAATAGCTAAGGTCTTAGACTCGTATTCTGGCCTAGTACGTAAGGTCTTAGACTCGTACTCTGGCCTAATAGCTAAGGTCTTAGACTCATACTCTGGCCTACTGGTTAAGGTCTTAACTCTTACTCTGGCCTAATAGCTAAGGTCTTAGACTCGTACTCTGGCCTAATAGCTAAGGTCTTAGACTCATACGCTGGCCTACTGGTTAAGGTCTTAACTCTTACTCTGGCCTACTGGTTAAGGTCCTAACTCTTACTCTGGCCTAACAGCTAAGGTCTTAGACTCGTACTCTGGCCTACTGGTTAAGGTCTTAACTCTTACTCTGGCCTATTGGTTAAGGTCTTAACTCTTACTCTGGCCTACTGCTTAAGGTCCTAACTCTTACTCTGGCCTAATAGCTAAGGTCTTAGACTCGTACTCTGGCTTAATTGTTAAGGTCTTAACCCTTACTCTGGCCTAATAGCGAAGGTCTTAGACTCGTACCCTGTCCTACAGGTTAAGGTCGTAACTCTTACTCTGGCCTAATAGTTAAGGTCTTAACTCTTACTCTGGCCTAATAGCTAAGGTCTTAGACTCGTACTATGGCCTACGGGTTAAGGTCTTAACTCTTACTCTGGCCGAATAGCTAAGGTCTTAGACTCGTACTCTGGCCTAATGGTTAAGGTCTTAACTCTTACTCTGGCCTAATAGCTATGGTCTTAGACTCGTACTCTTGCCTAATAGCTAAGGTCTTAGACTCGTACTCTGGCCTACCGGTTAATGTCTTAACTCTTACTCTGGCCTAATAGCTAAGGTCTTAGACTCGTAATCTGGCCTACTGGTTAAGGTCTTAACTCTTACTCTGGCCTACTGGTTAAGGTCTTAACTCTTACTCTGGCCTAATAGCTAAGGTCTTAGACTTGTACTCTGACCTAATGGTTAAGGTCTTAACTCTTACTCTGGCCTACTGGTTAAGGTCTTAACTCTTACTCTGGCCTAATGGCTAAGGTCTTAACTCTTACTCTAGCCTAATAGCTAAGGTCTTAGACTCGTAGTCTGGCCTAATGGTTAAGGTCTTAACTCTTACTCTGGCCTAATAGCTAAGGTCTTAACTCTCACTCTGGCCTAATAGCTAAGGTCTTAACTCTTACTCTGGCCTAATAGCTAAGGTCTTAACTCTTACTCTGGCCTAATAGCTAAGGTCTTAGACTCGTACTCTGGCCTACTGGTTAACGTCTTAACTCTTACTCTGGCCTACTGGTTAATGTCTTAACTCTTACTCTGGCCTAATAGCTAAGGTCTTTGACTCGTACTCTGGCCTAATTGTTAAGGTCTTAACTCTTACACTGGCCTCATAGCTAAGGTCTTAGACACGTACTCTGGCCTAATGGTTAAGGTCTTAACTCTTACTCTGGCCTAATAGCTAAGGTCTTAGACTCGTACTATGGCCTACAAGTTAAGGTCTTAACTCTTACTCTGGCCTACTGGTTAAGGTCTTAATTCTTACTATGGCCTACAGGTTAAGGTCTTAACTCTACTCTGGCCTAATAGCTAAGGTCTTAGACTCGTTCTCTGGCCTACTGGTTAAGGTCTTAACTCTTGCTCTGGCCTACTGGTTAAGGTCTTAACTCTTACTCTGGCCTAATAGCTAAGGTCTTAGACTCGTACTCTGGCCTAATGGTTAAGGTCTTAACTCTTACTCTGGCCTAATAGCAAAGGTCTTAGACTCGTACTCTGGCCTACTGGTTAAGGTCTTAACTCTTACTCTGGCCTAATAGCTAAGGTCTTAACTCTTACTCTGGCCTAATAGCTAAGGTCTTAGACTCTTACTCTGGCCTACTGGTTAATGTCTTAACTCTTACTCTGGCCTAATAGCTAAGGTCTTAGACTCATACTCTGGCCTACTGGTTAAGGTCTTAACTCTTACTCTGGCCTACTGGTTAAGGTCTTAACTCTTACTCTGGCCAAATAGCTAAGGTCTTAGACTTGTACTCTGGCCTAATGGTTAAGGTCTTAACTCTTACTCTGGACTAATAGCTAAGGTCTTAGACTCGTTCTCTGGCCTACTGGTTAAGGTCTTAACTCTTGCTCTGGCCTACTGGTTAAGGTCTTAACTCTTACTCTGGCCTAATAGCTAAGGTCTTAGACTCGTACTCTGTCCTAATGGTTAAGGTCCTAACTCTTACTCTGGCCTAATAGCTAAGGTCTTAGACTCGTACTCTTGCCTAATAGCTAAGGTCTTAGACTCATACTCTGGCCTACTGGTTAAGGTCTTAACTCTTACTCTGGCCTAATAACTAAGGTCTTAGACTCGTACTCTGGCCTAATAGCTAAGGTCTTAGACTCATACTCTGGCCTACTGGTTAATGTCTTAACTCTTACTCTGGCCTAATAGCTAAGGTCTTAGACTTGTACTCTGGCCTAATGGTTAAGGTCTTAACTCTTACTCTGGCCTACTGGTTAAGGTCTTAACTCTTACTCTGGCCTAATGGCTAAGGTCTTAACTCTTACTCTAGCCTAATAGCTAAGGTCTTACACTCATACTCTGACCTAATGGTTAAGGTCTTAACTCTTACTCTGGCCTACTGGTTCAGGTCTTAACTCTTACTCTGGCCTACTGGTTAAGGTCTTAACTCTTACTCTGGCCTAATAGCTAAGGTCTTAACTCTTACTCTGGCCTAATAGCTAAGGTCTTAGACTCGTACTCTGGCCTAATGGTTAAGGTTGTAACTCTTACTCTGGCCTAATAGCTAAGGTCTTAACTCTTACTCTGGCCTAATAGCTAAGGTCTTATACTTGTACTCTGGCCTAATGGTTAAGGTCTTAACTCTTACTCTGGCCTACTGGTTAAGGTCTTAACTCTTACTCTGGCCTAATGGCTAAGGTCTTAACTCTTACTCTGGCCTAATAGCTAAGGCCTTAACTCTTACTCTGGCCTAATAGCTAAGGTCTTAGACTCGTACTCTGGCCTAATGGTTAAGGTCTTAACTCTTACTCTTGCCTACTGGTTAAGGTCTTAACTCTTACTCTGGCCTAATAGCTAAGGTCTTAGACTCGTACTCTGGCCTAGTACGTAAGGTCTTAGACTCGTACTCTGGCCTAATAGCTAAGGTCTTAGACTCATACTCTGGCCTACTGGTTAAGGTCTTAACTCTTACTCTGGCCTAATAGCTAAGGTCTTAGACTCGTACTGTGGCCTAATAGCTAAGGTCTTAGACTCGTACTCTGGCCTAATAGCTAAGGTCTTAGACTCATACGCTGGCCTACTGGTTAAGGTCTTAACTCTTACTCTGGCCTACTGGTTAAGGTCCTAACTCTTACTCTAGCCTCATTGCTAAGGTCTTAGACTCGTACTCTGGCTTAATGGTTAAGGTCTTAACTCTTACACTGGCCTAATATCGAAGGTCTTAGACTCGTACCCTGGCCTACAGGTTAAGGTCGTAACTCTTACTCTGGCCTAATAGCTAAGGTCTTAGACTTGTACTCTGGCCTAATGGTTAAGGTCTTAACTCTTACTCTGGCCTAATAGATAAGGTCTTAGACTCGTACTATGGCCTACAGGTTAAGGTCTTAACTCTTACTCTGGCCTAATAGCTAAGGTCTTAGACTCGTACTATGGCCTACGGGTTAAGGTCTTAACTCTTACTCTGGCCTAATAGCTAAGGTCTTAGACTCGTACTCTGGCCTACTGGTTAAGGTCTTAACTCTTACTCTGGCCTAATAGCTAAGGTCTTAACTCTTACACTGGCCTAATAGCTAAGGTCTTAGACTCTTACTCTGGCCTACTGGTTAATGTTTTAACACTTACTCTGGCCTAATAGCTAAGGTCTTAGACTCATACTCTGGCCTACTGGTTAAGGTCTTAACTCTTACTCTGGCCTACTGGTTAAGGTCTTAACTCTTACTCTGGCCTAATAGCTAAGGTCTTAGACTTGTACTCTGGCCTAATGGTTAAGGTCTTAACTCTTACTCTGGCCTAATAGCTAAGGTCTTAGACTCGTTCTCTGGCCTACTGGTTAAGGTCTTAACTCTTGCTCTGGCCCACTGGTTAAGGTCTTAACTCTTACTCTGGCCTAATAGCTAAGGTCTTAGACTCGTACTCTGTCCTAATGGTTAAGGTCCTAACTCTTACTCTGGCCTAATAGCTAAGGTCTTAACTCTTACTCTGGCCTAATAGCTAAGGTCTTAGACTCGTACTCTGGCCTACTGGTTAATGTCTTAACTCTTACTCTGGCCTAATAGCTAAGGTCTTAGACTCGTAATCTGGCCTACTGGTTAAGGTCTTAACTCTTACTCTGGCCTACTGGTTAAGGTCTTAACTCTTACTCTGGCCTAATAGCTAAGGTCTTAGACTTGTACTCTGACCTAATGGTTAAGGTCTTAACTCTTACTCTGGCCTACTGGTTAAGGTCTTAACTCTTACTCTGGCCTAATGGCTAAGGTCTTAACTCTTACTCTAGCCTAATAGCTAAGGTCTTAGACTCGTAGTCTGGCCTAATGGTTAAGGTCTTAACTCTTATTCTGGTCTAATAGCTAAGGTCTTAACTCTCACTCTGGCCTAATAGCTAAGGTCTTAACTCTTACTCTGGCCTAATAGCTAAGGTCTTAACTCTTACTCTGGCCTAATAGCTAAGGTCTTAGACTCGTACTCTGGCCTACTGGTTAACGTCTTAACTCTTACTCTGGCCTACTGGTTAATGTCTTAACTCTTACTCTGGCCTAATAGCTAAGGTCTTTGACTCGTACTCTGGCCTAATTGTTAAGGTCTTAACTCTTACTCTGGCCTAATAGCTAAGGTCTTAGACTCGTACTATGGCCTACAGGTTAAGGTCTTAACTCTTACTCTGGCCTAATAGCTAAGGTCTTAGACTCGTACTCTGGCCTAATGGTTAAGGTCTTAACTCTTACTCTGGCCTAATAGCTAAGGTCTAAGACTCGTACTATGGCATAATGGTTAAGGTCTTAACACTTACTCTGGCCTAATAGCTAAGGTCTAAGACTCGTACTCTGGCCTACTAGCTAAGGTCTTAGACGTGAACTCTGGCCTAATGGTTAAGGTCTTAACTCTTACTCTGGCCTAATAGCTAAGGTCTTAGACTCGTACTCTGGCCTACTGGTTAAGGTCTTAACTCTTACTCTGGGCTACTGGTTAAGGTCTTAGACTTGTACTCTGGCCTAATGTTTAAGGTCTTAACTCTTACTCTGGCCTAATAGCTAAGGTCTTAGACTCGTACTCTGGCCTACTGGTTAATGTCTTAACTCTTACTCTGGCCTAATAGCTAAGGTCTTAGACTTGTACTCTGGCCTAATGGTTAAGGTCTTAACTATTACTCTGGCCTACTGGTTAAGGTCTTATCTCTTACTCTGGCCTAATAGATAAGGTCTTAACTCTAACTCTAGCCTAATATCTAAGGTCTTAAACTCGTACACTGGCCTAATGGTTAAGGTCTTAACTCTTACTCTGGCCTAATAGCTAAGGTCTTAACTCTCACTCTGGCCTAATAGCTAAGGTTTTAACTCTTACTCTGGCCTAATAGCTAAGGTCTTAACTCTTACTCTGGCCTAATAGCTAAGGTCTTAACTCTTACTCTGGCCTAATAGCTAAGGTCTTAGACTCGTACTCCGGCCTACTGGTTAATGTCTTAACTCTTACTCTGGCCTACTGGTTAATGTCTTAACTCTTACTCTGGCTGTAGGAGAGTGGAATCTGACTAATGGTTGCCCCCAACTTTTTGCCTGGTATTTAAGTGGTTTTTGACTAGTCTGGCTGGGATCCTGCTATCCAGGACCCCAGCCTATCTGCTTTCTCCCTAAAACTGTTGTGAGTACTCTAGGTACAAACATAATTGGATGCTGGGCATGCCCTACCAGTCCCTTGTAGATGGTACCCTAGGTACCCAGGGCATGGGTCCCCCAGTAGGCCTACCAGGGCTGCAGCACTTATTGTGCCACCCTGGGACAGCCACCCAAACTGACACCACCAGGCCACTACTGTAGCCTGGGTAAGGTGGTGCTAGCACCCCTTACAAGGATGTAGGTACCCTATGTCCCATACCATACAACACATATACTCTCATAGGTCACCCCTATGGCAGGCCCTGGTAATCCTACAGGGCTGGGTGCTGAGGTATGTGTGAGGGGGGACCCCTACGTGAGTAGGACCTCTCTGCAACCTTCGTAAAATCGTTACTGGGTTGTTTGTAGTGTAGCCATACCATATACTCTTAACCGCATTATAAGTTATTGCGTCATCGCTGTAACTTAGGAATGGCTACACAGAACCATATCGTGTTTGGTGTCAAACATGAAGGAATCATACCCCCAGTCCAGCCATGGGCATGGGGGCACGATTCCCCCTTGCTAGGAGGGTGATATGGGAAAAGCGGTAGAATTTGGACACCAATTTAAAAGTGCACATGTACCACAAAATGGCTACTGTTCTCCACCTACACGACTCTGGCTGGCTGTTGCTGGGGAAAACCCCAGCCTCGCCATCTGGACAATAGGGCTCCTGTGGCAGGGAGGTGCCAGCACCTCCCCAGACAGGATATGTGGATTGGAACAGGGTGGGTGCACCAAATGTCCTTTCAGAGTTGCACGTAGGCAGCTGCAGAGCCTCAATTCTGCATACACCGCCTGGAACCGGTTCAGGGGCGTCCTGCCCCTCGCCCAGGCGGGAAACACACAAAGGGGAGTGGGTGTAGCCACCCTTTCCCGCCTCTACTCTGATTGGTAGGCTCTCTTTTGGACCATCCCCTAATCTTGGGGATATATGGGAATAACTTTGCCCTAGAGCCTTAGATTCGTACAGGACTTCACAGAACTGACCTTCGACGAGCTGCTGCCCAGCTGACTGAAGAAATCTCCCTTGGGATAAAGGAGTTATCCCCCTGCTTGGCAGGCACCTAAAAGACTACAAGATACCCGGTTGGAACTTCGTTGCTCTCACGACCTTCGACGCCTTCCAGCAACCTCGAGGTGGGTCTCCAGTGCATCACAGCGTCCTGCGAGTGTGCCCAGCAAGTCTGAGCACCCTGGACCACGTGGGTGCCGAGATCCCCGCATACCCCGAGACACCGGCCACCTCTTGTCCAGCCCACGACCCCGACCAGTGGGGAAGTTGTGCTTTGGCCCATTCTTGAGCCAACCTTCAAGCAGCAATTGTGCCGACCCTCAGCTCCCTGGCCCGCTCCGGTGGCCCGTGGGAGCCCTTTTACGCACTCCATTTTGCTGCCTTCTGCGGTCCCTTGTCTCTCGACTTGTGGGCCCTGACGGAGGACAATCTTCTTTTCTAAGAGTTCTCCTGGTTGCTCCCGGCCTGCTCTACACTCCCTGCAAAGGAGAGCACCCTCAGACCACGTGGGTCTGCACCAGCAGCTGCTTAGTTCTTCTTGCGTGGGTTGCGGTTGCCAATGCTTAGTGGATCCAATCGGGACACTAACACCGCAGCGACCTTCAGCCGACGTGGGACTGTCGCCCTCCAGAAGCTGGCCTTCCTTGAAGCCTCCCGGAGCCCGTGACTGCAGAGCCCAGCTGTACCTTCCACACCTGAAGCACCCGACATCCACGAGCTCCTTCCTGTGAGCTCCCTGGTCACTGTGCTGTGACCCAGACTCTGTCCCCTCTGCTTTCAGGTTCACCTTTGTCTTTTCTTCAACTTTAATCTTCACGACTTCAGCGACACTTCCAGCTAGCAGCAATTTGGACTCCTTTTCCATAGAAAATCAGCCCGCGACCCGACACCAGAATCGACCTATGCACCCGGCTTCCCTGGGGCAGGTAACAGTGGTACTTCGGTACTCCCGTGGTGGTGGGCTCTCCAAAGCCTTAAGTCTCAAGCCTTAACTTTGTACTGTTGTTAGAAGTGTCCTTAAACCTTAATTATTCAAC
The DNA here is from genome assembly GCF_964204655.1 of Triturus cristatus. Lineage (NCBI taxonomy): Eukaryota > Metazoa > Chordata > Amphibia > Caudata > Salamandridae > Triturus > Triturus cristatus. Next base: position 225,891 of record NW_028187963.1, on the reverse strand, counting down.
CGCGACATTCTCCATAGGCTAACATTGCGATCCCGATAGCAACTTCTCGCACTGCACACGCCTCCCGTGGGTCCCCTTCCTCTTATCTGTGGGTGGATTCTTAAGGGGCCAGCGATCCTGAATGCCCTAGGCATTGCCTGTAGAATTGTCGTGGTTCTTATACCACTATTTTAGTATATGGTTTGGTCCCCCCCTGGGGCCCATTGATTTCTGTGCTATTTATTGTGTTTATAAATGCTTGTTTGAAGTGTAACTTTGCCACTAGCCACATAAAGTGACTGTGGGATTCTGTCTAGAATAAATACATATATTTTATATATATACCTGTGTGGGCTACTCTTTCATTTGGTTATTCAAGAGGTTATTATGGTAAAACAATAAGCTTAACACTCCTTCAAGACTTAGCCTGAAGGCTGCTCTCCACAGCTACCACTAGGATAGCTTTCTTTAAAGGTTGTCTTAAGCCTATCATCAATAGGAGTCGAATTGGACTGGTGCAAGGTGTCCCTATAACTAGGAACAGCATATGCCAGGCCAACTTCTCACACTGGCCTAATAGCTAAGGTCTTTGACTCGTACTCTGGCCTAATTGTTAAGGTCTTAACTCTTACTCTGGCCTAATAGCTAAGGTCTTAGACACGTACTCTGGCCTAATGGTTAAGGTCTTAGCTCTTACTCTGGCCTAATAGCTAAGGTCTTAGACTCGTACTATGGCCTACTAGTTAAGGTCTTAACTCTTACTCTGGCCTACTGGTTAAGGTCTTAATTCTTACTATGGCCTACAGGTTAAGGTCTTAACTCTACTCTGGCCTAATAGCTAAGGTCTTGGACTCAAACTCCGGCCTAATGTTTAAGGTCTTAACTCTTACTCTGGCCTAATAGCTAAGGTCTTAGACTCGTTCTCTGGCCTACTGGTTAAGGTCTTAACTCTTGCTCTGGCATACTGGTTAAGGGCTTAACTCTTACTCTGGCCTAATAGCTAAGGTCTTAGACTCGTACTCTGGCCTAATGGTTAAGGTCTTAACTCTTACTCTGGCCTAATAGCTAAGGTCTTAGACTCGTACTATGGCCTACAGGTTAAGGTCTTAACTCTTACTCTGGCCTAATAGCTAAGGTCTTAGACTCGTACTCTGGCCTAATGGTTAAGGTCTTAACTCTTACTCTGGCCTAATAGCTAAGGTCTAAGACTCGTACTATGGCATAATGGTTAAGGTCTTAACACTTACTCTGGCCTAATAGCTAAGGTCTAAGACTCGTACTCTGGCCTACTAGCTAAGGTCTTAGACGTGAACTCTGGCCTAATGGTTAAGGTCTTAACTCTTACTCTGGCCTAATAGCTAAGGTCTTAGACTCGTACTCTGGCCTACTGGTTAAGGTCTTAACTCTTTCTCTGGGCTACTGGTTAAGGTCTTAGACTCGTACTCTGGCCTAATGTTTAAGGTCTTAACTCTTACTCTGGCCTAATAGCTAAGGTCTTAGACTCGTACTCTGGCCTACTGGTTAATGTCTTAACTCTTACTCTGGCCTAATAGCTAAGGTCTTAGACTTGTACTCTGGCCTAATGGTTAAGGTCTTAACTATTACTCTGGCCTACTGGTTAAGGTCTTATCTCTTACTCTGGCCTAATAGATAAGGTCTTAACTCTAACTCTAGCCTAATATCTAAGGTCTTAAACTCGTACACTGGCCTAATGGTTAAGGTCTTAACTCTTACTCTGGCCTAATAGCTAAGGTCTTAACTCTTACTCTGGCCTAATAGCTAAGGTCTTAGACTCGTACTCTGGCCTAATGGTTAAGGTCTTAACTCTTACTCTGGCCTACTGGTTAAGGTCTTATCTCTTACTCTGGCCAATCTGGTTAAGGTCTTAACTCTTACTCTGACCTAATAGCTAAGGTCTTAACTCTTACTCTGGCCTAATAGCTAAGGTCTTAACTCTTACTCTGGCCTAATAGCTAAGGTCTTAGACTCATACTCTGGCCTAATGGTTAAGGTCTTAACTCTTACTCTGGCCTAATAGCTAAGGTCTTAACTCTTACCCTGGCCTAATAGCTAAGGTCTTAGACTCGTACTCTGGCCTAATGGTTAAGGTCTTAACTCTTACTCTGGCCTACTGGTTAAGGTCTTAACTCTTACTCTGGCCTAATAGCTAAGGTCTTAGACTCGTATTCTGGCCTAGTACGTAAGGTCTTAGACTCGTACTCTGGCCTAATAGCTAAGGTCTTAGACTCATACTCTGGCCTACTGGTTAAGGTCTTAACTCTTACTCTGGCCTAATAGCTAAGGTCTTAGACTCGTACTCTGGCCTAATAGCTAAGGTCTTAGACTCGTACTCTGGCCTAATAGCTAAGGTCTTAGACTCATACGCTGGCCTACTGGTTAAGGTCTTAACTCTTACTCTGGCCTACTGGTTAAGGTCCTAACTCTTACTCTGGCCTAACAGCTAAGGTCTTAGACTCGTACTCTGGCCTACTGGTTAAGGTCTTAACTCTTACTCTGGCCTATTGGTTAAGGTCTTAACTCTTACTCTGGCCTACTGCTTAAGGTCCTAACTCTTACTCTGGCCTAATAGCTAAGGTCTTAGACTCGTACTCTGGCTTAATTGTTAAGGTCTTAACCCTTACTCTGGCCTAATAGCGAAGGTCTTAGACTCGTACCCTGTCCTACAGGTTAAGGTCGTAACTCTTACTCTGGCCTAATAGTTAAGGTCTTAACTCTTACTCTGGCCTAATAGCTAAGGTCTTAGACTCGTACTATGGCCTACGGGTTAAGGTCTTAACTCTTACTCTGGCCGAATAGCTAAGGTCTTAGACTCGTACTCTGGCCTAATGGTTAAGGTCTTAACTCTTACTCTGGCCTAATAGCTATGGTCTTAGACTCGTACTCTTGCCTAATAGCTAAGGTCTTAGACTCGTACTCTGGCCTACCGGTTAATGTCTTAACTCTTACTCTGGCCTAATAGCTAAGGTCTTAGACTCGTAATCTGGCCTACTGGTTAAGGTCTTAACTCTTACTCTGGCCTACTGGTTAAGGTCTTAACTCTTACTCTGGCCTAATAGCTAAGGTCTTAGACTTGTACTCTGACCTAATGGTTAAGGTCTTAACTCTTACTCTGGCCTACTGGTTAAGGTCTTAACTCTTACTCTGGCCTAATGGCTAAGGTCTTAACTCTTACTCTAGCCTAATAGCTAAGGTCTTAGACTCGTAGTCTGGCCTAATGGTTAAGGTCTTAACTCTTACTCTGGCCTAATAGCTAAGGTCTTAACTCTCACTCTGGCCTAATAGCTAAGGTCTTAACTCTTACTCTGGCCTAATAGCTAAGGTCTTAACTCTTACTCTGGCCTAATAGCTAAGGTCTTAGACTCGTACTCTGGCCTACTGGTTAACGTCTTAACTCTTACTCTGGCCTACTGGTTAATGTCTTAACTCTTACTCTGGCCTAATAGCTAAGGTCTTTGACTCGTACTCTGGCCTAATTGTTAAGGTCTTAACTCTTACACTGGCCTCATAGCTAAGGTCTTAGACACGTACTCTGGCCTAATGGTTAAGGTCTTAACTCTTACTCTGGCCTAATAGCTAAGGTCTTAGACTCGTACTATGGCCTACAAGTTAAGGTCTTAACTCTTACTCTGGCCTACTGGTTAAGGTCTTAATTCTTACTATGGCCTACAGGTTAAGGTCTTAACTCTACTCTGGCCTAATAGCTAAGGTCTTAGACTCGTTCTCTGGCCTACTGGTTAAGGTCTTAACTCTTGCTCTGGCCTACTGGTTAAGGTCTTAACTCTTACTCTGGCCTAATAGCTAAGGTCTTAGACTCGTACTCTGGCCTAATGGTTAAGGTCTTAACTCTTACTCTGGCCTAATAGCAAAGGTCTTAGACTCGTACTCTGGCCTACTGGTTAAGGTCTTAACTCTTACTCTGGCCTAATAGCTAAGGTCTTAACTCTTACTCTGGCCTAATAGCTAAGGTCTTAGACTCTTACTCTGGCCTACTGGTTAATGTCTTAACTCTTACTCTGGCCTAATAGCTAAGGTCTTAGACTCATACTCTGGCCTACTGGTTAAGGTCTTAACTCTTACTCTGGCCTACTGGTTAAGGTCTTAACTCTTACTCTGGCCAAATAGCTAAGGTCTTAGACTTGTACTCTGGCCTAATGGTTAAGGTCTTAACTCTTACTCTGGACTAATAGCTAAGGTCTTAGACTCGTTCTCTGGCCTACTGGTTAAGGTCTTAACTCTTGCTCTGGCCTACTGGTTAAGGTCTTAACTCTTACTCTGGCCTAATAGCTAAGGTCTTAGACTCGTACTCTGTCCTAATGGTTAAGGTCCTAACTCTTACTCTGGCCTAATAGCTAAGGTCTTAGACTCGTACTCTTGCCTAATAGCTAAGGTCTTAGACTCATACTCTGGCCTACTGGTTAAGGTCTTAACTCTTACTCTGGCCTAATAACTAAGGTCTTAGACTCGTACTCTGGCCTAATAGCTAAGGTCTTAGACTCATACTCTGGCCTACTGGTTAATGTCTTAACTCTTACTCTGGCCTAATAGCTAAGGTCTTAGACTTGTACTCTGGCCTAATGGTTAAGGTCTTAACTCTTACTCTGGCCTACTGGTTAAGGTCTTAACTCTTACTCTGGCCTAATGGCTAAGGTCTTAACTCTTACTCTAGCCTAATAGCTAAGGTCTTACACTCATACTCTGACCTAATGGTTAAGGTCTTAACTCTTACTCTGGCCTACTGGTTCAGGTCTTAACTCTTACTCTGGCCTACTGGTTAAGGTCTTAACTCTTACTCTGGCCTAATAGCTAAGGTCTTAACTCTTACTCTGGCCTAATAGCTAAGGTCTTAGACTCGTACTCTGGCCTAATGGTTAAGGTTGTAACTCTTACTCTGGCCTAATAGCTAAGGTCTTAACTCTTACTCTGGCCTAATAGCTAAGGTCTTATACTTGTACTCTGGCCTAATGGTTAAGGTCTTAACTCTTACTCTGGCCTACTGGTTAAGGTCTTAACTCTTACTCTGGCCTAATGGCTAAGGTCTTAACTCTTACTCTGGCCTAATAGCTAAGGCCTTAACTCTTACTCTGGCCTAATAGCTAAGGTCTTAGACTCGTACTCTGGCCTAATGGTTAAGGTCTTAACTCTTACTCTTGCCTACTGGTTAAGGTCTTAACTCTTACTCTGGCCTAATAGCTAAGGTCTTAGACTCGTACTCTGGCCTAGTACGTAAGGTCTTAGACTCGTACTCTGGCCTAATAGCTAAGGTCTTAGACTCATACTCTGGCCTACTGGTTAAGGTCTTAACTCTTACTCTGGCCTAATAGCTAAGGTCTTAGACTCGTACTGTGGCCTAATAGCTAAGGTCTTAGACTCGTACTCTGGCCTAATAGCTAAGGTCTTAGACTCATACGCTGGCCTACTGGTTAAGGTCTTAACTCTTACTCTGGCCTACTGGTTAAGGTCCTAACTCTTACTCTAGCCTCATTGCTAAGGTCTTAGACTCGTACTCTGGCTTAATGGTTAAGGTCTTAACTCTTACACTGGCCTAATATCGAAGGTCTTAGACTCGTACCCTGGCCTACAGGTTAAGGTCGTAACTCTTACTCTGGCCTAATAGCTAAGGTCTTAGACTTGTACTCTGGCCTAATGGTTAAGGTCTTAACTCTTACTCTGGCCTAATAGATAAGGTCTTAGACTCGTACTATGGCCTACAGGTTAAGGTCTTAACTCTTACTCTGGCCTAATAGCTAAGGTCTTAGACTCGTACTATGGCCTACGGGTTAAGGTCTTAACTCTTACTCTGGCCTAATAGCTAAGGTCTTAGACTCGTACTCTGGCCTACTGGTTAAGGTCTTAACTCTTACTCTGGCCTAATAGCTAAGGTCTTAACTCTTACACTGGCCTAATAGCTAAGGTCTTAGACTCTTACTCTGGCCTACTGGTTAATGTTTTAACACTTACTCTGGCCTAATAGCTAAGGTCTTAGACTCATACTCTGGCCTACTGGTTAAGGTCTTAACTCTTACTCTGGCCTACTGGTTAAGGTCTTAACTCTTACTCTGGCCTAATAGCTAAGGTCTTAGACTTGTACTCTGGCCTAATGGTTAAGGTCTTAACTCTTACTCTGGCCTAATAGCTAAGGTCTTAGACTCGTTCTCTGGCCTACTGGTTAAGGTCTTAACTCTTGCTCTGGCCCACTGGTTAAGGTCTTAACTCTTACTCTGGCCTAATAGCTAAGGTCTTAGACTCGTACTCTGTCCTAATGGTTAAGGTCCTAACTCTTACTCTGGCCTAATAGCTAAGGTCTTAACTCTTACTCTGGCCTAATAGCTAAGGTCTTAGACTCGTACTCTGGCCTACTGGTTAATGTCTTAACTCTTACTCTGGCCTAATAGCTAAGGTCTTAGACTCGTAATCTGGCCTACTGGTTAAGGTCTTAACTCTTACTCTGGCCTACTGGTTAAGGTCTTAACTCTTACTCTGGCCTAATAGCTAAGGTCTTAGACTTGTACTCTGACCTAATGGTTAAGGTCTTAACTCTTACTCTGGCCTACTGGTTAAGGTCTTAACTCTTACTCTGGCCTAATGGCTAAGGTCTTAACTCTTACTCTAGCCTAATAGCTAAGGTCTTAGACTCGTAGTCTGGCCTAATGGTTAAGGTCTTAACTCTTATTCTGGTCTAATAGCTAAGGTCTTAACTCTCACTCTGGCCTAATAGCTAAGGTCTTAACTCTTACTCTGGCCTAATAGCTAAGGTCTTAACTCTTACTCTGGCCTAATAGCTAAGGTCTTAGACTCGTACTCTGGCCTACTGGTTAACGTCTTAACTCTTACTCTGGCCTACTGGTTAATGTCTTAACTCTTACTCTGGCCTAATAGCTAAGGTCTTTGACTCGTACTCTGGCCTAATTGTTAAGGTCTTAACTCTTACTCTGGCCTAATAGCTAAGGTCTTAGACACATACTCTGGCCTAATGGTTAAGGTCTTAACTCTTACTCTGGCCTAATAGCTAAGGTCTTAGGCTCGTACTATGGCCTACAAGTTAAGGTCTTAACTCTTACTCTGGCCTACTGGTTAAGGTCTTAATTCTTACTATGGCCTACAGGTTAAGGTCTTAACTCTACTCTGGCCTAATAGCTAAGGTCTTAGACTCGAACTCCGGCCTAATGTTTAAGGTCTTAACTCTTACTCTGGCCTAATAGCTAAGGTCTTAGACTCGTTCTCTGGCCTACTGGTTAAGGTCTTAACTCTTGCTCTGGCCTACTGATTAAGGTCTTAACTCTTACTCTGGCCTAATAGCTAAGGTCTTAGACTCGTACTCTGGCCTAATGGTTAAGGTCTTAACTCTTACTCTGGCCTAATAGATAAGGTCTTAGACTCGTACTATGGCCTACAGGTTAAGGTCTTAACTCTTACTCTGGCCTAATAGCTAAGGTCTAAGACTCGTACTATGGCATAATGGTTAAGGTCTTATCACTTACTCTGGCCTAATAACTAAGGTCTTAGACTCGTACTCTGGCCCACTAGCTAAGGTCTTAGACGTGTACTCTGGCCTAATGGTTAAGGTCTTAACTCTTACTCTGGCCTAATAGCTAAGGTCTTAGACTCGTACTCTGGCCTACTGGTTAAGGTCTTAACTCTTACTCTGGGCTACTGGTTAAGGTCTTAGACTCGTACTCTGGCCTAATGTTTAAGGTCTTAACTCTTACTCTGGCCTACTGGTTAAGGTCTTAACTCTTACTCTGGCCTAATGGCTAAGGTCTTAACTCTTACTCTAGCCTAATAGCTAAGGTCTTAGACTCGTAGTCTGGCCTAATGGTTAAGGTCTTAACTCTTACTCTGGCCTAATAGCTAAGGTCTTAACTCTCACTCTGGCCTAATAGCTAAGGTCTTAACTCTTACTCTGGCCTAATAGCTAAGGTCTTAACTCTTACTCTGGCCTAATAGCTAAGGTCTTAACTCTTACTCTGGCCTAATAGCTAAGGTCTTAGACTCGTACTCCGGCCTACTTGTTAACGTCTTAACTCTTACTCTGGCCTACTGGTTAATGTCTTAACTCTTACTCTGGCTGTAGGAGAGTGGAATCTGACTAATGGTTGCCCCCAACTTTTTGCCTGGTATTTAAGTGGTTTTTGACTAGTCTGGCTGGGATCCTGCTATCCAGGACCCCAGCCTATCTGCTTTCTCCCTAAAACTGTTGTGAGTACTCTAGGTACAAACATAATTGGATGCTGGGCATGCCCTACCAGTCCCTTGTAGATGGTACCCTAGGTACCCAGGGCATGGGTCCCCCAGTAGGCCTACCAGGGCTGCAGCACTTATTGTGCCACCCTGGGACAGCCACCCAAACTGACACCACCAGGCCACTACTGTAGCCTGGGTAAGGTGGTGCTAGCACCCCTTACAAGGATGTAGGTACCCTATGTCCCATACCATACAACACATATACTCTCATAGGACACCCCTATGGCAGGCCCTGGTAATCCTACAGGGCTGGGTGCTGAGGTATGTGTGAGGGGGGACCCCTACGTGAGTAGGACCTCTCTGCAACCTTCGTAAAATCGTTACTGGGTTGTTTGTAGTGTAGCCATACCATATACTCTTAACCGCATTATAAGTTATTGCGTCATCGCTGTAACTTAGGAATGGCTACACAGAACCATATCGTGTTTGGTGTCAAACATGAAGGAATCATACCCCCAGTCCAGCCATGGGCATGGGGGCACGATTCCCCCTTGCTAGGAGGGTGATATGGGAAAAGCGGTAGAATTTGGACACCAATTTAAAAGTGCACATGTACCACAAAATGGCTACTGTTCGCCACCTACACGACTCTGGCTGGCTGTTGCTGGGGAAAACCCCAGCCTCGCCATCTGGACAATAGGGCTCCTGTGGCAGGGAGGTGCCAGCACCTCCCCAGACAGGATATGTGGATTGGAACAGGGTGGGTGCACCAAATGTCCTTTCAGAGTTGCACGTAGGCAGCTGCAGAGCCCCAATTCTGCATACACCACCTGGAACCGGTTCAGGGGTGTCCTGCCCCTCGCCCAGGCGGGAAACACACAAAGGGGAGTGGGTGTAGCCACCCTTTCCCGCCTCTACTCTGATTGGTAGGCTCTCTTTTGGACCATCCCCTAATCTTGGGGATATATGGGAATAACTTTGCCCTAGAGCCTTAGATTCGTACAGGACTTCACAGAACTGACCTTCGACGAGCTGCTGCCCAGCTGACTGAAGAAATCTCCCTTGGGATAAAGGAGTTATCCCCCTGCTTGGCAGGCACCTAAAAGACTACAAGATACCCGGTTGGAACTTCGTTGCTCTCACGACCTTCGACGCCTTCCAGCAACCTCGAGGTGGGTCTCCAGTGCATCCCAGCGTCCTGCGAGTGTGCCCAGCAAGTCTGAGCACCCTGGACCACGTGGGTGCCGAGATCCCTGCATACCCCGAGACACCGGCCACCTCTTGTCCAGCCCACGACCCCGACCAGTGGGGAAGTTGTGCTTTGGCATATTCTTGAGCCAACCTTCAAGCAGCAATTGTGCCGACCCTCAGCTCCCTGGCCCGCTCCAGTGGCCCGTGGGAGCCCTTTTACGCACTCCATTTTGCTGCCTTCTGCGGTCCCTTGTCTCTCGACTTGTGGGCCCTGACGGAAGACAATCTTCTTTTCTAAGAGTTCCCCTGGTTGCTCCCGGCCTGCTCTACACTCCCTGCAAAGGAGAGCACCCTCAGACCACGTGGGTCTGCACCAGCAGCTGCTTTGTTCTTCTTGCGTGGGTTGCGGTTGCCAATGCTTAGTGGATCCAATCGGGAAACTAACACCGCAGCGACCTTCAGCCGACGTGGGACTGTCGCCCTCCAGAAGCTGGCCTTCCTTGAAGCCTCCCGGAGCCCGTGACTGCAGAGCCCAGCTGTACCTTCCACACCTGAAGCACCCGACATCCACGAGCTCCTTCCTGTGAGCTCCCTGGTCACTGTGCTGTGACCCAGACTCTGTCCCCTCTGCTTTCAGGTTCACCTTTGTCTTTTCTTCAACTTTAATCTTCACGACTTCAGCGACACTTCCAGCTAGCAGCAGTTTGGACTCCTTTTCCATAGAAAATCAGCCCGCGACCCGACACCAGAATCGACCTATGCACCCGGCTTCCCTGGGGCAGGTAACAGTGGTACTTCGGTACTCCCGTGGTGGTGGGCTCTCCAAAGCCTTAAGTCTCAAGCCTTAACTTTGTACTGTTGTTAGAAGTGTCCTTAAACCTTAATTATTCAACCGCGACATTCTCCATAGGCTAACATTGTGATCCCGATAGCAACTTCTCGCACTGCACACGCCTCCCGTGGGTCCCCTTCCTCTTAACTGTGGGTGGATTCTTAAGGGGCCAGCGATCCTGAATGCCCTAGGCATTGCCTGTAGAATTGTTGTGTTTCTTATACCACTATTTTAGTATATGGTTTGGTCCCCCCCTGGGGCCCATTGATTTCTGTGCTATTTATTGTGTTTATAAATGCTTGTTTGAAGTGTAACTTTGCCACTAGCCACATAAAGTGACTGTGGGATTCTGTCTAGAATAAATACATATATTTTATATATATACCTGTGTGGGCTACTCTTTCATTTGGTTATTCAAGAGGTTATTATGGTAAAACAATAAGCTTAACACTCCTTCAAGACTTAGCCTGAAGGCTGCTCTCCACAGCTACCACTAGGATAGCTTTCTTTAAAGGTTGTCTTAAGCCTATCATCAATAGGAGTCGAATTGGACTGGTGCAAGGTGTCCCTATAACTAGGAACAGCATATGCCAGGCCAACTTCTCACACTGGCCTAATAGCTAAGGTCTTTGACTCGTACTCTGGCCTAATTGTTAAGGTCTTAACTCTTACTCTGGCCTAATAGCTAAGGTCTTAGACACGTACTCTGGCCTAATGGTTAAGGTCTTAGCTCTTACTCTGGCCTAATAGCTAAGGTCTTAGACTCGTTCTATGGCCTACTAGTTAAGGTCTTAACTCTTACTCTGGCCTACTGGTTAAGGTCTTAATTCTTACTATGGCCTACAGGTTAAGGTCTTAACTCTACTCTGGCCTAATAGCTAAGGTCTTAGACTCAAACTCCGGCCTAATGTTTAAGGTCTTAACTCTTACTCTGGCCTAATAGCTAAGGTCTTAGACTCGTTCTCTGGCCTACTGGTTAAGGTCTTAACTCTTGCTCTGGCATACTGGTTAAGGGCTTAACTCTTACTCTGGCCTAATAGCTAAGGTCTTAGACTCGTACTCTGGCCTAATGGTTAAGGTCTTAACTCTTACTCTGGCCTAATAGCTAAGGTCTTAGACTCGTACTATGGCCTACAGGTTAAGGTCTTAACTCTTACTCTGGCCTAATAGCTAAGGTCTTAGACTCGTACTCTGGCCTAATGGTTAAGGTCTTAACTCTTACTCTGACCTAATAGCTAAGGTCTAAGACTCGTACTATGGCATAATGGTTAAGGTCTTAACACTTACTCTGGCCTAATAGCTAAGGTCTTAGACTCGTACTCTGGCCTACTAGCTAAGGTCTTAGACGTGTACTCTGGCCTAATGGTTAAGGTCTTAACTCTTACTCTGGCCTAATAGCTAAGGTCTTAGACTCGTACTCTGGCCTACTGGTTAAGGTCTTAACTCTTACTCTGGGCTACTGGTTAAGGTCTTAGACTCGTACTCTGGCCTAATGTTTAAGGTCTTAACTCTTACTCTGGCCTAATAGCTAAGGTCTTAGACTCGTACTCTGGCCTACTGGTTAATGTCTTAACTCTTACTCTGGCCTAATAGCTAAGGTCTTAGACTTGTACTCTGGCCTAATGGTTAAGGTCTTAACTATTACTCTGGCCTACTGGTTAAGGTCTTATCTCTTACTCTGGCCTAATAGATAAGGTCTTAACTCTAACTCTAGCCTAATATCTAAGGTCTTAAAATCGTACACTGGCCTAATGGTTAAGGTCTTAACTCTTACTCTGGCCTAATAGCTAAGGTCTTAACTCTTACTCTGGCCTAATAGCTAAGGTCTTAGACTCGTACTCTGGCCTAATGGTTAAGGTCTTAACTCTTACTCTGGCCTACTGGTTAAGGTCTTAACTCTTACTCTGGCCAATCTGGTTAAGGTCTTAACTCTTACTCTGACCTAATAGCTAAGGTCTTAACTCTTACTCTGGCCTAATAGCTAAGGTCTTAACTCTTACTCTGGCCTAATAGCTAAGGTCTTAGACTCATACTCTGGCCTAATGGTTAAGGTCTTAACTCTTACTCTGGCCTAATAGCTAAGGTCTTAACTCTTAAACTGGCCTAATAGCTAAGGTCTTAGACTCGTACTCTGGCCTAATGGTTAAGGTCTTAACTCTTACTCTGGCCTACTGGTTAAGGTCTTAACTCTTACTCTGGCCTAATAGCTAAGGTCTTAGACTCGTACTCTGGCCTAGTACGTAAGGTCTTAGACTCGTACTCTGGCCTAATAGCTAAGGTCTTAGACTCATACTCTGGCCTACTGGTTAAGGTCTTAACTCTTACTCTGGCCTAATAGCTAAGGTCTTAGACTCGTACTCTGGCCTAATAGCTAAGGTCTTAGACTCGTACTCTGGCCTAATAGCTAAGGTCTTAGACTCATACGCTGGCCTACTGGTTAAGGTCTTAACTCTTACTCTGGCCTACTGGTTAAGGTCCTAACTCTTACTCTGGCCTAACAGCTAAGGTCTTAGACTCGTACTCTGGCCTACTGGTTAAGGTCTTAACTCTTACTCTGGCCTATTGGTTAAGGTCTTAACTCTTACTCTGGCCTACTGCTTAAGGTCCTAACTCTTACTCTGGCCTAATAGCTAAGGTCTTAGACTCGTACTCTGGCTTAATTGTTAAGGTCTTAACCCTTACTCTGGCCTAATAGCGAAGGTCTTAGACTCGTACCCTGTCCTACAGGTTAAGGTCGTAACTCTTACTCTGGCCTAATAGTTAAGGTCTTAACTCTTACTCTGGCCTAATAGCTAAGGTCTTAGACTCGTACTATGGCCTACGGGTTAAGGTCTTAACTCTTACTCTGGCCGAATAGCTAACGTCTTAGACTCGTACTCTGGCCTAATGGTTAAGGTCTTAACTCTTACTCTGGCCTAATAGCTATGGTCTTAGACTCGTACTCTTGCCTAATAGCTAAGGTCTTAGACTTGTACTCTGGCCTACCGGTTAATGTCTTAACTCTTACTCTGGCCTAATAGCTAAGGTCTTAGACTCGTAATCTGGCCTACTGGTTAAGGTCTTAACTCTTACTCTGGCCTACTGGTTAAGGTCTTAACTCTTACTCTGGCCTAATAGCTAAGGTCTTAGACTTGTACTCTGACCTAATGGTTAAGGTCTTAACTCTTACTCTGGCCTACTGGTTAAGGTCTTAACTCTTACTCTGGCCTAATGGCTAAGGTCTTAACTCTTACTCTAGCCTAATAGCTAAGGTCTTAGACTCGTAGTCTGGCCTAATGGTTAAGGTCTTAACTCTTACTCTGGCCTAATAGCTAAGGTCTTAACTCTCACTCTGGCCTAATAGCTAAGGTCTTAACTCTTACTCTGGCCTAATAGCTAAGGTCTTAACTCTTACTCTGGCCTAATAGCTAAGGTCTTAGACTCGTACTCTGGCCTACTGGTTAACGTCTTAACTCTTACTCTGGCCTACTGGTTAATGTCTTAACTCTTACTCTGGCCTAATAGCTAAGGTCTTTGACTCGTACTCTGGCCTAATTGTTAAGGTCTTAACTCTTACACTGGCCTCATAGCTAAGGTCTTAGACACGTACTCTGGCCTAATGGTTAAGGTCTTAACTCTTACTCTGGCCTAATAGCTAAGGTCTTAGACTCGTACTATGGCCTACAAGTTAAGGTCTTAACTCTTACTCTGGCCTACTGGTTAAGGTCTTAATTCTTACTATGGCCTACAGGTTAAGGTCTTAACTCTACTCTGGCCTAATAGCTAAGGTCTTAGACTCGAACTCCGGCCTAATGTTTAAGGTCTTAACTCTTACTCTGGCCTAATAGCTAAGGTCTTAGACTCATTCTCTGGCCTACTGGTTAAGGTCTTAACTCTTGCTCTGGCCTACTGGTTAAGGTCTTAACTCTTACTCTGGCCTAATAGCTAAGGTCTTAGACTCGTACTCTGGCCTAATGGTTAAGGTCTTAACTCTTACTCTGGCCTAATAGCAAAGGTCTTAGACTCGTACTCTGGCCTACTGGTTAAGGTCTTAACTCTTACTCTGGCCTAATAGCTAAGGTCTTAACTCTTACTCTGGCCTAATAGCTAAGGTCTTAGACTCTTACTCTGGCCTACTGGTTAATGTCTTAACTCTTACTCTGGCCTAATAGCTAAGCTCTTAGACTCATACTCTGGCCTACTGGTTAAGGTCTTAACTCTTACTCTGGCCTACTGGTTAAGGTCTTAACTCTTACTCTGGCCTAATAGCTAAGGTCTTAGACTTGTACTCTGGCCTAATGGTTAAGGTCTTAACTCTTACTCTGGACTAATAGCTAAGGTCTTAGACTCGTTCTCTTGCCTACTGGTTAAGGTCTTAACTCTTGCTCTGGCCTACTGGTTAAGGTCTTAACTCTTACTCTGGCCTAATAGCTAAGGTCTTAGACTCGTACTCTGTCCTAATGGTTAAGGTCCTAACTCTTACTCTGGCCTAATAGCTAAGGTCTTAGACTCGTACTCTTGCCTAATAGCTAAGGTCTTAGACTCATACTCTGGCCTACTGGTTAAGGTCTTAACTCTTACTCTGGCCTAATAACTAAGGTCTTAGACTCGTACTCTGGCCTAATAGCTAAGGTCTTAGACTCATACTCTGGCCTACTGGTTAATGTCTTAACTCTTACTCTGGCCTAATAGCTAAGGTCTTAGACTTGTACTCTGGCCTAATGGTTAAGGTCTTAACTCTTACTCTGGCCTACTGGTTACGGTCTTAACTCTTACTCTGGCCTAATGGCTAAGGTCTTAACTCTTACTCTAGCCTAATAGCTAAGGTCTTAGACTCATACTCTGACCTAATGGTTAAGGTCTTAACTCTTACTCTGGCCTACTGGTTCAGGTCTTAACTCTTACTCTGGCCTACTGGTTAAGGTCTTAACTCTTACTCTGGCCTAATAGCTAAGGTCTTAACTCTTACTCTGGCCTAATAGCTAAGGTCTTAGACTCGTACTCTGGCCTAATAGTTAAGGTTGTAACTCTTACTCTGGCCTAATAGCTAAGGTCTTAACTCTTACTCTGGCCTAATAGCTAAGGTCTTATACTTGTACTCTGGCCTAATGGTTAAGGTCTTAACTCTTACTCTGGCCTACTGGTTAAGGTCTTAACTCTTACTCTGGCCTAATGGCTAAGGTCTTAACTCTTACTCTAGCCTAATAGCTAAGGTCTTAGACTCGTACTCTGGCCTAATGGTTAAGGTTGTAACTCTTACTCTGGCCTAATAGCTAAGGTCTTAACTCTTACTCTGGCCTAATAGCTAAGGTCTTATACTCGTACTCTGGCCTAATGGTTAACGTCTTAACTCTTACTCTTGCCTACTGGTTAATGTCTTAACTCTTACTCTGGCCTAATTGTTAAGGTCTTACCTCTTACTCTGGCCTAATAGCTAAGGTCTTAGACACGTACTCTGGCCTAATGGTTAAGGTCTTAACTCTTACTCTGGCCTAATAGCTAAGGTCTTAGACTCGTACTATGGCCTACAAGTTAAGGTCTTAACTCTTACTCTGGCCTACTGGTTAAGGTCTTAATTATTACTATGGCCTACAGGTTAAGGTCTTAACTCTACTCTGGCCTAATAGCTAAGGTCTTAGACTCGAACTCCGGCCTAATGTTTAAGGTCTTAACTCTTACTCTGGCCTAATAGCTAAGGTCTTAGACTCGTTCTCTGGCCTACTGGTTAAGGTCTTAACTCTTGCTCTGGCCTACTGGTTAAGGTCTTAACTCTTACTCTGGCCTAATAGCTAAGGTCTTAGACTCATTCTCTGGCCTACTGGTTAAGGTCTTAACTCTTGCTCTGGCCTACTGGTTAAGGTCTTAACTCTTACTCTGGCCTAATAGCTAAGGTCTTAGACTCGTACTCTGGCCTAATGGTTAAGGTCTTAACTCTTACTCTGGCCTAATAGCGAAGGTCTTAGACTTGTACTCTGGCCTACTGGTTAAGGTCTTAACTCTTACTCTGGCCTAATAGCTAAGGTCTTAACTCTTACTCTGGCCTAATAGCTAAGGTCTTAGACTCTTACTCTGGCCTACTGATTAAGGTCTTAACTCTTACTCTGGCCTACTGGTTAAGGTCTTAATTCTTACTATGGCCTACAGGTTAAGGTCTTAACTCTACTCTGGCCTAATAGCTAAGGTCTTAGACTCGAACTCCGGCCTAATGTTTAAGGTCTTAACTCTTACTCTGGCCTAATAGCTAAGGTCTTAGACTCGTTCTCTGGCCTACTGGTTAAGGTCTTAACTCTTGCTCTGGCCTACTGGTTAAGGTCTTAACTCTTACTCTGGCCTAATAGCTAAGGTATTAGACTCGTTCTCTGGCCTACTGGTTAAGGTCTTAACTCTTGCTCTGGCCTACTGGTTAAGGCCTTAACTCTTACTCTGGCCTAATAGCTAAGGTCTTAGACTCGTACTCTGGCCTAATGGTTAAGGTCTTAACTCTTACTCTGGCCTAATAGCGAAGGTCTTAGACTTGTACTCTGGCCTACTGGTTAAGGTCTTAACTCTTACTCTGGCCTAATAGCTAAGGTCTTAACTCTTACTCTGGCCTAATAGCTAAGGTCTTAGACTCATACTCTGGCCTACTGGTTAAGGTCTTAACTCTTACTCTGGCCTACTGGTTAAGGTCTTAACTCTTACTCTGGCCTAATAGCTAAGGTCTTAGACTTGTACTTTGGCCTAATGGTTAAGGTCTTAACTCTTACTCTGGCCTAATAGCTAAGGTCTTAGACTCGTTCTCTGGCCCACTGGATAAGGTCTTAACTCTTGCTCTGGCCTACTGGTTAAGGTCTTAACTCTTACTCTGGCCTAATAGCTAAGGTCTTAGACTCGTACTCTGTCCTAATGGTTAAGGTCCTAACTCTTACTCTGGCCTAATAGCTAAGGTCTTAGACTCGTACTCTTGCCTAATAGCTAAGGTCTTAGACTCATACTCTGGCCTACTGGTTAAAGTCTTAACTCTTACTCTGGCCTAATAACTAAGGTCTTAGACTCGTACTCTGGCCTAATAGCTAAGGTCTTAGACTCGTACTCTGGCCTACTGGTTAAGGTTGTAACTCTTACTCTGGCCTAATAGCTAAGGTCTTAACTCTTACTCTGGCCTAATAGCTAAGGTCTTATACTCGTACTCTGGCCTAATGGTTAACGTCTTAACTCTTACTCTTGCCTACTGGTTAATGTCTTAACTCTTACTCTGGCCTAATTGTTAAGGTCTTACCTCTTACTCTGGCCTAATAGCTAAGGTCTTAGACACGTACTCTGGCCTAATGGTTAAGGTCTTAACTCTTACTCTGGCCTAATAGCTAAGGTCTTAGACTCGTACTATGGCCTACAAGTTAAGGTCTTAACTCTTACTCTGGCCTACTGGTTAAGGTCTTAATTATTACTATGGCCTACAGGTTAAGGTCTTAACTCTACTCTGGCCTAATAGCTAAGGTCTTAGACTCGAACTCCGGCCTAATGTTTAAGGTCTTAACTCTTACTCTGGCCTAATAGCTAAGGTCTTAGACTCGTTCTCTGGCCTACTGGTTAAGGTCTTAACTCTTGCTCTGGCCTACTGGTTAAGGTCTTAACTCTTACTCTGGCCTAATAGCTAAGGTCTTAGACTCATTCTCTGGCCTACTGGTTAAGGTCTTAACTCTTGCTCTGGCCTACTGGTTAAGGTCTTAACTCTTACTCTGGCCTAATAGCTAAGGTCTTAGACTCGTACTCTGGCCTAATGGTTAAGGTCTTAACTCTTACTCTGGCCTAATAGCGAAGGTCTTAGACTTGTACTCTGGCCTACTGGTTAAGGTCTTAACTCTTACTCTGGCCTAATAGCTAAGGTCTTAACTCTTACTCTGGCCTAATAGCTAAGGTCTTAGACTCTTACTCTGGCCTACTGATTAAGGTCTTAACTCTTACTCTGGCCTACTGGTTAAGGTCTTAATTCTTACTATGGCCTACAGGTTAAGGTCTTAACTCTACTCTGGCCTAATAGCTAAGGTCTTAGACTCGAACTCCGGCCTAATGTTTAAGGTCTTAACTCTTACTCTGGCCTAATAGCTAAGGTCTTAGACTCGTTCTCTGGCCTACTGGTTAAGGTCTTAACTCTTGCTCTGGCCTACTGGTTAAGGTCTTAACTCTTACTCTGGCCTAATAGCTAAGGTCTTAGACTCGTTCTCTGGCCTACTGGTTAAGGTCTTAACTCTTGCTCTGGCCTACTGGTTAAGGCCTTAACTCTTACTCTGGCCTAATAGCTAAGGTCTTAGACTCGTACTCTGGCCTAATGGTTAAGGTCTTAACTCTTACTCTGGCCTAATAGCGAAGGTCTTAGACTTGTACTCTGGCCTACTGGTTAAGGTCTTAACTCTTACTCTGGCCTAATAGCTAAGGTCTTAACTCTTACTCTGGCCTAATAGCTAAGGTCTTAGACTCATACTCTGGCCTACTGGTTAAGGTCTTAACTCTTACTCTGGCCTACTGGTTAAGGTCTTAACTCTTACTCTGGCCTAATAGCTAAGGTCTTAGACTTGTACTTTGGCCTAATGGTTAAGGTCTTAACTTTTACTCTGGCCTAATAGCTAAGGTCTTAGACTCGTTCTCTGGCCCACTGGATAAGGTCTTAACTCTTGCTCTGGCCTACTGGTTAAGGTCTTAACTCTTACTCTGGCCTAATAGCTAAGGTCTTAGACTCGTACTCTGTCCTAATGGTTAAGGTCCTAACTCTTACTCTGGCCTAATAGCTAAGGTCTTAGACTCGTACTCTTGCCTAATAGCTAAGGTCTTAGACTCATACTCTGGCCTACTGGTTAAAGTCTTAACTCTTACTCTGGCCTAATAACTAAGGTCTTAGACTCGTACTCTGGCCTAATAGCTAAGGTCTTAGACTCGTACTCTGGCCTACTGGTTAATGTTTTAACTCTTACTCTGGCCTAATAGCTAAGGTCTTAGACTCGTAATCTGGCCTACTGGTTAAGGTCTTAACTCTTACTCTGGCCTACTGGTTAAGGTCTTAACTCTTACTCTGGCCTAATAGCTAAGGTCTTAGACTTGTACTCTGACCTAATGGTTAAGGTCTTAACTCTTACTCTGGCCTACTGGTTAAGGTCTTAACTCTTACTCTGGCCTAATGGCTAAGGTCTTAACTCTTACTCTAGCCTAATAGCTAAGGTCTTAGACTCGTAGTCTGGCCTAATGGTTAAGGTCTTAACTCTTACTCTGGCCTAATAGCTAAGGTCTTAACTCTCACTCTGGCCTAATAGCTAAGGTCTTAACTCTTACTCTGGCCTAATAGCTAAGGTCTTAACTCTTACTCTGGCCTAATAGCTAAGGTCTTAGACTCGTACTCTGGCCTACTGGTTAACGTCTTAACTCTTACTCTGGCCTACTGGTTAATGTCTTAACTCTTACTCTGGCCTAATAGCTAAGGTCTTTGACTCGTACTCTGGCCTAATTGTTAAGGTCTTAACTCTTACTCTGGCCTAATAGCTAAGGTCTTAGACACGTACTCTGGCCTAATGGTTAAGGTCGTAACTCTTACTCTGGTCTAATAGCTAAGGTCTTAGACTCGTACTATGGCCTACTAGTTAAGGTCTTAACTCTTACTCTGGCCTACTGGTTAAGGTCTTAATTCTTACTATGGCCTACAGGTTAAGGTCTTAACTCTACTCTGGCCTAATAGCTAAGGTCTTAGACTCAAACTCCGGCCTAATGTTTAAGGTCTTAACTCTTACTCTGGCCTAATAGCTAAGGTCTTAACTCTTACTCTGGCCTAATAGCTAAGGTCTTAGACTCGTACTCTGGCCTAATGGTTAAGGTCTTAACTCTTACTCTGGCCTAATAGCTAAGGTCTTAGACTCGTACTATGGCCTACAGGTTAAGGTCTTAACTCTTACTCTGGCCTAATAACTAAGGTCTTAGACTCTTACTCTGGCCTAATAGCTAAGGTCTTAGACTCATACTCTGGCCTACTGGTTAATGTCTTAACTCTTACTCTGGCCTAATAGCTAAGGTCTTGGACTTGTACTCTGGCCTAATGGTTAAGGTCTTAACTCTTACTCTGGCCTACTGGTTAAGGTCTTAACTCTTACTCTGGCCTAATGGCTAAGGTCTTAACTCTTACTCTAGACTAATAGCTAAGGTCTTAGACTCATACTCTGACCTAATGGTTAAGGTCTTAACTCTTACTCTGGCCTACTGGTTCAGGTCTTAACTCTTACTCTGGCCTACTGGTTAAGGTCTTAACTCTTACTCTGGCCTAATAGCTAAGGTCTTATCTCTTACTCTGGCCTAATAGCTAAGGTCTTAGACTCGTACTCTGGCCTAATGGTTAAGGTTGTAACTCTTACTCTGTCCTAATAGCTAAGGTCTTAACTCTTACTCTGGCCTAATAGCTAAGGTCTTATACTTGTACTCTGGCCTAATGGTTAAGGTCTTAACTCTTACTCTGGCCTACTGGTTAAGGTCTTAACTCTTACTCTGGCCTAATGGCTAAGGTCTTAACTCTTACTCTAGCCTAATAGCTAAGGTCTTAGACTCGTAGTCTGGCCTAATGGTTAAGGTCTTAACTCTTACTCTGGCCTAATAGCTAAGGTCTTAACTCTCACTCTGGCCTAATAGCTAAGGTCTTAACTCTTACTCTGGCCTAATAGCGAAGGTCTTAACTCTTACTCTGGCCTAATAGCTAAGGTCTTAGACTCGTACTCTGGCCTACTGGTTAACGTATTAACTCTTACTCTGGCCTACTGGTTAATGTCTTAACTCTTACTCTGGCCTAATAGCTAAGGTCTTTGACTCGTACTCTGTCCTAATGGTTAAGGTCCTAACTCTTACTCTGGCCTAATAGCTAAGGTCTTAGACTCGTACTCTGGCCTAATGGTTAAGGTTGTAACTCTTACTCTGGCCTAATAGCTAAGGTCTTAACTCTTACTCTGGCCTAATAGCTAAGGTCTTATACTCGTACTCTGGCCTAATGGTTAACGTCTTAACTCTTACTCTTGCCTACTGGTTAATGTCTTAACTCTTACTCTGGCCTAATTGTTAAGGTCTTACCTCTTACTCTGGCCTAATAGCTAAGGTCTTAGACACGTACTCTGGCCTAATGGTTAAGGTCTTAACTCTTACTCTGGCCTAATAGCTAAGGTCTTAGACTCGTACTATGGCCTACAAGTTAAGGTCTTAACTCTTACTCTGGCCTACTGGTTAAGGTCTTAATTATTACTATGGCCTACAGGTTAAGGTCTTAACTCTACTCTGGCCTAATAGCTAAGGTCTTAGACTCGAACTCCGGCCTAATGTTTAAGGTCTTAACTCTTACTCTGGCCTAATAGCTAAGGTCTTAGACTCGTTCTCTGGCCTACTGGTTAAGGTCTTAACTCTTGCTCTGGCCTACTGGTTAAGGTCTTAACTCTTAGTCTGGCCTAATAGCTAAGGTCTTAGACTCGTTCTCTGGCCTACTGGTTAAGGTCTTAACTCTTGCTCTGCCTACTGGTTAAGGTCTTAACTCTTACTCTGGCCTAATAGCTAAGGTCTTAGACTCGTACTCTGGCCTAATGGTTAAGGTCTTAACTCTTACTCTGGCCTAATAGCGAAGGTCTTAGACTTGTACTCTGGCCTACTGGTTAAGGTCTTAACTCTTACTCTGGCCTAATAGCTAAGGTCTTAACTCTTACTCTGGCCTAATAGCTAAGGTCTTAGACTCTTACTCTGGCCTACTGATTAAGGTCTTAACTCTTACTCTGGCCTACTGGTTAAGGTCTTAATTCTTACTATGGCCTACAGGTTAAGGTCTTAACTCTACTCTGGCCTAATAGCTAAGGTCTTAGACTCGAACTCCGGCCTAATGTTTAAGGTCTTAACTCTTACTCTGGCCTAATAGCTAAGGTCTTAGACTCGTTCTCTGGCCTACTGGTTAAGGTCTTAACTCTTGCTCTGGCCTACTGGTTAAGGTCTTAACTCTTACTCTGGCCTAATAGCTAAGGTCTTAGACTCGTTCTCTGGCCTACTGGTTAAGGTCTTAACTCTTGCTCTGGCCTACTGGTTAAGGTCTTAACTCTTACTCTGGCCTAATAGCTAAGGTCTTAGACTCGTACTCTGGCCTAATGGTTAAGGTCTTAACTCTTACTCTGGCCTAATAGCGAAGGTCTTAGACTTGTACTCTGGCCTACTGGTTAAGGTCTTAACTCTTACTCTGGCCTAATAGCTAAGGTCTTAACTCTTACTCTGGCCTAATAGCTAAGGTCTTAGACTCATACTCTGGCCTACTGGTTAAGGTCTTAACTCTTACTCTGGCCTACTGGTTAAGGTCTTAACTCTTACTCTGGCCTAATAGCTAAGGTCTTAGACTTGTACTTTGGCCTAATGGTTAAGGTCTTAACTCTTACTCTGGCCTAATAGCTAAGGTCTTAGACTCGTTCTCTGGCCCACTGGATAAGGTCTTAACTCTTGCTCTGGCCTACTGGTTAAGGTCTTAAATCTTACTCTGGCCTAATAGCTAAGGTCTTAGACTCGTACTCTGTCCTAATGGTTAAGGTCCTAACTCTTACTCTGGCCTAATAGCTAAGGTCTTAGACTCGTACTCTTGCCTAATAGCTAAGGTCTTAGACTCATACTCTGGCCTACTGGTTAAAGTCTTAACTCTTACTCTGGCCTAATAACTAAGGTCTTAGACTCGTACTCTGGCCTAATAGCTAAGGTCTTAGACTCGTACTCTGGCCTACTGGTTAATGTTTTAACTCTTACTCTGGCCTAATAGCTAAGGTCTTAGACTCGTAATCTGGCCTACTGGTTAAGGTCTTAACTCTTACTCTGGCCTACTGGTTAAGGTCTTAACTCTTACTCTGGCCTAATAGCTAAGGTCTTAGACTTGTACTCTGACCTAATGGTTAAGGTCTTCGCTCTTACTCTGGCCTACTGGTTATGGTCTTAACTCTTACTCTGGCCTAATGGCTAAGGTCTTAACTCTTACTCTAGCCTAATAGCTAAGGTCTTAGACTCGTAGTCTGGCCTAATGGTTAAGGTCTTAACTCTTACTCTGGCCTAATAGCTAAGGTCTTAACTCTCACTCTGGCCTAATAGCTAAGGTCTTAACTCTTACTCTGGCCTAATAGCTAAGGTCTTAACTCTTACTCTGGCCTAATAGCTAAGGTCTTAGACTCGTACTCTGGCCTACTGGTTAACGTCTTAACTCTTACTCTGGCCTACTGGTTAATGTCTTAACTCTTACTCTGGCCTAATAGCTAAGGTCTTTGACTCGTACTCTGGCCTAATTGTTAAGGTCTTAACTCTTACTCTGGCCTAATAGCTAAGGTCTTAGACACGTACTCTGGCCTAATGGTTAAGGTCGTAACTCTTACTCTGGTCTAATAGCTAAGGTCTTAGACTCGTACTATGGCCTACTAGTTAAGGTCTTAACTCTTACTCTGGCCTACTGGTTAAGGTCTTAATTCTTACTATGGCCTACAGGTTAAGGTCTTAACTCTACTCTGGCCTAATAGCTAAGGTCTTAGACTCAAACTCCGGCCTAATGTTTAAGGTCTTAACTCTTACTCTGGCCTAATAGCTAAGGTCTTAACTCTTACTCTGGCCTAATAGCTAAGGTCTTAGACTCGTACTCTGGCCTAATGGTTAAGGTCTTAACTCTTACTCTGGCCTAATAGCTAAGGTCTTAGACTCGTACTATGGCCTACAGGTTAAGGTCTTAACTCTTACTCTGGCCTAATAACTAAGGTCTTAGACTCTTACTCTGGCCTAATAGCTAAGGTCTTAGACTCATACTCTGGCCTACTGGTTAATGTCTTAACTCTTACTCTGGCCTAATAGCTAAGGTCTTGGACTTGTACTCTGGCCTAATGGTTAAGGTCTTAACTCTTACTCTGGCCTACTGGTTAAGGTCTTAACTCTTACTCTGGCCTAATGGCTAAGGTCTTAACTCTTACTCTAGCCTAATAGCTAAGGTCTTAGACTCATACTCTGACCTAATGGTTAAGGTCTTAACTCTTACTCTGGCCTACTGGTTCAGGTCTTAACTCTTACTCTGGCCTACTGGTTAAGGTCTTAACTCTTACTCTGGCCTAATAGCTAAGGTCTTATCTCTTACTCTGGCCTAATAGCTAAGGTCTTAGACTCGTACTCTGGCCTAATGGTTAAGGTTGTAACTCTTACTCTGGCCTAATAGCTAAGGTCTTAACTCTTACTCTGGCCTAATAGCTAAGGTCTTATACTTGTACTCTGGCCTAATGGTTAAGGTCTTAACTCTTACTCTGGCCTACTGGTTAAGGTCTTAACTCTTACTCTGGCCTAATGGCTAAGGTCTTAACTCTTACTCTAGCCTAATAGCTAAGGTCTTAGACTCGTAGTCTGGCCTAATGGTTAAGGTCTTAACTCTTACTCTGGCCTAATAGCTAAGGTCTTAACTCTCACTCTGGCCTAATAGCTAAGGTCTTAACTCTTACTCTGGCCTAATAGCGAAGGTCTTAACTCTTACTCTGGCCTAATAGCTAAGGTCTTAGACTCGTACTCTGGCCTACTGGTTAACGTCTTAACTCTTACTCTGGCCTACTGGTTAATGTCTTAACTCTTACTCTGGCCTAATAGCTAAGGTCTTTGACTCGTACTCTGGCCTAATTGTTAAGGTCTTAACTCTTACTCTGGCCTAATAGCTAAGGTCTTAGACACGTACTCTGGCCTAATGGTTAAGGTCTTTACTCTTACTCTGGCCTAATAGCTAAGGTCTTAGACTCGTACTATGGCCTACAAGTTAAGGTCTTAACTCTTACTCTGGCCTACTGGTTAAGGTCTTAATTATTACTATGGCCTACAGGTTAAGGTCTTAACTCTACTCTGGCCTAATAGCTAAGGTCTTAGACTCGAACTCCGGCCTAATGTTTAAGGTCTTAACTCTTACTCTGGCCTAATAGCTAAGGTCTTAGACTCGTTCTCTGGCCTACTGGTTAAGGTCTTAACTCTTACTGTGGCCTAATAGCTAAGGTCTTAGACTCATTCTTTGGCCTACTGGTTAAGGTCTTAACTCTTGCTCTGGCCTACTGGTTAAGGTCTTAACTCTTACTCTGGCCTAATAGCTAAGGTCTTAGACTCGTACTCTGGCCTAATGGTTAAGGTCTTAACTCTTACTCTGGCCTAATAGCGAAGGTCTTAGACTTGTACTCTGGCCTACTGGTTAAGGTCTTAACTCTTACTCTGGCCTAATGGCTAAGGTCTTAACTCTTACTCTAGCCTAATAGCTAAGGTCTTAGACTCGTAGTCTGGCCTAATGGTTAAGGTCTTAACTCTTACTCTGGCCTAATAGCTAAGGTCTTAACTCTCACTCTGGCCTAATAGCTAAGGTCTTAACTCTTACTCTGGCCTAATAGCTAAGGTCTTAACTCTTACTCTGGCCTAATAGCTAAGGTCTTAGACTCGTACTCTGGCCTACTGGTTAACGTCTTAACTCTTACTCTGGCCTACTGGTTAATGTCGTAACTCTAACTCTGGCCTAATAGCTAAGGTCTTTGACTCGTACTCTGGCCTAATTGTTAAGGTCTTAACTTTTACTCTGGCCTAATAGCTAAGGTCTTAGACACGTACTCTGGCCTAATGGTTAAGGTCTTAACTCTTACTCTGGTCTAATAGCTAAGGTCTTAGACTCGTACTATGGCCTACTAGTTAAGGTCTTAACTCTTACTCTGGCCTACTGGTTAAGGTCTTAATTCTTACTATGGCCTACAGGTTAAGGTCTTAACTCTACTCTGGCCTAATAGCTAAGGTCTTAGACTCAAACTCCGGCCTAATGTTTAAGGTCTTAACTCTTACTCTGGCCTAATAGCTAAGGTCTTAACTCTTACTCTGGCCTAATAGCTAAGGTCTTAGACTCGTACTCTGGCCTAATGGTTAAGGTCTTAACTCTTACTCTGGCCTAATAGCTAAGGTCTTAGACTCGTACTATGGCCTACAGGTTAAGGTCTTAACTCTTACTCTGGCCTAATAACTAAGGTCTTAGACTCTTACTCTGGCCTAATAGCTAAGGTCTTAGACTCATACTCTGGCCTACTGGTTAATGTCTTAACTCTTACTCTGGCCTAATAGCTAAGGTCTTAGACTTGTACTCTGGCCTAATGGTTAAGGTCTTAACTCTTACTCTGGCCTACTGGTTAAGGTCTTAACTCTTACTCTGGCCTAATGGCTAAGGTCTTAACTCTTACTCTAGCCTAATAGCTAAGGTCTTAGACTCATACTCTGACCTAATGGTTAAGGTCTTAACTCTTACTCTGGCCTACTGGTTCAGGTCTTAACTCTTACTCTGGCCTACTGGTTAAGGTCTTAACTCTTACTCTGGCCTAATAGCTAAGGTCTTAACTCTTACTCTGGCCTAATAGCTAAGGTCTTAGACTCGTACTCTGGCCTAATGGTTAAGGTTGTAACTCTTACTCTGGCCTAATAGCTAAGGTCTTAACTCTTACTCTGGCCTAATAGCTAAGGTCTTATACTTGTACTCTGGCCTAATGGTTAAGGTCTTAACTCTTACTCTGGCCTACTGGTTAAGGTCTTAACTCTTACTCTGGCCTAATGGCTAAGGTCTTAACTCTTACTCTAGCCTAATAGCTAAGGTCTTAGACTCGTAGTCTGGCCTAATGTTTAAGGTCTTAACTCTTACTCTGGCCTAATAGCTAAGGTCTTAACTCTCACTCTGGCCTAATAGCTAAGGTCTTAACTCTTACTCTGGCCTAATAGCTAAGGTCTTAACTCTTACTCTGGCCTAATAGCTAAGGTCTTAGACTCGTACTCTGGCCTACTGGTTAACGTCTTAACTCTTACTCTGGCCTACTGGTTAATGTCTTAACTCTTACTCTGGCCTAATAGCTAAGGTCTTTGACTCGTACTCTGGCCTAATTGTTAAGGTCTTAACTCTTACTCTGGCCTAATAGCTAAGGTCTTAGACACGTACTCTGGAATAATGGTTAAGGTCTTAACTCTTACTCTGGCCTAATAGCTAAGGTCTTAGACTCGTACTATGGCCTACAAGTTAAGGTCTTAACTCTTACTCTGGCCTACTGGTTAAGGTCTTAATTCTTACTATGGCCTACAGGTTAAGGTCTTAACTCTACTCTGGCCTAATAGCTAAGGTCTTAGACTCGAACTCCGGCCTAATGTTTAAGGTCTTAACTCTTACTCTGGCCTAATAGCTAAGGTCTTAGACTCGTTCTCTGGCCTACTGGTTAAGGTCTTAACTCTTACTGTGGCCTAATAGCTAAGGTCTTAGACTCGTTCTTTGGCCTACTGGTTAAGGTCTTAACTCTTGCTCTGGCCTACTGGTTAAGGTCTTAACTCTTACTCTGGCCTAATAGCTAAGGTCTTAGACTCGTACTCTGGCCTAATGGTTAAGGTCTTAACTCTTACTCTGGCCTAATAGCGAAGGTCTTAGACTTGTACTCTGGCCTACTGGTTAAGGTCTTAACTCTTACTCTGGCCTAATAGCTAAGGTCTTAACTCTTACTCTGGCCTAATAGCTAAGGTCTTAGACTTGTACTTTGGCCTAATGGTTAAGGTCTTAACTCTTACTCTGGGCTACTGGTTAAGGTCTTAGACTCGTACTCTGGCCTAATGTTTAAGGTCTTAACTCTTACTCTGGCCTAATAGCTAAGGTCTTAGACTCGTTCGCTGGCCTCCTGGTTAAGGTCTTAACTCTTACTCTGGCCTACTGGTTAAGGTCTTAGCTCTTTCTCTGGCCTACTGGTTAAGGTCTTAACTCTTACTCTAGCCTAATAGCTAAGGTCTTCGCTCTTACTCTGGCCTTATAGCTAAGGTCTTAACTCTTACTCTGGCCTAATAGCTAAGGTCTTAGACTCGTACTCTGGCCTAATGGTTAAGGTCTTAACTTTTACTCTGGCCTAATAGCTAAGGTCTTAACTCTTACTCCGGCCTAATAGCTAAGGTCTTAGACTCGTACTCTGGCCTAATGGTTAAGGTCTTAACTCTTACTCTGGCCGAATAGCTAGGGTCTTAGACTCGTACTCTTGCCTAATAGCTAAGGTCTTAGACTCGTACACTGGCCTACTGGTTAAGGTCTTAACTCTTACTCTGGCCTAATAACTAAGGTCTTAGACTCGTACTATGGACTAATAGCTAAGGTCTTAGACTCGTACTCTGGCCTACTGGTTAATGTCTTAACTCTTACTCTGGCCTAATAGCTACGGTCTTAGACTCGTACTCTGGCCTACTGGTTAAGGTCTTAACTCTTACTCTGGCCTACAGGTTAAGGTCTTAACTCTTACTCTGGCCTAATAGCTAAGGTCTTAGACTTGTACTCTGGCCTAATGGTTAAGGTCTTAACTATTACTCTGGCCTACTGGTTAAGGTCTTATCTCTTACTCTGGCCTAATAGATAAGGTCTTAACTCTAACTCTAGCCTAATATCTAAGGTCTTAAACTCGTACACTGGCCTAATGGTTAAGGTCTTAACTCTTACTCTGGCCTAATAGCTAAGGTCTTAACTCTTACTCTGGCCTAATAGCTAAGGTCTTAGACTCGTACTCTGGCCTAATGGTTAAGGTCTTAACTCTTACTCTGGCCTACTGGTTAAGGTCTTAACTCTTACTCTGGCCATCTGGTTATGGTCTTAACTCTTACTCTGACCTAATAGCTAAGGTCTTAACTCTTACTCTGGCCTAATAGCTAAGGTCTTAGACTCGTACTCTGGCCTACTGGTTAAGGTCTTAACTCTTACTCTGGCCTAATAGCTAAGGTCTTAACTCTTACTCTGGCCTAATAGCTAAGGTCTTAGACTCTTACTCTGGCCTACTGGTTAATGTCTTAACTCTTACTCTGGCCTAATAGCTAAGGTCTTAGACTCATACTCTGGCCTACTGGTTAAGGTCTTAACTCTTACTCTGGCCTACTGGTTAAGGTCTTAACTCTTACTCTGGCCTAATAGCTAAGGTCTTAGACTTGTACTCTGGCCTAATGGTTAAGGTCTTAACTCTTACTCTGGCCTAATAGCTAAGGTCTTAGACTCGTTCTCTGGCCTACTGGTTAAGGTCTTAACTCTTGCTCTGGCCTACTGGTTAAGGTCTTAACTCTTACTCTGGCCTAATAGTTAAGGTCTTAGACTTGTACTCTGTCCTAATGGTTAAGGTCCTAACTCTTACTCTGGCCTAATAGCTAAGGTCTTAGACTCGTACTCTTGCCTAATAGCTAAGGTCTTAGACTCATACTCTGGCCTACTGGTTAAGGTCTTAACTCTTACTCTGGCCTAATAACTAAGGTCTTAGACTCGTACTCTGGCCTAATAGCTAAGGTCTTAGACTCGTACTGTGGCCTACTGGCTAATGTCTTAACTCTTACTCTGGCCTAATAGCTAAGGTCTTAGACTCTTAATCTGCCCTACTGGTTAAGGTCTTAACTCTTACTCTGGCCTACTGGTTAAGGTCTTAACTCTTACTCTGGCCTAATAGCTAAGGTCTTAGACTTGTACTCTGACCTAATGGTTAAGGTCTTAACTCTTACTCTGGCCTACTGGTTAAGGTCTTAACTCTTACTCTGGCCTAATGGCTAAGGTCTTAACTCTTACTCTAGCCTAATAGCTAAGGTCTTAGACTCGTAGTCTGGCCTAATGGTTAAGGTCTTAACTCTTACTCTGGCCTAATAGCTAAGGTCTTAACTCTCACTCTGGCCTAATAGCTAAGGTCTTAACTCTTACTCTGGCCTAATAGCTAAGGTCTTAACTCTTACTCTGGCCTAATAGCTAAGGTCTTAGACTCGTTCGCTGGCCTCCTGGTTAAGGTCTTAACTCTTACTCTGGCCTACTGGTTAAGGTCTTAGCTCTTTCTCTGGCCTACTGGTTAAGGTCTTAACTCTTACTCTAGCCTAATAGCTAAGGTCTTCGCTCTTACTCTGGCCTTATAGCTAAGGTCTTAACTCTTACTCTGGCCTAATAGCTAAGGTCTTAGACTCGTACTCTGGCCTAATGGTTAAGGTCTTAACTCTTACTCTGGCCTAATAGCTAAGGTCTTAACTCTTACTCCGGCCTAATAGCTAAGGTCTTAGACTCGTACTCTGGCCTAATGGTTAAGGTCTTAACTCTTACTCTGGCCGAATAGCTAGGGTCTTAGACTCGTACTCTTGCCTAATAGCTAAGGTCTTAGACTCGTACACTGGCCTACTGGTTAAGGTCTTAACTCTTACTCTGGCCTAATAACTAAGGTCTTAGACTCGTACTATGGACTAATAGCTAAGGTCTTAGACTCGTACTCTGGCCTACTGGTTAATGTCTTAACTCTTACTCTGGCCTAATAGCTACGGTCTTAGACTCGTACTCTGGCCTACTGGTTAAGGTCTTAACTCTTACTCTGGCCTACAGGTTAAGGTCTTAACTCTTACTCTGGCCTAATAGCTAAGGTCTTAGACTTGTACTCTGGCCTAATGGTTAAGGTCTTAACTATTACTCTGGCCTACTGGTTAAGGTCTTATCTCTTACTCTGGCCTAATAGATAATGTCTTAACTCCAACTCTAGCCTAATATCTAAGGTCTTAAACTCGTACACTGGCCTAATGGTTAAGGTCTTAACTCTTACTCTGGCCTAATAGCTAAGGTCTTAACTCTTACTCTGGCCTAATAGCTAAGGTCTTAGACTCGTACTCTGGCCTAATGGTTAAGGTCTTAACTCTTACTCTGGCCTACTGGTTAAGGTCTTAACTCTTACTCTGGCCATCTGGTTATGGTCTTAACTCTTACTCTGACCTAATAGCTAAGGTCTTAACTCTTACTCTGGCCTAATAGCTAAGGTCTTAGACTCGTACTCTGGCCTACTGGTTAAGGTCTTAACTCTTACTCTGGCCTAATAGCTAAGGTCTTAACTCTTACTCTGGCCTAATAGCTAAGGTCTTAGACTCTTACTCTGGCCTACTGGTTAATGTCTTAACTCTTACTCTGGCCTAATAGCTAAGGTCTTAGACTCATACTCTGGCCTACTGGTTAAGGTCTTAACTCTTACTCTGGCCTACTGGTTAAGGTCTTAACTCTTACTCTGGCCTAATAGCTAAGGTCTTAGACTTGTACTCTGGCCTAATGGTTAAGGTCTTAACTCTTACTCTGGCCTAATAGCTAAGGTCTTAGACTCGTTCTCTGGCCTACTGGTTAAGGTCTTAACTCTTGCTCTGGCCTACTGGTTAAGGTCTTAACTCTTACTCTGGCCTAATAGTTAAGGTCTTAGACTTGTACTCTGTCCTAATGGTTAAGGTCCTAACTCTTACTCTGGCCTAATAGCTAAGGTCTTAGACTCGTACTCTTGCCTAATAGCTAAGGTCTTAGACTCATACTCTGGCCTACTGGTTAAGGTCTTAACTCTTACTCTGGCCTAATAACTAAGGTCTTAGACTCGTACTCTGGCCTAATAGCTAAGGTCTTAGACTCGTACTGTGGCCTACTGGCTAATGTCTTAACTCTTACTCTGGCCTAATAGCTAAGGTCTTAGACTCTTAATCTGCCCTACTGGTTAAGGTCTTAACTCTTACTCTGGCCTACTGGTTAAGGTCTTAACTCTTACTCTGGCCTAATAGCTAAGGTCTTAGACTTGTACTCTGACCTAATGGTTAAGGTCTTAACTCTTACTCTGGCCTACTGGTTAAGGTCTTAACTCTTACTCTGGCCTAATGGCTAAGGTCTTAGACTCGTAGTCTGGCCTAATGGTTAAGGTCTTAACTCTTACTCTGGCCTAATAGCTAAGGTCTTAACTCTCACTCTGGCCTAATAGCTAAGGTCTTAACTCTTACTCTGGCCTAATAGCTAAGGTCTTAACTCTTACTCTGGCCTAATAGCTAAGGTCTTAGACTCGTACTCTGGCCTACTGGTTAACGTCTTAACTCTTACTCTGGCCTACTGGTTAATGTCTTAACTCTTACTCTGGCCTAATAGCTAAGGTCTTTGACTCGTACTCTGGCCTAATTGTTAAGGTCTTAACTCTTACTCTGGCCTAATAGCTAAGGTCTTAGACACGTACTCTGGCCTAATGGTTAAGGTCTTAACTCTTACTCTGGCCTAATAGCTAAGGTCTTAGACTCGTACTATGGCCTACAAGTTAAGGTCTTAACTCTTACTCTGGCCTACAGGTTAAGGTCTTAACTCTACTCTGGCCTATTAGCTAATGTCTTAGACTCGAACTCCGGCCTAATGTTTAAGGTCTTAACTCTTACTCTGGCCTAATAGCTAAGGTCTTAGACTCGTTCTCTGGCCTACTGGTTAAGGTCTTAACTCTTGCTCTGGCCTACTGGTTAAGGTCTTAACTCTTACTCTGGCCTAATAGCTAAGGTCTTAGACTCGTACTCTGGCCTAATGGTTAAGGTCTTAACTCTTACTCTGGCCTAATAGCTAAGGTCTTAGACTCGTACTATGGCCTACAGGTTAAGGTCTTAACTCTTACTCTGGCCTAATAGCTAAGGTCTTAGACTTGTACTCTGGCCTAATGGTTAAGGTCTTAAGTCTTACTCTGGCCTAATAGCTAAGGTCTAAGACTCGTACTATGGCATAATGGTTAAGGTCTTAACACTTACTCTGGCCTAATAGCTAAGGTCTTAGACTCGTACTCTGGCCTACTAGCTAAGGTCTTAGACGTGTACTCTGGCCTAATGGTTAAGGTCTTAACTCTTACTCTGGCCTAATAGCTAAGGTCTTAGACTCGTACTCTGGCCTACTGGTTAAGGTCTTAACTCTTACTCTGGGCTACTGGTTAAGGTCTTAGACTCGTACTCTGGCCTAATGTTAAAGGTCTTAACTCTTACTCTGGCCTACTGGTTAAGGTCTTAACTCTTACTCTGGCCTA
Source organism: Triturus cristatus (assembly GCF_964204655.1). NCBI lineage: Eukaryota > Metazoa > Chordata > Amphibia > Caudata > Salamandridae > Triturus > Triturus cristatus. The sequence goes on along the minus strand of NW_028187963.1, from coordinate 192,876 downwards.
ATGGCTAAGGTCTCAACTCTTACTCTAGCCTAATAGCTAAGGTCTTAGACTCGTAGTCTGGCCTAATGGTTAAGGTCTTAACTCTTACTCTGGCCTAATAGCTAAGGTCTTAACTCTCACTCTGGCCTAATAGCTAAGGTCTTAACTCTTACTCTGGCCTAATAGCTAAGGTCTTAACTCTTACTCTGGCCTAATAGCTAAGGTCTTAGACTCGTACTCTGGCCTACTGGTTAACGTCTTAACTCTTACTCTGGCCTACTGGTTAATGTCTTAACTCTTACTCTGCCCTAATAGCTGAGGTCTTAGACTCGTACTATGGCCTACAAGTTAAGGTATTAACTCTTACTCTGGCCTACTGGTTAAGGTCTTAATTCTTACTATGGCCTACAGGTTAAGGTCTTAACTCTACTCTGGCCTAATAGCTACGGTCTTAGACTCAAACTCCGGCCTAATGTTTAAGGTCTTAACTCTTACTCTAGCCTAATAGCTAAGGTCTTAGACTCGTTCTCTGGCCTACTGGTTAAGGTCTTAACTCTTGCTCTGGCCTACTGGTTAAGGTCTTAACTCTTACTCTGGCCTAATAGCTAAGGTCTTAGACTCGTACTCTGGCCTAATGGTTAAGGTCTTAACTCTTACTCTGGCCTAATAGCTAACGTCTTAGACTCGTACTATGGCCTACAGGTTAAGGTCTTAACTCTTGCTCTGGCCTACTGGTTAAGGTCTTAACTCTTACTCTGGCCTAATAGTTAAGGTCTTAGACTCGTACTCTGGCCTAATGGTTAAGGTCTTAACTCTTACTCTGGCCTAATAGCTAAGGTCTTAGACTCGTACTCTGGCCTAATGGTTAAGGTCTTAACTCTTACTCTGGCCTAATAGCTAAGGTCTAAGACTTGTACTATGGCATAATGGTTAAGGTCTTAACACTTACTCTGGCCTAATAGCTAAGGTCTTAGACTCGTACTCTGGCCTACTAGCTAAGGTCTTAGAAGTGTACTCTGGCCTAATGGTTAAGGTCTTAACTCTTACTCTGGCCTAATAGCTAAGGTCTTAGACTCGTACTCTGGCCTACTGGTTAAGGTCTTAACTCTTACTCTGGGCTACTGGTTAAGGTCTTAGACTCGTACTCTGGCCTAATGTTTAAGGTCTTAACTCTTACTCTGGCCTAATAGCTAAGGTCTTAGACTCGTTCGCTGGCCTACTGGTTAAGGTCTTAACTCTTACTCTGGCCTACTGGTTAAGGTCTTAGCTCTTTCTCTGGCCTACTGGTTAAGGTCTTAACTCTTACTCTAGCCTAATAGCTAAGGTCATAACTCTTACTCTGGCCTAATAGCTAAGGTCTTAACTCTTACTCTGGCCTAATAGCTAAGGTCTTAGACTCATACTCTGGCCTAATGGTTAAGGTCTTAACTCTTACTCTGGCCTAATAGCTAAGGTCTTAACTCTTACTCCAGCCTAATAGCTAAGGTCTTAGACTCGTACTCTGGCCTAATGGTTAAGGTCTTAACTCTTACTCTGGCCTAATAGCTAAGGTCTTAGACTCGTACTCTTGCCTAATAGCTAAGGTCTTAGACTTGTACACTGGCCTACTGGTTAAGGTCTTAACTCTTACTCTGGCCTAATAACTAAGGTCTTAGACTCGTACTATGGACTAATAGCTAAGGTCCTAGACTCGTACTCTGGCCTACTGGTTAATGTCTTAACTCTTACTCTGGCCTAATAGCTACGGGTTTAGACTCGTACTCTGGCCGACTGGTTAAGGTCTTAACTCTTACTCTGGCCTACTGGTTAAGGTCTTAACTCTTACTCTGGCCTAATAGCTAAGGTCTTAGACTTGTACTCTGGCCTAATGGTTAAGGTCTTAACTATTACTCTGGCATACTGGTTAAGGTCTTATCTCTTACTCTGGCCTAATAGATAAGGTCTTAACTCTAACTCTAGCCTAATATCTAAGGTCTTAAACTCGTACACTGGCCTAATGGTTTAGGTCTTAACTCTTACTCTGGCCTAATAGCTAAGGTCTTAACTCTTACTCTGGCCTAATAGCTAAGGTCTTAGACTCGTACTCTGGCCTAATGGTTAAGGTCTTAACTCTTACTCTGGCCTACTGGTTAAGGTCTTAACTCTTACTCTGGCCATCTGGTTAAGGTCTTAACTCTTACTCTGACCTAATAGCTAAGGTCTTAACTCTTACTCTGGCCTAATAGCTAAGGTCTTAACTCTTACTCTGGCCTACTAGCTAAGGTCTTAGATGTGTACTCTGGCCTAATGGTTAAGGTCTTAACTCTTACTCTGGCCTAATAGCTAAGGTCTTAGACTCGTACTCTGGCCTACTGGTTAAGGTCTTAACTCTTACTCTGGGCTACTGGTTAAGGTCTTAGACTCGTACTCTGGCCTAATGTTTAAGGTCTTAACTCTTACTCTGGCCTACTGGTTAAGGTCTTAACTCTTACTCTGGCCTAATGGCTAAGGTCTTAACTCTTACTCTGGCCTAATAGCTAAGGTCTTAACTCTTACTCTGGCCTAATAGCTAAGGTCTTAACTCTTACTCTGGCCTAATAGCTAAGGTCTTAACTCTTACTCTGGCCTAATAGCTAAGGTCTTAGACTCGTACTCTGGCCTACTGGTTAACGTCTTAACTCTTACTCTGGCCTACTGGTTAAGGTCTTAACTCTACTCTGGCCTAATAGCTAAGGTCTTAGACTCAAACTCCGGCCTAATGTTCAAGGTCTTAACTCTTACTCTAGCCTAATAGCTAAGGTCTTAGACTCGTTCTCTGGCCTACTGGTTAAGGTCTTAACTCTTGCTCTGGCCTACTGGTTAAGGTCTTAACTCTTACTCTGGCCTAATAGCTAAGGTCTTAGACTCGTACTCTGGCCTAATGGTTAAGGTCTTAACTCTTACTCTGGCCTAATAGCTAAGGTCTTAGACTCGTACTATGGCCTACAAGTTAAGGTCTTAACTCTTACTCTGGCCTAATAGCTAAGGTCCTAGACTCGTACTCTGGCCTAATGGTTAAGGTCTTAACTATTACTCTGGCCTACTGGTTAAGGTCTTATCTCTTACTCTGGCCTAATAGAAAAGGTCTTAACTCTAACTCTAGCCTAATATCTAAGGTCTTAAACTCGTACACTGGCCTAATGTTTAAGGTCTTAAATTCTTACTCTGGCCTAATAGCTAAGGTCTTAACTCTTACTCTGGCCTAATAGCTAAGGTCTTAGACTTGTACTCTGGCCTAATGGTTAAGGTCTTAACTCTTACTCTGGCCTACTGGTTAAGGTCTTAACTCTTACTCTGGCCATCTGGTTAAGGTCTTAACTCTTACTCTGACCTAATAGCTAAGGTCTTAACTCTTACTCTGGCCTAATAGCTAAGGTCTTAACTCTTACCCTGGCCTAATAGCTAAGGTCTTAGCCTCGTACTCTGGCCTAATGGTTAAGGTCTTAACTCTTACTCTGGCCTACTGGTTAAGGTCTTAACTCTTACTCTGGCCTAATAGCTAAGGCCTTAACTCTTACTCTGGCCTAATAGCTAAGGTCTTAGACTCGTACTCTGGACTAATGGTTAAGGTCTTAACTCTTACTCTGGCCTAATAGCTAAGGTCTTAGACTCGTACTCTTGCCTACTAGCTAAGGTCTTAGACGTGTACTCTGGCCTAATGGTTAAGGTCTTAACTCTTAATCTGGCCTAATAGCTAAGTTCTTAGACTCGTACTCTGGCCTACTGGTTAAGGTCTTAACTCTTACTCTGGGCTACTGGTTAAGGTCTTAGACTCGTACTCTGGCCTAATAGCTAAGGCCTTAACTCTTACTCTGGCCTAATAGCTAAGGTCTTAGACTCGTACTCTGGCCTACTGGTTAAGGTCTTAACTCTTACTCTGGGCTACTGGTTAAGGTCTTAGACTCGTACTCTGGCCTAATGTTTAAGGTCTTAACTCTTACTCTGGCCTACTGGTTAAGGTCTTAGCTCTTTCTCTTGCCTACTGGTTAAGGTCTTAACTCTTACTCTGGCCTAATAGATAAGGTCTTAACTCTAACTCTAGCCTAATATCTAAGGTCTTAAACTCGTACACTGGCCTAATGGTTTAGGTCTTAACTCTTACTCTGGCCTAATAGCTAAGGTCTTAACTCTTACTCTGGCCTAATAGCTAAGGTCTTAGACTCGTACTCTGGCCTAATGGTTAAGGTCTTAACTCTTACTCTGGCCTACTGGTTAAGGTCTTAACTCTTACTCTGGCCATCTGGTTAAGGTCTTAACTCTTACTCTGACCTAATAGCTAAGGTCTTAACTCTTACTCTGGCCTAATAGCTAAGGTCTTAACTCTTACTCTGGCCTACTAGCTAAGGTCTTAGATGTGTACTCTGGCCTAATGGTTAAGGTCTTAACTCTTACTCTGGCCTAATAGCTAAGGTCTTAGACTCGTACTCTGGCCTACTGGTTAAGGTCTTAACTCTTACTCTGGGCTACTGGTTAAGGTCTTAGACTCGTACTCTGGCCTAATGTTTAAGGTCTTAACTCTTACTCTGGCCTACTGGTTAAGGTCTTAACTCTTACTCTGGCCTAATGGCTAAGGTCTTAACTCTTACTCTGGCCTAATAGCTAAGGTCTTAACTCTTACTCTGGCCTAATAGCTAAGGTCTTAACTCTTACTCTGGCCTAATAGCTAAGGTCTTAACTCTTACTCTGGCCTAATAGCTAAGGTCTTAGACTCGTACTCTGGCCTACTGGTTAACGTCTTAACTCTTACTCTGGCCTACTGGTTAAGGTCTTAACTCTACTCTGGCCTAATAGCTAAGGTCTTAGACTCAAACTCCGGCCTAATGTTCAAGGTCTTAACTCTTACTCTAGCCTAATAGCTAAGGTCTTAGACTCGTTCTCTGGCCTACTGGTTAAGGTCTTAACTCTTGCTCTGGCCTACTGGTTAAGGTCTTAACTCTTACTCTGGCCTAATAGCTAAGGTCTTAGACTCGTACTCTGGCCTAATGGTTAAGGTCTTAACTCTTACTCTGGCCTAATAGCTAAGGTCTTAGACTCGTACTATGGCCTACAAGTTAAGGTCTTAACTCTTACTCTGGCCTAATAGCTAAGGTCCTAGACTCGTACTCTGGCCTAATGGTTAAGGTCTTAACTATTACTCTGGCCTACTGGTTAAGGTCTTATCTCTTACTCTGGCCTAATAGAAAAGGTCTTAACTCTAACTCTAGCCTAATATCTAAGGTCTTAAACTCGTACACTGGCCTAATGTTTAAGGTCTTAAATTCTTACTCTGGCCTAATAGCTAAGGTCTTAACTCTTACTCTGGCCTAATAGCTAAGGTCTTAGACTTGTACTCTGGCCTAATGGTTAAGGTCTTAACTCTTACTCTGGCCTACTGGTTAAGGTCTTAACTCTTACTCTGGCCATCTGGTTAAGGTCTTAACTCTTACTCTGACCTAATAGCTAAGGTCTTAACTCTTACTCTGGCCTAATAGCTAAGGTCTTAACTCTTACCCTGGCCTAATAGCTAAGGTCTTAGCCTCGTACTCTGGCCTAATGGTTAAGGTCTTAACTCTTACTCTGGCCTACTGGTTAAGGTCTTAACTCTTACTCTGGCCTAATAGCTAAGGCCTTAACTCTTACTCTGGCCTAATAGCTAAGGTCTTAGACTCGTACTCTGGACTAATGGTTAAGGTCTTAACTCTTACTCTGGCCTAATAGCTAAGGTCTTAGACTCGTACTCTTGCCTACTAGCTAAGGTCTTAGACGTGTACTCTGGCCTAATGGTTAAGGTCTTAACTCTTAATCTGGCCTAATAGCTAAGTTCTTAGACTCGTACTCTGGCCTACTGGTTAAGGTCTTAACTCTTACTCTGGGCTACTGGTTAAGGTCTTAGACTCGTACTCTGGCCTAATAGCTAAGGCCTTAACTCTTACTCTGGCCTAATAGCTAAGGTCTTAGACTCGTACTCTGGCCTACTGGTTAAGGTCTTAACTCTTACTCTGGGCTACTGGTTAAGGTCTTAGACTCGTACTCTGGCCTAATGTTTAAGGTCTTAACTCTTACTCTGGCCTACTGGTTAAGGTCTTAGCTCTTTCTCTGGCCTACTGGTTAAGGTCTTAACTCTTACTCTAGCCTAATAGCTAAGGTCTTAACTCTTACTCTGGCCTAATAGCTAAGGTCTTAACTCTTACTCTGGCCTAATAGCTAAGGTCTTAACTCTTACTCTGGCCTAATAGCTAAGGTCTTAGACTCGTACTCTGGCCTACTGGTTAACGTCTTAACTCTTACTCTGGCCTACTGGTTAAGGTCTTAACTCTACTCTGGCCTAATAGCTAAGGTCTTAGACTCAAACTCCGGCCTAATGTTCAAGGTCTTAACTCTTACTCTAGCCTAATAGCTAAGGTCTTAGACTCGTTCTCTGGCCTACTGGTTAAGGTCTTAACTCTTGCTCTGGCCTACTGGTTAAGGTCTTAACTCTTACTCTGGCCTAATAGCTAAGGTCTTAGACTCGTACTCTGGCCTAATGGTTAAGGTCTTAACTCTTACTCTGGCCTAATAGCTAAGGTCTTAGACTCGTACTATGGCCTACAAGTTAAGGTCTTAACTCTTACTCTGGCCTAATAGCTAAGGTCTTAGACTCGTACTCTGGCCTAATGGTTAAGGTCTTAACTATTACTCTGGCCTACTGGTTAAGGTCTTATCTCTTACTCTGGCCTAATAGAAAAGGTCTTAACTCTAACTCTAGCCTAATATCTAAGGTCTTAAACTCGTACACTGGCCTAATGTTTAAGGTCTTAAATTCTTACTCTGGCCTAATAGCTAAGGTCTTAACTCTTACTCTGGCCTAATAGCTAAGGTCTTAGACTTGTACTCTGGCCTAATGGTTAAGGTCTTAACTCTTACTCTGGCCTACTGGTTAAGGTCTTAACTCTTATTCTGGCCATCTGGTTAAGGTCTTAACTCTTACTCTGACCTAATAGCTAAGGTCTTAACTCTTACTCTGGCCTAATAGCTAAGGTCTTAACTCTTACCCTGGCCTAATAGCTAAGGTCTTAGCCTCGTACTCTGGCCTAATGGTTAAGGTCTTAACTCTTACTCTGGCCTACTGGTTAAGGTCTTCACTCTTACTCTGGCCTAATAGCTAAGGCCTTAACTCTTACTCTGGCCTAATAGCTAAGGTCTTAGACTCGTACTCTGGACTAATGGTTAAGGTCTTAACTCTTACTCTGGCCTAATAGCTAAGGTCTTAGACTCGTACTCTTGCCTACTAGCTAAGGTCTTAGACGTGTACTCTGGCCTAATGGTTAAGGTCTTAACTCTTACTCTGGCCTAATAGCTAAGGTCTTAGACTCGTACTCTGGCCTACTGGTTAAGGTCTTAACTCTTACTCTGGGCTACTGGTTAAGGTCTTAGACTCGTACTCTGGCCTAATAGCTAAGGCCTTAACTCTTACTCTGGCCTAATAGCTAAGGTCTTAGACTCGTACTCTGGCCTACTGGTTAAGGTCTTAACTCTTACTCTGGGCTACTGGTTAAGGTCTTAGACTCGTACTCTGGCCTAATGTTTAAGGTCTTAACTCTTACTCTGGCCTACTGGTTAAGGTCTTAGCTCTTTCTCTGGCCTACTGGTTAAGGTCTTATCTCTTACTCTAGCCTAATAGCTAAGGTCTTAACTCTTACTCTGGCCTAATAGCTAAGGTCTTAGACTCGTACTCTGGCCTAATGGTTAAGGTCTTAACTCTTACTCTGGCCTAATAGCTAAGGTCTTAACTCTTACTCCGGCCTAATAGCTAAGGTCTTAGACTCGTACTCTGGCCTAATGGTTAAGGTCTTAACTCTTACTCTGGCCGAATAGCTAGGGTCTTAGACTCGTACTCTTGCCTAATAGCTAAGGTCTTAGACTCGTACACTGGCCTACTGGTTAAGGTCTTAACTCTTACTCTGGCCTAATAACTAAGGTCTTAGACTCGTACTATGGACTAATAGCTAAGGTCTTAGACTCGTACTCTGGCCTACTGGTTAATGTCTTAACTCTTACTCTGGCCTAATAGCTACGGTCTTAGACTCGTACTCTGGCCTACTGGTTAAGGTCTTAACTCTTACTCTGGCCTACAGGTTAAGGTCTTAACTCTTACTCTGGCCTAATAGCTAAGGTCTTAGACTTGTACTCTGGCCTAATGGTTAAGGTTTTAACTATTACTCTGGCCTACTGGTTAAGGTCTTATCTCTTACTCTGGCCTAATAGATAAGGTCTTAACTCTAACTCTAGCCTAATATCTAAGGTCTTAAACTCGTACACTGGCCTAATGGTTAAGGTCTTAACTCTTACTCTGGCCTAATAGCTAAGGTCTTAACTCTTACTCTGGCCTAATAGCTAAGGTCTGAGACTCGTACTCTGGCCTAATGGTTAAGGTCTTAACTCTTACTCTGGCCTACTGGTTAAGGTCTTAACTCTTACTCTGGCCATCTGGTTATGGTCTTAACTCTTACTCTGACCTAATAGCTAAGGTCTTAACTCTTACTCTGGCCTAATAGCTAAGGTCTTAACTCTTACTCTGGCCTAATAGCTAAGGTCTTAGACTCATACTCTGGCCTAATGGTTAAGGTCTTAACTCTTACTCTGGCCTAATAGCTAAGGTCTTAACTCTTACCCTGGCCTAATAGCTAAGGTCTTAGACTCGTACTCTGGCCTAATGGTTAAGGTCTTAACTCTTACTCTGGCCTACTGGTTAAGGTCTTAACTCTTACTCTGGCCTAATAGCTAAGGCCTTAACTCTTACTCTGGCCTAATAGCTAAGGTCTTAGACTCGTACTCTGGCCTAATGGTTAAGGTCTTAACTCTTACTCTTGCCTACTGGTTAAGGTCTTAACTCTTACTCTGGCCTAATAGCTAAGGTCTTAGACTCGTACTCTGGCCTAGTACGTAAGGTCTTAGACTCGTACTCTGGCCTAATAGCTAAGGTCTTAGACTCATACTCTGGCCTACTGGTTAAGGTCTTAACTCTTACTCTGGCCTAATAGCTAAGGTCTTAGACTCGTACTCTGGCCTAATAGCTAAGGTCTTAGATTCGTACTCTGGCCTAATAGCTAAGGTCTTAGACTCATACGCTGGCCTACTGGTTAAGGTCTTAACTCTTACTCTGGCCTACTGGTTAAGGTCCTAACTCTTACTCTGGCCTAATAGTTAAGGTCTTAGACTCGTACTCTGGCTTAATGGTTAAGGTCTTAACTCTTACACTGGCCTAATCGCGAAGGTCTTAGACTCGTACCCTGGCCTACAGGTTAAGGTCGTAACTCTTACTCTGGCCTAATAGCTAAGGTCTTAACTCTTACTCTGGCCTAATAGCTAAGGTCTTAGACTCGTACTATGGCCTACGGGTTAAGGTCTTAACTCTTACTCTGGCCTAATAGCTAAGGTCTTAGACTCGTACTCTGGCCTACTGGTTAAGGTCTTAACTCTTACTCTGGCCTAATAGCTAAGGTCTTAACTCTTACTCTGGCCTAATAGCTAAGGTCTTAGACTCTTACTCTGGCCTACTGGTTAATGTCTTAACTCTTACTCTGGCCTAATAGCTAAGGTCTTAGACTCATGCTCTGGCCTACTGGTTAAGGTCTTAACTCTTACTCTGGCCTACTGGTTAAGGTCTTAACTCTTACTCTGGCCTAATAGCTAAGGTCTTAGACTTGTACTCTGGCCTAATGGTTAAGGTCTTAACTCTTACTCTGGCCTAATAGCTAAGGTCTTAGACTCGTTCTCTGGCCTACTGGTTAAGGTCTTAACTCTTGCTCTGGCCTACTGGTTAAGGTCTTAACTCTTACTCTGGCCTAATAGTTAAGGTCTTAGACTCGTACTCTGTCCTAATGGTTAAGGTCCTAACTCTTACTCTGGCCTAATAGCTAAGATCTTAGACTCATACTCTGGCCTAATGGTTAGGGTCTTAACTCTTACTCTGGCCTAATAGCTAAGGTCTTAACTCTTACCCTGGCCTAATAGCTAAGGTCTTAGACTCGTACTCTGGCCTAATGGTTAAGGTCTTAACTCTTACTCTGGCCTACTGGTTAAGGTCTTAACTCTTACTCTGGCCATCTGGTTAAGGTCTTAACTCTTACTCTGACCTAATAGCTAAGGTCTTAACTCTTACTCTGGCCTAATAGCTAAGGTCTTAACTCTTACTCTGGCCTAATAGCTAAGGTCTTAGACTCATACTCTGCCCTAATGGTTAAGGTCTTAACTCTTACTCTGGCCTAATAGCTAAGGTCTTAACTCTTACCCTGGCCTAATAGCTAAGGTCTTAGACTCGTACTCTGGCCTAATGGTTAAGGTCTTAACTCTTACTCTGGCCTACTGGTTAAGGTCTTAACTCTTACTCTGGCCTAATAGCTAAGGCCTTAACTCTTACTCTGGCCTAATAGCTAAGGTCTTAGACTCGTACTCTGGACTAATGGTTAAGGTCTTAACTCTTACTCTGGCCTAATAGCTAAGGTCTTAGACTCGTACTCTTGCCTACTAGCTAAGGTCTTAGACGTGTACTCTGGCCTAATGGTTAAGGTCTTAACTCTTACTCTGGCCTAATAGCTAAGGTCTTAGACTCGTACTCTGGCCTACTGCTTAAGGTCTTAACTCTTACTCTGGGCTACTGGTTAAGGTCTTAGACTCGTACTCTGGCCTAATAGCTAAGGCCTTAACTCTTACTCTGGCCTAATAGCTAAGGTCTTAGACTCGTACTCTGGCCTACTGGTTAAGGTCTTAACTCTTACTCTGGGCTACTGGTTAAGGTCTTAGACTCGTACTCTGGCCTAATGTTTAAGGTCTTAACTCTTACTCTGGCCTCATAGCTAAGGTCTTAGACTCGTTCGCTGGCCTACTGGTTAAGGTCTTAACTCTTACTCTGGCCTACTGGTTAAGGTCTTAGCTCTTTCTCTGGCCTACTGGTTAAGGTCTTAACTCTTACTCTAGCCTAATAGCTAAGGTCTTAACTCTTACTCTGGCCTAATAGCTAAGGTCTTAACTCTTACTCTGGCCTAATAGCTAAGGTCTTAGACTCGTACTCTGGCCTAATGGTTAAGGTCTTAACTCTTACTCTGGCCTAATAGCTAAGGTCTTAACTCTTACTCCGGCCTAATAGCTAAGGTCTTAGACTCGTACTCTGGCCTAATGGTTAAGGTCTTAACTCTTACTCTGGCCGAATAGCTAGGGTCTTAGACTCGTACTCTTGCCTAATAGCTAAGGTCCTAGACTCGTACACTGGCCTACTGGTTAAGGTCTTAACTCTTACTCTGGCCTAATAACTAAGGTCTTAGACTCGTACTATGGACTAATAGCTAAGGTCTTAGACTCGTACTCTGGCCTACTGGTTAATGTCTTAACTCTTACTCTGGCCTAATAGCTACGGTCTTAGACTCGTACTCTGGCCTACTGGTTAAGGTCTTAACTCTTACTCTGGCCTACAGGTTAAGGTCTTAACTCTTACTCTGGCCTAATAGCTAAGGTCTTAGACTTGTACTCTGGCCTAATGGTTAAGGTCTTAACTATTACTCTGGCCTACTGGTTAAGGTCTTATCTCTTACTCTGGCCTAATAGATAAGGTCTTAACTCTAACTCTAGCCTAATATCTAAGGTCTTAAACTCGTACACTGGCCTAATGGTTAAGGTCTTAACTCTTACTCTGGCCTAATAGCTAAGGTCTTAACTCTTACTCTGGCCTAATAGCTAAGGTCTGAGACTCGTACTCTGGCCTAATGGTTAAGGTCTTAACTCTTACTCTGGCCTACTGGTTAAGGTCTTAACTCTTACTCTGGCCATCTGGTTATGGTCTTAACTCTTACTCTGACCTAATAGCTAAGGTCTTAACTCTTACTCTGGCCTAATAGCTAAGGTCTTAGACTCATACTCTGGCCTAATGGTTAAGGTCTTAACTCTTACTCTGGCCTAATAGCTAAGGTCTTAACTCTTACCCTGGCCTAATAGCTAAGGTCTTAGACTCGTACTCTGGCCTAATGGTTAAGGTCTTAACTCTTACTCTGGCCTACTGGTTAAGGTCTTAACTCTTACTCTGGCCTAATAGCTAAGGCCTTAACTCTTACTCTGGCCTAATAGCTAAGGTCTTAGACTCGTACTCTGGCCTAATGGTTAAGGTCTTAACTCTTACTCTTGCCTACTGGTTAAGGTCTTAACTCTTACTCTGGCCTAATAGCTAAGGTCTTAGACTCGTACTCTGGCCTAGTACGTAAGGTCTTAGACTCGTACTCTGGCCTAATAGCTAAGGTCTTAGACTCATACTCTGGCCTACTGGTTAAGGTCTTAACTCTTACTCTGGCCTAATAGCTAAGGTCTTAGACTCGTACTCTGGCCTAATAGCTAAGGTCTTAGATTCGTACTCTGGCCTAATAGCTAAGGTCTTAGACTCATACGCTGGCCTACTGGTTAAGGTCTTAACTCTTACTCTGGCCTACTGGTTAAGGTCCTAACTCTTACTCTGGCCTAATAGTTAAGGTCTTAGACTCGTACTCTGGCTTAATGGTTATGGTCTTAATTTTACACTGGCCTAATCGCGAAGGTCTTAGACTCGTACCCTGGCCTACAGGTTAAGGTCGTAACTCTTACTCTGGCCTAATAGCTAAGGTCTTAACTCTTACTCTGGCCTAATAGCTAAGGTCTTAGACTCGTACTATGGCCTACGGGTTAAGGTCTTAACTCTTACTCTGGCCTAATAGCTAAGGTCTTAGACTCGTACTCTGGCCTACTGGTTAAGGTCTTAACTCTTACTCTGGCCTAATAGCTAAGGTCTTAACTCTTACTCTGGCCTAATAGCTAAGGTCTTAGACTCTTACTCTGGCCTACTGGTTAATGTCTTAACTCTTACTCTGGCCATCTGGTTAAGGTCTTAACTCTTACTCTGACCTAATAGCTAAGGTCTTAACTCTTACTCTGGCCTAATAGCTAAGGTCTTAACTCTTACTCTGGCCTACTAGCTAAGGTCTTAGACGTGTACTCTGGCCTAATGGTTAAGGTCTTAACTCTTACTCTGGCCTAATAGCTAAGGTCTTAGACTCGTACTCTGGCCTACTGGTTAAGGTCTTAACTCTTACTCTGTGCTACTGGTTAAGGTCTTAGACTCGTACTCTGGCCTAATGTTTAAGGTCTTAACTCTTACTCTGGCCTACTGGTTAAGGTCTTAACTCTTACTCTGGCCTAATGGCTAAGGTCTTAACTCTTACTCTAGCCTAATAGCTAAGGTCTTAGACTCGTAGTCTGGCCTAATGGTTAAGGTCTTAACTCTTACTCTGGCCTAATAGCTAAGGTCTTAACTCTCACTCTGGCCTAATAGCTAAGGTCTTAACTCTTACTCTGGCCTAATAGCTAAGGTCTTAACTCTTACTCTGGCCTAATAGCTAAGGTCTTAACTCTTACTCTGGCCTAATAGCTAAGGTCTTAGACTCGTACTCTGGCCTACTGGTTAACGTCTTAACTCTTACTCTGGCCTACTGGTTAAGGTCTTAACTCTACTCTGGCCTAATAGCTAAGGTCTTAGACTCAAACTCTGGCCTAATGTTTAAGGTCTTAACTCTTACTCTAGCCTAATAGCTAAGATCTTAGACTCGTACTATGGCCTACAGGTTAAGGTCTTAACTCTTACTCTGGCCTAATAGCTAAGGTCTTAGACTCGTACTCTGGCCTAATGGTTAAGGTCTTAACTCTTACTCTGGCCTAATAGCTAAGGTCTTAGACTCGTACTATGGCCTACAGGTTAAGGTCTTAACTCTTACTCTGGCCTAATAGCTAAGGTCTTAGACTCGTACTCTGGCCTAATGGTTAAGGTCTTAACTATTACTCTGGCCTACTGGTTAAGGTCTTATCTCTTACTCTGGCCTAATAGATAAGGTCTTAACTCTAACTCTAGCATAATATCTAAGGTCTTAAACTCGTACACTGGCCTAATGTTTAAGGTCTTAACTCTTACTCTGGCCTAATAGCTAAGGTCTTAACTCTTACTCTGGCCTAATAGCTAAGGTCTTAGACTTGTACTCTGGCCTAATGGTTAAGGTCTTAACTCTTACTCTGGCCTACTGGTTAAGGTCTTAACTCTTACTCTGGCCATCTGGTTAAGGTCTTAACTCTTACTCTGACCTAATAGCTAAGGTCTTAACTCTTACTCTGGCCTAATAGCTAAGGTCTTAACTCTTACTCTGGCCTAATAGCTAAGGTCTTAGACTCATACTCTGGCCTAATGGTTAAGGTCTTAACTCTTACTCTGGCCTAATAGCTAAGGCCTTAACTCTTACTCTGGCCTAATAGCTAAGGTCTTAGACTCGTACTCTGGCCTAATGGTTAAGGTCTTAACTCTTACTCTGGCCTAATAGCTAAGGTCTTAGACTCGTACTCTGGCCTACTAGCTAAGGTCTTAGACGTGTACTCTGGCCTAATGGTTAAGGTCTTAACTCTTACTCTGGCTTAATAGCTAAGGTCTTAGACTCGTACTCTTGCCTACTGGTTAAGGTCTTAACTCTTACTCTGGGCTACTGGTTAAGGTCTTAGACTCGTACTCTGGCCTAATGTTTAAGGTCTTAACTCTTACTCTGGCCTAATAGCTAAGGTCTTAGACTCGTTCGCTGGCCTACTGGTTAAGGTCTTAACTCTTACTCTGGCCTACTGGTTAAGGTCTTAGCTCTTTCTCTGGCCTACTGGTTAAGGTCTTAACTCTTACTCTAGCCTAATAGCTAAGGTCTTAACTCTTACTCTGGCCTAATAGCTAAGGTCCTAACTCTTACTCTGGCCTAATAGCTAAGGTCTTAGACTAGTACTCTGGCCTAATGGTTAAGGTCTTAACTCTTACTCTGGCCTAATAGCTAAGGTCTTAACTCTTACTCTGGCCGAATAGCTAGGGTCTTAGACTCGTACTCTTGCCTAATAGCTAAGGTCTTAGACTCGTACACTGGCCTACTGGTTAAGGTCTTAACTCTTACTCTGGCCTAATAACTAAGGTCTTAGACTCGTACTATGGACTAATAGCTAAGGTCTTAGACTCGTACTCTGGCCTACTGGTTAATGTCTTAACTCTTACTCTGGCCTAATAGCTACGGTCTTAGACTCGTACTCTGGCCTACTGGTTAAGGTCTTAACTCTTACTCTGGCCTACAGGTTAAGGTCTTAACTCTTACTCTGGCCTAATAGCTAAGGTCTTAGACTTGTACTCTGGCCTAATGGTTAAGGTCTTAACTATTACTCTGGCCTACTGGTTAAGGTCTTATCTCTTACTCTGGCCTAATAGATAAGGTCTTAACTCTAACTCTAGCCTAATATCTAAGGTCTTAAACTCGTACACTGGCCTAATGGTTAAGGTCTTAACTCTTACTCTGGCCTAATAGCTAAGGTCTTAACTCTTACTCTGGCCTAATAGCTAAGGTCTTAGACTCGTACTCTGGCCTAATGGTTAAGGTCTTAACTCTTACTCTGGCCTACTGGTTAAGGTCTTAACTCTTACTCTGGCCATCTGGTTATGGTCTTAACTCTTACTCTGACCTAATAGCTAAGGTCTTAACTCTTACTCTGGCCTAATAGCTAAGGTCTTAGACTCGTACTCTGGCCTACTGGTTAAGGTCTTAACTCTTACTCTGGCCTAATAGCTAAGGTCTTAACTCTTACTCTGGCCTAATAGCTAAGGTCTTAGACTCTTACTCTGGCCTACTGGTTAATGTGTTAACTCTTACTCTGGCCTAATAGCTAAGGTCTTAGACTCATACTCTGGCCTACTGGTTAAGGTCTTAACTCTTACTCTGGCCTACTGGTTAAGGTCTTAACTCTTACTCTGGCCTAATAGCTAAGGTCTTAGACTTGTACTCTGGCCTAATGGTTAAGGTCTTAACTCTTACTCTGGCCTAATAGCTACGGTCTTAGACTCGTTCTCTGGCCTACTGGTTAAGGTCTTAACTCTTGCTCTGGCCTACTGGTTAAGGTCTTAACTCTTACTCTGGCCTAATAGTTAAGGTCTTAGACTCGTACTCTGTCCTAATGGTTAAGGTCCTAACTCTTACTCTGGCCTAATAGCTAAGGTCTTAGACTCGTACTCTTGCCTAATAGCTAAGGTCTTAGACTCATACTCTGGCCTACTGGTTAAGGTCTTAACTCTTACTCTGGCCTAATAACTAAGGTCTTAGACTCGTACTCTGGCCTAATAGCTAAGGTCTTAGATTCGTACTGTGGCCTACTGGCTAATGTCTTAACTCTTACTCTGGCCTAATAGCTAAGGTCTTAGACTCTTAATCTGCCCTACTGGTTAAGGTCTTAACTCTTACTCTGGCCTACTGGTTAAGGTCTTAACTCTTACTCTGGCCTAATAGCTAAGGTCTTAGACTTGTACTCTGACCTAATGGTTAAGGTCTTAACTCTTACTCTGGCCTACTGGTTAAGGTCTTAACTCTTACTCTGGCCTAATGGCTAAGGTCTTAACTCTTACTCTAGCCTAATAGCTAAGGTCTTAACTCTTACTCTGGCCTAATAGCTAAGGTCTTAACTCTCACTCTGGCCTAATAGCTAAGGTCTTAACTCTTACTCTGGCCTAATAGCTAAGGTCTTAACTCTTACTCTGGCCTAATAGCTAAGGTCTTAGACTCGTACTCTGGCCTACTGGTTAACGTCTTAACTCTTACTCTGGCCTACTGGTTAATGTCTTAACTCTTACTCTGGCCTAATAGCTAAGGTCTTTGACTCGTACTCTGGCCTAATTGTTAAGGTCTTAACTCTTACTCTGGCCTAATAGCTAAGGTCTTAGACACGTACTCTGGCCTAATGGTTAAGGTCTTAACTCTTACTCTGGCCTAATAGCTAAGGTCTTAGACTCGTACTATGGCCTACAAGTTAAGGTCTTAACTCTTACTCTGGCCTACAGGTTAAGGTCTTAACTCTACTCTGGCCTATTAGCTAATGTCTTAGACTCGAACTCCGGCCTAATGTTTAAGGTCTTAACTCTTACTCTGGCCTAATAGCTAAGGTCTTAGACTCGTTCTCTGGCCTACTGGTTAAGGTCTTAACTCTTGCTCTGGCCTACTGGTTAAGGTCTTAACTCTTACTCTGGCCTAATAGCTAAGGTCTTAGACTCGTACTCTGGCCTAATGGTTAAGGTCTTAACTCTTACTCTGGCCTAATAGCTAAGGTCTTAGACTCGTACTATGGCCTACAGGTTAAGGTCTTAACTCTTACTCTGGCCTAATAGCTAAGGTCTTAGACTCGTACTCTGGCCTAATGGTTAAGGTCTTAACTCTTACTCTGGCCTAATAGCTAAGGTCTAAGACTCGTACTATGGCATAATGGTTAAGGTCTTAACACTTACTCTGGCCTAATAGCTAAGGTCTTAGACTCGTACTCTGGCCTACTAGCTAAGGTCTTAGATGTGTACTCTGGCCTAATGGTTAAGGTCTTAACTCTTACTCTGGCCTAATAGCTAAGGTCTTAGACTCATACTCTGGCCTACTGGTTAAGGTCTTAACTCTTACTCTGGGCTACTGGTTAAGGTCTTAACTCTTACTCTGGCCTAATGGCTAAGGTCTCAACTCTTACTCTAGCCTAATAGCTAAGGTCTTAGACTCGTAGTCTGGCCTAATGGTTAAGGTCTTAACTCTTACTCTGGCCTAATAGCTAAGGTCTTAACTCTCACTCTGGCCTAATAGCTAAGGTCTTAACTCTTACTCTGGCCTAATAGCTAAGGTCTTAACTCTTACTCTGGCCTAATAGCTAAGGTCTTAGACTCGTACTCTGGCCTACTGGTTAACGTCTTAACTCTTACTCTGGCCTACTGGTTAATGTCTTAACTCTTACTCTGGCCTAATAGCTAAGGTCTTTGACTTGTACTCTGGCCTAATTGTTAAGGTCTTAACTCTTACTCTGGCCTAATAGCTAAGGTCTTAGACACGTACTCTGGCCTAATGGTTAAGGTCTTAACTCTTACTCTGGCCTAATAGCTGAGGTCTTAGACTCGTACTATGGCCTACAAGTTAAGGTATTAACTCTTACTCTGGCCTACTGGTTAAGGTCTTAATTCTTACTATGGCCTACAGGTTAAGGTCTTAACTCTACTCTGGCCTAATAGCTAAGGTCTTAGACTCAAACTCCGGCCTAATGTTTAAGGTCTTAACTCTTACTCTAGCCTAATAGCTAAGGTCTTAGACTCGTTCTCTGGCCTACTGGTTAAGGTCTTAACTCTTGCTCTGGCCTACTGGTTAAGGTCTTAACTCTTACTCTGGCCTAATAGCTAAGGTCTTAGACTCGTACTCTGGCCTAATGGTTAAGGTCTTAACTCTTACTCTGGCCTAATAGCTAACGTCTTAGACTCGTACTATGGCCTACAGGTTAAGGTCTTAACTCTTGCTCTGGCCTACTGGTTAAGGTCTTAACTCTTACTCTGGCCTAATAGCTAAGGTCTTAGACTCGTACTCTGGCCTAATGGTTAAGGTCTTAACTCTTACTCTGGCCTAATAGCTAAGGTCTTAGACTCGTACTCTGGCCTAATGGTTAAGGTCTTAACTCTTACTCTGGCCTAATAGCTAAGGTCTAAGACTTGTACTATGGCATAATGGTTAAGGTCTTAACACTTACTCTGGCCTAATAGCTAAGGTCTTAGACTCCTACTCTGGCCTACTAGCTAAGGTCTTAACTCTTACTCTGGCCTAATAGCTAAGGTCTTAGACTCGTACTCTGGTCTACTGGTTAACGTCTTAACTCTTACTCTGGCCTACTGGTTAATGTCTTAACTCTTACTCTGGCCTAATAGCTAAGGTCTTTGACTCGTACTCTGGCCTAATTGTTAAGGTCTTAACTCTTACTCTGGCCTAATAGCTAAGGTCTTAGACACGTACTCTGGCCTAATGGTTAAGGTCTTAACTCTTACTCTGGCCTAATAGCTAAGGTCTTAGACTCGTACTATGGCCTACAAGTTAAGGTCTTAACTCTTACTCTGGCCTACAGGTTAAGGTCTTAACTCTACTCTGGCCTATTAGCTAATGTCTTAGACTCGAACTCCGGCCTAATGTTTAAGGTCTTAACTCTTACTCTGGCCTAATAGCTAAGGTCTTAGACTCGTTCTCTGGCCTACTGGTTAAGGTCTTAACTCTTGCTCTGGCCTACTGGTTAAGGTCTTAACTCTTACTCTGGCCTAATAGCTAAGGTCTTAGACTCGTACTCTGGCCTAATGGTTAAGGTCTTAACTCTTACTCTGGCCTAATAGCTAAGGTCTTAGACTCGTACTCTGGCCTAATGGTTAAGGTCTTAACTCTTACTCTGGCCTAATAGCTAAGGTCTAAGACTCGTACTATGGCATAATGGTTAAGGTCTTAACACTTACTCTGGCCTAATAGCTAAGGTCTTAGACTCGTACTCTGGCCTACTAGCTAAGGTCTTAGACGTGTACTCTGGCCTAATGGTTAAGGTCTTAACTCTTACTCTGGCCTAATAGCTAAGGTCTTAGACTCATACTCTGGCCTACTGGTTAAGGTCTTAACTCTTACTCTGGGCTACTGGTTAAGGTCTTAGACTCGTACTCTTGCCTATAGTTTAAGGTCTTAACTCTTACTCTGGCCTACTGGTTAAGGTCTTAACTCTTACTCTGGCCTAATGGCTAAGGTCTCAACTCTTACTCTAGCCTAATAGCTAAGGTCTTAGACTCGTAGTCTGGCCTAATGGTTAAGGTCTTAACTCTTACTCTGGCCTAATAGCTAAGGTCTTAACTCTCACTCTGGCCTAATAGCTAAGGTCTTAACTCTTACTCTGGCCTAATAGCTAAGGTCTTAACTCTTACTCTGGCCTAATAGCTAAGGTCTTAGACTCGTACTCTGGCCTACTGGTTAACGTCTTAGACTCGTACTCTGGCCTACTGGTTAACGTCTTAACTCTTACTCTGGCCTACTGGTTAATGTCTTAACTCTTACTCTGGCCTAATAGCTAAGGTCTTTGACTTGTACTCTGGCCTAATTGTTAAGGTCTTAACTCTTACTCTGGCCTAATAGCTAAGGTCTTAGACACGTACTCTGGCCTAATGGTTAAGGTCTTAACTCTTACTCTGGCCTAATAGCTGAGGTCTTAGACTCGTACTATGGCCTACAAGTTAAGGTATTAACTCTTACTCTGGCCTACTGGTTAAGGTCTTAACTCTTGCTCTGGCCTACTGGTTAAGGTCTTAACTCTTACTCTGGCCTAATAGCTAAGGTCTTAGACTCGTACTCTGGCCTAATGGTTAAGGTCTTAACTCTTACTCTGGCCTAATAGCTAACGTCTTAGACTCGTACTATGGCCTACAGGTTAAGGTCTTAACTCTTGCTCTGGCCTACTGGTTAAGGTCTTAACTCTTACTCTGGCCTAATAGCTAAGGTCTTAGACTCGTACTCTGGCCTAATGGTTAAGGTCTTAACTCTTACTCTGGCCTAATAGCTAAGGTCTTAGACTCGTACTCTGGCCTAATGGTTAAGGTCTTAACTCTTACTCTGGCCTAATAGCTAAGGTCTAAGACTTGTACTATGGCATAATGGTTAAGGTCTTAACACTTACTCTGGCCTAATAGCTAAGGTCTTAGACTCGTACTCTGGCCTACTAGCTAAGGTCTTAACTCTTACTCTGGCCTAATAGCTAAGGTCTTAGACTCGTACTCTGGCCTACTGGTTAACGTCTTAACTCTTACTCTGGCCTACTGGTTAATGTCTTAACTCTTACTCTGGCCTAATAGCTAAGGTCTTTGACTCGTACTCTGGCCTAATTGTTAAGGTCTTAACTCTTACTCTGGCCTAATAGCTAAGGTCTTAGACACGTACTCTGGCCTAATGGTTAAGGTCTTAACTCTTACTCTGGCCTAATAGCTAAGGTCTTAGACTCGTACTATGGCCTACAAGTTAAGGTCTTAACTCTTACTCTGGCCTACAGGTTAAGGTCTTAACTCTACTCTGGCCTATTAGCTAATGTCTTAGACTCGAACTCCGGCCTAATGTTTAAGGTCTTAACTCTTACTCTGGCCTAATAGCTAAGGTCTTAGACTCGTTCTCTGGCCTACTGGTTAAGGTCTTAACTCTTGCTCTGGCCTACTGGTTAAGGTCTTAACTCTTACTCTGGCCTAATAGCTAAGGTCTTAGACTCGTACTCTGGCCTAATGGTTAAGGTCTTAACTCTTACTCTGGCCTAATAGCTAAGGTCTTAGACTCGTACTATGGCCTACAGGTTAAGGTCTTAACTCTTACTCTGGCCTAATAGCTAAGGTCTTAGACTCGTACTCTGGCCTAATGGTTAAGGTCTTAACTCTTACTCTGGCCTAATAGCTAAGGTCTAAGACTCGTACTATGGCATAATGGTTAAGGTCTTAACACTTACTCTGGCCTAATAGCTAAGGTCTTAGACTCGTACTCTGGCCTACTAGCTAAGGTCTTAGACGTGTACTCTGGCCTAATGGTTAAGGTCTTAACTCTTACTCTGGCCTAATAGCTAAGGTCTTAGACTCATACTCTGGCCTACTGGTTAAGGTCTTAACTCTTACTCTGGGCTACTGGTTAAGGTCTTAGACTCGTACTCTTGCCTATAGTTTAAGGTCTTAACTCTTACTCTGGCCTACTGGTTAAGGTCTTAACTCTTACTCTGGCCTAATGGCTAAGGTCTCAACTCTTACTCTAGCCTAATAGCTAAGGTCTTAGACTCGTAGTCTGGCCTAATGGTTAAGGTCTTAACTCTTACTCTGGCCTAATAGCTAAGGTCTTAACTCTCACTCTGGCCTAATAGCTAAGGTCTTAACTCTTACTCTGGCCTAATAGCTAAGGTCTTAACTCTTACTCTGGCCTAATAGCTAAGGTCTTAGACTCGTACTCTGGCCTACTGGTTAACGTCTTAACTCTTACTCTGGCCTACTGGTTAATGTCTTAACTCTTACTCTGGCCTAATAGCTAAGGTCTTTGACTTGTACTCTGGCCTAATTGTTAAGGTCTTAACTCTTACTCTGGCCTAATAGCTAAGGTCTTAGACACGTACTCTGGCCTAATGGTTAAGGTCTTAACTCTTACTCTGGCCTAATAGCTGAGGTCTTAGACTCGTACTATGGCCTACAAGTTAAGGTATTAACTCTTACTCTGGCCTACTGGTTAAGGTCTTAATTCTTACTATGGAGTACAGGTTAAGGTCTTAACTCTACTCTGGCCTAATAGCTAAGGTCTTAGACTCAAACTCCGGCCTAATGTTTAAGGTCTTAACTCTTACTCTAGCCTAATAGCTAAGGTCTTAGACTCGTTCTCTGGCCTACTGGTTAAGGTCTTAACTCTTGCTCTGGCCTACTGGTTAAGGTCTTAACTCTTACTCTGGCCTAATAGCTAAGGTCTTAGACTCGTACTCTGGCCTAATGGTTAAGGTCTTAACTCTTACTCTGGCCTAATAGCTAACGTCTTAGACTCGTACTATGGCCTACAGGTTAAGGTCTTAACTCTTGCTCTGGCCTACTGGTTAAGGTCTTAACTCTTACTCTGGCCTAATAGCTAAGGTCTTAGACTCGTACTCTGGCCTAATGGTTAAGGTCTTAACTCTTACTCTGGCCTAATAGCTAAGGTCTTAGACTCGTACTCTGGCCTAATGGTTAAGGTCTTAACTCTTACTCTGGCCTAATAGCTAAGGTCTAAGACTTGTACTATGGCATAATGGTTAAGGTCTTAACACTTACTCTGGCCTAATAGCTAAGGTCTTAGACTCGTACTCTAGCCTACTAGCTAAGGTCTTAGAAGTGTACTCTCGCCTAATGGTTAAGGTCTTAACTCTTACTCTGGCCTAATAGCTAAGGTCTTAGACTCGTACTCTGGCCTACTGGTTAAGGTCTTAACTCTTACTCTGGGCTACTGGTTAAGGTCTTAGACTCGTACTCTGGCCTAATGTTTAAGGTCTTAACTCTTACTCTGGCCTAATAGCTAAGGTCTTAGACTCGTTCGCTGGCCTACTGGTTAAGTTCTTAACTCTTACTCTGGCCTACTGGTTAAGGTCTTAGCTCTTTCTCTGGCCTACTGGTTAAGGTCTTAACTCTTACTCTAGCCTAATAGCTAAGGTCTTAACTCTTACTCTGGCCTAATAGCTAAGGTCTTAACTCTTACTCTGGCCTAATAGCTAAGGTCTTAGACTCGTACTCTGGCCTAATGGTTAAGGTCTTAACTCTTACTCTGGCCTAATAGCTAAGGTCTTAACTCTTACTCTGGCCGAATAGCTAGGGTCTTAGACTCGTACTCTTGCCTAATAGCTAAGGTCTTAGACTCGTACACTGGCCTACTGGTTAAGGTCTTAACTCTTACTCTGGCCTAATAACTAAGGTCTTAGACTCGTACTATGGACTAATAGCTAAGGTCTTAGACTCGTACTCTGGCCTACTGGTTAATGTCTTAACTCTTACTCTGGCCTAATAGCTACGGTCTTAGACTCGTACTCTGGCCTACTGGTTAAGGTCTTAACTCTTACTCTGGCCTACAGGTTAAGGTCTTAACTCTTACTCTGGCCTAATAGCTAAGGTCTTAGACTTGTACTCTGGCCTAATGGTTAAGGTCTTAACTATTACTCTGGCCTACTGGTTAAGGTCTTATCTCTTACTCTGGCTGTAGGAGAGTGGAATCTGACTAATGGTTGCCCCCAACTTTTTGCCTGGTATTTAAGTGGTTTTTGACTAGTCTGGCTGGGATCCTGCTATCCAGGACCCCAGCCTATCTGCTTTCTCCCTAAAACTGTTGTGAGTACTCTAGGTACAAACATAATTGGATGCTGGGCATGCCCTTCCAGTCCCTTGTAGATGGTACCCTAGGTACCCAGGGCATGGGTCCCCCAGTAGGCCTACCAGGGCTGCAGCACTTATTGTGCCACCCTGGGACAGCCACCCAAACTGACACCACCAGGCCACTACTGTAGCCTGGGTAAGGTGGTGCTAGCACCCCTTACAGGGACGTAGGTACCCTATGTCCCATACCATTACAACACATATACTCTCATAGGTCACCCCTATGGCAGGCCCTGGTAATCCTACAGGGCTGGGTGCTGAGGTATGTGTGAGGGGGGACCCCTACATGAGTAGGACCTCTCTGCAACCTTCGTAACACCGTTACTGGGTTGTTTGTAGTGTAGCCATACCATATACTCTACCGCATTATAAGTTATTGCGTCATCGCTGTAACTTGGGACTGGCTACACAGAACCATATCGTGTTTGGTGTCAAACATGAAGGAATCATACCCCCAGTCCAGCCATGGGCATGGGGGCACGATTCCCCCTTGCTAGGAGGGTGATATGGGAAAAGCGGTATATTTTAGTCACCAATTTAAAAGTGCACGTGTACCACAAAATGGCTACTGTTCGCCACCTACACGACTCTGGCTGGCTGTTGCTGGGGAAAATCCCAGCCTCTCCAGCTGGACAATAGGGCTCCTGTGGCAGGGAGGTGCCAGCACCTCCCCAGACAGGATAATGTGGATTGGAACAGGGTGGGTGCACCAAATGTCCATTCAGAGTTGCACGTAGGCAGCTGCAGAGCCCCAACTCTGCATACACCGCCTGGAACCGGTTCAGGGGCATCCTGCCCCTCGCCCAGGCGGGAAAAACACAAAGGGGAGTGGGTGTAGCCACCCTTTCCCGCCTCTACTCTGATTGGTAGGCTCGCTTTGGGACCATCCCCTAATCTTGGGGATATATGGGAATAACTTTGCCCTAGACCCTCAGATTCGTACAGGACTTCACAGAACTGACCTTCGACGAGCTGCTGCCCAGCTGACTGAAGAAATCTCCCTTGGGATAAAGGAGTTATCCCCCTGCTTGGCAGGCACCTAAAAGACTACAAGATACCCGGTTGGAACTTCGTTGCTCTCACGACCTTCGACGCCTTCCAGCAACCTCGAGGTGGGTCTCCAGTGCATCCCAGCGTCCTGTGAGTGTGCCCAGCAAGTCTGAGCACCCTGGACCACGTGGGTGTCGAGATCCCCGCATACCCCGAGACACCGGCCACCTCTTGTCCAGCACACGACCCCGACCAGTGGGGAAGTTGTGCTTTGGCCCATTCTTGAGCCAACCTTCAAGCAGCATTTGTGCCGACCCTCAGCTCCCTGGCCCGCTCCGGTGGCCCGTGGGAGCCCTTTTACGCACTCCATTTTGCTGCCTTCCACGGTCCCTTGTCCCTCGACTTGTGGGCCCTGACGGAGGACAATCTTCTTTCCTAAGAGTTCCCCGGGTTGCTCCAGGCCTGCTCTACGCTCCCTGCAAAGGAGAGCACCCTCAGACCACGTGGGTCTGCACCAGCAGCTGCTTTGTTCATCTTGCGTGGGTTGCGGTTGCCAATGCTTAGTGGATCCAATCGGGACACTAACACCGCAGCGACCCTCAGCCGACGTGGGACAGTCGCCCTCCAGAAGCTGGCCTTCCTTGAAGCCTCCCGGAGCCCGTGACTGCAGAGCCCAGCTGTACCTTCCACACCTGAAGCACCCGACATCCACGAGCTCCTTCCTGTGAGCTCCCTGGTCACTGTGCTGTGACCCAGACTCTGTCCCCTCTGCTTTCAGGTTCATCTTTGTCTTTTCTTCAACTTCAATCTTCACGACTTCAGCGACACTTCCAGCTAGCAGCAGTTTGGACTCCTTTTCCATAGAAAATCAGCCCGCGACCCGACACCAGAATCGACCTATGCACCCGGCTTCCCTGGGGCAGGTAACAGTGGTACTTCGGTACTTCCGTGGTGGTGGGCTCTCCAAAGCCTTAAGTCTCAAGCCTTAACTTTGTACTGTTGTTAGAAGTGTCCTTAAACCTTAATTATTCAACCGCGACATTCTCCATAGGCTAACATTGCGATCCCGACAGCAGCTTCTCGCACTGCACACGCCTCCCGTGGGTCCCCTTCCTCTTAACTGTGGGTGGATTCTTAAGGGGCCAGCGATCCTGAATGCCCTAGGCATTGCCTGTAGAATTGTCGTGGTTCTTATACCACTATTTTAGTATATGGTTTGGTCCCCCCCTGGGGCCCATTGATTTCTGTGCTATTTATTGTGTTTAGAAATGCTTGTTTGAATTGTAACTTTGCCACTAGCCACATAAAGTGACTGTGGGATTCTGTCTAGAATAAATACATATATTTTATATATATACCTGTGTGGGCTACTCTTTCATTTGGTTATTCAAGAGGTTATTATGGTAAAACAATAAGCTTAACACTCCTTCAAGACTTAGCCTGAAGGCTGCTCTCCACAGCTACCACTAGGATAGCTTTCTTTAAAGGTTGTCTTAAACCTACCATCAATAGGAGTCGAATTGGACTGGTGCAAGGTGTCCCTATAACTAGGAACAGCATATGCCAGGCCAACTTCTCACATTGGTGTGCAGCGGTTGGATTCAAGCTTGCCATTGTTTTACCAGATAACAAATTGAATTTCTAAAGTGAAAGCCACAAGGTACCAAAGGTACATATAAATTCAAGCTAGAATACAATAAGTTCTACTGAACTTGGAGTTGTGTGTAGAGGGTTTAGCACACCTTGACTACAACTCAAGAGAGGGTTCAGTAGGCCACACTCAGTGTAGGTAGATACATCACTACACTAAACATGTCTTCCAGTGGCACTAAGGCTATGGAAGGACCCCAGAGGGTCCCAGTAGATAAGTATGATAATTTCACCTTTGCTGAGCTCAGGGAAATGTGCACCCTTAGGAAACTGAAGACAGAAAGAGGTGCCAACACAAAACGTCTCAAAGAGATCTTGCTCATAGCAGACTTTATGGAGTCCATAGGATCCAGAGGGATGGACAACGTGGGTGGGCACCCCTCAGAAGAGGACACTCCCAGAGTAGAATCTGAAGAGGAACAGGAAGAGGATGAAAATCCTGACCTGGAAGACACAAACCACTCACAGCATGGAAGTGATGGCCCAAGAGGCACTCCTTCCACCCTTAAAAGGAGAGTGGTGGGTCCAAGAAGGAACAGATCCCCCTCAGTGGGATCCAACCATTCTAAGGGATCCAAAGGGTCCTCTGCCTCTTCTCAGAGAAGAGAATCCTCTCATGAGAGGAAATGCAGACTGATCAAATTTGAGCAGGCTAAGCTTCAGCTTAAAAGAGAACAGTTAGCATTAGACAGGGAAACCCTGGAGCTTCAGAAAGCTTCAAAGAAATGGGGTCTAGAGATCCCTGGTGGCAGTGATGAAACCCCTAGAGTTAGAGAGAGAGTCCCTGACAATAGGAACCTCCACAAGATTGTGCCCCCCTATCAGAATGGGGATGATATCCACAAATGGATATCTGCTCTTGAAAGGGCCTGTAGAGTACAGAGGGTCCCTGTAGAGCAGTGGGCAGCAATCCTGTGGCTCTCCTTTTCAGATAAAGGGAGAGACAAGCTCCTCTCTGTAAGAGAAGAGGATGCTGATGATTATTATGTCCTGAAAGATGCTTTAATAGATGGGTTTGGCTTAACCACTGATCAATACAGACTTAAGTTCAGAGACACCCAGAAAGCACAAAATCAGGATTGGGTAGACTTTGTGGATTGTGCAACCAAGGCACTGGAAGGTTGGTTAAATGGCAGTAAAGTTAATGATTATCAAGGATTGTATAATCTCATTATGAGGGAGCAGATTCTTAATAATTGTCAGAACCAACTTTTACACCAGCACCTGGTGGACTCTGATCTGACCTCTCCCCAAGAATTGGGAAAGAAGGCAGACAAATGGGTCAGAACCAGGATCAGGCCTAAGAACCAAGTTGGTGACCAGAAGAAGGATTCCACTAAGCCCAAAGAGAAAGGTGGGGATGATAAACAAGAAAAGTCATCTGAAGGGCCCCAACAAACCAGTGCTGGGGGTGGGTCCCAAAATCCTTCCTCTAATGTCAAGAAACCCTATTGCCATGTCTGTAAGAAACCTGGCCACTGGAAAACTGACTCCAGCTGTCCTAAAAATGGCAATAAAGAAAATGTTCCTCCAAAACCTGCTCCAACACCTCCTGTTACTACTAGTAGTAATCCCCCAGGTGGTGGGAGTGCACCCAAAAACTTAGTTGGGTTCTCTTTGGGGACAGCAGTGGACTCTGGCCTAGCCAGGTCCCCTGCATTAGCAACTATGGTCTGTGATGGTGGCATGGGGTTTGCCAACTTTACCATGAGCCCCAGTATTCTGGGCAGGTACAGACAAGAACCAATAATCAATGGTCAGAAGGCTGTGGCCTATAAGGACACAGGGGCTACTGTCACCATGGTGACCAAGAGGCTAGTGCCCCTAGATCAGCTTTTACCTGGGTTTAGCTATCAGGTGACCAACATTGATGGAGTTAGGAAAGATCATCCCATGGCAGTGATAAATCTCAGCTGGGGAGGAGTCACTGGCCCCAAGAGGGTGGCAGTGTCCCCAAACTTGCCTGTAGATTGTTTACTGGGGAATGATCTAGAAATCTCAGCCTGGGCTGAGGTTGACCACAAGGCCCATTTGAAAATGGTAGGAATTCCTGAGAGAGTGGATGAGACCCTGAGGGCCTCACCTCCACCCCAGGAGAAAATAGAAAGAGTGAAGCCTGAAACAATGGATCACTCTACACAAACAGAGAGCATAGGGGAGGAAGAGCAGTCTTCCCCCCACCAGACTACAGGAAAAGGGCAAGTTTCTCAGGGAACTGACCCTGCCCCTTGTGAAGTAACTGCCCCAGAAGTGGACAGGCTTGGCCTGCCCACCTCTCTGATGGCAGGGGATCCTTCCAAGGTGGTACCCAGTCTGGAGCAGGTATCCTGCCCCTCTCTACCCTGCCTCAGTCAGCCCAGGGCTGCAGAGGTCAGGGAGGCCAGTGGACCCTTACTGGGCCCCTGTCCAGAGGAACCCCCTCATCAAGAGATTAGGGACACCCAGCAGAGTAGTTTCAGCCAGGTGAATATTCCTCTACAAACTGAGGGATCCCCCTTACCCCTAGGTATAGGCACCCCTCAAATGGATGTTGTTGAGCACAGGGAAACCTGGGGCCTAGCTGCCCCAAACCTTCCAGTGCCCTCCACTATTCCAGCCAAAGGGATCCAGCCCCCAGCTGTAGGCAGCCAGAGGTTGACCCTTAGGGCCAGATATGACACCGTCATGGGCAGAAAGGCTTCCATAGTGGCCAGTGATCTGAGGAGGTTGAGACCAACCCAAGTAGGGTCTCACTTCCAGACTCAGACACCCCACCAGCCCACCTCTGACCCAAAAACCAATACAGGTAATTTCCCTAGACTTTGGAGAAACTCTAGAACCCCTTGGGGTAGGATTTCCCAAGTGGACCATGACACAGGGAGCAACCATGTTAGTACAGGTTCTTCCTTATATGGCCACTCAGGAAATAAAGGCTTATCTGGACAAGGTTAGCCTTATCTCCTTTCGTTTGGGGGGGGGTTATGTAGGAGAGTGGAATCTGACTAATGGTTGCCCCCAACTTTTTGCCTGGTATTTAAGTGGTTTTTGACTAGTCTGGCTGGGATCCTGCTATCCAGGACCCCAGCCTATCTGCTTTCTCCCTAAAACTGTTGTGAGTACTCTAGGTACAAACATAATTGGATGCTGGGCATGCCCTTCCAGTCCCTTGTAGATGGTACCCTAGGTACCCAGGGCATGGGTCCCCCAGTAGGCCTACCAGGGCTGCAGCACTTATTGTGCCACCCTGGGACAGCCACCCAAACTGACACCACCAGGCCACTACTGTAGCCTGGGTAAGGTGGTGCTAGCACCCCTTACAGGAACGTAGGTACCCTATGTCCCATACCATTACAACACATATACTCTCATAGGTCACCCCTATGGCAGGCCCTGGTAATCCTACAGGGCTGGGTGCTGAGGTATGTGTGAGGGGGGACCCCTACATGAGTAGGACCTCTCTGCAACCTTCGTAACACCGTTACTGGGTTGTTTGTAGTGTAGCCATACCATATACTCTACCGCATTATAAGTTATTGCGTCATCGCTGTAACTTGGGACTGGCTACACAGAACCATATCGTGTTTGGTGTCAAACATGAAGGAATCATACCCCCAGTCCAGCCATGGGCATGGGGGCACGATTCCCCCTTGCTAGGAGGGTGATATGGGAAAAGCGGTATATTTTAGACACCAATTTAAAAGTGCACGTGTACCACAAAATGGCTACTGTTCGCCACCTACACGACTCTGGCTGGCTGTTGCTGGGGAAAATCCCAGCCTCTCCAGCTGGACAATAGGGCTCCTGTGGCAGGGAGGTGCCAGCACCTCCCCAGACAGGATAATGTGGATTGGAACAGGGTGGGTGCACCAAATGTCCATTCAGAGTTGCACGTAGGCAGCTGCAGAGCCCCAACTCTGCATACACCGCCTGGAACCGGTTCAGGGGCATCCTGCCCCTCGCCCAGGCGGGAAAAACACAAAGGGGAGTGGGTGTAGCCACCCTTTCCCGCCTCTACTCTGATTGGTAGGCTCGCTTTGGGACCATCCCCTAATCTTGGGGATATATGGGAATAACTTTGCCCTAGAGCCTCAGATTCGTACAGGACTTCACAGAACTGACCTTCGACGAGCTGCTGCCCAGCTGACTGAAGAAATCTCCCTTGGGATAAAGGAGTTATCCCCCTGCTTGGCAGGCACCTAAAAGACTACAAGATACCCGGTTGGAACTTCGTTGCTCTCACGACCTTCGACGCCTTCCAGCAACCTCGAGGTGGGTCTCCAGTGCATCCCAGCGTCCTGTGAGTGTGCCCAGCAAGTCTGAGCACCCTGGACCACGTGGGTGTCGAGATCCCCGCATACCCCGAGACACCGGCCACCTCTTGTCCAGCACACGACCCCGACCAGTGGGGAAGTTGTGCTTTGGCCCATTCTTGAGCCAACCTTCAAGCAGCATTTGTGCCGACCCTCAGCTCCCTGGCCCGCTCCGGTGGCCCGTGGGAGCCCTTTTACGCACTCCATTTTGCTGCCTTCCACGGTCCCTTGTCCCTCGACTTGTGGGCCCTGACGGAGGACAATCTTCTTTCCTAAGAGTTCCCCGGGTTGCTCCAGGCCTGCTCTACGCTCCCTGCAAAGGAGAGCACCCTCAGACCACGTGGGTCTGCACCAGCAGCTGCTTTGTTCATCTTGCGTGGGTTGCGGTTGCCAATGCTTAGTGGATCCAATCGGGACACTAACACCGCAGCGACCCTCAGCCGACATGGGACAGTCGCCCTCCAGAAGCTGGCCTTCCTTGAAGCCTCCCGGAGCCCGTGACTGCAGAGCCCAGCTGTACCTTCCACACCTGAAGCACCCGACATCCACGAGCTCCTTCCTGTGAGCTCCCTGGTCACTGTGCTGTGACCCAGACTCTGTCCCCTCTGCTTTCAGGTTCATCTTTGTCTTTTCTTCAACTTCAATCTTCACGACTTCAGCGACACTTCCAGCTAGCAGCAGTTTGGACTCCTTTTCCATAGAAAATCAGCCCGCGACCCGACACCAGAATCGACCTATGCACCCGGCTTCCCTGGGGCAGGTAACAGTGGTACTTCGGTACTTCCGTGGTGGTGGGCTCTCCAAAGCCTTAAGTCTCAAGCCTTAACTTTGTACTGTTGTTAGAAGTGTCCTTAAACCTTAATTATTCAACCGCGACATTCTCCATAGGCTAACATTGCGATCCCGACAGCAGCTTCTCGCACTGCACACGCCTCCCGTGGGTCCCCTTCCTCTTAACTGTGGGTGGATTCTTAAGGGGCCAGCGATCCTGAATGCCCTAGGCATTGCCTGTAGAATTGTCGTGGTTCTTATACCACTATTTTAGTATATGGTTTGGTCCCCCCCTGGGGCCCATTGATTTCTGTGCTATTTATTGTGTTTAGAAATGCTTGTTTGAATTGTAACTTTGCCACTAGCCACATAAAGTGACTGTGGGATTCTGTCTAGAATAAATACATATATTTTATATATATACCTGTGTGGGCTACTCTTTCATTTGGTTATTCAAGAGGTTATTATGGTAAAACAATAAGCTTAACACTCCTTCAAGACTTAGCCTGAAGGCTGCTCTCCACAGCTACCACTAGGATAGCTTTCTTTAAAGGTTGTCTTAAACCTACCATCAATAGGAGTCGAATTGGACTGGTGCAAGGTGTCCCTATAACTAGGAACAGCATATGCCAGGCCAACTTCTCACACTGGCCTAATAGATAAGGTCTTAACTCTAACTCTAGCCTAATATCTAAGGTCTTAAACTCGTACACTGGCCTAATGGTTAAGGTCTTAACTCTTACTCTGGCCTAATAGCTAAGGTCTTAACTCTTACTCTGGCCTAATAGCTAAGGTCTTAGACTCGTACTCTGGCCTACTGGTTAAGGTCTTAACTCTTACTCTGGCCTAATAGCTAAGGTCTTAACTCTTACTCTGTCCTAATAGCTAAGGTCTTAGACTCGTACTCTGGCCTACTGGTTAAGGTCTTAACTCTTACTCTGGCCTAATAGCTAAGGTCTTAACTCTTACTCTGGCCTAATAGCTAAGGTCTTAGACTCTTACTCTGGCCTACTGGTTAATGTCTTAACTCTTACTCTGGCCTAATAGCTAAGGTCTTAGACTCATACTCTGGCCTACTGGTTAAGGTCTTAACTCTTACTCTGGCCTACTGGTTAAGGTCTTAACTCTTACTCTGGCCTAATAGCTAAGGTCTTAGACTTGTACTCTGGCCTAATGGTTAAGGTCTTAACTCTTACTCTGGCCTAATAGCTAAGGTCTTAGACTCGTTCTCTGGCCTACTGGTTAAGGTCTTAACTCTTGCTCTGGCCTACTGGTTAAGGTCTTAACTCTTACTCTGGCCTAATAGTTAAGGTCTTAGACTCGTACTCTGTCCTAATGGTTAAGGTCCTAACTCTTACTCTGGCCTAATAGCTAAGGTCTTAGACTCGTACTCTTGCCTAATAGCTAAGGTCTTAGACTCATACTCTGGCCTACTGGTTAAGGTCTTAACTCTTACTCTGGCCTAATAACTAAGGTCTTAGACTCGTACTCTGGCCTAATAGCTAAGGTCTTAGACTCGTACTGTGGCCTACTGGCTAATGTCTTAACTCTTACTCTGGCCTAATAGCTAAGGTCTTAGACTCTTAATCTGCCCTACTGGTTAAGGTCTTAACTCTTACTCTGGCCTACTGGTTAAGGTCTTAACTCTTACTCTGGCCTAATAGCTAAGGTCTTAGACTTGTACTCTGACCTAATGGTTAAGGTCTTAACTCTTACTCTGGCCTACTGGTTAAGGTCTTAACTCTTACTCTGGCCTAATGGCTAAGGTCTCAACTCTTACTCTAGCCTAATAGCTAAGGTCTTAGACTCGTAGTCTGGCCTAATGGTTAAGGTCTTAACTCTTACTCTGGCCTAATAGCTAAGGTCTTAACTCTCACTCTGGCCTAATAGCTAAGGTCTTAACTCTTACTCTGGCCTAATAGCTAAGGTCTTAACTCTTACTCTGGCCTAATAGCTAAGGTCTTAGACTCGTACTCTGGCCTACTGGTTAACGTCTTAACTCTTACTCTGGCCTACTGGTTAATGTCTTAACTCTTACTATGGCCTAATAGCTAAGGTCTTTGACTTGTACTCTGGCCTAATTGTTAAGGTCTTAACTCTTACTCTGGCCTAATAGCTAAGGTCTTAGACACGTACTCTGGCCTAATGGTTAAGGTCTTAACTCTTACTCTGGCCTAATAGCTGAGGTCTTAGACTCGTACTATGGCCTACAAGTTAAGGTATTAACTCTTACTCTGGCCTACTGGTTAAGGTCTTAACTCTTGCTCTGGCCTACTGGTTAAGGTCTTAACTCTTACTCTGGCCTAATAGCTAAGGTCTTAGACTCGTACTCTGGCCTAATGGTTAAGGTCTTAACTCTTACTCTGGCCTAATAGCTAACGTCTTAGACTCGTACTATGGCCTACAGGTTAAGGTCTTAACTCTTGCTCTGGCCTACTGGTTAAGGTCTTAACTCTTACTCTGGCCTAATAGCTAAGGTCTTAGACTCGTACTCTGGCCTAATGGTTAAGGTCTTAACTCTTACTCTGGCCTAATAGCTAAGGTCTTAGACTCGTACTCTGGCCTAATGGTTAAGGTCTTAACTCTTACTCTGGCCTAATAGCTAAGGTCTAAGACTTGTACTATGGCATAATGGTTAAGGTCTTAACACTTACTCTGGCCTAATAGCTAAGGTCTTAGACTCGTACTCTGGCCTACTAGCTAAGGTCTTAACTCTTACTCTGGCCTAATAGCTAAGGTCTTAGACTCGTACTCTGGCCTACTGGTTAACGTCTTAACTCTTACTCTGGCCTACTGGTTAATGTCTTAATTCTTACTCTGGCCTAATAGCTAAGGTCTTTGACTCGTACTCTGGCCTAATTGTTAAGGTCTTAACTCTTACTCTGGCCTAATAGCTAAGGTCTTAGACACGTACTCTGGCCTAATGGTTAAGGTCTTAACTCTTACTCTGGCCTAATAGCTAAGGTCTTAGACTCGTACTATGGCCTACAAGTTAAGGTCTTAACTCTTACTCTGTGCTACTGGTTAAGGTCTTAGACTCGTACTCTGGCCTAATGTTTAAGGTCTTAACTCTTACTCTGGCCTACTGGTTAAGGTTTTAACTCTTACTCTGGCCTAATGGCTAAGGTCTTAACTCTTACTCTAGCCTAATAGCTAAGGTCTTAGACTCGTAGTCTGGCCTAATGGTTAAGGTCTTAACTCTTACTCTGGCCTAATAGCTAAGGTCTTAACTCTCACTCTGGCCTAATAGCTAAGGTCTTAACTCTTACTCTGGCCTAATAGCTAAGGTCTTAACTCTTACTCTGGCCTAATAGCTAAGGTCTTAACTCTTACTCTGGCCTAATAGCTAAGGTCTTAGACTCGTACTCTGGCCTACTGGTTAACGTCTTAACTCTTACTCTGGCCTACTGGTTAAGGTCTTAACTCTACTCTGGCCTAATAGCTAAGGTCTTAGACTCAAACTCCGGCCTAATGTTTAAGATCTTAACTCTTACTCTAGCCTAATAGCTAAGATCTTAGACTCGTACTATGACCTACAGGTTAAGGTCTTAACTCTTACTCTGGCCTAATAGCTAAGGTCTTAGACTCGTACTCTGGCCTAATGGTTAAGGTCTTAACTCTTACTCTGGCCTAATAGCTAAGGTCTTAGACTCGTACTATGGCCTACAGGTTAAGGTCTTAACTCTTACTCTGGCCTAATAGCTAAGGTCTTAGACTCGTACTCTGGCCTAATGGTTAAGGTCTTAACTATTACTCTGGCCTACTGGTTAAGGTCTTATCTCTTACTCTGGCCTAATAGATAAGGTCTTAACTCTAACTCTAGCATAATATCTAAGGTCTTAAACTCGTACACTGGCCTAATGTTTAAGGTCTTAACTCTTACTCTGGCCTAATAGCTAAGGTCTTAACTCTTACTCTGGCCTAATAGCTAAGGTCTTAGACTTGTACTCTGGCCTAATGGTTAAGGTCTTAACTCTTACTCTGGCCTACTGGTTAAGGTCTTAACTCTTACTCTGGCCATCTGGTTAAGGTCTTAACTCTTACTCTGACCTAATAGCTAAGGTCTTAACTCTTACTCTGGCCTAATAGCTAAGGTCTTAACTCTTACTCTGGCCTAATAGCTAAGGTCTTAGACTCATACTCTGGCCTAATGGTTAAGGTCTTAACTCTTACTCTGGCCTAATAGCTAAGGCCTTAACTCTTACTCTGGCCTAATAGCTAAGGTCTTAGACTCGTACTCTGGCCTAATGGTTAAGGTCTTAACTCTTACTCTGGCCTAATAGCTAAGGTCTTAGACTCGTACTCTGGCCTACTAGCTAAGGTCTTAGACGTGTACTCTGGCCTAATGGTTAAGGTCTTAACTCTTACTCTGGCTTAATAGCTAAGGTCTTAGACTCGTACTCTTGCCTACTGGTTAAGGTCTTAACTCTTACTCTGGGCTACTGGTTAAGGTCTTAGACTCGTACTCTGGCCTAATGTTTAAGGTCTTAACTCTTACTCTGGCCTAATAGCTAAGGTCTTAGACTCGTTCGCTGGCCTACTGGTTAAGGTCTTAACTCTTACTCTGGCCTACTGGTTAAGGTCTTAGCTCTTTCTCTGGCCTACTGGTTAAGGTCTTAACTCTTACTCTAGCCTAATAGCTAAGGTCTTAACTCTTACTCTGGCCTAATAGCTAAGGTCTTAACTCTTACTCTGGCCTAATAGCTAAGGTCTTAGACTAGTACTCTGGCCTAATGGTTAAGGTCTTAACTCTTACTCTGGCCTAATAGCTAAGGTCTTAACTCTTACTCTGGCCGAATAGCTAGGGTCTTAGACTCGTACTCTTGCCTAATAGCTAAGGTCTTAGACTCGTACACTGGCCTACTGGTTAAGGTCTTAACTCTTACTCTGGCCTAATAACTAAGGTCTTAGACTCGTACTATGGACTAATAGCTAAGGTCTTAGACTCGTACTCTGGCCTACTGGTTAATGTCTTAACTCTTACTCTGGCCTAATAGCTACGGTCTTAGACTCGTACTCTGGCCTACTGGTTAAGGTCTTAACTCTTACTCTGGCCTACAGGTTAAGGTCTTAACTCTTACTCTGGCCTAATAGCTAAGGTCTTAGACTTGTACTCTGGCCTAATGGTTAAGGTCTTAACTATTACTCTGGCCTACTGGTTAAGGTCTTATCTCTTACTCTGGCCTAATAGATAAGGTCTTAACTCTAACTCTAGCCTAATATCTAAGGTCTTAAACTCGTACACTGGCCTAATGGTTAAGGTCTTAACTCTTACTCTGGCCTAATAGCTAAGGTCTTAACTCTTACTCTGGCCTAATAGCTAAGGTCTTAGACTCGTACTCTGGCCTAATGGTTAAGGTCTTAACTCTTACTCTGGCCTACTGGTTAAGGTCTTAACTCTTACTCTGGCCATCTGGTTATGGTCTTAACTCTTACTCTGACCTAATAGCTAAGGTCTTAACTCTTACTCTGGCCTAATAGCTAAGGTCTTAGACTCGTACTCTGGCCTACTGGTTAAGGTCTTAACTCTTACTCTGGCCTAATAGCTAAGGTCTTAACTCTTACTCTGG
The DNA here is from genome assembly GCF_964204655.1 of Triturus cristatus. Taxonomy (NCBI): domain Eukaryota; kingdom Metazoa; phylum Chordata; class Amphibia; order Caudata; family Salamandridae; genus Triturus; species Triturus cristatus. The sequence goes on along the minus strand of NW_028187963.1, from coordinate 155,872 downwards.
CCTAATAGCTAAGGTCTTAGACTCTTACTCTGGCCTACTGGTTAATGTCTTAACTCTTACTCTGGCCTAATAGCTAAGGTCTTAGACTCATACTCTGGCCTACTGGTTAAGGTCTTAACTCTTACTCTGGCCTACTGGTTAAGGTCTTAACTCTTACTCTGGCCTAATAGCTAAGGTCTTAGACTTGTACTCTGGCCTAATGGTTAAGGTCTTAACTCTTACTCTGGCCTAATAGCTACGGTCTTAGACTCGTTCTCTGGCCTACTGGTTAAGGTCTTAACTCTTGCTCTGGCCTACTGGTTAAGGTCTTAACTCTTACTCTGGCCTAATAGTTAAGGTCTTAGACTCGTACTCTGTCCTAATGGTTAAGGTCCTAACTCTTACTCTGGCCTAATAGCTAAGGTCTTAGACTCGTACTCTTGCCTAATAGCTAAGGTCTTAGACTCATACTCTGGCCTACTGGTTAAGGTCTTAACTCTTACTCTGGCCTAATAACTAAGGTCTTAGACTCGTACTCTGGCCTAATAGCTAAGGTCTTAGATTCGTACTGTGGCCTACTGGCTAATGTCTTAACTCTTACTCTGGCCTAATAGCTAAGGTCTTAGACTCTTAATCTGCCCTACTGGTTAAGGTCTTAACTCTTACTCTGGCCTACTGGTTAAGGTCTTAACTCTTACTCTGGCCTAATAGCTAAGGTCTTAGACTTGTACTCTGACCTAATGGTTAAGGTCTTAACTCTTACTCTGGCCTACTGGTTAAGGTCTTAACTCTTACTCTGGCCTAATGGCTAAGGTCTTAACTCTTACTCTAGCCTAATAGCTAAGGTCTTAGACTCGTAGTCTGGCCTAATGGTTAAGGTCTTAACTCTTACTCTGGCCTAATAGCTAAGGTCTTAACTCTCACTCTGGCCTAATAGCTAAGGTCTTAACTCTTACTCTGGCCTAATAGCTAAGGTCTTAACTCTTACTCTGGCCTAATAGCTAAGGTCTTAGACTCGTACTCTGGCCTACTGGTTAACGTCTTAACTCTTACTCTGGCCTACTGGTTAATGTCTTAACTCTTACTCTGGCCTAATAGCTAAGGTCTTTGACTCGTACTCTGGCCTAATTGTTAAGGTCTTAACTCTTACTCTGGCCTAATAGCTAAGGTCTTAGACACGTACTCTGGCCTAATGGTTAAGGTCTTAACTCTTACTCTGGCCTAATAGCTAAGGTCTTAGACTCGTACTATGGCCTACAAGTTAAGGTCTTAACTCTTACTCTGGCCTACAGGTTAAGGTCTTAACTCTACTCTGGCCTATTAGCTAATGTCTTAGACTCGAACTCCGGCCTAATGTTTAAGGTCTTAACTCTTACTCTGGCCTAATAGCTAAGGTCTTAGACTCGTTCTCTGGCCTACTGGTTAAGGTCTTAACTCTTGCTCTGGCCTACTGGTTAAGGTCTTAACTCTTACTCTGGCCTAATAGCTAAGGTCTTAGACTCGTACTCTGGCCTAATGGTTAGGGTCTTAACTCTTACTCTGGCCTAATAGCTAAGGTCTTAGACTCGTACTATGGCCTACAGGTTAAGGTCTTAACTCTTACTCTGGCCTAATAGCTAAGGTCTTAGACTCGTACTCTGGCCTAATGGTTAAGGTCTTAACTCTTACTCTGGCCTAATAGCTAAGGTCTAAGACTCGTACTATGGCATAATGGTTAAGGTCTTAACACTTACTCTGGCCTAATAGCTAAGGTCTTAGACTCGTACTCTGGCCTACTAGCTAAGGTCTTAGACGTGTACTCTGGCCTAATGGTTAAGGTCTTAACTCTTACTCTGGCCTAATAGCTAAGGTCTTAGACTCATACTCTGGCCTACTGGTTAAGGTCTTAACTCTTACTCTGGGCTACTGGTTAAGGTCTTAACTCTTACTCTGGCCTAATGGCTAAGGTCTCAACTCTTACTCTAGCCTAATAGCTAAGGTCTTAGACTCGTAGTCTGGCCTAATGGTTAAGGTCTTAACTCTTACTCTGGCCTAATAGCTAAGGTCTTAACTCTCACTCTGGCCTAATAGCTAAGGTCTTAACTCTTACTCTGGCCTAATAGCTAAGGTCTTAACTCTTACTCTGGCCTAATAGCTAAGGTCTTAGACTCGTACTCTGGCCTACTGGTTAACGTCTTAACTCTTACTCTGGCCTACTGGTTAATGTCTTAACTCTTACTCTGGCCTAATAGCTAAGGTCTTTGACTTGTACTCTGGCCTAATTGTTAAGGTCTTAACTCTTACTCTGGCCTAATAGCTAAGGTCTTAGACACGTACTCTGGCCTAATGGTTAAGGTCTTAACTCTTACTCTGGCCTAATAGCTGAGGTCTTAGACTCGTACTATGGCCTACAAGTTAAGGTATTAACTCTTACTCTGGCCTACTGGTTAAGGTCTTAATTCTTACTATGGCCTACAGGTTAAGGTCTTAACTCTACTCTGGCCTAATAGCTAAGGTCTTAGACTCAAACTCCGGCCTAATGTTTAAGGTCTTAACTCTTACTCTAGCCTAATAGCTAAGGTCTTAGACTCGTTCTCTGGCCTACTGGTTAAGGTCTTAACTCTTGCTCTGGCCTACTGGTTAAGGTCTTAACTCTTACTCTGGCCTAATAGCTAATGTCTTAGACTCGTACTCTGGCCTAATGGTTAAGGTCTTAACTCTTACTCTGGCCTAATAGCTAACGTCTTAGACTCGTACTATGGCCTACAGGTTAAGGTCTTAACTCTTGCTCTGGCCTACTGGTTAAGGTCTTAACTCTTACTCTGGCCTAATAGCTAAGGTCTTAGACTCGTACTCTGGCCTAATGGTTAAGGTCTTAACTCTTACTCTGGCCTAATAGCTAAGGTCTTAGACTCGTACTCTGGCCTAATGGTTAAGGTCTTAACTCTTACTCTGGCCTAATAGCTAAGGTCTAAGACTTGTACTATGGCATAATGGTTAAGGTCTTAACACTTACTCTGGCCTAATAGCTAAGGTCTTAGACTCCTACTCTGGCCTACTAGCTAAGGTCTTAACTCTTACTCTGGCCTAATAGCTAAGGTCTTAGACTCGTACTCTGGCCTACTGGTTAACGTCTTAACTCTTACTCTGGCCTACTGGTTAATGTCTTAACTCTTACTCTGGCCTAATAGCTAAGGTCTTTGACTCGTACTCTGGCCTAATTGTTAAGGTCTTAACTCTTACTCTGGCCTAATAGCTAAGGTCTTAGACACGTACTCTGGCCTAATGGTTAAGGTCTTAACTCTTACTCTGGCCTAATAGCTAAGGTCTTAGACTCGTACTATGGCCTACAAGTTAAGGTCTTAACTCTTACTCTGGCCTACAGGTTAAGGTCTTAACTCTACTCTGGCCTATTAGCTAATGTCTTAGACTCGAACTCCGGCCTAATGTTTAAGGTCTTAACTCTTACTCTGGCCTAATAGCTAAGGTCTTAGACTCGTTCTCTGGCCTACTGGTTAAGGTCTTAACTCTTGCTCTGGCCTACTGGTTAAGGTCTTAACTCTTACTCTGGCCTAATAGCTAAGGTCTTAGACTCGTACTCTGGCCTAATGGTTAAGGTCTTAACTCTTACTCTGGCCTAATAGCTAAGGTCTTAGACTCGTACTCTGGCCTAATGGTTAAGGTCTTAACTCTTACTCTGGCCTAATAGCTAAGGTCTAAGACTCGTACTATGGCATAATGGTTAAGGTCTTAACACTTACTCTGGCCTAATAGCTAAGGTCTTAGACTCGTACTCTGGCCTACTAGCTAAGGTCTTAGACGTGTACTCTGGCCTAATGGTTAAGGTCTTAACTCTTACTCTGGCCTAATAGCTAAGGTCTTAGACTCATACTCTGGCCTACTGGTTAAGGTCTTAACTCTTACTCTGGGCTACTGGTTAAGGTCTTAGACTCGTACTCTTGCCTATAGTTTAAGGTCTTAACTCTTACTCTGGCCTACTGGTTAAGGTCTTAACTCTTACTCTGGCCTAATGGCTAAGGTCTCAACTCTTACTCTAGCCTAATAGCTAAGGTCTTAGACTCGTAGTCTGGCCTAATGGTTAAGGTCTTAACTCTTACTCTGGCCTAATAGCTAAGGTCTTAACTCTCACTCTGGCCTAATAGCTAAGGTCTTAACTCTTACTCTGGCCTAATAGCTAAGGTCTTAACTCTTACTCTGGCCTAATAGCTAAGGTCTTAGACTCGTACTCTGGCCTACTGGTTAACGTCTTAACTCTTACTCTGGCCTACTGGTTAATGTCTTAACTCTTACTCTGGCCTAATAGCTAAGGTCTTTGACTTGTACTCTGGCCTAATTGTTAAGGTCTTAACTCTTACTCTGGCCTAATAGCTAAGGTCTTAGACACGTACTCTGGCCTAATGGTTAAGGTCTTAACTCTTACTCTGGCCTAATAGCTGAGGTCTTAGACTCGTACTATGGCCTACAAGTTAAGGTATTAACTCTTACTCTGGCCTACTGGTTAAGGTCTTAACTCTTGCTCTGGCCTACTGGTTAAGGTCTTAACTCTTACTCTGGCCTAATAGCTAAGGTCTTAGACTCGTACTCTGGCCTAATGGTTAAGGTCTTAACTCTTACTCTGGCCTAATAGCTAACGTCTTAGACTCGTACTATGGCCTACAGGTTAAGGTCTTAACTCTTGCTCTGGCCTACTGGTTAAGGTCTTAACTCTTACTCTGGCCTAATAGCTAAGGTCTTAGACTCGTACTCTGGCCTAATGGTTAAGGTCTTAACTCTTACTCTGGCCTAATAGCTAAGGTCTTAGACTCGTACTCTGGCCTAATGGTTAAGGTCTTAACTCTTACTCTGGCCTAATAGCTAAGGTCTAAGACTTGTACTATGGCATAATGGTTAAGGTCTTAACACTTACTCTGGCCTAATAGCTAAGGTCTTAGACTCGTACTCTGGCCTACTAGCTAAGGTCTTAACTCTTACTCTGGCCTAATAGCTAAGGTCTTAGACTCGTACTCTGGCCTACTGGTTAACGTCTTAACTCTTACTCTGGCCTACTGGTTAATGTCTTAACTCTTACTCTGGCCTAATAGCTAAGGTCTTTGACTCGTACTCTGGCCTAATTGTTAAGGTCTTAACTCTTACTCTGGCCTAATAGCTAAGGTCTTAGACACGTACTCTGGCCTAATGGTTAAGGTCTTAACTCTTACTCTGGCCTAATAGCTAAGGTCTTAGACTCGTACTATGGCCTACAAGTTAAGGTCTTAACTCTTACTCTGGCCTACAGGTTAAGGTCTTAACTCTACTCTGGCCTATTAGCTAATGTCTTAGACTCGAACTCCGGCCTAATGTTTAAGGTCTTAACTCATACTCTGGCCTAATAGCTAAGGTCTTAGACTCGTTCTCTGGCCTACTGGTTAAGGTCTTAACTCTTGCTCTGGCCTACTGGTTAAGGTCTCAACTCTTACTCTGGCCTAATAGCTAAGGTCTTAGACTCATACTCTGGCCTAATGGTTAAGGTCTTAACTCCTACTCTGGCCTAATAGCTAAGGTCTTAGACTCGTACTATGGCCTACAGGTTAAGGTCTTAACTCTTACTCTGGCCTAATAGCTAAGGTCTTAGACTCGTACTCTGGCCTAATGGTTAAGGTCTTAACTCTTACTCTGGCCTAATAGCTAAGGTCTAAGACTCGTACTATGGCATAATGGTTAAGGTCTTAACACTTACTCTGGCCTAATAGCTAAGGTCTTAGACTCGTACTCTGGCCTACTAGCTAAGGTCTTAGACGTGTACTCTGGCCTAATGGTTAAGGTCTTAACTCTTACTCTGGCCTAATAGCTAAGGTCTTAGACTCATACTCTGGCCTACTGGTTAAGGTCTTAACTCTTACTCTGGGCTACTGGTTAAGGTCTTAGACTCGTAGTCTTGCCTATAGTTTAAGGTCTTAACTCTTACTCTGGCCTACTGGTTAAGGTCTTAACTCTTACTCTGGCCTAATGGCTAAGGTCTCAACTCTTACTCTAGCCTAATAGCTAAGGTCTTAGACTCGTAGTCTGGCCTAATGGTTAAGGTCTTAACTCTTACTCTGGCCTAATAGCTAAGGTCTTAACTCTCACTCTGGCCTAATAGCTAAGGTCTTAACTCTTACTCTGGCCTAATAGCTAAGGTCTTAACTCTTACTCTGGCCTAATAGCTAAGGTCTTAGACTCGTACTCTGGCCTACTGGTTAACGTCTTAACTCTTACTCTGGCCTACTGGTTAATGTCTTAACTCTTACTCTGGCCTAATAGCTAAGGTCTTTGACTTGTACTCTGGCCTAATTGTTAAGGTCTTAACTCTTACTCTGGCCTAATAGCTAAGGTCTTAGACACGTACTCTGGCCTAATGGTTAAGGTCTTAACTCTTACTCTGGCCTAATAGCTGAGGTCTTAGACTCGTACTATGGCCTACAAGTTAAGGTATTAACTCTTACTCTGGCCTACTGGTTAAGGTCTTAATTCTTACTATGGCCTACAGGTTAAGGTCTTAACTCTACTCTGGCCTAATAGCTAAGGTCTTAGACTCAAACTCCGGCCTAATGTTTAAGGTCTTAACTCTTACTCTAGCCTAATAGCTAAGGTCTTAGACTCGTTCTCTGGCCTACTGGTTAAGGTCTTAACTCTTGCTCTGGCCTACTGGTTAAGGTCTTAACTCTTACTCTGGCCTAATAGCTAAGGTCTTAGACTCGTACTCTGGCCTAATGGTTAAGGTCTTAACTCTTACTCTGGCCTAATAGCTAACGTCTTAGACTCGTACTATGGCCTACAGGTTAAGGTCTTAACTCTTGCTCTGGCCTACTGGTTAAGGTCTTAACTCTTACTCTGGCCTAATAGCTAAGGTCTTAGACTCGTACTCTGGCCTAATGGTTAAGGTCTTAACTCTTACTCTGGCCTAATAGCTAAGGTCTTAGACTCGTACTCTGGCCTAATGGTTAAGGTCTTAACTCTTACTCTGGCCTAATAGCTAAGGTCTAAGACTTGTACTATGGCATAATGGTTAAGGTCTTAACACTTACTCTGGCCTAATAGCTAAGGTCTTAGACTCGTACTCTAGCCTACTAGCTAAGGTCTTAGAAGTGTACTCTGGCCTAATGGTTAAGGTCTTAACTCTTACTCTGGCCTAATAGCTAAGGTCTTAGACTCGTACTCTGGCCTACTGGTTAAGGTCTTAACTCTTACTCTGGGCTACTGGTTAAGGTCTTAGACTCGTACTCTGGCCTAATGTTTAAGGTCTTAACTCTTACTCTGGCCTAATAGCTAAGGTCTTAGACTCGTTCGCTGGCCTACTGGTTAAGTTCTTAACTCTTACTCTGGCCTACTGGTTAAGGTCTTAGCTCTTTCTCTGGCCTACTGGTTAAGGTCTTAACTCTTACTCTAGCCTAATAGCTAAGGTCTTAACTCTTACTCTGGCCTAATAGCTAAGGTCTTAACTCTTACTCTGGCCTAATAGCTAAGGTCTTAGACTCGTACTCTGGCCTAATGGTTAAGGTCTTAACTCTTACTCTGGCCTAATAGCTAAGGTCTTAACTCTTACTCTGGCCGAATAGCTAGGGTCTTAGACTCGTACTCTTGCCTAATAGCTAAGGTCTTAGACTCGTACACTGGCCTACTGGTTAAGGTCTTAACTCTTACTCTGGCCTAATAACTAAGGTCTTAGACTCGTACTATGGACTAATAGCTAAGGTCTTAGACTCGTACTCTGGCCTACTGGTTAATGTCTTAACTCTTACTCTGGCCTAATAGCTACGGTCTTAGACTCGTACTCTGGCCTACTGGTTAAGGTCTTAACTCTTACTCTGGCCTACAGGTTAAGGTCTTAACTCTTACTCTGGCCTAATAGCTAAGGTCTTAGACTTGTACTCTGGCCTAATGGTTAAGGTCTTAACTATTACTCTGGCCTACTGGTTAAGGTCTTATCTCTTACTCTGGCCTAATAGATAAGGTCTTAACTCTAACTCTAGCCTAATATCTAAGGTCTTAAACTCGTACACTGGCCTAATGGTTAAGGTCTTAACTCTTACTCTGGCCTAATAGCTAAGGTCTTAACTCTTACTCTGGCCTAATAGCTAAGGTCTTAGACTCGTACTCTGGCCTACTGGTTAAGGTCTTAACTCTTACTCTGGCCTAATAGCTAAGGTCTTAACTCTTACTCTGTCCTAATAGCTAAGGTCTTAGACTCGTACTCTGGCCTACTGGTTAAGGTCTTAACTCTTACTCTGGCCTAATAGCTAAGGTCTTAACTCTTACTCTGGCCTAATAGCTAAGGTCTTAGACTCTTACTCTGGCCTACTGGTTAATGTCTTAACTCTTACTCTGGCCTAATAGCTAAGGTCTTAGACTCATACTCTGGCCTACTGGTTAAGGTCTTAACTCTTACTCTGGCCTACTGGTTAAGGTCTTAACTCTTACTCTGGCCTAATAGCTAAGGTCTTAGACTTGTACTCTGGCCTAATGGTTAAGGTCTTAACTCTTACTCTGGCCTAATAGCTAAGGTCTTAGACTCGTTCTCTGGCCTACTGGTTAAGGTCTTAACTCTTGCTCTGGCCTACTGGTTAAGGTCTTAACTCTTACTCTGGCCTAATAGTTAAGGTCTTAGACTCGTACTCTGTCCTAATGGTTAAGGTCCTAACTCTTACTCTGGCCTAATAGCTAAGGTCTTAGACTCGTACTCTTGCCTAATAGCTAAGGTCTTAGACTCATACTCTGGCCTACTGGTTAAGGTCTTAACTCTTACTCTGGCCTAATAACTAAGGTCTTAGACTCGTACTCTGGCCTAATAGCTAAGGTCTTAGACTCGTACTGTGGCCTACTGGCTAATGTCTTAACTCTTACTCTGGCCTAATAGCTAAGGTCTTAGACTCTTAATCTGCCCTACTGGTTAAGGTCTTAACTCTTACTCTGGCCTACTGGTTAAGGTCTTAACTCTTACTCTGGCCTAATAGCTAAGGTCTTAGACTTGTACTCTGACCTAATGGTTAAGGTCTTAACTCTTACTCTGGCCTACTGGTTAAGGTCTTAACTCTTACTCTGGCCTAATGGCTAAGGTCTCAACTCTTACTCTAGCCTAATAGCTAAGGTCTTAGACTCGTAGTCTGGCCTAATGGTTAAGGTCTTAACTCTTACTCTGGCCTAATAGCTAAGGTCTTAACTCTCACTCTGGCCTAATAGCTAAGGTCTTAACTCTTACTCTGGCCTAATAGCTAAGGTCTTAACTCTTACTCTGGCCTAATAGCTAAGGTCTTAGACTCGTACTCTGGCCTACTGGTTAACGTCTTAACTCTTACTCTGGCCTACTGGTTAATGTCTTAACTCTTACTCTGGCCTAATAGCTAAGGTCTTTGACTTGTACTCTGGCCTAATTGTTAAGGTCTTAACTCTTACTCTGGCCTAATAGCTAAGGTCTTAGACACGTACTCTGGCCTAATGGTTAAGGTCTTAACTCTTACTCTGGCCTAATAGCTGAGGTCTTAGACTCGTACTATGGCCTACAAGTTAAGGTATTAACTCTTACTCTGGCCTACTGGTTAAGGTCTTAACTCTTGCTCTGGCCTACTGGTTAAGGTCTTAACTCTTACTCTGGCCTAATAGCTAAGGTCTTAGACTCGTACTCTGGCCTAATGGTTAAGGTCTTAACTCTTACTCTGGCCTAATAGCTAACGTCTTAGACTCGTACTATGGCCTACAGGTTAAGGTCTTAACTCTTGCTCTGGCCTACTGGTTAAGGTCTTAACTCTTACTCTGGCCTAATAGCTAAGGTCTTAGACTCGTACTCTGGCCTAATGGTTAAGGTCTTAACTCTTACTCTGGCCTAATAGCTAAGGTCTTAGACTCGTACTCTGGCCTAATGGTTAAGGTCTTAACTCTTACTCTGGCCTAATAGCTAAGGTCTAAGACTTGTACTATGGCATAATGGTTAAGGTCTTAACACTTACTCTGGCCTAATAGCTAAGGTCCTAGACTCGTACTCTGGCCTACTAGCTAAGGTCTTAACTCTTACTCTGGCCTAATAGCTAAGGTCTTAGACTCGTACTCTGGCCTACTGGTTAACGTCTTAACTCTTACTCTGGCCTACTGGTTAATGTCTTAACTCTTACTCTGGCCTAATAGCTAAGGTCTTTGACTCGTACTCTGGCCTAATTGTTAATGTCTTAACTCTTACTCTGGCCTAATAGCTAAGGTCTTAGACACGTACTCTGGCCTAATGGTTAAGGTCTTAACTCTTACTCTGGCCTAATAGCTAAGGTCTTAGACTCGTACTATGGCCTACAAGTTAAGGTCTTAACTCTTACTCTGGCCTACAGGTTAAGGTCTTAACTCTACTCTGGCCTATTAGCTAATGTCTTAGACTCGAACTCCGGCCTAATGTTTAAGGTCTTAACTCTTACTCTGGCCTAATAGCTAAGGTCTTAGACTCGTTCTCTGGCCTACTGGTTAAGGTCTTAACTCTTGCTCTGGCCTACTGGTTAAGGTCTTAACTCTTACTCTGGCCTAATAGCTAAGGTCTTAGACTCGTACTCTGGCCTAATGGTTAAGGTCTTAACTCTTACTCTGGCCTAATAGCTAAGGTCTTAGACTCGTACTATGGCCTACAGGTTAAGGTCTTAACTCTTACTCTGGCCTAATAGCTAAGGTCTTAGACTCGTACTCTGGCCTAATGGTTAAGGTCTTAACTCTTACTCTGGCCTAATAGCTAAGGTCTAAGACTCGTACTATGGCATAATGGTTAAGGTCTTAACACTTACTCTGGCCTAATAGCTAAGGTCTAAGACTCGTACTCTGGCCTACTAGCTAAGGTCTTAGACGTGTACTCTGGCCTAATGGTTAAGGTCTTAACTCTTACTCTGGCCTAATAGCTAAGGTCTTAGACTCATACTCTGGCCTACTGGTTAAGGTCTTAACTCTTACTCTGGGCTACTGGTTAAGGTCTTAGACTCGTACTCTTGCCTATAGTTTAAGGTCTTAACTCTTACTCTGGCCTACTGGTTAAGGTCTTAACTCTTACTCTGGCCTAATGGCTAAGGTCTCAACTCTTACTCTAGCCTAATAGCTAAGGTCTTAGACTCGTAGTCTGGCCTAATGGTTAAGGTCTTAACTCTTACTCTGGCCTAATAGCTAAGGTCTTAACTCTCACTCTGGCCTAATAGCTAAGGTCTTAACTCTTACTCTGGCCTAATAGCTAAGGTCTTAACTCTTACTCTGGCCTAATAGCTAAGGTCTTAGACTCGTACTCTGGCCTACTGGTTAACGTCTTAACTCTTACTCTGGCCTACTGGTTAATGTCTTAACTCTTACTCTGGCCTAATAGCTAAGGTCTTTGACTTGTACTCTGGCCTAATTGTTAAGGTCTTAACTCTTACTCTGGCCTAATAGCTAAGGTCTTAGACACGTACTCTGGCCTAATGGTTAAGGTCTTAACTCTTACTCTGGCCTAATAGCTGAGGTCTTAGACTCGTACTATGGCCTACAAGTTAAGGTATTAACTCTTACTCTGGCCTACTGGTTAAGGTCTTAATTCTTACTATGGCCTACAGGTTAAGGTCTTAACTCTACTCTGGCCTAATAGCTAAGGTCTTAGACTCAAACTCCGGCCTAATGTTTAAGGTCTTAACTCTTACTCTAGCCTAATAGCTAAGGTCTTAGACTCGTTCTCTGGCCTACTGGTTAAGGTCTTAACTCTTGCTCTGGCCTACTGGTTAAGGTCTTAACTCTTACTCTGGCCTAATAGCTAAGGTCTTAGACTCGTACTCTGGCCTAATGGTTAAGGTCTTAACTCTTACTCTGGCCTAATAGCTAACGTCTTAGACTCGTACTATGGCCTACAGGTTAAGGTCTTAACTCTTGCTCTGGCCTACTGGTTAAGGTCTTAACTCTTACTCTGGCCTAATAGCTAAGGTCTTAGACTCGTACTCTGGCCTAATGGTTAAGGTCTTAACTCTTACTCTGGCCTAATAGCTAAGGTCTTAGACTCGTACTCTGGCCTAATGGTTAAGGTCTTAACTCTTACTCTGGCCTAATAGCTAAGGTCTAAGACTTGTACTATGGCATAATGGTTAAGGTCTTAACACTTACTCTGGCCTAATAGCTAAGGTCTTAGACTCGTACTCTAGCCTACTAGCTAAGGTCTTAGAAGTGTACTCTGGCCTAATGGTTAAGGTCTTAACTCTTACTCTGGCCTAATAGCTAAGGTCTTAGACTCGTACTCTGGCCTACTGGTTAAGGTCTTAACTCTTACTCTGGGCTACTGGTTAAGGTCTTAGACTCGTACTCTGGCCTAATGTTTAAGGTCTTAACTCTTACTCTGGCCTAATAGCTAAGGTCTTAGACTCGTTCGCTGGCCTACTGGTTAAGTTCTTAACTCTTACTCTGGCCTACTGGTTAAGGTCTTAGCTCTTTCTCTGGCCTACTGGTTAAGGTCTTAACTCTTACTCTAGCCTAATAGCTAAGGTCTTAACTCTTACTCTGGCCTAATAGCTAAGGTCTTAACTCTTACTCTGGCCTAATAGCTAAGGTCTTAGACTCGTACTCTGGCCTAATGGTTAAGGTCTTAACTCTTACTCTGGCCTAATAGCTAAGGTCTTAACTCTTACTCTGGCCGAATAGCTAGGGTCTTAGACTCGTTCTCTTGCCTAATAGCTAAGGTCTTAGACTCGTACACTGGCCTACTGGTTAAGGTCTTAACTCTTACTCTGGCCTAATAACTAAGGTCTTAGACTCGTACTATGGACTAATAGCTAAGGTCTTAGACTCGTACTCTGGCCTACTGGTTAATGTCTTAACTCTTACTCTGGCCTAATAGCTACGGTCTTAGACTCGTACTCTGGCCTACTGGTTAAGGTCTTAACTCTTACTCTGGCCTACAGGTTAAGGTCTTAACTCTTACTCTGGCCTAATAGCTAAGGTCTTAGACTTGTACTCTGGCCTAATGGTTAAGGTCTTAACTATTACTCTGGCCTACTGGTTAAGGTCTTATCTCTTACTCTGGCCTAATAGATAAGGTCTTAACTCTAACTCTAGCCTAATATCTAAGGTCTTAAACTCGTACACTGGCCTAATGGTTAAGGTCTTAACTCTTACTCTGGCCTAATAGCTAAGGTCTTAACTCTTACTCTGGCCTAATAGCTAAGGTCTTAGACTCGTACTCTGGCCTAATGGTTAAGGTCTTAACTCTTACTCTGGCCTACTGGTTAAGGTCTTAACTCTTACTCTGGCCATCTGGTTATGGTCTTAACTCTTACTCTGACCTAATAGCTAAGGTCTTAACTCTTACTCTGTCCTAATAGCTAAGGTCTTAGACTCGTACTCTGGCCTACTGGTTAAGGTCTTAACTCTTACTCTGGCCTAATAGCTAAGGTCTTAACTCTTACTCTGGCCTAATAGCTAAGGTCTTAGACTCTTACTCTGGCCTACTGGTTAATGTCTTAACTCTTACTCTGGCCTAATAGCTAAGGTCTTAGACTCATACTCTGGCCTACTGGTTAAGGTCTTAACTCTTACTCTGGCCTACTGGTTAAGGTCTTAACTCTTACTCTGGCCTAATAGCTAAGGTCTTAGACTTGTACTCTGGCCTAATGGTTAAGGTCTTAACTCTTACTCTGGCCTAATAGCTAAGGTCTTAGACTCGTTCTCTGGCCTACTGGTTAAGGTCTTAACTCTTGCTCTGGCCTACTGGTTAAGGTCTTAACTCTTACTCTGGCCTAATAGTTAAGGTCTTAGACTCGTACTCTGTCCTAATGGTTAAGGTCCTAACTCTTACTCTGGCCTAATAGCTAAGGTCTTAGACTCGTACTCTTGCCTAATAGCTAAGGTCTTAGACTCATACTCTGGCCTACTGGTTAAGGTCTTAACTCTTACTCTGGCCTAATAACTAAGGTCTTAGACTCGTACTCTGGCCTAATAGCTAAGGTCTTAGACTCGTACTGTGGCCTACTGGCTAATGTCTTAACTCTTACTCTGGCCTAATAGCTAAGGTCTTAGACTCTTAATCTGCCCTACTGGTTAAGGTCTTAACTCTTACTCTGGCCTACTGGTTAAGGTCTTAACTCTTACTCTGGCCTAATAGCTAAGGTCTTAGACTTGTACTCTGACCTAATGGTTAAGGTCTTAACTCTTACTCTGGCCTACTGGTTAAGGTCTTAACTCTTACTCTGGCCTAATGGCTAAGGTCTTAACTCTTACTCTAGCCTAATAGCTAAGGTCTTAGACTCGTAGTCTGGCCTAATGGTTAAGGTCTTAACTCTTACTCTGGCCTAATAGCTAAGGTCTTAACTCTCACTCTGGCCTAATAGCTAAGGTCTTAACTCTCACTCTGGCCTAATAGCTAAGGTCTTAACTCTTACTCTGGCCTAATAGCTAAGGTCTTAGACTCGTACTCTGGCCTACTGGTTAACGTCTTAACTCTTACTCTGGCCTACTGGTTAATGTCTTAACTCTTACTCTGGCCTAATAGCTAAGGTCTTTGACTCGTACTCTGGCCTAATTGTTAAGGTCTTAACTCTTACTCTGGCCTAATAGCTAAGGTCTTAGACACGTACTCTGGCCTAATGGTTAAGGTCTTAACTCTTACTCTGGCCTAATAGCTAAGGTCTTAGACTCGTACTATGGCCTACAAGTTAAGGTCTTAACTCTTACTCTGGCCTACAGGTTAAGGTCTTAACTCTACTCTGGCCTATTAGCTAATGTCTTAGACTCGAACTCCGGCCTAATGTTTAAGGTCTTAACTCTTACTCTGGCCTAATAGCTAAGGTCTTAGACTCGTTCTCTGGCCTACTGGTTAAGGTCTTAACTCTTGTTCTGGCCTACTGGTTAAGGTCTTAACTCTTACTCTGGCCTAATAGCTAAGGTCTTAGACTCGTACTCTGGCCTAATGGTTAAGGTCTTAACTCTTACTCTGGCCTAATAGCTAAGGTCTTAGACTCGTACTATGGCCTACAGGTTAAGGTCTTAACTCTTACTCTGGCCTAATAGCTAAGGTCTTAGACTCGTACTCTGGCCTAATGGTTAAGGTCTTAACTCTTACTCTGGCCTAATAGCTAAGGTCTAAGACTCGTACTATGGCATAATGGTTAAGGTCTTAACACTTACTCTGGCCTAATAGCTAAGGTCTTAGACTCGTACTCTGGCCTACTAGCTAAGGTCTTAGACGTGTACTCTGGCCTAATGGTTAAGGTCTTAACTCTTACTCTGGCCTAATAGCTAAGGTCTTAGACTCGTACTCTGGCCTACTGGTTAAGGTCTTAACTCTTACTCTGGGCTACTGGTTAAGGTCTTAGACTCGTACTCTGGCCTAATGTTTAAGGTCTTAACTCTTACTCTGGCCTACTGGTTAAGGTCTTAACTCTTACTCTGGCCTAATGGCTAAGGTCTCAACTCTTACTCTAGCCTAATAGCTAAGGTCTTAGACTCGTAGTCTGGCCTAATGGTTAAGGTCTTAACTCTTACTCTAGCCTAATAGCTAAGGTCTTAACTCTCACTCTGGCCTAATAGCTAAGGTCTTAACTCTTACTCTGGCCTAATAGCTAAGGTCTTAGACTCGTACTCTGGCCTACTGGTTAACGTCTTAACTCTTACTCTGGCCTACTGGTTAATGTCTTAACTCTTACTCTGGCCTAATAGCTAAGGTCTTTGACTTGTACTCTGGCCTAATTGTTAAGGTCTTAACTCTTACTCTGGCCTAATAGCTAAGGTCTTAGACACGTACTCTGGCCTAATGGTTAAGGTCTTAACTCTTACTCTGGCCTAATAGCTGAGGTCTTAGACTCGTACTATGGCCTACAAGTTAAGGTATTAACTCTTACTCTGGCCTACTGGTTAAGGTCTTAATTCTTACTATGGCCTACAGGTTAAGGTCTTAACTCTACTCTGGCCTAATAGCTAAGGTCTTAGACTCAAACTCCGGCCTAATGTTTAAGGTCTTAACTCTTACTCTAGCCTAATAGCTAAGGTCTTAGACTCGTTCTCTGGCCTACTGGTTAAGGTCTTAACTCTTGCTCTGGCCTACTGGTTAAGGTCTTAACTCTTACTCTGGCCTAATAGCTAAGGTCTTAGACTCGTACTCTGGCCTAATGGTTAAGGTCTTAACTCTTACTCTGGCCTAATAGCTAACGTCTTAGACTCGTACTATGGTCTACAGGTTAAGGTCTTAACTCTTGCTCTGGCCTACTGGTTAAGGTCTTAACTCTTACTCTGGCCTAATAGCTAAGGTCTTAGACTCGTACTCTGGCCTAATGGTTAAGGTCTTAACTCTTACTCTGGCCTAATAGCTAAGGTCTTAGACTCGTACTCTGGCCTAATGGTTAAGGTCTTAACTCTTACTCTGGCCTAATAGCTAAGGTCTAAGACTTGTACTATGGCATAATGGTTAAGGTCTTAACACTTACTCTGGCCTAATAGCTAAGGTCTTAGACTCGTACTCTGGCCTACTAGCTAAGGTCTTAGAAGTGTACTCTGGCCTAATGGTTAAGGTCTTAACTCTTACTCTGGCCTAATAACTAAGGTCTTAGACTCGTACTCTGGCCTACTGGTTAAGGTCTTAACTCTTACTCTGGGCTACTGGTTAAGGTCTTAGACTCGTACTCTGGCCTAATGTTTAAGGTCTTAACTCTTACTCTGGCCTAATAGCTAAGGTCTTAGACTCGTTCGCTGGCCTACTGGTTAAGGTCTTAACTCTTACTCTGGCCTACTGGTTAAGGTCTTAGCTCTTTCTCTGGCCTACTGGTTAAGGTCTTAACTCTTACTCTAGCCTAATAGCTAAGGTCTTAACTCTTACTCTGGCCTAATAGCTAAGGTCTTAACTCTTACTCTGGCCTAATAGCTAAGGTCTTAGACTCGTACTCTGGCCTAATGGTTAAGGTCTTAACTCTTACTCTGGCCTAATAGCTAAGGTCTTAACTCTTACTCCGGCCTAATAGCTAAGGTCTTAGACTCGTACTCTGGCCTAATGGTTAAGGTCTTAACTCTTACTCTGGCCTAATAGCTAAGGTCTTAGACTCGTACTCTTGCCTAATAGCTAAGGTCTTAGACTTGTACACTGGCCTACTGGTTAAGGTCTTAACTCTTACTCTGGCCTAATAACTAAGGTCTTAGACTCGTACTATGGACTAATAGCTAAGGTCCTAGACTCGTACTCTGGCCTACTGGTTAATGTCTTAACTCTTACTCTGGCCATCTGGTTAAGGTCTTAACTCTTACTCTGACCTAATAGCTAAGGTCTTAACTCTTACTCTGGCCTAATAGCTAAGGTCTTAACTCTTACTCTGGCCTAATAGCTAAGGTCTTAGACTCATACTCTGGCCTAATGGTTAAGGTCTTAACTCTTACTCTGGCCTAATAGCTAAGGTCTTAACTCTTACCCTGGCCTAATAGCTAAGGTCTTAGACTCGTACTCTGGCCTAATGGTTAAGGTCTTAACTCTTACTCTGGCCTACTGGTTAAGGTCTTAACTCTTACTCTGGCCTAATAGCTAAGGCCTTAACTCTTACTCTGGCCTAATAGCTAAGGTCTTAGA
Source organism: Triturus cristatus (assembly GCF_964204655.1). Classification (NCBI taxonomy): domain Eukaryota; kingdom Metazoa; phylum Chordata; class Amphibia; order Caudata; family Salamandridae; genus Triturus; species Triturus cristatus. Next base: position 138,363 of record NW_028187963.1, on the reverse strand, counting down.
CTCGTACTCTGGCCTAATGGTTAAGGTCTTAACTCTTACTCTGGCCTAATAGCTAAGGTCTTAGACTCGTACTCTGGCCTACTAGCTAAGGTCTTAGACGTGTACTCTGGCCTAATGGTTAAGGTCTTAACTCTTACTCTGGCCTAATAGCTAAGGTCTTAGACTCGTACTCTGGCCTACTGGTTAAGGTCTTAACTCTTACTCTGGGCTACTGGTTAAGGTCTTAGACTCGTACTCTGGCCTAATGTTTAAGGTCTTAACTCTTACTCTGGCCTAATAGCTAAGGTCTTAGACTCGTTCGCTGGCCTACTGGTTAAGGTCTTAACTCTTACTCTGGCCTACTGGTTAAGGTCTTAGCTCTTTCTCTGGCCTACTGGTTAAGGTCTTAACTCTTACTCTAGCCTAATAGCTAAGGTCTTAACTCTTACTCTGGCCTAATAGCTAAGGTCTTAACTCTTACTCTGGCCTAATAGCTAAGGTCTTAGACTCGTACTCTGGCCTAATGGTTAAGGTCTTAACTCTTACTCTGGCCTAATAGCTAAGGTCTTAACTCTTACTCTGGCCGAATAGCTAGGGTCTTAGACTCGTACTCTTGCCTAATAGCTAAGGTCTTAGACTCGTAAACTGGCCTACTGGTTAAGGTCTTAACTCTTACTCTGGCCTAATAACTAAGGTCTTAGACTCGTACTATGGACTAATAGCTAAGGTCTTAGACTCGTACTCTGGCCTACTGGTTAATGTCTTAACTCTTACTCTGGCCTAATAGCTACGGTCTTAGACTCGTACTCTGGCCTACTGGTTAAGGTCTTAACTCTTACTCTGGCCTACAGGTTAAGGTCTTAACTCTTACTCTGGCCTAATAGCTAAGGTCTTAGACTTGTACTCTGGCCTAATGGTTAAGGTCTTAACTATTACTCTGGCCTACTGGTTAAGGTCTTATCTCTTACTCTGGCCTAATAGATAAGGTCTTAACTCTAACTCTAGCCTAATATCTAAGGTCTTAAACTCGTACACTGGCCTAATGGTTAAGGTCTTAACTCTTACTCTGGCCTAATAGCTAAGGTCTTAACTCTTACTCTGGCCTAATAGCTAAGTTCTTAGACTCGTACTCTGGCCTAATGGTTAAGGTCTTAACTCTTACTCTGGCCTACTGGTTAAGGTCTTAACTCTTACTCTGGCCATCTGGTTATGGTCTTAACTCTTACTCTGACCTAATAGCTAAGGTCTTAACTCTTACTCTGTCCTAATAGCTAAGGTCTTAGACTCGTACTCTGGCCTACTGGTTAATGTCTTAACTCTTACTCTGGCCTAATAGCTAAGGTCTTAGACTCATACTCTGGCCTACTGGTTAAGGTCTTAACTCTTACTCTGGCCTACTGGTTAAGGTCTTAACTCTTACTCTGGCCTAATAGCTAAGGTCTTAGACTTGTACTCTGGCCTAATGGTTAAGGTCTTAACTCTTACTCTGGCCTAATAGCTAAGGTCTTAGACTCGTTCTCTGGCCTACTGGTTAAGGTCTTAACTCTTGCTCTGGCCTACTGGTTAAGGTCTTAACTCTTACTCTGGCCTAATAGTTAAGGTCTTAGACTCGTACTCTGTCCTAATGGTTAAGGTCCTAACTCTTACTCTGGCCTAATAGCTAAGGTCTTAGACTCGTACTCTTGCCTAATAGCTAAGGTCTTAGACTCATACTCTGGCCTACTGGTTAAGGTCTTAACTCTTACTCTGGCCTAATAACTAAGGTCTTAGACTCGTACTCTGGCCTAATAGCTAAGGTCTTAGACTCGTACTGTGGCCTACTGGCTAATGTCTTAACTCTTACTCTGGCCTAATAGCTAAGGTCTTAGACTCTTAATTTGCCCTACTGGTTAAGGTCTTAACTCTTACTGTGGCCTACTGGTTAAGGTCTTAACTCTTACTCTGGCCTAATAGCTAAGGTCTTAGACTTGTACTCTGACCTAATGGTTAAGGTCTTAACTCTTACTCTGGCCTACTGGTTAAGGTCTTAACTCTTACTCTGGCCTAATGGCTAAGGTCTTAACTCTTACTCTAGCCTAATAGCTAAGGTCTTAGACTCGTAGTCTGGCCTAATGGTTAAGGTCTTAACTCTTACTCTGGCCTAATAGCTAAGGTCTTAACTCTCACTCTGGCCTAATAGCTAAGGTCTTAACTCTTACTCTGGCCTAATAGCTAAGGTCTTAACTCTTACTCTGGCCTAATAGCTAAGGTCTTAGACTCGTACTCTGGCCTACTGGTTAACGTCTTAACTCTTACTCTGGCCTACTGGTTAATGTCTTAACTCTTACTCTGGCCTAATAGCTAAGGTCTTTGACTCGTACTCTGGCCTAATTGTTAAGGTCTTAACTCTTACTCTGGCCTAATAGCTAAGGTCTTAGACACGTACTCTGGCCTAATGCTTAAGGTCTTAACTCTTACTCTGGCCTAATAGCTAAGGTCTTAGACTCGTACTATGGCCTACAAGTTAAGGTCTTAACTCTTACTCTGGCCTACAGGTTAAGGTCTTAACTCTACTCTGACCTATTAGCTAATGTCTTAGACTCGAACTCCGGCCTAATGTTTAAGGTCTTAACTCTTACTCTGGCCTAATAGCTAAGGTCTTAGACTCGTTCTCTGGCCTACTGGTTAAGGTCTTAACTCTTGCTCTGGCCTACTGGTTAAGGTCTTAACTCTTACTCTGGCCTAATAGCTAAGGTCTTAGACTCGTACTCTGGCCTACTGGTTAAGGTCTTAACTCTTACTCTGGCCTAACAGCTAATGTCTTAACTCTTACTCTGGCCTAATAGCTAAGGTCTTAGACTCGTACTGTGGCCTAATGTTTATGGTCCTAACTCTTACACTGGCCTACTGGTTAAGGTCTTAACCCTTACTCTGGCCTAATAGCTATTGTCTTAGACTCGTACTCTGGCCTAATAGCTAAGGTCTTAGACTCGTACTCTGGCCAACAGGTTAAGGTCTTAACTCTTACTCTGGCCTACTGGATACAGTCTTAACTCTTACTCTGGCCTAATAGCTAAGGTCTTAGACTCATACTCTGGCCTACTGGTTAAGATCTTAACTCTTACTATGGCCTAATAGCTAAGGTCTTAACTCTTACTCTGGCCTATTAGCTAAGGTCTTAGACTCGTACTCTGGCCTAATAGTTAAGGTCTTAACTCTTACTCTGGCCTACTGGTTAAGGTCTTAACTCTTACTCTGTCCTAATAGCTAAGGTCTTAGACTCGTACTCTGGCCTACTGGTTAAGGTCTTAACTCTTACTCTGGCCTAATAGCTAAGGTCTTAACTCTTACTCTGGCCTAATAGCTAAGGTCTTAGACTCTTACTCTGGCTCCTGGTTAATGTCTTAACTCTTACTCTGGCCTAATAGCTAAGGTCTTAGACTCATACTCTGGCCTACTGGTTAAGGTCTTAACTCTTACTCTGGCCTACTGGTTAAGGTCTTAACTCTTACTCTGGCCTAATAGCTAAGGTCTTAGACTTGTACTCTGGCCTAATGGTTAAGGTCTTAACTCTTACTCTGGCCTAATAGCTAAGGTCTTAGACTCGTTCTCTGGCCTACTGGTTAAGGTCTTAACTCTTGCTCTGGCCTACTGGTTAAGGTCTTAACTCTTACTCTGGCCTAATAGTTAAGGTCTTAGACTCGTACTCTGTCCTAATGGTTAAGGTCCTAACTCTTACTCTGGCCTAATAGCTAAGGTCTTAGACTCGTACTCTTGCCTAATAGCTAAGGTCTTAGACTCATACTCTGGCCTACTGGTTAAGGTCTTAACTCTTACTCTGGCCTAATAACTAAGGTCTTAGACTCGTACTCTGGCCTAATAGCTAAGGTCTTAGACTCGTACTGTGGCCTACTGGCTAATGTCTTAACTCTTACTCTGGCCTAATAGCTAAGGTCTTAGACTCTTAATTTGCCCTACTGGTTAAGGTCTTAACTCTTACTGTGGCCTACTGGTTAAGGTCTTAACTCTTACTCTGGCCTAATAGCTAAGGTCTTAGACTTGTACTCTGACCTAATGGTTAAGGTCTTAACTCTTACTCTGGCCTACTGGTTAAGGTCTTAACTCTTACTCTGGCCTAATGGCTAAGGTCTTAACTCTTACTCTAGCCTAATAGCTAAGGTCTTAGACTCGTAGTCTGGCCTAATGGTTAAGGTCTTAACTCTTACTCTGGCCTAATAGCTAAGGTCTTAACTCTCACTCTGGCCTAATAGCTAAGGTCTTAACTCTCACTCTGGCCTAATAGCTAAGGTCTTAACTCTTACTCTGGCCTAATAGCTAAGGTCTTAGACTCGTACTCTGGCCTACTGGTTAACGTCTTAACTCTTACTCTGGCCTACTGGTTAATGTCTTAACTCTTACTCTGGCCTAATAGCTAAGGTCTTTGACTCGTACTCTGGCCTAATTGTTAAGGTCTTAACTCTTACTCTGGCCTAATAGCTAAGGTCTTAGACACGTACTCTGGCCTAATGGTTAAGGTCTTAACTCTTACTCTGGCCTAATAGCTAAGGTCTTAGACTCGTACTATGGCCTACAAGTTAAGGTCTTAACTCTTACTCTGGCCTACAGGTTAAGGTCTTAACTCTACTCTGGCCTATTAGCTAATGTCTTAGACTCGAACTCCGGCCTAATGTTTAAGGTCTTAACTCTTACTCTGGCCTAATAGCTAAGGTCTTAGACTCGTTCTCTGGCCTACTGGTTAAGGTCTTAACTCTTGTTCTGGCCTACTGGTTAAGGTCTTAACTCTTACTCTGGCCTAATAGCTAAGGTCTTAGACTCGTACTCTGGCCTAATGGTTAAGGTCTTAACTCTTACTCTGGCCTAATAGCTAAGGTCTTAGACTCGTACTATGGCCTACAGGTTAAGGTCTTAACTCTTACTCTGGCCTAATAGCTAAGGTCTTAGACTCGTACTCTGGCCTAATGGTTAAGGTCTTAACTCTTACTCTGGCCTAATAGCTAAGGTCTAAGACTCGTACTATGGCATAATGGTTAAGGTCTTAACACTTACTCTGGCCTAATAGCTAAGGTCTTAGACTCGTACTCTGGCATACTAGCTAAGGTCTTAGACGTGTACTCTGGCCTAATGGTTAAGGTCTTAACTCTTACTCTGGCCTAATAGCTAAGGTCTTAGACTCGTACTCTGGCCTACTGGTTAAGGTCTTAACTCTTACTCTGGGCTACTGGTTAAGGTCTTAGACTCGTACTCTGGCCTAATGTTTAAGGTCTTAACTCTTACTCTGGCCTACTGGTTAAGGTCTTAACTCTTACTCTGGCCTAATGGCTAAGGTCTCAACTCTTACTCTAGCCTAATAGCTAAGGTCTTAGACTCGTAGTCTGGCCTAATGGTTAAGGTCTTAACTCTTACTCTAGCCTAATAGCTAAGGTCTTAACTCTCACTCTGGCCTAATAGCTAAGGTCTTAACTCTTACTCTGGCCTAATAGCTAAGGTCTTAGACTCGTACTCTGGCCTACTGGTTAACGTCTTAACTCTTACTCTGGCCTACTGGTTAATGTCTTAACTCTTACTCTGGCCTAATAGCTAAGGTCTTTGACTTGTACTCTGGCCTAATTGTTAAGGTCTTAACTCTTACTCTGGCCTAATAGCTAAGGTCTTAGACACGTACTCTGGCCTAATGGTTAAGGTCTTAACTCTTACTCTGGCCTAATAGCTGAGGTCTTAGACTCGTACTATGGCCTACAAGTTAAGGTATTAACTCTTACTCTGGCCTACTGGTTAAGGTCTTAATTCTTACTATGGCCTACAGGTTAAGGTCTTAACTCTACTCTGGCCTAATAGCTAAGGTCTTAGACTCAAACTCCGGCCTAATGTTTAAGGTCTTAACTCTTACTCTAGCCTAATAGCTAAGGTCTTAGACTCGTTCTCTGGCCTACTGGTTAAGGTCTTAACTCTTGCTCTGGCCTACTGGTTAAGGTCTTAACTCTTACTCTGGCCTAATAGCTAAGGTCTTAGACTCGTACTCTGGCCTAATGGTTAAGGTCTTAACTCTTACTCTGGCCTAATAGCTAACGTCTTAGACTCGTACTATGGTCTACAGGTTAAGGTCTTAACTCTTGCTCTGGCCTACTGGTTAAGGTCTTAACTCTTACTCTGGCCTAATAGCTAAGGTCTTAGACTCGTACTCTGGCCTAATGGTTAAGGTCTTAACTCTTACTCTGGCCTAATAGCTAAGGTCTTAGACTCGTACTCTGGCCTAATGGTTAAGGTCTTAACTCTTACTCTGGCCTAATAGCTAAGGTCTAAGACTTGTACTATGGCATAATGGTTAAGGTCTTAACACTTACTCTGGCCTAATAGCTAAGGTCTTAGACTCGTACTCTGGCCTACTAGCTAAGGTCTTAGAAGTGTACTCTGGCCTAATGGTTAAGGTCTTAACTCTTACTCTGGCCTAATAGCTAAGGTCTTAGACTCGTACTCTGGCCTACTGGTTAAGGTCTTAACTCTTACTCTGGGCTACTGGTTAAGGTCTTAGACTCGTACTCTGGCCTAATGTTTAAGGTCTTAACTCTTACTCTGGCCTAATAGCTAAGGTCTTAGACTCGTTCGCTGGCCTACTGGTTAAGGTCTTAACTCTTACTCTGGCCTACTGGTTAAGGTCTTAGCTCTTTCTCTGGCCTACTGGTTAAGGTCTTAACTCTTACTCTAGCCTAATAGCTAAGGTCTTAACTCTTACTCTGGCCTAATAGCTAAGGTCTTAACTCTTACTCTGGCCTAATAGCTAAGGTCTTAGACTCGTACTCTGGCCTAATGGTTAAGGTCTTAACTCTTACTCTGGCCTAATAGCTAAGGTCTTAACTCTTACTCCGGCCTAATAGCTAAGGTCTTAGACTCGTACTCTGGCCTAATGGTTAAGGTCTTAACTCTTACTCTGGCCTAATAGCTAAGGTCTTAGACTCGTACTCTTGCCTAATAGCTAAGGTCTTAGACTTGTACACTGGCCTACTGGTTAAGGTCTTAACTCTTACTCTGGCCTAATAACTAAGGTCTTAGACTCGTACTATGGACTAATAGCTAAGGTCCTAGACTCGTACTCTGGCCTACTGGTTAATGTCTTAACTCTTACTCTGGCCATCTGGTTAAGGTCTTAACTCTTACTCTGACCTAATAGCTAAGGTCTTAACTCTTACTCTGGCCTAATAGCTAAGGTCTTAACTCTTACTCTGGCCTAATAGCTAAGGTCTTAGACTCATACTCTGGCCTAATGGTTAAGGTCTTAACTCTTACTCTGGCCTAATAGCTAAGGTCTTAACTCTTACCCTGGCCTAATAGCTAAGGTCTTAGACTCGTACTCTGGCCTAATGGTTAAGGTCTTAACTCTTACTCTGGCCTACTGGTTAAGGTCTTAACTCTTACTCTGGCCTAATAGCTAAGGCCTTAACTCTTACTCTGGCCTAATAGCTAAGGTCTTAGACTCGTACTCTGGCCTAATGGTTAAGGTCTTAACTCTTACTCTGGCCTAATAGCTAAGGTCTTAGACTCGTACTCTGGCCTACTAGCTAAGGTCTTAGACGTGTACTCTGGCCTAATGGTTAAGGTCTTAACTCTTACTCTGGCCTAATAGCTAAGGTCTTAGACTCGTACTCTGGCCTACTGGTTAAGGTCTTAACTCTTACTCTGGGCTACTGGTTAAGGTCTTAGACTCGTACTCTGGCCTAATGTTTAAGGTCTTAACTCTTACTCTGGCCTAATAGCTAAGGTCTTAGACTCGTTCGCTGGCCTACTGGTTAAGGTCTTAACTCTTACTCTGGCCTACTGGTTAAGGTCTTAGCTCTTTCTCTGGCCTACTGGTTAAGGTCTTAACTCTTACTCTAGCCTAATAGCTAAGGTCTTAACTCTTACTCTGGCCTAATAGCTAAGGTCTTAACTCTTACTCTGGCCTAATAGCTAAGGTCTTAGACTCGTACTCTGGCCTAATGGTTAAGGTCTTAACTCTTACTCTGGCCTAATAGCTAAGGTCTTAACTCTTACTCTGGCCGAATAGCTAGGGTCTTAGACTCGTACTCTTGCCTAATAGCTAAGGTCTTAGACTCGTAAACTGGCCTACTGGTTAAGGTCTTAACTCTTACTCTGGCCTAATAACTAAGGTCTTAGACTCGTACTATGGACTAATAGCTAAGGTCTTAGACTCGTACTCTGGCCTACTGGTTAATGTCTTAACTCTTACTCTGGCCTAATAGCTACGGTCTTAGACTCGTACTCTGGCCTACTGGTTAAGGTCTTAACTCTTACTCTGGCCTACAGGTTAAGGTCTTAACTCTTACTCTGGCCTAATAGCTAAGGTCTTAGACTTGTACTCTGGCCTAATGGTTAAGGTCTTAACTATTACTCTGGCCTACTGGTTAAGGTCTTATCTCTTACTCTGGCCTAATAGATAAGGTCTTAACTCTAACTCTAGCCTAATATCTAAGGTCTTAAACTCGTACACTGGCCTAATGGTTAAGGTCTTAACTCTTACTCTGGCCTAATAGCTAAGGTCTTAACTCTTACTCTGGCCTAATAGCTAAGTTCTTAGACTCGTACTCTGGCCTAATGGTTAAGGTCTTAACTCTTACTCTGGCCTACTGGTTAAGGTCTTAACTCTTACTCTGGCCATCTGGTTATGGTCTTAACTCTTACTCTGACCTAATAGCTAAGGTCTTAACTCTTACTCTGTCCTAATAGCTAAGGTCTTAGACTCGTACTCTGGCCTACTGGTTAATGTCTTAACTCTTACTCTGGCCTAATAGCTAAGGTCTTAGACTCATACTCTGGCCTACTGGTTAAGGTCTTAACTCTTACTCTGGCCTACTGGTTAAGGTCTTAACTCTTACTCTGGCCTAATAGCTAAGGTCTTAGACTTGTACTCTGGCCTAATGGTTAAGGTCTTAACTCTTACTCTGGCCTAATAGCTAAGGTCTTAGACTCGTTCTCTGGCCTACTGGTTAAGGTCTTAACTCTTGCTCTGGCCTACTGGTTAAGGTCTTAACTCTTACTCTGGCCTAATAGTTAAGGTCTTAGACTCGTACTCTGTCCTAATGGTTAAGGTCCTAACTCTTACTCTGGCCTAATAGCTAAGGTCTTAGACTCGTACTCTTGCCTAATAGCTAAGGTCTTAGACTCATACTCTGGCCTACTGGTTAAGGTCTTAACTCTTACTCTGGCCTAATAACTAAGGTCTTAGACTCGTACTCTGGCCTAATAGCTAAGGTCTTAGACTCGTACTGTGGCCTACTGGCTAATGTCTTAACTCTTACTCTGGCCTAATAGCTAAGGTCTTAGACTCTTAATTTGCCCTACTGGTTAAGGTCTTAACTCTTACTGTGGCCTACTGGTTAAGGTCTTAACTCTTACTCTGGCCTAATAGCTAAGGTCTTAGACTTGTACTCTGACCTAATGGTTAAGGTCTTAACTCTTACTCTGGCCTACTGGTTAAGGTCTTAACTCTTACTCTGGCCTAATGGCTAAGGTCTTAACTCTTACTCTAGCCTAATAGCTAAGGTCTTAGACTCGTAGTCTGGCCTAATGGTTAAGGTCTTAACTCTTACTCTGGCCTAATAGCTAAGGTCTTAACTCTCACTCTGGCCTAATAGCTAAGGTCTTAACTCTTACTCTGGCCTAATAGCTAAGGTCTTAACTCTTACTCTGGCCTAATAGCTAAGGTCTTAGACTCGTACTCTGGCCTACTGGTTAACGTCTTAACTCTTACTCTGGCCTACTGGTTAATGTCTTAACTCTTACTCTGGCCTAATAGCTAAGGTCTTTGACTCGTACTCTGGCCTAATTGTTAAGGTCTTAACTCTTACTCTGGCCTAATAGCTAAGGTCTTAGACACGTACTCTGGCCTAATGCTTAAGGTCTTAACTCTTACTCTGGCCTAATAGCTAAGGTCTTAGACTCGTACTATGGCCTACAAGTTAAGGTCTTAACTCTTACTCTGGCCTACAGGTTAAGGTCTTAACTCTACTCTGACCTATTAGCTAATGTCTTAGACTCGAACTCCGGCCTAATGTTTAAGGTCTTAACTCTTACTCTGGCCTAATAGCTAAGGTCTTAGACTCGTTCTCTGGCCTACTGGTTAAGGTCTTAACTCTTGCTCTGGCCTACTGGTTAAGGTCTTAACTCTTACTCTGGCCTAATAGCTAAGGTCTTAGACTCGTACTCTGGCCTACTGGTTAAGGTCTTAACTCTTACTCTGGCCTAACAGCTAATGTCTTAACTCTTACTCTGGCCTAATAGCTAAGGTCTTAGACTCATACTGTGGCCTAATGTTTATGGTCCTAACTCTTACACTGGCCTACTGGTTAAGGTCTTAACCCTTACTCTGGCCTAATAGCTATTGTCTTAGACTCGTACTCTGGCCTAATAGCTAAGGTCTTAGACTCGTACTCTGGCCAACAGGTTAAGGTCTTAACTCTTACTCTGGCCTACTGGATACAGTCTTAACTCTTACTCTGGCCTAATAGCTAAGGTCTTAGACTCATACTCTGGCCTACTGGTTAAGATCTTAACTCTTACTATGGCCTAATAGCTAAGGTCTTAACTCTTACTCTGGCCTATTAGCTAAGGTCTTAGACTCGTACTCTGGCCTAATAGTTAAGGTCTTAACTCTTACTCTGGCCTACTGGTTAAGGTCTTAACTCTTACTCTGTCCTAATAGCTAAGGTCTTAGACTCGTACTCTGGCCTACTGGTTAAGGTCTTAACTCTTACTCTGGCCTAATAGCTAAGGTCTTAACTCTTACTCTGGCCTAATAGCTAAGGTCTTAGACTCTTACTCTGGCTCCTGGTTAATGTCTTAACTCTTACTCTGGCCTAATAGCTAAGGTCTTAGACTCATACTCTGGCCTACTGGTTAAGGTCTTAACTCTTACTCTGGCCTACTGGTTAAGGTCTTAACTCTTACTCTGGCCTAATAGCTAAGGTCTTAGACTTGTACTCTGGCCTAATGGTTAAGGTCTTAACTCTTACTCTGGCCTAATAGCTAAGGTCTTAGACTCGTTCTCTGGCCTACTGGTTAAGGTCTTAACTCTTGCTCTGGCCTACTGGTTAAGGTCTTAACTCTTACTCTGGCCTAATAGTTAAGGTCTTAGACTCGTACTCTGTCCTAATGGTTAAGGTCCTAACTCTTACTCTGGCCTAATAGCTAAGGTCTTAGACTCGTACTCTTGCCTAATAGCTAAGGTCTTAGACTCATACTTTGGCCTACTGGTTAAGGTCTTAACTCTTACTCTGGCCTAATAACTAAGGTCTTAGACTCGTACTCTGGCCTAATAGCTAAGGTCTTAGACTCGTACTGTGGCCTACTGGCTAATGTCTTAACTCTTACTCTGGCCTAATAGCTAAGGTCTTAGACTCTTAATCTGCCCTACTGGTTAAGGTCTTAACTCTTACTCTGGCCTACTGGTTAAGGTCTTAACTCTTACTCTGGCCTAATAGCTAAGGTCTTAGACTTGTACTCTGACCTAATGGTTAAGGTCTTAACTCTTACTCTGGCCTACTGGTTAAGGTCTTAACTCTTACTCTGGCCTAATGGCTAAGGTCTTAACTCTTACTCTAGCCTAATAGCTAAGGTCTTAGACTCGTAGTCTGGCCTAATGGTTAAGGTCTTAACTCTTACTCTGGCCTAATAGCTAAGGTCTTAACTCTCACTCTGGCCTAATAGCTTAGGTCTTAACTCTTACTCTGGCCTAATAGCTAAGGTCTTAACTCTTACTCTGGCCTAATAGCTAAGGTCTTAGACTCGTACTCTGGCCTACTGGTTAACGTCTTAACTCTTACTCTGGCTACTGGTTAATGTCTTAACTCTTACTCTGGCCTAATAGCTAAGGTCTTTGAGTCGTACTCTGGCCTAATTGTTAAGGTCTTAACTCTTACTCTGGCCTAATAGCTAAGGTCTTAGACACGTACTCTGGCCTAATGCTTAAGGTCTTAACTCTTACTCTGGCCTAATAGCTAAGGTCTTAGACTCGTACTATGGCCTACAAGTTAAGGTCTTAACTCTTACTCTGGCCTACAGGTTAAGGTCTTAACTCTACACTGGCCTATTAGCTAATGTCTTAGACTCGAACTCCGGCCTAATGTTTAAGGTCTTAACTCTTACTCTGGCCTAATAGCTAAGGTCTTAGACTCGTTCTCTGGCCTACTGGTTAAGGTCTTAACTCTTGCTCTGGCCTACTGGTTAAGGTCTTAACTCTTACTCTGGCCTAATAGCTAAGGTCTTAGACTCGTACTCTGGCCTACTGGTTAAGGTCTTAACTCTTACTCTGGCCTAACAGCTAATGTCTTAACTCTTACTCTGGCCTAATAGCTAAGGTCTTAGACTCGTACTGTGGCCTAATGTTTATGGTCCTAACTCTTACACTGGCCTACTGGTTAAGGTCTTAACCCTTACTCTGGCCTAATAGCTATTGTCTTAGACTCGTACTCTGGCCTAATAGCTAAGGTCTTAGACTCGTACTCTGGCCAACAGGTTAAGGTCTTAACTCTTACTCTGGCCTACTGGATACAGTCTTAACTCTTACTCTGGCCTAATAGCTAAGGTCTTAGACTCATACTCTGGCCTACTGGTTAAGATCTTAACTCTTACTATGGCCTAATAGCTAAGGTCTTAACTCTTACTCTGGCCTATTAGCTAAGGTCTTAGACTCGTACTCTGGCCTAATAGTTAAGGTCTTAACTCTTACTCTGGCCTACTGGTTAAGGTCTTAACTCTTACTCTGGCCTAATAGCTAAGGTCTCAGACTCGTACTCTGGCCTAATAGCTAAGGTCTTAGACTCGTACTGTGGCCTAATGTTTATGGTCCTAACTCTTACACTGGCCTACTGGTTAAGGTCTTAACCCTTACTCTGGCCTAATAGCTAAGGTCTTAGACTCGTACTCTGGCCTACAGGTTAAGGTCTTATCTCTTACTCTGGCCTACTGGTTACGGTCTTAACTCTTACTCTGGCCTAATAGCTAAGGTCTTAACTCTTACTCTGGCCTAATAGCTAAGGTCTTAGACTCGTACTCTGGCCTACTGGTTAAGGTCTTAACTCTTACTCTGGCCTAACAGCTAATGTCTTAACTCTTACTCTGGCCTAATAGCTAAGGTCTTAGACTCGTACTGTGGCCTAATGTTTATGGTCCTAACTCTTACACTGGCCTACTGGTTAAGGTCTTAACCCTTACTCTGGCCTAATAGCTATTGTCTTAGACTCGTACTCTGGCCTAATAGCTAAGGTCTTAGACTCGTACTCTGGCCAACAGGTTAAGGTCTTAACTCTTACTCTGGCCTACTGGATACAGTCTTAACTCTTACTCTGGCCTAATAGCTAAGGTCTTAGACTCATACTCTGGCCTACTGGTTAAGATCTTAACTCTTACTATGGCCTAATAGCTAAGGTCTTAACTCTTACTCTGGCCTATTAGCTAAGGTCTTAGACTCGTACTCTGGCCTAATAGTTAAGGTCTTAACTCTTACTCTGGCCTACTGGTTAAGGTCTTAACTCTTACTCTGGCCTAATAGCTAAGGTCTCAGACTCGTACTCTGGCCTAATAGCTAAGGTCTTAGACTTGTACTCTGGCCTACAGGTTGAGGTCTTAACTTTTACTCTGGCCTACTGGTTAAGGTCTTAACTCTTACTCTGGCCTAATAGCTAAGGTCTTAGACTCGTACTCTGGCCTACTGGTTAAGGTCTTAACTCTTACTCTGGCCTAACAGCTTAGGTCTTAACTCTTAATCTGGCCTAATAGCTAAGATCTTAGACTCGTACTCTGGCCTAATGGTTAAGGTCTTAACTCTTACTCTGACCTAATAGCTAAGGTCTTAGACTCGTACTCTTGCCTAATAGCTAAGGTCTTAGACTTGTACACTGGCCTACTGGTTAAGGTCTTAACTCTTACTCTGGCCTAATAACTAAGGTCTTAGACTCGTACTATGGACTAATAGCTAAGGTCCTAGACTCGTACTCTGGCCTACTGGTTAATGTCTTAACTCTTACTCTGGCCATCTGGTTAAGGTCTTAACTCTTACTCTGACCTAATAGCTAAGGTCTTAACTCTTACTCTGGCCTAATAGCTAAGGTCTTAACTCTTACTCTGGCCTAATAGCTAAGGTCTTAGACTCATACTCTGGCCTAATGGTTAAGGTCTTAACTCTTACTCTGGCCTAATAGCTAAGGTCTTAACTCTTACCCTGGCCTAATAGCTAAGGTCTTAGACTCGTACTCTGGCCTAATGGTTAAGGTCTTAACTCTTACTCTGGCCTACTGGTTAAGGTCTTAACTCTTACTCTGGCCTAATAGCTAAGGCCTTAACTCTTACTCTGGCCTAATAGCTAAGGTCTTAGACTCGTACTCTGGCCTAATGGTTAAGGTCTTAACTCTTACTCTGGCCTAATAGCTAAGGTCTTAGACTCGTACTCTGGCCTACTAGCTAAGGTCTTAGACGTGTACTCTGGCCTAATGGTTAAGGTCTTAACTCTTACTCTGGCCTAATAGCTAAGGTCTTAGACTCGTACTCTGGCCTACTGGTTAAGGTCTTAACTCTTACTCTGGGCTACTGGTTAAGGTCTTAGACTCGTACTCTGGCCTAATGTTTAAGGTCTTAACTCTTACTCTGGCCTAATAGCTAAGGTCTTAGACTCGTTCGCTGGCCTACTGGTTAAGGTCTTAACTCTTACTCTGGCCTACTGGTTAAGGTCTTAGCTCTTTCTCTGGCCTACTGGTTAAGGTCTTAACTCTTACTCTAGCCTAATAGCTAAGGTCTTAACTCTTACTCTGGCCTAATAGCTAAGGTCTTAACTCTTACTCTGGCCTAATAGCTAAGGTCTTAGACTCGTACTCTGGCCTAATGGTTAAGGTCTTAACTCTTACTCTGGCCTAATAGCTAAGGTCTTAACTCTTACTCTGGCCGAATAGCTAGGGTCTTAGACTCGTACTCTTGCCTAATAGCTAAGGTCTTAGACTCGTAAACTGGCCTACTGGTTAAGGTCTTAACTCTTACTCTGGCCTAATAACTAAGGTCTTAGACTCGTACTATGGACTAATAGCTAAGGTCTTAGACTCGTACTCTGGCCTACTGGTTAATGTCTTAACTCTTACTCTGGCCTAATAGCTACGGTCTTAGACTCGTACTCTGGCCTACTGGTTAAGGTCTTAACTCTTACTCTGGCCTACAGGTTAAGGTCTTAACTCTTACTCTGGCCTAATAGCTAAGGTCTTAGACTTGTACTCTGGCCTAATGGTTAAGGTCTTAACTATTACTCTGGCCTACTGGTTAAGGTCTTATCTCTTACTCTGGCCTAATAGATAAGGTCTTAACTCTAACTCTAGCCTAATATCTAAGGTCTTAAACTCGTACACTGGCCTAATGGTTAAGGTCTTAACTCTTACTCTGGCCTAATAGCTAAGGTCTTAACTCTTACTCTGGCCTAATAGCTAAGTTCTTAGACTCGTACTCTGGCCTAATGGTTAAGGTCTTAACTCTTACTCTGGCCTACTGGTTAAGGTCTTAACTCTTACTCTGGCCATCTGGTTATGGTCTTAACTCTTACTCTGACCTAATAGCTAAGGTCTTAACTCTTACTCTGTCCTAATAGCTAAGGTCTTAGACTCGTACTCTGGCCTACTGGTTAATGTCTTAACTCTTACTCTGGCCTAATAGCTAAGGTCTTAGACTCATACTCTGGCCTACTGGTTAAGGTCTTAACTCTTACTCTGGCCTACTGGTTAAGGTCTTAACTCTTACTCTGGCCTAATAGCTAAGGTCTTAGACTTGTACTCTGGCCTAATGGTTAAGGTCTTAACTCTTACTCTGGCCTAATAGCTAAGGTCTTAGACTCGTTCTCTGGCCTACTGGTTAAGGTCTTAACTCTTGCTCTGGCCTACTGGTTAAGGTCTTAACTCTTACTCTGGCCTAATAGTTAAGGTCTTAGACTCGTACTCTGTCCTAATGGTTAAGGTCCTAACTCTTACTCTGGCCTAATAGCTAAGGTCTTAGACTCGTACTCTTGCCTAATAGCTAAGGTCTTAGACTCATACTCTGGCCTACTGGTTAAGGTCTTAACTCTTACTCTGGCCTAATAACTAAGGTCTTAGACTCGTACTCTGGCCTAATAGCTAAGGTCTTAGACTCGTACTGTGGCCTACTGGCTAATGTCTTAACTCTTACTCTGGCCTAATAGCTAAGGTCTTAGACTCTTAATTTGCCCTACTGGTTAAGGTCTTAACTCTTACTCTGGCCTACTGGTTAAGGTCTTAACTCTTACTCTGGCCTAATAGCTAAGGTCTTAGACTTGTACTCTGACCTAATGGTTAAGGTCTTAACTCTTACTCTGGCCTACTGGTTAAGGTCTTAACTCTTACTCTGGCCTAATGGCTAAGGTCTTAACTCTTACTCTAGCCTAATAGCTAAGGTCTTAGACTCGTAGTCTGGCCTAATGGTTAAGGTCTTAACTCTTACTCTGGCCTAATAGCTAAGGTCTTAACTCTCACTCTGGCCTAATAGCTAAGGTCTTAACTCTTACTCTGGCCTAATAGCTAAGGTCTTAACTCTTACTCTGGCCTAATAGCTAAGGTCTTAGACTCGTACTCTGGCCTACTGGTTAACGTCTTAACTCTTACTCTGGCCTACTGGTTAATGTCTTAACTCTTACTCTGGCCTAATAGCTAAGGTCTTTGACTCGTACTCTGGCCTAATTGTTAAGGTCTTAACTCTTACTCTGGCCTAATAGCTAAGGTCTTAGACACGTACTCTGGCCTAATGCTTAAGGTCTTAACTCTTACTCTGGCCTAATAGCTAAGGTCTTAGACTCGTACTATGGCCTACAAGTTAAGGTCTTAACTCTTACTCTGGCCTACAGGTTAAGGTCTTAACTCTACTCTGACCTATTAGCTAATGTCTTAGACTCGAACTCCGGCCTAATGTTTAAGGTCTTAACTCTTACTCTGGCCTAATAGCTAAGGTCTTAGACTCGTTCTCTGGCCTACTGGTTAAGGTCTTAACTCTTGCTCTGGCCTACTGGTTAAGGTCTTAACTCTTACTCTGGCCTAATAGCTAAGGTCTTAGACTCGTACTCTGGCCTACTGGTTAAGGTCTTAACTCTTACTCTGGCCTAACAGCTAATGTCTTAACTCTTACTCTGGCCTAATAGCTAAGGTCTTAGACTCGTACTGTGGCCTAATGTTTATGGTCCTAACTCTTACACTGGCCTACTGGTTAAGGTCTTAACCCTTACTCTGGCCTAATAGCTATTGTCTTAGACTCGTACTCTGGCCTAATAGCTAAGGTCTTAGACTCGTACTCTGGCCAACAGGTTAAGGTCTTAACTCTTACTCTGGCCTACTGGATACAGTCTTAACTCTTACTCTGGCCTAATAGCTAAGGTCTTAGACTCATACTCTGGCCTACTGGTTAAGATCTTAACTCTTACTATGGCCTAATAGCTAAGGTCTTAACTCTTACTCTGGCCTATTAGCTAAGGTCTTAGACTCGTACTCTGGCCTAATAGTTAAGGTCTTAACTCTTACTCTGGCCTACTGGTTAAGGTCTTAACTCTTACTCTGTCCTAATAGCTAAGGTCTTAGACTCGTACTCTGGCCTACTGGTTAAGGTCTTAACTCTTACTCTGGCCTAATAGCTAAGGTCTTAACTCTTACTCTGGCCTAATAGCTAAGGTCTTAGACTCTTACTCTGGCCTACTGGTTAATGTCTTAACTCTTACTCTGGCCTAATAGCTAAGGTCTTAGACTCATACTCTGGCCTACTGGTTAAGGTCTTAACTCTTACTCTGGCCTACTGGTTAAGGTCTTAACTCTTACTCTGGCCTAATAGCTAAGGTCTTAGACTTGTACTCTGGCCTAATGGTTAAGGTCTTAACTCTTACTCTGGCCTAATAGCTAAGGTCTTAGACTCGTTCTCTGGCCTACTGGTTAAGGTCTTAACTCTTGCTCTGGCCTACTGGTTAAGGTCTTAACTCTTACTCTGGCCTAATAGTTAAGGTCTTAGACTCGTACTCTGTCCTAATGGTTAAGGTCCTAACTCTTACTCTGGCCTAATAGCTAAGGTCTTAGACTCGTACTCTTGCCTAATAGCTAAGGTCTTATGCTCATACTTTGGCCTACTGGTTAAGGTCTTAACTCTTACTCTGGCCTAATAACTAAGGTCTTAGACTCGTACTCTGGCCTAATAGCTAAGGTCTTAGACTCGTACTGTGGCCTACTGGCTAATGTCTTAACTCTTACTCTGGCCTAATAGCTAAGGTCTTAGACTCTTAATCTGCCCTACTGGTTAAGGTCTTAACTCTTACTCTGGCCTACTGGTTAAGGTCTTAACTCTTACTCTGGCCTAATAGCTAAGGTCTTAGACTTGTACTCTGACCTAATGGTTAAGGTCTTAACTCTTACTCTGGCCTACTGGTTAAGGTCTTAACTCTTACTCTGGCCTAATGGCTAAGGTCTTAACTCTTACTCTAGCCTAATAGCTAAGGTCTTAGACTCGTAGTCTGGCCTAATGGTTAAGGTCTTAACTCTTACTCTGGCCTAATAGCTAAGGTCTTAACTCTCACTCTGGCCTAATAGCTTAGGTCTTAACTCTTACTCTGGCCTAATAGCTAAGGTCTTAACTCTTACTCTGGCCTAATAGCTAAGGTCTTAGACTCGTACTCTGGCCTACTGGTTAACGTCTTAACTCTTACTCTGGCTACTGGTTAATGTCTTAACTCTTACTCTGGCCTAATAGCTAAGGTCTTTGACTCGTACTCTGGCCTAATTGTTAAGGTCTTAACTCTTACTCTGGCCTAATAGCTAAGGTCTTAGACACGTACTCTGGCCTAATGCTTAAGGTCTTAACTCTTACTCTGGCCTAATAGCTAAGGTCTTAGACTCGTACTATGGCCTACAAGTTAAGGTCTTAACTCTTACTCTGGCCTACAGGTTAAGGTCTTAACTCTACACTGGCCTATTAGCTAATGTCTTAGACTCGAACTCCGGCCTAATGTTTAAGGTCTTAACTCTTACTCTGGCCTAATAGCTAAGGTCTTAGACTCGTTCTCTGGCCTACTGGTTAAGGTCTTAACTCTTGCTCTGGCCTACTGGTTAAGGTCTTAACTCTTACTCTGGCCTAATAGCTAAGGTCTTAGACTCGTACTCTGGCCTACTGGTTAAGGTCTTAACTCTTACTCTGGCCTAACAGCTAATGTCTTAACTCTTACTCTGGCCTAATAGCTAAGGTCTTAGACTCGTACTGTGGCCTAATGTTTATGGTCCTAACTCTTACACTGGCCTACTGGTTAAGGTCTTAACCCTTACTCTGGCCTAATAGCTATTGTCTTAGACTCGTACTCTGGCCTAATAGCTAAGGTCTTAGACTCGTACTCTGGCCAACAGGTTAAGGTCTTAACTCTTACTCTGGCCTACTGGATACAGTCTTAACTCTTACTCTGGCCTAATAGCTAAGGTCTTAGACTCATACTCTGGCCTACTGGTTAAGATCTTAACTCTTACTATGGCCTAATAGCTAAGGTCTTAACTCTTACTCTGGCCTATTAGCTAAGGTCTTAGACTCGTACTCTGGCCTAATAGTTAAGGTCTTAACTCTTACTCTGGCCTACTGGTTAAGGTCTTAACTCTTACTCTGGCCTAATAGCTAAGGTCTCAGACTCGTACTCTGGCCTAATAGCTAAGGTCTTAGACTCGTACTGTGGCCTAATGTTTATGGTCCTAACTCTTACACTGGCCTACTGGTTAAGGTCTTAACCCTTACTCTGGCCTAATAGCTTAGGTCTTAGACTCGTACTCTGGCCTACAGGTTAAGGTCTTATCTCTTACTCTGGCCTACTGGTTACGGTCTTAACTCTTACTCTGGCCTAATAGCTAAGGTCTTAACTCTTACTCTGGCCTAATAGCTAAGGTCTTAGACTCGTACTCTGGCCTACTGGTTAAGGTCTTAACTCTTACTCTGGCCTAACAGCTAATGTCTTAACTCTTACTCTGGCCTAATAGCTAAGGTCTTAGACTCGTACTGTGGCCTAATGTTTATGGTCCTAACTCTTACACTGGCCTACTGGTTAAGGTCTTAACCCTTACTCTGGCCTAATAGCTATTGTCTTAGACTCGTACTCTGGCCTAATAGCTAAGGTCTTAGACTCGTACTCTGGCCAACAGGTTAAGGTCTTAACTCTTACTCTGGCCTACTGGATACAGTCTTAACTCTTACTCTGGCCTAATAGCTAAGGTCTTAGACTCATACTCTGGCCTACTGGTTAAGATCTTAACTCTTACTATGGCCTAATAGCTAAGGTCTTAACTCTTACTCTGGCCTATTAGCTAAGGTCTTAGACTTGTACTCTGGCCTAATAGTTAAGGTCTTAACTCTTACTCTGGCCTACTGGTTAAGGTCTTAACTCTTACTCTGGCCTAATAGCTAAGGTCTCAGACTCGTACTCTGGCCTAATAGCTAAGGTCTTAGACTTGTACTCTGGCCTACAGGTTGAGGTCTTAACTTTTACTCTGGCCTACTGGTTAAGGTCTTAACTCTTACTCTGGCCTAATAGCTAAGGTCTTAGACTCGTACTCTGGCCTACTGGTTAAGGTCTTAACTCTTACTCTGGCCTAACAGCTTAGGTCTTAACTCTTAATCTGGCCTAATAGCTAAGATCTTAGACTCGTACTCTGGCCTAATGGTTAAGGTCTTAACTCTTACTCTGGCCTAATAGCTAAGGTCTTAGACTCGTACTCTTGCCTAATAGCTAAGGTCTTAGACTTGTACACTGGCCTACTGGTTAAGGTCTTAACTCTTACTCTGGCCTAATAACTAAGGTCTTAGACTAGTACTATGGACTAATAGCTAAGGTCCTAGACTCGTACTCTGGCCTACTGGTTAATGTCTTAACTCTTACTCTGGCCATCTGGTTAAGGTCTTAACTCTTACTCTGACCTAATAGCTAAGGTCTTAACTCTTACTCTGGCCTAATAGCTAAGGTCTTAACTCTTACTCTGGCCTAATAGCTAAGGTCTTAGACTCATACTCTGGCCTAATGGTTAAGGTCTTAACTCTTACTCTGGCCTAATAGCTAAGGTCTTAACTCTTACCCTGGCCTAATAGCTAAGGTCTTAGACTCGTACTCTGGCCTAATGGTTAAGGTCTTAACTCTTACTCTGGCCTACTGGTTAAGGTCTTAACTCTTACTCTGGCCTAATAGCTAAGGCCTTAACTCTTACTCTGGCCTAATAGCTAAGGTCTTAGACTCGTACTCTGGCCTAATGGTTAAGGTCTTAACTCTTACTCTGGCCTAATAGCTAAGGTCTTAGACTCGTACTCTGGCCTACTAGCTAAGGTCTTAGACGTGTACTCTGGCCTAATGGTTAAGGTCTTAACTCTTACTCTGGCCTAATAGCTAAGGTCTTAGACTCGTACTCTGGCCTACTGGTTAAGGTCTTAACTCTTACTCTGGGCTACTGGTTAAGGTCTTAGACTCGTACTCTGGCCTAATGTTTAAGGTCTTAACTCTTACTCTGGCCTAATAGCTAAGGTCTTAGACTCGTTCGCTGGCCTACTGGTTAAGGTCTTAACTCTTACTCTGGCCTACTGGTTAAGGTCTTAACTCTTACTCTGGCCTAATAACTAAGGTCTTAGACTCGTACTCTGGCCTAATAGCTAAGGTCTTAGACTCGTACTGTGGCCTACTGGCTAATGTCTTAACTCTTACTCTGGCCTAATAGCTAAGGTCTTAGACTCTTAATTTGCCCTACTGGTTAAGGTCTTAACTCTTACTCTGGCCTACTGGTTAAGGTCTTAACTCTTACTCTGGCCTAATAGCTAAGGTCTTAGACTTGTACTCTGACCTAATGGTTAAGGTCTTAACTCTTACTCTGGCCTACTGGTTAAGGTCTTAACTCTTACTCTGGCCTAATGGCTAAGGTCTTAACTCTTACTCTAGCCTAATAGCTAAGGTCTTAGACTCGTAGTCTGGCCTAATGGTTAAGGTCTTAACTCTTACTCTGGCCTAATAGCTAAGGTCTTAACTCTCACTCTGGCCTAATAGCTAAGGTCTTAACTCTTACTCTGGCCTAATAGCTAAGGTCTTAACTCTTACTCTGGCCTAATAGCTAAGGTCTTAGACTCGTACTCTGGCCTACTGGTTAACGTCTTAACTCTTACTCTGGCCTACTGGTTAATGTCTTAACTCTTACTCTGGCCTAATAGCTAAGGTCTTTGACTCGTACTCTGGCCTAATTGTTAAGGTCTTAACTCTTACTCTGGCCTAATAGCTAAGGTCTTAGACACGTACTCTGGCCTAATGCTTAAGGTCTTAACTCTTACTCTGGCCTAATAGCTAAGGTCTTAGACTCGTACTATGGCCTACAAGTTAAGGTCTTAACTCTTACTCTGGCCTACAGGTTAAGGTCTTAACTCTACTCTGACCTATTAGCTAATGTCTTAGACTCGAACTCCGGCCTAATGTTTAAGGTCTTAACTCTTACTCTGGCCTAATAGCTAAGGTCTTAGACTCGTTCTCTGGCCTACTGGTTAAGGTCTTAACTCTTGCTCTGGCCTACTGGTTAAGGTCTTAACTCTTACTCTGGCCTAATAGCTAAGGTCTTAGACTCGTACTCTGGCCTACTGGTTAAGGTCTTAACTCTTACTCTGGCCTAACAGCTAATGTCTTAACTCTTACTCTGGCCTAATAGCTAAGGTCTTAGACTCGTACTGTGGCCTAATGTTTATGGTCCTAACTCTTACACTGGCCTACTGGTTAAGGTCTTAACCCTTACTCTGGCCTAATAGCTATTGTCTTAGACTCGTACTCTGGCCTAATAGCTAAGGTCTTAGACTCGTACTCTGGCCAACAGGTTAAGGTCTTAACTCTTACTCTGGCCTACTGGATACAGTCTTAACTCTTACTCTGGCCTAATAGCTAAGGTCTTAGACTCATACTCTGGCCTACTGGTTAAGATCTTAACTCTTACTATGGCCTAATAGCTAAGGTCTTAACTCTTACTCTGGCCTATTAGCTAAGGTCTTAGACTCGTACTCTGGCCTAATAGTTAAGGTCTTAACTCTTACTCTGGCCTACTGGTTAAGGTCTTAACTCTTACTCTGTCCTAATAGCTAAGGTCTTAGACTCGTACTCTGGCCTACTGGTTAAGGTCTTAACTCTTACTCTGGCCTAATAGCTAAGGTCTTAACTCTTACTCTGGCCTAATAGCTAAGGTCTTAGACTCTTACTCTGGCCTACTGGTTAATGTCTTAACTCTTACTCTGGCCTAATAGCTAAGGTCTTAGACTCATACTCTGGCCTACTGGTTAAGGTCTTAACTCTTACTCTGGCCTACTGGTTAAGGTCTTAACTCTTACTCTGGCCTAATAGCTAAGGTCTTAGACTTGTACTCTGGCCTAATGGTTAAGGTCTTAACTCTTACTCTGGCCTAATAGCTAAGGTCTTAGACTCGTTCTCTGGCCTACTGGTTAAGGTCTTAACTCTTGCTCTGGCCTACTGGTTAAGGTCTTAACTCTTACTCTGGCCTAATAGTTAAGGTCTTAGACTCGTACTCTGTCCTAATGGTTAAGGTCCTAACTCTTACTCTGGCCTAATAGCTAAGGTCTTAGACTCGTACTCTTGCCTAATAGCTAAGGTCTTAGACTCATACTTTGGCCTACTGGTTAAGGTCTTAACTCTTACTCTGGCCTAATAACTAAGGTCTTAGACTCGTACTCTGGCCTAATAGCTAAGGTCTTAGACTCGTACTGTGGCCTACTGGCTAATGTCTTAACTCTTACTCTGGCCTAATAGCTAAGGTCTTAGACTCTTAATCTGCCCTACTGGTTAAGGTCTTAACTCTTACTCTGGCCTACTGGTTAAGGTCTTAACTCTTACTCTGGCCTAATAGCTAAGGTCTTAGACTTGTACTCTGACCTAATGGTTAAGGTCTTAACTCTTACTCTGGCCTACTGGTTAAGGTCTTAACTCTTACTCTGGCCTAATGGCTAAGGTCTTAACTCTTACTCTAGCCTAATAGCTAAGGTCTTAGACTCGTAGTCTGGCCTAATGGTTAAGGTCTTAACTCTTACTCTGGCCTAATAGCTAAGGTCTTAACTCTCACTCTGGCCTAATAGCTTAGGTCTTAACTCTTACTCTGGCCTAATAGCTAAGGTCTTAACTCTTACTCTGGCCTAATAGCTAAGGTCTTAGACTCGTACTCTGGCCTACTGGTTAACGTCTTAACTCTTACTCTGGCTACTGGTTAATGTCTTAACTCTTACTCTGGCCTAATAGCTAAGGTCTTTGAGTCGTACTCTGGCCTAATTGTTAAGGTCTTAACTCTTACTCTGGCCTAATAGCTAAGGTCTTAGACACGTACTCTGGCCTAATGCTTAAGGTCTTAACTCTTACTCTGGCCTAATAGCTAAGGTCTTAGACTCGTACTATGGCCTACAAGTTAAGGTCTTAACTCTTACTCTGGCCTACAGGTTAAGGTCTTAACTCTACACTGGCCTATTAGCTAATGTCTTAGACTCGAACTCCGGCCTAATGTTTAAGGTCTTAACTCTTACTCTGGCCTAATAGCTAAGGTCTTAGACTCGTTCTCTGGCCTACTGGTTAAGGTCTTAACTCTTGCTCTGGCCTACTGGTTAAGGTCTTAACTCTTACTCTGGCCTAATAGCTAAGGTCTTAGACTCGTACTCTGGCCTACTGGTTAAGGTCTTAACTCTTACTCTGGCCTAACAGCTAATGTCTTAACTCTTACTCTGGCCTAATAGCTAAGGTCTTAGACTCGTACTGTGGCCTAATGTTTATGGTCCTAACTCTTACACTGGCCTACTGGTTAAGGTCTTAACCCTTACTCTGGCCTAATAGCTATTGTCTTAGACTCGTACTCTGGCCTAATAGCTAAGGTCTTAGACTCGTACTCTGGCCAACAGGTTAAGGTCTTAACTCTTACTCTGGCCTACTGGATACAGTCTTAACTCTTACTCTGGCCTAATAGCTAAGGTCTTAGACTCATACTCTGGCCTACTGGTTAAGATCTTAACTCTTACTATGGCCTAATAGCTAAGGTCTTAACTCTTACTCTGGCCTATTAGCTAAGGTCTTAGACTCGTACTCTGGCCTAATAGTTAAGGTCTTAACTCTTACTCTGGCCTACTGGTTAAGGTCTTAACTCTTACTCTGGCCTAATAGCTAAGGTCTCAGACTCGTACTCTGGCCTAATAGCTAAGGTCTTAGACTCGTACTGTGGCCTAATGTTTATGGTCCTAACTCTTACACTGGCCTACTGGTTAAGGTCTTAACCCTTACTCTGGCCTAATAGCTAAGGTCTTAGACTCGTACTCTGGCCTACAGGTTAAGGTCTTATCTCTTACTCTGGCCTACTGGTTACGGTCTTAACTCTTACTCTGGCCTAATAGCTAAGGTCTTAACTCTTACTCTGGCCTAATAGCTAAGGTCTTAGACTCGTACTCTGGCCTACTGGTTAAGGTCTTAACTCTTACTCTGGCCTAACAGCTAATGTCTTAACTCTTACTCTGGCCTAATAGCTAAGGTCTTAGACTCGTACTGTGGCCTAATGTTTATGGTCCTAACTCTTACACTGGCCTACTGGTTAAGGTCTTAACCCTTACTCTGGCCTAATAGCTATTGTCTTAGACTCGTACTCTGGCCTAATAGCTAAGGTCTTAGACTCGTACTCTGGCCAACAGGTTAAGGTCTTAACTCTTACTCTGGCCTACTGGATACAGTCTTAACTCTTACTCTGGCCTAATAGCTAAGGTCTTAGACTCATACTCTGGCCTACTGGTTAAGATCTTAACTCTTACTATGGCCTAATAGCTAAGGTCTTAACTCTTACTCTGGCCTATTAGCTAAGGTCTTAGACTCGTACTCTGGCCTAATAGTTAAGGTCTTAACTCTTACTCTGGCCTACTGGTTAAGGTCTTAACTCTTACTCTGGCCTAATAGCTAAGGTCTCAGACTCGTACTCTGGCCTAATAGCTAAGGTCTTAGACTTGTACTCTGGCCTACAGGTTGAGGTCTTAACTTTTACTCTGGCCTACTGGTTAAGGTCTTAACTCTTACTCTGGCCTAATAGCTAAGGTCTTAGACTCGTACTCTGGCCTACTGGTTAAGGTCTTAACTCTTACTCTGGCCTAACAGCTTAGGTCTTAACTCTTAATCTGGCCTAATAGCTAAGATCTTAGACTCGTACTCTGGCCTAATGGTTAAGGTCTTAACTCTTACTCTGGTCTAATAGCTAAGGTCTTAGACTCGTACTCTTGCCTAATAGCTAAGGTCTTAGACTTGTACACTGGCCTACTGGTTAAGGTCTTAACTCTTACTCTGGCCTAATAACTAAGGTCTTAGACTCGTACTATGGACTAATAGCTAAGGTCCTAGACTCGTACTCTGGCCTACTGGTTAATGTCTTAACTCTTACTCTGGCCATCTGGTTAAGGTCTTAACTCTTACTCTGACCTAATAGCTAAGGTCTTAACTCTTACTCTGGCCTAATAGCTAAGGTCTTAACTCTTACTCTGGCCTAATAGCTAAGGTCTTAGACTCATACTCTGGCCTAATGGTTAAGGTCTTAACTCTTACTCTGGCCTAATAGCTAAGGTCTTAACTCTTACCCTGGCCTAATAGCTAAGGTCTTAGACTCGTACTCTGGCCTAATGGTTAAGGTCTTAACTCTTACTCTGGCCTACTGGTTAAGGTCTTAACTCTTACTCTGGCCTAATAGCTAAGGCCTTAACTCTTACTCTGGCCTAATAGCTAAGGTCTTAGACTCGTACTCTGGCCTAATGGTTAAGGTCTTAACTCTTACTCTGGCCTAATAGCTAAGGTCTTAGACTCGTACTCTGGCCTACTAGCTAAGGTCTTAGACGTGTACTCTGGCCTAATGGTTAAGGTCTTAACTCTTACTCTGGCCTAATAGCTAAGGTCTTAGACTCGTACTCTGGCCTACTGGTTAAGGTCTTAACTCTTACTCTGGGCTACTGGTTAAGGTCTTAGACTCGTACTCTGGCCTAATGTTTAAGGTCTTAACTCTTACTCTGGCCTAATAGCTAAGGTCTTAGACTCGTTCGCTGGCCTACTGGTTAAGGTCTTAACTCTTACTCTGGCCTACTGGTTAAGGTCTTAGCTCTTTCTCTGGCCTACTGGTTAAGGTCTTAACTCTTACTCTAGCCTAATAGCTAAGGTCTTAACTCTTACTCTGGCCTAATAGCTAAGGTCTTAACTCTTACTCTGGCCTAATAGCTAAGGTCTTAGACTCGTACTCTGGCCTAATGGTTAAGGTCTTAACTCTTACTCTGGCCTAATAGCTAAGGTCTTAACTCTTACTCTGGCCGAATAGCTAGGGTCTTAGACTCGTACTCTTGCCTAATAGCTAAGGTCTTAGACTCGTAAACTGGCCTACTGGTTAAGGTCTTAACTCTTACTCTGGCCTAATAACTAAGGTCTTAGACTCGTACTATGGACTAATAGCTAAGGTCTTAGACTCGTACTCTGGCCTACTGGTTAATGTCTTAACTCTTACTCTGGCCTAATAGCTACGGTCTTAGACTCGTACTCTGGCCTACTGGTTAAGGTCTTAACTCTTACTCTGGCCTACAGGTTAAGGTCTTAACTCTTACTCTGGCCTAATAGCTAAGGTCTTAGACTTGTACTCTGGCCTAATGGTTAAGGTCTTAACTATTACTCTGGCCTACTGGTTAAGGTCTTATCTCTTACTCTGGCCTAATAGATAAGGTCTTAACTCTAACTCTAGCCTAATATCTAAGGTCTTAAACTCGTACACTGGCCTAATGGTTAAGGTCTTAACTCTTACTCTGGCCTAATAGCTAAGGTCTTAACTCTTACTCTGGCCTAATAGCTAAGTTCTTAGACTCGTACTCTGGCCTAATGGTTAAGGTCTTAACTCTTACTCTGGCCTACTGGTTAAGGTCTTAACTCTTACTCTGGCCATCTGGTTATGGTCTTAACTCTTACTCTGACCTAATAGCTAAGGTCTTAACTCTTACTCTGTCCTAATAGCTAAGGTCTTAGACTCGTACTCTGGCCTACTGGTTAATGTCTTAACTCTTACTCTGGCCTAATAGCTAAGGTCTTAGACTCATACTCTGGCCTACTGGTTAAGGTCTTAACTCTTACTCTGGCCTACTGGTTAAGGTCTTAACTCTTACTCTGGCCTAATAGCTAAGGTCTTAGACTTGTACTCTGGCCTAATGGTTAAGGTCTTAACTCTTACTCTGGCCTAATAGCTAAGGTCTTAGACTCGTTCTCTGGCCTACTGGTTAAGGTCTTAACTCTTGCTCTGGCCTACTGGTTAAGGTCTTAACTCTTACTCTGGCCTAATAGTTAAGGTCTTAGACTCGTACTCTGTCCTAATGGTTAAGGTCCTAACTCTTACTCTGGCCTAATAGCTAAGGTCTTAGACTCGTACTCTTGCCTAATAGCTAAGGTCTTAGACTCATACTCTGGCCTACTGGTTAAGGTCTTAACTCTTACTCTGGCCTAATAACTAAGGTCTTAGACTCGTACTCTGGCCTAATAGCTAAGGTCTTAGACTCGTACTGTGGCCTACTGGCTAATGTCTTAACTCTTACTCTGGCCTAATAGCTAAGGTCTTAGACTCTTAATTTGCCCTACTGGTTAAGGTCTTAACTCTTACTCTGGCCTACTGGTTAAGGTCTTAACTCTTACTCTGGCCTAATAGCTAAGGTCTTAGACTTGTACTCTGACCTAATGGTTAAGGTCTTAACTCTTACTCTGGCCTACTGGTTAAGGTCTTAACTCTTACTCTGGCCTAATGGCTAAGGTCTTAACTCTTACTCTAGCCTAATAGCTAAGGTCTTAGACTCGTAGTCTGGCCTAATGGTTAAGGTCTTAACTCTTACTCTGGCCTAATAGCTAAGGTCTTAACTCTCACTCTGGCCTAATAGCTAAGGTCTTAACTCTTACTCTGGCCTAATAGCTAAGGTCTTAACTCTTACTCTGGCCTAATAGCTAAGGTCTTAGACTCGTACTCTGGCCTACTGGTTAACGTCTTAACTCTTACTCTGGCCTACTGGTTAATGTCTTAACTCTTACTCTGGCCTAATAGCTAAGGTCTTTGACTCGTACTCTGGCCTAATTGTTAAGGTCTTAACTCTTACTCTGGCCTAATAGCTAAGGTCTTAGACACGTACTCTGGCCTAATGCTTAAGGTCTTAACTCTTACTCTGGCCTAATAGCTAAGGTCTTAGACTCGTACTATGGCCTACAAGTTAAGGTCTTAACTCTTACTCTGGCCTACAGGTTAAGGTCTTAACTCTACTCTGACCTATTAGCTAATGTCTTAGACTCGAACTCCGGCCTAATGTTTAAGGTCTTAACTCTTACTCTGGCCTAATAGCTAAGGTCTTAGACTCGTTCTCTGGCCTACTGGTTAAGGTCTTAACTCTTGCTCTGGCCTACTGGTTAAGGTCTTAACTCTTACTCTGGCCTAATAGCTAAGGTCTTAGACTCGTACTCTGGCCTACTGGTTAAGGTCTTAACTCTTACTCTGGCCTAACAGCTAATGTCTTAACTCTTACTCTGGCCTAATAGCTAAGGTCTTAGACTCGTACTGTGGCCTAATGTTTATGGTCCTAACTCTTACACTGGCCTACTGGTTAAGGTCTTAACCCTTACTCTGGCCTAATAGCTATTGTCTTAGACTCGTACTCTGGCCAACAGGTTAAGGTCTTAACTCTTACTCTGGCCTACTGGATACAGTCTTAACTCTTACTCTGGCCTAATAGCTAAGGTCTTAGACTCATACTCTGGCCTACTGGTTAAGATCTTAACTCTTACTATGGCCTAATAGCTAAGGTCTTAACTCTTACTCTGGCCTATTAGCTAAGGTCTTAGACTCGTACTCTGGCCTAATAGTTAAGGTCTTAACTCTTACTCTGGCCTACTGGTTAAGGTCTTAACTCTTACTCTGGCCTAATAGCTAAGGTCTTAACTCTTACTCTGGCCTAATAGCTAAGGTCTTAGACTCTTACTCTGGCCTACTGGTTAATGTCTTAACTCTTACTCTGGCCTAATAGCTAAGGTCTTAGACTCATACTCTGGCCTACTGGTTAAGGTCTTAACTCTTACTCTGGCCTACTGGTTAAGGTCTTAACTCTTACTCTGGCCTAATAGCTAAGGTCTTAGACTTGTACTCTGGCCTAATGGTTAAGGTCTTAACTCTTACTCTGGCCTAATAGCTAAGGTCTTAGACTCGTTCTCTGGCCTACTGGTTAAGGTCTTAACTCTTGCTCTGGCCTACTGGTTAAGGTCTTAACTCTTACTCTGGCCTAATAGTTAAGGTCTTAGACTCGTACTCTGTCCTAATGGTTAAGGTCCTAACTCTTACTCTGGCCTAATAGCTAAGGTCTTAGACTCGTACTCTTGCCTAATAGCTAAGGTCTTAGACTCATACTTTGGCCTACTGGTTAAGGTCTTAACTCTTACTCTGGCCTAATAACTAAGGTCTTAGACTCGTACTCTGGCCTAATAGCTAAGGTCTTAGACTCGTACTGTGGCCTACTGGCTAATGTCTTAACTCTTACTCTGGCCTAATAGCTAAGGTCTTAGACTCTTAATCTGCCCTACTGGTTAAGGTCTTAACTCTTACTCTGGCCTACTGGTTAAGGTCTTAACTCTTACTCTGGCCTAATAGCTAAGGTCTTGGACTTGTACTCTGACCTAATGGTTAAGGTCTTAACTCTTACTCTGGCCTACTGGTTAAGGTCTTAACTCTTACTCTGGCCTAATGGCTAAGGTCTTAACTCTTACTCTAGCCTAATAGCTAAGGTCTTAGACTCGTAGTCTGGCCTAATGGTTAAGGTCTTAACTCTTACTCTGGCCTAATAGCTAAGGTCTTAACTCTCACTCTGGCCTAATAGCTTAGGTCTTAACTCTTACTCTGGCCTAATAGCTAAGGTCTTAACTCTTACTCTGGCCTAATAGCTAAGGTCTTAGACTCGTACTCTGGCCTACTGGTTAACGTCTTAACTCTTACTCTGGCTACTGGTTAATGTCTTAACTCTTACTCTGGCCTAATAGCTAAGGTCTTTGACTCGTACTCTGGCCTAATTGTTAAGGTCTTAACTCTTACTCTGGCCTAATAGCTAAGGTCTTAGACACGTACTCTGGCCTAATGCTTAAGGTCTTAACTCTTACTCTGGCCTAATAGCTAAGGTCTTAGACTCGTACTATGGCCTACAAGTTAAGGTCTTAACTCTTACTCTGGCCTACAGGTTAAGGTCTTAACTCTACACTGGCCTATTAGCTAATGTCTTAGACTCGAACTCCGGCCTAATGTTTAAGGTCTTAACTCTTACTCTGGCCTAATAGCTAAGGTCTTAGACTCGTTCTCTGGCCTACTGGTTAAGGTCTTAACTCTTGCTCTGGCCTACTGGTTAAGGTCTTAACTCTTACTCTGGCCTAATAGCTAAGGTCTTAGACTCGTACTCTGGCCTACTGGTTAAGGTCTTAACTCTTACTCTGGCCTAACAGCTAATGTCTTAACTCTTACTCTGGCCTAATAGCTAAGGTCTTAGACTCGTACTGTGGCCTAATGTTTATGGTCCTAACTCTTACACTGGCCTACTGGTTAAGGTCTTAACCCTTACTCTGGCCTAATAGCTATTGTCTTAGACTCGTACTCTGGCCTAATAGCTAAGGTCTTAGACTCGTACTCTGGCCAACAGGTTAAGGTCTTAACTCTTACTCTGGCCTACTGGATACAGTCTTAACTCTTACTCTGGCCTAATAGCTAAGGTCTTAGACTCATACTCTGGCCTACTGGTTAAGATCTTAACTCTTACTATGGCCTAATAGCTAAGGTCTTAACTCTTACTCTGGCCTATTAGCTAAGGTCTTAGACTCGTACTCTGGCCTAATAGTTAAGGTCTTAACTCTTACTCTGGCCTACTGGTTAAGGTCTTAACTCTTACTCTGGCCTAATAGCTAAGGTCTCAGACTCGTACTCTGGCCTAATAGCTAAGGTCTTAGACTCGTACTGTGGCCTAATGTTTATGGTCCTAACTCTTACACTGGCCTACTGGTTAAGGTCTTAACCCTTACTCTGGCCTAATAGCTAAGGTCTTAGACTCGTACTCTGGCCTACAGGTTAAGGTCTTATCTCTTACTCTGGCCTACTGGTTACGGTCTTAACTCTTACTCTGGCCTAATAGCTAAGGTCTTAACTCTTACTCTGGCCTAAGAGCTAAGGTCTTAGACTCGTACTCTGGCCTACTGGTTAAGGTCTTAACTCTTACTCTGGCCTAACAGCTAATGTCTTAACTCTTACTCTGGCCTAATAGCTAAGGTCTTAGACTCGTACTGTGGCCTAATGTTTATGGTCCTAACTCTTACACTGGCCTACTGGTTAAGGTCTTAACCCTTACTCTGGCCTAATAGCTATTGTCTTAGACTCGTACTCTGGCCTAATAGCTAAGGTCTTAGACTCGTACTCTGGCCAACAGGTTAAGGTCTTAACTCTTACTCTGGCCTACTGGATACAGTCTTAACTCTTACTCTGGCCTAATAGCTAAGGTCTTAGACTCATACTCTGGCCTACTGGTTAAGATCTTAACTCTTACTATGGCCTAATAGCTAAGGTCTTAACTCTTACTCTGGCCTATTAGCTAAGGTCTTAGACTTGTACTCTGGCCTAATAGTTAAGGTCTTAACTCTTACTCTGGCCTACTGGTTAAGGTCTTAACTCTTACTCTGGCCTAATAGCTAAGGTCTCAGACTCGTACTCTGGCCTAATAGCTAAGGTCTTAGACTTGTACTCTGGCCTACAGGTTGAGGTCTTAACTTTTACTCTGGCCTACTGGTTAAGGTCTTAACTCTTACTCTGGCCTAATAGCTAAGGTCTTAGACTCGTACTCTGGCCTACTGGTTAAGGTCTTAACTCTTACTCTGGCCTAACAGCTTAGGTCTTAACTCTTAATCTGGCCTAATAGCTAAGATCTTAGACTCGTACTCTGGCCTAATGGTTAAGGTCTTAACTCTTACTCTGGCCTAATAGCTAAGGTCTTAGACTCGTACTCTTGCCTAATAGCTAAGGTATTAGACTTGTACACTGGCCTACTGGTTAAGGTCTTAACTCTTACTCTGGCCTAATAACTAAGGTCTTAGACTAGTACTATGGACTAATAGCTAAGGTCCTAGACTCGTACTCTGGCCTACTGGTTAATGTCTTAACTCTTACTCTGGCCATCTGGTTAAGGTCTTAACTCTTACTCTGACCTAATAGCTAAGGTCTTAACTCTTACTCTGGCCTAATAGCTAAGGTCTTAACTCTTACTCTGGCCTAATAGCTAAGGTCTTAGACTCATACTCTGGCCTAATGGTTAAGGTCTTAACTCTTACTCTGGCCTAATAGCTAAGGTCTTAACTCTTACCCTGGCCTAATAGCTAAGGTCTTAGACTCGTACTCTGGCCTAATGGTTAAGGTCTTAACTCTTACTCTGGCCTACTGGTTAAGGTCTTAACTCTTACTCTGGCCTAATAGCTAAGGCCTTAACTCTTACTCTGGCCTAATAGCTAAGGTCTTAGACTCGTACTCTGGCCTAATGGTTAAGGTCTTAACTCTTACTCTGGCCTAATAGCTAAGGTCTTAGACTCGTACTCTGGCCTACTAGCTAAGGTCTTAGACGTGTACTCTGGCCTAATGGTTAAGGTCTTAACTCTTACTCTGGCCTAATAGCTAAGGTCTTAGACTCGTACTCTGGCCTACTGGTTAAGGTCTTAACTCTTACTCTGGGCTACTGGTTAAGGTCTTAGACTCGTACTCTGGCCTAATGTTTAAGGTCTTAACTCTTACTCTGGCCTAATAGCTAAGGTCTTAGACTCGTTCGCTGGC
This sequence comes from Triturus cristatus, assembly GCF_964204655.1. Taxonomy (NCBI): domain Eukaryota; kingdom Metazoa; phylum Chordata; class Amphibia; order Caudata; family Salamandridae; genus Triturus; species Triturus cristatus. Next base: position 104,485 of record NW_028187963.1, on the reverse strand, counting down.
CTACTGGTTAAGGTCTTAACTCTTACTCTGGCCTACTGGTTAAGGTCTTAGCTCTTTCTCTGGCCTACTGGTTAAGGTCTTAACTCTTACTCTAGCCTAATAGCTAAGGTCTTAACTCTTACTCTGGCCTAATAGCTAAGGTCTTAACTCTTACTCTGGCCTAATAGCTAAGGTCTTAGACTCGTACTCTGGCCTAATGGTTAAGGTCTTAACTCTTACTCTGGCCTAATAGCTAAGGTCTTAACTCTTACTCTGGCCGAATAGCTAGGGTCTTAGACTCGTACTCTTGCCTAATAGCTAAGGTCTTAGACTCGTAAACTGGCCTACTGGTTAAGGTCTTAACTCTTACTCTGGCCTAATAACTAAGGTCTTAGACTCGTACTATGGACTAATAGCTAAGGTCTTAGACTCGTACTCTGGCCTACTGGTTAATGTCTTAACTCTTACTCTGGCCTAATAGCTACGGTCTTAGACTCGTACTCTGGCCTACTGGTTAAGGTCTTAACTCTTACTCTGGCCTACAGGTTAAGGTCTTAACTCTTACTCTGGCCTAATAGCTAAGGTCTTAGACTTGTACTCTGGCCTAATGGTTAAGGTCTTAACTATTACTCTGGCCTACTGGTTAAGGTCTTATCTCTTACTCTGGCCTAATAGATAAGGTCTTAACTCTAACTCTAGCCTAATATCTAAGGTCTTAAACTCGTACACTGGCCTAATGGTTAAGGTCTTAACTCTTACTCTGGCCTAATAGCTAAGGTCTTAACTCTTACTCTGGCCTAATAGCTAAGGTCTTAGACTCGTACTCTGGCCTAATGGTTAAGGTCTTAACTCTTACTCTGGCCTACTGGTTAAGGTCTTAACTCTTACTCTGGCCATCTGGTTATGGTCTTAACTCTTACTCTGACCTAATAGCTAAGGTCTTAACTCTTACTCTGTCCTAATAGCTAAGGTCTTAGACTCGTACTCTGGCCTACTGGTTAAGGTCTTAACTCTTACTCTGGCCTAATAGCTAAGGTCTTAACTCTTACTCTGGCCTAATAGCTAAGGTCTTAGACTCTTACTCTGGCCTACTGGTTAATGTCTTAACTCTTACTCTGGCCTAATAGCTAAGGTCTTAGACTCATACTCTGGCCTACTGGTTAAGGTCTTAACTCTTACTCTGGCCTACTGGTTAAGGTCTTAACTCTTACTCTGGCCTAATAGCTAAGGTCTTAGACTTGTACTCTGGCCTAATGGTTAAGGTCTTAACTCTTACTCTGGCCTAATAGCTATGGTCTTAGACTCGTTCTCTGGCCTACTGGTTAAGGTCTTAACTCTTGCTCTGGCCTACTGGTTAAGGTCTTAACTCTTACTCTGGCCTAATAGTTAAGGTCTTAGACTCGTACTCTGTCCTAATGGTTAAGGTCCTAACTCTTACTCTGGCCTAATAGCTAAGGTCTTAGACTCGTACTCTTGCCTAATAGCTAAGGTCTTAGACTCATACTCTGGCCTACTGGTTAAGGTCTTAACTCTTACTCTGGCCTAATAACTAAGGTCTTAGACTCGTACTCTGGCCTAATAGCTAAGGTCTTAGACTCGTACTGTGGCCTACTGGCTAATGTCTTAACTCTTACTCTGGCCTAATAGCTAAGGTCTTAGACTCTTAATCTGCCCTACTGGTTAAGGTCTTAACTCTTACTCTGGCCTACTGGTTAAGGTCTTAACTCTTACTCTGGCCTAATAGCTAAGGTCTTAGACTTGTACTCTGACCTAATGGTTAAGGTCTTAACTCTTACTCTGGCCTACTGGTTAAGGTCTTAACTCTTACTCTGGCCTAATGGCTAAGGTCTTAACTCTTACTCTAGCCTAATAGCTAAGGTCTTAGACTCGTAGTCTGGCCTAATGGTTAAGGTCTTAACTCTTACTCTGGCCTAATAGCTAAGGTCTTAACTCTCACTCTGGCCTAATAGCTAAGGTCTTAACTCTTACTCTGGCCTAATAGCTAAGGTCTTAACTCTTACTCTGGCCTAATAGCTAAGGTCTTAGACTCGTACTCTGGCCTACTGGTTAACGTCTTAACTCTTACTCTGGCCTACTGGTTAATGTCTTAACTCTTACTCTGGCCTAATAGCTAAGGTCTTTGACTCGTACTCTGGCCTAATTGTTAAGGTCTTAACTCTTACTCTGGCCTAATAGCTAAGGTCTTAGACACGTACTCTGGCCTAATGCTTAAGGTCTTAACTCTTACTCTGGCCTAATAGCTAAGGTCTTAGACTCGTACTATGGCCTACAAGTTAAGGTCTTAACTCTTACTCTGGCCTACAGGTTAAGGTCTTAACTCTACTCTGGCCTATTAGCTAATGTCTTAGACTCGAACTCCGGCCTAATGTTTAAGGTCTTAACTCTTACTCTGGCCTAATAGCTAAGGTCTTAGACTCGTTCTCTGGCCTACTGGTTAAGGTCTTAACTCTTGCTCTGGCCTACTGGTTAAGGTCTTAACTCTTATTCTGGCCTAATAGCTAAGGTCTTAGACTCGTACTCTGGCCTAATGGTTAAGGTCTTAACTCTTACTCTGGCCTAATAGCTAAGGTCTTAGACTCGTACTATGGCCTACAGGTTAAGGTCTTAACTCTTACTCTGGCCTAATAGCTAAGGTCTTAGACTCGTACTCTGGCCTAATGGTTAAGGACTTAACTCTTACTCTGGCCTAATAGCTAAGGTCTAAGACTCGTACTATGGCATAATGGTTAAGGTCTTAACACTTACTCTGGCCTAATAGCTGAGGTCTTAGACTCGTACTCTGGCCTACTAGCTAAGGTCTTAGACGTGTACTCTGGCCTAATGGTTAAGGTCTTAACTCTTACTCTGGCCTAATAGCTAAGGTCTTAGACTCGTACTCTGGCCTACTGGTTAAGGTCTTAACTCTTACTCTGGGCTACTGGTTAAGGTCTTAGACTCGTACTCTGGCCTAATGTTTAAGGTCTTAACTCTTACTCTGGCCTACTGGTTAAGGTCTTAACTCTTACTCTGGCCTAATGGCTAAGGTCTCAACTCTTACTCTAGCCTAATAGCTAAGGTCTTAGACTCGTAGTCTGGCCTAATGGTTAAGGTCTTAACTCTTACTCTGGCCTAATAGCTAAGGTCTTAACTCTCACTCTGGCCTAATAGCTAAGGTCTTAACTCTTACTCTGGCCTAATAGCTAAGGTCTTAGACTCGTACTCTGGCCTACTGGTTAACGTCTTAACTCTTACTCTGGCCTACTGGTTAATGTCTTAACTCTTACTCTGGCCTAATAGCTAAGGTCTTTGACTTGTACTCTGGCCTAATTGTTAAGGTCTTAACTCTTACTCTGGCCTAATAGCTAAGGTCTTAGACACGTACTCTGGCCTAATGGTTAAGGTCTTAACTCTTACTCTGGCCTAATAGCTGAGGTCTTAGACTCGTACTATGGCCTACAAGTTAAGGTATTAACTCTTACTCTGGCCTACTGGTTAAGGTCTTAATTCTTACTATGGCCTACAGGTTAAGGTCTTAACTCTACTCTGGCCTAATAGCTAAGGTCTTAGACTCAAACTCCGGCCTAATGTTTAAGGTCTTAACTCTTACTCTAGCCTAATAGCTAAGGTCTTAGACTCGTTCTCTGGCCTACTGGTTAAGGTCTTAACTCTTGCTCTGGCCTACTGGTTAAGGTCTTAACTCTTACTCTGGCCTAATAGCTAAGGTCTTAGACTCGTACTCTGGCCTAATGGTTAAGGTCTTAACTCTTACTCTGGCCTAATAGCTAACGTCTTAGACTCGTACTATGGTCTACAGGTTAAGGTCTTAACTCTTGCTCTGGCCTACTGGTTAAGGTCTTAACTCTTACTCTGGCCTAATAGCTAAGGTCTTAGACTCGTACTCAGGCCTAATGGTTAAGGTCTTAACTCTTACTCTGGCCTAATAGCTAAGGTCTTAGACTCGTACTCTGGCCTAATGGTTAAGGTCTTAACTCTTACTCTGGCCTAATAGCTAAGGTCTAAGACTTGTACTATGGCATAATGGTTAAGGTCTTAACACTTACTCTGGCCTAATAGCTAAGGTCTTAGACTCGTACTCTGGCCTACTAGCTAAGGTCTTAGAAGTGTACTCTGGCCTAATGGTTAAGGTCTTAACTCTTACTCTGGCCTAATAGCTAAGGTCTTAGACTCGTACTCTGGCCTACTGGTTAAGGTCTTAACTCTTACTCTGGGCTACTGGTTAAGGTCTTAGACTCGTACTCTGGCCTAATGTTTAAGGTCTTAACTCTTACTCTGGCCTAATAGCTAAGGTCTTAGACTCGTTCGCTGGCCTACTGGTTAAGGTCTTAACTCTTACTCTGGCCTACTGGTTAAGGTCTTAGCTCTTTCTCTGGCCTACTGGTTAAGGTCTTAACTCTTACTCTAGCCTAATAGCTAAGGTCTTAACTCTTACTCTGGCCTAATAGCTAAGGTCTTAACTCTTACTCTGGCCTAATAGCTAAGGTCTTAGACTCGTACTCTGGCCTAATGGTTAAGGTCTTAACTCTTACTCTGGCCTAATAGCTAAGGTCTTAACTCTTACTCCGGCCTAATAGCTAAGGTCTTAGACTCGTACTCCGGCCTAATGGTTAAGGTCTTAACTCTTACTCTGGCCTAATAGCTAAGGTCTTAGACTCGTACTCTTGCCTAATAGCTAAGGTCTTAGACTTGTACACTGGCCTACTGGTTAAGGTCTTAACTCTTACTCTGGCCTAATAACTAAGGTCTTAGACTCGTACTATGGACTAATAGCTAAGGTCCTAGACTCGTACTCTGGCCTACTGGTTAATGTCTTAACTCTTACTCTGGCCTAATAGCTACGGTTTTAGACTCGTACTCTGGCCGACTGGTTAAGGTCTTAACTCTTACTCTGGCCTACTGGTTAAGGTCTTAACTCTTACTCTGGCCTAATAGCTAAGGTCTTAGACTTGTACTCTGGCCTAATGGTTAAGGTCTTAACTATTACTCTGGCCTACTGGTTAAGGTCTTATCTCTTACTCTGGCCTAATAGATAAGGTCTTAACTCTAACTCTAGCCTAATATCTAAGGTCTTAAACTCGTACACTGGCCTAATGGTTTAGGTCTTAACTCTTACTCTGGCCTAATAGCTAAGGTCTTAACTCTTACTCTGGCCTAATAGCTAAGGTCTTAGACTCGTACTCTGGCCTAATGGTTAAGGTCTTAACTCTTACTCTGGCCTACTGGTTAAGGTCTTAACTCTTACTCTGGCCATCTGGTTAAGGTCTTAACTCTTACTCTGACCTAATAGCTAAGGTCTTAACTCTTACTCTGGCCTAATAGCTAAGGTCTTAACTCTTACTCTGGCCTACTAGCTAAGGTCTTAGACGTGTACTCTGGCCTAATGGTTAAGGTCTTAACTCTTACTCTGGCCTAATAGCTAAGGTCTTAGACTCGTACTCTGGCCTACTGGTTAAGGTCTTAACTCTTACTCTGGGCTACTGGTTAAGGTCTTAGACTCGTACTCTGGCCTAATGTTTAAGGTCTTAACTCTTACTCTGGCCTACTGGTTAAGGTCTTAACTCTTACTCTGGCCTAATGGCTAAGGTCTTAACTCTTACTCTAGCCTAATAGCTAAGGTCTTAACTCTTACTCTGGCCTAATAGCTAAGGTCTTAACTCTTACTCTGGCCTAATAGCTAAGGTCTTAGACTTGTACTCTGGCCTAATGGTTAAGGTCTTAACTATTACTCTGGCCTACTGGTTAAGGTCTTATCTCTTACTCTGGCCTAATAGATAAGGTCTTAACTCTAACTCTAGCCTAATATCTAAGGTCTTAAACTCGTACACTGGCCTAATGGTTTAGGTCTTAACTCTTACTCTGGCCTAATAGCTAAGGTCTTAACTCTTACTCTGGCCTAATAGCTAAGGTCTTAGACTCGTACTCTGGCCTAATGGTTAAGGTCTTAACTCTTACTCTGGCCTACTGGTTAAGGTCTTAACTCTTACTCTGGCCATCTGGTTAAGGTCTTAACTCTTACTCTGACCTAATAGCTAAGGTCTTAACTCTTACTCTGGCCTAATAGCTAAGGTCTTAACTCTTACTCTGGCCTACTAGCTAAGGTCTTAGACGTGTACTCTGGCCTAATGGTTAAGGTCTTAACTCTTACTCTGGCCTAATAGCTAAGGTCTTAGACTCGTACTCTGGCCTACTGGTTAAGGTCTTAACTCTTACTCTGGGCTACTGGTTAAGGTCTTAGACTCGTACTCTGGCCTAATGTTTAAGGTCTTAACTCTTACTCTGGCCTACTGGTTAAGGTCTTAACTCTTACTCTGGCCTAATGGCTAAGGTCTTAACTCTTACTCTAGCCTAATAGCTAAGGTCTTAACTCTTACTCTGGCCTAATAGCTAAGGTCTTAACTCTTACTCTGGCCTAATAGCTAAGGTCTTAACTCTTACTCTGGCCTAATAGCTAAGGTCTTAGACTCGTACTCTGGCCTACTGGTTAACGTCTTAACTCTTACTCTGGCCTACTGGTTAAGGTCTGAACTCTACTCTGGCCTAATAGCTAAGGTCTTAGACTCAAACTCCGGCCTAATGTTTAAGGTCTTAACTCTTACTCTAGCCTAACAGCTAAGGTCTTAGACTCGTTCTCTGGCCTACTGGTTAAGGTCTTAACTCTTGCTCTGGCCTACTGGTTAAGGTCTTAACTCTTACTCTGGCCTAATAGCTAAGGTCTTAGACTCGTACTCTGGCCTAATGGTTAAGGTCTTAACTCTTACTCTGGCCTAATAGCTAAGGTCTTAGACTCGTACTATGGCCTACAGGTTAAGGTCTTAACTCTTACTCTGGCCTAATAGCTAAGGTCTTAGACTCGTACTCTGGCCTAATGGTTAAGGTCTTAACTATTACTCTGGCCTACTGGTTAAGGTCTTATCTCTTACTCTGGCGTAATAGATAAGGTCTTAACTCTAACTCTAGGCTAATATCTAAGGTCTTAAACTCGTACACTGGCCTAATGTTTAAGGTCTTAACTCTTACTCTGGCCTAATAGCTAAGGTCTTAACTCTTACTCTGGCCTAATAGCTAAGGTCTTAGACTTGTACTCTGGCCTAATGGTTAAGGTCTTAACTCTTTCTCTGGCCTACTGGTTAAGGTCGTAACTCTTACTCTGGCCATCTGGTTAAGGTCTTAACTCTTACTCTGACCTAATAGCTAAGGTCTTAACTCTTACTCTGGCCTAATAGCTAAGGTCTTAACTCTTACTCTGGCCTAATAGCTAAGGTCTTAGACTCATACTCTGGCCTAATGGTTAAGGTCTTAACTCTTACTCTGGCCTAATAGCTAAGGTCTTAACTCTTACCCTGGCCTAATAGCTAAGGTCTTAGACTCGTACTCTGGCCTAATGGTTAAGGTCTTAACTCTTACTCTGGCCTAATAGATAAGGTCTTAGACTCGTACTATGGCCTACAGGTTAAGGTCTTAACTCTTACTCTGGCCTAATAGCTAAGGTCTAAGACTCGTACTATGGCATAATGGTTAAGGTCTTATCACTTACTCTGGCCTAATAGCTAAGGTCTTAGACTCGTACTCTGGCCTACTAGCTAAGGTCTTAGACGTGTACTCTGGCCTACTGGTTAACGTCTTAACTCTTACTCTGGCCTACTGGTTAAGGTCTTAACTCTACTCTGGCCTAATAGCTAAGGTCTTAGACTCAAACTCCGGCCTAATGTTTAAGGTCTTAACTCTTACTCTAGCCTAATAGCTAAGGTCTTAGACTCGTTCTCTGGCCTACTGGTTAAGGTCTTAACTCTTGCTCTGGCCTACTGGTTAAGGTCTTAACTCTTACTCTGGCCTAATAGCTAAGGTCTTAGACTCGTACTCTGGCCTAATGGTTAAGGTCTTAACTCTTACTCTGGCCTAATAGCTAAGGTCTTAGACTCGTACTATGGCCTACAGGTTAAGGTCTTAACTCTTACTCTGGCCTAATAGCTAAGGTCTTAGACTCGTACTCTGGCCTAATGGTTAAGGTCTTAACTATTACTCTGGCCTACTGGTTAAGGTCTTATCTCTTACTCTGGCCTAATAGATAAGGTCTTAACTCTAACTCTAGCCTAATATCTAAGGTCTTAAACTCGTACACTGGCCTAATGTTTAAGGTCTTAACTCTTACTCTGGCCTAATAGCTAAGGTCTTAACTCTTACTCTGGCCTAATAGCTAAGGTCTTAGACTTGTACTCTGGCCTAATGGTTAAGGTCTTAACTCTTACTCTGGCCTACTGGTTAAGGTCTTAACTCTTACTCTGGCCTAATAGCTAAGGTCTTAACTCTTACTCTGGCCTAATAGCTAAGGTCTTAACTCTTACTCTGGCCTAATAGCTAAGGTCTTAGACTCATACTCTGGCCTAATAGTTAAGGTCTTAACTCTTACTCTGGCCTAATAGCTAAGGTCTTAACTCTTACCCTGGCCTAATAGCTAAGGTCTTAGACTCGTACTCTGGCCTAATGGTTAAGGTCTTAACTCTTACTCTGGCCTACTGGTTAAGGTCTTAACTCTTACTCTGGCCTAATAGCTAAGGCCTTAACTCTTACTCTGGCCTAATAGCTAAGGTCTTAGACTCGTACTCTGGACTAATGGTTAAGGTCTTAACTCTTACTCTGGCCTCATAGCTAAGGTCTTAGACTCGTACTCTTGCCTACTAGCTAAGGTCTTAGACGTGTACTCTGGCCTAATGGTTAAGGTCTTAACTCTTACGCTGGCCTAATAGCTAAGGTCTCAGACTCGTACTCTGGCCTACTGGTTAAGGTCTTAACTCTTACTCTGGGCTACTGGTTAAGGTCTTAGACTCGTACTCTGGCCTAATAGCTAAGGCCTTAACTCTTACTCTGGCCTAATAGCTAAGGTCTTAGACTCGTACTCTGGCCTACTGGTTAAGGTCTTAACTCTTACTCTGGGCTACTGGTTAAGGTCTTAGACTCGTACTCTGGCCTAATGTTTAAGGTCTTAACTCTTACTCTGGCCTAATAGCTAAGGTCTTAGACTCGTTCGCTGGCCTACTGGTTAAGGTCTTAACTCTTACTCTGGCCTACTGGTTAAGGTCTTAACTCTTACTCTAGCCTAATAGCTAAGGTCTTAACTCTTACTCTGGCCTAATAGCTAAGGTCTTAGACTCGTTCGCTGGCCTACTGGTTAAGGTCTTAACTCTTTCTCTGGCCTACTGGTTAAGGTCTTAACTCTTACTCTAGCCTAATAGCTAAGGTCTTAACTCTTACTCTGGCCTAATAGCTAAGGTCTTAACTCTTACTCTGGCCTAATAGCTAAGGTCTTAGACTCGTACTCTGGCCTAATGGTTAAGGTCTTAACTCTTACTCTGGCCTAATAGCTAAGGTCTTAACTCTTACTCCGGCCTAATAGCTAAGGTCTTAGACTCGTACTCTGGCCTAATGGTTAAGGTCTTAACTCTTACTCTGGCCGAATAGCTAGGGTCTTAGACTCGTACTCTTGCCTAATAGCTAAGGTCTTAGACTCGTACACTGGCCTACTGGTTAAGGTCTTAACTCCTACTCTGGCCTAATAACTAAGGTCTTAGACTCGTACTATGGACTAATAGCTAAGGTCTTAGACTCGTACTCTGGCCTACTGGTTAATGTCTTAACTCTTACTCTGGCCTAATAGCTACGGTCTTAGACTCGTACTCTGGCCTACTGGTTAAGGTCTTAACTCTTACTCTGGCCTACAGGGTAAGGTCTTAACTCTTACTCTGGCCTAATAGCTAAGGTCTTAGACTTGTACTCTGGCCTAATGGTTAAGGTTTTAACTATTACTCTGGCCTACTGGTTAAGGTCTTATCTCTTACTCTGGCCTAATAGATAAGGTCTTAACTCTAACTCTAGCCTAATATCTAAGGTCTTAAACTCGTACACTGGCCTAATGGTTAAGGTCTTAACTCTTACTCTGGCCTAATAGCTAAGGTCTTAACTCTTACTCTGGCCTAATAGCTAAGGTCTGAGACTCGTACTCTGGCCTAATGGTTAAGGTCTTAACTCTTACTCTGGCCTACTGGTTAAGGTCTTAACTCTTACTCTGGCCATCTGGTTATGGTCTTAACTCTTACTCTGACCTAATAGCTAAGGTCTTAACTCTTACTCTGGCCTAATAGCTAAGGTCTTAACTCTTACTCTGGCCTAATAGCTAAGGTCTTAGACTCATACTCTGGCCTAATGGTTAAGGTCTTAACTCTTACTCTGGCCTAATAGCTAAGGTCTTAACTCTTACCCTGGCCTAATAGCTAAGGTCTTAGACTCGTACTCTGGCCTAATGGTTAAGGTCTTAACTCTTACTCTGGCCTACTGGTTAAGGTCTTAACTCTTACTCTGGCCTAATAGCTAAGGCCTTAACTCTTACTCTGGCCTAATAGCTAAGGTCTTAGACTCGTACTCTGGCCTAATGGTTAAGGTCTTAACTCTTACTCTTGCCTACTGGTTAAGGTCTTAACTCTTACTCTGGCCTAATAGCTAAGGTCTTAGACTCGTACTCTGGCCTAGTACGTAAGGTCTTAGACTCGTACTCTGGCATAATAGCTAAGGTCTTAGACTCATACTCTGGCCTACTGGTTAAGGTCTTAACTCTTACTCTGGCCTAATAGCTAAGGTCTTAGACTCGTACTCTGGCCTAATAGCTAAGGTCTTAGATTCGTACTCTGGCCTAATAGCTAAGGTCTTAGACTCATACGCTGGCCTACTGGTTAAGGTCTTAACTCTTACTCTGGCCTACTGGTTAAGGTCCTAACTCTTACTCTGGCCTAATAGTTAAGGTCTTAGACTCGTACTCTGGCTTAATGGTTAAGGTCTTAACTCTTACACTGGCCTAATCGCGAAGGTCTTAGACTCGTACCCTGGCCTACAGGTTAAGGTCGTAACTCTTACTCTGGCCTAATAGCTAAGGTCTTAACTCTTACTCTGGCCTAATAGCTAAGGTCTTAGACTCGTACTATGGCCTACGGGTTAAGGTCTTAACTCTTACTCTGGCCTAATAGCTAAGGTCTTAGACTCGTACTCTGGCCTACTGGTTAAGGTCTTAACTCTTACTCTGGCCTAATAGCTAAGGTCTTAACTCTTACTCTGGCCTAATAGCTAAGGTCTTAGACTCTTACTCTGGCCTACTGGTTAATGTCTTAACTCTTACTCTGGCCTAATAGCTAAGGTCTTAGACTCATGCTCTGGCCTACTGGTTAAGGTCTTAACTCTTACTCTGGCCTACTGGTTAAGGTCTTAACTCTTACTCTGGCCTAATAGCTAAGGTCTTAGACTTGTACTCTGGCCTAATGGTTAAGGTCTTAACTCTTACTCTGGCCTAATAGCTAAGGTCTTAGACTCGTTCTCTGGCCTACTGGTTAAGGTCTTAACTCTTGCTCTGGCCTACTGGTTAAGGTCTTAACTCTTACTCTGGCCTAATAGTTAAGGTCTTAGACTCGTACTCTGTCCTAATGGTTAAGGTCCTAACTCTTACTCTGGCCTAATAGCTAAGGTCTTAGACTCATACTCTGGCCTAATGGTTAAGGTCTTAACTCTTACTCTGGCCTAATAGCTAAGGTCTTAACTCTTACCCTGGCCTAATAGCTAAGGTCTTAGACTCGTACTCTGGCCTAATGGTTAAGGTCTTAACTCTTACTCTGGCCTACTGGTTAAGGTCTTAACTCTTACTCTGGCCTAATAGCTAAGGTCTTAACTCTTACTCTGGCCTAATAGCTAAGGTCTTAGACTCTTACTCTGGCCTACTGGTTAATGTCTTAACTCTTACTCTGGCCTAATAGCTAAGGTCTTAGACTCATGCTCTGGCCTACTGGTTAAGGTCTTAACTCTTACTCTGGCCTACTGGTTAAGGTCTTAACTCTTACTCTGGCCTAATAGCTAAGGTCTTAGACTTGTACTCTGGCCTAATGGTTAAGGTCTTAACTCTTACTCTGGCCTAATAGCTAAGGTCTTAGACTCGTTCTCTGGCCTACTGGTTAAGGTCTTAACTCTTGCTCTGGCCTACTGGTTAAGGTCTTAACTCTTACTCTGGCCTAATAGCTAAGGTCTTAGACTCGTACTCTGGCCTAATAGCTAAGGTCTTAGATTCGTACTCTGGCCTAATAGCTAAGGTCTTAGACTCATACGCTGGCCTACTGGTTAAGGTCTTAACTCTTACTCTGGCCTACCGGTTAAGGTCCTAACTCTTACTCTGGCCTAATAGTTAAGGTCTTAGACTCGTACTCTGGCTTAATGGTTAAGGTCTTAACTCTTACACTGGCCTAATCGCGAAGGTCTTAGACTCGTACCCTGGCCTACAGGTTAAGGTCGTAACTCTTACTCTGGCCTAATAGCTAAGGTCTTAACTCTTACTCTGGCCTAATAGCTAAGGTCTTAGACTCGTACTATGGCCTACGGGTTAAGGTCTTAACTCTTACTCTGGCCTAATAGCTAAGGTCTTAGACTCGTACTCTGGCCTACTGGTTAAGGTCTTAACTCTTACTCTGGCCTAATAGCTAAGGTCTTAACTCTTACTCTGGCCTAATAGCTAAGGTCTTAGACTCTTACTCTGGCCTACTGGTTAATGTCTTAACTCTTACTCTGGCCTAATAGCTAAGGTCTTAGACTCATGCTCTGGCCTACTGGTTAAGGTCTTAACTCTTACTCTGGCCTACTGGTTAAGGTCTTAACTCTTACTCTGGCCTAATAGCTAAGGTCTTAGACTTGTACTCTGGCCTAATGGTTAAGGTCTTAACTCTTACTCTGGCCTAATAGCTAAGGTCTTAGACTCGTTCTCTGGCCTACTGGTTAAGGTCTTAACTCTTGCTCTGGCCTACTGGTTAAGGTCTTAACTATTACTCTGGCCTAATAGTTAAGGTCTTAGACTCGTACTCTGTCCTAATGGTTAAGGTCTTAACTCTTACTCTGGCCTAATAGCTAAGGTCTTAACTCTTACCCTGGCCTAATAGCTAAGGTCTTAGACTCGTACTCTGGCCTAATGGTTAAGGTCTTAACTCTTACTCTGGCCTACTGGTTAAGGTCTTAACTCTTACTCTGGCCATCTGGTTAAGGTCTTAACTCTTACTCTGACCTAATAGCTAAGGTCTTAACTCTTACTCTGGCCTAATAGCTAAGGTCTTAACTCTTACTCTGGCCTAATAGCTAAGGTCTTAGACTCATACTCTGGCCTAATGGTTAAGGTCTTAACTCTTACTCTGGCCTAATAGCTAAGGTCTTAACTCTTACCCTGGCCTAATAGCTAAGGTCTTAGACTCGTACTCTGGCCTAATGGTTAAGGTCTTAACTCTTACTCTGGCCTACTGGTTAAGGTCTTAACTCTTACTCTGGCCTAATAGCTAAGGCCTTAACTCTTACTCTGGCCTAATAGCTAAGGTCTTAGACTCGTACTCTGGACTAATGGTTAAGGTCTTAACTCTTACTCTGGCCTAATAGCTAAGGTCTTAGACTCGTACTCTTGCCTACTAGCTAAGGTCTTAGACGTGTACTCTGGCCTAATGGTTAAGGTCTTAACTCTTACTCTGGCCTAATAGCTAAGGTCTTAGACTCGTACTCTGGCCTACTGGTTAAGGTCTTAACTCTTACTCTGGGCTACTGGTTAAGGTCTTAGACTCGTACTCTGGCCTAATAGCTAAGGCCTTAACTCTTACTCTGGCCTAATAGCTAAGGTCTTAGACTCGTACTCTGGCCTACTGGTTAAGGTCTTAACTCTTACTCTGGGCTACTGGTTAAGGTCTTAGACTCGTACTCTGGCCTAATGTTTAAGGTCTTACCTCTTACTCTGGCCTAATAGCTAAGGTCTTAGACTCGTTCGCTGGCCTACTGGTTAAGGTCTTAACTCTTACTCTGGCCTACTGGTTAAGGTCTTAGCTCTTTCTCTGGCCTACTGGTTAAGGTCTTAACTCTTACTCTAGCCTAATAGCTAAGGTCTTAACTCTTACTCTGGCCTAATAGCTAAGGTCTTAACTCTTACTCTGGCCTAATAGCTAAGGTCTTAGACTCGTACTCTGGCCTAATGGTTAAGGTCTTAACTCTTACTCTGGCCTAATAGCTAAGGTCTTAACTCTTACTCCGGCCTAATAGCTAAGGTCTTAGACTCGTACTCTGGCCTAATGGTTAAGGTCTTAACTCTTACTCTGGCCGAATAGCTAGGGTCTTAGACTCGTACTCTAGCCTAATAGCTAAGGTCTTAGACTCGTACACTGGCCTACTGGTTAAGGTCTTAACTCTTACTCTGGCCTAATAACTAAGGTCTTAGACTCGTACTATGGACTAATAGCTAAGGTCTTAGACTCGTACTCTGGCCTACTGGTTAATGTCTTAACTCTTACTCTGGCCTAATAGCTACGGTCTTAGACTCGTACTCTGGCCTACTGGTTAAGGTCTTAACTCTTACTCTGGCCTACAGGTTAAGGTCTTAACTCTTACTCTGGCCTAATAGCTAAGGTCTTAGACTTGTACTCTGGCCTAATGGTTAAGGTCTTAACTATTACTCTGGCCTACTGGTTAAGGTCTTATCTCTTACTCTGGCCTAATAGATAAGGTCTTAACTCTAACTCTAGCCTAATATCTAAGGTCTTAAACTCGTACACTGGCCTAATGGTTAAGGTCTTAACTATTACTCTGGCCTAATAGCTAAGGTCTTAACTCTTACTCTGGCCTAATAGCTAAGGTCTGAGACTCGTACTCTGGCCTAATGGTTAAGGTCTTAACTCTTACTCTGGCCTACTGGTTAAGGTCTTAACTCTTACTCTGGCCATCTGGTTATGGTCTTAACTCTTACTCTGACCTAATAGCTAATGTCTTAACTCTTACTCTGGCCTAATAGCTAAGGTCTTAACTCTTACTCTGGCCTAATAGCTAAGGTCTTAGACTCATACTCTGGCCTAATGGTTAAGGTCTTAACTCTTACTCTGGCCTAATAGCTAAGGTCTTAACTCTTACCCTGGGCTAATAGCTAAGGTCTTAGACTCGTACTCTGGCCTAATGGTTAAGGTCTTAACTCTTACTCTGGCCTACTGGTTAAGGTCTTAACTCTTACTCTGGCCTAATAGCTAAGGCCTTAACTCTTACTCTGGCCTAATAGCTAAGGTCTTAGACTCGTACTCTGGCCTAATGGTTAAGGTCTTAACTCTTACTCTTGCCTACTGGTTAAGGTCTTAACTCTTACTCTGGCCTAATAGCTAAGGTCTTAGACTCGTACTCTGGCCTAGTACGTAAGGTCTTAGACTCGTACTCTGGCCTAATAGCTAAGGTCTTAGACTCATACTCTGGCCTACTGGTTAAGGTCTTAACTCTTACTCTGGCCTAATAGCTAAGGTCTTAGACTCGTACTCTGTCCTAATAGCTAAGGTCTTAGATTCGTACTCTGGCCTAATAGCTAAGGTCTTAGACTCATACGCTGGCCTACTGGTTAAGGTCTTAACTCTTACTCTGGCCTACTGGTTAAGGTCCTAACTCTTACTCTGGCCTAATAGTTAAGGTCTTAGACTCGTACTCTGGCTTAATGGTTAAGGTCTTAACTCTTACACTGGCCTAATCGCGAAGGTCTTAGACTCGTACCCTGGCCTACAGGTTAAGGTCGTAACTCTTACTCTGGCCTAATAGCTAAGGTCTTAACTCTTACTCTGGCCTAATAGCTAAGGTCTTAGACTCGTACTATGGCCTACGGGTTAAGGTCTTAACTCTTACTCTGGCCTAATAGCTAAGGTCTTAGACTCGTACTCTGGCCTACTGGTTAAGGTCTTAACTCTTACTCTGGCCTAATAGCTAAGGTCTTAACTCTTACTCTGGCCTAATAGCTAAGGTCTTAGACTCTTACTCTGGCCTACTGGTTAATGTCTTAACTCTTACTCTGGCCTATTAGCTAAGGTCTTAGACTCATGCTCTGGCCTACTGGTTAAGGTCTTAACTCTTACTCTGGCCTACTGGTTAAGGTCTTAACTCTTACTCTGGCCTAATAGCGAAGGTCTTAGACTTGTACTCTGGCCTAATGGTTAAGGTCTTAACTCTTACTCTGGCCTAATAGCTAAGGTCTTAGACTCGTTCTCTGGCCTACTGGTTAAGGTCTTAACTCTTGCTCTGGCCTACTGGTTAAGGTCTTAACTCTTACTCTGGCCTAATAGTTAAGGTCTTAGACTCGTACTCTGTCCTAATGGTTAAGGTCCTAACTCTTACTCTGGCCTAATAGCTAAGGTCTTAGACTCGTACTCTTGCCTAATAGCTAAGGTCTTAGACTCATACTCTGGCCTACTGGTTAAGGTCTTAACTCTTACTCTGGCCTAATAACTAAGGTCTTAGACTCGTACTCTGGCCTAATAGCTAAGGTCTTAGACTCGTACTCTGGCCTACTAGTTAATGTCTTAACTCTTACTCTGGCCTAATAGCTAAGGTCTTAGACTCTTAATCTGCCCTACTGGTTAAGGTCTTAACTCTTACTCTGGCCTACTGGTTAAGGTCTTAACTCTTACTCTGGCCTAATAGCTAAGGTCTTAGACTTGTACTCTGACCTAATGGTTAAGGTCTTAACTCTTACTCTGGCCTACTGGTTAAGGTCTTAACTCTTACTCTGGCCTAATGGCTAAGGTCTTAACTCTTACTCTAGCCTAATAGCTAAGGTCTTAGACTCGTAGTCTGGCCTAATGGTTAAGGTCTTAACTCTTACTCTGGCCTAATAGCTAAGGTCTTAACTCTCACTCCGGCCTAATAGCTAAGGTCTTAACTCTTACTCTGGCCTAATAGCTAAGGTCTTAACTCTTACTCTGGCCTAATAGCTAAGGTCTTAGACTCATACTCTGGCCTACTGGTTAACGTCTTAACTCTTACTCTGGCCTACTGGTTAATGTCTTAACTCTTACTCTGGCCTAATAGCTAAGGTCTTTGACTCGTACTCTGGCCTAATTGTTAAGGTCTTAACTCTTACTCTGGCCTAATAGCTAAGGTCTTAGACACGTACTCTGGCCTAATGGTTAAGGTCTTAACTCTTACTCTGGCCTAATAGCTAAGGTCTTAGACTCATACTATGGCCTACAAGTTAAGGTCTTAACTCTTACTCTGGCCTACAGGTTAAGGTCTTAACTCTACTCTGGCCTAATAGCTAATGTCTTAGACTCGAACTCCGGCCTAATGTTTAAGGTCTTAACTCTTACTCTGGCCTAATAGCTAAGGTCTTAGACTCGTTCTCTGGCCTACTGGTTAAGGTCTTAACTCTTGCTCTGGCCTACTGGTTAAGGTCTTAACTCTTACTCTGGCCTAATAGCTAAGGTCTAAGACTCGTACTCTGGCCTAATGGTTAAGGTCTTAACTCTTACTCTGGCCTAATAGCTAAGGTCTTACACTCGTACTATGGCCTAAAGGTTAAGGTCTTAACTCTTACTCTGGCCTAATAGCTAAGGTCTTAGACTCGTACTCTGGCCTAATGGTTAAGGTCTTAACTCTTACTCTGGCCTAATAGCTAAGGTCTGAGACTCGTACTATGGCATAATGGTTAAGGTCTTAACACTTACTCTGGCCTAATAGCTAAGGTCTTAGACTCGTACTCTGGCCTACTAGCTAAGGTCTTAGACGTGTACTCAGGCCTAATGGTTAAGGTCTTAACTCTTACTCTGGCCTAATAGCTAAGGTCTTAGACTCGTACTCTGGCCTACTGGTTAAGGTCTTAACTCTTACTCTGGGCTACTGGTTAAGGTCTTAGACTCGTACTCTGGCCTAATGTTTAAGGTCTTAACTCTTACTCTGGCCTACTGGTTAAGGTCTTAACTCTTACTCTGGCCTAATGGCTAAGGTCTCAACTCTTACTCTAGCCTAATAGCTAAGGTCTTAGACTCGTAGTCTGGCCTAATGGTTAAGGTCTTAACTCTTACTCTGGCCTAATAGCTAAGGTCTTAACTCTCACTCTGGCCTAATAGCTAAGGTCTTAACTCTTACTCTGGCCTAATAGCTAAGGTCTTAACTCTTTCTCTGGCCTAATAGCTAAGGTCTTAGACTCGTACTCTGGCCTACTGGTTAATGTCTTAACTCTTACTCTGGCCTACTGGTTAATGTCTTAACTCTTACTCTGGCCTAATAGCTAAGGTCTTTGACTTGTACTCTGGCCTAATTGTTAAGGTCTTAACTCTTACTCTGGCCTAATAGCTAAGGTCTTAGACACGTACTCTGGCCTAATGGTTAAGGTCTTAACTCTTACTCTGGCCTAATAGCTGAGGTCTTAGACTCGTACTATGGCCTACAAGTTAAGGTCTTAACTCTTACTCTGGCCTACTGGTTAAGGTCTTAATTCTTACTATGGCCTACAGGTTAAGGTCTTAACTCTACTCTGGCCTAATAGCTAAGGTCTTAGACTCAAACTCCGGCCTAATGTTTAAGGTCTTAACTCTTACTCTAGCCTAATAGCTAAGGTCTTAGACTCGTTCTCTGGCCTACTGGTTAAGGTCTTAACTCTTGCTCTGGCCTACTGGTTAAGGTCTTAACTCTTACTCTGGCCTAATAGCTAAGGTCTTAGACTCGTACTCTGGCCTAATGGTTAAGGTCTTAACTCTTACTCTGTTCTAATAGCTAAGGTCTTAGACTCGTACTATGGCCTACAGGTTAAGGTCTTAACTCTTACTCTGGCCTAATAGCTAAGGTCTTAGACTCGTACTCTGGCCTAATGGTTAAGGTCTTAACTCTTACTCTGGCCTAATAGCTAAGGTCTAAGACTTGTACTATGGCATAATGGTTAAGGTCTTAACACTTACGCTGGCCTAATAGCTAAGGTCTTAGACTCGTACTCTGGCCTACTAGCTAAGGTCTTAGACGTGTACTCTGGCCTAATGGTTAAGGTCTTAACTCTTACTCTGGCCTAATAGCTAAGGTCTTAGACTCGTACTCTGGCCTACTGGTTAAGGTCTTAACTCTTACTCTGGGCTACTGGTTAAGGTCTTAGACTCGTACTCTGGCCTAATGTTTAAGG
The DNA here is from genome assembly GCF_964204655.1 of Triturus cristatus. NCBI lineage: Eukaryota > Metazoa > Chordata > Amphibia > Caudata > Salamandridae > Triturus > Triturus cristatus. Next base: position 85,533 of record NW_028187963.1, on the reverse strand, counting down.
TCTTAACTCTTACTCTGGCCTAATAGCTAAGGTCTTAGACTCGTTCGCTGGCCTACTGGTTAAGGTCTTAACTCTTACTCTGGCCTACTGGTTAAGGTCTTAGCTCTTTCTCTGGCCTACTGGTTAAGGTCTTAACTCTTACTCTAGCCTAATAGCTAAGGTCTTAACTCTTACTCTGGCCTAATAGCTAAGGTCTTAACTCTTACTCTGGCCTAATAGCTAAGGTCTTAGACTCATACTCTGGCCTAATGGTTAAGGTCTTAACTCTTACTCTGGCCTAATAGCTAAGGTCCTAACTCTTACTCCGGCCTAATAGCTAAGGTCTTAGACTCGTACTCTGGCCTAATGGTTAAGGTCTTAACTCTTACTCTGGCCTAATAGCTAAGGTCTTAGACTCGTACTCTTGCCTAATAGCTAAGGTCTTAGACTCGTACACTGGCCTACTGGTTAAGGTCTTAACTCTTACTCTGGCCTAATAACTAAGGTCTTAGACTCGTACTATGGACTAATAGCTAAGGTCCTAGACTCGTACTCTGGCCTACTGGTTAATGTCTTAACTCTTACTCTGGCCTAATAGCTACGGTTTTAGACTCGTACTCTGGCCTACTGGTTAAGGTCTTAACTCTTACTCTGGCCTACTGGTTAAGGTCTTAACTCTTACTCTGGCCTAATAGCTAAGGTCTTAGACTTGTACTCTGGCCTAATGGTTAAGGTCTTAACTATTACTCTGGCCTACTGGTTAAGGTCTTATCTCTTACTCTGGCCTAATAGATAAGGTCTTAACTCTAACTCTAGCCTAATATCTAAGGTCTTAAACTCGTACACTGGCCTAATGGTTTAGGTCTTAACTCTTACTCTGGCCATCTGGTTAAGGTCTTAACTCTTACTCTGACCTAATAGCTAAGGTCTTAACTCTTACTCTGGCCTAATAGCTAAGGTCTTAACTCTTACTCTGGCCTACTAGCTAAGGTCTTAGGCGTGTACTCTGGCCTAATGGTTAAGGTCTTAACTCTTACTCTGGCCTAATAGCTAAGGTCTTAGACTCGTACTCTGGCCTACTGGTTAAGGTCTTTACTCTTACTCTGGGCTACTGGTTAAGGTCTTAGACTCGTACTCTGGCCTAATGTTTAAGGTCTTAACTCTTACTCTGGCCTACTGGTTAAGGTCTTAACTCTTACTCTGGCCTAATGGCTAAGGTCTTAACTCTTACTCTAGCCTAATAGCTAAGGTCTTAGACTCGTAGTCTGGCCTAATGGTTAAGGTCTTAACTCTTACTCTGGCCTAATAGCTAAGGTCTTAACTCTCACTCTGGCCTAATAGCTAAGGTCTTAACTCTTACTCTGGCCTAATAGCTAAGGTCTTAACTCTTACTCTGGCCTAATAGCTATGGTCTTAGACTCGTACTCTGGCCTACTGGTTAACGGCTTAACTCTTACTCTGGCCTACTGGTTAATGTCTTAACTCTTACTCTGGCCTAATAGCTAAGGTCTTTGACTCGTACTCTGGCCTAATTGTTAAGGTCTTAACTCTTACTCTGGCCTAATAGCTAAGGTCTTAGACACGTACTCTGGCCTAATGGTTAAGGTCTTAACTCTTACTCTGGCCTAATAGCTAAGGTCTTAGACTCGTACTATGGCCTACAAGTTAAGGTCTTAACTCTTACTCTGGCCTACTGGTTAAGGTCTTAATTCTTACTATGGCCTACAGGTTAAGGTCTTAACTCTACTCTGGCCTAATAGCTAAGGTCTTAGACTCAAACTCCGGCCTAATGTTTAAGGTCTTAACTCTTACTCTAGCCTAATAGCTAAGGTCTTAGACTCGTTCTCTGGCCTACTGGTTAAGGTCTTAACTCTTGCTCTGGCCTACTGGTTAAGGTCTTAACTCTTACTCTGGCCTAATAGCTAAGGTCTTAGACTCGTACTCTGGCCTAATGGTTAAGGTCTTAACTCTTACTCTGGCCTAATAGCTAAGGTCTTAGACTCGTACTATGGCCTACAGGTTAAGGTCTTAACTCTTACTCTGGCCTAATAGCTAAGGTCTTAGACTCGTACTCTGGCCTAATGGTTAAGGTCTTAACTATTACTCTGGCCTACTGGTTAAGGTCTTATCACTTACTCTGGCCTAATAGATAAGGTCTTAACTCTAACTCTAGCCTAATATCTAAGGTCTTAAACTCGTACACTGGCCTAATGGTTAAGGTCTTAACTCTTACTCTGGCCTAATAGCTAAGGTCTTAACTCTTACTCTGGCCTAATAGCTAAGGTCTTAGACGTGTACTCTGGCCTAATGGTTAAGGTCTTAACTCTTACTCTGGCCTAATGGTTAAGGTCTTAACTCTTACTCTGGCCATCTGGTTAATGTCTTAACTCTTACTCTGACCTAATAGCTAAGGTCTTAACTCTTACTCTGGCCTAATAGCTAAGGTCTTAACTCTTACTCTGGCCTAATAGCTAAGGTCTTAGACTCATACTCTGGCCTAATGGTTAAGGTCTTAACTCTTACTCTGGCCTAATAGCTAAGGTCTTAACTCTTACCCTGGCCTAATAGCTAAGGTCTTAGACTCGTACTCTGGCCTAATGGTTAAGGTCTTAACTCTTACTCTGGCCTACTGGTTAAGGTCTTAACTCTTACTCTGGCCTAATAGCTAAGGCCTTAACTCTTACTCTGGCCTAATAGCTAAGGTCTTAGACTCGTACTCTGGCCTAATGGTTAAGGTCTTAACTCTTACTCTGGCCTAATAGCTAAGGTCTTAGACTCGTACTCTGGCCTACTAGCTAAGGTCTTAGACGTGTACTCTGGCCTAATGGTTAAGGTCTTAACTCTTACTCTGGCCTAATAGCTAAGGTCTTAGACTCGTACTCTGGCCTACTGGTTAAGGTCTTAACTCTTACTCTGGGCTACTGGTTAAGGTTTTAGACTCGTACTCTGGCCTAATGTTTAAGGTCTTAACTCTTACTCTGGCCTAATAGCTAAGGTCTTAGACTCGTTCGCTGGCCTACTGTTTAAGGTCTTAACTCTTACTCTGGCCTACTGGTTAAGGTCTTAGCTCTTTCTCTGGCCTACTGGTTAAGGTCTTAACTCTTACTCTAGCCTAATAGCTAAGGTCTTAACTCTTACTCTGGCCTAATAGCTAAGGTCTTAACTCTTACTCTGGCCTAATAGCTAAGGTCTTAGACTCGTACTCTGGCCTAATGGTTAAGGTCTTAACTCTTACTCTGGCCTAATAGCTAAGGTCTTAACTCTTACTCCGGCCTAATAGCTAAGGTCTTAGACTCGTACTCTGGCCTAATGGTTAAGGTCTTAACTCTTACTCTGGCCGAATAGCTAGGGTCTTAGACTCGTACTCTTGCCTAATAGCTAAAGTCTTAGACTCGTACACTGGCCTACTGGTTAAGGTCTTAACTCTTACTCTGGCCTAATAACTAAGGTCTTAGACTCGTACTATGGACTAATAGCTAAGGTCTTAGACTCGTACTCTGGCCTACTGGTTAATGTCTTAACTCTTACTCTGGCCTAATAGCTACGGTCTTAGACTCGTACTCTGGCCTACTGGTTAAGGTCTTAACTCTTACTCTGGCCTACAGGTTAAGGTCTTATCTCTTACTCTGGCCTAATAGCTAAGGTCTTAGACTTGTACTCTGGCCTAATGGTTAAGGTCTTAACTATTACTCTGGCCTACTGGTTAAGGTCTTATCTCTTACTCTGGCCTAATAGATAAGGTCTTAACTCTAACTCTAGCCTAATATCTAAGGTCTTAAACTCGTACACTGGCCTAATGGTTAAGGTCTTAACTCTTACTCTGGCCTAATAGCTAAGGTCTTAACTCTTACTCTGGCCTAATAGCTAAGGTCTTAGACTCGTACTCTGGCCTAATGGTTAAGGTCTTAACTCTTACTCTGGCCTACTGGTTAAGGTCTTAACGATTACTCTGGCCATCTGGTTAAGGTCTTAACTCTTACTCTGACCTAATAGCTAAGGTCTTAACTCTTACTCTGGCCTAATAGCTAAGGTCTTAACTCTTACTCTGGCCTAATAGCTAAGGTCTTAGACTCATACTCTGGCCTAATGGTTAAGGTCTTAACTCTTACTCTGGCCTAATAGCTAAGGTCTTAACTCTTACCCTGGCCTAATAGCTAAGGTCTTAGACTCGTACTCTGGCCTAATGGTTAAGGTCTTAACTCTTACTCTGGCCTACTGGTTAAGGTCTTAACTCTTACTCTGGCCTAATAGCTAAGGCCTTAACTCGTACTCTGGCCTAGTACGTAAGGTCTTAGACTCGTACTCTGGCCTAATAGCTAAGGTCTTAGACTCATACTCTGGCCTACTGGTTAAGGTCTTAACTCTTACTCTGGCCTAATAGCTAAGGTCTTAGACTCATACTCTGGCCTAAAAGCTAAGGTCTAAGACTCGTACTCTGGCCTAATAGCTAAGGTCTTAGACTCATACTCTGGCCTACTGGTTAAGGTCTTAACTCTTACTCTGGCCCACTGGTTAAGGTCCTAACTCTTACTCTTGCCTAATAGCTAAGGTCTTAGACTCGTACTCTGGCTTAATCGTTAAGGTCTTAACTCTTACACTGGCCTAATAGCAAAGGTCTTAGACTCGTACCCTGGCCTACAGGTTAAGGTCGTAACTCTTACTCTGGCCTAATAGCTAAGGTCTTAACTCCTACTCTGGCCTAATAGCTAAGGTCTTAGACTCGTACTATGGCCTACGGGTTAAGGTCTTAACTCTTACTCTGGCCTAATAGCTAAGGTCTTAGACTCGTACTCTGGCCTACTGGTTAAGGTCTTAACTCTTACTCTGGCCTAATAGCTAAGGTCTTAACTCTTACTCTGGCCTAATAGCTAAGGTCTTAGACTCGTACTCTGGCCTAATGGTTAAGGTCTTAACTCTTACTCTGGCCTACTGGTTAAGGTCTTAACTCTTACTCTGGCCTAACAGCTAAGGTCTTAGACTCGTAATCTGGCCTACTGGTTAAGGTCTTAACTCTTACTCTGGCCTATTGGTTAATGTCTTAACTCTTACTCTGGCCTAATAGCTAAGGTCTTAGACTCGTACTCTGGCCTAATTGTTAAGGTCTTAACCCTTACTCTGGCCTAATAGCTAAGGTCTTAGACTCGTACTCTGGCCTACTGGTTAAGGTCTTAACTCTTACTCTGGCCTACTGGTTAATGTCTTAAATCTTACTCTGGCCTAATAGCTTAAGGTCTTAGACTTTTGCTCTGGCCTAATGGTTAAGGTCTTAACTCTTACTCTGGCCTATTGGTTAATGTCTTAACTCTTACTCTGGCCTAATAGCTAAGGTCTTAGACTCGTACTCTGGCCTAATTGTTAAGGTCCTAACCCTTACTCTGGCCTAATAGCTAAGGTCTTAGACTCGTACTCTGGCCTACTGGTTAAGGTCCTAACTCTTACTCTGGCCTATTGGTTAAGGTCTTAACTCTTACTCTGGCCTAACAGCTAAGGTCTTAGACGCGTACTCTGGCCTACTGGTTAAGGTCTTAACTCTTACTCTGGCCTATTGGTTAATGTCTTAACTCTTACTCTGGCCTAATAGCTAAGGTCTTAACTCTTACCCTGGCCTAATAGCTAAGGTCTTAGACTCGTACTCTGGCCTAATGGTTAAGGTCTTAACTCTTACTCTGGCCTACTGGTTAAGGTCTTAACTCTTACTCTGGCCTAATAGCTAAGGCCTTAACTCTTACTCTGGCCTAATAGCTAAGGTCTTAGACTCGTACTCTGGCCTAATGGTTAAGGTCTTAACTCTTACTCTGGCCTAATAGCTAAGGTCTTAGACTCGTACTCTGGCCTACTAGCTAAGGTCTTAGACGTGTACTCTGGCCTAATGGTTAAGGTCTTAACTCTTACTCTGGCCTAATAGCTAAGGTCTTAGACTCGTACTCTGGCCTACTGGTTAAGGTCTTAACTCTAACTCTGGGCTACTGGTTAAGGTCTTAGACTCGTACTCTGGCCTAATGTTTAAGGTCTTAACTCTTACTCTGGCCTAATAGCTAAGGTCTTAGACTCGTTCGCTGGCCTACTGGTTAAGGTCTTAACTCTTACTCTGGCCTACTGGTTAAGGTCTTAGCTCTTTCTCTGGCCTACTGGTTAAGGTCTTAACTCTTACTCTAGCCTAATAGCTAAGGTCTTAACTCTTACTCTGGCCTAATAGCTAAGGTCTTAACTCTTACTCTGGCCTAATAGCTAAGGTCTTAGACTCGTACTCTGGCCTAATGGTTAAGGTCTTAACTCTTACTCTGGCCTAATAGCGAAGGTCTTAACTCTTACTCCGGCCTAATAGCTAAGGTCTTAGACTCGTACTCTGGCCTAATGGTTAAGGTCTTAACTCTTACTCTGGCCTAATAGCTAAGGTCTTAGACTCGTACTCTTGCATAATAGCTAAGGGCTTAGACTCGTACTCTGGCCTAATGGTTAAGGTCTTAACTCTTACTCTGGCCTAATAGCTAAGGTCTTAGACTCGTACTCTGGCCTACTAGCTAAGGTCTTAGACGTGTACTCTGCCCTAATGGTTAAGGTCTTAACTCTTACTCTGGCCTAATAGCTAAGGTCTTAGACTCGTACTCTGGCCTACTGGTTAAGGTCTTAACTCTAACTCTGGCCTACTGGTTAAGGTCTTAACTCTTACTCTGGCCTAATAGCTAAGGTCTTAGACACGTACTCTGGCCTAATGGTTAAGGTCTTAACTCTTACTCTGGCCTAATAGCTAAGGTCTTAGACTCATACTATGGCCTACAAGTTAAGGTCTTAACTCTTACTCTGGCCTACAGGTTAAGGTCTTAACTCTACTCTGGCCTAATAGCTAATGTCTTAGACTCGAACTCCGGCCTAATGTTTAAGGTCTTAACTCTTACTCTGGCCTAATAGCTAAGGTCTTAGACTCGTTCTCTGGCCTACTGGTTAAGGTCTTAACTCTTGCTCTGGCCTACTGGTTAAGGTCTTAACTCTTACTCTGGCCTAATAGCTAAGGTCTTAGACTCGTACTCTGGCCTAATGGTTAAGGTCTTAACTCTTACTCTGGCCTAATAGCTAAGGTCTTACACTCGTACTATGGCCTAAAGGTTAAGGTCTTAACTCTTACTCTGGCCTAATAGCTAAGGTCTTAGACTCGTACTCTGGCCTAATGGTTAAGGTCTTAACTCTTACTCTGGCCTAATAGCTAAGGTCTAAGACTCGTACTATGGCATAATGGTTAAGGTCTTAACACTTACTCTGGCCTAATAGCTAAGGTCTTAGACTCGTACTCTGGCCTACTAGCTAAGGTCTTAGACGTGTACTCTGGCCTAATGGTTAAGGTCTTAACTCTTACTCTGGCCTAATAGCTAAGGTCTTAGACTCGTACTCTGGCCTACTGGTTAAGGTCTTAACTCTTACTCTGGGCTACTGGTTAAGGTCTTAGACTCGTACTCTGGCCTAATGTTTAAGGTCTTAACTCTTACTCTGGCCTACTGGTTAAGGTCTTAACTCTTACTCTGGCCTAATGGCTAAGGTCTCAACTCTTACTCTAGCCTAATAGCTAAGGTCTTAGACTCGTAGTCTGGCCTAATGGTTAAGGTCTTAACTCTTACTCTGGCCTAATAGCTAAGGTCTTAACTCTCACTCTGGCCTAATAGCTAAGGTCTTAACTCTTACTCTGGCCTAATAGCTAAGGTCTTAACTCTTACTCTGGCCTAATAGCTAAGGTCTTAGACTCGTACTGTGGCCTACTGGTTAATGTCTTAACTCTTACTCTGGCCTACTGGTTAATGTCTTAACTCTTACTCTGGCCTAATAGCTAAGGTCTTTGACTTGTACTCTGGCCTAATTGTTAAGGTCTTAACTCTTACTCTGGCCTAATAGCTAAGGTCTTAGACACGTACTCTGGCCTAATGGTTAAGGTCTTAACTCTTACTCTGGCCTAATAGCTGAGGTCTTAGACTCGTACTATGGCCTACAAGTTAAGGTCTTAACTCTTACTCTGGCCTACTGGTTAAGGTCTTAATTCTTACTATGGCCTACAGGTTAAGGTCTTAACTCTACTCTGGCCTAATAGCTAAGGTCTTAGACTCAAACTCCGGCCTAATGTTTAAGGTCTTAACTCTTACTCTAGCCTAATAGCTAAGGTCTTAGACTCGTTCTCTGGCCTACTGGTTAAGGTCTTAACTCTTGCTCTGGCCTACTGGTTAAGGTCTTAACTCTTACTCTGGCCTAATAGCTAAGGTCTTAGACTCGTACTCTGGCCTAATGGTTAAGGTCTTAACTCTTACTCTGTTCTAATAGCTAAGGTCTTAGACTCGTACTATGGCCTACAGGTTAAGGTCTTAACTCTTACTCTGGCCTAATAGCTAAGGTCTTAGACTCGTACTCTGGCCTAATGGTTAAGGTCTTAACTCTTACTCTGGCCTAATAGCTAAGGTCTAAGACTTGTACTATGGCATAATGGTTAAGGTCTTAACACTTACGCTGGCCTAATAGCTAAGGTCTTAGACTCGTACTCTGGCCTACTAGCTAAGGTCTTAGACGTGTACTCTGGCCTAATGGTTAAGGTCTTAACTCTTACTCTGGCCTAATAGCTAAGGTCTTAGACTCGTACTCTGGCCTACTGGTTAAGGTCTTAACTCTTACTCTGGGCTACTGGTTAAGGTCTTAGACTCGTACTCTGGCCTAATGTTTAAGGTCTTAACTCTTACTCTGGCCTAATAGCTAAGGTCTTAGACTCGTTCGCTGGCCTACTGGTTAAGGTCTTAACTCTTACTCTGGCCTACTGGTTAAGGTCTTAGCTCTTTCTCTGGCCTACTGGTTAAGGTCTTAACTCTTACTCTAGCCTAATAGCTAAGGTCTTAACTCTTACTCTGGCCTAATAGCTAAGGTCTTAACTCTTACTCTGGCCTAATAGCTAAGGTCTTAGACTCATACTCTGGCCTAATGGTTAAGGTCTTAACTCTTACTCTGGCCTAATAGCTAAGGTCCTAACTCTTACTCCGGCCTAATAGCTAAGGTCTTAGACTCGTACTCTGGCCTAATGGTTAAGGTCTTAACTCTTACTCTGGCCTAATAGCTAAGGTCTTAGACTCGTACTCTTGCCTAATAGCTAAGGTCTTAGACTCGTACACTGGCCTACTGGTTAAGGTCTTAACTCTTACTCTGGCCTAATAACTAAGGTCTTAGACTCGTACTATGGACTAATAGCTAAGGTCCTAGACTCGTACTCTGGCCTACTGGTTAATGTCTTAACTCTTACTCTGGCCTAATAGCTACGGTTTTAGACTCGTACTCTGGCCTACTGGTTAAGGTCTTAACTCTTACTCTGGCCTACTGGTTAAGGTCTTAACTCTTACTCTGGCCTAATAGCTAAGGTCTTAGACTTGTACTCTGGCCTAATGGTTAAGGTCTTAACTATTACTCTGGCCTACTGGTTAAGGTCTTATCTCTTACTCTGGCCTAATAGATAAGGTCTTAACTCTAACTCTAGCCTAATATCTAAGGTCTTAAACTCGTACACTGGCCTAATGGTTTAGGTCTTAACTCTTACTCTGGCCATCTGGTTAAGGTCTTAACTCTTACTCTGACCTAATAGCTAAGGTCTTAACTCTTACTCTGGCCTAATAGCTAAGGTCTTAACTCTTACTCTGGCCTACTAGCTAAGGTCTTAGACGTGTACTCTGGCCTAATGGTTAAGGTCTTAACTCTTACTCTGGCCTAATAGCTAAGGTCTTAGACTCGTACTCTGGCCTACTGGTTAAGGTCTTTACTCTTACTCTGGGCTACTGGTTAAGGTCTTAGACTCGTACTCTGGCCTAATGTTTAAGGTCTTAACTCTTACTCTGGCCTACTGGTTAAGGTCTTAACTCTTACTCTGGCCTAATGGCTAAGGTCTTAACTCTTACTCTAGCCTAATAGCTAAGGTCTTAGACTCGTAGTCTGGCCTAATGGTTAAGGTCTTAACTCTTACTCTGGCCTAATAGCTAAGGTCTTAACTCTCACTCTGGCCTAATAGCTAAGGTCTTAACTCTTACTCTGGCCTAATAGCTAAGGTCTTAACTCTTACTCTGGCCTAATAGCTATGGTCTTAGACTCGTACTCTGGCCTACTGGTTAACGTCTTAACTCTTACTCTGGCCTACTGGTTAATGTCTTAACTCTTACTCTGGCCTAATAGCTAAGGTCTTTGACTCGTACTCTGGCCTAATTGTTAAGGTCTTAACTCTTACTCTGGCCTAATAGCTAAGGTCTTAGACACGTACTCTGGCCTAATGGTTAAGGTCTTAACTCTTACTCTGGCCTAATAGCTAAGGTCTTAGACTCGTACTATGGCCTACAAGTTAAGGTCTTAACTCTTACTCTGGCCTAATAGCTAAGGTCTTAGACTCGTACTCTGGCCTACTGGTTAAGGTCTTTACTCTTACTCTGGGCTACTGGTTAAGGTCTTAGACTCGTACTCTGGCCTAATGTTTAAGGTCTTAACTCTTACTCTGGCCTACTGGTTAAGGTCTTAACTCTTACTCTGGCCTAATGGCTAAGGTCTTAACTCTTACTCTAGCCTAATAGCTAAGGTCTTAGACTCGTAGTCTGGCCTAATGGTTAAGGTCTTAACTCTTACTCTGGCCTAATAGCTAAGGTCTTAACTCTCACTCTGGCCTAATAGCTAAGGTCTTAACTCTTACTCTGGCCTAATAGCTAAGGTCTTAACTCTTACTCTGGCCTAATAGCTATGGTCTTAGACTCGTACTCTGGCCTACTGGTTAACGTCTTAACTCTTACTCTGGCCTACTGGTTAATGTCTTAACTCTTACTCTGGCCTAATAGCTAAGGTCTTTGACTCGTACTCTGGCCTAATTGTTAAGGTCTTAACTCTTACTCTGGCCTAATAGCTAAGGTCTTAGACACGTACTCTGGCCTAATGGTTAAGGTCTTAACTCTTACTCTGGCCTAATAGCTAAGGTCTTAGACTCGTACTATGGCCTACAGGTTAAGGTCTTAACTCTTACTCTGGCCTAATAGCTAAGGTCTTAGACTCGTACTCTGGCCTAATGGTTAAGGTCTTAACTCTTACTCTGGCCTAATAGCTAAGGTCTAAGACTTGTACTATGGCATAATGGTTAAGGTCTTAACACTTACGCTGGCCTAATAGCTAAGGTCTTAGACTCGTACTCTGGCCTACTAGCTAAGGTCTTAGACGTGTACTCTGGCCTAATGGTTAAGGTCTTAACTCTTACTCTGGCCTAATAGCTAAGGTCTTAGACTCGTACTCTGGCCTACTGGTTAAGGTCTTAACTCTTACTCTGGGCTACTGGTTAAGGTCTTAGACTCGTACTCTGGCCTAATGTTTAAGGTCTTAACTCTTACTCTGGCCTAATAGCTAAGGTCTTAGACTCGTTCGCTGGCCTACTGGTTAAGGTCTTAACTCTTACTCTGGCCTACTGGTTAAGGTCTTAGCTCTTTCTCTGGCCTACTGGTTAAGGTCTTAACTCTTACTCTAGCCTAATAGCTAAGGTCTTAACTCTTACTCTGGCCTAATAGCTAAGGTCTTAACTCTTACTCTGGCCTAATAGCTAAGGTCTTAGACTCATACTCTGGCCTAATGGTTAAGGTCTTAACTCTTACTCTGGCCTAATAGCTAAGGTCCTAACTCTTACTCCGGCCTAATAGCTAAGGTCTTAGACTCGTACTCTGGCCTAATGGTTAAGGTCTTAACTCTTACTCTGGCCTAATAGCTAAGGTCTTAGACTCGTACTCTTGCCTAATAGCTAAGGTCTTAGACTCGTACACTGGCCTACTGGTTAAGGTCTTAACTCTTACTCTGGCCTAATAACTAAGGTCTTAGACTCGTACTATGGACTAATAGCTAAGGTCCTAGACTCGTACTCTGGCCTACTGGTTAATGTCTTAACTCTTACTCTGGCCTAATAGCTACGGTTTTAGACTCGTACTCTGGCCTACTGGTTAAGGTCTTAACTCTTACTCTGGCCTACTGGTTAAGGTCTTAACTCTTACTCTGGCCTAATAGCTAAGGTCTTAGACTTGTACTCTGGCCTAATGGTTAAGGTCTTAACTATTACTCTGGCCTACTGGTTAAGGTCTTATCTCTTACTCTGGCCTAATAGATAAGGTCTTAACTCTAACTCTAGCCTAATATCTAAGGTCTTAAACTCGTACACTGGCCTAATGGTTTAGGTCTTAACTCTTACTCTGGCCATCTGGTTAAGGTCTTAACTCTTACTCTGACCTAATAGCTAAGGTCTTAACTCTTACTCTGGCCTAATAGCTAAGGTCTTAACTCTTACTCTGGCCTACTAGCTAAGGTCTTAGACGTGTACTCTGGCCTAATGGTTAAGGTCTTAACTCTTACTCTGGCCTAATAGCTAAGGTCTTAGACTCGTACTCTGGCCTACTGGTTAAGGTCTTTACTCTTACTCTGGGCTACTGGTTAAGGTCTTAGACTCGTACTCTGGCCTAATGTTTAAGGTCTTAACTCTTACTCTGGCCTACTGGTTAAGGTCTTAACTCTTACTCTGGCCTAATGGCTAAGGTCTTAACTCTTACTCTAGCCTAATAGCTAAGGTCTTAGACTCGTAGTCTGGCCTAATGGTTAAGGTCTTAACTCTTACTCTGGCCTAATAGCTAAGGTCTTAACTCTCACTCTGGCCTAATAGCTAAGGTCTTAACTCTTACTCTGGCCTAATAGCTAAGGTCTTAACTCTTACTCTGGCCTAATAGCTATGGTCTTAGACTCGTACTCTGGCCTACTGGTTAACGTCTTAACTCTTACTCTGGCCTACTGGTTAATGTCTTAACTCTTACTCTGGCCTAATAGCTAAGGTCTTTGACTCGTACTCTGGCCTAATTGTTAAGGTCTTAACTCTTACTCTGGCCTAATAGCTAAGGTCTTAGACACGTACTCTGGCCTAATGGTTAAGGTCTTAACTCTTACTCTGGCCTAATAGCTAAGGTCTTAGACTCGTACTATGGCCTACAAGTTAAGGTCTTAACTCTTACTCTGGCCTACTGGTTAAGGTCTTAATTCTTACTATGGCCTACAGGTTAAGGTCTTAACTCTACTCTGGCCTAATAGCTAAGGTCTTAGACTCAAACTCCGGCCTAATGTTTAAGGTCTTAACTCTTACTCTAGCCTAATAGCTAAGGTCTTAGACTCGTTCTCTGGCCTACTGGTTAAGGTCTTAACTCTTGCTCTGGCCTACTGGTTAAGGTCTTAACTCTTACTCTGGCCTAATAGCTAAGGTCTTAGACTCGTACTCTGGCCTAATGGTTAAGGTCTTAACTCTTACTCTGGCCTAATAGCTAAGGTCTTAGACTCGTACTATGGCCTACAGGTTAAGGTCTTAACTCTTACTCTGGCCTAATAGCTAAGGTCTTAGACTCGTACTCTGGCCTAATGGTTAAGGTCTTAACTATTACTCTGGCCTACTGGTTAAGGTCTTATCTCTTACTCTGGCCTAATAGATAAGGTCTTAACTCTAACTCTAGCCTAATATCTAAGGTCTTAAACTCGTACACTGGCCTAATGGTTAAGGTCTTAACTCTTACTCTGGCCTAATAGCTAAGGTCTTAACTCTTACTCTGGCCTAATAGCTAAGGTCTTAGACATGTACTCTGGCCTAATGGTTAAGGTCTTAACTCTTACTCTGGCCTACTGGTTAAGGTCTTAACTCTTACTCTGGCCATCTGGTTAATGTCTTAACTCTTACTCTGACCTAATAGCTAAGGTCTTAACTCTTACTCTGGCCTAATAGCTAAGGTCTTAACTCTTACTCTGGCCTAATAGCTAAGGTCTTAGACTCATACTCTGGTCTAATGGTTAAGGTCTTAAATCTTACTCTGGCCTAATAGCTAAGGTCTTAACTCTTACCCTGGCCTAATAGCTAAGGTCTTAGACTCGTACTCTGGCCTAATGGTTAAGGTCTTAACTCTTACTCTGGCCTACTGGTTAAGGTCTTAACTCTTACTCTGGCCTAATAGCTAAGGCCTTAACTCTTACTCTGGCCTAATAGCTAAGGTCTTAGACTCGTACTCTGGCCTAATGGTTAAGGTCTTAACTCTTACTCTGGCCTAATAGCTAAGGTCTTAGACTCGTACTCTGGCCTACTAGCTAAGGTCTTAGACGTGTACTCTGGCCTAATGGTTAAGGTCTTAACTCTTACTCTGGCCTAATAGCTAAGGTCTTAGACTCGTACTCTGGCCTACTGGTTAAGGTCTTAACTCTTACTCTGGGCTACTGGTTAAGGTTTTAGACTCGTACTCTGGCCTAATGTTTAAGGTCTTAACTCTTACTCTGGCCTAATAGCTAAGGTCTTAGACTCGTTCGCTGGCCTACTGTTTAATGTCTTAACTCTTACTCTGGCCTACTGGTTAAGGTCTTAGCTCTTTCTCTGGCCTACTGGTTAAGGTCTTAACTCTTACTCTAGCCTAATAGCTAAGGTCTTAACTCTTACTCTGGCCTAATAGCTAAGGTCTTAACTCTTACTCTGGCCTAATAGCTAAGGTCTTAGACTCGTACTCTGGCCTAATGGTTAAGGTCTTAACTCTTACTCTGGCCTAATAGCTAAGGTCTTAACTCTTACTCCGGCCTAATAGCTAAGGTCTTAGACTCGTACTCTGGCCTAATGGTTAAGGTCTTAACTCTTACTCTGGCCGAATAGCTAGGGTCTTAGACTCGTACTCTTGCCTAATAGCTAAAGTCTTAGACTCGTACACTGGCCTACTGGTTAAGGTCTTAACTCTTACTCTGGCCTAATAACTAAGGTCTTAGACTCGTACTATGGACTAATAGCTAAGGTCTTAGACTCGTACTCTGGCCTACTGGTTAATGTCTTAACTCTTACTCTGGCCTAATAGCTACGGTCTTAGACTCGTACTCTGGCCTACTGGTTAAGGTCTTAACTCTTACTCTGGCCTACAGGTTAAGGTCTTATCTCTTACTCTGGCCTAATAGCTAAGGTCTTAGACTTGTACTCTGGCCTAATGGTTAAGGTCTTAACTATTACTCTGGCCTACTGGTTAAGGTCTTATCTCTTACTCTGGCCTAATAGATAAGGTCTTAACTCTAACTCTAGCCTAATATCTAAGGTCTTAAACTCGTACACTGGCCTAATGGTTAAGGTCTTAACTCTTACTCTGGCCTAATAGCTAAGGTCTTAACTCTTACTCTGGCCTAATAGCTAAGGTCTTAGACTCGTACTCTGGCCTAATGGTTAAGGTCTTAACTCTTACTCTGGCCTACTGGTTAAGGTCTTAACTCTTACTCTGGCCATCTGGTTAAGGTCTTAACTCTTACTCTGACCTAATAGCTAAGGTCTTAACTCTTACTCTGGCCTAATAGCTAAGGTCTTAACTCTTACTCTGGCCTAATAGCTAAGGTCTTAGACTCATACTCTGGCCTAATGGTTAAGGTCTTAACTCTTACTCTGGCCTAATAGCTAAGGTCTTAACTCTTACCCTGGCCTAATAGCTAAGGTCTTAGACTCGTACTCTGGCCTAATGGTTAAGGTCTTAACTCTTACTCTGGCCTACTGGTTAAGGTCTTAACTCTTACTCTGGCCTAATAGCTAAGGCCTTAACTCTTACTCTGGCCTAATAGCTAAGGTCTTAGACTCGTACTCTGGCCTAATGGTTAAGGTCTTAACTCTTACTCTTGCCTACTGTTTAAGGTCTTAACTCTTACTCTGGCCTAATAGCTAAGGTCTTAGACTCGTACTCTGGCCTAGTACGTAAGGTCTTAGACTCGTACTCTGGCCTAATAGCTAAGGTCTTAGACTCATACTCTGGCCTACTGGTTAAGGTCTTAACTCTTACTCTGGCCTAATAGCTAAGGTCTTAGACTCATACTCTGGCCTAAAAGCTAAGGTCTAAGACCCGTACTCTGGCCTAATAGCTAAGGTCTTAGACTCATACTCTGGCCTACTGGTTAAGGTCTTAACTCTTACTCTGGCCCACTGGTTAAGGTCCTAACTCTTACTCTTGCCTAATAGCTAAGGTCTTAGACTCGTACTCTGGCTTAATCGTTAAGGTCTTAACTCTTACACTGGCCTAATAGCAAAGGTCTTAGACTCGTACCCTGGCCTACAGGTTAAGGTCGTAACTCTTACTCTGGCCTAATAGCTAAGGTCTTAACTCCTACTCTGGCCTAATAGCTAAGGTCTTAGACTCGTACTATGGCCTACGGGTTAAGGTCTTAACTCTTACTCTGGCCTAATAGCTAAGGTCTTAGACTCGTACTCTGGCCTACTGGTTAAGGTCTTAACTCTTACTCTGGCCTAATAGCTAAGGTCTTAACTCTTACTCTGGCCTAATAGCTAAGGTCTTAGACTCGTACTCTGGCCTAATGGTTAAGGTCTTAACTCTTACTCTGGCCTACTGGTTAAGGTCTTAACTCTTACTCTGGCCTAACAGCTAAGGTCTTAGACTCGTAATCTGGCCTACTGGTTAAGGTCTTAACTCTTACTCTGGCCTATTGGTTAATGTCTTAACTCTTACTCTGGCCTAATAGCTAAGGTCTTAGACTCGTACTCTGGCCTAATTGTTAAGGTCTTAACCCTTACTCTGGCCTAATAGCTAAGGTCTTAGACTCGTACTCTGGCCTACTGGTTAAGGTCTTAACTCTTACTCTGGCCTACTGGTTAATGTCTTAAATCTTACTCTGGCCTAATAGCTTAAGGTCTTAGACTTTTGCTCTGGCCTAATGGTTAAGGTCTTAACTCTTACTCTGGCCTATTGGTTAATGTCTTAACTCTTACTCTGGCCTAATAGCTAAGGTCTTAGACTCGTACTCTGGCCTAATTGTTAAGGTCCTAACCCTTACTCTGGCCTAATAGCTAAGGTCTTAGACTCGTACTCTGGCCTACTGGTTAAGGTCCTAACTCTTACTCTGGCCTATTGGTTAAGGTCTTAACTCTTACTCTGGCCTAACAGCTAAGGTCTCAGACACGTACTCTGGCCTACTGGTTAAGGTCTTAACTCTTACTCTGGCCTATTGGTTAATGTCTTAACTCTTACTCTGGCCTAATAGCTAAGGTCCTAACTCTTACCCTGGCCTAATAGCTAAGGTCTTAGACTCGTACTCTGGCCTAATGGTTAAGGTCTTAACTCTTACTCTGGCCTACTGGTTAAGGTCTTAACTCTTACTCTGGCCTAATAGCTAAGGCCTTAACTCTTACTCTGGCCTAATAGCTAAGGTCTTAGACTCGTACTCTGGCCTAATGGTTAAGGTCTTAACTCTTACTCTGGCCTAATAGCTAAGGTCTTAGACTCGTACTCTGGCCTACTAGCTAAGGTCTTAGACGTGTACTCTGGCCTAATGGTTAAGGTCTTAACTCTTACTCTGGCCTAATAGCTAAGGTCTTAGACTCGTACTCTGGCCTACTGGTTAAGGTCTTAACTCTAACTCTGGGCTACTGGTTAAGGTCTTAGACTCGTACTCTGGCCTAATGTTTAAGGTCTTAACTCTTACTCTGGCCTAATAGCTAAGGTCTTAGACTCGTTCGCTGGCCTACTGGTTAAGGTCTTAACTCTTACTCTGGCCTACTGGTTAAGGTCTTAGCTCTTTCTCTGGCCTACTGGTTAAGGTCTTAACTCTTACTCTAGCCTAATAGCTAAGGTCTTAACTCTTACTCTGGCCTAATAGCTAAGGTCTTAACTCTTACTCTGGCCTAATAGCTAAGGTCTTAGACTCGTACTCTGGCCTAATGGTTAAGGTCTTAACTCTTACTCTGGCCTAATAGCTAAGGTCTTAACTCTTACTCCGGCCTAATTGCTAAGGTCTTAGACTCGTACTCTGGCCTAATGGTTAAGGTCTTAACTCTTACTCTGGCCTAATAGCTAAGGTCTTAGACTCGTACTCTTGCATAATAGCTAAGGGCTTAGACTCGTACTCTGGCCTAATGGTTAAGGTCTTAACTCTTACTCTGGCCTAATAGCTAAGGTCTTAGACTCGTACTCTGGCCTACTAGCTAAGGTCTTAGACGTGTACTCTGGCCTAATGGTTAAGGTCTTAACTCTTACTCTGGCCTAATAGCTAAGGTCTTAGACTCGTACTCTGGCCTACTGGTTAAGGTCTTAACTCTAACTCTGGGCTACTGGTTAAGGTCTTAGACTCGTACTCTGGCCTAATGTTTAAGGTCTTAACTCTTACTCTGGCCTAATAGCTAAGGTCTTAGACTCGTTCGCTGGCCTACTGGTTAAGGTCTTAACTCTTACTCTGGCCTACTGGTTAAGGTCTTAGCTCTTTCTCTGGCCTACTGGTTAAGGTCTTAACTCTTACTCTAGCCTAATAGCTAAGGTCTTAACTCTTACTCTGGCCTAATAGCTAAGGTCTTAACTCTTACTCTGGCCTAATAGCTAAGGTCTTAGACTCGTACTCTGGCCTAATGGTTAAGGTCTTAACTCTTACTCTGGCCTAATAGCTAAGGTCTTAACTCTTACTCCGGCCTAATAGCTAAGGTCTTAGACTCGTACTCTGGCCTAATGGTTAAGGTCTTAACTCTTACTCTGGCCTAATAGCTAAGGTCTTAGACTCGTACTCTTGCATAATAGCTAAGGTCTTAGACTCGTACACTGGCCTACTGGTTAAGGTCTTAACTCTTACTCTGGCCTAATAACTAAGGTCTTAGACTCGTACTATGGACTAATAGCTAAGGTCTTAGACTCGTACTCTGGCCTACTGGTTAATGTCTTAACTCTTACTCTGGCCTAATAGCTACGGTCTTAGACTCGTACTCTGGCCTACTGGTTAAGTTCTTAACTCTTACTCTGGCCTACTGGTTAAGGTCTTAACTCTTACTCTGGCCTAATAGCTAAGGTCTTAGACTTGTACTCTGGCCTAATGGTTAAGGTCTTAACTATTACTCTGGCCTACTGGTTAAGGTCTTATCTCTTACTCTGGCCTAATAGATAAGGTCTTAACTCTAACTCTAGCCTAATATCTAAGGTCTTAAACTCGTACACTGGCCTAATGGTTAAGGTCTTAACTCTTACTCTGGCCTAATAGCTAAGGTCTTAACTCTTACTCTGGCCTAATAGCTAAGGTCTTAGACTCGTACTCTGGCCTAATGGTTAAGGTCTTAACTCTTACTCGGGCCTACTGGTTAAGGTCTTAACTCTTACTCTGGCCATCTGGTTAAGGTCTTAACTCTTACTCTGACCTAATAGCTAAGGTCTTAACTCTTACTCTGGCCTAATAGCTAAGGTCTTAACTCTTACTCTGGCCTAATAGCTAAGGTCTTAGACTCATACTCTGGCCTAATGGTTAAGGTCTTAACTCTTACTCTGGCCTAATAGCTAAGGTCTTAACTCTTACCCTGGCCTAATAGCTAAGGTCTTAGACTCGTACTCTGGCCTAATGGTTAAGGTCTTAACTCTTACTCTGGCCTACTGGTTAAGGTCTTAACTCTTACTCTGGCCTAATAGCTAAGGCCTTAACTCTTACTCTGGCCTAATAGCTAAGGTCTTAGACTCGTACTCTGGCCTAATGGTTAAGGTCTTAACTCTTACTCTTGCCTACTGGTTAAGGTCTTAACTCTTACTCTGGCCTAATAGCTAAGGTCTTAGACTCGTACTCTGGCCTAGTACGTAAGGTCTTAGACTCGTACTCTGGCCTAATAGCTAAGGTCTTAGACTCATACTCTGGCCTACTGGTTAAGGTCTTAACTCTTACTCTGGCCTAATAGCTAAGGTCTAAGACTCGTACTCTGGCCTAATAGCTAAGGTCTTAGACTCATACTCTGGCCTACTGGTTAAGGTCTTAACTCTTACTCTGGCCTACTGGTTAAGGTCCAAACTCTTACTCTTGCCTAATAGCTAAGGTCTTAGACTCGTACTCTGGCCTACTGGTTAAGGTCTTAACTCTTACACTGGCCTAATAGCGAAGGTCTTAGACTCGTACCCTGGCCTACAGGTTAAGGTCTTAACTCTTACTCTGGCCTATTGGTTAATGTCTTAACTCTTACTCTGGCCTAATAGCTAAGGTCTTAGACTCGTACTCTGGCCTAATTGTTAAGGTCTTAACCCTTACTCTGGCCTAATAGCTAAGGTCTTAGACTCGTACTCTGGCCTACTGGTTAAGGTCTTAACTCTTACTCTGGCCTACTGGTTAATGTCTTAACTCTTACTCTGGCCTAATAGCTTAAGGTCTTAGACTTTTACTCTGGCCTAATGGTTAAGGTCTTAACTCTTACTCTGGCCTATTGGTTAATGTCTTAACTCTTACTCTGGCCTAATAGCTAAGGTCTTAGACTCGTACTCTGGCCTAATTGTTAAGGTCCTAACCCTTACTCTGGCCTAATAGCTAAGGTCTTAGACTCGTACTCTGGCCTACTGGTTAAGGTCCTAACTCTTACTCTGGCCTACTGGTTAAGGTCTTAACTCTTACTCTGGCCTAACAGCTAAGGTCTTAGACGCGTACTCTGGCCTACTGGTTAAGGTCTTAACTCTTACTCTGGCCTATTGGTTAATGTCTAGGCTTTCCTGTTTTCAGTTTCTATTTTTGGTGAATTCTGGTGGTGTTTTTTCAGTGTTTTCCAGTGATTTCAAAACCTCAAAAAAACAGTGCTTTTCAGTGGTTACTCATTTTCGCCCCAAAAAAAACAACTAAAACGGTGTTTTACCGGTGTTTATGGGACGCTTTGCTTTTTTTATTGTTTGCTTTCTTAATTGGTGCATGGAATATAGACAGTCTATGTACAGTGTATATGAGGTTAAAATACATTTTTACAAGTCGAATTTATTGTAGTACACCATACAATATTTTTTCAGTGAATCGTTGGTCATTCGCGCTCTCTCTTTCCTACCCATGTATACTTTTATTTGGGAAAAGGCCCTCTCGACATTGGCACTTGAGACTGGCAACGCTAAAACAGACAGTACACAATTTGCCAACTCTGGCCACTGACATAGCTTTCCATGCCAATACTGGCGCACCTCAAGGTTGACGTTCTCTGGGACAGGTTCTGCGACATATGCGTTGAACTGGGTGCATATGCCCTCAGAGGTGTTAAAGCGGTCAAAAATGAAGCTGTACTTCGCAAAGTCTGGAGAAAATTCCCCTTTACGGAAGGGATCTAACACTTGCGCAGAGTACCAAAGTGAGGCTTCATTGGCTTCAAACGCCATGGTTGGTGAAGGGACATTTCTATGCATCATAGCTAGCCATTTCTCATGCATTGTAAAATAAAATTTCCTGAATTGGTCCTCAACACTTCTCAGCTTACCAAGTGGCAAGCATTCTAACAGGGAACATGTTGCAGTGCCAAAGTCACTAAAAGTGTCGCCAAGCCTACTCTCGAGGAGATGTTTGACATCTACACCAATTATGCTGAACACTTGGTAGACCAGGGTGTTTTCTGACTCGAGTTTTTTGATTATGCCCACTACAGCAGTCATGTTTTCCTGTAGGAATCTAAGAATGCAGTACAATGTACTTTTTTTGACATCACTATCAATATGCACCCGAAGATCCTCACATTTCTTGCCTTTTGCATCATCACTAAGCAAAAAATCAGACCTGTGAAGTACTCAGGTGCGGCTGTAGTAAGACAGACGGCAGAACACAATAGCTCCTCTCCCCTCCATGTGAGCCAGGCAGGGGGCCTGGTGTTGCTCTGGCCCTTTGGCCATTCACACCTCGGCTCCCCATTCTCTTGTCTGTTAAGGCCCTGATTTTGCATCAGGGTTGCATAATTTTTTTGCACAACCCCGAAGCAAAATCTAATTTGTTAAATATTGTTTGATTATCCACTACTCCTCTCCAGTGCACCTTATCTCACAGCTGACCTTGGGCCCCAGCCCTATATCAGGCACCATCGGGCTCCACTTTCATTTTTCCCGGTAAAAACAATAGTAAAATCACCTTCAAACTTAAAACATTGAATAAAGCAGTAAATATAATTAGCACACACTTTAAAGTATGTGCCACAGTAGCCTGTATGACCAGACTGCTAATTAAACAAAAACAGAAAGGCCATGACAGGGCCGGGTTTAGCGCTGATGCGAAAGTCTTTTTTGGCGCCACACCAATAACCTCTTTCTCCGTAAATACCTTTACTACCACCTGCCAACAGTGCCCCTCATCCCTCCATGCCCCCCCCCCCCTATTGACCTCTTCCTCGGATTCCCTCACTGCCACACTCCACAAGTGCCCCATATCTCCCCATAGCCCCTCCTTCTCGTGACCTCCTCCTCGGATTCCCTCTCTACCACCCTCCACCAGTGCTGCTTGTCTCTCCCTAGCTCCCCCCTCCACCCCATGACCTCTTCCTCGGATTCCCTCACTGCCACCCTCCAACAGTGCCCCTCATCTTTACGTAGCCCCTCTCTCAAATGCATTTCATTTGTTGTACAGCGCTACTCATGTCAGTGTAGTGTGTGTCAGTACTTTACACCACACACACATTATACAGAGACAATGAGTCATACAAGTATGTAAATCAGTCTACAGGGAATGTCACATAAGCCAATGAGGATTACAAGGTGTATGAATCACGTCATCCATACTAGTGGGCAATATATTTTAAGAGGGTTTGGTGTGGGGAAACACAACTTTAGGATTTAAGAGTATTCCATGGGGGTCAGCTTTACTGATAAAAATGTATGTCTGCCCAAACATACTCATTTTAGCAACATTAGAATAATGAAAGACTGAGGAAGTTCTAACTATATTACAAAACAAAAATAAGCGAATTTCTAACTACACCATTCATGTTTGTATGCAGCTCTTTGACAGTTCATTGGTCACTGTCCTATCTTAGGATTGTAACTTCTGAACTGCACGTGACACAAGGATCTCTGTGTCAAAGGCAGTAACCCACTGACCTTCCACATTAAATACAGTTCATCTGCATTTAAAAACTACGGACAGACAAACGATTGCTCTCCAGCAGGATCACCAGCGTTATCTGGGCATGTTGTGTAGTCTTATTTTATCCTGCATCGGCCATGATAATGATAAAAACTGTTTAAATGAAGCGTACACGAAGTATGTGTCCTGCTGGTCCTGTGCACATTTTAAACCGAAAAACAAATAGTGACAAATTCTCTTACCTACTCCATTAGTCAAACTGTGTCACAGCCTGATGTGATAAACTGCTGCAGGGGTCAGGAAAGGTGACAGGAATAAACAAACTTCTTTTCTCCTGCACTGCATAGAAAAGGAAATATCCACGCAGCAGGACAGTCGGTAAAGGTTACCAGTGCCAAACAAAAGATTTGTCCCTTTCGCCATGTGGAGATGAAGGGGAGAAAAAATAAACAAAGCCTCGTTAACATGTAAATGGTCTTGTAAAGACCTGTGAAATACCCGGGTGCGGCTGCGATAATCTCAAAGCTGTCTGTGTGGGAAGCTGTCTCAGCCCGGGCGCACACAAACACAGACAGCTCTTTGAGCCCAATTCCGTTGCGCCCCTGCTTTCCAGCCCTCACTCCTGCAGCACTGAAAGTAGGTCTTTTTAAAACCGCCTGACTCGCCCCCTCCACCCCCGGCCCCTTACACAGCAGCTTGACCTCCCGCACCGCGTCCTCCCGCTGCCACGGCTTTATCTTCGGCGCTCACTGTGCTGCCCATCCTGCGCCTCGGCCCCCACAGCTTCCTGCCGGACACGGGACCAGAGCTCAGGACCCGCAGCAAAGATACCCGCAGAAGGGAGAATCGGCCAGAGCTTTCCAAAGTATGCAGCGCAGACGTAATGACGCAGGAGACTGTACCTACGTCCTATCTACGCTCTATTTTAACGTTTGTTATTCAGCGAAAAACAAGTCTAGTTTATTTTTGGCATTTGTCAATGGACTGCAAGGCAGGGCGGCTTATGCCCAGCATGTTAATTCACCATCTGATTAGAGCCATGTTCCCAGCCCGCTAGGTTGGAAAAGACCACGATCCATGAGACAGCTTACTCTCCCGGGAGGCAGAGTAATAACGATCAAATGAAGACATATTAAAATTTAATATTACTTCCTCTCCGTTGGGACGGCGCATACACTCGGAGCCAAGACTCTCCTGCCGACTGCTTCCATTACACGTGCAGATGGAGTGTCCTTGTCCTTTTTAGGTTAATGGAAAACTGCTCTGTTCTCGGGCCTAAATTGGGGCTTTGGATCTAACGCTTTGGCTCCATCAAGTGGCCAAGTGGTGCAACAGCAACGAAAATCAGTGACACTCGGTTTAAACCGAGTCCGCTGATTTTCGTCCGGTAGTGTACTGTCGATAATATTCGGTTTAAACCGAATTCCGGACAGCCTATTAATGTCTTAACTCTTACTCTGGCCTAATAGCTAAGGTCTTAGACTCGTACTCTCTCCTTATTGTTAAGGTCTTAACTCTTACTCTGGCCTAATAGCTAAGGTCTTAGACTCGTACTCTGGGCTAATGGTTAAGGTCTTAACTCTTACTCTGGCCTAATAGCTAAGGTCTAAGACTCGTACTATGGCCTACAGGTTAAGGTATCAACTCTTACTCTGGCCTACTGGTTAAGGTCTTAATTCTTACTATGGCCTACACGTTAAGGTCTTAACTCTACTCTGGCCTAATAGCTAAGGTCTTAGACTCGTACTCTGGCCTAATGGTTAAGGTCTTAACTCTTACACTGGCCTAATAGCTAAGGTCTTAGACTCGTTCTCTGGCCTAATGATTAAGGTCTTAACTCTTACTCTGGCCTAATAGCTAAGGTCTTAGACTCGTACTCTGGGCTAATGGTTAAGGTCTTAACTCTTACTCTGGCCTAATAGCTAAGGTCTAAGACTCGTACTATGGCCTACAGGTTAAGGCATCAACTCTTACTCTGGCCTACTGGTTAAGGTCTTAATTCTTACTATGGCCTACACGTTAAGGTCTTAACTCTACTCTGGCCTAATAGCTAAGGTCTTAGACTCGTACTCTGGCCTAATGGTTAAGGTCTTAACTCTTACACTGGCCTAATAGCTAAGGTCTTAGACTCGTTCTCTGGCCTAATGATTAAGGTCTTAACTCTTACTCTGGCCTAATAGCTAAGGTCTTAGACTCGTACTCTTGCCTAATAGCTAAGGTCTTAGACTCATACTCTGGCCTACTGGTTAAGGTCTTAACTCTTACTCTGGCCTAATAACTAAGGTCTTAGACTCGTACTCTGGCCTAATAGCTAAGGTCTTAGACTCGTACTCTGGCCTACTGGTTAATGTCTTAACTCTTACTCTGGCCTAATAGCTAAGGTCTTAGACTCATACTCTGGCCTACTGCT
Source organism: Triturus cristatus (assembly GCF_964204655.1). Taxonomy (NCBI): domain Eukaryota; kingdom Metazoa; phylum Chordata; class Amphibia; order Caudata; family Salamandridae; genus Triturus; species Triturus cristatus. The sequence goes on along the minus strand of NW_028187963.1, from coordinate 60,320 downwards.
TAAGGTCTTAACTCTTACTCTGGCCTACTGGTTAAGGTCTTAACTCTTACTCTGGCCTAATAGCTAAGGTCTTAGACTTGTACTCTGGCCTAATGGTTAAGGTCTTAACTCTTACTCTGGCCTACTGGTTAAGGTCTTAATTCTTACTCTGACCTAATGGCTAAGGTCTTAACTCTTACTCTAGCCTAATAGCTAAGGTCTTAGACTCGTACTCTGACCTAATGGTTAAGGTCTTAACTCTTACTCTGGCCTACTGGTTCAGGTCTTAACTCTTACTCTGGCCTACTGGTTAAGGTCTTAACTCTTACTCTGGCCTAATAGCTAAGGTCTTAACTCTTACTCTGGCCTAATAGCTAAGGTCTTAACTCGTACTCTGGCCTAATAGCTAAGGTCTTAGACTCGTACTCTGGCCTAATGGTTAAGGTCTTAACTCTTACTCTGACCTAATAGCTAAGGTCTTAACTCTTACTCTGGCCGAATAGCTAAGGCCTTATACTCGTACTCTGGCCTAATGGTTAAGGTCTTAACTCTTACTCTGGCCTACTGGTTAAGGTCTTAACTCTTACTCTGGCCTAATAGCTAAGATCTGAGGTCTTACTCTGGCCTAATAGCTAAGGTCTTTGACTCGTACTCTGGCGAATGGTTAAGGTCTTAACTCTTACTCTGGCCTACTGGTTAAGGTCTTAACTCTTACTATGGCCTAATAGCTAAGGTCTTCGACTCGTACTCTGGCCTAGTAGGTAAGGTCTTAGACTCGTACTCTCTCCTTATTGTTAAGGTCTTAACTCTTACTCTGGCCTAATAGCTAAGGTCTTAGACTCGTACTCTGGGCTAATGGTTAAGGTCTTAACTCTTACTCTGGCCTAATAGCTAAGGTCTAAGACTCGTACTATGGCCTACAGGTTAAGGTATCAACTCTTACTCTGGCCTACTGGTTAAGGTCTTAATTCTTACTATGGCCTACACGTTAAGGTCTTAACTCTACTCTGGCCTAATAGCTAAGGTCTTAGACTCGTACTCTGGCCTAATGGTTAAGGTCTTAACTCTTACACTGGCCTAATAGCTAAGGTCTTAGACTCGTTCTCTGGCCTAATGATTAAGGTCTTAACTCTTACTCTGGCCTAATAGCTAAGGTCTTAGACTCGTACTCTGGGCTAATGGTTAAGGTCTTAACTCTTACTCTGGCCTAATAGCTAAGGTCTAAGACTCGTACTATGGCCTACAGGTTAAGGTATCAACTCTTACTCTGGCCTACTGGTTAAGGTCTTAATTCTTACTATGGCCTACACGTTAAGGTCTTAACTCTACTCTGGCCTAATAGCTAAGGTCTTAGACTCGTACTCTGGCCTAATGGTTAAGGTCTTAACTCTTACACTGGCCTAATAGCTAAGGTCTTAGACTCGTTCTCTGGCCTAATGATTAAGGTCTTAACTCTTACTCTGGCCTAATAGCTAAGGTCTTAGACTCGTACTCTTGCCTAATAGCTAAGGTCTTAGACTCATACTCTGGCCTACTGGTTAAGGTCTTAACTCTTACTCTGGCCTAATAACTAAGGTCTTATACTCGTACTCTGGCCTAATAGCTAAGGTCTTAGACTCGTACTCTGGCCTACTGGTTAATGTCTTAACTCTTACTCTGGCCTAATAGCTAAGGTCTTAGACTCATACTCTGGCCTACTGCTTAAGGTCTTAACTCTTACTCTGGCCTACTGGTTAAGGTCTTAACTCTTACTCTGGCCTAATAGCTAAGGTCTTAGACTTGTACTCTGGCCTAATGGTTAAGGTCTTAACTCTTACTCTGGCCTACTGGTTAAGGTCTTAATTCTTACTCTGACCTAATGGCTAAGGTCTTAACTCTTACTCTAGCCTAATAGCTAAGGTCTTAGACTCGTACTCTGACCTAATGGTTAAGGTCTTAACTCTTACTCTGGCCTACTGGTTCAGTTCTTAACTCTTACTCGGGCCTACTGGTTAAGGTCTTAACTCTTACTCTGGCCTAATAGCTAAGGTCTTAACTCTTACTCTGGCCTAATAGCTAAGGTCTTAACTCGTACTCTGGCCTAATAGCTAAGGTCTTAACTCTTACTCTGGCTGAATAGCTAAGGCCTTATACTCGTACTCTGGCCTAATGGTTAAGGTCTTAACTCTTACTCTGGCCTACTGGTTAAGGTCTTAACTCTTACTCTGGCCTAATAGCTAAGATCTGAGGTCTTACTCTGGCCTAATAGCTAAGGTCTTTGACTCGTACTCTGGCGAATGGTTAAGGTCTTAACTCTTACTCTGGCCTACTGGTTAAGGTCTTAACTCTTACTATGGCCTAATAGCTAAGGTCTTCGACTCGTACTCTGGCCTAGTAGGTAAGGTCTTAGACTCGTACTCTGGCCTAATAGCTAAGGTCTTAGACTCGTACTCTGGCCTATGGGTTAAGGTTGTAACTCTTACTCTGGCCTAATAGCTAAGGTCTTAACTCTTACTCTGGCCTAATAGCTAAGGTCTTAGACTCGTACTATGGCCTACGGGTTAAGGTCTTAACTCTTACTCTGGCCTAATAGCTAAGGTCTTAGACTCTTACTCTGGCCTAATGGTTAAGGTCTTAACTCTTACTCTGGCCTACTGGTTAAGGTCTTAACACTTACTCTGGCCTAACAGCTAAGGTCTTAGACTCGTACTCTGGCCTACTGGTTACGGTATTAAAGCTTACTCTGGCCTACGGGTTAATGTCTTAACTCTTACTCTGGCCTAATAGCTAAGGTCTTAGACACGTACTCTGGCCTAATTGTTAAGGTCTTAACCCTTACTCTGGACTAATAGCTAAGGTCTTAGACACGTACTCTGGCCTAATGGTTAAGGTCTTAACTCTTACTCTGGCCCAATAGCTAAGGCCTTAGACTCGTACTATGGCCTACAGGTTAAGGTCTTAACTCTTACTCTGGCCTAATGGTTAAGGTCTTAACTCTTACTCTGGCCTACTGGTTAAGGTCTTAACTCTTACTCTGGCCTAATAGCTAAGGCCTTAACTCTTACTCTGGCCTAATAGCTAAGGTCTTAGACTCGTACTCTGGCCTAATGGTTAAGGTCTTAACTCTTACTCTGGCCTAATAGCTAAGGTCTTAGACTCGTACTCTGGCCTACTAGCTAAGGTCTTAGACGTGTACTCTGGCCTAATGGTTAAGGTCTTAACTCTTACTCTGGCCTAATAGCTAAGGTCTTAGACTCGTACTCTGGCCTACTGGTTAAGGTCTTAACTCTTACTCTGGGCTACTGGTTAAGGTCTTAGACTCGTACTCTGGCCTAATGTTTAAGGCCTTAACTCTTACTCTGGCCTAATAGCTAAGGTCTTAGACTCGTTCGCTGGCCTACTGGTTAAGGTCTTAACTCTTACTCTGGCCTACTGGTTAAGGTCTTAGCTCTTTCTCTGGCCTACTGGTTAAGGTCTTAACTCTTACTCTAGCCTAATAGCTAAGGTCTTAACTCTTACTCTGGCCTAATAGCTAAGGTCTTAACTCTTACTCTGGCCTAATAGCTAAGGTCTTAGACTCGTACTCTGGCCTAATGGTTAAGGTCTTAACTCTTACTCTGGCCTAATAGCTAAGGTCTTAACTCTTACTCCGGCCTAATAGCTAAGGTCTTAGACTCGTACTCTGGCCTAATGGTTAAGGTCTTAACTCTTACTCTGGCCTAATAGCTAAGGTCTTAGACTCGTACTCTTGCCTAATAGCTAAGGTCTTAGACTCGTACACTGGCCTACTGGTTAAGGTCTTAACTCTTACTCTGGCCTAATAACTAAGGTCTTAGACTCGTACTATGGACTAATAGCTAAGGTCTTAGACTCGTACTCTGGCCTACTGGTTAATGTCTTAACTCTTACTCTGGCCTAATAGCTACGGTCTTAGACTCGTACTCTGGCCTACTGGTTAAGGTCTTAACTCTTACTCTGGCCTACTGGTTAAGGTCCTAACTCTTACTCTGGCCTAATAGCTAAGGTCTTAGACTTGTACTCTGGCCTAATGGTTAAGGTCTTAACTATTACTCTGGCCTACTGGTTAAGGTCTTATCTCTTACTCTGGCCTAATAGATAAGGTCTTAACTCTAACTCTAGCCTAATATCTAAGGTCTTAAACTCGTACACTGGCCTAATGGTTAAGGTCTTAACTCTTACTCTGGCCTAATAGCTAAGGTCTTAACTCTTACTCTGGCCTAATAGCTAAGGTCTTAGACTCGTACTCTGGCCTAATGGTTAAGGTCTTAACTCTTACTCTGGTCTAATAGCTAAGGTCTTAGACTCGTACTATGGCCTACTAGTTAAGGTCTTAACTCTTACTCTGGCCTACTGGTTAAGGTCTTAATTCTTACTATGGCCTACAGGTTAAGGTCTTAACTCTACTCTGGCCTAATAGCTAAGGTCTTAGACTCAAACTCCGGCCTAATGTTTAAGGTCTTAACTCTTACTCTGGCCTAATAGCTAAGGTCTTAACTCTTACTCTGGCCTAATAGCTAAGGTCTTAGACTCGTTGTGAGAAGTTGGCCTGGCATATGCTGTTCCTAGTTATAGGGACACCTTGCACCAGTCCAATTCGACTCCTATTGATGGTAGGTTTAAGACAACCTTTAAAGAAAGCTATCCTAGTGGTAGCTGTGGAGAGCAGCCTTCAGGCTAAGTCTTGAAGGAGTGTTAAGCTTATTGTTTTACCATAATAACCTCTTGAATAACCAAATGAAAGAGTAGCCCACACAGGTATATATATAAAATATATGTATTTATTCTAGACAGAATCCCACAGTCACTTTATGTGGCTAGTGGCAAAGTTACCATTCAAACAAGCATTTCTAAACACAATAAATAGCACAGAAATCAATGGGCCCCAGGGGGGGGACCAAACCATATACTAAAATAGTGGTATAAGAACCACGACAATTCTACAGGCAATGCCTAGGGCATTCAGGATCGCTGGCCCCTTAAGAATCCACCCACAGTTAAGAGGAAGGGGACCCACGGGAGGCGTGTGCAGTGCGAGAAGTTGCTGCCGGGATCGCAATGTTAGCCTATGGAGAATGTCGCGGTTGAATAATTAAGGTTTAAGGACACTTCTAACAACAGTACAAAGTTAAGGCTTGAGACTTAAGGCTTTGGAGAGCCCACCACCATGGAAGTACCGAAGTACCACTGTTACCTGCCCCAGGGAAGCCGGGTGCATAGGTCGATTCTGGTGTCGGGTCGCGGGCTGATTTTCTATGGAAAAGGAGTCCAAACTGCTGCTAGCTGGAAGTGTCGCTGAAGTCGTGAAGATTAAAGTTGAAGAAAAGACAAAGATGAACCTGAAAGCAGAGGGGACAGAGTCTGGGTCACAGCACAGTGACCAGGGAGCTCACAGGAAGGAGCTCGTGGATGTCGGGTGCTTCAGGTGTGGAAGGTACAGCTGGGCTCTGCAGTCACGGGCTCCGGGAGGCTTCAAGGAAGGCCAGCTTCTGGAGGGCGACTGTCCCACGTCGGCTGAGGGTCGCTGCGGTGTTAGTGTCCCGATTGGATCCACTAAGCATTGGCAACCGCAACCCACGCAAGATGAACAAAGCAGCTGCTGGTGCAGACCCACGTGGTCTGAGGTTGCTCTCCTTTGCAGGGAGCGTAGAGCAGGCCTGGAGCAACCAGGGGAACTCTTAGAAAAGAAGATTGTCCTCCGTCAGGGCCCACAAGTCGAGAGACAAGGGACTGCGGAAGGCAGCAAAATGGAGTGCGTAAAAGGGCTCCCACGGGCCACCGGAGCGGGCCAGGGAGCTGAGGGTCGGCACAAATGCTGCTTGAAGGTTGGCTCAAGAATGGGCCAAAGCACAACTTCCCCACTGGTCGGGGTCGTGTGCTGGACAAGAGGTGGCCGGTGTCTCGGGGTATGCGGGGATCTCGACACCCACGTGGTCCAGGGTGCTCAGACTTGCTGGGCACACTCACAGGACGCTGGGATGCACTGGAGACCCACCTCGAGGTCGCTGGAAGGCGTCGAAGGTCGTGAGAGCAACGAAGTTCCAACCGGGTATCTTGTAGTCTTTTAGGTGCCTGCCAAGCAGGGGGATAACTCCTTTATCCCAAGGGAGATTTCTTCAGTCAGCTGGGCAGCAGCTCGTCGAAGGTCAGTTCTGTGAAGTCCTGTACGAATCTAAAGCTCTAGGGCAAAGTTATTCCCATATATCCCCAAGATTAGGGGATGGTCCAAAATAGAGCCTACCAATCAGAGTAGAGGCGGGAAAGGGTGGCTACACCCACTCCCCTTTGTGTGTTTCCCGCCTGGGCAAGGGGCAGGATGCCCCTGAACCGGTTCCAGGCGGTGTATGCAGAATTGGGGCTCTGCAGCTGCCTACGTGCAACTCTGAATGGACTTTTGGTGCACCCACCCTGTTCCAATCCACATATCCTGTCTGGGGAGGTGCTGGCACCTCCCTGCCACAGGAGCCCTATTGTCCAGATGGCGAGGCTGGGGTTTTCCCCAGCAACAGCCAGCCAGAGTCGTGTAGGTGGCGAACAGTAGCCATTTTGTGGTACATGTGCACTTTTAAATTGGTTTCCAAATTCTACCGCTTTTCCCATATCACCCTCCTAGCAAGGGGGAATCGTGCCCCCATGCCCATGGCTGGACTGGGGGTAGGATTCCTTCATGTTTGACACCAAACACGATATGGTTTGGTGTAGCCATTCCAAAGTTACAGCGATGACGCAATAACTTATAATGCGGTAAGAGTATATGGTATGGCTACACTACAAACAACCCAGTGACGTTTTTACGAAGGTTGCGGGGAGGTCCTACTCATGTAGGGGTCCCCCCTCACACATACCTCAGCACCCCAGCCCTGTAGGATTACCAGGGCCTGCCATAGGGGTGACCTATGAGAGTATATGTGTTGTATGGTATGGGACATAGGGTACCTACGTCCCTGTAAGGGGTGTTAGCACCACCTTACCCAGGCTACAGTAGTGGCCTGGTGGTGTCAGTTTGGGTGGCTGTCCCAGGGTGGCACAATAAGTGCTGCAGACCTGGTAGGCCTACTGGGGGACCCATGCCCTGGGTACCTAGGGTACCATCTACAAGGGACTGGATGGGCATGCCCAGCATCCAATTATGTTTGTACCTAGAGTACTCACAACAGTTTTAGGGAGAACGCAGATAGGCTGGGGTCCTGGATAGCAGGATCCCAGCCAGACTAGTCAAAAACCACTTAAATACCAGGCAAAAAGTTGGGGGCAACCATTAGTCAGATTCCACTCTCCTACATAACCCCCCCCCAAACGAAAGGAGATAAGGCTAACCTTGTCCAGATAAGCCTTTATTTCCTGAGTGGCCATATAAGGAAGAACCTGTACTAACATGGTTGCTCCCTGTGTCATGGTCCACTTGGGAAATCCTACCCCAAGGGGTTCTAGAGTTTCTCCAAAGTCTAGGGAAATTACCGGTATTGGTTTTTGGGTCAGAGGTGGGCTGGTGGGGTGTCTGAGTCTGGAAGTGAGACCCTATTTGGGTTGGTCTCAACCTCCTCAGATCACTGGCCACTATGGAAGCCTTTCTGCCCATGACTGGGTCATACCTGGCCCTAAGGGTCAACCTCTGGCTGCCTACAGCTGGGGGTTGGATCCCTTTGGCTGGAATAGTGGAGGGCACTGGAAGGTTTGGGGCAGCTAGGCCCCAGGTTTCCCTGTGCTCAACAACATCCATTTGAGGGGTGCCTATACCTAGGGGTAAGGGGGATCCCTCAGTTTGTAGAGGAATATTCACCTGGCTGAAACTACTCTGCTGGGTGTCCCTAATCTGTTGATGAGGGGGTTCCTCTGGGCAGGGGCCCAATAAGGGTCCACTGACCTCCCTGACCTCTGCAGCCCTGGGCTGACTGAGGCAGGGTAGAGAGGGGCAGGATACCTGCTCCAGACTGGGTACCACCTTGGAAGGATCCCCTGCCATCAGAGAGGTGGGCAGGCCAAGCCTGTCCACTTCTGGGGCAGTTACTTCACAAGGGGCAGGGTCAGTTCCCTGAGAAACTGGGCCTTTACCTGTAGTCTGGTGGGGGGAAGACTGCTCTTCCTCCCCTATGCTCTCTGTTTGTGTAGAGTGATCCATAGTTTCAGGCTTCACTCTTTCTATTTCCTCCTGGGGTGGAGGTGAGGCCCTCAGGGTCTCATCCACTCTCTCAGGAATTCCTACCATTTTCAAATGGGCCTTGTGGTCAACCTCAGCCCAGGCTGAGATTTCTAGATCATTCCCCAGTAGACAATCTACAGGCAAGTTTGGGGACACTGCCACTCTCTTGGGGCCAGTGACTCCTCCCCAGCTGAGATTTATCACTGCCATGGGATGATCTGTCCTGATTCCATCAATGTTGGTCACCTGATAGCTAAACCCAGGTAAAAGCTGATCTAGGGGCACTAGCCTCTTGGTCACCATGGTGACACTGGCCCCTGTGTCCTTATAGGCCACAGCCTTCTGACCATTGATTATTGGTTCTTGTCTGTACCTGCCCAGGATACTGGGACTCATGGTAAAGTTGGCAAACCCCATGCCACCATCACAGACCATAGTTGCTAATGCAGGGGACCTGGCTAGGCCAGAGTCCACTGGTGTCCCCAAAGAGAACCCAACTAAGTTTTTGGGTGCACTCCCACCACCTGGGGGATTACTACTAGTAGTAACAGGAGGTGTTGGAGCTGGTTTTGGAGGAACATTTTCTTTATTGCCATTCTTAGGACAGCTGGAGTCAGTCTTCCAGTGGCCAGGTTTCTTACACACATGGCAATATGGTTTCTTGGTATTAGAGGAAGTATTTTGGGACCCACCCCCAGCACTGGTTTGTTGGGGCCCTTCAGAGGACTTTTCTTGTTTATCATCCCCACCTTTCTCTTTGGGCTTAGTGGAATCCTTCTTCTGGTCACCAACTTGGTTCTTAGGCCTGATCCTGGTTCTGACCCATTTGTCTGCCTTCTTTCCCAATTCTTGGGGAGAGGTCAGATCAGAGTCCACCGGGTGCTGGTGTAAAAGTTGGTTCTGACAATTATTAAGAATCTGCTCCCTCATAATGAGATTATACAATCCTTGATAATCATTAACTTTACTGCCATTTAACCAACCTTCCAGTGCCTTGGTTGCACAATCCACAAAGTCTACCCAATCTTGATTCTGTGCTTTCTGGGTGTCTCTGAACTTAAGTCTGTATTGATCAGTGGTTAAGCCAAACCCATCTATTAAAGCAGCTTTCAAGATATAATAATCATCAGCATCCTCTTCTCTTACAGAGAGGAGCTTGTCTCTCCCTTTATCTGAAAAGGAGAGCCACAGGATTGCTGCCCACTGCTCTACAGGGACCCTCTGTACTCTACAGGCCCTTTCAAGAGCAGATATCCATTTGTGGATATCATCCCCATTCTGATAGGGGGGCACAATCTTGTGGAGGTTCCTATTGTCAGGGACTCTCTCTCTAACTCTAGGGGTTTCATTACTGCCACCAGGGATCTCTAGACCCCACTTTCTTGAAGCTTTCTGAAGCTCCAGGGTTTCCCTGTCTAATGCTAACTGTTCTCTTTTAAGCTCAAGCTTAGCCTGCTCAAATTTGATCAGTCTGCAGTTCCTCTCATGAGAGGTTTCTCTTCTCTGAGAAGAGGCAGAGGACCCTTTGGATCCCTTAGAATGGTTGGATCCCACTGAGGGGGATCTGTTCCTTCTTGGACCCACCACTCCCCTTTTAAGGGTGGAGGGAGTGCCTCTTGGGCCATCACCTCCATGCTGTGAGTGGTTTGTTTCTTCCAGGTCAGGATTTTCATCCTCTTCCTGTTCCTCTTCAGATTCCTCTCTGGGAGTGTCCTCTTCTGAGGGGTGCCCACCCACTCTGTCCGTCCCTCTGGATCCTATGGACTCCATAAAGTCTGCTATGAGCAGGATCTCCTTGAGACGTTTTGTGTTGGCACCTCTTTCTGTCTTCAGTCCCCTAAGGGTGCACATTTCCCTGAGCTCTGCAAAGGTGAAATTATCATACTTATCTACTGGGACCCTCTGGGGTCCTTCCATAGCCTTAGTGCCACCTGAAGACATGTTTAGTGTAGTGATGTATCTACCTACACTAAGTGTGGCCTACTGAACCCTCTCTTGAGTTGTAGTCAAGGTGTGCTAAACCCTCTACACACAACTCCAAGTTCAGTAGAACTTATTGTATTCTAGCTTGAATTTATATGTACCTTTGGTACCTTGTGGCTTTCACTTTAGAAATTCAATTTGTTATCTGGTAAAACAATGGCAAGCTTGAATCCAACCGCTGCACACCAATGTGAGAAGTTGGCCTGGCATATGCTGTTCCTAGTTATAGGGACACCTTGCACCAGTCCAATTCGACTCCTATTGATGGTAGGTTTAAGACAACCTTTAAAGAAAGCTATCCTAGTGGTAGCTGTGGAGAGCAGCCTTCAGGCTAAGTCTTGAAGGAGTGTTAAGCTTATTGTTTTACCATAATAACCTCTTGAATAACCAAATGAAAGAGTAGCCCACACAGGTATATATATAAAATATATGTATTTATTCTAGACAGAATCCCACAGTCACTTTATGTGGCTAGTGGCAAAGTTACCATTCAAACAAGCATTTCTAAACACAATAAATAGCACAGAAATCAATGGGCCCCAGGGGGGGACCAAACCATATACTAAAATAGTGGTATAAGAACCACGACAATTCTACAGGCAATGCCTAGGGCATTCAGGATCGCTGGCCCCTTAAGAATCCACCCACAGTTAAGAGGAAGGGGACCCACGGGAGGCGTGTGCAGTGCGAGAAGTTGCTGCCGGGATCGCAATGTTAGCCTATGGAGAATGTCGCGGTTGAATAATTAAGGTTTAAGGACACTTCTAACAACAGTACAAAGTTAAGGCTTGAGACTTAAGGCTTTGGAGAGCCCACCACCATGGAAGTACCGAAGTACCACTGTTACCTGCCCCAGGGAAGCCGGGTGCATAGGTCGATTCTGGTGTCGGGTCGCGGGCTGATTTTCTATGGAAAAGGAGTCCAAACTGCTGCTAGCTGGAAGTGTCGCTGAAGTCGTGAAGATTAAAGTTGAAGAAAAGACAAAGATGAACCTGAAAGCAGAGGGGACAGAGTCTGGGTCACAGCACAGTGACCAGGGAGCTCACAGGAAGGAGCTCGTGGATGTCGGGTGCTTCAGGTGTGGAAGGTACAGCTGGGCTCTGCAGTCACGGGCTCCAGGAGGCTTCAAGGAAGGCCAGCTTCTGGAGGGCGACTGTCCCACGTCGGCTGAGGGTCGCTGCGGTGTTAGTGTCCCGATTGGATCCACTAAGCATTGGCAACCGCAACCCACGCAAGATGAACAAAGCAGCTGCTGGTGCAGACCCACGTGGTCTGAGGTTGCTCTCCTTTGCAGGGAGCGTAGAGCAGGCCTGGAGCAACCAGGGGAACTCTTAGAAAAGAAGATTGTCCTCCGTCAGGGCCCACAAGTCGAGAGACAAGGGACCGCGGAAGGCAGCAAAATGGAGTGCGTAAAAGGGCTCCCACGGGCCACCGGAGCGGGCCAGGGAGCTGAGGGTCGGCACAAATGCTGCTTGAAGGTTGGCTCAAGAATGGGCCAAAGCACAACTTCCCCACTGGTCGGGGTCGTGTGCTGGACAAGAGGTGGCCGGTGTCTCGGGTCATGCGGGGATCTCGACACCCACGTGGTCCAGGGTGCTCAGACTTGCTGGGCACACTCACAGGACGCTGGGATGCACTGGAGACCCACCTCGAGGTCGCTGGAAGGCGTCGAAGGTCGTGAGAGCAACGAAGTTCCAACCGGGTATCTTGTAGTCTTTTAGGTGCCTGCCAAGCAGGGGGATAACTCCTTTATCCCAAGGGAGATTTCTTCAGTCAGCTGGGCAGCAGCTCGTCGAAGGTCAGTTCTGTGAAGTCCTGTACGAATCTAAAGCTCTAGGGCAAAGTTATTCCCATATATCCCCAAGATTAGGGGATGGTCCAAAATAGAGCCTACCAATCAGAGTAGAGGCGGGAAAGGGTGGCTACACCCACTCCCCTTTGTGTGTTTCCCGCCTGGGCGAGGGGCAGGATGCCCCTGAACCGGTTCCAGGCGGTGTATGCAGAATTGGGGCTCTGCAGCTGCCTACGTGCAACTCTGAATGGACTTTTGGTGCACCCACCCTGTTCCAATCCACATATCCTGTCTGGGGAGGTGCTGGCACCTCCCTGCCACAGGAGCCCTATTGTCCAGATGGCGAGGCTGGGGTTTTCCCCAGCAACAGCCAGCCAGAGTCGTGTAGGTGGCGAACAGTAGCCATTTTGTGGTACATGTGCACTTTTAAATTGGTTTCCAAATTCTACCGCTTTTCCCATATCACCCTCCTAGCAAGGGGGAATCGTGCCCCCATGCCCATGGCTGGACTGGGGGTAGGATTCCTTCATGTTTGACACCAAACACGATATGGTTTGGTGTAGCCATTCCAAAGTTACAGCGATGACGCAATAACTTATAATGCGGTAAGAGTATATGGTATGGCTACACTACAAACAACCCAGTGACGTTTTTACGAAGGTTGCGGGGAGGTCCTACTCATGTAGGGGTCCCCCCTCACACATACCTCAGCACCCCAGCCCTGTAGGATTACCAGGGCCTGCCATAGGGGTGACCTATGAGAGTATATGTGTTGTATGGTATGGGACATAGGGTACCTACGTCCCTGTAAGGGGTGTTAGCACCACCTTACCCAGGCTACAGTAGTGGCCTGGTGGTGTCAGTTTGGGTGGCTGTCCCAGGGTGGCACAATAAGTGCTGCAGACCTGGTAGGCCTACTGGGGGACCCATGCCCTGGGTACCTAGGGTACCATCTACAAGGGACTGGATGGGCATGCCCAGCATCCAATTATGTTTGTACCTAGAGTACTCACCACAGTTTTAGGGAGAACGCAGATAGGCTGGGGTCCTGGATAGCAGGATCCCAGCCAGACTAGTCAAAAACCACTTAAATACCAGGCAAAAAGTTGGGGGCAACCATTAGTCAGATTCCACTCTCCTACACTCGTACTCTGGCCTAATGGTTAAGGTCTTAACTCTTACTCTGGCCTAATAGCTAAGGTCTTAGACTCGTACTATGGCCTACAGGTTAAGGTCTTAACTCTTACTCTGGCCTAATAACTAAGGTCTTAGACTCTTACTCTGGCCTAATAGCTAAGGTCTTAGACTCATACTCTGGCCTACTGGTTAATGTCTTAACTCTTACTCTGGCCTAATAGCTAAGGTCTTAGACTTGTACTCTGGCCTAATGGTTAAGGTCTTAACTCTTACTCTGGCCTACTGGTTAAGGTCTTAACTCTTACTCTGGCCTAATGGCTAAGGTCTTAACTCTCACTCTAGCCTAATAGCTAAGGTCTTAGACTCATACTCTGACCTAATGGTTAAGGTCTTAACTCTTACTCTGGCCTACTGGTTCAGGTCTTAACTCTTACTCTGGCCTACTGGTTAAGGTCTTAACTCTTACTCTGGCCTAATAGCTAAGGTCTTAACTCTTACTCTGGCCTAATAGCTAAGGTCTTAGACTCGTACTCTGGCCTAATGGTTAAGGTTGTAACTCTTACTCTGGCCTAATAGCTAAGGTCTTAACTCTTACTCTGGCCTAATAGCTAAGGTCTTATACTTGTACTCTGGCCTAATGGTTAAGGTCTTAACTCTTACTCTGGCCTACTGGTTAAGGTCTTAACTCTTACTCTGGCCTAATGGCTAAGGTCTTAACTCTTACTCTAGCCTAATAGCTAAGGTCTTAGACTCGTAGTCTGGCCTAATGTTTAAGGTCTTAACTCTTACTCTGGCCTAATAGCTAAGGTCTTAACTCTCACTCTGGCCTAATAGCTAAGGTCTTAACTCTTACTCTGGCCTAATAGCTAAGGTCTTAACTCTTACTCTGGCCTAATAGCTAAGGTCTTAGACTCGTACTCTGGCCTACTGGTTAACGTCTTAACTCTTACTCTGGTCCTAACTCTTACTCTGGCCTAATAGCTAAGGTCTTAGACTCGTACTATGGCCTACTGGTTAAGGTCTTAACTCTTGCTCTGGCCTACTGGTTAAGGTCTTAACTCTTACTCTGGCCTAATAGCTAAGGTCTTAACTCTCACTCTGGCCTAATAGCTAAGGTCTTAACTCTTACTCTGGCCTAATAGCTAAGGTCTTAACTCTTACTCTGGCCTAATAGCTAAGGTCTTATACTCGTACTCTGGCCTACTGGTTAACGTCTTAACTCTTACTCTGGCCTACTGGTTAATGTCTTAACTCTTACTCTGGCCTAATAGCTAAGGTCTTTGACTCGTACTCTGGCCTAATTGTTAAGGTCTTAACTCTTACTCTGGCCTAATAGCTAAGGTCTTAGACACGTACTCTGGCCTAATGGTTAAGGTCTTAACTCTTACTCTGGCCTAATAGCTAAGGTCTTAGACTCGTACTATGGCCTACAAGTTAAGGTCTTAACTCTTACTCTGGCCTACTGGTTAAGGTCTTAATTCTTACTATGGCCTACAGGTTAAGGTCTTAACTCTACTCTGGCCTAATAGCTAAGGTCTTAGACTCGAACTCCGGCCTAATGTTTAAGGTCTTAACTCTTACTCTGGCCTAATAGCTAAGGTCTTAGACTCGTTCTCTGGCCTACTGTTTAAGGTCTTAACTCTTGCTCTGGCCTACTGGTTAAGGTCTTAACTCTTACTCTGGCCTAATAGCTAAGGTCTTAGACTCGTTCTTTGGCCTACTGGTTAAGGTCTTAACTCTTGCTCTGGCCTACTGGTTAAGGTCTTAACTCTTACTCTGGCCTAATAGCTAAGGTCTTAGACTCGTACTCTGGCCTAATGGTTAAGGTCTTAACTCTTACTCTGGCCTAATAGCGAAGGTCTTAACTCTTACTCTGGCCTAATAGCTAAGGTCTTATACTCGTTCTCTGGCCTACTGGTTAAGGTCTTAACTCTTGCTCTGGCCTACTGGTTAAGGTCTTAACTCTTACTCTGGCCTAATAGCTAAGGTCTTAGACTCGTACTCTGGCCTAATGGTTAAGGTCTTAACTCTTACTCTGGCCTAATAGCTAAGGTCTTAGACTCGTACAATGGCCTACAAGTTAAGGTCTTAACTCTTACTCTGGCCTACTGGTTAAGGTCTTAATTCTTACTATGGCCTACAGGTTAAGGTCTTAACTCTACTCTGGCCTAATAGCTAAGGTCTTAGACTCATACTCTGGCCTAATGTTTAAGGTCTTAACTCTTACTCTGGCCTAATAGCTAAGGTCTTAGACTCGTTCTCTGGCCTACTGGTTAAGGTCTTAACACTTGCTCTGGCCTACTGGTTAAGGTCTTAACTCTTACTCTGGCCTAATAGCTAAGGTCTTAGACTCGTACTCTGGCCTAATGGTTAAGGTCTTAACTCTTACTCTGGCCTAATAGCTAAGGTCCTAGACTCGTACTATGGCCTACAGGTTAAGGTCTTAACTCTTACTCTGGCCTAATAGCTAAGGTCTTAGACTCGTACTCTGGCCTAATGGTTAAGGTCTTAACTCTTACTCTGGCCTAATAGCTAAGGTCTAATTCTCGTACTATGGCATAATGGTTAAGGTCTTAACACTTACTCTGGCCTAATAGCTAAGGTCTTAGACTCGTACTCTGGCCTACTAGCTAAGGTCTTAGACGTTTAGTCTGGCCTAATGGTTAAGGTCTTAACTCTTACTCTGGCCTAATAGCTAAGGTCTTAGACTCGTACTCTGGCCTACTGGTTAAGGTCTTAACTCTTACTCTGGGCTACTGGTTAAGGTCTTAGACTCGTACTCTGGCCTAATTTTTAAGGTCTTAACTCTTACTCTGGCGTAAAAGCTAAGGTCTTATACTCGTTCGCTGGCCTACTGGTTAAGGTCTTAACTCTTACTCTGGCCTACTGGTTAAGGTCTTAGCTCTTTCTCTGGCCTACTGGTTAAGATCTTAACTCTTACTCTAGCCTAATAGCTAAGGTCTTAACTCTTACTCTGGCCTAATAGCTAAGGTCTTAACTCTTACTCTGGCCTACTAGCTAAGGTCTTAGACTTGTACTCTGGCCTAATGGTTAAGGTCTTAACTCTTACTCTGGCCTAATAGCTAAGGTCTTAACTCTTACTCCGGCCTAATAGCTAAGGTCTTAGACTCGTACTCTGGCCTAATGGTTAAGGTCTTAACTCTTACTCTGGCCGAATAGCTAAGGTCTTAGACTCGTACTCTGGCCTAATTGTTAAGGTCTTAACTCTTACTCTGGCCTAATAGCTAAGGTCTTAGACACTTACTCTGGCCTAATGGTTAAGGTCTTAACTCTTACTCTGGCCTAATAGCTAAGGTCTTAGACTCGTACTATGGCCTACAAGTTAAGGCCTTAACTCTTACTCTGGCCTACTGGTTAAGGTCTTAATTCTTACTATGGCCTACAGGTTAAGGTCTTAACTCTACTCTGGCCTAATAGCTAAGGTCTTAGACTCGAACTCCGGCCTAATGTTTAAGGTCTTAACTCTTACTCTGGCCTAATAGCTAAGGTCTTAGACTCGTTCTCTGGCCTACTGGTTAAGGTCTTAACTCTTACTGTGGCCTAATAGCTAAGGTCTTAGACTCGTTCTTTGGCCTACTGGTTAAGGTCTTACCTCTTGCTCTGGCCTACTGGTTAAGGTCTTAACTCTTACTCTGGCCTAATAGCTAAGGTCTTAGACTCGTACTCTGGCCTAATGGTTAAGGTCCTAACTCTTACTCTGGCCTAATAGCGAAGGTCTTAGACTTGTACTCTGGCCTACTGGTTAAGGTCTTAACTCTTACTCTGGCCTAATAGCTAAGGTCTTAACTCTTACTCTGGCCTAATAGCTAAGGTCTTAGACTTGTACTTTGGCCTAATGGTTAAGGTCTTAACTCTTACTCTGGCCTAATAGCTAAGGTCTTAGACTCTTTCTCTGGCCTACTGGATAAGGTCTTAACTCTTGCTCTGGCCTACTGGTTAAGGTCTTAACTCTTACTCTGGCCTAATAGCTAAGGTCTTAGACTCATACTCTGTCCTAAAGGTTAAGGTCCTAACTCTTACTCTGGCCTAATAGCTAAGGTCTTAGACTCGTACTCTTGCCTAATAGCTAAGGTCTTAGACTCATACTCTGGCCACTGGTTAAGGTCTTAACTCTTACTCTGGCCTAATAACTAAGGTCTTAGACTCGTACTCTGGCCTAATAGCTAAGGTCTTAGACTCGTACTCTGGCCTACTGGTTAATGTCTTAACTCTTACTCTGGCCTAATAGCTAAGGTCTTAGACTCGTAATCTAGCCTACTGGTTAAGGTCTTAACTCTTACTCTGGCCTACTGGTTAAGGTCTTAACTCTTACTCTGGCCTAATAGCTAAGGTCTTAGACTTGTACTCTGACCTAATGGTTAAGGTCTTAACTCTTACTCTGGCCTACTGGTTAAGGTCTTAACTCTTACTCTGGCCTAATGGCTAAGGTCTTAACTCTTACTCTAGCCTAATAGCTAAGGTCTTAGACTCGTAGTCTGGCCTAATGGTTAAGGTCTTAACTCTTACTCTGGCCTAATAGCTAAGGTCTTAACTCTCACTCTGGCCTAATAGCTAAGGTCTTAACTCTTACTCTGGCCTAATAGCTAAGGTCTTAACTCTTACTCTGGCCTAATAGCTAAGGTCTTAGACTCGTACTCTGGCCTACTGGTTAACGTCTTAACTCTTACTCTGGCCTAATAGCTAAGGTCTTTGACTCGTACTCTGGCCTAATTGTTAAGGTCTTAACTCTTACTCTGGCCTAATAGCTAAGGTCTTAGACACGTACTCTGGCCTAATGGTTAAGGTCTTAACTCTTACTCTGGCCTAATAGCTAAGGTCTTAGGCTCGTACTATGGCCTAATGTTTAAGGTCTTAACTCTTACTCTGGCCTAATAGCTAAGGTCTTAGACTCGTTCTCTGGCCTACTGGTTAAGGTCTTAACTCTTGCTCTGGCCTACTGGTTAAGGTCTTAACTCTTACTCTGGCCTAATAGCTAAGGTCTTAGACTTGTACTCTGGCCTAATGGTTAAGGTCTTAACTCTTACTCTGGCCTAATAGCTAAGGTCTTAGACTCGTACTATGGCCTACAAGTTAAGGTCTTAACTCTTACTCTGGCCTACTGGTTAAGGTCTTAATTCTTACTATGGCCTACAGGTTAAGGTCTTAACTCTACTCTGGCCTAATAGCTAAGGTCTTAGACTCGTACTCTGGCCTACTAGTTAAGGCATAACTCTTACTCTGGCCTAATAGCTAAGGTCTTAGACTCGTACTCTGGCCTAATGGTTAAGGTCTTAACTCTTACTCTGGCCTAATAGCTAAGGTCTTAGACTCGTACTATGGCCTACAGGTTAAGGTCTTGACTCTTACTCTGGCCTAATAGCTAAGGTCTTAGACTCGTACTCTGGCCTAATGGTTAAGGTCTTAACTCTTACTCTGGCCTAATAGCTAAGGTCTAATTCTCGTACTATGGCATAATGGTTAGGGTCTTAACACTTACTCTGGCCTAATAGCTAAGGTCTTAGACTCGTACTCTGGCCTACTAGCTAAGGTCTTAGACGTGTACTCTGGCCTAATGGTTAAGGTCTTAACTCTTACTCTGGCCTAATAGCTAAGGTCTTAGACTCGTACTCTGGCCTACTGGTTAAGGTCTTAGCTCTTTCTCTGGCCTACTGGTTAAGATCTTAACTCTTACTCTAGCCTAATAGCTAAGGTCTTAGACTCGTACTCTGGCCTAATGGTTAATGTCTTAACTCTTACTCTGGCCTAATAGCTAAGGTCTTAACTCTTACTCCGGCCTAATAGCTAAGGTCTTAGTTTCGTACTCTGGCCTAATGGTTAAGGTCTTAACTCTTACTCTGGCCTAATAGCTAAGGTCTTAGACTCGTACTCTTGCCTAATAGCTAAGGTCTTAGACTCGTACACTGGCCTACTGGTTAAGGTCTTAACTCTTACTCTGGCCTAATAACTAAGGTCTTAGACTCGTACTATGGCCTAATAGCTAAGGTCTTAGACTCGTACTCTGGCCTACTGGTTAATGTCTTAACTCTTACTCTGGCCTAATAGCTACGGTCTTAGACTCGTACTCTGGCCTACTGGTTAAGGTCTTAACTCTTACTCTGGCCTACTGGTTAAGGTCTTAACTCTTACTCTGGCCTAATAGCTAAGGTCTTAGACTTGTACTCTGGCCTAATGGTTAAGGTCTTAACTCTTACTCTGGCCTAATAGCTAAGGTCTTAGACTTGTACTCTGGCCTAATGGTTAAGGTCTTAACTCTTACTCTGGCCTACTGGTTAAGGTCTTAACTCTTACTCTGGCCTAATGGCTAAGGTCTTAACTCTTACTCTAGCCTAATAGCTAAGGTCTTAGACTCATACTCTGACCTAATGGTTAAGGTCTTAACTCTTACTCTGGCCTACTGGATCAGGTCTTAACTCTTACTCTGGCCTACTGGTTAAGGTCGTAACTCTTACTCTGGCCTAATAGCTAAGGTCTTAACTCTTACTCTGGCCTAATAGCTAAGGTCTTAGACTCGTACTCTGGCCTAATGGTTAAGGTCGTAACTCTTACTCTGGCCTAATAGCTAAGGTCTTAACTCTTACTCTGGCCTAATAGCTAAGGTCTTATACTCGTACTCTGGCCTAATGGTTAAGGTCTTAACTCTTACTCTGGCCTACTGGTTAAGGTCTTAACTCTTACTCTGCCTAATAGCTAAGATCTGAAGTCTTACTCTGGCCTAATAGCTAAGGTCTTAGACTCGTACTCTGGCGAATGGTTAAGGTCTTAACTCTTACTCTGGCCTACTGGTTAAGGTCTTAACTCTTACTCTGGCCTAATAGCTAAGGTCTTAGACTCGTACTCTGGCCTAGTAGGTAAGGTCTTAGACTCGTACTCTGGCCTAATAGCTAAGGTCTTAGACTCATACTCTGGCCTACTTTTTAAGGTCTTAACTCTTACTCTGGCCTAATAGCTAAGGTCTTAGACTCGTACTCTGGCCTAATAGCTAAGGTCTTAGACTCATACTCTGGCCTTCTGGTTAAGGTCTTAACTCTTACTCTGGCCTACTGGTTAAGGTCCTAACTCTTACTCTGGTCTAATAGCTAAGGTCTTAGACTCGTACTCTGGCTTAATGGTTAAGGTCTTAACTCTTACACTGGCCTAATAGCGAAGGTCTTAGACTCGTACCCTGGCCTACAGGTTAAGGTCGTAACTCTTACTCTGGCCTAATAGCTAAGGTCTTAACTCTTACTCTGGCCTAATAGCTAAGGTCTTAGACTTGTACTATGGCCTACAGGTTAAGGTCTTAACTCTTACTCTGGCCTAATAGCGAAGGTCTTAGACTCGTACTCTGGCCTACTGGTTAAGGTCTTAACTCTTACTCTGGCCTAATAGCTAAGGTCTTAACTCTTACTCTGGCCTAATGGCTAAGGTCTTAGACTCTTACTCTGGCATACTGGTTAATGTCTTAACTCTTACTCTGGCCTAATAGCTAAGGTCTTAGACTCATACTCTGGCCTACTGGTTAAGGTCTTAACTCTTACTCTGGCCTACTGGTTAAGGTCTTAACTCTTACTCTGGCCTAATAGCTAAGGTCTTAGACTTGTACTCTGGCCTAATGGTTAAGGTCTTAACTCTTCCTCTGGCCTAATAGCTAAGGTCTTAGACTTGTTCTCTGGCCTACTGGTTAAGGTCTTAACTCTTGCTCTGGCCTACTGGTTAAGGTCTTAACTCTTACTCTGGCCTAATAGCTAAGGTCTTAGACTTGTACTCTGACCTAATGGTTAAGGTCTTAACTCTTACTCTGGCCTACTGGTTAAGGTCTTAACTCTTACTCTGGCCTAATGGCTAAGGTCTTAACTCTTACTCTAGCCTAATAGCTAAGGTCTTAGACTCGTAGTCTGGCCTAATGGTTAAGGTCTTAACTCTTACTCTGGCCTAATAGCTAAGGTCTTAACTCTCACTCTGGCCTAATAGCTAAGGTCTTAACTCTTACTCTGGCCTAAAAGCTAAGGTCTTAACTCTTACTCTGGCCTAATAGCTAAGGTCTTAGACTCGTACTCTGGCCTACTGGTTAACGTCTTAACTCTTACTCTGGCCTACTGGTTAATGTCTTAACTCTTACTCTGGCCTAATAGCTAAGGTCTTTGACTCGTACTCTGGCCTAATTGTTAAGGTCTTAACTCTTACTCTGGCCTAATAGCTAAGGTCTTAGACACGTACTCTGGCCTAATGGTTAAGGTCTTAACTCTTACTCTGGCCTAATAGCTAAGGTCTTAGACTCGTACTATGGCCTACAAGTTAAGGTCTTAACTCTTACTATGGCCCACAGGTTAAGGTATTAACTCTACTCTGGCCTAATAGCTAAGGTCTTAGACTCGAACTCCGGCCTAATGTTTAAGGTCTTAACTCTTACTCTGGCCTAATAGCTAAGGTCTTAGACTCGTACTCTGGCCTAATGGTTAAGGTCTTAACTCTTAATCTGGCCTAATAGCGAAGGTCTTAGACTCGTTACTCTGGCCTACTGGTTAAGGTCTTAACTCTTACTCTGGCCTAATAGCAAAGGTCTTAACTCTTACTCTGGCCTAATAGCTAAGGTCTTAGACTCTTACTCTGGCCTACTGGTTAATGTCTTAACTCTTACTCTGGCCTAATAGCTAAGGTCTTAGACTCATACTCTGGCCTACTGGTTAAGGTCTTAACTCTTACTCTGGCCTACTGATTAAGGTCTTAACTCTTACTCTGGCCTAATAGCTAAGGTCTTAGACTTGTACTCTGGCCTAATGGTTAAGGTCTTAACTCTTAATCTGGCCTAATAGCTAAGGTCTTAGACTCGTACTCTGTCCTAATGGTTAAGGTCCTAACTCTTACTCTGGCCTAATAGCTAAGGTCTTAGACTCGTACTCTTGCCTAATAGCTAAGGTCTTAGACTCATACTCTGGCCTACTGGTTAAGGTCTTAACTCTTACTCTGGCCTAATAACTAAGGTCTTAGACTCGTACTCTGGCCTAATAGCTAAGGTCTTAGACTCGTACTCTGGCCTACTAGCTAAGGTCTTAGACGTGTACTCTGGCCTAATGGTTAAGGTCTTAACTCTTACTCTGGCCTAATAGCTAAGGTCTTAGACTCGTACTCTGGCCTACTGGTTAAGGTCTTAGCTCTTTCTCTGGCCTACTGGTTAAGATCTTAACTCTTACTCTAGCCTAATAGCTAAGGTCTTAGACTCGTACTCTGGCCTAATGGTTAATGTCTTAACTCTTACTCTGGCCTAATAGCTAAGGTCTTAACTCTTACTCCGGCCTAATAGCTAAGGTCTTAGTTTCGTACTCTGGCCTAATGGTTAAGGTCTTAACTCTTACTCTGGCCTAATAGCTAAGGTCTTAGACTCGTACACTGGCCTACTGGTTAAGGTCTTAACTCTTACTCTGGCCTAATAACTAAGGTCTTAGACTCGTACTATGGCCTAATAGCTAAGGTCTTAGACTCGTACTCTGGCCTACTGGTTAATGTCTTAACTCTTACTCTGGCCTAATAGCTACGGTCTTAGACTCGTACTCTGGCCTACTGGTTAAGGTCTTAACTCTTACTCTGGCCTACTGGTTAAGGTCTTAACTCTTACTCTGGCCTAATAGCTAAGGTCTTAGACTTGTACTCTGGCCTAATGGTTAAGGTCTTAACTCTTACTCTGGCCTAATAGCTAAGGTCTTAGACTTGTACTCTGGCCTAATGGTTAAGGTCTTAACTCTTACTCTGGCCTACTGGTTAAGGTCTTAACTCTTACTCTGGCCTAATGGCTAAGGTCTTAACTCTTACTCTAGCCTAATAGCTAAGGTCTTAGACTCATACTCTGACCTAATGGTTAAGGTCTTAACTCTTACTCTGGCCTACTGGATCAGGTCTTAACTCTTACTCTGGCCTACTGGTTAAGGTCGTAACTCTTACTCTGGCCTAATAGCTAAGGTCTTAACTCTTACTCTGGCCTAATAGCTAAGGTCTTAGACTCGTACTCTGGCCTAATGGTTAAGGTCGTAACTCTTACTCTGGCCTAATAGCTAAGGTCTTAACTCTTACTCTGGCCTAATAGCTAAGGTCTTATACTCGTACTCTGGCCTAATGGTTAAGGTCTTAACTCTTACTCTGGCCTACTGGTTAAGGTCTTAACTCTTACTCTGCCTAATAGCTAAGATCTGAAGTCTTACTCTGGCCTAATAGCTAAGGTCTTAGACTCGTACTCTGGCGAATGGTTAAGGTCTTAACTCTTACTCTGGCCTACTGGTTAAGGTCTTAACTCTTACTCTGGCCTAATAGCTAAGGTCTTAGACTCGTACTCTGGCCTAGTAGGTAAGGTCTTAGACTCGTACTCTGGCCTAATAGCTAAGGTCTTAGACTCATACTCTGGCCTACTTTTTAAGGTCTTAACTCTTACTCTGGCCTAATAGCTAAGGTCTTAGACTCGTACTCTGGCCTAATAGCTAAGGTCTTAGACTCATACTCTGGCCTTCTGGTTAAGGTCTTAACTCTTACTCTGGCCTACTGGTTAAGGTCCTAACTCTTACTCTGGTCTAATAGCTAAGGTCTTAGACTCGTACTCTGGCTTAATGGTTAAGGTCTTAACTCTTACACTGGCCTAATAGCGAAGGTCTTAGACTCGTACCCTGGCCTACAGGTTAAGGTCGTAACTCTTACTCTGGCCTAATAGCTAAGGTCTTAACTCTTACTCTGGCCTAATAGCTAAGGTCTTAGACTTGTACTATGGCCTACAGGTTAAGGTCTTAACTCTTACTCTGGCCTAATAGCGAAGGTCTTAGACTCGGACTCTGGCCTACTGGTTAAGGTCTTAACTCTTACTCTGGCCTAATAGCTAAGGTCTTAACTCTTACTCTGGCCTAATGGCTAAGGTCTTAGACTCTTACTCTGGCATACTGGTTAATGTCTTAACTCTTACTCTGGCCTAATAGCTAAGGTCTTAGACTCATACTCTGGCCTACTGGTTAAGGTCTTAACTCTTACTCTGGCCTACTGGTTAAGGTCTTAACTCTTACTCTGGCCTAATAGCTAAGGTCTTAGACTTGTACTCTGGCCTAATGGTTAAGGTCTTAACTCTTACTCTGGCCTAATAGCTAAGGTCTTAGACTCGTTCTCTGGCCTACTGGTTAAGGTCTTAACTCTTGCTCTGGCCTACTGGTTAAGGTCTTAACTCTTACTCTGGCCTAATAGCTAAGGTCTTAGACTCGTACTCTGTCCTAATGGTTAAGGTCCTAACTCTTACTTTGGCCTAATAGCTAAGGTCTTAGACTCGTACTCTTGCCTAATAGCTAAGGTCTTAGACTCATACTCTGGCCTACTGGTTAAGGTCTTAACTCTTACTCTGGCCTAATAACTAAGGTCTTAGACTCGTACTCTGGCCTAATAGCTAAGGTCTTAGACTCGTACTCTGGCCTACCGGTTAATGTCTTAACTCTTCCTCTGGCCTAATAGCTAAGGTCATAGACTCGTAATCTGGCCTACTGGTTAAGGTCTTAACTCTTACTCTGGCCTACTGGTTAAGGTCTTAACTCTTACTCTGGCCTAATAGCTAAGGTCTTAGACTTGTACTCTGACCTAATGGTTAAGGTCTTAACTCTTACTCTGGCCTACTGGTTAAGGTCTTAACTCTTACTCTGGCCTAATGGCTAAGGTCTTAACTCTTACTCTAGCCTAATAGCTAAGGTCTTAGACTCGTAGTCTGGCCTAATGGTTAAGGTCTTAACTCTTACTCTGGCCTAATAGCTAAGGTCTTAACTCTCACTCTGGCCTAATAGCTAAGGTCTTAACTCTTACTCTGGCCTAAAAGCTAAGGTCTTAACTCTTACTCTGGCCTAATAGCTAAGGTCTTAGACTCGTACTCTGGCCTACTGGTTAACGTCTTAACTCTTACTCTGGCCTACTGGTTAATGTCTTAACTCTTACTCTGGCCTAATAGCTAAGGTCTTTGACTCGTACTCTGGCCTAATTATTAAGGTCTTAACTCTTACTCTGGCCTAATAGCTAAGGTCTTAGACACGTACTCTGGCCTAATGGTTAAGGTCTTAACTCTTACTCTGGCCTAATAGCTAAGGTCTTAGACTCGTACTATGGCCTACAAGTTAAGGTCTTAACTCTTACTATGGCCCACAGGTTAAGGTATTAACTCTACTCTGGCCTAATAGCTAAGGTCTTAGACTCGAACTCCGGCCTAATGTTTAAGGTCTTAACTCTTACTCTGGCCTAATAGCTAAGGTCTTAGACTCGTACTCTGGCCTAATGGTTAAGGTCTTAACTCTTAATCTGGCCTAATAGCGAAGGTCTTAGACTCGTTACTCTGGCCTACTGGTTAAGGTCTTAACTCTTACTCTGGCCTAATAGCAAAGGTCTTAACTCTTACTCTGGCCTAATAGCTAAGGTCTTAGACTCTTACTCTGGCCTACTGGTTAATGTCTTAACTCTTACTCTGGCCTAATAGCTAAGGTCTTAGACTCATACTCTGGCCTACTGGTTAAGGTCTTAACTCTTACTCTGGCCTACTGATTAAGGTCTTAACTCTTACTCTGGCCTAATAGCTAAGGTCTTAGACTTGTACTCTGGCCTAATGGTTAAGGTCTTAACTCTTAATCTGGCCTAATAGCTAAGGTCTTAGACTCGTACTCTGTCCTAATGGTTAAGGTCCTAACTCTTACTCTGGCCTAATAGCTAAGGTCTTAGACTCGTACTCTTGCCTAATAGCTAAGGTCTTAGACTCATACTCTGGCCTACTGGTTAAGGTCTTAACTCTTACTCTGGCCTAATAACTAAGGTCTTAGACTCGTACTCTGGCCTAATAGCTAAGGTCTTAGACTCGTACTCTGGCCTACTGGTTAATGTCTTAACTCTTACTCTGGCCTAATAGCTAAGGTCTTAGACTCATACTCTGGCCTACTGGTTAAGGTCTTAACTCTTACTCTGGCCTACTTGTTAAGGTCTTAACTCTTACTCTGGCCTAATAGCTAAGGTCTTAGACTTGTACTCTGGCCTAATGGTTAAGGTCTTAACTCTTACTCTGGCCTACTGGTTAAGGTCTTAACTCTTACTCTGGCCTAATGGCTAAGGTCTTATACTCGTACTCTGGCCTAATGGTTAAGGTCTTAACTCTTACTCTGGCCTACTGGTTAAGGTCTTAACTCTTACTCTGGCCTAATAGCTAAGATCTGAAGTCTTACTCTGGCCTAATAGCTAAGGTCTTAGACTCGTACTCTGGCGAATGGTTAAGGTCTTAACTCTTACTCTGGCCTACTGGTTAAGGTCTTAACTCTTACTATGGCCTAATAGCTAAGGTCTTAGACTCGTACTCTGGCCTAGTAGGTAAGGTCTTAGACTCGTACTCTTGCCTAATAGATAAGGTCTTAGACTCGTACTCTGGCCTATTGGTTAAGGTCTTAACTCTTACTCTGGCCTTATAGCTAAGGTCTTAAACTTGTACTCTGGCCTAATAGCTAAGGTCTTAGACTCGTACTCTGGCCTACTGGTTAAGGTCTTAACTCTTACTCTAGCCTACTGGTTAAGGTCTTAACTCTTACTCTGGCCTAATAGCTAAGGTCTTAGACTCGTACTCTGGCCTAATGGTTAAGGTTTTAACTCTTACTCTGGCCTAATAGCGAAGGTCTTAGACTCGTACCCTGGCCTACAGGTTAAGGTTGTAACTCTTACTCTGGCCTAATAGCTAAGGTCTTAACTCTTACTCTGGCCTAATAGATAAGGTCTTAGACTCGTACTATGGCCTACGGGTTAAG
This sequence comes from Triturus cristatus, assembly GCF_964204655.1. Lineage (NCBI taxonomy): Eukaryota > Metazoa > Chordata > Amphibia > Caudata > Salamandridae > Triturus > Triturus cristatus. Next base: position 33,514 of record NW_028187963.1, on the reverse strand, counting down.
GTCTTAACTCTTACTCTGGCCTAATAGCTAAGGTCTTATACTCGTACTCTGGCCTAATGGTTAAGGTCTTAACTCTTACTCTGGCCTACTGGTTAAGGTCTTAACTCTTACTCTGGCCTAATAGCTAAGATCTGAAGTCTTACTCTGGCCTTAATAACTAAGGTCTTAGACTCGTACTCTGGCCTAATAGCTAAGGTCTTAGACTCATACTCTGGCCTAATGGTTAAGGTCTTAACTCTTACTCTGGCCTAATAGCTAAGGTCTTAGACTCATACTCTGGCCTACTGGTTAAGGTCTTAACTCTTACTCTGGCCTAATAGCTAAGGTCTTAGACTCTTACTCTGGCCTAATGGTTAAGGTCTTAATTCTTACTCTGGCCTACTTGTTAAGGTCTTAACACTTACTCTGGCCTAACAGCTAATGTCTTAGACTCGTACTCTGGCCTACTGGTTACGGTATTAACTCTTACTCTGGCCTACTGGTTAATGTCTTAACTCTTACTCTGGCCTAATAGCTAAGGTCTTTGACTCGTACTCTGGCCTAATTGTTAAGGTCTTAACTCTTACTCTGGCCTAATAGCTAAGGTCTTACACACGTACTCTGGCCTAATGGTTAAGGTCTTAACTCTTACTCTGGCCTAATAGCTAAGGTCTTAGACTCGTACTATGGCCTAAAAGTTAAGGTCTTAACTCTTACTCTGGCCTACTGGTTAAGGTCTTAATTCTTACTATGGCCCACAGGTTAAGGTCTTAACTCTACTCTGGCCTAATAGCTAAGGTCTTTGACTCGAACTCCGGCCTAATGTTTAAGGTCTTAACTCTTACTCTGGCCTAATAGCTAAGGTCTTAGACTCATTCTCTGGCCTACTGGTTAAGGTCTTAACTCTTGCTCTGGCCTACTGGTTAAGGTCTTAACTCTTACTCTGGCCTAATAGCTAAGGTCTTAGACTCGTACTCTGGCCTAATGGTTAAGGTCTTAACTCTTAATCTGGCCTAATAGCGAAGGTCTTAGACTCGTACTCTGGCCTACTGGTTAAGGTCTTAACTCTTACTCTGGCCTAATAGCAAAGGTCTTAACTCTTACTCTGGCCTAATAGCTAAGGTCTTAGACTCTTACTCTGGCCTACTGGTTAATGTCGTAACTCTTACTCTGGCCTAATAGCTAAGGTCTTAGACTCATACTCTGGGTAACTGGTTAAGGTCTTAACTCTTACTCTGGCCTACTGGTTAAGGTCTTAACTCTTACTCTGGCCTAATAGCTAAGGTCTTAGACTTGTACTCTGGCCTAATGGTTAAGGTCTTAACTCTTACTCTGGCCTAATAGCTAAGGTCTTAGATTCGTACTCTGTCCTAATGGTTAAGGTCCTAACTCTTACTCTGGCCTAATAGCTAAGGTCTTAGACTCGTACTCTTGCCTAATAGCTAAGGTCTTAGACTCATACTCTGGCCTACTGGTTAAGGTCTTAACTCTTACTCTAGCCTACTGGTTAAGGTCTTAACTCTTACTCTGGCCTAATAGCTAAGGTCTTAGACTCGTACTCTGGCCTAATGGTTAAGGTTTTAACTCTTACTCTGGCCTAATAGCGAAGGTCTTAGACTCGTACCCTGGCCTACAGGTTAAGGTTGTAACTCTTACTCTGGCCTAATAGCTAAGGTCTTAACTCTTACTCTGGCCTAATAGATAAGGTCTTAGACTCGTACTATGGCCTACGGGTTAAGGTCTTAACTCTTACTCTGGCCTAATAGCTAAGGTCTTATACTCGTACTCTGGCCTAATGGTTAAGGTCTTAACTCTTACTCTGGCCTACTGGTTAAGGTCTTAACTCTTACTCTGGCCTAATAGCTAAGATCTGAAGTCTTACTCTGGCCTTAATAACTAAGGTCTTAGACTCGTACTCTGGCCTAATAGCTAAGGTCTTAGACTCATACTCTGGCCTAATGGTTAAGGTCTTAACTCTTACTCTGGCCTACTTGTTAAGGTCTTAACTCTTACTCTGGCCTAATAGCTAAGGTCTTAGACTCGTACTCTGGCCTACTGGTTAAGGTCTTAACTCTTACTCTGGCCTAATAGCTAAGGTCTTAGACTCTTACTCTGGCCTAATGGTTAAGGTCTTAATTCTTACTCTGGCCTACTTGTTAAGGTCTTAACACTTACTCTGGCCTAACAGCTAATGTCTTAGACTCGTACTCTGGCCTACTGGTTACGGTATTAACTCTTACTCTGGCCTACTGGTTAATGTCTTAACTCTTACTCTGGCCTAATAGCTAAGGTCTTTGACTCGTACTCTGGCCTAATTGTTAAGGTCTTAACTCTTACTCTGGCCTAATAGCTAAGGTCTTACACACGTACTCTGGCCTAATTGTTAAGGTCTTAACTCTTACTCTGGCCTAATAGCTAAGGTCTTAGACTCGTACTATGGCCTAAAAGTTAAGGTCTTAACTCTTACTCTGGCCTACTGGTTAAGGTCTTAATTCTTACTATGGCCCACAGGTTAAGGTCTTAACTCTACTCTGGCCTAATAGCTAAGGTCTTTGACTCGAACTCCGGCCTAATGTTTAAGGTCTTAACTCTTACTCTGGCCTAATAGCTAAGGTCTTAGACTCATTCTCTGGCCTACTGGTTAAGGTCTTAACTCTTGCTCTGGCCTACTGGTTAAGGTCTTAACTCTTACTCTGGCCTAATAGCTAAGGTCTTAGACTCGTACTCTGGCCTAATGGTTAAGGTCTTAACTCTTAATCTGGCCTAATAGCGAAGGTCTTAGACTCGTACTCTGGCCTACTGGTTAAGGTCTTAACTCTTACTCTGGCCTAATAGCAAAGGTCTTAACTCTTACTCTGGCCTAATAGCTAAGGTCTTAGACTCTTACTCTGGCCTACTGGTTAATGTCGTAACTCTTACTCTGGCCTAATAGCTAAGGTCTTAGACTCATACTCTGGGTAACTGGTTAAGGTCTTAACTCTTACTCTGGCCTACTGGTTAAGGTCTTAACTCTTACTCTGGCCTAATAGCTAAGGTCTTAGACTTGTACTCTGGCCTATTGGTTAAGGTCTTAACTCTTACTCTGGCCTAATAGCTAAGGTCTTAGACTCGTACTCTGTCCTAATGGTTAAGGTCCTAACTCTTACTCTGGCCTAATAGCTAAGGTCTTAGACTCGTACTCTTGCCTAATAGCTAAGGTCTTAGACTCATACTCTGGCCTACTGGTTAAGGTCTTAACTCTTACTCTGGCCTAATAACTAAGGTCTTAGACTCGTACTCTGGCCTAATAGCTAAGGTCTTAGACTCGTACTCTGGCCTACTGGTTAATGTCTTAACTCTTACTCTGGCCTAATAGCTAAGGTCTTAGACTCATACTCTGGCCTAATGGTTAAGGTCTTAACTCTTACTCTGGCCTACTTGTTAAGGTCTTAACTCTTACTCTGGCCTAATAGCTAAGGTCTTAGACTTGTACTCTGGCCTAATGGTTAAGGTCTTAACTCTTACTCTGGCCTACTGGTTAAGGTCTTAACTCTTACTCTGGCCTAATGGCTAAGGTCTTAACTCTTACTGTAGCCTAAAAGCTAAGGTCTTAGACTCATACTCTGACCTAATGGTTAAGGTCTTAACTCTTACTCTGGCCTAATAGCTAAGGTCTTAGACTCATACTCTGACCTAATGGTTAAGGTCTTAACTCTTACTCTGGCCTACTGGTTCAGGTCTTAACTCTTACTCTGGCCTACTGGTTAAGGTCTTAACTCTTACTCTGGCCTAATAGCTAAGGTCTTAACTCTTACTCTGGCCTAATAGCTAAGGTCTTAACTCATACTCTGGCCTAATAGCTAAGGTCTTAGACTCGTACTCTGGCCTAATGGTTAAGGTCTTAACTCTTACTCTGGCCTAATAGCTAAGGTCTTATACTCGTACTCTGGCCTAATGGTTAAGGTCTTAACTCTTACTCTGGCCTACTGGTTAAGGTCTTAACTCTTACTCTGGCCTAATAGCTAAGATCTGAAGTCTTACTCTGGCCTAATAGCTAAGGTCTTAGACTCGTACTCTGGCGAATGGTTAAGGTCTTAACTCTTACTCTGGCCTACTGGTTAAGGTCTTAACTCTTACTATGGCCTAATAGCTAAGGTCTTAGACTCGTACTCTGGCCTAATGGTTAAGGTCTTAACTCTTACTCTGGCCTAATAGCTAAGGTCTTAACTCTTACTCTGGCCTAATGGCTAAGGTCTTAGACTCTTACTCTGGCCTACTGGTTAATGTCTTAACTCTTACTCTGGCCTAATAGCTAAGGTCTTAGACTCATACTCTGGCCTACTGGTTAAGGTCTTAACTCTTACTCTGGCCTACTGGTTAAGGTCTTAACTCTTACTCTGGCCTAATAGCTAAGGTCTTAGACTTGTACTCTGGCCTAATGGTTAAGGTCTTAACTCTTACTCTGGCCTAATAGCTAAGGTCTTAGTCTCGTTCTCTGGCCTACTGGTTAAGGTCTTAACTCTTGCTCTGGCCTACTGGTTAAGGTCTTAACTCTTACTCTGGCCTAATAGCTAAGGTCTTAGACTCGTACTCTGTCCTAATGGTTAAGGTCCTAACTCTTACTTTGGCCTAATAGCTAAGGTCTTAGACTCGTACTCTTGCCTAATAGCTAAGGTCTTAGACTCATACTCTGGCCTACTGGTTAAGGTCTTAACTCTTACTCTGGCCTAATAACTAAGGTCTTAGACTCGTACTCTGGCCTAATAGCTAAGGTCTTAGACTCGTACTCTGGCCTACCGGTTAAAGTCTTAACTCTTCCTCTGGCCTAATAGCTAAGGTCATAGACTCGTAATCTGGCCTACTGGTTAAGGTCTTAACTCTTACTCTGGCCTACTGGTTAAGGTCTTAACTCTTACTCTGGCCTAATAGCTAAGGTCTTAGACTTGTACTCTGACCTAATGGTTAAGGTCTTAACTCTTACTCTGGCCTACTGGTTAAGGTCTTAACTCTTACTCTGGCCTAATGGCTAAGGTCTTAACTCTTACTCTAGCCTAATAGCTGAGGTCTTAGACTCGTAGTCTGGCCTAATGGTTAAGGTCTTAACTCTTACTCTGGCCTAATAGCTAAGGTCTTAACTCTCACTCTGTCCTAATGGTTAAGGTCCTAACTCTTACTCTGGCCTAATAGCTAAGGTCTTAGACTCGTACTCTTGCCTAATAGCTAAGGTCTTAGACTCATACTCTGGCCTACTGGTTAAGGTCTTAACTCTTACTCTGGCCTAATAACTAAGGTCTTAGACTCGTACTCTGGCCTAATAGCTAAGGTCTTAGACTCGTACTCTGGCCTACTGGTTAATGTCTTAACTCTTACTCTGGCCTAATAGCTAAGGTCTTAGACTCATACTCTGGCCTAATGGTTAAGGTCTTAACTCTTACTCTGGCCTACTTGTTAAGGTCTTAACTCTTACTCTGGCCTAATAGCTAAGGTCTTAGACTTGTACTCTGGCCTAATGGTTAAGGTCTTAACTCTTACTCTGGCCTACTGGTTAAGGTCTTAACTCTTACTCTGGCCTAATGGCTAAGGTCTTAACTCTTACTGTAGCCTAAAAGCTAAGGTCTTAGACTCATACTCTGACCTAATGGTTAAGGTCTTAACTCTTACTCTGGCCTAATAGCTAAGGTCTTAGACTCATACTCTGACCTAATGGTTAAGGTCTTAACTCTTACTCTGGCCTACTGGTTCAGGTCTTAACTCTTACTCTGGCCTACTGGTTAAGGTCTTAACTCTTACTCTGGCCTAATAGCTAAGGTCTTAACTCTTACTCTGGCCTAATAGCTAAGGTCTTAACTCATACTCTGGCCTAATAGCTAAGGTCTTAGACTCGTACTCTGGCCTAATGGTTAAGGTCTTAACTCTTACTCTGGCCTAATAGCTAAGGTCTTATACTCGTACTCTGGCCTAATGGTTAAGGTCTTAACTCTTACTCTGGCCTACTGGTTAAGGTCTTAACTCTTACTCTGGCCTAATAGCTAAGATCTGAAGTCTTACTCTGGCCTAATAGCTAAGGTCTTAGACTCGTACTCTGGCGAATGGTTAAGGTCTTAACTCTTACTCTGGCCTACTGGTTAAGGTCTTAACTCTTACTATGGCCTAATAGCTAAGGTCTTAGACTCGTACTCTGGCCTAATGGTTAAGGTCTTAACTCTTACTCTGGCCTAATAGCTAAGGTCTTAACTCTTACTCTGGCCTAATGGCTAAGGTCTTAGACTCTTACTCTGGCCTACTGGTTAATGTCTTAACTCTTACTCTGGCCTAATAGCTAAGGTCTTAGACTCATACTCTGGCCTACTGGTTAAGGTCTTAACTCTTACTCTGGCCTACTGGTTAAGGTCTTAACTCTTACTCTGGCCTAATAGCTAAGGTCTTAGACTTGTACTCTGGCCTAATGGTTAAGGTCTTAACTCTTACTCTGGCCTAATAGCTAAGGTCTTAGTCTCGTTCTCTGGCCTACTGGTTAAGGTCTTAACTCTTGCTCTGGCCTACTGGTTAAGGTCTTAACTCTTACTCTGGCCTAATAGCTAAGGTCTTAGACTCGTACTCTGTCCTAATGGTTAAGGTCCTAACTCTTACTTTGGCCTAATAGCTAAGGTCTTAGACTCGTACTCTTGCCTAATAGCTAAGGTCTTAGACTCATACTCTGGCCTACTGGTTAAGGTCTTAACTCTTACTCTGGCCTAATAACTAAGGTCTTAGACTCGTACTCTGGCCTAATAGCTAAGGTCTTAGACTCGTACTCTGGCCTACCGGTTAAAGTCTTAACTCTTCCTCTGGCCTAATAGCTAAGGTCATAGACTCGTAATCTGGCCTACTGGTTAAGGTCTTAACTCTTACTCTGGCCTACTGGTTAAGGTCTTAACTCTTACTCTGGCCTAATAGCTAAGGTCTTAGACTTGTACTCTGACCTAATGGTTAAGGTCTTAACTCTTACTCTGGCCTACTGGTTAAGGTCTTAACTCTTACTCTGGCCTAATGGCTAAGGTCTTAACTCTTACTCTAGCCTAATAGCTGAGGTCTTAGACTCGTAGTCTGGCCTAATGGTTAAGGTCTTAACTCTTACTCTGGCCTAATAGCTAAGGTCTTAACTCTCACTCTGGCCTAATAGCTAAGGTCTTAACTCTTACTCTGGCCTAATAGCTAAGGTCTTAACTCTTACTCTGGCCTAATAGCTAAGGTCTTAGACTCGTACTCTGGCCTACTGGTTAACGTCTTAACTCTTACTCTGGCCTACTGGTTAATGTCTTAACTCTTACTCTGGCCTAATAGCTAAGGTCTTTGACTCATACTCTGGCCTAATTGTTAAGGTCTTAACTCTTACTCTGGCCTAATAGCTAAGGTCTTAGACACGTACTCTGGCCTAATGGTTAAGGTCTTAACGCTTACTCTGGCCTAATAGCTAAGGTCTTAGACTCGTACTATGGCCTACAAGTTAAGGTCTTAACTCTTACTATGGCCCACAGGTTAAGGTATTAACTCTACTCTGGCCTAATAGCTAAGGTCTTAGACTCGAACTCCGGCCTAATGTTTAAGGTCTTAACTCTTACTCTGGCCTAATAGCTAAGGTCTTAGACTCGTACTCTGGCCTAATGGTTAAGGTCTTAACTCTTAATCTGGCCTAATAGCGAAGGTCTTAGACTCGTTACTCTGGCCTACTGGTTAAGGTCTTAACTCTTACTCTGGCCTAATAGCAAAGGTCTTAACTCTTACTCTGGCCTAATAGCTAAGGTCTTAGACTCTTACTCTGGCCTACTGGTTAATGTCTTAACTCTTACTCTGGCCTAATAGCTAAGGTCTTAGACTCATACTCTGGCCTACTGGTTAAGGTCTTAACTCTTACTCTGGCCTACTGATTAAGGTCTTAACTCTTACTCTGGCCTAATAGCTAAGGTCTTAGACTTGTACTCTGGCCTAATGGTTAAGGTCTTAACTCTTACTCTGGCCTAATAGCTAAGGTCTTAGACTCGTACTCTGTCCTAATGGTTAAGGTCCTAACTCTTACTCTGGCCTAATAGCTAAGGTCTTAGACTCGTACTCTTGCCTAATAGCTAAGGTCTTAGACTCATACTCTGGCCTACTGGTTAAGGTCTTAACTCTTACTCTGGCCTAATAACTAAGGTCTTAGACTCGTACTCTGGCCTAATAGCTAAGGTCTTAGACTCGTACTCTGGCCTACTGGTTAATGTCTTAACTCTTACTCTGGCCTAATAGCTAAGGTCTTAGACTCATACTCTGGCCTACTGGTTAAGGTCTTAACTCTTACTCTGGCCTACTTGTTAAGGACTTAACTCTTACTCTGGCCTAATAGCTAAGGTCTTAGACTTGTACTCTGGCCTAATGGTTAAGGTCTTAACTCTTACTCTGGCCTACTGGTTAAGGTCTTAACTCTTACTCTGGCCTAATGGCTAAGGTCTTAACTCTTACTGTAGCCTAATAGCTAAGGTCTTAGACTCATACTCTGACCTAATGGTTAAGGTCTTAACTCTTACTCTGGCCTAATAGCTAAGGTCTTAGACTCATACTCTGACCTAATGGTTAAGGTCTTAACTCTTACTCTGGCCTACTGGTTCAGGTCTTAACTCTTACTCTGGCCTACTGGTTAAGGTCTTAACTCTTACTCTGGCCTAATAGCTAAGGTCTTAACTCTTACTCTGGCCTAATAGCTAAGGTCTTAACTCATACTCTGGCCTAATAGCTAAGGTCTTAGACTCGTACTCTGGCCTAATGGTTAAGGTCTTAACTCTTACTCTGGCCTAATAGCTAAGGTCTTATACTCGTACTCTGGCCTAATGGTTAAGGTCTTAACTCTTACTCTGGCCTACTGGTTAAGGTCTTAACTCTTACTCTGGCCTAATAGCTAAGATCTGAAGTCTTACTCTGGCCTTAATAACTAAGGTCTTAGACTCGTACTCTGGCCTAATAGCTAAGGTCTTAGACTCATACTCTGGCCTAATGGTTAAGGTCTTAACTCTTACTCTGGCCTAATAGCTAAGGTCTTAGACTCATACTCTGGCCTACTGGTTAAGGTCTTAACTCTTACTCTGGCCTAATAGCTAAGGTCTTAGACTCTTACTCTGGCCTAATGGTTAAGGTCTTAATTCTTACTCTGGCCTACTTGTTAAGGTCTTAACACTTACTCTGGCCTAACAGCTAATGTCTTAGACTCGTACTCTGGCCTACTGGTTACGGTATTAACTCTTACTCTGGCCTACTGGTTAATGTCTTAACTCTTACTCTGGCCTAATAGCTAAGGTCTTTGACTCGTACTCTGGCCTAATTGTTAAGGTCTTAACTCTTACTCTGGCCTAATAGCTAAGGTCTTACACACGTACTCTGGCCTAATGGTTAAGGTCTTAACTCTTACTCTGGCCTAATAGCTAAGGTCTTAGACTCGTACTATGGCCTAAAAGTTAAGGTCTTAACTCTTACTCTGGCCTACTGGTTAAGGTCTTAATTCTTACTATGGCCCACAGGTTAAGGTCTTAACTCTACTCTGGCCTAATAGCTAAGGTCTTTGACTCGAACTCCGGCCTAATGTTTAAGGTCTTAACTCTTACTCTGGCCTAATAGCTAAGGTCTTAGACTCATTCTCTGGCCTACTGGTTAAGGTCTTAACTCTTGCTCTGGCCTACTGGTTAAGGTCTTAACTCTTACTCTGGCCTAATAGCTAAGGTCTTAGACTCGTACTCTGGCCTAATGGTTAAGGTCTTAACTCTTAATCTGGCCTAATAGCGAAGGTCTTAGACTCGTACTCTGGCCTACTGGTTAAGGTCTTAACTCTTACTCTGGCCTAATAGCAAAGGTCTTAACTCTTACTCTGGCCTAATAGCTAAGGTCTTAGACTCTTACTCTGGCCTACTGGTTAATGTCGTAACTCTTACTCTGGCCTAATAGCTAAGGTCTTAGACTCATACTCTGGGTAACTGGTTAAGGTCTTAACTCTTACTCTGGCCTACTGGTTAAGGTCTTAACTCTTACTCTGGCCTAATAGCTAAGGTCTTAGACTTGTACTCTGGCCTAATGGTTAAGGTCTTAACTCTTACTCTGGCCTAATAGCTAAGGTCTTAGATTCGTACTCTGTCCTAATGGTTAAGGTCCTAACTCTTACTCTGGCCTAATAGCTAAGGTCTTAGACTCGTACTCTTGCCTAATAGCTAAGGTCTTAGACTCATACTCTGGCCTACTGGTTAAGGTCTTAACTCTTACTCTAGCCTACTGGTTAAGGTCTTAACTCTTACTCTGGCCTAATAGCTAAGGTCTTAGACTCGTACTCTGGCCTAATGGTTAAGGTTTTAACTCTTACTCTGGCCTAATAGCGAAGGTCTTAGACTCGTACCCTGGCCTACAGGTTAAGGTTGTAACTCTTACTCTGGCCTAATAGCTAAGGTCTTAACTCTTACTCTGGCCTAATAGATAAGGTCTTAGACTCGTACTATGGCCTACGGGTTAAGGTCTTAACTCTTACTCTGGCCTAATAGCTAAGGTCTTATACTCGTACTCTGGCCTAATGGTTAAGGTCTTAACTCTTACTCTGGCCTACTGGTTAAGGTCTTAACTCTTACTCTGGCCTAATAGCTAAGATCTGAAGTCTTACTCTGGCCTTAATAACTAAGGTCTTAGACTCGTACTCTGGCCTAATAGCTAAGGTCTTAGACTCATACTCTGGCCTAATGGTTAAGGTCTTAACTCTTACTCTGGCCTACTTGTTAAGGTCTTAACTCTTACTCTGGCCTAATAGCTAAGGTCTTAGACTCGTACTCTGGCCTACTGGTTAAGGTCTTAACTCTTACTCTGGCCTAATAGCTAAGGTCTTAGACTCTTACTCTGGCCTAATGGTTAAGGTCTTAATTCTTACTCTGGCCTACTTGTTAAGGTCTTAACACTTACTCTGGCCTAACAGCTAATGTCTTAGACTCGTACTCTGGCCTACTGGTTACGGTATTAACTCTTACTCTGGCCTACTGGTTAATGTCTTAACTCTTACTCTGGCCTAATAGCTAAGGTCTTTGACTCGTACTCTGGCCTAATTGTTAAGGTCTTAACTCTTACTCTGGCCTAATAGCTAAGGTCTTACACACGTACTCTGGCCTAATGGTTAAGGTCTTAACTCTTACTCTGGCCTAATAGCTAAGGTCTTAGACTCGTACTATGGCCTAAAAGTTAAGGTCTTAACTCTTACTCTGGCCTACTGGTTAAGGTCTTAATTCTTACTATGGCCCACAGGTTAAGGTCTTAACTCTACTCTGGCCTAATAGCTAAGGTCTTTGACTCGAACTCCGGCCTAATGTTTAAGGTCTTAACTCTTACTCTGGCCTAATAGCTAAGGTCTTAGACTCATTCTCTGGCCTACTGGTTAAGGTCTTAACTCTTGCTCTGGCCTACTGGTTAAGGTCTTAACTCTTACTCTGGCCTAATAGCTAAGGTCTTAGACTCGTACTCTGGCCTAATGGTTAAGGTCTTAACTCTTAATCTGGCCTAATAGCGAAGGTCTTAGACTCGTACTCTGGCCTACAGGTTAAGGTCTTAACTCTTACTCTGGCCTAATAGCAAAGGTCTTAACTCTTACTCTGGCCTAATAGCTAAGGTCTTAGACTCTTACTCTGGCCTACTGGTTAATGTCGTAACTCTTACTCTGGCCTAATAGCTAAGGTCTTAGACTCATACTCTGGGTAACTGGTTAAGGTCTTAACTCTTACTCTGGCCTACTGGTTAAGGTCTTAACTCTTACTCTGGCCTAATAGCTAAGGTCTTAGACTTGTACTCTGGCCTATTGGTTAAGGTCTTAACTCTTACTCTGGCCTAATAGCTAAGGTCTTAGACTCGTACTCTGTCCTAATGGTTAAGGTCCTAACTCTTACTCTGGCCTAATAGCTAAGGTCTTAGACTCGTACTCTTGCCTAATAGCTAAGGTCTTAGACTCATACTCTGGCCTACTGGTTAAGGTCTTAACTCTTACTCTGGCCTAATAACTAAGGTCTTAGACTCGTACTCTGGCCTAATAGCTAAGGTCTTAGACTCGTACTCTGGCCTACTGGTTAATGTCTTAACTCTTACTCTGGCCTAATAGCTAAGGTCTTAGACTCATACTCTGGCCTAATGGTTAAGGTCTTAACTCTTACTCTGGCCTACTTGTTAAGGTCTTAACTCTTACTCTGGCCTAATAGCTAAGGTCTTAGACTTGTACTCTGGCCTAATGGTTAAGGTCTTAACTCTTACTCTGGCCTACTGGTTAAGGTCTTAACTCTTACTCTGGCCTAATGGCTAAGGTCTTAACTCTTACTGTAGCCTAAAAGCTAAGGTCTTAGACTCATACTCTGACCTAATGGTTAAGGTCTTAACTCTTACTCTGGCCTAATAGCTAAGGTCTTAGACTCATACTCTGACCTAATGGTTAAGGTCTTAACTCTTACTCTGGCCTACTGGTTCAGGTCTTAACTCTTACTCTGGCCTACTGGTTAAGGTCTTAACTCTTACTCTGGCCTAATAGCTAAGGTCTTAACTCTTACTCTGGCCTAATAGCTAAGGTCTTAACTCATACTCTGGCCTAATAGCTAAGGTCTTAGACTCGTACTCTGGCCTAATGGTTAAGGTCTTAACTCTTACTCTGGCCTAATAGCTAAGGTCTTATACTCGTACTCTGGCCTAATGGTTAAGGTCTTAACTCTTACTCTGGCCTACTGGTTAAGGTCTTAACTCTTACTCTGGCCTAATAGCTAAGATCTGAAGTCTTACTCTGGCCTAATAGCTAAGGTCTTAGACTCGTACTCTGGCGAATGGTTAAGGTCTTAACTCTTACTCTGGCCTACTGGTTAAGGTCTTAACTCTTACTATGGCCTAATAGCTAAGGTCTTAGACTCGTACTCTGGCCTAATGGTTAAGGTCTTAACTCTTACTCTGGCCTAATAGCTAAGGTCTTAACTCTTACTCTGGCCTAATGGCTAAGGTCTTAGACTCTTACTCTGGCCTACTGGTTAATGTCTTAACTCTTACTCTGGCCTAATAGCTAAGGTCTTAGACTCATACTCTGGCCTACTGGTTAAGGTCTTAACTCTTACTCTGGCCTACTGGTTAAGGTCTTAACTCTTACTCTGGCCTAATAGCTAAGGTCTTAGACTTGTACTCTGGCCTAATGGTTAAGGTCTTAACTCTTACTCTGGCCTAATAGCTAAGGTCTTAGTCTCGTTCTCTGGCCTACTGGTTAAGGTCTTAACTCTTGCTCTGGCCTACTGGTTAAGGTCTTAACTCTTACTCTGGCCTAATAGCTAAGGTCTTAGACTCGTACTCTGTCCTAATGGTTAAGGTCCTAACTCTTACTTTGGCCTAATAGCTAAGGTCTTAGACTCGTACTCTTGCCTAATAGCTAAGGTCTTAGACTCATACTCTGGCCTACTGGTTAAGGTCTTAACTCTTACTCTGGCCTAATAACTAAGGTCTTAGACTCGTACTCTGGCCTAATAGCTAAGGTCTTAGACTCGTACTCTGGCCTACCGGTTAAAGTCTTAACTCTTCCTCTGGCCTAATAGCTAAGGTCATAGACTCGTAATCTGGCCTACTGGTTAAGGTCTTAACTCTTACTCTGGCCTACTGGTTAAGGTCTTAACTCTTACTCTGGCCTAATAGCTAAGGTCTTAGACTTGTACTCTGACCTAATGGTTAAGGTCTTAACTCTTACTCTGGCCTACTGGTTAAGGTCTTAACTCTTACTCTGGCCTAATGGCTAAGGTCTTAACTCTTACTCTAGCCTAATAGCTGAGGTCTTAGACTCGTAGTCTGGCCTAATGGTTAAGGTCTTAACTCTTACTCTGGCCTAATAGCTAAGGTCTTAACTCTCACTCTGGCCTAATAGCTAAGGTCTTAACTCTTACTCTGGCCTAATAGCTAAGGTCTTAACTCTTACTCTGGCCTAATAGCTAAGGTCTTAGACTCGTACTCTGGCCTACTGGTTAACGTCTTAACTCTTACTCTGGCCTACTGGTTAATGTCTTAACTCTTACTCTGGCCTAATAGCTAAGGTCTTTGACTCATACTCTGGCCTAATTGTTAAGGTCTTAACTCTTACTCTGGCCTAATAGCTAAGGTCTTAGACACGTACTCTGGCCTAATGGTTAAGGTCTTAACGCTTACTCTGGCCTAATAGCTAAGGTCTTAGACTCGTACTATGGCCTACAAGTTAAGGTCTTAACTCTTACTATGGCCCACAGGTTAAGGTATTAACTCTACTCTGGCCTAATAGCTAAGGTCTTAGACTCGAACTCCGGCCTAATGTTTAAGGTCTTAACTCTTACTCTGGCCTAATAGCTAAGGTCTTAGACTCGTACTCTGGCCTAATGGTTAAGGTCTTAACTCTTAATCTGGCCTAATAGCGAAGGTCTTAGACTCGTTACTCTGGCCTACTGGTTAAGGTCTTAACTCTTACTCTGGCCTAATAGCAAAGGTCTTAACTCTTACTCTGGCCTAATAGCTAAGGTCTTAGACTCTTACTCTGGCCTACTGGTTAATGTCTTAACTCTTACTCTGGCCTAATAGCTAAGGTCTTAGACTCATACTCTGGCCTACTGGTTAAGGTCTTAACTCTTACTCTGGCCTACTGATTAAGGTCTTAACTCTTACTCTGGCCTAATAGCTAAGGTCTTAGACTTGTACTCTGGCCTAATGGTTAAGGTCTTAACTCTTACTCTGGCCTAATAGCTAAGGTCTTAGACTCGTACTCTGTCCTAATGGTTAAGGTCCTAACTCTTACTCTGGCCTAATAGCTAAGGTCTTAGACTCGTACTTTTGCCTAATAGCTAAGGTCTTAGACTCATACTCTGGCCTACTGGTTAAGGTCTTAACTCTTACTCTGGCCTAATAACTAAGGTCTTAGACTCGTACTCTGGCCTAATAGCTAAGGTCTTAGACTCGTACTCTGGCCTACTGGTTAATGTCTTAACTCTTACTCTGGCCTAATAGCTAAGGTCTTAGACTCATACTCTGGCCTACTGGTTAAGGTCTTAACTCTTACTCTGGCCTACTTGTTAAGGACTTAACTCTTACTCTGGCCTAATAGCTAAGGTCTTAGACTTGTACTCTGGCCTAATGGTTAAGGTCTTAACTCTTACTCTGGCCTACTGGTTAAGGTCTTAACTCTTACTCTGGCCTAATGGCTAAGGTCTTAACTCTTACTGTAGCCTAATAGCTAAGGTCTTAGACTCATACTCTGACCTAATGGTTAAGGTCTTAACTCTTACTCTGGCCTAATAGCTAAGGTCTTAGACTCATACTCTGACCTAATGGTTAAGGTCTTAACTCTTACTCTGGCCTACTGGTTCAGGTCTTAACTCTTACTCTGGCCTACTGGTTAAGGTCTTAACTCTTACTCTGGCCTAATAGCTAAGGTCTTAACTCTTACTCTGGCCTAATAGCTAAGGTCTTAACTCATACTCTGGCCTAATAGCTAAGGTCTTAGACTCGTACTCTGGCCTAATGGTTAAGGTCTTAACTCTTACTCTGGCCTAATAGCTAAGGTCTTATACTCGTACTCTGGCCTAATGGTTAAGGTCTTAACTCTTACTCTGGCCTACTGGTTAAGGTCTTAACTCTTACTCTGGCCTAATAGCTAAGATCTGAAGTCTTACTCTGGCCTAATAGCTAAGGTCTTAGACTCGTACTCTGGCGAATGGTTAAGGTCTTAACTCTTACTCTGGCCTACTGGTTAAGGTCTTAACTCTTACTATGGCCTAATAGCTAAGGTCTTAGACTCGTACTCTGGCCTAGTAGGTAAGGTCTTAGACTCGTACTCTTGCCTAATAGCTAAGGTCTTAGACTCGTACTCTGGCCTATTGGTTAAGGTCTTAACTCTTACTCTGGCCTTATAGCTAAGGTCTTAAACATGTACTCTGGCCTAATAGCTAAGGTCTTAGACTCGTACTCTGGCCTACTGGTTAAGGTCTTAACTCTTACTCTAGCCTACTGGTTAAGGTCTTAACTCTTACTCTGGCCTAATAGCTAAGGTCTTAGACTCGTACTCTGGCCTAATGGTTAAGGTTTTAACTCTTACTCTGGCCTAATAGCGAAGGTCTTAGACTCGTACCCTGGCCTACAGGTTAAGGTTGTAACTCTTACTCTGGCCTAATAGCTAAGGTCTTAACTCTTACTCTGGCCTAATAGATAAGGTCTTAGACTCGTACTATGGCCTACGGGTTAAGGTCTTAACTCTTACTCTGGCCTAATAGCTAAGGTCTTATACTCGTACTCTGGCCTAATGGTTAAGGTCTTAACTCTTACTCTGGCCTACTGGTTAAGGTCTTAACTCTTACTCTGGCCTAATAGCTAAGATCTGAAGTCTTACTCTGGCCTTAATAACTAAGGTCTTAGACTCGTACTCTGGCCTAATAGCTAAGGTCTTAGACTCATACTCTGGCCTAATGGTTAAGGTCTTAACTCTTACTCTGGCCTACTTGTTAAGGTCTTAACTCTTACTCTGGCCTAATAGCTAAGGTCTTAGACTCGTACTCTGGCCTACTGGTTAAGGTCTTAACTCTTACTCTGGCCTAATAGCTAAGGTCTTAGACTCTTACTCTGGCCTAATGGTTAAGGTCTTAATTCTTACTCTGGCCTACTTGTTAAGGTCTTAACACTTACTCTGGCCTAACAGCTAATGTCTTAGACTCGTACTCTGGCCTACTGGTTACGGTATTAACTCTTACTCTGGCCTACTGGTTAATGTCTTAACTCTTACTCTGGCCTAATAGCTAAGGTCTTTGACTCGTACTCTGGCCTAATTGTTAAGGTCTTAACTCTTACTCTGGCCTAATAGCTAAGGTCTTACACACGTACTCTGGCCTAATGGTTAAGGTCTTAACTCTTACTCTGGCCTAATAGCTAAGGTCTTAGACTCGTACTATGGCCTAAAAGTTAAGGTCTTAACTCTTACTCTGGCCTAATAGCTAAGGTCTTAGACTCATTCTCTGGCCTACTGGTTAAGGTCTTAACTCTTGCTCTGGCCTACTGGTTAAGGTCTTAACTCTTACTCTGGCCTAATAGCTAAGGTCTTAGACTCGTACTCTGGCCTAATGGTTAAGGTCTTAACTCTTAATCTGGCCTAATAGCGAAGGTCTTAGACTCGTACTCTGGCCTACTGGTTAAGGTCTTAACTCTTACTCTGGCCTAATAGCAAAGGTCTTAACTCTTACTCTGGCCTAATAGCTAAGGTCTTAGACTCTTACTCTGGCCTACTGGTTAATGTCGTAACTCTTACTCTGGCCTAATAGCTAAGGTCTTAGACTCATACTCTGGCCTACTGGTTAAGGTCTTAACTCTTACTCTGGCGTACTGGTTAAGGTCTTAACTCTTACTCTGGCCTAATAGCTAAGGTCTTAGACTTGTACTCTGGCCTAATGGTTAAGGTCTTAACTCTTACTCTGGCCTAATAGCTAAGGTCTTAGACTCGTACTCTGTCCTAATGGTTAAGGTCCTAACTCTTACTCTGGCCTAATAGCTAAGGTCTTAGACTCGTACTCTTGCCTAATAGCTAAGGTCTTAGACTCATACTCTGGCGTACTGGTTAAGGTCTTAACTCTTACTCTGGCCTAATAACTAAGGTCTTAGACTCGTACTCTGGCCTAATAGCTAAGGTCTTAGACACGTACTCTGGCCTACTGGTTAATGTCTTAACTCTTACTCTGGCCTAATAGCTAAGGTCTTAGACTCATACTCTGGCCTAATGGTTAAGGTCTTAACTCTTACTCTGGCCTACTTGTTAAGGTCTTAACTCTTACTCTGGCCTAATAGCTAAGGTCTTAGACTTGTACTCTGGCCTAATGGTTAAGGTCTTAACTCTTACTCTGGCCTACTGGTTAAGGTCTTAACTCTTACTCTGGCCTAATGGCTAAGGTCTTAACTCTTACTGTAGCCTAAAAGCTAAGGTCTTAGACTCATACTCTGACCTAATGGTTAAGGTCTTAACTCTTTCTCTGGCCTAATAGCTAAGGTCTTAGACTCATACTCTGACCTAATGGTTAAGGTCTTAACTCTTACTCTGGCCTACTGGTTCAGGTCTTAACTCTTACTCTGGCCTACTGGTTAAGGTCTTAACTCTTACTCTGGCCTAATAGCTAAGGTCTTAACTCTTACTCTGGCCTAATAGCTAAGGTCTTAACTCATACTCTGGCCTAATAGCTAAGGTCTTAGACTCGTACTCTGGCCTAATGGTTAAGGTCTTAACTCTTACTCTGGCCTAATAGCTAAGGTCTTATACTCGTACTCTGGCCTAATGGTTAAGGTCTTAACTCTTACTCTGGCCTACTGGTTATGGTCTTAACTCTTACTCTGGCCTAATAGCTAAGATCTGAAGTCTTACTCTGGCCTAATAGCTAAGGTCTTAGACTCGTACTCTGGCGAATGGTTAAGGTCTTAACTCTTACTCTGGCCTACTGGTTAAGGTCTTAACTCTTACTATGGCCTAATAGCTAAGGTCTTAGACTCGTACTCTGGCCTAGTAGGTAATGTCTTAGACTCGTACTCTTGCCTAATAGCTAAGGTCTTAGACTCGTACTCTGGCCTATTGGTTAAGGTCTTAACTCTTACTCTGGCCTTATAGCTAAGGTCTTAGACTCGTACTCTGGCCTAATAGCTAAGGTCTTAGACTCGTACTCTGGCCTACTGGTTAAGGTCTTAACTCTTACTCTAGCCTACTGGTTAAGGTCTTAACTCTTACTCTGGCCTAATAGCTAAGGTCTTAGACTCGTACTCTGGCCTAATGGTTAAGGTTTTAACTCTTACTCTGGCCTAATAGCGAAGGTCTTAGACTCGTACCCTGGCCTACAGGTTAAGGTTGTAACTCTTACTCTAACCTAATAGCTAAGGTCTTAACTCTTACTCTGGCCTAATAGCTAAGGTCTTAGACTCATACTATGGCCTACGGGTTAAGGTCTTAACTCTTACTCTGGCCTAATAGCTAAGGTCTTAGACTCGTACTCTGGCCTACTGGTTAAGGTCTTAACTCTTACTCTGGCCTAATAGCTAAGGTCTTAGACTCTTACTCTGGCCTAATGGTTAAGGTCTTAATTCTTACTCTGGCCTACTTGTTAAGGTCTTAACACTTACTCTGGCCTAACAGCTAATTTCTTAGACTCGTACTCTGGCCTACTGGTTACGGTATTAACTCTTACTCTGGCCTACGGGTTAATCTCTTAACTCTTACTCTGGCCTAATAGCTAAGGTCTTAACTCTTACTCTGGCCTAATAGCTAAGGCCTTAGACTCGTACTATGGCCTACTGGTTAAGGTCTTAACTCTTACTCTGGCCTAATAGCTAAGGCCTTAGACTCGTACTATGGCCTACAGGTTAAGGTCTTAACTCTTACTCTGGCCTACTGGTTAAGGTCTTAATTCTTACTATGGCCCACAGGTTAAGGTCTTAACTCTTACTCTAGCCTAATAGCTAAGGTCTTAGACTCGTACTCTGGCCTAATGGTTAAGGTCTTAACTCTTACTCCGGCCTAATAGCTAAGGTCTTAACTCTTACTGTGGCCTAATAGCTAAGGTCTTAGACTCGTACTCTGGCCTAATGGTTAAGGTCTTAACTCTTACTCTGGCCTACTGGGTAAGGTCTTAACTCTTACTCTGGCCTACTGGTTAAGGTATTAACTCTTACTCTGGCCTAATAGCTAAGGTCTTAACTCTTACTCTGGCTAATAGCTAAGGTCTTAACTCTTACTCTGGACTAATAGCTAAGGTCTTAGACTTGTACTCTGGCCTAATGGTTAAGGTCTTAACTCTTACTCTGGCCTAATAGCTAAGTTCTTAACTCTTACTCTGGCCTAATAGCTAAGGTCTTAACTCTTACTCTGGCTTAATAGCAAAGGTCTTATACTCGTACTCTGGCCTAATGGTTAAGGTCTTAACTCTTTCTCTGGCCTAATAGCTAAAGTCTGAACTCTTACTCTGGCCTAATAGCTAAGGTCGTAGTCTCGTACTCTGGCCTAATGATTTATGTCTTAACTCTTACTCTGGCCTTCTGGTTAAGGTATTAACTCTTACTCTGGCCTAATAGCTAAGGTCTTAGACTCATACTCTGGCCTACTGGTTAAGGTCTTAACTCTTACTCTGGCCTACTGGTTAAGGTCTTAACTCTTACTCTGGCCTAATAGCTAAGGTCTTAGACTTGTACTCTGGCCTAATGGTTAAGGTCTTAACTCTTAATCTGGCCTAATAGCTAAGGTCTTAGACTCGTTCTCTGGCCTACTGGTTAAGGTCTTAACTCTTGCTCTGGCCTACTGGTTAAGGTCTTAACTCTTACTCTGGCCTAATAGCTAAGGTCTTAGACTCGTACTCTGTCCTAATGGTTAAGGTCCTAACTCTTACTCTGGCCTAATAGCTAAGGTCTTAGACTCGTACTCTTGCCTAATAGCTAAGGTCTTAGACTCATACTCTGGCCTACTGGATAAGGTCTTAACTCTTACTCTGGCCTAATAACTAAGGTCTTAGACTCGTACTCTGGCCTAATAGCTAAGGTCTTAGACTCGTACTCTGTCCTACCGGTTAATGTCTTAACTCTTACTCTGGCCTAATAGCTAAGGTCTTAGACTCGTAATCTGGCCTACTGGTTAAGGTCTTAACTCTTACTCTGGCCTACTGGTTAAGGTCTTAACTCTTACCCTGGCCTAATAGCTAAGGTCTTAGACTCGAACTCTGGCCTAATAGCTAAGGTCTTAGACTCATACTCTGGCCTTCTGGTTAAGGTCTTAACTCTTACTCTGGCCTACTGGTTAAGGTCCTAACTCTTACTCTGGTCTAATAGCTAAGGTCTTAGACTCGTACTCTGGCTTAATGGTTAAGGTCTTAACTCTTACACTGGCCTAATAGCGAAGGTCTTAGACTCGTACCCTGGCCTACAGGTTAAGGTCGTAACTCTTACTCTGGCCTAATAGCTAAGGTCTTAACTCTTACTCTGGCCTAATAGCTAAGGTCTTAGACTCGTACTATGGCCTACGGGTTAAGGTCTTAACTCTTACTCTGGCCTAATAGCGAAGGTCTTAGACTCGTACTCTGGCCTACTGGTTAAGGTCTTAACTCTTACTCTGGCCTAATAGCTAAGGTCCTAACTCTTACTCTGGCCTAATAGCTAAGGTCTTAGACTCTTACTCTGGCCTACTGGTTAATGTCTTAACTCTTACTCTGGCCTAATAGCTAAGGTCTTAGACTCATACTCTGGCCTACTGGTTAAGGTCTTAACTCTTACTCTGGCCTACTGGTTAAGGTCTTAACTCTTACTCTGGCCTAATAGCTAAGGTCTTAGTCTTGTACTCTGGCCTAATGGTTAAGGTCTTAACTCTTACTCTGGCCTAATAGCTAAGGTCTTAGACTCGTTCTCTGGCCTACTGGTTAAGGTCTTAACTCTTGCTCTGGCCTACTGGTTAAGGTCTTAACTCTTACTCTGGCCTAATAGCTAAGGTCTTAGACTCGTACTCTGTCCTAATGGTTAAGGTCCTAACTCTTACTCTGGCCTAATAGCTAAGGTCTTAGACTCATTCTCTGGCCTACTGGTTAAGGTCTTAACTCTTGCTCTGGCCTACTGGTTAAGGTCTTAACTCTTACTCTGGCCTAATAGCTAAGGTCTTTGACTCGAACTCCGGCCTAATGTTTAAAGTCTTAACTCTTACTCTGGCCTAATAGCTAAGGTCTTAGACTCATTCTCTGGCCTACTGGTTAAGGTCTTAACTCTTGCTCTGGCCTACTGGTTAAGGTCTTAACTCTTACTCTGGCCTAATAGCTAAGGTCTTAGACTCGTACTCTGGCCTAATGGTTAAGGTCTTAACTCTTAATCTGGCCTAATAGCGAAGGTCTTAGACTCGTACTCTGGCCTACTGGTTAAGGTCTTAACTCTTACTCTGGCCTAATAGCAAAGGTCTTAACTCTTACTCTGGCCTAATAGCTAAGGTCTTAGACTCTTACTCTGGCCTACTGGTTAATGTCGTAACTCTTACTCTGGCCTAATAGCTAAGGTCTTAGACTCATACTCTGGCCTACTGGTTAAGGTCTTAACTCTTACTCTGGCCTACTGGTTAAGGTCTTAACTCTTACTCTGGCCTAATAGCTAAGGTCTTAGACTTGTACTCTGGCCTAATGGTTAAGGTCTTAACTCTTACTCTGGCCTAATAGCTAAGGTCTTAGACTCGTACTCTGTCCTAATGGTTAAGGTCCTAACTCTTACTCTGGCCTAATAGCTAAGGTCTTAGACTCGTACTCTTGCCTAATAGCTAAGGTCTTAGACTCATACTCTGGCCTACTGGTTAAGGTCTTAACTCTTACTCTGGCCTAATAACTAAGGTCTTAGACTCGTACTCTGGCATAATAGCTAAGGTCTTAGACTCGTACTCTGGCCTACTGGTTAATGTCTTAACTCTTACTCTGGCCTAATAGCTAAGGTCTTAGACTCATACTCTGGCCTAATGGTTAAGGTCTTAACTCTTACTCTGGCCTACTTGTTAAGGTCTTAACTCTTACTCTGGCCTAATAGCTAAGGTCTTAGACTTGTACTCTGGCCTAATGGTTAAGGTCTTAACTCTTACTCTGGCCTACTGGTTAAGGTCTTAACTCTTACTCTGGCCTAATGGCTAAGGTCTTAACTCTTACTGTAGCCTAAAAGCTAAGGTCTTAGACTCATACTCTGACCTAATGGTTAAGGTCTTAACTCTTACTCTGGCCTAATAGCTAAGGTCTTAGACTCATACTCTGACCTAATGGTTAAGGTCTTAACTCTTACTCTGGCCTACTGGTTCAGGTCTTAACTCTTACTCTGGCCTACTGGTTAAGGTCTTAACTCTTACTCTGGCCTAATAGCTAAGGTCTTAACTCTTACTCTGGCCTAATAGCTAAGGTCTTAACTCATACTCTGGCCTAATAGCTAAGGTCTTAGACTCGTACTCTGGCCTAATGGTTAAGGTCTTAACTCTTGCTCTGGCCTAATAGCTAAGGTCTTATACTCGTACTCTGGCCTAATGGTTAAGGTCTTAACTCTTACTCTGGCCTACTGGTTAAGGTCTTAACTCTTACTCTGGCCTAATAGCTAAGATCTGAAGTCTTACTCTGGCCTAATAGCTAAGGTCTTAGACTCGTACTCTGGCGAATGGTTAAGGTCTTAACTCTTACTCTGGCCTACTGGTTAAGGTCTTAACTCTTACTATGGCCTAATAGCTAAGGTCTTGGACTCGTACTCTGGCCTAGTAGGTAATGTCTTAGACTCGTACTCTTGCCTAATAGCTAAGGTCTTAGACTCGTACTCTGGCCTATTGGTTAAGGTCTTAACTCTTACTCTGGCCTTATAGCTAAGGTCTTAGACTCGTACTCTGGCCTAATAGCTAAGGTCTTAGACTCGTACTCTGGCCTACTGGTTAAGGTCTTAACTCTTACTCTAGCCTACTGGTTAAGGTCTTAACTCTTACTCTGGCCTAATAGCTAAGGTCTTAGACTCGTACTCTGGCCTAATGGTTAAGGTTTTAACTCTTACTCTGGCCTAATAGCGAAGGTCTTAGACTCGTACCCTGGCCTACAGGTTAAGGTTGTAACTCTTACTCTAACCTAATAGCTAAGGTCTTAACTCTTACTCTGGCCTAATGGTTAAGGTCTTAACTCTTACTCTGGCCTAATAGCTAAGGTCTTAGACTCGTACAATGGCCTACAAGTTAAGGTCTTAACTCTTACTCTGGCCTACTGGTTAAGGTCTTAATTCTTACTATGGCCTACAGGTTAAGGTCTTAACTCTACTCTGGCCTAATAGCTAAGGTCTTAGACTCATACTCTGGCCTAATGTTTAAGGTCTTAACTCTTACTCTGGCCTAATAGCTAAGGTCTTAGACTCGTTCTCTGGCCTACTGGTTAAGGTCTTAACTCTTACTCTGGCCTAATAGCTAAGGTCTTAGACTCTTACTCTGGCCTAATGGTTAAGGTCTTAATTCTTACTCTGGCCTACTTGTTAAGGTCTTAACACTTACTCTGGCCTAACAGCTAATGTCTTAGACTCGTACTCTGGCCTACTGGTTACGGTATTAACTCTTACTCTGGCCTACGGGTTAATCTCTTAACTCTTACTCTGGCCTAATAGCTAAGGTCTTAACTCTTACTCTGGCCTAATAGCTAAGGCCTTAGACTCGTACTATGGCCTACTGGTTAAGGTCTTAACTCTTACTCTGGCCTAATAGCTAAGGCCTTAGACTCGTACTATGGCCTACAGGTTAAGGTCTTAACTCTTACTCTGGCCTACTGGTTAAGGTCTTAATTCTTACTATGGCCCACAGGTTAAGGTCTTAACTCTTACTCTAGCCTAATAGCTAAGGTCTTAGACTCGTACTCTGGCCTAATGGTTAAGGTCTTAACTCTTACTCCGGCCTAATAGCTAAGGTCTTAACTCTTACTGTGGCCTAATAGCTAAGGTCTTAGACTCGTACTCTGGCCTAATGGTTAAGGTCTTAACTCTTACTCTGGCCTACTGGTTAAGGTCTTAACTCTTACTCTGGCCTACTGGTTAAGGTATTAACTCTTACTCTGGCCTAATAGCTAAGGTCTTAACTCTTACTCTGGCTAATAGCTAAGGTCTTAACTCTTACTCTGGACTAATAGCTAAGGTCTTAGACTTGTACTCTGGCCTAATGGTTAAGGTCTTAACTCTTACTCTGGCCTAATAGCTAAGTTCTTAACTCTTACTCTGGCCTAATAGCTAAGGTCTTAACTCTTACTCTGGCCTAATAGCAAAGGTCTTATACTCGTACTCTGGCCTAATGGTTAAGGTCTTAACTCTTTCTCTGGCCTAATAGCTAAGGTCTGAACTCTTACTCTGGCCTAATAGCTAAGGTCGTAGTCTCGTACTCTGGCCTAATGATTTATGTCTTAACTCTTACTCTGGCCTTCTGGTTAAGGTATTAACTCTTACTCTGGCCTAATAGCTAAGGTCTTAGACTCATACTCTGGCCTACTGGTTAAGGTCTTAACTCTTACTCTGGCCTACTGGTTAAGGTCTTAACTCTTACTCTGGCCTAATAGCTACGGTCTTAGACTTGTACTCTGGCCTAATGGTTAAGGTCTTAACTCTTACTCTGGCCTAATAGCTAAGGTCTTAGACTCGTTCTCTGGCCTACTGGTTAAGGTCTTAACTCTTGCTCTGGCCTACTGGTTAAGGTCTTAACTCTTACTCTGGCCTAATAGCTAAGGTCTTAGACTCGTACTCTGTCCTAATGGTTAAGGTCCTAACTCTTACTCTGGCCTAATAGCTAAGGTCTTAGACTCGTACTCTTGCCTAATAGCTAAGGTCTTAGACTCATACTCTGGCCTACTGGATAAGGTCTTAACTCTTACTCTGGCCTAATAACTAAGGTCTTAGACTCGTACTCTGGCCTAATAGCTTAGGTCTTAGACTCGTACTCTGTCCTACCGGTTAATGTCTTAACTCTTACTCTGGCCTAATAGCTAAGGTCTTAGACTCGTAATCTGGCCTACTGGTTAAGGTCTTAACTCTTACTCTGGCCTACTGGTTAAGGTCTTAACTCTTACCCTGGCCTAATAGCTAAGGTCTTAGACTCGAACTCTGGCCTAATAGCTAAGGTCTTAGACTCATACTCTGGCCTTCTGGTTAAGGTCTTAACTCTTACTCTGGCCTACTGGTTAAGGTCCTAACTCTTACTCTGGTCTAATAGCTAAGGTCTTAGACTCGTACTCTGGCTTAATGGTTAAGGTCTTAACTCTTACACTGGCCTAATAGCGAAGGTCTTAGACTCGTACCCTGGCCTACAGGTTAAGGTCGTAACTCCTACTCTGGCCTAATAGCTAAGGTCTTAACTCTTACTCTGGCCTAATAGCTAAGGTCTTAGACTCGTACTATGGCCTACGGGTTAAGGTCTTAACTCTTACTCTGGCCTAATAGCGAAGGTCTTAGACTCGTACTCTGGCCTACTGGTTAAAGTCTTAACTCTTACTCTGGCCTAATAGCTAAGGTCCTAACTCTTACTCTGGTCTAATAGCTAAGGTCTTAGACTCTTACTCTGGCCTACTGGTTAATGTCTTAACTCTTACTCTGGCCTAATAGCTAAGGTCTTAGACTCATACTCTGGCCTACTGGTTAAGGTCTTAACTCTTACTCTGGCCTACTGGTTAAGGTCTTAACTCTTACTCTGGCCTAATAGCTAAGGTCTTAGTCTTGTACTCTGGCCTAATGGTTAAGGTCTTAACTCTTACTCTGGCCTAATAGCTAAGGTCTTAGACTCGTTCTCTGGCCTACTGGTTAAGGTCTTAACTCTTGCTCTGGCCTACTGGTTAAGGTCTTAACTCTTACTCTGGCCTAATAGCTAAGGTCTTAGACTCGTACTCTGTCCTAATGGTTAAGGTCCTAACTTTTACTCTGGCCTAATAGCTAAGGTCTTAGACTCGTACTCTTGCCTAATAGCTAAGGTCTTAGACTCATACTCTGGCCTACTGGATAAGGTCTTAACTCTTACTCTGGCCTAATAACTAAGGTCTTAGACTCGTACTCTGGCCTAATAGCTAAGGTCTTAGACTCGTACTCTGGCCTACCGGTTAATGTCTTAACTCTTACTCTGGCCTAATAGCTAAGGTCTTAGACTCGTAATCTGGCCTACTGGTTAAGGTCTTAACTCTTACTCTGGCCTACTGGTTAAGGTCTTAACTCTTACTCTGGCCTAATAGCTAAGGTCTTAGACTTGTACTCTGACCTAATGGTTAAGGTCTTAACTCTTACTCTGGCCTACTGGTTAAGGTCTTAACTCTTACTCTGGCCTAATGGCTAAGGTCTTAACTCTTACTCTAGCCTAATAGCTAAGGTCTTAGACTCGTAGTCTGGCCTAATGGTTAAGGTCTTAACTCTTACTCTGGCCTAATAGCTAAGGTCTTAACTCACACTCTGGCCTAATAGCTAAGGTCTTAACTCTTACTCTGGCCTAATAGCTAAGGTCTTAACTCTTACTCTGGCCTAATAGCTAAGGTCTTAACTCTTACTCTGGCCTAATAGCTAAGGTCTTAACTCTTACTCTGGCCTAATAGCTAAGGTATTAGACTCGTACTCTGGCCTACTGGTTAACGTCTTAACTCTTACTCTGGCCTACTGGTTAATGTCTTAACTCTTACTCTGGCCTAATAGCTAAGGTCTTTGACTCGTACTCTGGCCTAATTGTTAGGGTCTTAACTCTTACTCTGGCCTAATAGCTAAGGTCTTAGACACGTACTCTGGCCTAATGGTTAAGGTCTTAACTCTTACTCTGGCCTAATAGCTAAGGTCTTAGACTCGTACTATGGCCTACAAGTTAAGGTCTTAACTCTTACTCTGGCCTACTGGTTAAGGTCTTAATTCTTACTATGGCCTACAGGTTAAGGTCTTAACTCTACTCTGGCCTAATAGCTAAGGTCTTAGACTCGAACTCCGGCCTAATGTTTAAGGTCTTAACTCTTACTCTGGCCTAATAGCTAAGGTCTTAGACTCGTTCTCTGGCCTACTGGTTAAGGTCTTAACTCTAGCTCTGGCCTACTGGTTAAGGTCTTAACTCTTACTCTGGCCTAATAGCTAAGATCTTAAGTCTTACTCTGGCCTAATAGCTAAGGTCTTAGACTCGTACTCTGGCGAATGGTTAAGGTCTTAACTCTTACTCTGGCCTACTGGTTAAGGTCTTAACTCTTACTATGGCCTAATAGCTAAGGTCTTAGACTCGTACTCTGGCCTAGTAGGTAAGGTCTTAGACTCGTACTCTTGCCTAATAGCTAAGGTCTTAGACTCGTACTCTGGCCTACTGGTTAAGGTCTTAACTCTTACTCTGGCCTTATAGCTAAGGTCTTAGACTCGTACTCTGGCCTAATATCGAAGGTCTTAGACTCGTACTCTGGCCTACTGGTTAAGGTCTTAACTCTTACTCTAGCCTACTGGTTAAGGTCTTAACTCTTACTCTGGCCTAATAGCTAAGGTCTTAGACTCGTACTCTGGCCTAATGGTTAAGGTTTTAACTCTTACTCTGGCCTAATAGCGAAGGTCTTAGACTCATACCCTGGCCTACAGGTTAAGGTTGTAACTCTTACTCTGGCCTAATAGCTAAGGTCTTAACTCTTACTCTGGCCTAATAGCTAAGGTCTTAGACTCGTACTATGGCCTACGGGTTAAGGTCTTAACTCTTACTCTGGCCTAATAGCTAAGGTCTTAGACTCGTACTCTGGCCTACTGGTTAAGGTCTTAACTCTTACTCTGGCCTAATAGCTAAGGTCTTAGACTCTTACTCTGGCCTAATGGTTAAGGTCTTAATTCTTACTCTGTCCTACTTGTTAAGGTCTTAACACTTACTCTGGCCTAACAGCTAATGTCTTAGACTCGTACTCTGGCCTACTGGTTAATGTCTTAACTCTTACTCTGGCCTAATAGCTAAGGTCTTAGACACGTACTCTGGCCTAATTGTTAAGGTCTTAACTCTTACTCTGGACTAATAGCTAAGGTCTTAGACACGTACTCTGGCCTAATGGTTAAGGTCTTAACTCTTACTCTGGCCTAATAGCTAAGGCCTTAGACTCGTACTATGGCCTACAGGTTAAGGTCTTAACTCTTACTCTGGCCTACTGGTTAAGGTCTTAATTCTTACTATGGCCCACAGGTTAAGGTCTTAACTCTTACTCTAGCCTAATAGCTAAGGTCTTAGACTCGTACTCTGGCCTAATGGTTAAGGTCTTAACTCTTACTCCGGCCTAATAGTTAAGGTCTTAACTCTTACTCTGGCCTAATAGCTAAGGTCTTAGACTCGTACTCTGGCCTAATGGTTAAGGTCTTAACTCTTACTCTGGCCTACTGGTTAAGGTCTTAACTCTTACTCTGGCCTACTGGTTAAGGTATTAACTCTTACTCTGGCCTAATAGCTAAGGTCTTAACTCTTACTCTGGCTAATAGCTAAGGTCTTAACTCTTACTCTGGACTAATAGCTAAGGTCTTAGACTTGTACTCTGGCCTAATGGTTAAGGTCTTAACTCTTACTCTGGCCTAATAGCTAAGTTCTTAACTCTTACTCTGGCCTAATAGCTAAGGTCTTAACTCTTACTCTGGCCTAATAGCAAAGGTCTTATACTCGTACTCTGGCCTAATGGTTAAGGTCTTAACTCTTACTCTGGCCTACTGGTTAAGGTCTTAACTCTTACTCTGGCCTAATAGCTAAGGTCTGAACTCTTACTCTGGCCTAATAGCTAAGGTCGTAGTCTCGTACTCTGGCCTAATGATTTATATCTTAACTCTTACTCTGGCCTTCTGGTTAAGGTATTAACTCTTACTCTGGCCTAATAGCTAAGGTCTTAGACTTGTACTCTGGCCTAGTAGGTAAGGTCTTAGACTCGTACTCTGGCCTAATAGCTAAGGTCTTAGACTTGTACTCTGGCCTACTGGTTAAGGTCTTAACTCTTACTCTGGCCTAATAGCTAAGGTCTTAGACTCGTACTCTGGCCTAATAGCTAAGGTCAAAGACTCGTACTCTGGCCTACTGGTTAAGGTCTTAACTCTTACTCTGGCCTACTGGTTAAGGTCCTAACTCTTACTCTGGCCTAATAGCTAAGGTCTTAGACTCGTACTCTGGCCTACTGGTTAATGTCTTAACTCTTACTCTGGCCTAATAGCTATCGGCATTATCCACAGCTGAGTAAACGTTCACAAAGAAGCAATCGGCATTCCATCACGCCGCAGATCAGGATATCTGTCCCTAAAACCAGACGCCCGTCATCCATACGGCACCATTTTAATTATCATCTGTGGCAATCCTTCATCGGGTTCACACAACAAAAGAATTTTGCTGCACAAAGATTATATCTTGAACCCATGAATGAACACTCCGTTCATTCAAGTTATTTGATCGACACATGTGAAAATCCATTTTAACAGATAGAACAGGCTTTATGACCACCACCAGTAATACCCGGCAACGTTCTTTTTATTTACTGTGAAACCACATGGTTAAAGGCATTACATCAATTATCAGACCGTTCACACTACCTCCAGACAAATCCTTCACCCGTTATCCATTCGCTAGACCACATCTTGAAGAATTGTGGCATTTCCTGACGAAGGCGTACTTTTCGCCGAAACGCGCGTAGAAGATGATCATATGGCCACAGATTTGTTTCTACTTTTAACTGTTGTTTAATGAATATTAATACATTGAATGTCTATACTATGTACAAATGCACTGTTGAATTGCTTTTTTTATTATAGCTAAGGTCTTAGACTCGTAATCTGGCCTACTGGTTAAGGTCTTAACTCTTACTCTGGCCTAATAGCTAAGGTCTTAGACTTGTACTCTGACCTAATGGTTAAGGTCTTAACTCTTACTCTGGCCTACTGGTTAAGGTCTTAACTCTTACTCTGGCCTAATGGCTAAGGTCTTAACTCTTACTCTAGCCTAATAGCTAAGGTCTTAGACTCGTAGTCTGGCCTAATGGTTAAGGTCTTAACTCTTACTCTGGCCTAATAGCTAAGGTCTTAACTCTCACTCTGGCCTAATAGCTAAGGTCTTAACTCTTACTCTGGCCTAATAGCTAAGGTCTTAACTCTTACTCTGGCCTAATAGCTAAGGTCTTAGACTCGTACTCTGGCCTACTGGTTAACGTCTTAACTCTTACTCTGGCCTACTGGTTAATGTCTTAACTCTTACTCTGGCCTAATAGCTAAGGTCTTTGACTCGTACTATGGCCTAATTGTTAAGGTCTTAACTCTTACTCTGGCCTAATAGCTAAGTTCTTAGACACGTACTCTGGCCTAATGGTTAAGGTCTTAACTCTTACTCTGGCCTAATAGCTAAGGTCTTAGGCTCGTACTATGGCCCAATGTTTAAGGTCTTAACTCTTACTCTGGCCTAATAGATAAGGTCTTAGACTCGTTCTCTGGCCTACTGGTTAAGGTCTTAATTCTTGCTCTGGCCTACTGGTTAAGGTCTTAACTCTTACTCTGGCCTAATAGCTAAGGTCTTAGACTTGTACTCTGGCCTAATGGTTAAGGTCTTAACTCTTACTCTGGCCTAATAGATAAGGTCTTAGACTCGTACTATGGCCTACAGGTTAAGGTCTTAACTCTTACTCTGGCCTAATAGCTAAGGTCTTAGACTCGTACTCTGGCCTAATGGTTAAGGTCTTAACTCTTACTCTGGCCTAATAGCTAAGGTCTAAGACTCGTACTATGGCATAATGGTTAAGGTCTTATCACTTACTCTGGCCTAATAGCTAAGGTCTTAGACTCGTACTCTGGCCTACTAGCTAAGGTCTTAGACGTGTACTCTGGCCTAATGGTTAAGGTCTTAACTCTTACTCTGGCCTAATAGCTAAGGTCTTAGACTCGTACTCTGGCCTACTGGTTAAGGTCTTAACTCTTACTCTGGGCTACTGGTTAAGGTCTTAGACTCGTACTCTGGCCTAATGTTTAAGGTCTTAACTCTTACTCTGGCCTACTGGTTAAGGTCTTAACTCTTACTCTGGCCTAATGGCTAAGGTCTTAACTCTTACTCTAGCCGAATAGCTAAGGTCTTAGACTCGTAGTCTGGCCTAATGGTTAAGGTCTTAACTCTTACTCTGGCCTAATAGCTAAGGTCTTAACTCTCACTCTGGCCTAATAGCTAAGGTCTTAACTCTTACTCTGGCCTAATAGCTAAGGTCTTAACTCTTACTCTGGCCTAATAGCTAAGGTCTTAACTCTTACTCTGGCCTAATAGCTAAGGTCTTAGACTCGTACTCTGGCCTACTGGTTAACGTCTTACCTCTTACTCTGGCCTACTGGTTAATGTCTTAACTCTTACTCTGGCCTAATAGCTAAGGTCTTTGACTCGTACTCTGGCCTAATTGTTAAGGTCTTAACTCTTACTCTGGCCTAATAGCTAAGGTCTTAGACACGTACTCTGGCCTAATGGTTAAGGTCTTAACTCTTACTCTGGCCTAATAGCTAAGGTCTTAGACTCGTACTATGGCCTACTAGTTAAGGTCTTAACTCTTACTCTGGCCTACTGGTTAAGGTCTTAATTCTTACTATGGCCTACAGGTTAAGGTCTTAACTCTACTCTGGCCTAATAGTTAAGGTCTTAGACTCAAACTCCGGCCTAATGTTTAAGGTCTTAACTCTTACTCTGGCCTAATAGCTAAGGTCTTAGACTCGTTCTCTGGCCTACTGGTTAAGGTCTTAACTCTTGCTCTGGCCTACTGGTTAAGGTCTTAACTCTTACTCTGGCCTAATAGCTAAGGTCTTAGACTCGTACTCTGGCCTAATGGTTAAGGTCTTAACTCTTACTCTGGCCTAATAGCTAAGGTCTTAGACTCGTACTATGGCCTACAGGTTAAGGTCTTAATTCTTACTCTGGCCTAATAACTAAGGTCTTAGACTCTTACTCTGGCCTAATAGCTAAGGTCTTAGACTCATACTCTGGCCTACTGGTTAATGTCTTAACTCTTACTCTGGCCTAATAGCTAAGGTCTTAGACTTGTACTCTGGCCTAATGGTTAAGGTCTTAACTCTTACTCTGGCCTACTGGTTAAGGTCTTAACTCTTACTCTGGCCTAATGGCTAAGGTCTTAACTCTTACTCTAGCCCAATAGCTAAGGTCTTAGACTCATACTCTGACCTAATGGTTAAGGTCTTAACTCTTACTCTGGCCTACTGGTTCAGGTTTTAACTCTTACTCTGGCCTACTGGTTAAGGTCTTAACTCTTACTCTGGCCTAATAGCTAAGGTCTTAACTCTTACTCTGGCCTAATAGCTAAGGTCTTAGACTCGTACTCTGGCCTAATGGTTAAGGTTGTAACTCTTACTCTGGCCTAATAGCTAAGGTCTTAACTCTTACTCTGGCCTAATAGCTAAGGTCTTATACTCGTACTCTGGCCTAATGGTTAAGGTCTTAACTCTTACTCTGGCCTACTGGTTAAGGTCTTAACTCTTACTCTGGCCTAATGGCTAAGGTCTTAACTCTTACTCTAGCCTAATAGCTAAGGTCTTAGACTCGTAGTCTGGCCTAATGGTTAAGGTCTTAACTCTTACTCTGGCCTAATAGCTAAGGTCTTAACTCTCACTCTGGCCTAATATCTAAGGTCTTAACTCTTACTCTGGCCTAATAGCTAAGGTCTTAACTCTTACTCTGGCCTAATAGCTAAGGTCTTAGACTCGTACTCTGGCCTACTGGTTAACGTCTTAACTCTTACTCTGGCCTACTGGTTAATGTCTTAACTATTACTCTGGCCTAATAGCTAAGGTCTTTGACTCATACTCTGGCCTAATTGTTAAGGTCTTAACGCTTACTCTGGCCTAATAGCTAAGGTCTTAGACACGTACTCTGGCCTAATGGTTAAGGTCTTAACTCTTACTCTGGCCTAATAGCTAAGGTCTTAGACTCGTACTATGGCCTACAAGTTAAGGTCTTAACTCTTACTCTGGCCTACTGGTTAAGGTCTTAATTCTTACTATGGCCTACAGGTTAAGGTCTTAACTCTACTCTGGCCTAATAGCTAAGGTCTTAGACTCGAACTCCGGCCTA